>NC_091727.1:133291250-134532500 GCF_042477335.2 Ovis canadensis
ACAGAGAACAAATTTACATCCTTTTCTACACACTGATCCTCTTAATATATTACTATCTTAATATAAAATGATCATGTTTTTCCGTGTACTCAAGCCTTTGCTACTTCAATGAATATTTATATTTATGACATGGTTTTCAGACCCTTTCATTATTTGGAGGAACATTTTGAAGATGCTGTTATATACTAATATTCCAGATATTAGTGCCCATAAGAGAAAAAATACATACATACATACATACATACATACGTATATATATAGCTGTTCCTGCTCAGTTTTATCCTACTCTTTGTGACCCCGTGGACTGTAGCCCACCAGGTTCCTCTGTCAATGGAATTCTCCAGGCAAGAATACTAGAGTGGGTTGCCATTCCCTCCTCCAGGGGATCTTCCCGACCCAGGGACCTAACACATGTCTCCTCCATTGGCAGGTGGATTCTTTAGCACTGAGCCACCTGGGAGCCCATATTCCTTGATGTTCAGTTGGAACCAATTTTCATTGCTTTTGTTAGGGCTCATAGCATTGAGTCATACAAACAATAGCATCAACTTGTTACTTCATTCTGCCTATTGCAAACACAGTTGGTCTTTTGGTTTGTATGTTTGTCGTTTTTGGCTACATTGGGTCTTAGTTGCAGCAGGCAGGCTCTTCCTCTAGTTGTTGTACAGGGGCTCCAGAGCATGTGAGCTCTGTAGTTGCAGCTGGTGGGCTCTCTGGTTGTGGCACATTGGCTAAGTACTTGTGCCCCAGTGACTAAGTTGCATATGGGACCTCTGTTCCCCAAGCAGGAGTTGAAGTGGTATCCCCTGCATTGGAAGGTGGATTCTTTTTTTTAAATTATTTTATTTATGTATTGTTATCCCATGCTAGGTCTTTGTTGCTGCACTGGCTTTTCTCTAGTTGGGGAGAGCTGAGGCTACTCTCTAGTTGTGGTGCATGGGCTTCTCATCGTGGTGGCTTCTTTTGTTGCAGAGTATGGGCTCTAGGGAGCATGGGCTTCAGTAGTTGGAGCACGTAGGCTCAGTAATTGCCACTTCCAGGCTCTAGAGTACAGGCTGAGTAGTTGTGGCACAGTAATTGCCGCTTCCAGGCTCTAGAGTACAGGCTGAGTAGTTGTGGCACACAGGCTTACTTACTCTGTGGTATGTGGGATCTTCCCAAATCTGGAATCAAACCTGTGTCTCCTGCATTGGCAGGCAGATTCTTTACCACTGGACCACCAGGGAAGTACCACCAAACACAGTTTCAGTACAATCTTTACTTTTAAATATTTCATCAACTTTTAATGATGTCATCAACTCAATGTCAAATTAGCTAGCTACCTCTTTTAAAATTAATCTGTAGAGGTGATATTCTTAATAATTCCTCTTCCTAGATAAGTCAGTATCAAAATATTTAAAGAGAAGAGGCCTGGTAAGTCATTCAGGGCATACTGTCCCCCAAACTTCTATATCCTTAGAGGGTCAGAGTCTCAAGCAATCAGGTTTCTGCCAAATGGCCTGAAGAACAATCTAAACTTGCTATATTTCTCAGAGTACTAAAAAGAAAGGCAAAAGTCATCATTTATTATATAGGGGAAGAAAAACTTCTTTTACCCTCAAATTTAATTACTGGAGCCTGCAAATTAAACTGACAAAAGACAGATGAATAGAATAAAAGGCATACAGATTTATTAATATTTTTACATGCATTTGGGGCTTCTCAAAAAAAATAAAAACCTAAAGAAGCAAACTGAGAGATTTATATACCACTTTAACAAGGGAGAATAAACTGTGGAGAAGTGACCAGACAAAGGAAAAAAATGGCTTGGGCTTAGTGGGAAAGGAAAGGGGGCTAGGAAATGTATGGTGAATATGGATTATTGTGTAAGGTTTGTTAGGCAAACTCAAGTTATATCTTCTGATAAGAATCTTTTACCTCTTTCTGGTATGGAGCTGAGGGACTTGGCAAGGGGAGACCTTTACAAAGAGAAATTTATACCCTGTTTTTAGGCTGAAAGAAGGAGGGCAGAAAGCTCACCCTGGGTCTTCTATTTTCAGTTGCCTTCAACTCAAATTAGCCAATATGCCAAGGTAACATATTTGGGGGTAGCATATCTTGATCTCAATTATTCAAAACTAAACTTAGCATTCTAGGAAGTAGTCAACTTGTTCAAAGGAAATATATTAACTGTTTATTGTCATGTGCTTGCTTTTAAGATAACTGACATCTAACCTCACTTATGAGATGTTAGAAGCTAGCTCACTTTGTTGAAATAAATCGCTAATGATTTGAACTATAATATTTATTATCTGTTCTTTATAGCCTAGCACTTGGTTATATAATGGATTTTTATTATCCTCTGTGCACAAGTCTTGCCAACTATTTCATAAGCTTTTTGAAACCAAGGCTCATGTATTGTTTTGCGGTTTCCCTTCCTTCCACCCACCCCAACATTTAGTACAGTAAGCACTTAATTATTTCTTAACTAGACAAGATCTGCCTGTGGACTGTGTAGCTTGGCTCCATTCTAACATTCCAGTTGATGCCATTAACCCCTCCCAGCTTTCTAGGAAGAGTTCAGTCACATGGGAACTGAGCAGGGAAATTTAGATGACTTAGAAAAGTCAAGCCTTAATGCTGAAGAAAAAACTAAAAGTTCCTAAGCTGCTGCTCAGATGTCAGGGTGCCCCAGCCCATACACATAGTGTACTTATTGAGGTTAGCTGGTCCTAGAAAATTCAAGAATCTCCTTGTGGCCTTAACATGCTCTTTGTGGACCATGGCTAGACTGCTCACAAAGTAGGCCAGTGGCTCCCCCAAGTCATGCTTTACATGTTTACTTTTAGAGATTTACTCTTCCTCCTGGCAAGTGTTCTTCCTTCTCCCTCTTGTAAGAAACAGGTAATTTGCCTCCAGTTGTGAAGATTTTATATTAATCTGTTTTTCAATCTTTAGTGAAGAAAATCCTTTTTCCTGCTGCTCTCACTTCAATCAGCTGAAAAATGGCAGCCATCTTACTCTGATGCTTCTAAGTCAGCTACTCAGCATTTCTCAGATTACCTGAGATTTTGTTGTTCTTCACGGTTGAAGATAAATCCTTAGACTCATTTTTTTTTTTGAAATTATCACTACTTTAATGGAGTCACTGAGATGTTCCTAGTCTGGGTATTAAAAAATAAGTATTTCAGCCACTTTTCTCTAAGTCTTATCAGCATAATAGAAGTAAGTGACAGGGAAACTAATTATTGATTAAAGATGTTTTTTAGTTCTAAATGCCTTGTTTTAGAACATCAATCTGTAGGGAATTATTTAGGTAAGAATTGCAGTAAATAATTTCGTCTTGTTGAACAAAAATATATGTTGATTGTCAAACAGTGAAGAAAAATGCCAAATCAGCTATAGGTGTATATCAGTCATTTGATATAATAATGTATCAAAATTTTAATATTTTATTAATTGAAAAATGAATGCAAATATAAAGTAAATAAGTTGTTCAAGAACCATAACATCACATGTAACAAAAGTAAGTCTGTTTCAACCCCACACCATCAGTCTTGCTTCTGAGTGGCAATATGCTTAACAGATTTTTATCTAAACTTCCCCCAAATTTCTACAACTATTTAAGTTTAGAGGGTATGTCTAAGTTAGTGTACATCCATTTTTCCCATTTATACTAATGGGAATAACTTGATATGAAGTTCTGCACCTGTGTTGCACTCTTCACCTTCCTCACTTCAAAATATGTCCTGGAGAACATTTCTGCTCATATTTAAATAATTATCCTTTTAAAGCTACTGCAAATAGCAAGTCCCTACCTCCAGGTATGATATTTATGTGTGTGTGTGTGTGTGTGTGTGAGAGAGAGAGAGAGAGAGAGAGAGAGAGAGAGAGAGAGAGAGAGAGAAAGGTGGGGCAGGGAGAGGGAGAGGGAAATGGAGGGTGGGAGGGAGAGAGAGAGAAAGAGAGATAGAGACAGAGACACAGAGAGAATCTTAAATATTAAATTTATCAATGGATGAGTTTGCCAAACAGATTGGACTGACCATTTGTTAACATGATCTTTTTCTTGCTATTTGACAGTAATACCAGGTAGAGAAATAATCTATCAGTTCTATTGTTTAAGTATTTGTGAAGGCTTACTCTGTAACCAGTACTGTTCTAGACAATATTATATATTAAAAAATATTATGAAACAAAATTCCTGTTCACAGATACTTGTTTTATTGTAAGACCAGATTTATACATGTGAACCCTAATATGAACTGACTTATATGCTCAGTGTAAACCCTGAGGCTCCCAGAATGGAAGTGGGCGGCCAACTGAAATGACTCTCTCCATCAGAAGAACTCCACACAAGGAACACAGCCTGCACTTCTGTGACATCTGAGGTTTAACCTAGTCACAAATTTGAAGCTGTGAGCATATTTGGAAGACTTTGAGGAAGCTGTTTGCTTTCGTCACAAACAGCTTCATAAGAAGGAAGCAAATCTGACAAAAACAAGCTATAAATTGAAATGCTATTTCTCTATATCTAGGGCCGCTTTGCTATAAGCGAAACTGAATAACAGTCTTTTCAAAGTACACAGATATGAGCTTATCTACACTATATAGATGCAGCGACACAGCTACTCTTAATTTATTTTCAAACTGGCATTCATTCTGCTCATTCCACTGTCAACTGTTGGGAGGAAAAAAATGTGTCCCCATTTTAGAGAAGCAAAGGAAAAGAAATAATAAGAGACAAAGTTGATGTTGGCGAAACTGCTAATCTTTGAGGTTTTCAGTGGAAGGAAGATTCTTATGATTTAAAATATTGTACATGAAAATTGAAAGGGCCAAGTTTTGAGAAAATACAGGAATCATAATTTTCACTTTGGAAAGAATGTTGTATTTTACCTGTGTCTTCCAGCTTATATCTCAAAACTTGGGATTTGGGAACTTTTGAAAGATGGAGGAAGTACAGATTCAATATTTTGGTGGGTCATAGGCTTCCTTGTGTTAATACAATCCTTTGAGCTAAATGATATAGTGATAAAATAGAATAAGATACATTTGGAGGAAAACATGCTATGCTAGATATCCAAAATTTTAGAAAATGTGATAACAGAATGAATGAGCAGCTTTCACAAAGTACATTTAGTTAAGATGAAAGCAGGAGATGGGAAAAATGACTTTCCAATAACAGATTTTATATCTGAACTGTTAAACATTTAGTGAAAAAAATTTACCCAAATAAATATTTTAGTCAGCCATTTACTTCTTATTCCTTATAACATGTTCACCAACTAGGAGCATGGGTTCTATCATTTAATAAAGTTAAAAATACATCAACTTCTCAAAAATGTAATTTTTAGTCCAATTTTCTATTCTAGTCAATCAATATTTCTTGAATAGCTACTATGTGCAAAGCATCAGAGTAGGCAGTGTGGAGAATGCAAATTCAAAAGGCAGTCCATTGATCTTAGAGTCAGATTTGCCTTCTAAAGCCAGCTCTGCCACTTACTTAAGCACTCAGTCCCCTAGCCAGTCCTGTAGCCCACCAGGCTCCTCTGTCCATGGAACTCTCCAGGCAAGAATACTGGAGTGGGTTGCCATTCCCTTCTCCAGGGGATTTTCCTGACCCAGGGATCAAACCCACATCTCCTGCCTTGGGAGGCAGATTCTTTACCACTGGGCCACCTGGGAAGCCACTTACTTTGTTATGCAATTTAGACATTCACTTCCCATTCATTCACTTCCCATTTTGTGGCCTAGTCGCTGGATTTGACGATTTCTGAGATCCCTTACGGCCACGATATGGTACAATCCAGTGAGTAAGACTGTACCGCCAAGAAGTTTAGAGTATTTTGTTCAGGTTGAAACTGTTACACCACAAAACTATGAGAGAAAGTAGAATGAGATCAGTAATTTCAAAAGAGATTTGCAGACAAAATAGTATAGGGATTCAAAAGTAGGAGCTATCGTAGCAATGGATGATGTCATTAATAGCTTCATAGCAGGAGTGGCCTTAAAGGGTTAGGCTTTGCTGGGAAAGATGGAAGGCAAAAGAAGAAGAGGGTGGCAGAGGATGAGATGGTTAGCTAGCATCACTGACTCAAAGGGCTTAAGTTTGAGCAAATGCCAGGAGATAATGAAGGACAGGGAAGCCTGGCGTGCTGCAGTTCATGGGGCCACAAAGAATGGGACATGACTTAGTGACTGAAAAACAACCAAAATGCAGGAAAGGTGTCCTGAGAATGACTCTGTCTCTTTTGCAGACTTTTACCATCTGAGATATTACTCAGAATTTGTCACTGACAAAGAAAAGATGGCAGAAAGTCAACCTTTGAAGGCTTGTGTTTTTGAAGGAATTAACCAGCAGTTTGCCAATATTGGAGTGGGAGACAGTGAAACTGAGAGATGATGGACTGGGAGCATAGGGAAGGATTATAGGAATGGACTTCTTCCATGAATGCCAATAGTAATTGTCCCTTGTATTTGTGTAATGTTTAATCTGCAAAGGGCTTTGATATCACTTATCCCTAGAATGTGGGAGTATGACAGAGATGTTAAGAAGATAGCTTTGGACTCAAAAACTCCATCTCTGCCATTTACAATTGGTATCATCTTGAACCTTCATTTGACCACTTACACCTGTTTTCTCATTTGTAAAATGGGGATAACATCATAAGATATTAGGTTTAAATAAGACTGCATATATAAAGCAGTAAGCAATGTGACTTACACAGAGGACATACTCAAAAATGGTAGCTACACGGAAGTGTATGAGATATTGGTCTTCGTTAATAGGAAACCAAAACTGAGGCTCTGTGATTCTGTGTCATTTATTAGAATCCAGTGTTTTTTCTATTATACCAGAGATTCCTAGCCTGAGTTTTCTGCCCACACCCTCTCCCTGGGGTATCTGTGAAGGTAATAATGAGAATCTATGTGTCTTTTTCAATATTTGAAAGGAGCCTAACAGAGAGCATTCATTTACTTGTGGTAAATTACACAACCTGACTAAAATGTCAAGTTTCTTTACTTTTGCCTGAAATTATGTCAGCTCACTTTGGGAAAACTGACTGTCTCATGCTGATGGGAAACTGATTGGCAGATATAAATGTCTTTGATGAATAGAATTTGGGAACGTGAATTTTATATTATAAATGCAGTTAATATAGGTGCTTAAAAAAAACTTCTTAGAACATGAAAGAAAAAGGAAAATTCCCCTGTTTGTTGAAACTCTGGAGAAGCAATGCAGTACACCATGCTTCTTTTCTGGCTTAGGGAGACTGGGGAATAAGGAGGGTAAAAAAATAGGAAATTGTGGCCAGAGAGAATTTCAGAGTTTGAGAGCTTAAAGGAATTATTTTTTTCAAATAATAAATATGCTTAAATGAGGATATGACTTGATTTCCAACTGTGAGGAGAAGATGAGGAAACTGAGACCCAAGGAGTAGTAAGGAATTGGCAAGGGTGACAGATGCAGAGTCAATATTTCAGCCTAGTCTCATAACTCCCGGTTCCATAGCTCTTTCCACTGCAAAGCAAGGAAATATAGTCATCCTGTCTTATGCTCATCACAGTGTCCCCAGAGCAATTTCCCTAGGCCTGATCTTAATATTGACCTGTTCTAGTCAAGGACTTTCCTGGCAAAGAAAACAGTTGTTAGAAGATGAATGAAAAGGCAATGACTTACAGACAGCTAACATACAAAAGTCTTCTTTGTATCAATTGGCTTCTTTATTGACTTGACAGTACAGATTACCATCTGCTGCTCCAAAGCTGTACTGAGAATTCTCTGGTTCCACTGCACTCTTCAGAGTTCATACAAATGCAACAGGTACAGAGGGGAAAGGGGATGAAGAATAATACTACATCTACGAAGGCAATGGCACCCCACTCCAGTACTCTTGCCTGGAAAATCCTATGGATGGAGGAGCCTGGTAGGCTGCAGTCTATGGGGTTGCTGAGGGTCGGACACGACTGAACGACTTCACTTTCACTTTTCACTTTCATGCACTGGAGAAGGAAATGGCAACCCACTCCAGTGTTCTTGCCTGGAGAATCCCAGGGATGGGGGAGCCTAGTGGGCTGCCGTCCATGGGGTTGCACAGAGTCAGACACGACTGAAGCGACTTGGCAGCAGCAAGCATTCATCATGTCATAGGAACTCATGCTTCTCTACTTATTGAGTGTCTACTGTGCTAAAAAGTGATATAGCAATAAATAAGACAGAGGAAGGTCTGCACTTGTGGAGCTCACAGTTTATTTTCCAAGTATTTTTACATTGACTACCTCACAACAGCTTTGTAAGATTGGTAGTTATTATCTCTAATTTACAAATGAGGAAATAAAGATAAAAGTTCATAAGTGACTTACTCAAGGTCACACAGCAGAAATAAGAGGTTTGGAAGTTGAGCTAAAGTTGGTCTCTTCATGCATGTTTTTCCACTACTCTTTCCTAGTTTTATTCCTAAATGTATTATCTCAGCAGAAACCATTAGTTTCTCCGCCATTAGTCTCAACTCCCACTTTCCCCTGTATCGATCTTTGCTTTATTCCATGGTGCTTCCCTGGAATTTCTTTACCAACTTCTCTGGTAACTCAGCTGGTAAAGAAACCTCCTACAATGTAAGAGACTCTGGTTCGATTCCTGGGTTGGGAATATCCTCTGGAGAAAAGATAGGCTACCCACTCCAGTATTCTTGGTCTCCTGGTGGCTCAGATGGTAAAGAATCCACCTGCAACGTGGGAGACCTGGGTTCAATCCCTGGGTTGGGAAGATCCCCTGGAGGAGGGCATGGCAACCCATTCCAGTATTCTTACCTAGAGAATACCCGTGAACAGAGGATCTTGGTGGGCTCTAGTCCATGAGGTCGCAAAAAGTCCGACACGACGGAGCGACTAAGCATGGCACAACATGGTGCTAAAAACATGAAGATCAGCAAACCAAAAATATAAAGGTAAAATGCGTTCAAAATGCATTCATATTAATGAAGCAATTTGTGCATAGGCTTGTGCACACACTAAACAGAGAAGGCGATAGGCAGGTGCTGTTGGATTTAGAGAGAGCAAGTGGGAAACAGTTTATGTTAATAGACAAAACTTATTGACTGCTTGTATGTCAGCCAGTACACTTTTATACATTTTAATTTGTCTAATTCTTACAGCAACCCTGTAATACAAGTTTTATTGTTATTATCATTCCTGTTATTTAGATGAAGGAAAGTAAAGCATAGATTAAATAACTTGTCAAGAATCCCCAGGTAATAAGTAGCAGAGTTTACTTGAGAGATTTAGATAGAGGCAGTTTCCAGAGTCTGTGGTCAGGATAGTACTTACAACGTAGTATATAATGGCACAATTGATAATTGTTTAAAATAATCCAGATGTAAGCAGATATGGTATAAACTGGGTCAGTAACAATAAGAACAGAAAGGAGGATATGAATACAATAGCCCTTTTGGAGAAAGAAGCAATAGGGTTTGCCAAGTCTCAGATCTGAGTGACAAGAATGATTGTACCATTGATCTAAAGGGATCAAAGACCTGGAGAAAAAAATAGATAATTTGGTTTCTGACATTCTGAGATTAAGTTGATGGTAAGATGTCCAAGGAGGAGGATCTGTTAAACAGATGAAATGTGGATTTGAAGCTCAAATGCAAAATCAGAACCAGGCTCTGGAGGTGAAAGAGGTAAGAGGAGACAAGATAGTGGAAACCAAGAGAATTGATGAGAACCAAAAAGGAGCAAAGTCTTATAATATTTAGACATTTCATCCTTCTCTTTCCCCATGATGTTAATGTTTCAATAAGATGAGACCTCACATTTAATGTGTGTTCCAAGATAGGCTATTCCTTTGCTTTCTCTGAGCCCTGTGCTTCAATATGTAATCACAATAGAATGAAGACCCATTCAGGAAAGGAACCAGTTAACAAATTAGGCCTCTAAAGGAAGAAAACTTCCTATGTACCCCTAAGGTGATCTGAAATTATGTTCACTCTACCTTTTATAAAATTGCAACCCCATGGACTACAGCCTGCAAGGCTCCTCTGTCCATGGAATTCTCCAGGCAAGAATACTGGAGTGGGTTGCCATTTCCTTCTCCAGGGGATCTTCCTGATCCAGGGATCGAACACAGGTCTCCTGCACTGCAGGTGGATTCCTTACTGTCTGAGCCATCAGGAAAGCCCAACGGATATTGAGTTAATTGTAAATCTTTAGATGCATAACTTTCATTCAGAGATAAAATTACAAATGAAGTATAAATAAAAGCACAAAGCCGATAAATTTAAAAGTCACGTGAAGCAGTCAGATTTTATTGCAATAAAATCATTGCTTGAAATATGTACTGACTAACAAGCACAGGTTCTTTTGAGTTGCACATAACTGCATTACTATGTGCTGCGAGGTGCTTCAAGTTCCCTATCATTATTTATTATTTGGACTGTAGTGAACCATGATAACGTTTGGTTCTCATTTAATCTGAAGACATCATTTATATACATTCATATGTATGCATTTATATACAGTACCAGTTGTTGCCAATATAATCACAAATATGTGAAATTTGGCATGAAAGCCAGGTGGTAGTACCCAGTTTTGAGGTGATCACCTAGCATATTAAAATAACTTTTGTTGACTTAGTTTTGTTGAAACATACACAAGCATTCTCATAAAAGTTTCTGCCCCCTAACGAACTCTAGTTTGAGAAATACTGATGTGAGGGTAAGAGATACATACACATCTTGCTGTGACTTAATATATTAGGACATTTCCCTGGCACTATTAGATTTAATCCTATCTATTTGATCATATCATAAAAGTGAGATATATGTGACATGAAATCTCAAGCTGGCTCTGCCACTGTCTTTATAGGACCTTAATGAAAATACTTTACCTCTCTGAGCCTCAGTTTTCTCATCTATAAAATGGGAGTTGGGGAGAAAGAGACAAAATAAACAACATGATCTTTAAGGTTCCTTCTGGTTTTCAAGTCTACCAGGGTAGATTTTGAGGTTCAGAGAAGATGATATATATGTGACTGTAAAAGTATTGGTATATACACACAAATATAAAATATTTATTTAACACTATGTATCTCAGCTCATTTGTGAAGGCAGAGCATGACTCCAAATTCATTATAAAGAATATGCTTTCTGTTGCTGTTTTGTCCCTGTGATCAGAAATCATATACTTATTCATCAACCTTATATTTTTCATCATAACTTTCCTGTGTGAATTTTCTGTAAAAATGTGTCTAACTTGATGATTATGAGTAGATAGTTCTATTTTACTTTGTTTATGCCATCACAGTAATCAGGACCACTTCCTTACTATGAAACTTATAAAACTACATTGTATGTGAAGCTTAATTACAATGTGAAGTTAGTTCTTCATAACATTTAATTTAATAAAGATCTCTTTTCAAATTAGAGAACAAAGGACTTGGCATTTTCAATCCACTTAAAAGTTAAGATCTCTTCAACTCAGGTTAATTTAAAAAACAGAAAGTGATTGGTATATTATGCTTTGAGTCTTTAGTATGTGAGTAATTGAAGAAAACAAGCTATTCTATAAAAGCATGAATTAGTAACTCTGACCATGTCAGCTGCTCTTCAACTCAGGTTAATTTAAAAAACAGAAAGTGATTGGTATATTATGCTTTGAGTCTTTAGTATGTGAGTAATTGAAGAAAACAAGCTATTCTATAAAAGCATGAATTAGTAACTCTGACCATGTCAGCTGCTACAATTTTGCCCATTTAAACAAAGAATTTCAAATGCACATACTCATACTGAGACATACCACAAGAAGTTTTGGATCAAAACAAATACTTTACCAAAACAAAACTTTTTTTTTTCACTAATAGCCACTCAAAATTAATACCATTAGGAAGACAAAATGAATTGCTGTGATCACAGATTTTCTGCAAACATTGTGCAAAAAAATTGGACTTTGTTTTTTAATTGAAAGATTTTTATAATTTCCAGCTTAACATCCCCATGTTATAAGGACAAGCTAGTCTGACAACTAGGGAAAAAAGGGCAATAACCACAGTCTATGAAGAGGCCAATTCAGTAATGGTCCAATTTATCATTGAAAATAGTGGAAGGCTTGCATCTGTCTCTCAATCTTGTCACCACTGACTGTTTTGTTCTTGAAATCACCCTTTAATTAGAACAAAATATTCATTTTCTTGTGCCTAGATTTGTCAAAGGGTTTTTTTTTCCTATGTGTGTGGAACATCTCTTTTATCCACAATTTAGTTTTATTTAATACATCCTGATTGCATCTTATTACCATTTTGTCTTGATTTGATTACTTTGTGTCTTATTACATAAAAGGGATACTGGTACTAATCTTTGGGAATTAGTTCCTTATTAGAGTCATTTGAAATTTGCAAATTCAGTTGCAAGCTTGTATTTCTACTTATAAATAATTGACTGCAAAGGAATTCCTAGCATAAATTATTATATTTTACTTTTAATGTATTTTTAAAATATCCTCACAGGAGTGATTTTCTTCTTACTTAGCTTTGGTAGCAGATTATTTTGTGCTTTCCTATTCCATTTTTTATTTTGCCTTTATATACAGTTCATGGAGTCCTCGTGACAAGTATACTGGAGTGGTCTGCCATGCACTCCCCCAGTGGATCATTTCTTGTCAGAACTCTCCACCATGACCCGTCTGTCTTGGGTGGGCCTGTATGGTATGGCTTATAGTTGCATTGAGTTATGCAAACCCCTTCAGCATGACAAGGCAGTGATCCACGAAGGGTACGTGAACTCAAGCAAACTCTGGGAGATGGTGAGGGCCAGGGAAACTGGACGTTCTGCAGTCCACGGGATTGCAAAGAGTCGGACATGACTTGGCAACTGAGCAACAACAACAACGGAATTCCTAGTGTGGATTCTATGATACACCACTTGCTTGGTAGTGTTATTTTGTTACTATTCGCGATTTATAAAACATTTTCTTTGTCATTTTATACGTTTCTTTGACAAAGTGGAGCAGATTGAGTTGGATTCTTTTTATCTTGGAATCAAAGTATTATCTTAGATATCACCATTTGTTGGCCTCTGGCCAGGATCTGGGTATAGGCATTAAATTGCCATTTTCCCTAAAAGATGATCCATTAATTCTCTCAGTTACCAAATTCTACTGTTGTGATGACTTGAGCTGGATTATTCAGTTGTTAGGCAAGTACCGTTCAGGAGCTGTGAATGTCTGAGAGAAATTTCCTCTGGGTAATTGTGCTCAATGTTTTCAGAAAAGGAACTAGAGGCTTGTCAGCCATAGGTTTGACAGACATCCCACTAGTCATCTCATCTTTTTCTTTTGGGGAATTACTGTCTTTCTAGGGTGGAGTGAATATAGAGTATGTTTCACTTTGCTATATCTAGACCAGCAGATCTCTAAAATAGTTCTTTTCCAATGACTTCCAAGGTAATAAATGAATATTTTCTTAGTAGAGTGTGACTTTAGGTAGGATGCTTATATAATTATCTTCCCAACTGGGTAATTTTTGAAACTGAAAAAGGATAAATTACTAAACATTATGCTGGGGCAACTAGCAGATATCAGAACCATCACAGACAATTGCATTATGTGTTCTACTGAACTTGGGACAACATGGAGATTTGCCTCAACCCTGTCCCCAACCTTCCAGCTTCCCCATCTCCCCTTTCCCTAACCTATGGAAATGTTCTATGAGATACATATACCTCAGAGTCTCTTCAGTCATACTGATTTGTGTTCTTTTAGGAATCACTTTAAAAAAGGAAAGATCTCCTATTCACCTGTCTTCCAATCAATTAAATTTTTTTTTCATCATATGTTTCCAGTTCTCCCTCCTCTGTGATTGTGCCCCTTTAACAGCCAGACTTTCAAAGAAAAAGGAAGATTACACCATGCTCTTTCTAAAACACAGATCTAATCACATCACTCAACTCCATTAAAACCTAAGTGAGTCTCCATCACCAAGACTTTTGTGATCTGGCCCCTGTTTCAAATCCCACCACTCTTCACCTCCTTCCTCTCACCAATCACAATTTCTCCCCATTTATAAGCTGGCATTCTACTGATATCAAAACATTCATACGGTTGAATCCTATAAATAAGGAGTGTGTGTATACATCAAAAATTGTCCAAACATCCAGCAGAGTGCCTATATATAACTTGCGTTTGATGAATGTTTTTTGATGTTATTTAAGTTTTTTAATTTATTTTTTGACTTTTTATTTTATATTGGAGTATAACTGGTTAACAGTGTTGTGTTCATTTCAGGTGTGGAGCAAAGTGATTCAATTATCCATTTTAAGTATAGCAGCGTGTACTTGTCAATCCCAATAAATGTTTATTGGATAAAAGAATGAATAAGGAGGTAAATGCTATAGCAGACTTCTATTTAAATGAATATATTTGTAATATGAATTAGTATATAGCAACCATTATCTGCTTAATCTGCTTGTTTAAGAGTTTCCTATACTTTTTAATCAAAGTACAAAGATATTGCTTTATAAAATAGTATTTCCCACTATCTTATGGGCCCTTAACATGCTTAAGGGAAGTTAATATATTAGTAATCACAAGTTAATTACCAAGGCCTTAATTAACCACCTTTCACTTGCAATTCTGTGGGAGGGAAATAACTTCACAGATAGTTACACTATCCATGGTACAGGTTTTTCTTCTGGTACATCCAGAGTGAACAGTTAATCTTATAAATATGTGCTTTAGATGTCTTTCTCCAGATAAGTCTGGTAAGAGACCTACTAACAAAAAACTGAATTTTAAAAATCAGTAGGTAAGGAAAATATATGAGGAAATAAGTTAAAGGCCTGGAATTACTATCACCAACCTCACAATAATGCTTTAAAATTAGAGCACACAAAACATTTTCACAGATATTTTCTTCATTTAATTCTTGGGCCAATGGGGTGAATTCTTTGAGGTAGGCAAGGCAAGGTAGCTAATATTATTCATTATTTTACACATGAGAAAACTAGTTTGTGGTATTTTGTTAATTTATTTCAGCCAATGTAGTTAGGCTTCAATTATTTATGACACTCCAGAGTGAATAATAATCATGTTGTGAAGTGAATTTGCTCAGTCGAGTCCGACTCTTTGTGACCCCAAGAACTGTAGCCTACCAGGCTTCTTGGTCCATGGGATTTTCCAAGCAAGAGTACTGGAGTGGGTTGCCATTTCCTTCTCCAGGGGATCTTCCTGACCCAGGGATCGAACACAGGTCTCCCGCATTGTAGGCAGATGCTTTAACCTCTGAGCTACCATGGAAGCCCAAGCATGTTGTAGGGTGCTCCAATAAATTAATGATACCTAAGGAGTCTCAGTCATAGCATAACTTTGGGTTAATTGAAGTATGCTGTTCTGCAAAACTAGCCCACTAGCCTTAAAGAAGACTGACTGTGTCTGAAGATTAGAATGATAAAGATTAGTCAGGTTCTGTTGGCTACTTACTCTGAATACTTAAAAGGCACAATCAGAAACCACTGAGTTTTAATTATATACTTAGGACCTCTCCTTAGAGCAGTTCACAGAGTTAGTGTGAATCATTCTTAAGAAGTAGAGATTTTATAGAAAAATCTTTTGTTTCAGTCCCCTCCCAATAAACTAAATATAAATAAATACATAGATAAATACATAAATAAATGATGTCCTCTTATCTTGACTTCAGCTGATAAAAAATAAGCAGAGTTCTAGACTAGGTAAAGTCTCCTGGCCCTTCCACTAGGATGTGAATTACTGAATTGTCACCAAAATGTATATCAAGTATTTTTCACATTTAAGACATTGTGCGGCATGCCACAAATCCCAGAAGATGAGGAATTTTGACAGTGACATATTTTTAAAGGTACAAATGGCATATTTTTGAGTTATGAACCTTATTCTCAGCAGTCCTAATAATACATTTATCCCTCTTAGTGAAAAGGTCTCATAAATCAGCCATGGCAATGTGCAGTGTTCTCAAATGTATGTATGGAGATATATGTGCTCCTTTAGTATTCCCATCAGTTGTACTGAAGCATGGAGTGAGTGTATATGTTTGTGTGTGTGTGTGTGCATGTTTATGTTTTCTCCAAAGTTTGATGAAAACATGCAGAAACTCGAATAGACCCCCTTTTCAAATGAACAAAACTTAATGCATTCCCTTTGGCTATACTCTCTTAAGTCCTTGGTTCTTATTGGCATCCATTGTAAAATTTGAATACTTGCTGAAAAATAGTTCGAATTAAAGCATGAAAGTGGAAAGTGAACGTTGCTTAGTCATGTCCGACTCTTTGCAACCCCAGGGCTACACAGTCCATGGAATTCTCCAGGCAAGAATGCTGGAGTTGGTAGCTGTTTCTTTCTCCAGGTGATTTTTCCAGCCCAGGGATTGAACCCAGGTCTCCCTCACTGCGGGCAGATTCTTTACCAGCTGAGCCACCAGGGAAGTCCAAGAACACTGGAATGGGTAGCCTATCCCTTCTTCAGCGGATCTTCCCCACCCAGGAATCAAACTGAGGTCTGCTGAATTGCAGCTGGATTCTTTACCAGCTGAGCTACCAGGGAAGCCCTGAATTAAAGCATGGTTATGAGGAATTTTCTAAGAATATGTTGATTGCAGGAAGATGTCAATTCAACAAATACTTTTGAGTGTTTACTGAATCAATTCAATAAATATTGTTGTAATATGTACTGGATTGACCAAAACGTTTGATTGAGTATTTTTCATACAGAAAAACCCAAAGAAACTTTTTGGCCAACTCAATATGTAAGTATAAGGCTAGTATGAAAGTGAAAGTGAAGTCGCTCAGTCATGTCTGACTCTCTGTGACCCTATGGACTGTAGCCTACGAGACTCCTCCATCCATGGGATTTTTCAGGCAAGAGCACTAGAGTGGGTTGCCATTTCCTTCTCCAGGGAATCTTCCTGACCCAGGGATCGAACCTGGGTCTCCCGCATTGTAGGCAGATGTTTTACCATCTGAGCCACCAGGGATAGCTTATACTAGACACTGAGACATTTAATTTTTGCAGTTACCCTCTGAGAGCATTATTATTAACTTCCCTCTTAAACAGATTAGGAACAAGGCTCAGAGAATTATAATGACCTGTCTCTGATTCAAAGGTCTTTGACAAGTCATTTACTAATTTTGTGGGACTTTCTTGGCAGTCCAGTGATGAAGACTCTGTGCTCCCAGTGCAGGGCACCTGGGTTCCATCCCAGTTAGGGAACCAGTCCCCATATGCTGCAACTAAAGATCCCACACGCCACAACTGAGCTCCAACACAGCCAAATAAATACAGAAAAAGAAAGAAATAGTTTTTAAAAATGGCCTCTTCCTTTAAAAATTTTTGCGCTTTTCATTAAAATGCAGATAAATAAGCAAGTTCAATATTGTCTGATAAAATGAGGTGATGTTTGTAAACTGGCTTTCGTGTACTCTGAACTACATGAGAGGTTTTCTGTTGTCAGCTAATTTTACTTACCTGACTGGTTTGCTTAATGGGTAAACAAAGCATGTCCTTATGGCATACCATGCAGAGATATGTATAAATCTTAATGAATATTTTTAAAGTATAGAAGTATCCACAAGAAAAATATCTTTTTGGATTTTCTAAAACTTATTTTCTATTTTAGAATTGTGCTTACTTGGAATTATCTATATTTGGGGATATGCTCTTTTCAGCACTGAAGACCTATCAATGCCTTAGTTTACCTTCTTGTTAAATATGAGGGGCTTTGGAATTCTCTTATTCATCCAATCACTCATTATGTCCAAAATCTGCAAAGAACTATCTTTTTTTCCTTCTCAAATGCATAGAATATCACCCTTCTTTGATAGTCATCTGTCATGACTGTTCCAACAGTTATCTGTTGCCCTTCTCCAGTCTTTCTCTTCTTCTAATCATTTTAACTACTATTTA
Organism: Ovis canadensis; assembly: GCF_042477335.2. Taxonomy (NCBI): domain Eukaryota; kingdom Metazoa; phylum Chordata; class Mammalia; order Artiodactyla; family Bovidae; genus Ovis; species Ovis canadensis. The sequence goes on from NC_091727.1 coordinate 133,309,155, forward strand.
TAAACTTATCTTACCAAAACTCTACTTCTTTAATTCAGGGACCTATAAAAAATACATATATATGAAAATAGTTATAGATGTAGAAAACAAACATGGTCACCAGGAGGTAATGTGGGGAGAGATAAATTGAGAGTTTGGGATTGACATATATACACCACTCTATATAAAATAGATAGCTAATAAAACCTTCTGTACCACACAGGGAACTCTACTCAATACTCTGTAATGGCCTATATGGCAAAAAGAATCTAAAAAAGTAGATATGTGTGTGTGTGTGTGTGTATGTGTGTATCTGACTCACTTTGCTGTACACCTGAAACTAACACAACATTCTATATCAATCATATTCCAATAAAAAATACAAAGTTAAAAAAATCCCCATCACTTGCCAAATCAAAACCAAATTTCCCTGCATTGTTTTCAGGATATTTTAAATGTTGACCCTTGACCATCAATCTAATCTCTGATTTCACTTTGTCCCTAATGTTCTGTTCTGGTTAACCTGATTTTCTCATTGCCTTCTACATAGGCTAGGCTAATTCCTGTTTCTGAGATTTTGTTCTTGTTATTGTTCTGACATTCAGTGTTTTCTTTTTCCTTCTTTCCATTTATCCAATTCTCACCAACTGTCAACACTCAGCTCAAGCTCTAATTTCTCTATGAAGTCTTCTCTGTTACTTCTGATAATGTTCAGTTCCACTTTCTCTGATTACCCTGTTATAATTGTACACATTTTAGTACCTAATTGCTCTCTAATTATTTGATATAAGTTGATTTTGTCTCTATAACCAGCCTATAAATCCCCGAAGAGTCTAGAAGGGTATCACATAGTAATTTAATAAATTTTCTTTGTTTGTGAACTAGGAAGTATAGAGACTCCATGAATTTAACGTTACCTAATTTGACTAGATGGAATTAGCAATAGCGTATATGGTGATGCATATTGTTTTGTCATTGACAAATGTATGGAGTTTCTTCAAACATGCAAATCTTGACACTAGAAGAATCTAGAAACAACTTTTCCAATCAGTGTTCCTCCTCTGGGGCTATGGGTATCTTCATAAAAATCTTCATGTGACCATCATAAACAAAAAATATTCTTAAGCTCATTTCAAAGATGAGAAAGTAGAGACTAAGAAGGGAAGACTAAAATGAGAAAAAGATGCTTAAGCTGGGTCATAACAGTTAAGTTGGATATTTAACAGAAAAAAAAAAAAAAAAGAGTTAGAGGCAAAGGAATTCCATACATCTAGATCATTAGAAGAGAGACATGGTATCTCTTCCATGCACTCAGCGGCTTATACATTGTACAAGATGATTGGAAACTAGAGATTGTCCAAGGCAAGTAAGGGTATGGAAATACAGGGTGAAGTTTGAAAAAACACCTTAACATTTCAAAATTAAGCTCATCACATTTGCTATCCTTTTCCCAGTTAACTTCCTATATTTTTTCTCAGTGATTGCACCAACACCCACCCAATTTCTTCAGTTTCTGATGTAAGAATTTCAGCTATCATCCTGCACTCCTTATTTTTCCTTCTGCTCCTTGCACAACTAAGTGATAAAGTCTGTTGAGTATGCCTCCAAATTAGCCCGGGAAACAGAAATATAAATTCTGAGGCCCAACATCACAACTCTTGAATTGGAAACCCCAGGGAACAGAGCCCAACACTCTGTTTTAACAAATCCTTCCAAGTGTACTTAGGCACAAGAACGTTTAAGAGCCATTGCTGCAGACAACAGGAATTTTTGAGAGATATGAAGCAGGCAAGTGATAGGGTAGGGTATGCACTGTAAAAAAGGCATTCTGAAATTTATATGGAAGATGAAATGGAAGAGAGTACCTAAGGTAGCAGAACCCATTAGTAGAATACAATTTTTGTTAATGAGGGAAGATGTCAATTTTTAAAATATTAAAGAATTAAGATTGACTGATGTTACCATTTGTATGCACAGGATAAAGAAGAGGGAGTAGTCAGATTTACTGATCTTATAACACTAAGTAAACATGAGGGTCAGGGTTTGAAGAAAATAATTAATACTCTTTTTTCTTCTCTTTCTGCTTTTTTTTTTCATATATATATTGAGCTGTGTTAGGGTGCCATGTGTCAATGTTTGTTAAAAACTTGGATATTTGAGTCTGAACCTCAAGATAGAGGTCATGGCTTACAGATAAAGATTTAGGTGTCAACTGTGTGCTAAATGGTAATAGATATTGTTTGAATGGGTTAAGTAACCCATAAGAACATTGAGGGTGAGAAAAGGACCCAAGATTCAGTGCTGGAGTATAGCAATATGTAAGGGAGACCTTCAGAGAAAATAGGAATGGCTAGAGAATAAGGGAGAGAGCCAGAAAGTTGATATCATGGAGATAGCAGGATAACATTTCAATGAGGTCAACAGTATCAAATGCCATAGACAGATCAAGTAAGAAAAGAACCAATTAATTATATTTGTCATTTAGGGAGTCACTGATGTGCTTAGTAATCACAGCTTCAAGGAAATTTTGAGAGCAGAAGACAGCAATACATTGAAGAGTTAATTGGAATATATTAAGTTGAAACTTTAAATATAACTTGTATTTGAAAGGAAAGAAAGATGCAGTGACATAGATTGAGACAGTATCAATGGAAGATTTTTTTTAATTAACAGAGAAAATTGTGTATGTTTATAATCCAAAAAAAGTAAACTAGAAAGGAAAGTGTGAAGATGGAGTAGATAGACAGGAAACTTGATGAAACTTGATGTACTGAGATCTCAAAGGACTGAGGAGATAAAGAGGTATTAATTTTGAATATCATGCTATTGTTATTTACAAAATCATCTCCCTCTCTTAACTAAACTGATAATCCTCAAGTGAATGGACAGGTTTTTTTTTTTTTTTTTCAGTCCTTAATGTACAAGGCTCCAAAGATGTTTGTTGAATGAATGAAGGCCATTTCTTTTAATACTTCCTCTCTCAGCTACTTACTCTATGTTGGTTATTTTCCTTATTTTCATCCTTGCTTTTTTTTTTTTTTTTGTCACTATATTTAGTCTCTTGACTGTGTGGATCATAAAAAACTGTGGAAAATTCTGAAAGAGACAGGAATACCAGACCACCTTACCTGTCTCTTGAGAAATCTGTATGCGGGTCAGGAAGCAACAGTTAGAACTGGACATGCAACAACAGACTGGTTCCAAATAGGAAAAGGAGTATGTCAAGGCTGTATAATGTCACCCTGCTTATTTAACTTCCAAGAAGAGTACATCATGAGAAACACTGGGCTGGAGGAAGCACCAGCTCGAATCAAGATTGCCGGGAGAAATATCAATAACCTCAGATATGCAGATGATACCACCCTTATGGCAGAAAGTGAAGAAGAACTAAAGAGCCTCTTGATGAAAGCAAAAGTGGAGAGTGAAAAAGCTGGCTTAAAGTTCAACATCATGGCATCTGGTCCCATCACTTCATAGGAAATAGATGGGGAAACAGTGGCAGACTTTATTTTTTGGGGCTCCAAAATCACGGCAGATGGTGACTGCAACCATGAAATTAAAAGACGTTTACTCCTTGTAAGGAAAGTTATGACCAACCTAGATAGCATATTAAAAAGCAGAGACATTACTTTGCCAACAAAGGTCCATCTAGTGAAGGCTATGGTTTTTCCAGTCGTCATGTATGGATGTGAGAATTGGACTATAAAGAAAGCTGAGCACCAAAGGACTGATGCTTTTGAACTGTGGTGTTGAAGAAGACTCTTGAGAGTCCCTTGGACTGCAAAGAGATCCAACCAGTCCATCCTAAAGGAGATCAGTCCTGGGTGTTCATTGGAAGGACTGATGTTGAAGCTGAAACTCCAATATTTTGGCCACCTGATGCGAAGAGCTCACTCATTTTAAAATACCCTGATGCTGGGAAAGATTGAAGGCGGGAGGAGAAGGGGACAACAGAGGTTGGATAGCATCACTGACTCAATGGACAGGAGTATTGGTGGACTCCAGGAGTTGGTGAAGGGCAGGGAGGCCTGGGGTGCTGCAGTCCATGGGGCCATAAAGAGTCGGACACGACTGAGCAACTGAGCTGAACTGAACTGAGCAGATTGCATCCATGTCCAAAGTTGTCCTTTCTTAGACAGGAGAAGCTGATTTGTGACTAGATCTTTTATACTCAGAGAAATACTGAAGAAATATACCCTGGTGCCTCAGATGGTAAAGAATCTGACTGCAATGCAGGCGACCCAGGTTCAATCCCTGGGTCTCAGGAAGATCCACTGGGAAAGGGAATGGCAACCCACTCTAGTATTCTTGCCTGAAGAATTCCATGGACAGAGGAGCATAGTGGGCTACAGTCCTTGGAGTCACAAAGAGTCAGACACGACTGAGCAACTAACACTTTCACTTTTCACATACTGTTACTGGCTTCCTGTTTGCCTTCCCATTGAGCTATGGTAAGAAGAATCCAATTAACTTTGAATGTTCCAATACATTGCAAATTGCTGCTGCTAAGTCGCTTCAGTCGTGTCCAACTCTGTGCAACCCCATAGATGGCAGCCTACCAGGCTCTTCCATCCATGGGATTTGCTAGGCAAGAGTACTGGAGTAGGGTGCCATTGCCTTCTCCGACACTGCAAATAGTTGATATCATTTTACTTAGTCTACTTGCCAGGCTCCTTCCCAAATCCTCCAACCTCAGGAACATTCCATTGTCATCCCCTTCTCTGTTCTTCCAGTAGAAAGTAACCCTTGTTGCATACCTTCTTTGGAAAGAGCTTCAGAGAAGTTTTTTATAGGGATTCTAAAATGCATCAGAGTAAACTTGCCTATTTCAATATTCTTTGCTTTTAATTTCTTGACTTGTCATTTGCTCTAAGATGTAAGTAGCTTCACAGTAAAAGAAGGAATATTATACCTAGGTTGAAGCAGAATAATTACTTTTGTCCTAAGAGAAAAATCTGATCTAAAGATATATTTGATTTTTTTCATGTGTGTAATTAGGAATGACCATTTGAAATAGAAGCAAAGATGCCCAAGAGCCCGATTTCCAAAGTAGTAATTTGCTATATTTATTTCAAAGTAAGGCTCTATGTGTAATTTTAGCAAATGCCTTGGAACTGAACCAATTTGCTTTAGGAAGATTTGGATGTTTAGTTTTTAACCCTTCCATATTTGCTTTAAAAGTTTTAATAGTTCCCTGTGAATGAAATACATTCTAAATATAAGAAAAGGGCTATTTCCTCTTCAGTGCCTTTTTGTAGCAACTAGAAGGTGGTTTTGAATGTCAGCTATTAAAAGAGCACATAATCTTCCTCTAGGGCAACAGTCTCCTCCTTTCTTCTCCATAGTGCCTAGTATAGTGCAGGAGAAACAGAAACTCAGCCCATACTGGAAAGTTTACAGAAGCAACATCTTGTCCTCTACCTCCTTCTTGAGAATATCCCTGTCAACACTATATTTAGAAAATGGGTTCTTGTCTAGGTCTGGAGACAAGGTTATCTGTGGAATGGATGCTCATTATAGTTCACATGCATACAAAACAAAGTTTCAGAAAAGCGATGAGGTAATTTGTATAATCTTCAGAAATCCCCTCGAAAGGACCACAAGGAGAAGAGGCTGGTAAATCCATCGTCCCAACTCAGCTGCTTTCTCGTTGGCCCCACCGATGCTCTGGGTTCCAATTCTCTGAACCATTTTTGTTCCTATTTGTTTTTTATCTATAAACTTTAAAAGACATTCTATTATTTACTAATGCTACTTTACTGATTACCTTTTAGATTTGATCTTATAAGCAGAATAAAGGTCAAAAATCAATTTAAATGTTACTGGTATCTACCAAGCAGTCTCCTCTTATTACTTTCCTTTTTAGAAATCTCTTCCTTAATGCTCTAAAAGTACTATATTTAGTCTACCACAGCAGCATTGCTCACCCTACATTGTAAATGCCTGTTATTTTTATCTTTCTACCTCATATTGAATAGACCATAGGCAAGAAGTATCTTCCATTTTTGGATCTTCTGTACCTGGTACAAAATACAGTGTATAATAATTATTCAATATATATTTGTTAGATCAATGAGTGCATGATCCTTCAATATAGCTAAATTTGCTAGCCTCTTTTAATTATCCAACTCCATCTATGTATGAGCACCTATTATGGATTAGGTACTGTGGATACAGTGGTAAATTAAAATAGAGATGATCAAAAAAAAATTTAAAAAATAAAATAGAGATGATCCATACTTTTACAGAACTAACAGTCCAGTGGAGGAGGCACACTCATAGTCACACTAATAAACTGTAAAATTGCAACTATTGTAAGTGTCATGAAGGAGAGGTACAGAGTGCTATGATAGCTAATAGCAAGGCAGGATGAGAGGTTGACGTAATTCAAAAGAAAGTGATGCTTGAACTGAGATCTGAAAGATGACTTTGCATTGCCTAGTTAAAAATCAAAGAAAGTCTTCCAGGATGTGACAACATTGTCATGCAAGTCTTGATCAGAAGCTGGAGAAGTAGGTAGATTCTAAATCGTGTAGAACATAAAGGCCATGTTAAGGAGATTTAGTTTTTATCCCCAAAGCAATAGGAAATGTAGCCTATCAAACTCTTGATCATTCTGTTGTTTTCCAAATCTACAAAGCTTAGTCTAAATATTTCTAACCACACTATTCTCCACTTGTAGTCTAATTACCGCTCCTTTCCACTCAGTCAACTCCTCTTAATCACTCAGATGTAGTTCAAGTTGTATGTTCTCTAAGATTACTCCTTAATTACAGCAGTCTAGATAGAGTAACCTTTTGATTTTTTGGTACAAAATTATACTACTCACACACTCACTGTAATGCTTCACATATTGTCCTACTTTGTATTTTTAAAATTCTTTTTATTTATTTTTGGCTTTGTTGGATAGTCACTGCTGCACTTGGGCTTTCTCTAGTTGTGGCGAGTGTGAGCTACTCTTTGTTACAGTGTGTGGGTTTCTCATTGTGGTGGCTTATCTTGTTTTGGAGCATGGGCTCTAGGCGCACACGTTGGTAGGCTTAACTGTCTTCTGGCATGTAGAATACTTTCAGACCAGGGATCGAACCTGTGCCCTCTGCACTGGCAGGCAGATTCACAACCACTGGACCACCAAGGAAGTCCTGTATTTTTACAGTAGTTTCATACGTGGCTTTTGGGCCAAGAGACTGTGTAATAATTGTCCTCTGTTGCTGTCGTTCAGTCTCTCAGTTGTGCCTGACTCTTTGAGACCCCATGGACTACAGCATGCCAGGCTTCCCTATCCTTCAGCATCTCCCAGAGCCTGCTCAATGAGTCGGCTCTTCTGAATCCACCTTAAATATTAATAGCCCAGTGCTCTATTCAAACTGCATTCCCAACATACACTGAGCATGAAACTAAATACAAACCAATACCTGAAATAGATTGAGGGATATATTTTTACACTAATGCTCTTTCTGATGATACAAGAGCAACAATTTGAAAAATGAGAGAAAAAAAAGAACAGTCACATCAACTGGTTTTATTGATTACATCATGACAATTGTTTCTCTAAGTTGACTTGTCTTTTCACTACATTTATCAATCAGTTCTTTACTTATTCAATAAGAATGTATTGAATGTGTGTTTTGGAACAGCCATTTTGTAGATAGGTGCTTGGGATTAAAAGATGAATATGATATGATCTTGACTATCACAAAGCTCAAAGAGATAGTATCCATAACTATTAAGAATAAGCACATTTCAATTCCCCCCAAAAGTAATATGGATTGGTTGGCAGTCATAATCCTTAAGCAGTTTGTAAATGATACATTTCATTTTCATAGGGAATTCTCACTGTAAATTAGAAATACAAAGTCTGGATATTGTAGGGTACGTTCAGTATTAAAGTAATGCACAAAATACTCATTTGCTTCATGATTATTGTAGTTCTTGATAGGCATTATATGATAATGTGAAAAGCAGAGTTTTGTAGGGATAACAATTCATCTACATTTTTCAGTACGTTTAGGTAAATTATCTTCCAGTCATGAGACAATGAAGAGCTAGGACTCCTTGAGGTCTGTGATTCTCTGTTATGTCACTAACATGCTATGGAGAAGTCGACAGATAGAGATCAGTGATCAGCCACTGATTTTTTTTTTTTCCTTTGCAAAAGGTTTTTAGCTAAGTATATAGTATACTATTATTATTCACCCTAACTCCTGGATTTAACTAAAACCTAACTAAAATACTTGTCCTATTGGAGAAGTCACAGCAAAGCCAATTATTCTACTAATTAGCATGTTTTCTAGCCGAGTTTAGATGCTTGAAAACAATTTCTGCTTTCTGAACAGGCATTTGAATAAACATGTTCCTAAAATTAAATAATCTTAATTAATTGCTTAGTTAATTAATAATTAATTAACTGCTTAATTCAATGGAACATGTCACATCAGGGCCTGTTGATTAAGACCGCACAGAGAAGCAGTCAACAAAATTGCAAAAATGAAAGTAAAACATGAAGATAACCTCATACCCATTGATAATCATTATTTAATCTCTTGATTTCTTGGAAATAAATACAGTCTCAAGGCATTATCATTAAATTATAAGAATTTTTCAAATGTGATGGACCATCCTATCATGATACATCATTTTACAGTATTAATGATTGCAAGTCAGAGTTTCTGTCAGCATGCATCTTGGCTTTGAATCCTGGCAAGACTTTCAGCAAGATAATCATAACAAGAAACCTACTTTCCTAGCCTGTTTTTGGAATACATATAAATATTAAAAAGGCATGGGATTGTAAGAATGTATTATTATAGGTATTCTCAGAATGAATTAGTTTTGAGTCCCTTTTTGTCCATATCTTTTATGTCTTCATCATAGCAACTGTACCCTTATATGCTGAAAACAGGATGACACAAAACCTCTGAGAGTATCTGCATTGTTGCTGGAGGACAGACAGTGACCTGAGTCACAGGCTGCTTTGGTTTTGATTAAAATTAAAATCTTGAACAGATTCCAGTTCTGAACATATGTCTCAAACTCTATGGGCCCACATTATAGTGAATTCAAAATATTTTATACTGACAGATTACAGTATATGCCTTTGTTTCCTACAAAGGGATAAGTCAGTAAATTGTTCTACTTAGTAGTAAAAAGACCAACTCAAGATGCAAATATATCCCAATAGCTTTAAATCCCACAGTAATTCTTCCTAATTTAAGGCATTTATGAACTCATAACAGAGGCTCAAGCTGTTCATATTTCTGACTTCTTTTATTTATTTTTCTCTTATTACCTATTCCACTTAAAGCTTTGCAAATCTTGAAAATCCTGTGTGTGTTAAAGGAGAGACTTCATCAATTAAAGTGTACTGCAGTATAATGGGAGGAATAGAACCTTTATATGATTCACGGAGAACTGTATGATTTATACTATTTTATTTTTCTTTTCCTGGTTTGTTATACTAACCAACTTCATCTAGTCATGTAATGACTGGAAGGTTCTAAGTTCTTTAGCTGGAACCTGTATTTCAAAGAATCTATTCAGCACAGGGAGGGAAATTCCATCTTTCCTTACAATGGGAGATTTGGTGAAACAGGAGTTAATACAACATTTTTCTTTCTAAATACCTTCCAAGAATGAGTACAAATACACAGCTTATTAAAGAAATTCAACAGCACCATTTTCCTGGAACTTCTCCACCATGTAAATGACATTTTGATTTTTTTTTTTTTCCTAAAGAATAAAAGACCCACCAGCCACTATATAAAGTGAGGAAACTCTTCCTGTGTTAACATCTTGAATCTGGTCTCAGGGAAGCTGTTTTATGAGATTTACTGGTGCAATTTGGTTGCAAATATTTGTGATTTATAGAGAAGCTCAGGGAAATAGAATCTGTATAAAGAATCAAAACCAAAACAAAGGTATTAGGTAACTCACATGGAGTAAATGTCATGTTCATCATGTTTTTGTTATGTGATTTAATGTTAATGTCTTGGGGAGTGTTTGGGACTCTCACTCTGTAACCTTCTGATGTCTGGGGAGTGGTTCAGAGTCAAACTTCCAAAAAGATCTCATGTGATAAGATCTGGGCTACTCCCCACCTCAGCCTTCAGGATTTGAGACTCTTCTCCACATACTGTGTGTGTGCCCAGTCGTGTCCGACTCTTTGAGGCCCAATGGACTATAGCCCACCCGGCTCCTCTGTCCGTGAAATTTTCCAGGCAAGAATACTGGAGTGCGTTACCACGCCTGCTCTGCATTGCAGGCTGATTCTTTACCCACTGAGCCACCTGGGAAGCCCCTCCTTGGCATGTATAAAAACATTTGGAAATCCCTGACATTTGTATGCTCAGTTGCTCAGTCATGTCCGAATCTTTGTGGACCCATGGACTGCAACCCACTAGGTTCCTTTGCCCATCGAATTTTCCAGGCAAGAACACTGGAGTGAGTTTCTACTCCATGGTATCTTCCAGACCCAAGGATCAAACCTGTGTCTTTTGTCTCTTGCATTGGCAGGCAGGTTCTTTACCACTGTATCACATGGGAAGCCCTCTCCACATGCTGGCCCTAACCAATTTCTCTCAACCTCCAAAGGGTTGTATTTTTGCAGTCTTCCTGCAGCCAAGCTCTTTGTTCCTTACTCTGTTAATGAAATCATTTGCCAAATAATTCCTCTTTATAAAACAAAACTATATTGCTTCCTCTCTGCTATTTATTTGCATGCAATGTTTTAGGTGACACACTTCTTACAGGTAGGTAGATACATAGGTACACACTATTCTCTTCCAGTGTGCCTCATACAGTGATAGTTATAAAATCAATATTCAGCAGACTTATTAATTGATTGATCCTGTGTTTTGTCAGTCACTCAAATAGACTAGTTTAGAAGATAAATAGAGCAGGGAGTCTTTCATTCTGCCTCTTGGTTCTTCCCGCCACAGAAATATGAGCCACCTGGTGACAAAGCAGCAGAAAAAAGATCACACTTTAGCTTCATCCTTGTCCATCAGGGCATGAGACTGGTCTAGAGGATTTTCTTAGTTGATGTTAACCTAGTTCTTATTTCTCATGTTTAGCCTTTCAGGTCAACTAGACTAATGTCATGATGATATGTCCTCACCTCTTTTTCCAACCCCTACTTTACCTCATCTCACCATCATGGGCTAGAATGTTAATATTTGTTGCTATTGTTGCAGATGATTTTAAATATGTAATTTATTATCCCTGTGAGATTGTCTTTTTTCTTCCCTAAAATCTTCTACTCTGTCCTTTTTTTTTCCTTTCCTCTTCAGGGATAGGAGGGAGGAAATTATTTTTTTCCTGATAAGAGAGCAGATATAGTGCTTGGTAGGGTTGGGTGGTATCTGCATTTTATAATTCTGTATTTTACATATGTATATTTAACTGATTCAAGAATTATACAAGCAATGATCCTACAGTTTTTGATACTGATTATGCATCATCTAAACAAGATTTCTTTCCTCATAACTTGAGAAGTTAAAGCAAGGCTCTAAGTATACATTCAGCCTTATAGAACAAAACCAACACATATTAATATATTTTCCTATGATTTCTTAAAATATTATTTACTACTGATACCTAGGTGATATGTTACCCAGCCAATAAAAATTCTGTGAACAACTTTATATATTTCCCATACAAGCAGATCTTTTGTTTCTGAGAACATTCTAAGCGAATAGTTTTGACACTTTATTGTCACATTGTGATAGGTTGATATAGATGTTTTTGATAAATGATACGTGATTCAAGTAAGTGTCATTGCAATGTGTTGTATATAGGTTTGTTTTTATAGATGCATTTAGTTTGATTTTTGGAATTTCAGAGCTATGAAAATTGTTTGTTTTCAGAATAGTAAAAAGTTAGGATAATTAATAAAATCTACATGCATTCTCATATGTCTTTACAGAATTTGCACTGAACATATAAACACTAAAATATTCTTCTTTTATTTCCTCCTAGGTTTCACTCCAGTTTCATTTAGTAACATAAGAGTAATGGTGATATAAATTTGGTTTGCTCTTGAAAGAGAAATAATGAGACCACTAAGATTAAAAATCCTGCATTAACATTCTATTCTTGTATGAGAACTTAAAGAGCTTCCAAATATAAAATATGATAAGATTCTTATATCATATAGTATTGTATTTCTTTGATCTGAAAATTAAGAATGATGTAACTTAGGTTTTAGGTATACTTCTACCACTTACTTGTTATATGATCTTGCACAAATTATTTTTCTTCTCTGAGACTGATTACCATTGTCTGTAAAACTCAGCATTATATAACAGATCATTCTAACTCAGAGCATAGTAGCAAAATTTTTCTTATGTCTGATACTAGGTTTATTCCCCACTTCTCTCTCTTTTGAAATGCTTATGTATGTCTACAGGTATATAGCTTAAAGTGTCAAGAAAGACATTCATGTTTACCTTTATTAACTTTTTTCATAACTAATTTTTGAGTACCTTTTCTTCTAAACCAGTAAGTTAATTTTTGTACATAGTGTTATCAAAAGCATATGCAAAGTTCAGGATAAGCAAACATTGACCCATGAAAAATGCTCTAGGTAAGATATTCGTTAAAACTCTATACATTTAACAATTATTTTTGAGACTCTACTATGGTTTTAGGTATTGCTTTTAGGACCAAGTGCTATAAAAATGATAAATAAGGTTCTTGCCCTTTGGAAGAGAGACATAAAATAGATAGGAAAATAAATGAGAAAAAAATGAGCTAGTGGTAAGTGCTATCTGGAAAAAAAACATATGTGATGTGGTTGAGATTGATAGGATGGGATGAATTACACAATAAGGAAAGGCAGAGGTCTGAATGCCACAAAGGAGTCAGCCATAGGAAAACAAGTGGGGAAGGTATCCCAGGCTTGTGATATACAAAGCTCCAAAGCAAAATGAAGCTCCGCACGTTTGAGGAATTGAAAGATTAGATTCTCCAATATTTAGAATTTAAATAATGAAGGAAGAGGTAGCAAAGAGAAAGATTGATCAGTGAGGTAGAAGGAAAACAAGGAGGAACCTGGTATAAGGGAAATCGAAAGAAAGCATTTCAAGTGAGAGGGGCTAGTGAACTATGACAAATGCTGCTGAGAAGATAATTAGGATAAGAACTGAGAGATGGCTGTCCTAACTAGCAGTATGGAAATCACTGAGTAGTGGTAAAGGAATCCCTGAACAACAACAAAGGAAGCCCAAGAATGCTGAAATGAAGTCAGCTATTCCACACAACTCTCTCAAGAAGTTCTGCTGTGAAGGACTTGGGAGACTGGAGGCTGTAGCTGAAGGGGCATATTATGTGTCAAGGAAGGGTCTTTGTTTTGTATTTTGCAAGACTGGACATACTAGAACTTGATGTTTATTGATAGAAATAAATCAGTAGAGAGGAAAAAAAATTGCAAGAGGAGAGAAAGGGGATAATTGTAGGGGCAAAGTTCATGAAGAGGTGAAAGTAGGAGTATCCATTGCATAAAGGAGTTGTGAGCCTTAATGTAGGAGAAGCTTTTTATCCAAAGTTATAGTCATGAAGGAAGATTCTGAGCATTCATGTTCAGGAATTTCTGTCTGAGTACTCAATGAGGCATAGTAAGGTCAACAACCAAAGATCCAGGGTTGCAGATAAACAGATGTATAAACTTTGAGGTGAAAGACAAGAAATAAAATAGTAGTAATGGACCGTGGAAGAAAGAACCTACTAAGGAAAGCAGAAGAATAATGCATTCTTTGTGGCAAGTCACTTGGGCTCTCTGAGCTTTAGGTTCTTTTTGTGTATCAACGGATATCATTTAAAGTTTAAAACATGGAATTTAAATGTTCAACGCTCAATATTGTTATATGCTTTTTAAACTTCAGAGTGACATTTTAAGAATTAATAACTATTCTGGTGAAGAAAAATATATTTGATGTTCAGTAAATTTCTTCTAATTCAGTTAATTTGTTTTTCTTCTGTTAAATTCAAGTAAAATTATTAAATATAATACCTTTCATTCAAAATAGAATATAGAATGTGAGCCTACTTTTGAAAAATCATTTTTCTCTCCATCTTCCTGATATCTGTACATAAAAAGGTGGCTGAAATGCTATTTAATAAATGTTAGGAAAAATGCTTCAGAGTATTAAGATTTTGTATAGTAGTGTTTTGTTTTTTAATTTATGCTTTGTGCTTCTCTATTTTATAAATTTTGTGATAAGAAGGGGTATTGTTTGTCTAAACTGTTAAATCAATTATTTTGTTTTTTAATTATTCTAATGGGGATAACATGTTTTCTTGCTGTGGTAGACAAAATTATCTTCCCTCCCCACCATGTCAACATCTTAATCCTTGGATCATGTAATTATGTTTGGTTAAGTAGCAATGGGGAATCAAGGTTTCGGATGGAATTAAGGTTGCTAATCAGATGACCTTGAGATTAGGGAGATTATCTGGACTATCCAGGTGGACACATAATCACAAGGGTCCTTACAAGACAAGAGAGGCAGAAGAGAGAACCAGAGAGATGGCAGCAAAAGAGAGACACAGCCCAAGGCTGTTAGCTTGGTAGATGGATTCGTGGGATCTTGAGGCAAGGCGATTATGTGGCTTCTCAGTTCTATTCAGTCACTCAGTCATTTCTGACTCTTTGCAACCCCATGGACTGCAGAGCTCCAGGCTTCCCTGTCCATCACCAACTCCTGGAGCTTACTCAAACTCATGTCCATCAAATCGGTGATGCCATCCACCCATCTCATCCTCTGTCATCCCCTTCTCCTCCTGCCCTCAATCTTACCCAGCATCAGGGTCTTTTCAGATGAGTCAGCTCTTCTCATCAGGTGGCCAAAGTATTGGAGTTTCAGCTTCAACATCAGTCCTTCCAATGAATATTCAGGACTGATTTCCTTTAGGATGGACTGGTTGGATCTCCTTACAGTCCAAGGGACTCTCAAGAGTCTTCTCTAACACCACAGTTCAAAAGCATCAATTCTTTGGTGCTCAGCTTTCTTTGTAGTCCAACTCTCACATGCATACACACCTACTGAAAAAACCATAGCTTTGACTAGATGGACCTTTGTTAGCAAATAATGTCTCTGCTTTTTAATATGCTGTCTGGTTTAACCATAGCTTTTCTTCCAAGGAGAAAGCATCTTTTAATTTCATGGCTGCAGTCACCATCACTTCATGGCAAATAGATGGGGAAACAATGGAAACAGTGACAAGTGGCTTCTAGAAGCTGAAAAATGCAAGGAAATAGATTTTCCTCTAAAACCCACAGAAGGAATGCAACCCTGTCAACACCTTGATTTTAGCCTAAAGAGACCCATGTCAGAATTCTGACCTATAAAATTGTAAGGTAATACATTTTTATTGTTTTAAGCCACTAAATTTACAATATTTTATAATAACTATCAAACAAATAGTTGCTTTAACCCATTCCTCTCTAATGTATTCTCTATATAACAGCCAGAATACATTGTTCAGTACATGTGGCAAATGAGCACTTGAAATGTGGCTGCTCTGAAATGAGATGTGCTATATGTGTAAAGTACACACTGGGTTTTACAGACTTAGTATAAAAAATGTAAAATAACTCAATGATTTCATACATTGATTTCATTATTGATGTGATAATTTAGAAATACTGGGTTAAACAAAATACAGTAGTAGAATTAACTTCACCTATTCTGTTTTAGCTTTTTGAATCTGGCAACTAGAACATTTAAAATTATTTACATGAGTCATATTATATTTCTTTTACATAGCACTTATAAAAAAGGTCAGTAGGATACTATAATTTTTCTAACCCTTCACTAGTTTTAAAGCTCTTCACTAGCTTCCAAGTATACTTGTAACATTTCCAAATATACTTGTAATATACTTCAAACTCTTTAACTTACAAGATCCTGCATCATCTGGCTTCTGGTCTGTGTTTCACTTCATGTTTTGCCTCCTCTGTGCCATTCTATTGAGCCAAGCCTGTTTCTGCTGCAGGGCCTTTGCACATGTTGTTCACTAGGCCTGGAAAACTCTTCATCCCATTCCAGCTGACTGAAAACTTCACGTTCTTCCATCTCAGCTCAAGTCTGCTTCTCTGGCTTCTGAGTGTAACTTGATCCATTGTGCCCTCTTATTCATAACACTCTTCTTTTTCTTAGTAGCACTTTTCACAAGTTGCAATGATAAATTTATTTGTATGTTTTTAAAATGTCCTTTGCTACTGATCAACTCGATGTACTTTTTAAAACTACAGAATACTTAAGGCCAAGCAAGGTATAGCTGCTCAGTAAATGTTTATTAAATGGGTGTAGAATGATTAAATGAGGTAATGTCTATGTAAGCACTTTGTCAACTATAATGCACTATATATCTGTGATAGCCTTATAGTGGTAATAGTAATAGGAAGAGATGGAGGAAGATGAGAAGCAAGAGGAAGAAGAGGAGAAATGGAAGTAGTTTTAAAGTGTTTGTCATGTATTGATTTTTAAATATATTTTCTTGATATTCTGGGTTATATCTTCAAACCTTTGGGAATAAATAGCTCAATAGTCCACTATATTATGCTGTCTTTTAAAAACACTTATATTTTCAAAGATGTGATTCTCTTTAAAGGAAGTTCCTAAAGGAAGTTCTTAAATTTCTTCTTAAAAAACTTCTTCTTATAGGAGGTTTACGAAACTGTTGGCTTGTGACTCAGATTCCCTCTTGCATTCTCTAAGGCATGCATCTCTATTTCCACAGAAGAGGACACCATAGGAATAGAGTGGGAGGGATGAGGAAAGAAAAGCAACAGCAACACTGAGGACATTTTAGAAATATCAATAGTTGTCATATAGGAAATCAGAACACAAAAGGATCAGTGGAAAAAAAACCAAAACTTTCTGTTGTCCATTGCTACTTTCAGCCTTTCAACTCATCCAGTCTCTCCTGCTCCTCTTATCCTATCACTTATTGGTCTTTTCAACAGTTGAATATAGCTCTGGCAACACCATGCACAAGAGCTTTTTTTTTTTTTTTTTAAATTCAGTTGAATGGGAGCATTTCATCAGGTAGTCTTGGGTAAATACCCAGAGGGTGTGGGAAAGCCTTTACAAGCCATTGTGATGGGTGGTAGCCATGAGTCACTATTTTCTGGGCTAAAAAGGAAATTGAATACTGGGGAAGATAAAGCTTTGGGAGATTCAGAAAGCTCCCAATATATCTGGTTATTCTGCAACTGCTGTATTAGGACCTTGTGCAATTCATCATTTTTAGGAGAGTGGGGGCAGGGGTAACAAATATTTGCACAGACTGTCAGTTCACTATTTGTACTCTAGGTGAAGCTGTCAAGAGATGTTGGTTTACTTATGACTGCTAGTTTTTACAACACCAAAATGAAATAATGCTTCCCTTAATGTAATACTCAGCAGTATTGCTACAAACAAGTATAATTGCACTGTGCTTTTTATTTATTCTAATAAGAAATTTCTTGTTTCACTGAAAAAAGTCAGAGTTTAATCCTAGTCTTTCTTTTTGAAAATATAAATTTGTTTATTTTAATTGGAGGTTAATTACTTTACAATATTGTATGCTGCTACTGCTGCCGATAAGTCGCTTCAGTCGTGTCTGACTCTGTGTGACCCCAGAGACGGCAGCCCACTAGGCTCCCCCGTCCCTGGGATTCTCCAGGCAAGAACACTGGAGTGGGTTGCCATTTCCTTCTCCAATGCATGAAAGTGAAAAGTGAAAGTGAAGTCGCTCAGTAAGTGTCTGATTCTTCACGACCCCATGGACTGCAGCCTACCAGGCTCCTCCATCCATGGGATTTTCCAGGCAAGAGTACTGGAGTGGGGTGCCATCGCCTTCTCCTTTCTTATATTACGTTATACTAAATTTTCCTACCTTGGTGCCTTTTCAACAGTAGCTTCTGCCTTAAAGTTAACCTTCCCATTAGCATTTTAATAGCCTAAAAAAGTTTTCCTTGTATTTAGCAGCACATTATAATCTGCATTTAAATGGGAATGACATGAAAAAGAAACATAAAAATATTCCTTATGTGAGAAAAAGTTGTCCTGGGTTTTGTTTTTGTGTTTTCCTTGTGGCATAACTTCTCTATTCTTAAACAAAGCTTAAGGCTGCTGTTTTTGAATTGAATTCATTCTTGAGGAACAGTTATCATAACCAATACTCTATGTTTAATAAGAACATCCCAATTTGGTATTTGAAAAGCAATACACAGGAATTGATGCTTTCAGAATCAAGATTGACCTGCTCATTTCAGAGCTGGAAAACCAAAGCAAATTAAAACCTTTTAGTTTGCATTTGATAGGTAAGTAGGTAGATGGGTAATATCTAGACAGAAATATAAGTTTATAGATATAGATGTAGAATTAAGACAGTTTCAAAGACTGGAAATGTATTATGAAAATATATTACAGAAATATATTATGACAATATATTACTTAGCAAAGCACACCCAGAGAAGTGCTATTATGTGATTCCTGGGTACTTTACATTGTTTTCCTTGGATAAACCGCTATCTCTTCTGCCACCACTTTCTCTTCCGCTCAAGCATACATACTTATTTTTTCTCTATCACAATACCCAAAGTGCTCCCGTCACTGCCCCTGCACCTTCTCCAGCCATGGCGTCTTGAATCAGACTGACTGAGTTCACACCTCTCTTCACCATTTACTAGCCATATGGCCTTGGCAAACCGCTTAATATTTCTATACTTCAGTATGTTTCTGTAAAGTGAGGATAATGATGTTACTACTTCATTTAACTGTTATGAAGCTTACAAACTAGTGCATGTATAATATTGTGACAATGCTCACAATAAATATGTTATTATTTTATTAAATTATGCTATTAAGGATACTATTAATAATTTTCTACTACTAGCCCTCTAAATACCCTACATTTATTAAACTAGCTCCTTAAAGCATCCTTCTCCTCATAGCCTTCCTGTGTTAAAGAAAAAAAGATAAGGGCTATTCTCTAATCCTACTTTTGCCTTATTCTCATTTGCTTTTCATTGTCAGGAGGAAGAGACTGACAAAGTTAAAGGGCCATACCTTTAACCACTGTAATCCTAACCAAAAAGCAACATATTAAGAAAGGATGCAGGACATCAAAGCTGGTTCTTTGGTAACTCCTTTTTCCTTGGCTTCCTGATACCTAGGCCACAGTATTTCTTCATAGTTTGCCTTTGTTCCCTATCTCATGTTTTACTGATAATCTAGCTCAGTTTTGTAAATTGCAATGCTAGCTTTCTCCTTTCCTCCGTAGTTAGTTCATTTCATTCAGGATCAACAACTTTTTAATGAGCACTTGGCCCCATGTTAGGAAATTGAGAGGGAGCAGGGGAGTTTTTTAGAAACATAAAGCTTTTGGGGCATTCCTTCTTCTTTTTACCAAACAGGAAATTTGGTTTGTGTAAAATTTATATTAAATTGCTAGAAAATCCTGCAAGAGGGGATTTTCATTTGGTTAGCATTCATCACATATATCACAGTTATTTGTTTTTGTGTTTTTCTCTATCACCATAATATGATATGGGCATGTCCTTCAGGGCATGTCCAATGTATCAGCAATGCTGTCTACTGGCTGTAGTCTTTGTCTTATAGGGGACAATCAAAAGATGTTTATTGAATGACTGGGTGGGAGGATGAAAGGATGAGACTTGACTCTCAACCTCAAGAAGCTTGCAGTCTAGCAGAAAGGACAACCCATGTACATAAATAACAGTAATCCTCATCTCAGCCTACCTTTCTGTCTCCTTCTCTCCACTAATCTCTTATGCAGTTAGTCCACAGAGGACATGACCTCCTCCATGATTTTTTTCTGCCTAGAATGCCATTCTACTCACTTTCTGTTTAACAAACTATTATTCATTTGTCAAGGTATAACTGTAATAGTATCTTCTTAGCGAAGTTTTCTCTGAGCAGCCTTCCCAAGTAGAACAAGTACTTCTCTCCCCTGCCCACTTCTAGCATTTTCAGCAACCTCTCTTAGTACTTAGAATTAATACATTGAACCAAAATTACTTAGTTACTATCTCTTCAGCTTTAACATGAACTACAAAAGGTGAGGGAATTATTCTAGTTGATCTATGTAATTCTAGAGCTGACCAAAAAAAAATCTGGCATATAGTTATTGCTCAACACATGGTTAAGTGAAAAAATGAACCAATGACTCAGTGAATAATTACTAAAAAGAACGCTGAGAGAGGTAAAGATAAATGAAAAATTGTTGTATTGTGTAGTATTGTCCTAAGTGTCAAGTTCGAATCCCCCTTTTCTTCACCCTAATGTCACTACTCCTTTACTTTTGTCCATTCTTGTACCTTCTGTCTGTTCTTGACTTTACCATCACTGTTGTTATAATGGTTAACTCTGTGAGCATCCAGCTCAGAATGTGTGTAGAAAAACAAAGAAAACAAAATTAACTGTAGGTGAAATTACATCACCTGAAGCCATAATGGTAACATGCAAAACTAATTGGGCTTCCCTTATAGCTCAGTTGGTAAAGAATACGCCTTTATGTAGGAGCCCCCAGTTCAATTCCTGGCTCGGGAAGATCCGCATAGCTAATTGAGGGATATTCTGATTAATTGCATATTTTGATTAATCTGCCTGTGGAGAATAATCATTGAGTTTTTATGAAATTAGGATGCAGAAATATATACTCACCCTCACAATTATACTCAACATCATTGAATTTTGATCTAGTAGTTGCTCAGGCATTCTGTGATAACGGGATGGTAGATATAGCAGGTGGAGGAAATTAACTTGAATCTACACTAATCCCAAGTGTTTGAAGCACAAGCTGGAATCAAGATTGCCGGGAGAAATATCGATCACCTCAGATATGCAGATGACACCACCCTTATGGCAGAAAGTGAAGAGGAACTAAAAAGCCTCTTGATGAAAATGAGAGGAGAGTGAAAAAGTTGGCTTAAAGCTCAACATTCAGAAAATGAAGATCATGGCATCTGGTCCCATCACTTCATAGCAAATAGATGGGGAAACAATGGAAACAGTGACAGACTTTATTTTTGGGGCTCCAAAATCACCACAGGTGGTGACTACAGCCATGAAATTAAGAGACACTTGCTCCTTGGAAGAAAAGTTATGGCCAACCTAGACAGCATAATAAAAAGCAGAGACATTACTTTGCCAACAAAGGTCTGTCTAGTCAAAGCCATGGTTTTTCCAGTAGTCATGTATGGTTGTGAGAGTTGGACTATAAAGAAAGCTGAGCATCGAAGAATTGATGCTTTTGAACTGTGGTGTTGGAGAAGGCTCTTGAGAGTCCCTTGGACTGGAAGGAGATCCAACCAGTCCATCCTAAAGGAAATCAGTCCTGAATATTCATTGGAAGGACTGATGCTAAAACTGAAACTCCAATACTTTGGCCATCTGATGCAAAGAACTGACTCATCTGAAAAGACCCTGATGCTTGGAAAGATTGAAGGTGGTAGGAGAAGGGGACGACAGGGGATGAGATGGTTGGATGGCATCACCAACTCGATGGACATGTGTTTGAGCAAGCTCTAGGACTTGATGATGGATAGGGAAGCCTGGTGTGCTGCAGTCCATGGGGTCGCAAAGAGTTGGGCATGACTGAGCATCTGAACACTAATCCCAAAAAGCATATATGGATTTGTTCTTTTAAAAAAAATACCTGGGAAATGTCTTACTTGTTATTTACCTTATTTTTATAAAATCAAAACCAGAAGATATCCTAATCACTTTTTCCTTCCAGTTGTTTAGAGGTCTAAGAAACTGAGACAATTTGAAAATGACTGGACTGTATCTGATAAGAGCCCATGACAGATAAGCTTCATCATACTGAGTAGAACCACTGATTTGTTTTGCCAACGTTAGCAGATTTTTTAACCTCTGTATTCATTGGACTGGGAGTGAAAACATAGAATTCCCCAGAAGTATATCATCTAGTTCCTCCCACAAAATTAGATTGGTTCTATGTTATGAGTGCTTAAAAAATTCAGAATGACACATGGCAAATTCCATCATAACAATTGCCACGTGGACATCCACAATGTGTGATAGTTTTGTGAAAATTCATTAGGAAAAATAAGGGCCAGCAGTCATGTCTTTAAAATCCATTTATTACAATGGAAAATTTCACTGTGGCAATAGTTTTCATGGAGTTTATCCTGTATTATCAGTCCACTAGTACTTGAGAAATATGACAATGATAACATTTTTTTTCTTTTGAATTTTTAAGTATTTGAGGGATTGTGAGAGAAATATCATTCAGTGTAACAAGCATTTTGCAGTCATCACATGCAGTTACTTTGAGTATTTGCCTTCATTCTATATGTACCAACGATTCCACGTCTGACTGTTTCCATAGCCTTCTTCAAAGCCAAAATTCTACTAAATTGAGAGTAGGGATGCTGTTTGTTATTTTCCAGAAATAAGACTTGCATTCTACTATATTTTGGGCAGATGATCACAAACACATCCACATGAGAAGGCAACAGATGTAAAGAAAAAGTGCTATATTTATTTCAAACCCAGAGAGCAGTGGAAGTATCACAGAAAATTTTTGCCAACAATTATATATATTCTTTTGCTGACAGCTTGGTCTACAAAGCTGCTGGAGTGCAAGCCTAATCCAGAGGCAACTCTAAACTAATGGGTAATATTTGATTCAGTAAATGAAATCAAGTACACTGTCAAAGGAAGAAATAGTTATAAATGCATATTTGTTGCTGATAAATGATAATATATATGATCCAATGCTTTAGAGACTCTTTCACATTAAAATTAAAAAAGTTTTCAGATGAAAAAATTAATCCCAGGTTTTTAAGTACAACAGATAAAGGGCAATTGAGTCTGAAAGGGATTTTTTAAGTCATTTGAGTCACGGACTCACAAACCTACCCTCACATTATGAACCACCTACAAGCACTTTTTGAAATAGAGTCTTGGGTTCAACTCTGAGATTTCAGTTCACTGAAATGGGGCCTGAGAACCTGGATTATAAACAAATCTACTGGGTACTTTCAATATAATTGTCCTGTGTGCTATTTTGGCACTACTGATCTAGTTCAACTTGTTAGCCATTGTAGAATTCCCTTTTCAAATCCTTAGCATGCGGTCATTCAGACTCAAGGTGGCCTATTCTATTTTTGGATAATTAAAATTGAGAGAAAGTTTTTGCATATTAAACCAAAGTCCTAGAAATTTCCTTCTGATAGTGTGTTTCCAGCAACCTCACAAAGAACCTTCCTAGTCAGACATGTGTTTGGCCCATTGAAGATTCCTTATTTTTCTTAGATAATTCTGTCTCAGGGACTAAGGAGTGTATGTATCAGGAAACAAAATTATAATGTAAGGTATATTTATATTGAGGAAGCAAAGAAATATCCATAGGTTTATACCGCTTAGTTAGTTAATAGCTAAGGTTTATTTAAATGCTTTCCTAGCAATGGCTTCCAAAAACAACTTGAATCTTGGCTGAATATTTAAAATTAAGATTTTTCATTTTGACAACACCAACTCAATCAGTATTGGGAAGTTTGGAGAAGTTTAACTGAAAAGCCGCACTAGCCTACTAAGCGATAGCAGGATTACAATTGGATTTAACTTCAGCCGCCGGCTGATCCTGGACAGAAAGACTTCTGTCTACTTCTTCTTAACTTCCTCAAGAAAGACAAGCCTGGGAGACCTGTGCCAAGACAATCATACTGCTTAGGATAAGAATAGTACACAACTGGGGTAGGAAGTGGAATGATAAAAAGGATTTACATTGGAACTGAAGGAGAAGGAGTGGTGAGAAGCTAAACAGTGAAAAAAGGGTCTCAGTGTGTAACTGACAAGACTTTCCTTTCCACCATGTTCTTCCCAGAAAACTTGTCTCTTGCTTAGCTCAGTTCACAGGTATGCCCTGCCTCATGATCTTGTATACTACCACCCAGAGGTGTCCTGTTCTGGCAGCCAGCTGGGATTGGAGGGATAGCTTTTTGATTCTTGGTCTCCTCCAACTAAGGCACCAGGACAGGGTCAGACTGAAAAGAAATTTACGGCAGCTATGAATCTGCCGCAACTGAAAAACCAACTTTTCAGTTCCAGAGTGCATCTAACCTGAAAGAGGGAAGATTACATCTCACCTTGGAGAGGAGTTCAGTTCAGTTCAGTTCAGTTCCTCAGTCATGTCCGACTCTTTACAACCCCATGTACTGCAACATGCTAGGCTGCCCTGTCCATCACCAACTCCTGGAACTTGCTCAAACACATGTCTATCGAGTTGATGCCATCCAACCATCTCATCCTCTGTCGTCCCCTTCTCTTCCAACAATCTTTCCCAGGATCAGGGTCTTACCCAAGGAGTCAGTTCTTCACATCAGATGGCCAAAGTATTGGAGTCTCAGCTTCAACACCAGTCCTTCCAATGAACATTCAGGACTGATTTCCTTTAAGATGGACTGGTTGGATCTCCTAGCAGTCCAAGGGACTCTCAAAAGTCTTCTCCAACACCACAGTTCAAAAGCATAAATTGTTTGGCACTCAGCTTTCTTTATAGTCCAACTCTCACATCCATACATGACTGCTAGAAAAAACACAGCTTTGACTAGAGGACCTTTGCTGGCAAAGTCATATCTCTGATTTTTAGTATGCTGTCTATGTTGGTGATAACGTTCCTTCCAAGGAGTGTCTTTTGATTTCATGGCTGTGGTCACAATCTGCAGTGATTTTGGAGCCTACAAACAATAAAGTCTGCCATTGTTTCCACTGTTTCCCCATCTATTTGCTATGACGTGATGGAACCAAACGCCATGATCTTAGTTTTCTGAATGTTGAGTTTTAAGCCAGGTTTTTCACTCTCCTTTTTTCACTTTCATCAAGAGACTCTTTAGTTCTTTGCTTTCTGCCATAAAGGTGGTGTCATCTGCATATCTGAGGTTATTGATATGTCTCCCAGCTATCTTGATTCCAGCTTGTGCTTCATCCAGCCCGGCATTTCGCATGAGGTACTCTGCATAGAAGTTAAATAAGCAGGGTAACAATATACAGCCTTGACGTACTCCTTTTCCTCTTTGGAACCAATCTGTTGTTCCGGGTTGCAGTTCTAACTGTTGCTTCTTGACCTGTACATGTATTTCTCAGGAGGCAGGTAAAGTGGTCTGGTATTCCCATCTTTTAAAGAATTTCCCACAGTTTGTTGTGATCCACACAGTCAAAGGCTTTGGTATAGTCAATAAAGCAGAAAGAGATGTTTTTTTCTGGAACTCTCTTGCTTTTTCGATGATCCAGCAGATGTTGGCAATTTGATCTCTGGTTCCTCTGCCTTTTCAAAATCCAGCTTGAACATCTGGAAGTTCACGGTTCCCATAATGCTCATGCCTAACTTGGCGAATTTTGAGCATTACTTTGCTAACGTGAGATGAGTGCAATTGTGCGGTACTTTGAGCATTCTTTGACGTTGCCTTTCTTTGGGACTGGAATGAAAACTGACCTTTTCCAGTCCTGTGGTCACTGCTGAGTGTTCCAAATTTGCTGGCATACTAAGTGCAGCACTTTCACAACATCATCTTCTAGGATTTGAAATAGCTCAACTGGAATTCCATCACCTCCACTAGGTTTGTTCATAGTGACGCTTCCTAAGGCCCACTTGGCTTCTCATTCCAGGCTGTCTGGCTTTTGGTGAGTGGTCACATCATGATTATCTGGGTTGTGAGGATCTTTTTTGTATAGTTCTTCTGTGTATTCTCGCCACCTGTTCTTAATATCTTCTGCTTCCGTTAGGTTCATACCATTTCTGCCCTCAATTGTGCCCATTTTTGTGTGAAATGTTCCCTTGGTATCTCTAATTTTCTTGAAGAGATCTCTAATCTTTCCTATTCTATTGTTTTCCTCTGTTTCTTTGCATTGATTACTGAGGAAGGCTTTCTTATCTTTCCTTGCTGTTCTTTGGAACTATGCATTCAGATGGGTATATCTATCATTTTTTCCTTTGCTTTTCACTTCTCTTCTTCCCATAGCTGTTTGTTAGATCTCCTCAAAGAATCATTTTGCCCTTTTGCATTTCTTTTTCTTGGGGATGGTCTTGATCAGTGCCTCCTGTATAATGTCATGAAACTCCATCCATAGTTCTTTTGGCACCCTGTCTATTAGATCTTATCCCTTGAATCTATTTGTCACTTCCACTGTATAATGTAAGGTATTTGATTTATGTCATACCTGCATGGTCTAGTGGTTTTCCCTACTTTCTTCAGTTTAAGTCTAAACTTGACAATAATTGTCTAATTTGACAATTCATGATCTGAGCCACAGTCAGTTCCTGGTCTTGTCTTTGCTGACTGTATAGAGCTGACTATACAGTCATATTCACATATGCAGCAAAGAATATAATCAATCTGATTTCAGTATTGACCGTTTCGTGATGTCCATGTGTAGAGTCTTGTCTTGTATTATTTAAAGAGGGCATTTGCTATGACCAGTACATTCCCTTGGCAAAACTCTGTTAGCCTGGTGCCTGCTTCGTTTTGTACTCCAAGGCTAGATTTCCCTGTTACTCCAGATATCTCTTGACTTCCTACTTTTGAATTCCAGTCCCCTATAATGAAAAGGACACCTTTTTTTGGTGTTAGCTATCTAAGACCTTCTAGGTCTTCATAGAACCTTTCAACTTCACCTTCTTCAGCATTACTGGTTGGGGCATAGACTTGGATTACTCTGATATTGAATCGATTGCCATATTGAATGGAAACGAACAGAGATCATTCTGTCAGTTTTGAGATTGCATCCAAGTACTGCATTTTGGACTTTTTGTTGACCATGAGGGCTGCTCTATTTTTTCTAAGGGATTCTTGCCCATAGTAGTTGATATAATGGTCATCTGAGTTAAATCCACCCATTCCATTCCATTTTAGTTCACTTATTCCTAAAATGTCGATGTTCACTCTTGCCATCTCCTATTTGACCACTTCCAATTTATCTTGATTCATGACCATTTCAGGTTCCTATGCAATATTGTTCTTTACAGCATTGGGCTTTACTTCTATTACCAGTCACATTGACAACTGGGTGGTGTTTTGCTTTGGCTCCGTTTCTTACATATTGAGCACCTACCCACCTGGGGAGTTCATGTTTCAGTGTACTATCTTTCTGCCTTTTCTAACTGTTCATGGGTGTTAGCTATAGAGGGTCACTATAGATTGACCCCAGGTAAATAGCAGGGAGGGAACACAGCTCCACCCATCAACAGAAAATTGAATTAAAGGTTTACTGAGCATGGCCCCACCCATCAGAACAAGACTCAGTTTCCTCCTTAGTCAATCTCTCCCACCAGGAAGCTTCCATAAACCTCTTATCCTTCTCCATCAGAGGGCAGATAGATTGAAAACCACAGTCACAGAACACTAGCCAATCTAATCACATGGACTACAGCCTTGTCTAACTCAATGAAACTATGCCATGTAGGGCCACCCAAGACGGATGGGTCATGGTGGAGAGTTCTGACAAAATGTGGTCCATTGGAGAAGGGAATGGCAAACCACTTCAGTATTCTTGCCTTGAGAACCCCATGAACAGTATGAAAAGGCAAAAACATAGTACACTGAAAGAGGAACTCCCCAGGTTGGTAGGTGCCCAATATGCTACTGGAGATCAGTGGAGAAATAACTCCAGAAAGAATGAAGGGATGGAGCCAAAGCAAAAAAAAAAAACACCCAGCTTTAGATGTGACTAGTAGTAGAAGCAAGGTCCGATGATGTAAAGAACAATATTGCATAGGAACCTGGAATTGTAGGTCCATTAATCATGGCAAATTGGAAGTAGTCAAACAGGAGATGGCAAGAGTGAACATCAACATTTTGGGAATCAACGAACTAAAATAGACTGGAATGGGTGGATTTAACTCAGATGACAACTATATCTACTACTGTGGGCAAGAATCCCTTAGAAGAAATGGAATAGCCATCATAGTCAACAAAAGAGTCTGAAATGCAGTACTTGGAAGCAATCTCAAAAATAACAGAATGATCTCTGTTCGTTTCCAGGGCAAACCATTCAATATCAGAGTAATCCAAATCTATGCCCCAACCAGTAATGCTGAAGAAGCTGAAGTTGAATGGTTCTATGAGACCTATAGGACCTTCTAGAACTAACACGCAAAAAAGATATCCTTTTCATTATAGGGGACAGGAATTCAAAAGTAGGAAGTCAAGAAACACCTGGAATAACAGGCAAATTTGGCCTTGGAGTACAGAATGAAGCAGGGCAAAGGCTAATAGAGTTTTGCCAAGAGAATGCACTGTCATAGCAAGCACCCTCTTCCAACAATACAAGAGAAGATTCTACACGTGGACATCACCAAATGATCAATACCAAAATCAAATTGATTATATTCTTTGCAGCCAAAGATAGAGAAGCTCTTTACAGTCAGCAAAAACAAGACCAGGAGCTGACTGTGACTCAGATCATGAACTCCTTATTATCAAATTCAGACTTAAATTGAAGAAAGTAGGGGAAACAATTAGACCATTCAGGTGTGACCTAAACCAAACCCCTTATGATTATATAGTGATTGTGAGAAATAAATATAAGGGAGTAGATCTGAAAGACAGAGTGCCTGATGGACTATGGACAGAGGTTTGTGATATTGTACAGGAGAGAGGGATCAAGACCATCCCCAAGAAAAAGAAATACAAAAAAAGCAAAATGGCTGTCTGAGGAGGCCTTACAAATAGCTGTGAAAAGAAGAGAAGCAAAAAGGAGAAAAGAATATACATACACATCTGAATGCATGACAACAGCCATGAAATCAAAAGACACTTACTCCTTGGAAGGAACATTATAACCAACTTAGACAGCATGTTAAAAAGCAGCGACATTACTTTGCCAACAAAGATCCATCTAGTCAAGGCTACGGTTTTCCCAGTAGCCATATAGGGATGTGAGAGTTGGACTATAAAGAAAGCTGAGCGCCAAATAATTGATGATTTTGAACTACGGTATTGGAAAAGACTCTTGTATTCCCTGGTGGCTCAGACATTAAAGCATCTGCCTGCAATGTGAGAGACCCAGGTTCAATTCCTGGGTTGGGAAGATCCCCTGGAAAGGGAAATGGCAACCCACTTCCGTACTCTGCCTGGAAAATCCCATACCAGGTTCCTCTGGTAGGTTACAGTCCATGTGGTCACAAAGAGACATAACTGAGCAGCTTCACTCTCTTTCTTTCTTGAGAGTCCCTTGGACTGCAAGGAGATCCAACCAGTCCATCCTGATGGAGATCAGTGCTGAGTGTTTATTGGAAGGATTGATGTTGAAGCTGGACGTCCACACTTTGGCCACCTGATGGGAAGAGCTGACTCATTTCAAAAAACCCTGATGCTAGGAAAGATTGAAGGCAGGAGGAGAAGGGGATGACAGAGGATGAGATGGTTGAATAGCATCACTGATTCAATGGAGATGAGTTTGGGTAAACTCCGGGCATTGGTAATGGACAGGGAGGCCTGGCATGCTGCAGTCCGTAGGGTGGCAAAGAGTCGGACATGACTTAGTGAGTGAACTGAACTGAACTGAATGTTTATGGGTTTCTCAAGGCAAGAATCCTGAAGTGGTTTGCCATTTCCTACTCCAGTGGACCATGTCATGTCAGAACTCTTCACCATGACTGTCTGTCTTGGATGGCCCTACAGGGCATGGCTCATAGTTCCATTGATTTAGACAAAGCTGTGATCCATGTGATCAGGTTGATTAGTTTTCTGTGATTCTGGTTTTTTTTCTGTCTGCCCTCTGACAGATAAGGATAAGAGGCTTATGGAAGCTTTCTGATATGAGAGACTGACTGAAGGGGAAACTAGGTCTTGTTCTGATGGGAGGGGCCATGCTCAGTAAATCTTTAATTCAGTTTTCTGTTGATGGGCAGGACTATGTTCCCTCCCTGTTGTTTGACCTGCAGCCAAACTATGGTAGATGTAATGAAGGTAATGGAGACCTCCTTCAAAAAGTCACATTCACATACTGCTGCATTCAGTGCCCTCAACCCTGCCATCCAGGCCACTTCCCAGGCCAGGCCACTGCCAACCCAAGCCTCTGCCAGTGACTCCTGGACACTCATGGGCAAGTCTTGGTCAGTCTCTTGTGGGGTCACTGCTTCTTTTTCCTGGGTCCTGGTATACAAGAGGTTTTGTTTGTGCCTTCAAAGAGTCTGTTTCTCCAGTCCTGTGTAAGTTCTGATGATTCTGTTATAGGATTAATGGTGATCTCCAAGAGGGCTTATGCCATACCCAGGTCTGCTGCACCCAGAGCCCCTGCCCTTGTGGAAGGCCACTGTTGACCCATACTCAACATGAGACACTCAAACACTCAAAGGCAGGTCTGGCTCAGTCCCTGTGGGGTGTCCTGGTGTGCACAACATTTTGTTTGAGCCCTCCAAGGGTCTCTGGTGGGTATGGGGTTTGATTCTAAATGTGATTTCCTGGGGGGCAGTCCTAAGATGGCAGAGGTATAGGATGGGGAGACCACTTTCTCCCCTACAAATTCATCAAAAGAACATTTAAACGCTAAGTGAATCCCACAAAACAACTTCTGAATGCCGGCAGAGGACATCAGGCACCAGAAAAGCATCCCGTTGTCTTTGAAAGGAGATGTTTTACCAACAGTGCTGTATAGAAGGAGAAGCCTTGAGACTACTGTAAAAATAAGACTGAAAAGAAGAAGCAGGAGGCTTAAGTACAAATCCTGAGAACACCAGAGAACTCCTGACTCCAGGGAACATTAATTGACAGGAGGCCATCAAACACCTCCATACCTACACTGAAACCAAGCATGACCCAAGGGCCAACAAGTTCCAGAGCAAGACATACCACACAAATTCTCCAGCAACACAAGAACACAGCCCTGAGCTTCAATATACAGGCTGCCCAAAGTTACTCCAAAACCATTGACATCTCATAACTCATTACTGGACACTTCATTGCACTCTAGAGAGAAGAAATCCAGCTCCACCCACCAGAACACCGACACAAGCTTCCCTAACCAAAAAACTTTGACAAGCCACCGGTACAACCCCACCCACAGCGAGGAAACTCCACAATAAAGAGAACTCCACAAACTGCCAGAATACAGAAAGGCCACCCCAAACTCAGCAATATAAACAAGATGAAGAGACAGAGGAATATCCAGCAGGTAAAGGAACAGGATAAATGCCCACCAACCCAAACAAAAGAGGAAGAGATAGGGAAACTACCTGATAAAAAATTCCAAATAATGATAGTGAAAATGATCCAAAATCTTGAAATCAAAATGGAATCACAGGTAAGTAGCCTGGAGACAAGGATTGAGAAGATGTAAGAAAGGTTTAACAAGACCTAGAAGAAATAAAGTCGCTCAGTAGTGTCTGACTCTTTGTGACCCCATGGACTATACAGTCCATGGAATTCTCCAGGCCAGAATACTGGAGTGGGTAGCCTTTCCCTTCTCCAGGGGATCTTCCCAGCCCAGGGGTCGAACCCAGGTCTCCTGAATTACAGGCGGATTCTTTACCAACTGAGGTATCAGGGAAGCTCTTAAGTGGTGGCTCAGACGGAAAGCATCTGTCTACAATGTGGGAGACCTGGGTTCAATCTTTGGGTCAGGAAGTTCCCTGGAGAAGGAAACGGCAACCCGCTCCAGTACTCTTGCCTAGAAAATCCCATGGACGGAGGAGCCTAGTGTCCATGGGGTGGCAAAGAGTTGGACATGACTGAGCGACTTCACTTTTCTTTTTCTTTTTCTAGAAGAAACAAAAAAGAGTCAATAATAATGAATAATGCAATAAATGAGATAAAAAACACTCTGGAGGCAACAAATAGTAGAATAACCAAGGCAGAAGATAGGATTAGTGATGTAGAAGATAGAATGGTAGAAATAAATGAATCAGAGAAGAAAAAAGAAAAATGAATTAAAAGAAATGAGGACAATCTCAGAGACCTCCAGGACAATATTAAATGCCCCAACATTTGAATCATAGGAGTCCCAGAAGAAGAAGACAAAAGGAAAGACCATGAGAAAATACTTGAGGAGATAATAGTTGAAAACTTCCCTAAAATGGGGAAGGAAATAATCACCCAAGTCCAAGAAACCCAGAGAGTCTCAAACAGGATAAACCCAAGGCAAAACACCCCAAGAACATATTAATCAAATTAACAAAGATCAAACACAAAGAACAAATATTAAAAGCAGCAAGGGAAAAACAACAAATAACACACAAGGGGATTCCGATAAGGATAACCGCTGATCTTTCAATAGAAACTCTTCAGGCCAGGAGGGAATGGCAAGACATACTTAAAGTGATGAAAGAAAATAACCTACAGCCGAGATTAATGTACCCAGCAAGGATCTCATTCAAATATGAATGAGAAATCAAAAGCTTTACAGACAAGCAAAAGCTGAGAGAACTCAGCACCACCAAACCAGCTCTCCAACAAGTGCTAAAGGATATTCTCTAGACAGGAAACACAGAAAGGGTGTATAAACTAAAACCCAAAACAATAAAGTAAATGGCAACGGGATCAAACTTATCAATAATTACCTTAAACATAAATGGGTTGAATGCCCCAACCAAAAGACAAAGACTGGCTGAATGGATACAAAAATAAGACCCCTATATATGTTGTCTACAAGAGACCCACATCAAAACAGGGGACACATACAGACTGAAAGTGAAGGGATGGAAAAAGTTATTCCATGCAAATAGAGACCAAAAGAAAGCAGGAGTAGCAATACACATATCAGATAAAATAGACTTTAAAACAAAGGAAGTGAAAAGAGACAAAGAAAGACACTACATAATGATCAAAGGATCAATTCAAGAAGATATAACAATTATAAATATATATGCACCCAACATAGGAGGACAACAATATGTAAGACAAATGCTAACAACTATGAAAGGGGAAATTAACAATAACACAATAATAGTGGGAGACTTTAATACCCCACTCACACCTATGGATAGATCAACTAAACAGAAAATTAACACAGAAACACAAACTTTAAATGATACAATAGACCAGTTAGATCTAACCAATATCTATAGGACATTTCACCCCCAAAAAATGAATTTCACCTTTTTCTCAAGCCCACATGGAACCTTCTCCAGGATAGATCACATTCTGGGCCATAAATCTAGCCTTAGTAAATTCAAAAAAATTGAAATGATTCCAAGCATCTTTTCTGATCACAATGCAGTAAGATTAGATTTCAATTACAGGAGAAAAACTATTAAAAATGCCAACATATGGAGGCTGAACAACACGTTGCTGAATAACCGACAAATCGTGGAAGAAATAAAAAAAGAAATCGAAATATGCATATAAACGAATGAAAATGAAAACACAACAACCCAAAACCTGTGGGACACTGTAAAAGCAGTGCTAAGGGGAAGGTTCATAGCAATACAGGCATACCTCAAGAAACAAGAAAAAAGTCAAATAAGTAACTTAACTCTACACCTAAAGCAACTAGAAAAGGAAGAAATGAAGAAGCCCAGGGTTAGTAGCAGGAAAGAAATCTTAAAAATTAGGGCAGAAATAAATGCAAAAGAAACAAAAGAGACCATAGCAAATATCAACAAGGCCAAAAGCTGGTTCTTTGAAAGGATAAATAAAATTGACAAACCATTAGCCAAACTCATCAAGAAACAAAGGGAGAAAAATAAAATCAATAAAATTAAAAATGAAAATGGAGAGATCATAACAGACAACACAGAAATACGAAGGATCATAAGAGGCTACTATCAGCAATTATATGCCGATAAAATGGACAATGTGGAAGAAATGGACAAATTCTTAGAAAAGTACAACTTTCCAAAACTGAACCAGGAAGAAATAGAAAATCTTTGCAGACCCATCACAAGCACAGAAATTGAAACTGTAATCAGAAATCTTCCAGCAAACAAAAGCCTAGGTCCAGACGGCTTCACAGCTGAATTCTACCAAAAATTTAGAGAAGAGCTAACACCTATCCTACTTAAACTCTTCCAGAAAACTGCAGAGGACGGTAAACTTCCAAACTCATTCTATGAGGCCACCATCACCCTAATACCAAAGCCTGACAAAGATGCCACAAAAAAAGAAAACTACAGGCCAATATCACTGATGAACATAGATGCAAAAATCCTTAACAAAATTCTAGCAATCAGAATCCAACAACACATTAAAAAGATCATACACCATGACTAAATGGGCTTTATCCCAGGGATGCAAGAATTCTTCAATATCTGCAAATCAATCAATGTAATACACCACATTAACAAATTGAAAAATCAAAGCCATATGATTATCTCAATAGATGCAGAGAAAGCCTTTGACAAAATTCAACATCCATTTATGATAAAATCTCTCCAGAAAGCAGGAATAGAAGGAACATACTTCAACATAATAAAAGCTATATATGACAAACCCACAGCAAACATTATCCTCAATGGTGAAAAAGTGAAAGCGTTTCCCCTAAAGTCAGGAACAAGACAGGGTGCCCACTTTCACCACTACTATTCAACATAGTTTTGGAAGTTTTGGCCATAGCAATCAAAGCAGAAAAAGAAATAAAAGGAATCCAAACTGGAAAAGAAGAAGTAAAACTCTCACTGTTTGCAGATGACATGATCCTCTACATAGAAAACCCTAAAGACTCCACCAGAAAATTACTAGAGCTAATCAATGAATATAGTAAAGTTGCAGGATATAAAATCAACACACAGAAATCCCTTGCATTCCTATACACTAATAATGAGAACATAGAAAGAGAAATTAAGGAAACAATTCCATTCACCATTGCAACGAAAAGAATAAAATACTTAAGGAATATATCTACCTAGAGAAACTAAAGACCTATATATAGAAAACTATAAAACACTGATGAAAGAAATCAAAGAGGACACTAATAGATGGAGAAATATACCATGTTCATGGATCAGAAGAATTAATATCATGAAAATGAGTATACTACCCAAAGCAATTTATAGATTCAATGCAATCCCTATCAAGCTACTAACAGTATTTTTCAGAGAGCTAGAACAAATAATTTCACAATTTGTATGGAAATACAAAAAAACCTCAAATAGCCAAAACAATATTGAGAAAGAAGAATGGAAGTGGAAGAATCAACCTGCCTGACTTCAGGCTCTACGACAAAGCCACAGTCATCAAGACAGTATGGGACTGGCACAAAGACAGAAATACAGATCAATGGAACAAAATAGAAAGCCCAGAGATAAATCCACGCACCTATGGACACCTTATTTTTGACAAAGGAAGCAAGAATATACAATGGAGAAAAGACAATCTCTTTAACAAGTGGTGCTGGGAAAACTGGTCAACCACTTGTAAAAGAATGAAATTAGAACACTTTTTAACACCATACACAAAAATAAACTCAAAATGGATTAAAGATCTAAATATAAGACCAGAAACTATAAAACTCCTAGAGGAGAACATAGGCAAAACACTCTCCAACATATATCACAGCAGGATCCTCTATGACCCACCTCCCAGAATATTGGAAATAAAAGCAAAAATAAACAAATGGGACCTAATTAAACTGAAAAGCTTCTGCACAGCAAAGGAAACTATAAGCATGGTGAAAAGACAGCCTTCAGAATGGGAGAAAATAATAGCAAATGAAGCAACTGACAAACAACTAATCTCAAAAATATACAAGCAACTCCTGCAGCTCAATTCCAGAAAAATAAATGACCCAATCAAAAAATGGGCCAAAGAACTAAATAGACATTTCTTCAAAGAAGACATACAGATGGCTAACAAACACATGAAAAGATGCTCAACATCACGCATTATCAGACAAATGCAAATCAAGACCACAATGAGGTACCATTTCACACCAGTCAGAATGGCTGCGATCCAAAAGTCTACAAGCAATAAATGCTGGAGAGGGTGTGAACAAAAGGGAACCCTCTTACACTGTTGGTGGGAATGCAAACTAGTGCAGCCACTATGGAGAACAGTGTGGAGATTCCTTAAAAATCTAGAAATAGAACTGCCTTATGACCCAGCAATCCCACTGCTGGGCATACACACCGAGGAAACCAGAATTGAAAGAGACACATGTACCCCAATGTTCATCACAGCACTGTTTATAATAGCCAGGACATGGAAACAACCTAGATGTCCAACAGCAGATGAATGGATAAGAAAGCTGTGGTACATATACACAATGGAGTATTACTCAGCCATTAAAAAGAATACATTTGAATCAGTTCTAATGAGGTGGATGAAACTGGAGCCTATTATACAGAGTGAAGTAAGCCAGAAAGAAAAACACCAACACAGTATACTAACACATATATATGAAGTTTAGAAAGATGGTAATGATAACCCCTTATGCGAGACAGCAAAAGAGACACAGATGTGTAAAACAGTCTTTTGGACTCTTTGGGAGAGTAAGAGAGTGGGATGATTTGGGAGAATGGCATTGAAACATGTATCATATAAGAAATGAATCGCCAGTCCAGGTTCGATGCAAGATACAGGTTGCTTGGGGCTGGTGCACTGGGATGACCCAGAGGGATGGTACAGGGAGGGAGGGGGGGGTGTGCAGGATGGGGAGCATGTGTACACCCATGGCAGATTCATGTAGATGTATGGCAAAACCAATACAATATTGTAAAGTAATTAGCCTCCAATTAAAATAGATAATTTTAAATTTAAAAAAATGTGATTTCCTCCCTCCTGCCATCTTGCTGGGGCTTCTTCTTTGCCCTTGGACATAGATTATCTCTTTTTGGTGGAACCCAACATTCTCCTGTTGACAGTTGTTCAGCAGCAGTGAGTTATAAGTTTGGAGTTCTCATAGGAGCAGATGCACGCACATCCTTCTACTCTGCCATCTTGTACTTGGAGAGGAGAGGCTGTCATATCCCAGACCCCTAACTAGGAACAACACTGACTACACCATGGTTGGGTGTGGGCAGAATAGAGATTGTTTGGATTAGAGATCAACAACTCTCTTTGCATTGAGTGCAACCAAGGAGACAGATGTCACCTTCCAAGTAAACATTTGGCTGAACTAAGACAAAAATAAGCAGGGGAAGAGAGGGAAAAAGGGAGTTGGGGAATGAAGAAGAGAGTAGGGAAGAGGCAGGAAAAGGGAATCTGAAGAGATAGGAAAAGGAAAGGGAAATAATTAAGGGTGCGTGATAAGAGGATTCCCTCCAGATATTGTAATACAGACACTCAACTTTTTTTCCCTTGAAGCCAATTTCCATGGATAGGATTTATCAAGTTTCAAATTAAATGACAATAACCAGTTTTTTGACTCAATATATCTGTCAACCCCTGTTATCCTCTACATTTCCTTTGTTGGTCTACATGTACAGGCCCATTATCAGGGAAAGGGAAGTTGAGAAAGATGACCTTGCCTCCTCCAACCCATAATTATTCTCACAAGGTCTGGTAGAACTGAAGTTTTGAATTTCTTTTTTTTCCCCTTTCCACCCAGCTTTATTGAAGTATGATTGATAAAAATTTTATATATTTAGGATGTACAATGTAATTCTTAAAGTATATTCTTTTAAGTGGGAGAGCTAGAGAGCAAAAGAGTGAATTTCTGCTTTCTCTGATGACACCAATAATTTTCCAGGTTTCATTTAGGTTATTTCCATATAAATTTTCAAGCCCCCAGAAGCCACAAAAACAGTAATATAAACCCAACAAGTGCAAAGCCCTACATCAGGGGATGACATTTTTTATTAAAGGGGTCCCCTCCCCCCACTGTTGGGAGAAGGCAATGGCACCCCACTCCAGTACTCTTGCCTGGAAAATCCCATGGGTGGAGGAGCCTGGTAGGCTTCAGTCCACGGGTTCGCTAAGAGTCGGACACAACTGAGCGACTTCACTTTCACTTTTCACTTTCATGCATTGGAGAAGGAAATGGCAACCCACTCCAGTGTTCTTGCCTGGAGAATCCCAGGGACGGGGGAGCCTGGTGGGCTGCCGTCTATGGGATCTCACAGAGTCGGACACAACTGAAGTGACTTAGCAGCAGCAGCAGCTCCCCCTGTTATTCTCTGTAATAGCATTTATCCATTTCTAGGATAGCACATTACGAATTCTGTAATTATCTTGTTTATTTCCCTGTTTTCATATTTACTACCTGTCTTCCTTTTAGTAGAATGTCAGATCCCTGAGGACGGGGATTAACTGTTTCTTCCCTAAAATATATATTCTGAGGGCCAAGAAGAGGACACAGCAGGCACTCATTCAGCATTTATTGAATGAATGGATGGACAGGTGAATGGATGAATGAATGGTCAGGCTCAATGAGCAGGGAGAACAAATCCTCAGGAGGGACTCAAACCTCTAGACCTTAAAATCCTGTTTCCTCTCACCCTTGCCTAGCTTCCTACCCTCAATCTGCTGTCCTCCTGGTCTTCCATCTCCTCTCACACACCACACTTTTCCTACCTCAGGGTGTCCACGCATGCCATTTCACTGCCTATGATGCTCTTCCCTGGCTTGGCAGTCTTTTGGTCCTCATTATTAAAAGCACCTAACTAAGACCTCCTTGGCCATACCATCTAAGTAGACACCCCCCCCCCCCCACCTTGTTGCTCTCTCTCTCACTGCACCCTGCTTATTTCCTTCTGGGCGTTTTTTCCAAAATAATTTGTAATTATAAATCTATTTACTTCTTTATTGTCTGCTTCCCCCATTGTGGTATCTACAAGGGCTGGGATTGTGTCTTTGTTTGCTCAACTCTGTATCCCCAGTACCTATCACAATATTTGATACACAGGTGACACTTAAATATTTGCTGATTAACTGAGTAAGGAAATTAATAAATGCATTACCAGTTTTTTTCCCCCATCCCACAAGGTGAACACATGCTATCCTGAGGCCTGAATATTCCAGGTATAGCTATATGCTCCCTCAGTCCACACCAGAGGATACCTTGGGTTAGCAAAGTCTTGACAACCCCAATTATACTTCAATGATTTGAAATAAAATTACAAAAGTAATTTATTTTAAAAGGAGGCACTAAGAGAATTCACTTTTATTTCCATTTCTTATATACAAAATGGTTTGGGTGTAAAGCTGGGTATATATATTTTTTAATACACCACGCTTACATCAATACAGTATACCATGTTATTTTTGTCACAAGTAGCAAATTTTCAATTGGGTGCTGGAGTATCTGGGGAGTTTGATTAGCTGAGCCTGGTAAAGCATTTTAATCAGGTCACCTTGGGTTAGTTGCTATCCCGGACTGGGTTCCATTCTTCCTTTTGCTGTGTGAGCGGCCAGGGCATGTACAGGTTCCTGATCAGTCATTCTGCTGCCAGCACTAGCGGTCTTCCTGACTCTCCAGATTCTTCATCTTCCCACCTGTTCTGGGACTCTCTACCACCCCATGATTTTGAGTAGCTGTTGTCTCCGACTCAGACATGTGTCCAACAGGGAGGGTTATATAACTAGGCCCTGGGAAGGATTTTTCCAAAATGGAGCCACCTCAAATATTTTATTTACTTTAAACTGTATAAGTTTTGCCTTCTTATGCTTCCTAGTAAGTGTCTTTTCTCTGAAATTTCTGGGGTCATGTTTATAAATGTAGCAGATGTGTATACTACATATAGGCCTTACTGATTTGCTCCTCCTGGCACCACTCCTTGTCTTTACCAGGCATTCAGTAACTATTGTTTAACTGAATTGGATCAAATCTGAAAGCTTACTGGTGTCATTAGAGGGTAGAATCCAAAAGGATTGTCTTCCACAGAAGGAAGCATCTTCATTCTTTGACATTGTGAGAACTACATTTGTATAGGTAACATGTATAGGTGAGATTTACGTTAGGGTTTAAGACTAATAACTGTGGCTTTGATCAGTAACAGGAATGGTCATTTGACAATCTGTGATTTTCTAATTTAATCACTATTGAAAATATATAAAATTATACATATAACTACAAATGTAGTTCTCACAGTGTCAAAGGAATGATGTTTCCTCCATGGAAGATAGTCCTTTTGAATTCTACCCTCTAATGACACCAACAGGCTTTCAGATTTGATCCAATTCAGTTAAACAATACTTACTGAATGTCTGGTAAAGACAAGGACTGGTGCCAGGAGCCAACAAAGGTCCATATAGTCAAAGGAATGGTTTTTCCAGTAGTCTTGTATGGATATGAGAGTTGGACCATAAGGAAGGCCGAGTGCCAAAGAACTGATGCTTTTGAACTGTGGTGTTGGAGAATACTCTTGAGAGTCCCTTAGGCTGCAAGGAGATCAAACCAGTCAATCCTAAAGGAAATCACTCCTGAATATTCATTAGAAGAATCGATGCTGAAGCTGAAACTCCAATAATTTGGCCACCTGATGTGAAGAGCTGACTTATTAGAAAAGACCCTGATGCTGGGGAAGATTAAAGGCAAGAGAAGAGGGGACAACAGAGGATGAGATGGTTGGATGGCATCACCAACTCAATGGACATGAGTTTGAGCAGGCTCTGGGAGATGGTGAAGGACAGGGAGGCCTGGCATGCTACAGTCTGTGGGGTCACAAAGAGTCAGACTTGACTGAGCGACTGAACAACAGCAATATATATACATATATATATAGCTATCATAACTAGATATTGGAGTTTGGAATATTGCAACACAGATTGTGGTTTAAAATCTTGAAAAAATATGCTTTCAATATATCCAAATTCAGAAAGTATATAAGAAAATTGAAAAGAAAATGAGAATCATAAACAAAACTTTTTAGTTAATATTATTATAGAAAGTAAAATTGAATCATTTAGTAATGTCTTGATTTCCCTATTTTCAAAAAGTAGTATCAAAATGAAATAAACAATAATATATAAAGGAAAAAAAACCCAGAATATATTTGGTGCACTAAATAAATTGAACTATCAAGGATTTCTAAAAGCCTAACATTTCTTTCATACAGGTAGGTGTGGTATAAAATTTGCGTGAGCTGTAGAACTCCCCACTTCCAAATTCTAGGAATACAAATAAATGTGGTGCTGCTGTGCTGTTTGCTTAGTCGCTCAGTTGTGTCTGACTCTGCGACCCCATGGACTGTAGCCTGCCAGGCTCCTCTGGGGATTCTCCGGGCAAGAATACTGGAGTGGGTTGCCATGCCCTCCTCCAGGGGATCTTCCCAACCCAGGGATCTAACCCAGGTCTCCCACATTGCAAGTGGATTCTTTACCATCTGAACCACCAGGGAAGCCCTCTTTTGAAACTGAATTTCACTAACTCTCAGCTTTATTTTCATTTCTGAGTCATGACTTTTCTAACTCATTTACTGTATCTAAATGTCATTTGCTTTGATAATTTCAGAAGCCATTTGCCTCCAAGTTTGTGACAGTAGCAGCCAGGTCTTTCTGAGACTTCTCCTGAAAATCTAGTGGTCATTTGACTCCACCTCCACCATGCATCTCTTGCTCCTTTCGTTGACCTCTCTAAAGAAAAGATCTACTCACCTTATTTTTGCATTTGGCAAAAGATATCAACCAATAATATCTATAATATCTAACATACGTAATTGAGAGATGACCAAAGCAGAAGGAATTTAAAGCAGACTTCCTGGATTCAGTCAATACTAAATATGTGGTCCATTTGTATAGTGTCCTGATCTAAGAACTTTAGGGATGTAGTGTTCTTCTTACAGGATTTGCCATTTGTGCTTAGCCCTCATTTATTTCTTATTCACAAGATTATCATGCTTTATATACAATGAGTTCAAAAAAATCAGTTGCCTTAAGAATTCAGGTTTGGGTGAGAGATGGAAAATCAGTGGAGCATGCTTATTTTTTTCCCCCAAATCTGAAAATTCTATGATTTTCCTTTCCCTAGAGACAGTCTTCTCTGTCAGAGGGGGATACATTCTGTCCCAAAGACAGAAAGTCAAGAACACCCAGAAGTGTCTTGATCTGAAATAAAAGCCATGCTAGATTTCACTGAAAAAAGCTTTCAAATATGAAAATAAGATTAGTTACAAATTCCAGTCTTAGCCATAAATCATACTTTTTACCACAAAAAAATTGTTCACCACAGCATATGGTCTAATACTATGCAGATTCTACATAAAAATAGGACTACATGAATTAGTAAGGTAAACAAAAATTGTGAAAATGAGCTTCATGTTATAAGACAGTTGTAACTGAACCTCAACATGTGCAGAATGTTGAATATTCAGAGAGAAACAGATGGCATTTCTATTATTTGGCTCTAGGAACACTATGAAAGTAATTGATCTGGCAGATTAAAGATACTGTAGGCATCTCTCATTGTCAAGATATTTGATTCAGAGGGTATTCTTATAAAATTTGTGACATAAAACATGTTTTCAAAATTGAATGTTTTAGAATAAACTGTCATGCTTTATAACATGCAGATTTTTGGCCCCTTACCAAAGACAGTTTCATTCAATGAACTTGATGTTACCCCAAGAATCTTCCCATGTGATTCTAAGTGGTAAAGAACCTGCCTACCAATGTAGGAGACATAAGAGATGCTGGTTTGATCCCCTGATTGAGAAGATGCCCTGGAGGGAGCATGGCAACCCACTCCAGTATTCTTGCCTGGAGAAGCCCATGGACAGAGGAGCCTGGCGGGCTACACTCCATAGGGCTGCAAAGAGTCAGACACAACTGAAGTGATTTAGCACGCATGAATGCCAAGAATCTTCATGTTGGTGAACAAAGAAATTTGACCATGAAATACCTTGGGCAGCTAATGAACTTTGTCATTGCAGCATGAAAGTAGCCATAAACAATAAGCAAACAGGTAGGAGTGACGGCGTTACAGTAAAACTTTATTTACAAAAGCAGTCCTAAAGTTGAATTTGACCATGGGTCATACATAGTCAACATAGTTTTAGGCCTAAAGAATTAACTCTTCTTACAAATTTGCAACTTCCAGGCTCAGGAGTATTTCTTCCTGCCTCCTTTCCTTCATTCATCCTTTATTTTCTTCTCTTTCTCTCTTATTTTTGTACCTGGAATACAGTTTGCATTAGAGAGAAACATCTATTGGCTAACTGGGGTATTGAAGCCTAGTCCAATTTACAATTGTTAATACAAACTAAGGGGGAGAACAGCTGTCCTTGAGTTTTGCACACAAAATGATGAAGAATTCGTATGACCTGTTTTCTCCAAAAATCTTCCTGAATTAACCAAGCCCAATCTCTAGTTAGCCAATACAGTCTCTTGTTCATGTTTTCTCTATGGTTCACAATGATAATGCTGAACCCTCTATGATAATAAGAAGGGGCAACAGAATTGAACAAGACCATTTTTTTAAAAGTCTTCATAGAATTTGTTACAATATTACTTCTGTTCTATGTTTTGGATTTTTGGCTTCGAGACATGTGAGATCTTAGCTCCCCAACCAGGGATCAAATCCACACCCCTCTGCATTGGAATATAAAGTCACTGGATCACCAGGGAAGTCCCTAGCAAGACCATTTTGACAGAGCAAGGATGGAATACACTTGGCATTTGTGCTGCCGTTTTCCATTTCTTATATCCATGGGAGACTGTCAAGTGGCTCAGCTGGTAAAGAATCTGCCTGCAATGCAGGAGACCTGGATTCCAGCCCTGGGTTGGAAAGATCCCCTGGAGAATGGAAAGGCTACCTACTCCAGTATTCTAGTCTTGAGAATTCCGTGGACTGTATAGTCAAGAGTCGGACATGACTGAGCAACTTTCACTATAGTACTCTTTCCTGCTAAGCACATACATGGCCACAAATATCTTAAATACAGTTATTCATTACCAATCAATGAAAGTTGGCATGTGAGATGAAACTTATGTGTTATACCTTAAAAAACTAGGTTTGTTATATAGTGTTTTTATTATCTCTGGGAATTCTATTTGGGGGTAGTATAATATTTCTTCTGTTATGTCTCAATTATGTAATTATAAGCCTTACTCAGTGGTATTTTGTAATAAATATTTTGATTAGTCGCCATTGTTTTCCTGTTAGAATGTAGGTAATTTAAATTCAGGGACTATGTCTAGTTTATCATCTAATTCAGAGATCTTCCAAAAGCACTTGCTGGGTTTATACAGCCTGTTTTTTATTGTTAGAATGTCAATGTTTAGTATACTAAAAACTCCTGATAATAGTTAACTAATTAAAAAGCATTTGAAACCATAAAAACTGATGTTATTAGCATTTTGAAAATTAAAGAGATTTGTAGGCTCATTTTTGGTCAGATATCTATAAACTATAGCATATTCTCTGAGATCGCATTTTAGATCAATTTGGGCTAATACTATTAAAGGACTGTTTAGTTATACAATCAAAATGTTTACTTAGTAAGTATAATATAGTTTATAGCATTAAATGTACTCAGTTGCATAGCATAGTACTGACTCTGCAAACTCATTATATCAAATGCTACCTGTTTCAATAAAACATGTTTAGTAAAACTTGAAGAAAAATTACCGTTTAACAAAGCAAAGCAGTTTTCAAGGCATTTTCAATTTGATCCTGGTACATAAAGCTCATGTGTAACATGACTGTATCTAAGTATTTACTGAATAGGTAATCAGTGTTTGATTGTTTGTAGGGTTGGTTATGAAGAAAGATTGACCAGAAACTCAAGTT
Organism: Ovis canadensis; assembly: GCF_042477335.2. Classification (NCBI taxonomy): domain Eukaryota; kingdom Metazoa; phylum Chordata; class Mammalia; order Artiodactyla; family Bovidae; genus Ovis; species Ovis canadensis. The sequence goes on from NC_091727.1 coordinate 133,353,710, forward strand.
GAATAGCATTAAAAACAGTACAGTCAAATATGATTTAGCAACTGAACAACAACAGGACTGATGCAGTCCTACTAGATAGCTTGCCTCGAAGTTTCTAAGATAGGACACCTGAAAAATGGGATTTTTCCACCAACATGTGATCTAAGAGGTAATGTCCATCAGACACTCAGCTTCTGACTTAGCAAATTTGGTAGAGACTCACACACTTAAATGAAAGAGAGGCATAGTGGCATCCCTTTATATCTAATATTCCTGGGTGGCTTAGTAGTAAAGAACCTGCCTGTCAATGCAGGAGACACAGGTTCAGTCTCTGGGTCAGGAAGATCCCCTGGCATAGGAAATAGCAACACACTCCAGTATTCTTGCCTGGAAAATCCCATGGACAGAGGAGCCTGGCGAGCTACAGTCCATTAGGCTGCAAAGAGTCAGACAGGACTGAACTTGCATGAGCATCTTCTCATCTTCCTTTCATATGTGTTTCAGCACCCAAATCTCCCTTAGAGACAAAATACTTCCTTCAGGCTTTTCTTCCAGGCCCATCTTAGGCCTCAGGAAACATTATCTGACCTCTGATATCCCAAATCTCCATAACAGGATCGGACTGTTTATTTTTAACCCACTTGTTTCTCTTAAAATATAGAAAATATCTTCTTGCTACTCAACAAAACTGTCAACGGCTTTAGGCAAAGAGAGGGCATTTGATAGAGACTCTAGGAAAGGCCATCTCTGGAAACAACATGTTCCCCAACTTCTTTCAGATAGATATGAACCCGTCTGCTCTTGGTATTCTTTAGTCTTGGCACTTACCACGAGCATATAGGAAATAGGGCAAGTTTATAAATGAATGTAGGAGAATGAAAGACATGGAACCAATGTGCAAATTACAAGGAGAGAAGAGACAGTAGAAAAGAAATGTTGGTCCAAAGGGGGCCTTGTAAAAGAAAGGAAGAGTAGGAAATATGTGATGATAGCTTTGAAATACATTGCAGAAATTCAGATCCCAAGGTTTTGGGATATGCTCTGGCCAAACTTTGACCAGGCCTATAAACTCCTTATCAATAAGCTCAATTTACCAAGAACACTTGTGTCCCAAGGTTTAGGAACCTGCCCCCCCTGCCCCCCGCAAATTTGGGTAGTAGATTCAGTATCCTCGGTCTATATTTTTTTGTACTTTTCTCACTACAATGTTCTCCTTATAACTGTCAGATTTGATGCTCAGTATTCTCCCCAGGTGTTCAACCCCTCCCTCTGGAAATTACAACATCTGAAAAAGATTTGGAGAGCTTATTCACTTTGAAGTGTTAATGATGGATGAGAGTGTTCAATGTGTTTCCTTTCTAAGAGGGTGTATCTCAGGTTCAAGAAATGAGCTATTTGAGCAATTTTGAATATTTCTCAATTACATGGTTAAGATGTTGGTGATGTAGCTTGCCTTTTCACTCCTATTGAAATCAAAACACCTATAGGCAATTGATCACTTATAAAGTCTGCCCTGTGGCTAGCCATGAGAATACTTGTTGGGAAGTTGGGAGAAGCTTGGCTCTCCCAGTGTTTGACTCAGCACAATCATTAAGTACTTTTTTTTTTTTTTTGCTTTTGCTTTTGTTTGATTCACTTTGAATTTAGTTCACTTGAAATGAAACTCTGGTAAGAATGCTAAGGAGTCCTGAAAGACTTATTGAAGACTTTTAAGGAAAACAATGTATATAAATATGCATTTATTTTTTATACAGTGTTATTTGGAGAGTTGGATGGGGAGCATGCAGAGAGTTCAGGGCAAACCCTAGGATATAGACACCAATTATAAAGTGCCTGCCAGACCTTGGGGAAGCTACTTACCACACCCAGGGAGCTTATTGCTAAATCAAAGGACCAATTTGTTATTTTTAACCCAAAGTAACTTTTCATCACGTCATTTTATCTGTTCAAACACTTATCTGGTAGTGAGTGTGTGTCTTTTTTGTGTGATAGATGGGCAACTAACATGCCTGTGCATGAATCATTACATCAACTAGAATTTTCATATGCAAAGTTCATCTTGTCTTTAATAAATGGCTTGCTCATTGGCACAGCAGATACATTTTTATTATCCATTTTATTACTTTCCACATAGACCTATGTTTAATATTCTAGTCCAACCATGCTTAGTTATGAAACGGACACACGTGCCTATTGTCAGGCACAATATAGAAACTACCAATGTATTTTTCCCCCACAGTGACTATATTTGTACCCAGTGAAAATTGAAAATCATCAACTATTTGGTTGGTTCCATTTCTCTTAGCTACTACTTTCCATTTGGTAGGGACCCATTGTTCATTGTACTAGAGCAAAATAAAGCAAACTAAATAAATGCTTCTATGTGTTGCTGCATCTACAAAATTATGAAATTGGTACAATGAATAGAAAGTACCATAGCTATACCCTCTAGTATTGCTCAAGTACTAAACATCTATGAATCTATGCTTACATTTGATTCCATAACAATAATACCCAACATTTGATAACACTTTCTAACTTGCTAACATGAGCTTAATCAATCCTTGCAGTTACTCTATTCATTTACATATTTACTGAATTCCAACTAAGTGTCTACAGTGTCATACAATTCTGAGAATATAAGGTTGAGGTAGACATTCCAGGGATTATTATCCCCATTTTAAGGAGGCAGAATCAGAGACACAACAAAATTTAGTGATTTACCAAAGGTTACAGTTGTTGAGCTAGGACAGAATCACAAGTATTTTTACTTAAATTGTGTTCTAATTCTTGTGTACAAGTACATGCGTACATTCATGTTAAGTTACTTCAGTCACGTCCAACTCTGTGCAACCCTGTGGACTGTAGCCCGCCAAGCTCCTCTGTCCATGGGATTCTCTAAGCAAGAACACTGGAGTGAGTTGCCATGCCCTCCTCCAGGGGAATCTTCCCAACCCAGGTATCAAACCCAGGTCTCCCACATTGCAGGTGGATTCTTTATGATCTGAGCCACCAGGGAAGCCCATACATGTATGTATGTATGTGTGTGTGTGTGTGTGTGTGTGTATATATATATATATAATGCATATATACATAATTTTATTGTTGCTTCCTGAGGGCTGAGTAACTATTAGTTGCATGTAAATTGCTTTTTAAAGTTATAGTGAGAGTCCTTTTGTAAAATACAGAATGTTTGAAGTAAAAAATAATTCATAATTTTTTAAGCTAAATTTGCTTGTCAAGTTTCCTTAAAGTGAGATACATCTGTGCAAGAACTAGGAGGCTTTGAGCACGGCAGAATTTATTACTAATTTTTTCTTCTTATTAATATAAATTTCATGTAAACCAGGCTTTACAAGCCATGTTACAAAAAGTATCGTGAATGTCTGTACATACATCATATAAATACATGTTCATTAGATTTCAGTAAAAGTAACAAAAAAACTCTAAATTAGACTTGCAGTTCTTTCCAAAATGACCCCAGTAACAATGTATCTGAATTGAAATGTTTTACATATATGGATTTTCATTTTCATGTCAAGTTTGAAAAAAATATTTCAACTGTACTTCCTGTATCCATAAGGTATAGGATCCTAATTGTACTATTTTTTTTACTGTCCAAATGAGATGAACTGGGAAAATGGGAATTTCTAAAACTACTTATCCAAAAACAGGTGCTGAGAACTCCCAGTCTTGGATTATTTCTAAGCAATTCCAGTATCAGTCTTCCCAGGTGGCACTAGTTGTAAAGAACCCAACTGCCAATGCAGGAGATGTAAGAGACACGTGTTCCATCCCTGGGTCAGGAAGATTCCCTGGGGGAGGGCATGGAAACCCACTCCATTATTCTTTCCTTTGAAATCCCATGAACAGAGGAGTCTGGAAGGCCACAGTCCATGGGGTTGCAAAGAGTCGGACATGAATGAAGTGACTTAGCATGCACAAAAAAGCACTCTAATCCAGAATCTTCCAGTGAAATAGAAATCATTATAGTGGTTTAAGAAAACAGTTGAGTGGCTGAATATTTAGTCACATCCATTAACTTTTAAGTTGAATGACTTGGATTGAGTAAGAAGGTATTTTTTATCAGCATGGAACTTTAGTAATGATTTGATCAAAGATTGCTCTTAGAGCTTAAAATTATGAGATGGGTAATTTGGTATCAGAAAGTCCAACAAAGCTGCTAAAGAAATTATTTTAGACCTAGAAAGAAAAGAACTCATAAAAACTAACAGCTAGGACAAGCCTAAATATTTGCATTTTCTCAAAATAAAATGGTTGTGATTCAGTGTTTATAAATATTATCAGCACCTTGTTCTTCCAGGTTTTCTAGGCCCTAAGCCCCGCCCCTTCTCCCTGTACTGAGCTTTAAGCATCCTCCACTTTCCCCCAGTCCCTCTAACTAGGGAAATAGCTAAGATTACATGAAGATTAGAGTAATGTCACAGAGGTGGATTACTAGAGAAATACTGCCATTGTTAAGCACCAAATGTATATGCCAAGGATTAAGGAGAAGCTTTGTCTAGGAATAAGGGAAAGATTGAAATGGCATAAGATATAAGTTGCTGAAGCAGCCAGCTCCAGATAAGACAGTCAGGAATATTAAATCAAGAGAGAAATTAGGGGAAAGAGGTAAAAGATCAAACTTGGTAACCCAAAGGAATAACTATTAAAAACTTCAGTTTTGGGTTGACTTAAGAGGTGAGTTAGGTGAGAATGGGGTATTTCTGTGCATAAGACAGAAGTACTGTGTTGGGAAAAATCAGTCCTGGAGATATAGAATTCTTTTTAGCATCCATAGTTTGTACTAAGCTGACATCATGCCAGCTTTTGTTGCTCTCAGACGGGCTGGTTTGTGGTGACCTGCAACAAAGTTGGCTGCACTTAAAACTGAGTCCTTTAGATATCAGAGTGGCAAGATTGCAAAGTATTGCTATGCCATACCCCTCTCCGATCAGTCATCAAGACCTCACCTCAGAAAGAAGGCAAGTAACTGAGAATAAGGAAGCTGTGCTGACCTCGGATTCATATAGAAAATGAGAAGCCACATAGTTCCCTCTATCCTGTCAGTTAGTGACTTGCTCTTTGTCCCTACCCTGCTGCCATTTGTCAGTTTGAACCCTACTCTCCTGTGATCTTGGCTTGGCCATTGGCCCAGTTCTTGTATGTTTATGACCTCACTTCCTTTTTGCTGCATCTGCTTTTCTTCAGATCCTGATTAGATCCTGTGTTTCTGAGCCTAAAAGCCCAACCACAAGTCTTAATTGCCCCTTGCCAGAATGTTTGGTTTGGGAATTTTTGCTTGGACTGTGCTGTGATTCCTAGTAATCCCACTCGAGTGGCTCAGCCAAAAGTGCCCAAAGACCCTTCCCCTAGCAATATTACTTTTGCTAAAAGAAAGAAAAGGGGTAAGGAGGAGGATAGAAGGGAAATAATACTAGAGAGACAGGATAGCTCAGAGTTTCTACTTAGCATTTTGTATTTTATTTCACAGGGAACAAAAAGCATCTTCTCCTTTAAAATGTTTCTTGGTACAGGTCAGAGAAAAAAGTTCTGCACGGGATGGATAATTGCTCTGGCCCAAAGTAGTGTTATGTAGGCCTGGAAAGGAGCCAGGCCCAATGAGGACAGAACATATCAATGAGAATGGGATAGGAAGTTGAAATCCAAGATTATCCTGCATGATGAGAAACATCTGGTGACCTTAACCGACTGCTAAATGAAACCTGACATAAAAGATGGTTTGGGGCTATAGGAACAAGTGTCTTTAGGTATTATTTCCCTTTTGACAGCTATTCGTGACTGCAAAAACAAGGTGAGGACTGCCTGGGTGAATGTTTTCTACCGCTAAATTGAAACACACAGACTCATGTAGCGAAAAGTCATGGACGTTTACCTTTCAAAATTAATTTATATACCAACCCAGAAAACATCCCTCCAAATGATGGCATGTGAAGGGTTGTTCCCTTGGAACAGGAATTCCATTTTGAATTATCTATACTGTAGTCCTTGGAAGTAAGTCTTTAGTCTCTTCATCCAGTGAAAAATGGAGATATTTGACTTAGTGACAGATGATTGGCCCAACAGTATTTTCTTTCTTCTGTTGCTGCTTCAGCTGTGTATTTAGTGAATTAGTTGTGATTGATGACAGCATTTTAAGGACTCGCTAGTTTTTCTAGTGAAAAAAATGACATATTTTAACTATCTTAATAGTTTTAGGTTTAACTGTAACACAATATATTTTTATAATCCTTCAATAGCGAAGCCACAGTTTATACAAATGGATTCATTCTGTCTTTATCCTATGAAACTCTGACAAAAAGATGTCATTTAAAGTAATGTTGCTCATCATTCAGAGATGCAAAAGCTGAAGGCTACATCACTTTGATATGAAATAACTTTGCAATTCTGAATACTAACAAAATTTATATATGCTGCTAACAGTAACTTAAGTAGTTTGTACAGCTGGAGCCAAACATGCTCCTGAGCTTAAAAAGAAAACAATCACCAGAAAGTGTAATATTAAGTAAAAAATAAGAGTAAAGAAACATTTTTGTTCAGAAACACCAACTTACTCCCAGACTGATTATAGACTATTCAGGAAGCTTAAATGTTTATTAATACAACTGTACACAATGTAAAGTGCTAGTAATTTCAGAAGACTGTAGGGCTGCTGTCTTACCTTGGGCAGTATTATTTGAAGTCTGATATCTATCAGATTCAGGATGAGTACACTAAAACTTTAGAAGAAATTATATCTATTGAATATTGTTTTTTACTTGGTCTATTCCTCAGTGAAGAATAATAGTTTATATTCTTCCTTAATAAATATCACTGTGGGGGAGAAAATACAGGGATTTGTCCATATTGTCTCTTTCAGTATAAAGACCACATCAAGTATATTAATGGTATGGCACTAAGATATGTGAATGCCAATAGCTAAGTTCTGTAAATGGAGAAGAAAGAGAATTTTGGAAATTAATTGATAAGAGATGGGACTATCTCTCTGTAGTGCCAGATCATGAAGTATGCCCTCTAGGCCTTGAAGATAACTCTTAGTATTTCTAATATTGAATGAATGTAGGACTCTCCTAAAACTTACCAGTTCATATGTATTATGTGTACAACATTCAAGCCATTTTTTCATAGTGACAGCGCTGAACCGACAGTTCAGTTCAGTCCCTCAGTCATATCTGACTCTTTGTGACCCCATGAACCGCAGCACACCACGCCTCCCTGTCCGTCACCAACTACCGGGGGCCACCCAAGCCCATGTCCATTGAGTTGATGATGCCATCCAACTATCTCATCTTCTGTCATCCCCTTCTCCTCCTGCCCTCAATCTTTCGCAGGATCGGGGTCTTTTCAAATGAGTCAGCCCTTTGCATCAGGGGGGAGTTTCAGCTTCAACCTCAGTCATTCCAATGAACACCCAGGACTGATCTCCTTTAGGACGGACTGGTTGGATCTCCTTGCAGTCCAAGAGACTCTCAAGAGTCTTCTCCAACACCACAGTTCAAAAGTATCAATTCTTCTGTGCTCAGCTTTCTTTATAGTCCAACTCACACTTCCATACATGGCCACTGGAAAAACCATAGCCTTCACTAGACAGACCTTTGTTGGCAAAGTAATGCCTCTGCTTTTGAATATGCTATCTAGGTTGGTCATAACTTTCCTACCAAGGAGTAAACATCTTTTAATTTCTTGGTTGCAATCACCATCTGAAGTGATTTTAGAGCCCAAAATAAAGTCTGACACTGTTTCCACTGTTTCCCCATCTATTTCCCATGAAGTGATGGGACCAGATGCCATGATCTTCGTTTTCTGAATGTTGAGCTTTAAGCCAACTTTTTCACTCTCCTCTTTCACTTTCATCAAGAGGCTCTTTAGTTCTTCTTCACTTTGTGCCATAAGGGTGGTGTCATCTGCATATCCGAGGTTATTGATATTTCTCCTGGCAATCTTGATTACAGCTTGTGCCTCCTCCAGCCCAGCGTTTCTTATGATGTACTCTGCGTATAAGTTAAATAAGTACAGTGACAATATACAGCCTTGATGTACTCCTTTTCCTATTTGGAACCAGTCTGTTGTTCCATGTCCAGTTCTAACTGTTGCTTCCTGACCTTCATACAAATTTCTCAAGAGGCAGGTCAGGTGGTCTGGTATTCCCACCTCTTTCAGAATTTACCATGGTTCATTGTGATCCACACAGACAAAGGCTTTGGCATAGTCAATAAAGCAGAAATAGATGTTTTTCTGGAACTCTCTTGCTTTTTCCATGATCCAGCGGATGTTGGCAATTTGATCTCTGGTTCCTCTGCCTTTTCTAAAACCAGCTTGAACATCAGGGATTTCACAGTTCACGTATTGCTGAAGCCTGTCTTGGAGAATTTTGAGCATTACTTTACTAGCATGTGAGATGAGTGCAATTGTGCAGTAGTTTGAGCATTCTTTGATGTTGCCTTTCTTAGTGATTGTAATGAAAACTGACCTTTTCTAGTCCTGTGGCCACTGCTGAGTTTTCCAAATTTGCTGGCATATTGAGTGAAGTACTTTCACAGCATCATCTTTCAGGATTTGAAAGAGCTCAACTGGAATTCCATCACTTCCACTAGCTTTGTTCGTAGTGATGCTTCCTAAGGCCCAGTTGATGTCTGGCTCTAGGTGAGTGATCACACCATCATGATCATCTGGGTCGTGAAGATCTTTTTTGTTTAGTTCTGTGTATTCTTGCCACCTCTTCCTAATATCTTCTGCTTCTGTTAGGTCCCTACCATTTCTGAACTGAACTGAAGTATGGTTAGTTCATTAAAATCAAACTAAGACATGACAGATTCCCTACGTCATGTAAACATGACCCTGACTAATGAACATGCTGAAAGGCAAAACTTATTTACCAGCTGTAGCCTTCATTCTGTTCCAAATCTGGTGGAGCAGGGGGAGATGTTTGTGTGTTTTTGTGTCTGTATGTGCGTGTGAAGTTGATCATTTAAGTATGTAAGCTTCTCTGCGTTTTTGTTGTGTGTTTTTATAGAGCCTTCAGGTGGCACTTCATCCAGTAGAGGGAAATAAAAGTCTACCTAGAAGTGAGAGACAGAGCTTCTTTGCAAGTGAAGTGTAGTAGTACCTTGGGTGATCCATTCTGATTTAGACTGTTACTATACTCTTTCTGGCTTCCTTGATGGCTTCAACTGTAAAGAATCCACTGCAATGCAGGTGATGCAGGAGATGCAGGAGATGAGTGTTCAATCCTTGGATTGGGAAGACCCCCAGAAAAGGAAATGGCAACATACTCCAGTATTCTTGCCTGGAGAATCCCATGGATGCGAGAGCCTGGAGGGCTGCAGTCCTTGGGGTCACAAAAGAGTCAGACAGGACTTAGTGACTAAACTACCACCAATACATACTCTTTCTATTATAATGGTTTTCCATATAAAGTATTTGATATCATTTATAAGTAACAATAACTCCCCCAAAAGCCTCATTATTATGAATTGCGTTCTTGGGTACCTGGGCATAAGAATGTACCCCTGATCATAGGTCTAGGCAAACAAATGCGTGAGGGGCAAACTTTGCTTAATCCCTTCAGTGTTACCCTCTATTACTATTCACAGATGTTAACTCCCTAGTATTCCTAAGCTCGGCAGCACATATAAAAGCTATCTCTCGCCTCTAGTGGACCCAAATGATGCTAGGCTTCCATATCTTACATGGTTACAGTTTTCATCCCTGACAGGAGCAGATATAGAGCTCATCTACATTTTCATTAATTTTTTTGGTCTGCATTCTTTTTATTTATTTTTTAATTTTAAAAAACATTTTTATTTTTCTATTTTTTAAATATAAATTTATTTATTTTAATTGGAGGGTAATTACTTTACAATATTGTATTGGTTTCGTTATTAACACCTCCACTTTTGCACTGTTTCTACCCCTCATAATGTGCAGCAGACACTGTCTAGACAGTCTTGGCATATGCCGGCTTCCATATCCTTTAAGAGAGGACAAAGAATGTTCAATTCAAAGGGTTGATCATAACCTATGAGTACTTCATATGTAGTGTCTTCATTGGATTGACGATTTAAACCTATTTGGATGGTTTCTAATTGTCTGACAGCAGATCAATAACTAGTTAAATCCATTAAACCAGTAATAGATTTGGACTTTGCTTGTCTAAAGGCTAGCCTCAGACTCTCACTTTTAGTCATGGAGCACTTTATAAATATCCAGTGATGAACTCTGAGAAGAGGAAGCAAAACTGTTCATACTGAAGTTTTCAGTTTGCAGCTGGGAATTTTCCATGAATGGATGTTTGTGAAGAAAGTCAACTTTGTATCATATGTAATAATAGTCTTTTCTCTTTGAGTAAGTCTTTATGTTTACAGGGCACATTCAGACACATTTGTGGATTTCATTTCTACAAGAACCTTACGAGAAAAGTAGAACAGGTCTTGTCATTCCCATTTTACACATTTTGTCAAAGATATACCACCATTAATGATGGCGGCCACAACTTGGTCCTAAATCTCTTTGTTTTTTTATACTTGTCTGTTAGAATTGTAAAAATCATTGTTGGTTTTGTTTTTTTTTTTAAATTAGTTGGATTAATTAATGACATTACTCATTTATATCTCTTCATCCTTTCTCATTTTGTTCTCTCCTCCCTTTCCTCTCGGGACTGGTTCAAATCCTACCTCCTCCATGAAGCCTTCTCTGATTATTTCTGAATCTTTCTCTTCTCAGAACTTTCAAAGAATGTCTAGTTTATACTATAAAATCTAGCGTTTAATTTTTCTTGTCTTACATTTAGTCCAAATTGAACTGTGGGAGTGAAACAGGAACAGTTCTCTTTGTACAAACAGCCTTTAAACCTTAACTTCCCTGCATTCTCCCATGGGCTTATCTGATGACCTGTACCCAGAATTGTGCTTTCACCAAGAAAGTGTCAGATTTATCTTTCTCTTAGTTTTGTTGCTTGACAGATACGGATAATAACTGCTATTTTATAAGACTGTGACAGTTGAGTGAAAATGAATACAAAAGTGCCTGGCATTGTTTCTGGCACATGAAGAGGCACTCAGTAAGTAGCTACTAGTGTATGATGCAGATTAAATTTTGAAAAGAATGAGAGAAAGGAAAGATAGTGTTTTAAGTCTTTTAAAGTCTTCTTAGTGATTCGACTTGGCTTTAGGCATGCTTGCAGTTCCAAAGTTCCCCTTATGAACATCTGTGCTTTGATTACATAAACATTCCTGTTTCCCAGATTAGTTTATCCATAATAACATCTGTGAAAAGATGAGTTATGTTTATAAGCATAATATCTATAAAGAGAGGTTATAACCACTTCTCCATACTTAGTGTACACAGGTACCCATGTTCTCTAGTTCAGTTTAACACTGCCTTTGTGTATGTTGGATAAATGGTACAAAGGTATTTGGTGAATAACCCAATAGCCACGTTCAGTAGAGAGATGGGTAGAATTTTTCTCCACTGATAATCACAAACTTATAGACATTGTTTTCTGTTTGCCCTGTGAAAAGTCCTCTAGTATATAATTAGCAATCCAAATATAGTCATGTGGCCTTAAAAAACCCTTTATAACACTTTTAGATACTTCCTGAGGCTAAATTTTCGATTGTACTTTTTGACATAGGAAGTACTTAAAACTATGCTTCATCATTGGAAAATTCTCCAATGTTGAATCATTCCTGTTATGATAAATAACACCACTGCAAGAATTTTGCGTCATCTTGTGATGATCTAAACCATCTTGATGTGTACATTGAAACGAGGGGTGGAAAAACAGTTCATATCCAAAGAAGAAACCCTTGCAATTTTGGCCAATTTTAGAAGCTAACTGAAACTTTATCGTATTTTTGAGGATGTTTTGATCTCTTTTAACTTGCTTTTTTTCCCAGTGATAAGGTAAAAAACAGAATACACTTATCAGAAATCATGGACTTCAGATTCAATAGTTTAAGAAGTGATACTATCCATTTTCCTGCTCAACCTGTAGTTTAGGAATACTACTTATGGAAGTCCCAGTGAAACTCGTATGCAGAGGCCTTTCTAAAAATTGACATTATATCTAAGAGATCTGATGTTGACCTTATGTACTCCAGGACAGTGATCAATGCTTCCTTGTGGGAAAGACTTGACCTTGTTGATGTATCTGAAATATCTTTCCTGTTTTTACTGGACTCTATATTTTTTCCTCCTGGGATAGCAAGAAGTATGTTTCCTTTTCCATTTATGTCATAGATATTAAAAGGGTCATTTACTGTCTTAAAGATGATCAAAATAATAGTGATATTAAGATCTGAAAGGAGAAAATTTTCAGTTGAACAATTTTGCAGACTCAACTGACATATTATAGGTACTTTGTATGGACCAATTGTCCATCCCACAAAAGAATGAAAACTGCGAATCTTGACAGATTTGGTCTTGGGTTTTAGGCTTTAATAAATTTAGCACTGCAGTTGGGCATTTTTATTGACATTTTGAAAGTATTTTTAAAAACTTGTAAAATAGACATTTGTAGTGACTTGACAAGGAGAGTAAGACAATGCATGGTGCACATCCACTATAAAAATACAAGTTGAACATTGTGGAGAGTCTTTAAATGGTTGCTATATACTTTTGAGGAGGAAGGCTGGGATATTCAACGTACTCTACTTCCATTAGGAAGTATGTTTTTAGGATCCCTATGTCCCATTCTCCATGTCTGTTTTTTGGTGGACCCCCATCAATCAAATGTCTTAGGTCTTCACACTGACACAGGAGCACACAAAGAATCTTCCACGTTTAAAATATTAGGTAAACACCCGGTAAATATTGACTAATGATGAGATTGAAAGTCCCTTTGACTTCATTTTAGCTACTTTCAGTACTTTTAGCTACTTTTAGTGTTTTCCAGATGGCTATATCCTCCCTGAGAGCAATGTATAAGCAGCTAAGTTTCTCTGCATCCTTGCTATCATTTGGTGCTGTCAGTTTTGTTTAACTCTAGACATTCTGATAACTATGTAGTAATGCTTGATCATGATTTTAATTTGCATCTCCCAGATAACTTTTCATGTACTTTTTCATGTACTTATTTGCCATCAGCATATCCTCTTTGATGGAATGTCTCTCTATATCTTCTGGTCATTTTCCTATCAAATTATTCTTTTTTTTTTTTTTTTACTGTTGCTTTTAGAGTTATTTATACATTCAATATACTATTCCTTTGTTGTATATTTGGTTTGTAGATACTTTCTTCTACTATATAACTTGTCTTTTATGCTTTTTTTTTGTCTTTTCTGCCTTTAGAAAAGCCTTTAACAAAGTAAATATTTTTAATTTGATGATATCTCATTTATTTGTTTTTATGGATTGTGCTTTTGTTGTCAAGTCTAGGAACTCTTTGAAAACTCTGAATTCTAAAGATATTCTCTTGTTGGGTTTTTTTTTTCCCTGAAAGTTTTAAATTTTATATTTAAGTCCATGATCCATCTTAGTTAACTTTTGTACAAGGTATGGGTTTTAGGGTAAGGATCTCTCTCTCTCTCTCTCTCCTTTCTTCTTTTTTGGTTACAAATATATGAGCATTCTGGCATCATTTGTTGAAAATGTTATACTCATTCCATTGAATTGCTTTTCACCTTTATAAAAAATCTATTTTGCATGATTCTGTGAGTTAGTGTCTGGGTTTTATATCTTTTCCATTGATCTAGGTCTATCCTTCCATGAATACCACTCCATCTTGATAATTGTAGCTACATAACTAGACTTATTCTAGGTAGAGTGATTCCTCCTAATTAATTCTTTTTTTTTTTTTTGTCAAGATTGTTTCCACTATTATAGGGCCTGTGCATTTTCATATAAATTTTAGAATGAGCCTGCCTGTGAAAATTCCCTGGTTGAGATTAGGATATTTCCTAATTTTGTGTGTGTGTGTGTGTATGTATGAATGTTTATGTATATATATATATACATACGTATATATATATATATATATAATTATATTGAAAAGTTCATTTGGGGAGAACACATATATTTGCATGCTCTGCCTTCCAATCTATGAATAGGGAATTTATCTCCACTTACAGTGTTCTTTGATTTCCCTCATCAGTATTTTGTAGTTTTCAACATATAGCTCCTGTACATGTTTTCTTAAGTTTGTAGCTGTTTCTTTTCCTTGCATAAATTATAAATGGCATTGTGTTTTAACTTTTGGTTTCTAGCTGTTTACTTGTATTATACAGAAATACTATTGAGTTTTTGTGCATTTACCTTTTCCGTGTGTCCTGTGAAACTGCTGAATTCATTTATTAGTTCTACTGTTTGTTGGTAGGTTCCCAGGATGTTCTGTTTAAACAATTCTGTCATCTTCAAATTTATTTCTTTTTTGAAAATCTATATGCTTCCTCCAACCATGTACCCTTTTCTTGACTTATTGTGGTAACTAGAATTTCCAGTACTATTTTGAATAAATATGGTTACAGACATCCTTTTCTTGTAGATGATATTCAAGGGAAAATATTCAGTCTTTCACAATTAATTATGATGTTAGTGGTAGATTTTTTTTTCTAAAATATTTATGAATTTGTGTCAGGTCTTAGTTGTGGCACCTGCTTAGTTGTCCCATGGCAAGTGGGATCTTAGTTCCTCAAGCAGGGATCAAACCCAAGTGGCATGCATTGCAAGGTGGATTCTTAACCACTGGAGCACCAGGGAAATCTCAGCTATAGATTTTTGACACATGCTTTTTTTTCATTTCAAGGTAATTGTATTCTTAACTTGACAGTTTTTATAATAAATTCATTCTGGATTTTGGCAAATGCTTTTTCTCAATCAATTGACATGTTCTTATCACTTTTCTTCTTTAATATTGTGTATGCATACAAGCTAAGTTGCTTCAGTCATGTCCAACTCTTTGCGACCCCATGGACTGTAGCCCTCCAGGCTCATCTGTCTATGGAATTTTCCAGGCAAGAATACTGGAGTGGGTTGCCATGCCCTCCTCCAGGGGTCTTCCCAAATAAATTGACATGTTCCTATTACTTTTGTTCTTAATATTGTCAATTACACGAATTGAACTCAAATCTTGAACTATCTTGGCATATTTACTGTGACTGCTACTTGCTCATGGTGGATAATTCTTTTTATACATGCATGCTAAGTCACTTCAGTTATGTCTGACTCTGCGACCCCATGGACTGTAGCCCGTTAGGCTCTTCTGTCCACAGGATTCTCCAGACAAGAATACTGGAGTGGGTTGCCATGCCCTTCTCCAGGGATCTTCCCAACGCAGGGGTCAAACCCACATCGCTTATGGCTCCTGCAATGGCAGGCAGGTTCTTTACCACTAGCACCATCTGGGAAAACTTAGTGGTTGTGCAGTCTGTAGTAATATCCCTTATTTCATTCCTGGTACTGGTAATTTATGTCTTCTCTCAATTTTTGTCTATCTTACTATACAACTCTCCATTTCATTGTTATCAAAGTACCAGATTTTTGTTTTATTTATTTTCTTGATTTGTTTTCCTATTTCCAATTTTATTGATTTCTCCTGTTTATTCTTTCTTTCCTTTTTGCTCTGGAGTTATTTAGCGCTTGTCTTTCTAGTTTCTTGAAGTAGGACCTTAAACTATAGATTTCAGATCTTTCCTTGTTTCTGACATAAGTGCCATAAATTTAGTGCTATAAATTTCCCTTTCAGAACTTCTTTAGCTTCATCTCATATATTACCATGCTGTAAATTTAGTTATATCCAGTTTTGAGTATTTTTAATTTCCTTTGAAACCTCCTCTTTGATCCATGCATTATTTTGATATGCATTGTTTAATTTCCAAGTATCTGGAGATCTTTTCTGTTTTCATTCTGCCATTGGTTTCTAGTTTGATTCCACTATGATCAGATAACATACTCTGTAAAGTTTTAATTATTTTAAATTTGTTGATGTTTGTATCATGGTATAGGATATGGTCTGTTTTGATGAATGTTCTTTGGACACAAAAAAGTTATCTAGTCTGATGTTGAGTGGAGTACTCTGATTACTACAGTGAGATCTTATTGTTTGGTTGTATCTTCAGTTCTTTTATATTATTACTGATTTTATGTCTACGAATTCTATCAGATGCTGAGATAAGGATGTTGCTATGATTTTTTTATTTGTCTCTTCATGTTTACGGTTCTATCAGTTTTTGCTTCTTATATTTTGAGCCTGTCTTGTTTGGTGCATACACATCTCAGGATCATCATGTTTTCTTAATAGATTATTATGTCATTATGTAAAGTACCTCTTTGTCTCCAGTTATTTTCTTTGCTCTGAAGTCTATTTTCTCTGATATTAATAAAGACATTCTTTTTTCTTCTGGATAAATAATTTCATGGTATATCTTCTTTCATCCTTTTATATTAAACATACCTATGCTATTGAGATTCAAGTGAGTTCTTATAGATTATATATTTGGGTCCTGCTCTTTTAGATTGGTGCATTGAGATCATTTATATTTAAGATAATCATTTAATTAATTTTACCATGTTATTATGGTAAAATATACATAATATTTATCATGTTAACATTATAAATATATAATTTAGTGGCACTGAATATTAATACATTCAGAATGTAGTATATCCATCACCACTGTCTATACCCCAAATTTTTCATTAATTCAAGCCTAAACTCTGTACACATTATGCAATAACTCCTCATTTCCCCTCTCTCCTATCCTATGATAACCCCTATTCTACCTTTATTCTCTGTGGATTTACCTGTTCTAGGTACTTCATATAGGTGGAATCAATTGTCTTAATACAATATTTGTATACAAATACAAATAATGCAATACAATATTTGTATTTGTACAATAAAGATAAATACAATATTAATACAAATACAATATTCCCTGAATGTCTCTGGTTTACTTCACTTAGCATGACGTTTTCATGTTTTCAGTATGTTGTAGCATAATCAAAGTTCCATTCTTTTTATAGCTTAATAATATGCCATTGTATTTATATATTACATTTTGTTTTCCACTCATCTACTGATAAGTATTGGATTGTTTATATCTTTTGACTACTGTGAATAATGCTGCTAAAATATCAGTGTATAAGTATCTTTGAATCCTTGCTTTCAATTCATTTCAGCATATTCTTAGAAGTAGAGTTGCTGAGTTGTATGGTGGATCTGTGTTTAAATTTCTAAGAAACTACCAGTTACCATAGTGGTTGCACAATTTATTTTCCCAAGTACTACACAGATCCTCAATTTTCCCACGTCCTTACCAATGCTTATTCTATGAGTATTTTCTTTTTATTTTAATAATAGTCATCCTTATGGGTTTGAAGTGTCATCTCATTGTGATTTTTAATTGTATTTTCTTAATTACTGGTGATGTTGAGCTTTTATGTGCTTATTGGCCATTTGTATATCTTCTTTGAAAGAAGTGTCTATTCAGATTCTTTGCTCATTTTTGAATTGTGTTGTTTCTGTTGTTGAAATACAGATTTTATTAATCCCTTAAAAGATTTGCAAATATTTTCTCCTAGTCTGAATTATCTTTTCTTCTTCTTGATCATGTCTTTTGATGTGCAAAAGTTTTCAATTTTAGTGACGTCATATATATGCATCTATATATATATAGGTATGTATGTGCATGTGTGTGTGTATATATATATCTATCTTCTTGTTGTTACCCAATCTTTTGGTGCCATATCCAAGAAATCACTGCCAAACTTTAATGTCATGAGGTTTTCTTTTAAGGGTTTTATAATTTTAGCTTTTAAGTTTAGGGCTGTGATCCCTTTTGATTTACTTTTTACATAAGCTGTAAGGTAAAGGTCCACCTTTCTTCTTTAACCTATAATCAGTTTCTGAGTGGGCTGAAGATTTTCCTTTCCCCATTGAATGATTTTGGTACCCTTGTTGAAAATCAATTGGCTGCATATGTGAGGACTTATTTCTGGGGTCTGTATTGTATTTCATTGGTCTATATGTCCTTGATTATACTATTTATTATTGATTTGGTATTGCATTCTGTTTCCTCTAGTTCTTGTTCCTATGTTTCTCTTTTCTTGTCTTCTTGTGGCTACTTGGATACCTTCTAAGATTACATCTTGATTTATTTACAGTTATTTTGAGTGTATCTTTCTTTCTGTATAACTTTTGTACAGGTTGCTTTGTGTATTATCCTTATATGCATGTGCCTTGTGACAGGCTAATGGTGTTATCATTTTACCAATTTGAGTGACATATAGATCATTAACTTCCCATTCATCTCTTTACCTTCCCTAGTTTTAAATATTATTGTTTTTAGTCTAAATGTTCTATTTTTTCTGCCATCAAATAAGATTTGCAAAACTCATGAATAAAAGGCTAGTCAATTGTGTGTACTCATATTTCTGCTCTTTTCTGTTTTTCCTTCTTCCTTCCTCACGCTTAAAGATTCTTTCATTTATCATTCTCGTTTTTGTTTGAAGCATGTCCCTTAATCAAATTTTAAAGGTATGTCTGCTAGCAACCAATTCTTTTACTTTTCCTTCATCCAAAGATGTCTGTATTTATCTTTCAATACTAAATTATTCTTTTGCTGGATCTAGAACTGTAGACTATCCATTTGGGGAAAGACTCAGCCATTATTTCTTTCAATATTCTTTCAGCCTCACTGTTTTTCCCCTCTCATTCTGAGACTCTGAGGATACAAATATAAGACCTTTTGTTATTTTCCTGCAACTCTATGAGACTGATTTTTTTTTTTTATTCAGTTTACTGGCTTTCTGTTGTTTGGATTGTATGAACTATACTGTGTCCTCAAGTCTGCATATTCTATCAGCTGATATCTCCACTCTACCACTGAGTCTATCCATCAGTTCAGTTGAGTAGCTTAGTCGTGTCTGACTCATTGCAACCCCATGGACTGCAGCAGGCCAGGCTTCGCTGTCCATCACCAACTCCTGGAGCTTGGTCAAACTCATGTCCATCGACTCAGTGATACCATCCAACCATCTCATCCTCCATCATCCACTTCTCCTCCTGCCTTCAGTCTTTGCCAGTATCAGGGTCTTTTCCAGTGGGTCAGTTCTTTGCATGAGGTGGCCAAAGTATTGGAGTTTCAACTTCAACATCGGTCCTTCCAGTGAATATTCAGGACTGATTTCCTTTAGGATGGACTGATTGGATCTCCTTGCAGTCCAAAGGACTCTCAAGAGTTTTCTCCAACACCACAGTTCAAAAGCATCAATTCTTCAGTGCTCAGCTTTCTTTATAGTCCAACTCTCACATCCATATATGACTACTGGAAAAACCATAGCTTTGACTAGACAGACCTTTGTTGACAAAGTAATATCTCTGCTTTTTAATATGCTGTCCAGGTTGGTCATAGCTTTTCTTCCAAGGAGCAAGCATCTTTTAATTTCATGGCTATAGTCATCATCTGCAGAGATTTTGGAGCCCCCCCCCAAAAAAAGCCTGTCACTATTTCCATTGTTTCCCCATCTATTTGCCATGAAGTGATAGGAGCAGATGCCATGATCTTCATTTTTTGAATTTTGAGCTTTAAGCCAGCTTTTTCACACTCCATTTTCACTTTCATCAAGAGGCTCTTCAGTTCTTCTTTGCTTTCTGCCTCACTATCTGCCATAAGGATGTTGTCATCTGCATATCTGGGTTATTGATATCTCTCCCAGCAATCTTGATTTCACCTTGTGCTTCATCCAGCCCAGCATTTTGCATGATGTATACTGCATTTAAGTTAAATAAGCAGGGTGTCTTGGCGTACTCCTTTCCCAATTTGGAACCAGTCTGTTGTTTCACATTCGGTTGTAACTGTTGCTTCTTGACCTGCATACAGATTTCTAAGGAGGCAGGTAAGGTGGTCTGGTATTCCCATCTCTTGAAGAATCTTCCACAATTTGTTGTGATCTATACAGTCAAAGGCTTTGGCATAATCAGTAAAGCAGAAGTAGATTTTTTCTGGAACTCTCTTGCTTTTTTGATGACCCAACAAATGTAGGCAATTTGATCTCTGGTTCCTCTGCCTTTTCTAAATCTAGCTTGAATGTCTGGAAGTTCTCAGTTCATGTACTATTGAAGGCTGGCTTGGAGAATTTTGAGCATTACTTGGCTTGTGTGTGAGATGAGTGCAATTGTGCGGTAGTTTGCCTTTCTTTGGGATTGGAATAAAAACTGACCTTTTCCAGTCCTGTGGCCACTGCTGAGTTTTCCAGATTTGCTGGTATATTGAGTGCAGCACTTTCACAGCATCATCTTTTAGGATTTGAAATAGCTCAACTGAAATTCCATCACCTCCACTAGCTTTGTTCATAGTGACATATCCTAAGGCCCACTTGACTTCACATTCCAGGACGTCTGGCTCTAGGTGAGTGATCACACCATCATGATTACCTGGGTCATGAAGTTCCTTTTTTATACAGTTCTTCCATGTATTCTTGCCACCTCTTCTTATTATTTTCTGCTTCTGTTAGGTCCAAAACATTTCTGTCCTTTATTGAGCCCATCTTTGCATGAAATATTCCCTTGGTATCTCTAATTTTCTTGAAGAGATTTTTCCTATTCTATTGTTTTCTTCAATTTCTTTGCATTGATCAGCAAGGAAGGCTTTCTTATATCTCCTTGTTATTCTTTGCAAATCTGCATTCAAATGGGTATATCTTTCCTTTTTTCCTTTGCCTTTCACTTCTCTTCTTGTGTTGGCTATTTGTAAGGCCTTCTCAGACAACCGGTTTGCTTTTTTGCATTTATTTTTCTTGGGGATGGTCTTGATCAGTGCCTCTGGTACTATGTCACAAGCCTCTGTCCATAGTTCTTCATGTACTCTGTCTATTAGATCTAATCCCTCAAAGGTATTTGTTACTTCTTCTGTATAATTGTAAGGGATTTGATTTACATCATACCTGAATGGCTTTTCCCTGCTTTCTTCAATTTAAGTCTGAATTTTGCAATAAGGAGTTCATGATCTGAGCCACAGTCAGCTCCCTATCTTGTTTTTGCAGACTGTATAGAGCTTCTCCATCTTTGACTACAAAAAATATAATCAATCTGATTTCAGTATTGACCACCTGGTGATATGCATGTATAGAGTCTTCTCATGTGTTGTTGGAAGAGGATGTTTGTTATGACCAGTGTGTTCCTTTGCCAAAACTCTGTTAGCCTTTGCCCTGCTTCATTTTGTACTCCAAAGCCAAACTTACCCATTATTCTAGGTATTTCTTTACTTCTTACTTTTTCATTGCAGTCCCGTATGATGAAAAGGACATCTTTTGGGGGTGTTAGTTCTAGAAGGTCTTTTAGGTCTTCATAGAACTAACTATTCAACTTCAGCTTCTTCAGCATTACTGGTTGGGGCAAAAACTTGGAGTCTATCCATAAAGTTTTTTAAATTGTTATTTAGTATTTTTCAGCTCTATGATTTTCATTTTTAGTTACTCCTTTTCCTTGCTGAAATTTTATTATTTTTTCATTTGTTTTATGAGAATTTATAATTAATTGATCAAGTATTTTTATGGTACCAGCTTTAAAATAATTTTTAGATAATCCCAACATCTAGCTCATCTCATTGTTTGAGTCAATACATTGTATATTCTCATTCAAGTTCATGTTTATCTGGTTCTTGGTGTGGTGGTGTTTTTTTTTTTTTTTAATTCCCTGAACATTGTATCTATCATGTTAGGAAAATTTAGACCCTATTAAAATATTTTTACTCTAGCAGGCAGTCACCTGCTTAAGTTTAGCACTCAGGTCCTAGCTTACTTTTGCAAACTATTGTTTCAATAACTATTTAATTTTCAGAATCTTTGGGGATCTATTTTGGTCAGCTTGGTTATCTGGTACTGCTAAAATGAAAGCGTATGTCTACATTAAAAAAAAAAAAAAGTTGTATACCAAAGCTCCTGATAGCCAAAATTAGAAACAGCGTGTAAATGTCTATCAATAGATGAATGGACAAAGAAAACATAGTATAACCATACAATGGATCATTAGTTATTCACCAATAAAAATGAGTGAAGCATTAATACATAGCTAAACTATAAAACTGTATGCTAAGATAGTATATGTAAAGATTTGTGAAACCATAACAAAAATCAGTTTCACAATACTTTTATCACAGTAAAAAGAAATTCATACTCATCAGTAGATCTTTTCAGGTCTTTTCTTGGGCTTGTGAACAGTCTTGCTCACGTGTGTGACCTTTAGATGTCCATGAATATCTCAGAGCTTTTCAAAACCTCCATGGACATCTTATTCCCCAGTCTTTCCTTTCTATATTTTTTGGTCAGCCTCTTGTTCATTCCAAGTAGTAATGCCACCCCAGGCAGCAGCAATATTAAACAATGGCCATTGATCATTTGTTTTATAAAACTGTGCATAGAGTAGGTTCTGTGTATGGCCAAAGAAATCAAGCCCCAAGAATGGAGCTTTCATCAAACTTCCTTACATCTTATATAGAATCAGTTATCTGGTGATGAGGCTTTTGGGTTGCTCCAAACCTGATCTTCTTTCTCTGATAGTTGTTTGACTCATTCTTCAAGCTACCATAGTTGTAAGGCTATGGGTTTTCAATGCTAGCATGGAGCCCAGAATTAGGGAATGTTAAAATGCCACGAAGTTCATTGTTACTAATGAGATTTCAGCCATTTTGCTTTAATAAACACTGCTTGGGTTGTTGCAAGCCCTTGTTAATTGACCGTGTTCTGAAAAATTTTGATGATTGTTGCCAGTGTTGTCATTGCTTTTATGAAGGAGTAGCTTTTTGAGGTCCTTACTCCACTGTTCCCGAAATGCCTATCTTGGATGAATGGTTTTAAAATGTTTAATTCAACATAGAAAGTGTGTGTGTGTGTGTGTATTTGTGTGTGTGTGCACAGTACATATGTCTGTCTGTGTCTGGTGTGTTTTAATCTCGTATATACATGTAATTTTTCATTTCTATCCATCTACTTAGACTGTATACCTTCTGGGTCTGTATTGGTCTGAAATATTTATTTAAATACATGTTATTTTTATAATTCTTTCAGCTTTCCTTAAAAGGTCAGCCTCCTTTCCCTCTTATATCATCATCTATACCTTTGTATTTGGTTTTTAGCAGCAGTGCAATATTCAAGATTTTATCTTTCAGGCTTGAGCACATGAGCAGGACACATAGGATAATAATGCGACACGTCTTCAAGAGAACAATAAGTTTGCTGTAGTGATAGAAAATCTGTTTAAATAAATTTAACAACCTTTCATGTGGAAACTAAAGACAATCCAACACAAATAGTGTAAGTGTTTGGGACATCTGTGTGAGTTTATGTTTTCTGTTCAACAAAAGAAAAGTTTATTATAAATGTCCTCTAAGTTTCTCTTTTCTGGCTCTCCCAGCCAGGATCATGATCCAAAACAAGGATCCAAATTCACAAATATAAGCAGAAATATACACTCATTAAATCTCCAGAGAGAAAACTCAATTGGCAGAAAAAAATGATACTAACCTAAGTGTGACTATATCCAATTTACCAATATAATCTTGTACTGCAGTTATTTTGGCCATGCTAAGTTGGAATATAACTATTCCCCTTTGGAATATTAAATAATTCTTTGCTATCAGATTGTCTAGCAGCTCATCCTATGTTTTCAGTGCCTCTCTTGTTAAAATAGTGAAGCAGGCAAAGTTCTGTCTTTAGTGCCCACAAATCCCCAGACCGAGTTTCTTGTTTCCTGTTTCTTTTCTGTCACAGTACATGGGTAAGCGAGTAACTCGTCTCTATATAAGGCTCTCTAAATGACCACAAACATGTTTTAATAACAGGCATTTGCATTTCAGAAAGGAGATGTAAATAGCAAAAGGGAATTTACACCCAACCCTAAGAATCTCACCATGTTCGCCTGTGTTAAACAAAGGCTGATGATCCTCTGATATCTCTGTCTTTTCTTCCTTTTGTGCTTCCTTCCTTTCTGCCTCCCTATTTCCCTCCCTCCCTTTTTTTCTCTTCCCTGCCCTCTCTCCCTCCCTTCCAGGCACAGATGAAACACTTCTGTTTATGTTATGGCTCTCAAATATGGAGTATTAATCACACAAGTACATAAAAATGACACACTGCTCAGCTGGGGCTTCTTTCAAGAAATGGAGGCTAGCAAGCTATATAATGGCAAGATTTGTGACTAGAATATTGTGATGCTAATTATTGTTTAATTACCAATGGGCAAGAAGAGTTTCATTGATCTCTTTCATCTTCACATTTTCAAAAAAAATTTTAGGAAACCACCCGTATTCAGGAAATCATGACCCTTTATGTGTACTAAAACTCAATCAATTATTAGCACAGACCAAATAGCAGGCAGCAATTCCCACATTTGGGGCTTTCCTGGTGGCTCAGTTGGTAAAGACTCTACCTAAATTACAGGCGAGCCAGGTACAATCCCTGGGTCAGGAAGATCCCCAGAAGAGGGAAATAGCAACCCATTCCAGTATTCTTGCCTGGGAAATCCCATGGACAGAGCAGCCTGATGGGCTACACTCCATGGGGTTACAAGAATCAGACACGGCTTAGAGACAACACCACTACTACCAGTTCCCACATTTACTCAGAATAATGCCATGTCTGTGTTCATACAAAGTTTTTGAAAAGGGTTCATTTCAATTTGTCACTGGAAAGAGAGCATTGAAAGAATAAAAGTACTTAAGTCAGACAGATGTAGGTTTATTTTTCTTTTTTTCTGTTTTAAATTTAAATTTATTTATTTTAATTGGAGGCTAATTACTTTACAATACTGTATTGGTTTTGCCATACATCAACATAAATCTGCCACGTTTAAAACTATGTTCTGCTGTTTATTTGCTCTTTTCCTTATATATAAAATATATGAGTTTCGTTTGCCATATTGAAGGTTGACATGTTTGAGTTCAAGAGGATTAAGTGAAATAATATATGAAAAGTACCTAACATTGTGCCTAGCACATGATAAGCACTCAGTGATTATGTTCAGCTACTGCTGACATTCAAAGAGAGTTTTCAGGGCCCCAAATGGAGTCACTTCCCATTTTATACGTTTGTTTCTCTCTGTCACAGTTGTCCTTAATGCCCTCTAGTAAGAGATGATTAGGAACTGATGCAGTGAGAAGCTTGTGCTAATTACTTTCCCCCCATGGATACTTGCCTTTACATCTTTGAATCATCACCTAAGTCAGTTCAAGTTGGAGTATCCAACTTACTAAATGTCACTCTAGTGGCTGGAAAGTGTTTATGCCATTTACAAATGGAGTGTGTTATGCCCTAAAAAAAGAAAAAAATCTGAACACAGATCCCTACATATCTACATGAATTAATCTCAGCCTGTTTTTCTTTCCTCCTGAAGGCTCACTCTATCAAAAGAGTAAGCTTCTAGATTCTCTTAAGCAAATCTATATGTAAGAAAATGACTAAACCTTCCTTTGTAAGTAGTCCCTTTCATTGTGGAAGGCAATCATATTCCGTCACAAATCTGCTGCAACAGAAATGAAGTGAGTAATAATAGCAAGATATAGTTGAAGAATAAGAAAGGAGGTGGAGGTGAACTATAAGCAAGAGGTGTGTGAATGCTACGCATACAGAAGAAGGAAGCTCTTTCTAAGTATATGTGATGTGTGAGTGTGTGTACACCTACACACGTGTGCACATGTGTAATTTATAAAGTGCAGCTCCTTAGGATATAAGTATCTTATTGGAGATGTTGTTCTTTTAGCTTCCAAGTAAACAGGACACCAGAAAACATCCACCATGAACTGTACTCTTGGCTTGACCCTGCCCCCCACCTCCCTCCATACAAATCTCTCATAGGGCATCATTAGTTCTTTCTGCCTGGGGTTAGTCCCCAAATTATATTATTACTGGGCTGCTTCATGCTCTCAAAAGTTGGATTATTAAGGAGCTGTGTCAGGCTTTGTTTCCTGATAATGAAAGCACAATGGCCATCTGAATGGAGATTAATACCTCACTTGGGGGTGTGTAATATTTTCTTTATTCCACTCTAGCTGCAATCCCCTCTTCCTAATTTTTCAAAATGCCACTGAAGCCCATTTCATGAAATTGCAAAGTAATATGACGGTGATAAATTACTGTTAGAAAGAGAAAATTTGCTGAAGCTATGGATTTGCATTGCCCTTGTCATTTTAGTTAAAATGAAGAATGCTTGGAATTGATACACAAACAACATTGTATTTTGGCCTTATTTATTAAGGAAGGTTCCTGAAACAGCAGATGGTTTTAATTACACTTTGCCATTGTGTGAAAAGAGAAAAAAAAAAAACGGTCTGCTTGCACTTAGCTATTATCCATTTAGGAATTTCAAGAAGTAGTTTGTTAAAGTATATTGGAAAAATGAGAGTCAGGATGATTGTTCTCAGAGACAAATCTATGAATTCTCTTTCAACCTGGCAAGTCATCAAACCAGGGCCCTCTGAGAAAGGCAGCCCAGTTGTTTTAGCATCAATGCTTTCTCTGACTTTCTTCTTACTCCTCTTTCCAATATAATTTTTTCAGCCCTGCATCAAAATTAAGAAGTCAAATACTCCTGCCCAAGCACATGTGGCTTTTTGCCCAATTCAGTCAGTTCATAGTACTCACCCTTATATCAGATTCCTAGAACATTTTCCTGATCTGCCATCTGCAGCCTGACCCCCATTTTCTCTTCCCTCCAGAAGGTGTTAGAAAAGTTCCATTTTTTGTCTCATGAACCCCCTATCTTGAAATCACTGGGTAGTCCATTTAGCTGAATGGTTTACTCTGTGAAATGTGATTATTTGGTATAAAAACAGATAAGAATTTTGTTAATTTGATATGTTTAGGATAACAAAAGTACCACTAGCTTTTTCTTAAGCAAAAATACATTTACTCTCTGCTGCTGCTGCTAAGTCACTTCAGTTGTGTCCGACTCTGTGCGACCCCAGAGACGGCAGCCCACCAGGCTCCCCCATCCCTGGGATTCTCCAGGCAAGAACACTGGAATGGGTTGCCATTTCCTTCTCCAAGGCATGAAAGTGAAAAGTGAAAAGTGAAAGTGAAGTCACTCAGTTGTGTCCGACTCTTAGCAACCCCGTGGACTGCAGCCTACCAGGCTCCCCCAACCATGGGATTTTCCAGGCAAGAGTACTGGAGTGGGGTGCCATTGCCTTCTCTGATATTTACTCTCTATGGAAAGGGTAAGTCCATGGATGTTTTTCATGACTGTGGAATCAAGCCACAATATTTTCCCTTGACTAGATAAGCATCTGTTGAGCATTCAGTGTGATAATTCAGTGTGCTGCGCCCCAGTGTGACAGGGGCGATTGAGTAGGTGGAGGCAAAGGATTCTGAAGATGTGGATCCTGCACATAAAGACATGAGTAAGCTCTTGGATCCCTTTGAAGGAACTGAGTTACTGATTTGATAATCCTCCTGGAGCCTAAAGAGGTTCTAGTTAGTTCTAGCTCAGGGTTCTAATTCTGGTTTTGCTTATAAACAGGTATTTGACTTTGTGAAGTCGTGAAGTCGCTCAGTCATGTCCGACTCTTTGCGATCCCATGGACTATAGTCTACCAGGCTTCTCTGTCCATGGGATTTTCCAGGCAAGAGTACTGGAGTGGGTTGCCATTTCCTTCTCCAGGGAATCTTCGTGACCCAGGGATCGAACCCAGGTCTCCTGCATTGCAGGCAGACGTTTTACCCTCTGAGCCACCAGGGAAGCCCTTTAAGCAAGGTCATTTTACCTATTTGGGTTCCTATCTAAATAGGGCGAGGGTAGCATAATTTGAGAGAATAACTTTGAAACATGTATATTACTCTATGTAAAATAGATGACCAGTGAAAGTTTGATGCATGAAGCAGGGCACTCAAAGCCAATGTTATGGGACAACCCAGAGGGATGGGGTGGGGAGGGAGGTGGAAGTGGTTGATTCATTTCAACTATATGGCAAAAACCACCACAGTATTATAAAATAATTATCCTCCAAGTAAAATAAATAAATTAATTTAAAAAAAGACACTCACCAAATTCACCCTAGAAAAATAGGGAAGCAAGCTAGATGCTTAATTTCCCTCTTTGTCTCTCTTGCACACTGTTATTGCTGTTTTAGTCACTAAGTCGTGTCTAACTCTTTACAACCCCATAGACTGTAGCCTACCAGGCTCCTCTGTCCTTGGAATTTTTCAGGCAAGAACACTGGAGGTTGCCATTTCCTTTTCAAGGGGATCTTCCCGACCCAGGGATTAAACCTGCATCTCTTGCATTGCAGGTAGATTCTTTACCCCTGAGCCACCTGGGATGTACATGTTCTCAAATAAAACACAAAATAAGCAGTCAGTAGGTAGAGAGAATAATGCCTGGAGGAGGGCATGGCAACACACTCTAGTATTTTTGCCTGGAGAATCCCCATGGACAGAGGAGTCTGGTGGACTACATACAGCTCACAGGAGTCAGACACGACCGTGTCTGACGCAATCAGACACGACTGAATGACTAAGAACAGCACAGAAAGAATAATGAGTCAAAGATTGCTCCTTTTAATACATGTCTTATATTTTATTTTCTCTCTTAAGTACACAGAGTAATGGCTGTGCTGAGAAATTTTGCCTTAACTAAAGTTTCGGGTTTATTTAAATTTTGTGAATAACTTGCTTTTCAACATGATCTTAGTATCTCTTCTCCCACTTTAAGCAGTCTAGGCTAATTTTATATTCCAGTCCTGGGCATATACTACTCATTATAGATTAGCACTTCTAGCATCTGTCAGAGACTGTCAAAACTGGATTATATACTCCAACTTTGTGCATTCCTTGAAGGCAGTGGCTGTAAAATCTTCTTCTTTGCAGAATCTAGCACAATTCCAGGCACATAACAGATACTTAGTTAATCCCTTCTGACAGAGATACCTTTAGGAAATGGCACTGAAATACAGCACCAATGTTTGGACATTCTTATTTGAATTTTGTAAAGATGATAAATTTTTGGACCAACAGACTAAGACTGTGGTAATATTCAAAATCACATCAGTTCTAATTTATTAAGTACTTCCATTAACTCACTTAATCCTTATAGCAACCCTATAAAAATTCTAATATTCTCATTTACTTGTGGGGAAACTGAGGCATGGAGTGTTTACGTAATCTTAATAATGTCATATCGCTAATAAGTAGTGGAGGTAGGAGTTGAATTCATGGTTAGTAAGCATCTAGCCACTGTTGGATTGCCTTAATTCCCATCCTATCTAGAAAGAAAAAAGCAGAGCATAAACTTCTTTTTAAGCTCCAACCCTAGAGATATCCATGTTTTCCCTCTTTGAAACTGACTCGAATAGAAAGCTTTTTTCCCTAAGAAAGTAAAGTGAACTTGGTATTAAGAATCTCTTTGAATGGGAAAACACATCCTCATTTTGCACTATGAAGTCATGGAAATGAATAATTATGGAACTGGAGAGCTGGTTCTTATTTTAAAAATAGTAATTATAAACTACTATTAATTGTAAACTATTATTGATTTGGGTTCCTCCAGTGGCTCAGCCATAAAGAACCCGTCTGCCAATGCAGGAGACATAAGAGACCCGGGTTCGATTCCTGGGTTGGGAAGATCCCCTGGAGGAAGGTATGGCAATCCACTCCAATATTCTTGCCTGGAGAATCCCGTGGACAGAGAAGCCTGGCAGGCAACAGTCCATAAGGCCGCAAAGAGGGGGACATGACTGATGCGACTTAGCATGCAGGCACTCACATTATGGATTTTTCTCTTCTGTTGTTACTTAAAGGCAGACTTGTTTTTATTTTAAAGGTATTAACATAAATGTAAAAGGATGTTAATATTCTTCTCAAAATTCAACACTTTATGGAGATGGACCCTGCATTTGCAGGCATCTTGATGAGTACTGCTTCACCCACTGCTGAATTTTAACCAGACTCTGGATAGCCGAAACCGATAGATATATTTGCAAATCTAAGGAATAGGGAAATCAACCATTCTCCCACTTGGTAGATTACTAGCCCAGCAAGGAAAGTGCTGACAAAGTTTCTGAGTGAGAAAACTGACCTGCCTTTTCTGTGCTAGGGGCTTTCTCTCTTTGTTCAAGGACAAAGGGCTTTTAAGCAAATACTTCTCTGACTCAGTCCAGCTTTAAAGCTGCTTGTGGCTGCTTGTTAGCTGTCAATAAGCCTGTTATCTTTGTTCTCTAGTTTTTGTCTCTTTTAAGGGCACAAGCTCCCTTGAACATGCTCAGTGGGCATATTTTATCCCTGACATTATTGATGTCACACATATATCTTCTTAGACCGTCCAAATCGGCATATTCCAAGGATTTGCAAGGGATAGAGGTAACATCCCTGAAAGCTGGAATTGATGGTCCAAGTCGCACAGCCAGGTGACGATTTTGTCTCCTGCATGAGAAATCAGAGCACTGCACGTCCCTCATTACAAGTATGATCCTTAGGAAGCTGACCTTTGTGGTGCAGGACTTCTTGGTGACATCACAGAATACCTAATCTCAAATAATTTAGGTCTTTTATTCATCTGCATCTCATTGTCAAGAAATAGTCAAAATATTCTTGGAAAATACAGTCTTTTAGCATAAATGAATAATATATTGAGTCAAGTTGTTTGGATATCACAAGATAAAACTGCTTTATCTTCTGCAACTAATAATTCTTGGCATTAGGATTATGTTTTGGGGTGGGAGAACAGTCTGCATGAGTGCTCTGATTGGTCATGGAATACTAATTTGCTGCAGGTATCGTGTTTAGAGCCCCAACTTAAAGTTGACAAGAATGATAGCTTTCATTTGTATGCAAAAGCTCCAACTGTCCCTTTAAGATGGATGACTAGATCCTGTTTCATCTGTTACTCTGTCTTTGCTTTTTAATAGACGAAAGAAAAATGAAAGACAGAACCATCCAATCCATGCTTTTCAAAATCATCTTAGACCAAAAAGGGTGCCTCGATCATCTTGCTTCTCAAAAGTATACTTAAGTATTTTCATCAGATTAGGAAGAATGAGCTGTATCTTAGTCTATTTGGGCTGCTGTAACAAAACTACCACGTAGACTGAGTGGCTTATAAAACAACAGAAATTTGTCCCTTACAATTCTGCAAGCTGGGAAGTTCAAGATCAAGTCACTGGCAGATTTAGTCTGATCAGAGCCTGATTCCTCATTGACAGTTGTTTTCTCAGTGTAACCTCATGTGGCAGAAGAGGCAAAGGATTTATCTAAGGGTATCTTTTATAATGACACTAATCCCATTCATAAAACTTAACACATCCCAAATGCCCCACTTCTGAATATTATCACATTGGGCATTAGAGTTCAACATATGAATTTTGAGGGGACACATACATTCAGTTCATAGCAAGCTGGTATAAGGTGAATATTCACTGAAAAATATTGAACACAGGATGTTATCTCTATTTTTAAGACTTTAACAGTAGTATTTCTAGTCTTATAAGATAGAGTTGATGACTAAAGAGGAATGCAATTTAAGGTCCTAGTGAAACGAAGTATTGACTTCCATTTCTTCCGCCATGCTACTAAATTGTTTAGACAATTACTCAGGCAAGGCCTGATTTTATATGAAGACAAACAGCAACCCTTAGCATAAGGAAATATATATATCTTGAGCCCTGAAAGAACAACATATTCCAACACAATTCCCAGTGGGTTAGGATTGGTGGTGGTGGTGGTGGTTTAGTCGCTAAGTCGTGTCTGACTCTTGCGACCCCATGGACTATAGCCAGGCTCCTCTGTCCATAGGATTCTCCAGGCAAGAATACTGGAGTGGGTTAGGATTAGATTTTACTAAATAGAATAGAAAATTACATATTGGAAAACTCTATTGAATAGCTTTACAAACACATAAACATTCATCCTCTCAAAGCAAAAAGAATCAAGAGTTAGATAATGTAGCATTGGTATAGAAACTTCAAGAAGTCATCAGGGATCTAGGATTTTACTCTCCTTCTGCTCCTCCATTTTTTTGCTTTTAACTTCCATCCCCAAATTACAAAATGGCTGCTAGAGCTCCAGACATCAAAACTATATTCAATGGAGCACTTTAATTAAATGCATGAAGTAAATATCACCTTGGGAATAAGAACCAGAAGAAAATCAAACATAGGATCGGGGAATTGTGATAGGGAAAATTGAAAGAAAAGCCTAGACAATGGGTTTCCAAACTTTTCATCAGAATCTGCTGTGTCTGGTTCGTTAAGAATATAGATTTTCAGTCCCCACCTTAGACCTGGTTCTAGTAGGGGGACCCAGGAATCTGAATTTTAACTAGCTCTCTAGGTAATTCTGATATTTAGGCAATGTATTTTCTAGAGTGATATAAACACTCTAAGAAGCAAACACAAAGATATATAATGGTTTAATGGTAATAGACATTAATTTTTTTGCACAAAGTTCTAAAAAAGCCTTCTTAATTCCAGTTTTGGGGTTCCTTCATTGTTCAAATTTTACCACCTCTAGCATGTAGCTTCCAAAGTCTCCATTGTCATCTATATCAAGCTGATGAAGGAACATGAAAAAACTCATGTGCAAAATTCTTATGGGCCAGGTCTGGAATTGATATATATATATCACTTCCATTCACACTGTAGTAGCTAGAACTCGGACTCATAGTCACATCTGACTGCAGTGGAGGCTGGTACATAGAGTCTAGGTATCTGCTCAGAAAGGAAAGAAAACAGATTTTTCACAACAGCTAGCAGTCTCTGTCACGGGAAAGTTTGGGGATAAGGCTAGCTTCGTGGGCACAGGACTTGTAGAGTCATAAGGTTCCCATGCTTAGAAGAGTCCCCTACTTGGTTTAATGATCTACTGTTACTGTTTAAAAATTCTTAACTATTGAACAAGAGGCCCCACATTTTCATTCTGCACTGGCCTTCACAAAACCCTTACCTTGTCCTATTTGGAGAAGAATTGCTCAGGGCATGAGACAGAGCCAGAGAAATGTGGCGCAGTGGGGAACCCTGGGCAGGCGGCAGGCACTGTGCTTCAGAAGTGTTGATTAGTGATTCAGTATTGTTGACCACCAAACAGCCCTCTCTCAGGGTGCTGTCCAGTTCTGCATATTTTATTAGTGACTTAGATGACACATAAATTATGCTTATCACATTTGCAGATGAGAGGAAGTTGGGAGGGACAGTTAATTCTTTGGAGAACATAATTCTTATTCAAAAAGATCTCAGTAGTTTGGAATGATGGGTTGAAACTAACCAGATGACATTTAATGAAAAAAAATGTAAAGTTTTTCATTCAGGTCCAAAAATCCAACTGCAAAAGTACTGTCTCGGGATTTTATTTGGCTAAGAGCACAAGCAGGGTGACTAGGTTGCCAAAAATGCTAATTCCATCTTAGTCTGCATCACAGGAAGGTAGGGTCCAGAACAATAGAAGTATTGGTTCCACTGCACTTTAGATGACATCTGAAATTGTGTGTTCAGTTTATTTTGCCTTATTTAAGAGGCCTATTGACAGACTACAGTTTGCCCCAAAAAAGTTGTCTAGGATGGTAAAGGGTTATGAAATACATGTCACCAAAAAGACAATGGACAATTGAAGGAACTGGGAGTGTTTAACCTGGAAAGGGTAAGAGTTTCAGAAGGGCAGGGGGGTGAAAGAAATCAAGAAATCTGTCTGCAAATATTTTAGGCATTGGTATATAAAAAGTGTGTTGCTTTATTTTGTGTTATATCAAAGAGCAGAAATAGGACTGACAGATATAAATAAACATACAAAGAGACAAACTTAAGAGGAAGGTAAAGAATACAATTTTAATAGAGTTATTTAAAATTGAAATGATCAACCTTGTGAGGTGGTAGGCTATTGCAGAAAAGTTATCAAGACAAGACTAAATGCTGGGGACTCTTTAGAGGGACTTTATGTGTTAGGATGACTATTGTATTTCTAATAATGATTTTGTAGGACTAAATGTTTATTGAAGTGACAAATTGATCGAGATTCTATTAAGCTTATATTTAGCAAGAATTCTGGAGCCAGAGTACCAAAATTCAAGCCTCAGCTCTGTTTTTTACTAGATATGTTACCTCGGGCAGTTCACATAATTTTTTGATGCCTCAATATTTTATCTGTAAAATAGAGATACTAACAATATGTGCTTCAATCATAGAATTATTGTTATTGTCTATGTAAATGAATCGGGGCTTCCCTGGTGGCTCAGTGGTAGTGTCCACCTGGCAATGCAGGAGATGCGAGTTCAGTCCCTGGGTTGAGAAGGTGCTCTGGAGAAGGAAATGGCAACCCACTCCAGTATCCTTGCCTGGAGAATCCCATGGACAGAGGAGCCTGGTGAGCTTTAGTCCATGGACTCGCAAAGAGTCAGACATGACTTAGCAACTAAACCACAACAATATAAATGAATTAAAATCAAAGTCCTTAGAGTAGAACCTGACTTATGCTAAGTGCCACAGGGATGTTATATGTTATTTTCCATAAATATAATTAATGGTGATTCTTCTCCCTTTCTTTAGTAAATTTAGCATTTTATTGCAGTTAGATACATTTATACTAGACATTAAAAAATGGTATGGTGGCAAAAACCTTTTAAAACACTGAACAAGCGACCAAGTTGGTCATGTAGATTTCCTCCTCAGGGACTGCAAAGAATGACAGAAAACAGCTGTATGTCTGGGATGCATAGTTGGAAATTATTGCTTTAAGAGGATACACCCTGCTTTATACCTTATATTTTTAGAGTTCTTTTTTAACTGCATAGGACTTTTGCATTTTTTAATTTCATTTGACCTTTATATTAATCATATAAACTATATAGGGTGATTATCATGCTCATTTTGAAGATGGGGAGACTCAACCCCTGGAAAGTTATCTGAATTGCCCAAGGCCACACAATAAATTATTAGCAGTGTGGATAGAACTCAGGTCTCGGAGATTTCAGCCCAGGGCTTAGACAATATACCACATGGAGAGTGAGTTGCATTTAGTCTGTCCATTCTCTGGAAGATATTTCATTAAACTGATGGAAGTACCTTCTATTATTGTGCCAGTCATTTGCCTACCTGTTTTGCAGCAAAATTTCCTTTTCATATTGCAGGTGTGTGTGTGTGTGTGTGTGTGTGTGTGTGTGTGTGTGTGTTACTCCCTCAGTCTTGTCTGACTCTTTACAAGCCCATGGACTGTAGCCCACCAGGCCTCTCTATCCCTGGGATTCTCCAGGCAAGAATACTGGAGTGGGTTATCATTTCCTTCACCAGAGGATCTTTCTGACCCAGGGATCGAACCCGGGTCTTCCACATTGCAGGAAGCTTCTTTACCATCTGAGCCACTAGGGACGCCCTTGCAAGGGTAGGAGGACTCAATAAAGTCCTTGACTGAAGTTCAGTGCATTCGCCATATAGATACTATGAAACACACCTGCCATCTCATTGTTTCCTTACACAATATTACAAATATTTTTTCAGCTTATAGAGAAAAAGCCAACCCCCTTAACAAGGCAGAAGTTGGCCGTGTGAGTTTTAGATCTGGATCTCTATATACAAGTACTGGTGGTTGCACAGGGAAAATGGGACTGTTTGAGTGAAAATTGCTTTGGTGGTCCTGTGGCTCTGTCTCTACCCAACTTCTAGTTCTTCCCTTCAGTACCCTACCCTGGTCCTTTCAACCTTCCTTTCATTGCCATTCTTATTCTCAGTGATACATTACATTGGATTCTCGCCCTAGAAGTAGATACAGATCAATGTTTTTTTTCTTTTGATTGGCAAATTAGTAATAATTAATACCATTGATAAAAATATGGGCCAGTTCTCTTCTTTGCACTTCAGAAACATGATTTCATTTAATCCTCATAAGGATCCCAAAGAATTGGTACAGTTACCATCCACAGTTATGCACTGACTCCTGGAGGAATTAAGAAACATGATCAGGGTCACACAATAGGTGGCAGAGCCAGATTCAAACTCAGATATTCTTAACCCAGAATCTGTGCTTTCAACAGCAATATTATAGAGTTTGTAACCTAGATAGTGGGTGGCAGATGTTTCTGAAAGTTGGAAGAGGCTTTCCTTTTAAAATCATAACATATAAGCAGCCATCTGCTCTGAATTAGGGTGAGATCAGCTCAATGCTGATGAACATCACAGACATTTCCAAGGTCTGGATACACATAAGACAGTCAAGAATGAAGAGCTTTTGCCATCCCAGGAACTAAAATTCTCTCTTCAAGAAACAGACAGTGCCTTTTTCTTCTTTAAGGCTCTCTGAAACTAAATGGCTATATGCTAGTGAGTTCCAGCTGTCAGGCTTAGACTGAAGCATTGATGGGGCATCGGCCCATAGACAAAGTTCCAGAAGGCCTGGGTTTTAGTTAGACACGTAAGTAACTTGGCGAGCTAAAAGCAGAGCAGTAGACACTGAGTCATCTAATGCAGCAAGATTGATCTGCAGTGTTTTAACTGGTTGGTAACCCCAGGTAACCACCCTTACAGAAGAAAGTTTCCTGAAAAGACTTTTTTTCTCTCACAAATGACCTGACCACTTCTTGAATAAAGACTCTATTAGAGAAAGTGCATGTTTGCTATAGAAACATCCAATGGAACCAGATCAACATGGCATAAGGCCAGAGCAGCCCTGAGCAACTGGGTTTCATCTGTACTGGAATGTTCTGCAGGGAAGCACTAGTCCAGATCAGTGGATGATGGGGCTACATGTAGACCTTCAGGTGAGTTAGACCACACTTGGAAGCTGCTTCATTTAAACCAGTATAAAGAAGACTATAGTATGGAGTGACAGGGAGTGACCATCCTGTCATAGCATTAGCCTGCCTTATGGTAATGAAAGACTTCTTATTCAGAGATGCAGATTCTCCTGAGCATTGAGTCCAGTCTCTGGACAAAATTATATCATGAGATGAATAATAATGACAGCTGAGGAAGTACTTATCCTATCAGAAAATATGACTCTATCATTAAAGTTCTACAGTTAGAGGGAATGTTTATGAGGTTGATTCAAAAAGTCAAGGCATTCTGTTTGGGGAGATTTGGATCCTATTTTGAAACATACCTGAGAGTTCATATCTCAGTTTCTGGAGATAGCAATCCTTACCCTACTAACCTCCCAATTGGATTTATTCAGATAATAAGTGAAAAGTGAAAGTTCTTTGTAAATTCAGTTGATGTGTCTTCTCTTATCTTTGATACTTCTGTATTCAGTAATTGTGCCTCAAAATCACCCAACTTATATTTTCTCCTTGGAACTGTGAACAATCATAATTGGTTTTTTTAAAATCAATTTCAGCATCATAGATCATTAGCTTATATTTGATTAATTGAATTAGTGCTCATCAGTGTTATGAAGACAGGGAACAAGCTTGGGAAACTCCCAGAGTGCTGCTGCCATGTGGGAAATCAATCAAGATTCTGAAGGGCCAGGTTCTGGCTTCAGTGATGAAAATGCAATGCAAAATGATTTTATTTTCAGATATATTTGTACTAGGATTGATTTGACTTGAAAAACTATTACATCCTAGAGAGTTTTAGAGGAAAAGAGCCTAACTTTGATGTTAGATAGACGTAGATTTGGGTGACAGTTCTGCCACTTTTTCTAGCTGGTTAGGTTACCCAACATCTCTGAACCTTAATTTCCTCAACAGTAAGACAGAAATTATAGTAGTACTCACATCACAGGAATGCTGTTAGGATTAAATGACACAAGGAGACTATAGGAGTGAAGGAATTAGAATTTAAATCCTGGTTCTGTCCCTTAGTAGCTGGGTGTCGTTAGGTGAGTAGTGTAACTTCCCTGAATCTGTTTCTTCATCTGCAAAGTCAAAATAAGACCCTGAAATTTATATGTCTTTTTATGACCACGCATTTGACTTGCTCTCTTGCAAAGAAATGGGTCAATCATGATCATGAAAAATTCTCTGGAAATGCAAAGCTGACATGAAGGGATAATGCCTTGTAAATGATACTGGCTGTTTTTTTTTTTTTTTAACTTCAGACCCCAAATTAATGCAGTCTTTTTGTTAGACAAGTTCTTCACTTAGGAGGACAATTCCTGACTTCTAAATATCACATCATGTTTGCTGCTGAGGCTGCTGCTTAGTCGCTACAGTCGTGTCCGACACTGTGCAACCCTTAAATGGCAGCCCACCAGGCTCCCCCTTCCCTGGGATTCTCCAGGCAAGAACACTGGAGTGGGTTGCCATTGCCTTCTCCAACATCATGTTTAATGCCCACCAAAATATTATTCTGTGATTGGAAAATTATTATTGGCACGAACCTTTGATTCTAAAACAATTCTTTATTTAATGTCTACAGTTGTAGTCCTCATTAAGCACTATTGTTGTTCATGTCCAACTCTCTGAGATCTCATGGGCTACCCGGCTTCTCTATCCTTCACCATCTCACAGAGTTTGCTCAAACTCACGTCCATTGAGTCAGTAATGCTATCCAACCATCTCATCTTCCCCTTCTCCTCCTGCCTTCAATGTTTCTGAGCATCACGCTCTTTTCCAATGAGTCAGTTCTTCACATCAGGTGGCCAAAGTATTGGAGCTTCAGCTTCAGCATCAATTCTTCTAATGAATATTCAGGGCTGATTTCCTTTAGGATTGACTGGTTGGACCTCCTTGCAGTCCAAGGGACTCTCAAGAGTCTTCTCCAACACCACAGTTCAAAAGCATCAATTCTTCATTGCTCAGCCTTCTTTATGGTTCAGCACTCACATCCATACATGACTATTGGAAAAACCATAGCTTTGACTAGATGGACATTTGTCAGCAAAGTAATGTTTCTGCTTTTTAATACACTGTCTAGGTTGGTCATAGCTTTTCTTTCAAGGAGTAAGCGTCTTTTAATTTCATGGCTGCAGTCACCATATACAGTGATTTTGGAGTCCAAGAAAATAAAGTCTGTCACTGTTTCTATCCTTTCCCCATCTATTTGCCATGATATGATGAGACCAGATGCCATGATCTTCATTTTTTGAATGCTGAGTTTTAAGCCAGCTTTTTTGTTCTCCTGTT
The DNA here is from genome assembly GCF_042477335.2 of Ovis canadensis. Lineage (NCBI taxonomy): Eukaryota > Metazoa > Chordata > Mammalia > Artiodactyla > Bovidae > Ovis > Ovis canadensis. The sequence continues at coordinate 133,392,675 of NC_091727.1, forward strand.
TCACCTTTTTTAAGAGGCTCTTTCGTTATTCTTCACTTTCTTTTTTTTTTTTTTTTTGGAGTTAAATATACTTTTTTTTTTTTTTGAGGTATACTCTTTTATTTTATTTTATTATTTATTTATTTATTTATTTATTTAATTTTGAAATCTTTAATTCTTACATGCATTCCCAAACATGACCCCCCCTCCCACTTCCCTCCCCACAACATCTCTCTGGGTCATCTCCATGCACCAGCCCCAAGCATGCTGCACCCTACGTCAGACATAAGGATGGTGTTAACTGCATATCCAAGGTTATTGATATTTCTCCCCTCAATCTTGATTCCAGCTTATGCTTCATTCAGCCTGGCATTCCGCTTGATGTACTCTGCATATAAGTTAAATAACCAAGGTGACAATATACAGCCTTGACATACTCCTTTCCCAATTTACAACCAGTATGTTGTTCTATGTCCAGTTCTAACTGTTGCACTGTAAACATATTCAAATGGTTAAATTGGTTAAGCACTATAACCAATTGTTTTTAAAATGGTTAAGTACTATAAGCACATCCAAATGGTTAAAATTGCTTACATGATATTTTGCTTTTTTTTTATTCTTTTGCATTACAAAACATTTTAATAGTAGTCCGTGTGTGCCCAATCAGTTCAGTAGTTGTAGATAAATAAATCACTAAGCTTAAAACCGAAGTACCAATAGCAGCCCAATGTACTCAAATTACAATGTAAACAATTAACCAATTGTCTTGATGGACTTCTGTTTTAAAAATAAAGATTATGTCCCTGTTCACAAACTGATTTGCCTGAAATGAAACCAGTAAATAAAAGTTTTCATTAAAATACAACACATTCAGTATATTAATATGTTGTTCCATATGACAGCCAAGATTTCATATCCTCCTGTAAATTCCATTTGTATTTTATTTGATTACCTGTTGTGACATTTTATTAGGCAGAATAATGGCTCTCCAAAGATGTCCACATATTAATCTGTTAGGAATCTGTTAGGTTATATAGCAAAGGCAAATTAAGTTTGCAAATAGCATTACGATCGCTAATCATGTGGCTTTAAGATAGAGAAGTTTTTCTTAATTACCCAAATGAGCCCAATGTAATCACAAGGGTCCTTAAAAGTGAAAGAGGGAGGCAGAAGAGAAGGGTTACATGACATCATGTGAGAAGGACTCAAGCTACCTTTGGTGGCTTAGTGGATGGAAGCAGACCAAGCACCAAGGGATGTAGGCAGCCTCTATAAGCTGGAAAAAGAAAGGAAATAAATTGTCGCCTAGGGCCTCAGTGAAGGACACAGCCTTGAAAAAACCTTAATTTTAGTTCTATAAGATCCATGTTAGACTTCTGACACCTCAAACTATAAGATAATAATAAATATGTTGTCTTAAACCACTCAGTTTTTGATAACTTGATGTAATAGCAAGAAAAACTAAAATAGGCAGTTTCTACTTCTTGTCATTCATTTGTACATGCCTATCTCTCATATTAGATTAACTCTTTGGATATTACTCCATATATTCTTCAAATTTGTGCTTTATATTCCCAACCCCAGCATAGACACATACACTGTTTAATAGAGTACCATTTTATTTTATTTTATTTTATTTTATTTTAAGTTTCTTTTTTTTTGGCTTTATTTTTTATTTTTTTTACTTTACAATATTGTATTGGTTTTGCCATATATCAACATGAATCTGCCACGGATGTACCATTTTAAAATAGATAAGCTATAAACTTTTGTCAGCTGATTGAAAGAATGAATAACACCAAATAATCCAAATTGAATTTTTATCCCACTATTTGACTATTAGAATTGTATAGATGCAGAGAAAGTTATATAAAGCAGAAAGAGAGACTCATTCATAGAGAACAAACATACGGATATAAAAGGGGAAAGGGGAGGGTGGGATGAATTGGGAGATTAGGATTGACATATATGCACTATTGATATTATATATAAGACAGATCACTAATGAGACAGAACTAATGAGAACTGTAGAGCACAGGGAACTCTACTCATTGCTCTGTGGTGACCTAAATGGTAAGGAAATCCAAAAAAGGGCATATATGTATTGTTATTGCTGATTCACTTTACTGTACAGGAGAAGGCAATGGCACCCCACTCCAGCACTCTTGCCTGGAAAATCCCATGGATAGAGGAGCCTGGTGGGCTGCAGTCCATGGGGTCACTAAGAGTGGGACACGACCGAGCAACTTCATTTTTCACTTTCATGCATTGGAGAATGAAATGGCAACCCACTCCAGTGTTCTTGTCTGGAGAGTCCCAGGGACAGGGGAGCCTGGTGGGCTGCCATCTATGGGGTCGCACAGAGTCAGACACGACTGAAGCGACTTAGCAGCAGCAGAAACTAACAAAACATAGTAAGGCAACTATACTCCAATAAGCATTTAAAAAGAGAGAGAGAGAGAGAGAGAGAGAGAGAGAGAGAGAGAGAGAGAGAGAGAGAGAAGGTATTCAGTCAGTTCATTCTCAAACTCCATCAATTAAATAACTATTTTGAGATGCTTATATGGAAACCGGATACGTTTTGAGTAAAAAGGAAACAGAGTTTGAAGTCAAAAAACAAGGAAGAGAAGTAATAGTATAGAGTAGTATCTATGAGCTCAGACTCAAGAGTCAAATAGACTTAGGTTGAATCCTGGACCCACAATGTACTTATCAGCAATATGACTTTAGGCAAGTCACTTAATCTCACTGATCCTCAGTTTTCTCATCTGTCAAATATTGATAATGTTAGGACCTACTTCATATATTGTTTTGAGGATTTAATGACGGAATGAATGTAAAAGAGCTTGGCATGGAATGCCTCAGTTCAGTTCAGTTGCTCAGTAATGTCTAACTCTGCGACCCCATGGACTACATCACGCCAGGCTTCCCTGTCCATCACCAACTCCCAGATCTTGCTCAAACTCATGTCCATCAAGTTGGTGATGCCATCCAACCTTCTCATCCTCTGTAATCCCTTTCTCCTCCTGCCTTCAATGTTTCCTAGCATCAGACTCTTTTCCAATGAGTCAGTTCTTCAAATCAGGTGGCCAAAGTATTGGAGCTTCAGCTTCAGCATCAATTCTTCTAATGCATATTCAGGACTGATTTCCTTTAGGATTGACTGATTGGATCTCCTTGAAGTCCAAGAGACTCTCAAGAGTCTTCTCCAACACCACAGTTCAAAAGCATCAATTCTTCATTGCTCAGCCTTCTTTATGGTCCAACTCTCACATCCATACATGACTATTGGAAAAACCATAGCTTTGACTAGATGGACCTTTGTTGGCAAAGTAATGTCTCCTTTTTAATATTCTGTCTAGGTTGGTCATAGCTTTTCTTCCAAGGAGCAAGCATCTTTCATGCATGCAGTCACCATCTGCAGTGGCATGCTTAATCAATATTAGCCATGGGGCGGTGGCAGGAATATTGATCTTTAATTCAGAAAACCTGGATTTTAGTCTTATGATTTATCACTAATTCGCAATATAATGTTTAGCAGCTTTTTTCCTGCCTTTCAATTTCTTCATCTGTCAAAATAGCCAGATAAATTAAACAAATAAGTGCTTGTCTAGCTCCAAAATTATCCATCTTTGAGTATCTTATTATATTCCTAAGCCTATCAGGACCGAATTTCTAGAATCTGACAGATCAGTAACCACAAAAGCCAATGAGGATCTTGATGCAAATTGAAACTTGATCTATCTAATAAAGATGATGGAATACTATTCCTCTTTGAGAAAGAAGGAAATCTTGCCATTTGTGACAATATGGATGGACCTAGAGGGCACTGTACTAAAAGTGAAATAAGTCAGACAAGACAAATACTGCATGATACCACTTATATGTGGAATTTTAAAAAAGCCAAACTCATAGAAACAGAGACTAGTGCAGTGGTTACTAGGAGCTGCAAGGTGGGAAAAATAATGAGATGTTGGTCAAAGAGTACAAACTTATTAGAAGATGAATAAGTTCCAGGAATCTTATACACAGCATGGTGACTATAATGAACATTATTGCAATATGTATTTGAAAATTGCTAAGAGAGTAGACCTTAAATGTTCTCACCACAAAAAGGAAATTATAATTATGTGACCTGCTGGAGGTATTAGTTAACTCTATGGTGGTAATTGTATTGCAATATAAAAGTATATCAAATCAATACATGTGTGTCTTAAATTTGTGCATACATGCTAAATCACTTCAGTCATGTCCAACTCTTTGCAACACCATGGGCCATACCTGCCAGGCTCCTCTGTCCAGGGGGTTCTCTAGGCAAAACTACTGAAGTGGGTTGCCATTTCCCCCTCCAAGATCTTAAACTTACACAGAGTTATATGTCAATAAAGCTGAAAAAATAAAACGAATCAGTCTTCTATGTGTAACCTCTTATTATTTTAGTGCTAACTATATCCCAAGTTGTATGTGGAACTCAGAAGTACACTATATTATGTAATTTATTTGATAGTAACCACATTTGGAATGTGTCAGACATCAACAATTTAAGTGCCCCGGGAGTACTATTTTAAACACAGAAGGCAAAAATCTTTCTTGAGGGGGAAAATGCAAAAGTGAAGAAAAAGCATGTTCTGTGAAGAGAGAGAGAGGAAAAAAAAAATCCTACTGTCACAACCTCTGTTTAAGTTTCCATTTCCCCCAAGGTTGTTTCCTTTTCAAGTTTGAAGAAGTTGTTTTATGTCTGGGCAGATTTGTGCTGAATAAACATTGTTCTCTCCAGAGAAGGGCCCTATGTCAAATGGCATTGAGAAGAAATTGCCCTGCCTTTATGTTCAAGCTTTCCCAAAGCTCATACATTGCTCAAAACTCAAATATTAGTTTAAATAAATAAGGAATCTAGAGGAAAGGGCACCTTAGGGCAACTTCACAGCAACTCTGACCATTCATGACCCTCAAGGCACATCCATTGAATTGCAAGGCAGGATAAAGTCTTTGAGCCACATGCCCAGAGCAGTTGCTGGGGATGGGAAGGTCAGGAGTTCTGAGCTGTGCAGGCAACAATGGCCTGGCAGATATCAACATTTAGCACTTCCCCGGCAACTTAGTATCTGCTTGTTAAAGGATCACCTATTGAGTCAAAGAAAATACCTGACTTAAAGTTTTATGCTACAGCTACAGCTAAGTCACTTCAGTCTTGTCCCACTCTGTGCGACCCCATAGATGGCAGCCCACCAGGCTCCCCCATCCCTGGGATTCTCCAGGCAAGAACACTAGAGTGGGTTGCCATTTCCTTCTCCAATGCAGGAAAGTGAAAAGTGAAAGTGAAGTCGCTTAGTCATGTCCGACCCTCAGTGACCCCATGGACTGCAGCCTTCCAGGCTCCTCCGTCCATGGTATTTTCCAGGCAAGAGTACTGGAGTGGGGTGCCATTGCCTTCTCCAAAGTTTTATGCTAAATAAAGACAAATACTTGGAATGGCTTTAAATGATGGCAGGAGTATTTTAATGGAACTAGACTGTGTTTGTATTAAAAGAACAGTTTAATCCTATGAATATGACCTCCTTGTCCATTTACCTCTAAGGTTTTCAATAATTTTATCTTTTAAATGCATACATTAGGATCATGAGCCACCACCATCAGTAATAGTGACTTGTGTGTGTGTTAGTCTCTCAGCTGTGTCCAACTCTGTGGCCCCATGGACTGTGGCCTGCCAGGCTTCTCTGTGCATGGAATTCTCCAGGCAAGAATACTGGAGTAAGTTGCCATTTCCTTCTCCAAATAGTGACTTAACTAAAGGGAATTATTTTTAGGTAGGAGTAGGGAGGTATGGGAGACGCACATCCAAATATCTGAAGGTCAAGCCATCAGTGATTTGAAACAAATCTACAATGACTCTTGGAATCATTGGCTTGATTTTTTTTTTCCAGACCCATCATAGCTTTTCTACCATAGCTAGAACAGATAGAGAATACATATTCTTTCTGGATGGCATTGATAGATGAATAATATTTCAGGCTGCCCCCTCCTATTTTAAATGAGGCAAAAAATATTGAGTTTTTGTGGAGAAAATATTTATAAAAAATTAATTGCTGTAGTGCTTAATTGATGGAGGGCCACCCAAGTGGTTCAGTGGTAAAGACTCTGCCTTCCAGTGCAAGATACACAGGTTTGATCCCTGAGTCAAGAAGATCCCCTGGAGAAGGAAATGGCAACCCACTTTAGTATTCTTGACTGGAAAATTTCACGAATATAGGAGCCTGGTGGCTGCAGTCCATGGGATTTCAGAGAGTTGGACATGACTGAGCATGCACACGCTTAGTTGCTGGAGGTAGTAACAGACTGAGGGAAAACAAGACTTTTAATGGACATTAATGTGTTATTGAATTTAAACTATGTCTGGACTCTCTTTCCTAAGATAATGTTAAGTAGAGAAATCACTCATAGTAATGTTGGTTGGAATCTTGAAAATAACTGTATCTGTCTTCATTAACTTCTGCTGAAGCCTACCCTGTCTGTTGACCAGTACCAGTGTAAAGACAGGGGTAAAGAGAAGGGTCCTAGGGTCAGTTATGTGCTTGCGGTTTAACCTTCTACTAAGGAATAAAGCCTGCCCTTACACATTTCCAGACAATTCTTTGAAAGCGACTATCCTTAGGAAACGAGGTTCAGATAGCTTAAGTTCATACTAATATTTAAATCACAGAGGTTTCTTTGCAGCAAGTTTTGTTTAGAGAGACATACTGGGTGCATAAAATCAGGCTGGAAAAGAAGCTCCTCCGAAATAGGGTACACGAAAAGAGGAAGCTTAAAGCAAAGGAGACACATTATATCTAGTGCTGGTACTGTTTGGGTTTCCAGATTTGGAGGATTAAAGATGATATTAAATAATCATATTTATTATATATGTTTCCTGAATGATTACCTAAACAGGGGACTCTTAGTAATAGAAACGAAACCTTCATAGTATATGGGACTTCATATTCATTAAGTAGCCAGTAAAATATGTGCATTATAATTTAGAATTAGGAAGTCTCTGAAGTTAACTCAGAAAGAGACAGTCCTTTCCAAGAAATAGTAAGGCTTATGGTGTTTACAGAACTCGGCAATGTCTGGGTTCATTCTGTGTTCAATTTATGAAATCTCGAAACTAGTCAGCTACTTTGGCTAGACTTGGATAATCTCCTTTCATGATTACAGGAAATCTTTAAGGATATTAACAAGATTCCTGGCTCTCCTTCAACCTAATTTGCTTACTAAGGACCTCCATTTTCTTTTCCCATTTGAAGACTGTTCCCAAATCTTCTTTCTGAAGATCTTCAGTTCCCTCAGAACAACAGAGAACCTAAGTTTCCTGCAAGACAGTGGTTCTCAGCCTGGGGTGCTTTTGTTCCTAGGTGCATTTGCCAATATTTGGAGACATTTTTGGGTGTTACAGCTCGGGGAGGTTACTACTAGCATTGAGTGGCTGGAGGCCAATGAAGCCATTAAACATTCTGTGATGCACAAGACAGCCACCAACAAGAGAAAATTATCTAGCACTGAAAATTAATAATATTGCTGAGACTGTGAAATCTTGCTTTAGGGAGATTCTTCTTTTCCTCGGGGTGTGTATGCAGTCTTGGCTAGGGCTGGACTTTAAAACTTGTCCCTTCAGCTTCTCTTTCCTCAGATTTTGAATCTTGCTCAAAGTGACACGAGGTCAGAAAACAAGATGCAACACAAGACAAAGCAAATTTAAAAAACACAGAAAACAAGTTGGAGTGAATTCAGTCCAGTGATGGAATCAGGATAGAATTGTGGCGTAGTCCCCTTTTGCCTGTACATCTAGACCTGGCCTGATTCTTTCTTGTATCTAAACTTAGTCCCCCAGACATCCTGTCCATCCTTGAGACATCCTTCTGATAAATTCCCTTTTTGCTTAAATTAACAAGAGTGTGTTTCTGTTCCTTGTAACCTAAGAACCCTATATGAGAAGCACCCATTTTTACAGAAAGAATTCAATAGGAAAATTAATTTGAAGATTGTGTTTACTTGTTCCACAGTATCAGACACTATCTTAATTGTTGGGTTATGCGAGACATGATTCTTGTCATCTAGGAACTTCAAAATCTAGTTAGGGAGACTAGAAATAACCATATAAAATGAAGTTGAATTTGTTTTTATTTTTTTAAGCTTTTGTCTTTCTTTTAAATTTAAATTTATTTATTTTAATTGGAGGCTATTTACTTTACAATGTTGTATTGCTTTTGCCATACATCAACATGAATCCACCACGGGTGTACACGTGTTCACCATCCTGAACCCTCCTCCCTCACCCTCCCTATGCCACCCCTCTGGGTCATCCCAGTGCACCAGCCCCAAGCATCCTGTATCCTGCATCAAACCTGGACTGGCAATTCGTTTCTTATATGATATTATACATGTTTCAATGCCATTCTCCCAAATCATCCCACCCTCGCCCTCTCCCACAGAGTCCAAAAGACTGTTCTATACATCTGTGTCTCTATTGCTGTTTCACATACAGGGTTATCATTACCATCTTTCTAAATTTCATATATATGCGTTAGTATACTGTATTGGTGTTTTTCTTTCTGGCTTACTTCACTCTGTATAATAGGCTCCAGTTTCATCCACCTCATTAGAACTGATTCAAATGTATTCTTTTTAATGGCTGAGTAATACTCCATTGTGTATATGTACCACAGCTTTCTTATCCATTCATCTGCTGTTGGATATCTAGGTTGTTTCCATGTCCTGGCTATTATAAACAGTGCTGTGATGAACATTGGGGTACATGTGTCTCTTTCAATTCTGGTTTCCTCGGTGTGTATGCCCAGCAGTGGGATTGCTGGGTCATAAGGCAGTTCTATTTCTAGATTTTTAAGGAATCTCCACACTGTTCTCCATAGTGGCTGTACTAGTTTGCATTCTCACCAACAGTGTAAGAGGGTTCCCTTTTCTCCACACCCTCTCCAGCATTTATTGCCTGTACACTTTTGGATCACAGCCATTCTGACTGGTGTGAAATGGTACCTCACTGTGGTCTTGATTTGCATTTCTCTGATAATGAGTGATGTTGAGCATCTTTCCATGTGTTTGTTAGCCATCTGTATGTCTTCTTTGGAGAAATGTCTAGTAAGTTCTTTGGCCCATTTTTTGATTGGGTTGTGTATTTTTCTGGAATTGAGCTGTAGGAGTTGCTTGTATATTTTTGAGATTAGTTGTTTGTCACTTGCTTCATTTGCTATTATTTTCTCCCATTCTGAAGGCTGTCCTTTCACCTTGCTTATAGTTTCCATTGTTGTGCAGAAACTTTTAAGTTTAATTAGGTCCCATTTGTTTATTTTTGCTTTTATTTCCAATATTCTGGGAGGTGGGTCATAGAGGATCCTGCTGTGATGTATGTTGGAGAGTGTTTTGCCTAAGTTTCCCTCTAGGAGTTTTATAGTTTCTGATTTTACATTTAGATCTTTAATCCATTTTGAGTTTATATTTGTGCATGGTGTTAGAAAGTGTTCTAATTTTAGTCTTTCACAAGTGGTTGACCAGTTTAAGAGACTGTCTTTTCTCCATTGTATATTCTTGTCTCCTTTGTCAAAGATAAGGTGTCCATAGATGCGTGGATTTATCTCTGGCCTTTCTATTTTGTTCCATTGATCTATATTTCTGTCTTTGTGCCAGTACCATACTGTCTTGATGACTGTGGCTTTGTAGTAGAGCCTCAAGTCAGGCAGGTTGATTCCTCCAGTTCCATTCTTCTTTCTGAAGATTGCTTTGGCTATTCGAGGTTTTTATATTTTCATACAAATTGTGAAATTATTTGTTCTAGCTCTGTGAAAAATATCATTGGTAGCTTGATAGGGATTGCACTGAAATTTGTTTTTAAAGCAACATATACAGTGAACCAAACGAATGGTTCAAAGAAAGAGTTTTTACTTTCTTTAGGATTTCAGAAAGAGATTTACTTGCTTTAGGATTTCAGAGAGAGGAAAGGTTTGTTTAGGCTTTTATTAGGGAAGGCTTTCTGTAGGATGTAGGACTTCAACTGGCTTTTGGAAGATAGATAGGACTTGGGATGGTGAAAAAGAAGGTCTTAGAAAGGCATTGCCAGCATGGTGAAGTCAGACATAACTCAGTTCAGATTCCTCTTTTACAAGTCAAGAGCTCCTTGAATTTGAGAAAGTTATTTGTAAAAAGTAATATAAAATTTCTTGAAAGAGGCCACGCACATGGCAGATACTAAAGAAGTTATAATTATGGTAACTATTATAATTTGTCTGTAAGCTTAGATGCAGAGTTGCAATGTGTAAATCAGGCAAGTAACTTGGCCAAACAAAGTACAGATAAAGTCGAACAATGGGTAAGAATGCAGGAAGAGTTGTGTTTTTTTTGTTGTTGTTGTTATTTTTAAGGCTGTATCATAGCTGCCTTTATATTCGCATCTGATAAGTTCAGATTTTATCCTCTTATAAATATAGGGAACATTGGGAGATTTTGTATGGTTAAATGTTGTGGTGAAACTAATGATTTTGGAGTATGATTTCCGTGCTGATATTGGATGGATTTGGAGGGATACATTTCATTGAGCTAAACATACACATTTCATAATGTCTTCATTCATAAAAATTAAATAGTTACTTTGTGATTCTAGTGGGTTCATACTTAGTGTCCTTTGCATCCAGCTGTCCTTCTATCCCCTCCTGCTTGGCTTGCTGGCAAGTCTAATTAGAGACACATCAACAAAAGAGGACAATGAAACTTGTAATAACTGTATGTAACTCTTAGGCAGTATAGTCCAATAAATTGATTTATTCAGTCCAACAATTGATTCTACTGATTTCTCACACTAAGTTCACAGAAATGTATCCATCATTTCAGTCAAATCAAACTTCTGGTTGCACAGGTAGATACAACTGTTGCCTGCAATAGAAACGGAAAAGGCAATTTGGACATTCTCCTCGGAAAAGTCAGTATCAAACATATAAAACTTAGCTTTAGGAAGAACCAGGCGGTAACAGTCATAGCTTCACTAGCACATTAAGACTAATACTATGGTATACTCTGTATAGCAATTATATTTAAGGATAATTAAACATGAGCAGCTACAGAGGGACATGCAGGGAGGAATTCTGGACTTAAATGTTAGTACCAAACTGCATCCCTTGCTCCCATTCTTTCCATCAAAATGTGAAGCTTGAGCAGCAATTTCAAAGACTATCTCAGACCTCAATTAGTCTAGAAGTCCAAGATAAGTTTTCTAATAAAACAGTAAATCTCCACTGTGTGGTTCATCGGGCCTGGTATTGACAGTTCTCCCCTTCATTTCCCAAACAGTAATTGTGATTTTCAGATGAGGTTTAAAAAAAGAAGATGAAGAAAGAAATGAGCTTGCCTGCTCATGGCAGTGTGTGCTCTAGCTAATCTGCAAATGCTGTAATTATGCTGGACGCTGATAGATTTGTCTGTGGGCTTCTGGTCAGGATCCAGATGAACTGCTGAAGTTGCTGCTTTATCATCACAAATGTTCTGCACTTCTTGGCAGTTCCCAGGCCTAGACATGATATTGGAATTTAATGAGGTTCCACGCCCATACATCCCACTGGGATGTGTTAGGATAAGTGCAAGTTCATCTCCTTTCATTCATGGGTTTAGGGGAAAAATGTATATGCATAAAATGTTCTCTAGAAGCTGTGTTTCAGCTGACTGTTTGACACTGTCACTGGCCTGGGAACCTTAACTTAGCTGATTAGTCTGTAGTCAAAGAGACTACAATAATTGATTCAGTACTTAACGTTTTTTACCTGTTTCCTGCCTACAAGTTATGTCTATCTTCCTTTCCATTCTGCATATAGGAGATTTTGATCACAAGGGGGCACCAAATGAGATAACATAAGCTTCATTTAGCTTCATCTCTAAGGGGGCCATAATTCTCTTTCTTACCTTCCAAGTCATTGTGTAGATCACATGAACTAATGTATCTGAAAGCACATAACTGAAAATTATGAACCACCTGTGAATGTAAGACACCTAAAATTATCATGAATATTAATAAATGTTAGTAATTGACACTTAACAATAATAAAACCAGAGTAAATATATCCATAGTCCATGGCAAATTTTAGGATGGGGGGCAACCATGACTCCAAATTCATATCCTGATGAAAGTAAGACAACATATTCATCTTTGAGCATGAAATACATTACCTAAAGTTACTTCCCACCTACCACATTCCAAATAATACATTTGGTGGCAAGACATATTTGAAAATAATACTAAGAACAGTTTCTAGCAGTCAAAGTATCTATAATCTAGATGTGTAAGGCAAATTGACAATAATTGTATCAGATAACCAAAATTATTATTTTATAAATAAAATGTAGGTGGCAGGACTTTATTTAATTTTAATTTTATTCATGTTTTTAATACACAGTGTGTTGTTCAAAATGTGCAAAAGGTATACAGTGAAAATTAACCTATCCACCACTATTCCTCAGCCACCTAGTTCTTCTCCTCAGAAGAAATCACTGTTATGAATTTCACATGTATTCATTCAGAAATATTCCATGCTTATACCAACTTATAAATGCATAGCACATGTGCATGCACACGTATATTTTTCACAAAACAGATAGTATTATTATGCACACTGTTTGGAACCTTGTTTCTTTCATTGAATAGTGTATCTTAGAGATATTTAAACAAATCGCCAGTCCACGTTCGATAGATACAGGACGCTTGGGGCTGATGCACTGGGATGACCCAGAGGGATGGTATGGGGAGGGAGGTGGGAGGGGGGTTCAGGATGGGGAACACATGTATGCCCGTGGTGGATTCATGTTGATGTGTTGTAGAACCAATACAATATTGTAAAGTAATTAACCTCCAATTAAAATAAATAAATTTAAATTAAAAAGAGAGAGATTTCATGATAGACATACAGATTTATCTCATTCTTTTAAGTAGATGTATCATAATATATCACTATCTAGAAGTAACATAATTTTATTAACCAGACTCCTACTGATGGATATTTTGGTAGTACTCAATATTTTGCTGTTTCAAACAATAGCAAACAACAAAATTGAACATCTATTGTGACTGGGTTTTGTATACAAATATTTAAATTTTGTCTAAAGCATATTCTTTTAATTTCAAATATAAGGGTATTAAGAATAACTGAAATATTGAAGCAATGAAGACTATAGATATTGAATTTGTGTGTTTGCCTATATTATGCTACAATCAGCTTAGTTAGAAAAATATATCACTTAATTCCATAAGGACAAGATGCATTACAGGTCATCAACAAAGATTTATTGGAAAAATGAGAAAAATTCACTAAAATTTTCCTGAACAGTTTGGATATGAGGAAGATAAAGTTAATGTTATGTAAAGCTCTTTTCTGGTGCCTTTGTTTGTTATCCACAATTGTTTGTGTGTATATCGCCACGTTTGTGCATTTCCCTAACCTTACATGGGCTTCCCAGGTGACTCAGTGGAGAAGAGTCTGCCTGCAGTGCAGGAGACCCAGGTTTGATCTCTAGGTAGAGAAGATTCCCTGGAGAAGGAAATGGCAACCCACTCCAGTATTCTTACCCAGAGAATCCCATGGACAGAGGAGCCTGGCAGGCTATGGTCCATAGGGTCACAAAGAGTCGGACACAACTGAAGCTACTTAGCACACAACCTTACCTATCATGTGCCCAACTTTTGTTTCTCTCTTTTTCTTTTAAATATCTTTGAAAATATGAGATGAACTTCTCTCATGTCAGCAAGAATTCCTAAACCAATCAATTAACAATGCTTTAATGATTATCTCTTACCTGCCTAGCCCTATTCTAGGTCGCTTGTGAATTATAAAGAAGTGTAAAACATTTCCCCTAGATAGGTAAGAGTCTAGCTGGATAGTTGAAGTAAGGCAGAAACACAGAGATAATTAAAAGGAACTCAAGATATAAATATTAGTGTCACATAATGTTTGTCATAAAGCATTTTACATCTATGTGCCAAGTCCTTACATTTCTTTCTTCTAGGTGCCTCTCAAATTTGCCTCATTTTTAAAAAACACTTCTCTAGACCTCAATAATCTGACTCCTTATCCCCTCACTGCAGCATTGTTACTGAATCCTCTTAGCTGTGTTTTCCCCCCAAGACTTTTGTACATATCAAGCCATTTGTCTTTAGATAGCACTAAAGATAGATAGTCTTTTAGATAGATAGTCTTTTGTTGCTATTTTTCCAAAACTTTACAATGGTCTTCTAGTCTACTATATCATGTCCAGATTCCTCTGCATATGTCTCAGGATCCTCCAGAAGTGAGCTCAATTATATCAAGTGTTATTTCCAAGCTCAATTATATTAAGTGTTATTTCCAAGCTCAATTATATAAAGTGTTATTTGTAATTAATCCACATCATGAACAACTTACTTTTACCCCACCCCACTCAACTCCTTCTTACCAGACTTTTCAACTTCAATCACAGTGTGCTTGCTAAGTGAAAATTGCTCAGTCCTGTCCTACTCTTTGCGACCCCATGCATTATAGAGTCCATGGAATCCTCCAGGCCAGAATACTGGAGTGGGTAGCCTTTCCCTTCTCCAGGGGATCTTCCCAACCCAGTGATTAAACCCAGGTCTCCCACATTGCAGGTAGATTCTTTATCAGCTGAAACACCAGGGAAGCCCTCTATTCCTTGATTTATGTTATTTTTTCCTGTGTTTCTTATTCATTACTCTGCCTTTCCAAATCTTTTCCACTCCTTGTAGTCTGTGTGGAGACTCATTTCCTTCACAAAACTTTGCCCAACCTGACAACAAATATTGACCTGTCCTTTCTCCATTCCTTTACCCTGTATAGCTTTAAATAAATAAATACATACATACATATTTCTTTATCTGGCTGTCATGGGTCTTAATTGCGGCCTGTTGGATGTTCTCTATGCATTGCAGCATGCAGAATCTTCAGCTGCAGCATATGAGCTCTTAGTTGAGGCACTTGGGATCTAGTTCTCTGCCCAAGAATGGAACCCAGTCCTCCTGAATTGGGAGCATGAAGTCTTAGCCACTAGATCACCAGGGAAATCCCTCCACATTATAGTTTTCTAACTCAAATGGTACAATGTTTTATTAAGTTGTCTGCTTTGTTCTTTAATCTCTTTAGTTCATGTGCTACTTCTGTGTTCATACTCCTAGGTTTTACTTTGAAGGCAAAGATGAAAATTTTACTTCTTTTCCCTTAACACTTAGCACAGGACATAGTGGGCAAAATATATTTGTTCAGTATTTTTGATCAATTATCAATTATACTAATGAAGTTACCAGTGTTTTGTTATATTGTTGTAGAGATTGAGATGGAGAGTGAGGGATGGTTCAGAGGTGCAGAAGTTTCAATCCACCAGAAATGTTCATTAGGATTTATGTCATTAATGAAACAGACTAAAATGAGGAAGTACATACATGTTCTCTGACATCCTGTGACCTTTCCCTTGAGTTATAGGAAAATATGTGCCCCCCTTTGCAACATATACTTTGGGGCAAAACATATTTGGGGCTGTATTGTCATAGTGTCATTATAGAAAACTGAACAATTAATTAAATACATAGACTTTGCAAAAAAAAAAAAGAATATTTTATGTGGGTATGAAGATTTAATGTTTATATGATTATACTTTTAAAATCTCTATTTCTTTACACTCACAAGCTTATAAAACCATTCAAAGTAGATATTCATTTGATCTTGTTGGAAAGTGTAGCTTTCAAAGTAAGTAGCCAATTTACAGTGAATCAACAGCACTTTAAATGTGCTAGGAAATGGATATTGTATGGATAGAGTAACAACTCATGCAGGAACACTGTCTGATAAATGTTTACATACTATTAAGTTTACAGACATTAAATACCGTACAGGATAGAATCTTTCTCATCCTGTAATTTATTTCAATTGTTTCATTACCTTTTTTCATTTTCTCTTCTAGCTTTACTCACAGACAAACCTCCCAAGCCATTGTTCCCCATGGAGAATCATCCAAGTGTTATAGATGTCCAGCTGGGTAAGTCTCCGTCAGGGAATAATAGATCCTAAACTTGCTCTCTGTTAACAGATGGAGAAAATTACATGAACCAAGAAAGGTTTACTGCTACTGATATTTATGCAAATCAATTTGTGTCTGCTCATTTATAACCCCGGAGTTCAGTGCAATAGCAGTTTAAGGATGAGTTTGTATTGCATCAAGGAATGGTAATACTAATTGGTTACACTGGGTATTTACTGTGCTATAGGACAGAGCTTTTTGACTCTGTCATTGATAGATTCCAGGGTGTCATGCATTGGTGATTGGTACAGAAAACTTTCATGCTTGTCCATACAAAATTTTTATTCAGAGGGCATTAACTCCTGGAGAACAAGCCCTTTTTCAAAGTAAAACAGCCCCTCAGTACAACCTTTAGAATGATTTGATAATATTATTTCCGGTGGCACAATTCAAGACTATTTAAAACTTTAAAACTTGGTTTTAGGTTGAGATCCTGCATGTTTATAAATAATATAGTGTAACAAAAAGAAACAAGTTGATTTACGGATGATACTGTCTTTTTACAGATTGAAATAAAGACGCAAGGTGTTGAGCCTCTTTTTGAGTCTCTTATGACTAATCCTTATATTCTAAGAACTTTAAGCTTAAAACTCAGAGGCCTGCTAGTGTCTCTTTCAAACCATGTCCATTAAACTACATTCTTTATTTAACATCTGTGAGCTTTCATCTATCTTGGGTTTTATTCCATTCTTCACTTCGGATAATTTCTTTAATACTAAACATGATAACTAGGTAAATATGCTGGCAAAGTTATTAGTTGTACTTTGGGTATGTGACATTGAAATATATGACCACAGTGGTACCTACCAATTATATAGCCAGGGAAGATGAATTGGCCCCAATATTTGACTCGTTTTGGAATTTTTTTACTCAAACTTTGATCTTTCCAATCCAATTTTTATTTTTTAAGGCTTGTTTATATCTTGAAAATATGTGAGAAATTCCTCTCACCTATTCTTAAGAGCTTGTTCATTTTAAAAAAATGAAACATAGCACATTATAGTTAATTCAGCCTAGCCATACGTATGAGTGCCAGAGTTAAATATTTTAAAACAAAAACAAAATAATAAACATGTTATCGAGAGAAGGCTGTGAAAATGCTGAATATTTTGTAGATAATGACAAAGTATTAGACTATGGCTCTCTCCCCACCATCTGTGTATTACTTTGCAGAGTCTTTCACATTTTGTTAAAGCCAAATCTAGATGTGCTGACACACTGTTTCAGTAAGTTTTATTTACATCTTTCCATCCATACTGGTATAAAATACCTCAAGAGTACTCAGTGGTTTGCCAGGGGTTACATGAAACCATAAAATGATCTTGTATCATTTGTTGAAGATTCAAATGGATAAGTTATTTTTATATGAAAACATGAAATAAAGAGTAGAAAGCAAAATTCGCACAACCATTTCAAAGAAAACATGACTAAATTTTGTGTTTGTGGCCTCTAGGGAGATGCTTCTTCATTTTCCTCTGCCATTAAGCAAACTTCAACAGAAAAGTTTGAGGAATGTTGCTCTAAAGTAAGGAGGGAAACTTCTGTAGGGAGTAAATTTCATTCAGATTCACTGGGTGTCACACTTGTCTGTGTTATTCAGGACTATCCCTAAAATATATATATTCCAACTTAGATATATATGTCAAAATAACTCACCAATATCACCCCGTAAAAGCACTAAAGTAATTTGCTTCCAATTTACATTAGATGCAAGGCTGAAGGTTTCAGTTTTTATTTTGTTGCATAATTTGAAAACAACTTTATTGACAGAAAAATGGAAACCTGCCCATTTTTCATTCCAGAAAGGCTGTTTCTCCAAGATGCTAAATCAACCATGTAATTCTGAGAAAGAAAAACAAAATCAGTTGAACAAGATCTTTGGCATTCCAAGGAGCACATGACTGGTTAATTTGAAGTGATTTTAACTTTTCCACACATTTATTTAGTACTGTTTATTCACAAATGGAAATCATTTTGTGTTGTAATTTATTCATGCTTCAACAGTAAGGTGATGTTGGGAGCTCTTTAAATGTCAGAGAACTCTTCAGTGTGTGTGTGGAGGGCTCTGTAGACAGAGTGATGAGGGCTTAGAAATCCTAAGCATAAAATTGAGCTAGAGAAAGATAACTGGGGTGATTGGACATCCTTGTGTATATCTTGAAAAGTTTTAGGATTCAGTAAGGTCTCAAAACCTCTAGAAATTATTTTCCTTCATTTTTTAAAATTTACCAAGCACATGCAGCTTCAGATATCCTTAAAACTAGAACTGAAATGAGAACTACCCAAAATATAACAATCTGAACTAAATGGCTAAGGACATTACCAAGTTCAGATTTGCGAAATCCCAATATTAAAATTTTTGAGATAACATCATAGTGGATTAAAGTTAGCCCCAGATTTTTCTCCTATCCCTACCATTTAAATGTAGTTTCTCATTCCATCCCCCTTGAATCTGGTTTGTCTGGGAAATACTTGACCAATAAGAGTATGGAAGGAATGATATTTGAGGATATTGGAGGCTGGGCCAAAAGAAATCTCATAACTTCACTTTGGGTCTCTTAGTCTGGTCTCAGATTACCATGCTGTGAGAAACTCAAGCCACGTGTAGAGGCCCTAGAGGATGAGATACCATTTGATGAAAGAAAGGCCAAAAAAGAACCAAGGAAGCAGACATGTGAATGAATGAGTGTAAACCCATGTTGGAAGTGAATCCTCCAGTCCAAGATGCCCTGACTTTTAAGTTCAGAGATAAACCTTTGAACTGCACTCTTCTTAGATTTATGACCCTCAAAGTCATAAACAAAAATGTTTATCATTAGCGACTAAGCTAGGTGTAGTTTGTCAAACAATAGATACACAGAGCAAACGTTAATTAATTTTCTCCAGAATATCTTGAATTCTGTTTTCCCCATGAACAAGAGTCTCACGCAGGCATTTTATGCCAAATTAGAAACATTATAGGAGCTATTTAAGTATCGATTTCAAGACTGTTTTGAAAACATGATCTGGAATTATTATTTACTTTGTGCTTTTTTGAGGAATACAATAAGTTTTCAATTCTGCATATTTGTAAAGGCAAGCTAGTAAATGAAAATTTGGGGTTGAAATGAATACTTTGTATTGCACGGAGTTGGCATCAGTACAGATATGTTGTTGTGTCTCTAGAGGAAAATAAGCATCTTGACTTTCTCTCTCCTATAGTGTAATCAATTAATCATCCACAAGATTCTAGAAATTTACATACTTTTTGCTGACATAGTGATGACAGTTTGGTTGTTGCTAAATTGTGTTCACATTGTGATGCTGAAAGAAGATTAATCTTAACCAAATAACTATATCTTTTGAGATGATAAACATGTTCTTAAATAACATTAAAACTTTTGTTTTCACAAAACAAGCCTATTCAGCTAAAACTGCTTGTGGCAATGTATGAACTATAAAGACAAAAGCAATGCATTAAAAACACACACAAATCCAAATTGGTCCTATAATCTTCTATTTGTTTTCTCTCTCTAAGGGTAAATTTAGCTTTTAATTTGATGAATAAACCTTTGCTATACCAGGGCTAATTAGGTTTCTGGCAGTTGAAAAGGAATATATTTTCAATGGTTTTATAAGAAAAAAATAACACTATCACAGTATATTAATTCATATTATGTTTTAATATCAAATTATTAAAACGTCATAGAGGCATCTGCCCCACTTGAAATGTGTTGATGCTAGTTAGAACTTTCTTTTGGATTCAGCTTTTTTTTAAAGAACCCAAATGCATGCTTTACAAACTGTAACAGACTCCTAGAAATTTTGAAAAACCCATGAACACATGTGGATGGAAAGATTTGAAATGTGATATTTAATTTCAATTAAAGGTGAATTTGGAAATGTACCCTGTTCTTCTCATTGATGATGATAGCTATTTTTCCTGGAAGTTTCCTAAGACTTAAATTACCAGTCAGCGTTATGCATAAAATAAATATAAACACTGTTTATTTTCTCTTTTGTGTTAAAGAGTTAAAACCTGGGGGTCTAAATTATATAAGAAAAACTCAGAGGCGTGGAATAATCCCAAGCTAATGGAATACCAGATGAATCTGATCCAATACAAAAGATTCTCTCTATTTCTCATCTATCTCATTCAGGATTTATTTTATTTTTACAGGCTGTTTAAATTCATATTTAATGACTGTGCTTTGTCCTACAGGCTCAAACTTTCTCTGTGTGTATAAGGAGTGTTAATCTTGGTCAGAAATTGATTTCACCAGCATATCAGTTTCTACTGAAAATTATATTAAGTCCCCTAAAAGACCACTGTATATTACAAGAGAATAAGGGAAAAGATAGTTTTAATGCAATACTTAGGACTACAAGGCAAAAGTAAATAACTAATTGAACCCTAAATTAGGAAGTTAGCTATTCAGTCAAATCTCCCTTTTTTTCCTCTTATTTAACTCAATTTACCTTAAAACGTTTTTTAAGTTCTTCAGTTCAGTTCAGTTCAGTTCAGTTCAGTCGCTCAGTCGTGTCTGACTCTTTGCGACCCCATGAATCGCAGCACGCCAGGCCTCCCTGTCCATCACCAACTTCCAGAGTTCACTCAAATCATGTCCATCGACTCGGTGATGCCATCCAGCCATCTCATCCTCTGTTGTCCCCTTTTCCTCCTGCCCCCAATCCCTCCCAGCATCAGAGTCTTTCCAAGTTCTTAATGAATCCCAAATACTGTGTTAGATCCTAGGAATATAGAGGTGAATAAAATGAGGGCCTTGGCCTTAAGGTGTTTCTAAGTCTAGTGGGGAAGAGAGATGTGTAAGTAGAATTACAATGCAATATGATAACAGCTTGGGCTTCCCAGGTGGCACTAGTGGTAAAGAACCCACCTGCCAATGCAGGAGCCGCAGGAGACGTGGGTTCGATCCCTGGGTTGGGAAGATCCTCTGGAGGAGGGCATGACAACCCACTCCAGTGTTCTTGCCTGGAGAATCCCATGGTCAAAGGGGCCTGGTGGGCTACAGTCCATAGGACTGCAGAGTCTGACAGGACTAAAGCAACTTAGCATGCATACGCACATGATAATGGCCAAAACAGAGATGGGAAAAGGGAGGGTGATTTCTTTGTGGCAGGACCTCATAAATTAGCAATTCCATACTCTTTGAGATTCACTCAATATAATGACAAAATGTTGTAGCCTCATTCCAAGTATTAAATTGTTTTAAAATAATCAAAAATTGCCAGGATATAATATATTATAATAATAAAATACCCACCGTTCCTTCAGTATGGTAAATACTGAAGATGGAAACTTAGGATCTCCCTGAGTCTCTTCCGTTTAGCAAAATCAGTCAACTACTTCTCAAGTTGTCATAGAACAAATAATCCAAAGCAGGTCACCAACCAACTGAGCTAAAATGTCAAGCCACAATTAATATAAATATAAATAGCAATATATGAGTATTCCATTAGCTGGAATCATATATATGTATCATGAATCACATTATATGCATGTATATAATTCTGGTAGCAAGGGATTGCTTTAAATTACTTTAATTTTTGTATACTCCTGTGCTTTTTAACTTCGAATAACTCCTTGAAAACCTTTATTTAATCTTGAATAAGTGAAGACTTTGGAGAGGAAGAAGGGTATCATGAGTTCACTTAGCATTCTTGGCACACACATTTGGAGTTGGTTCATGGCAGCATTCACTGTCCCTTGTAGATATTCTAGGGTTAGTGAGCTGTTTCCAAAAGATCTATTTTTTACAGGATAACATGTACAAGCTTAGCCTGAGCTATCCCAAACTGCAAGCCATTCTATTCCCCAGATTGTAAGATGTGTGCATTATTCACAGCTTTGGAAATTCTGGGCCAGCTTTTTCCATAAGAGTTGGCTGTCATATTGATGCTTGAGACTGACACTGGTTTACTTACTTTAAATTTATATAACTTAATGATACTTGTTTGAGCCACTTGATAATGAAAAGAAAAATGTTAACACTTTATTTAAGATTTATCTTTAATATAACAAGTTAATTATAAACACCTTGAAGGTGAAGTTGCTCAGTCATGTCCGACTCTTTGCAACCCCATGGACTGTAGCCTACCAGGCTCCTCCGTCCATGGAATTCTTCAGGCAAGAATACTGGAGTGGATTGCCATTTCCTTCTCCAGGGGGATCTTCCCGACCCAGGGATCGAACCCAGCTCTCCCGCATTGGAGGCAGACGCTTTAACCTCTGAGTCACACACCTTAGGAATAGCATAATTGTTGACCAGACCTCTATTCTGTATATTGCTATTTTGGGGCATTGCTGAAGTTTATGCCTCATTGACATATTAGTATAAACTTTGGGGTGTTTCATCACAATTTCATTAATGCCAATATCATGATTTTATGCATATTAAAACTTATTTGAGAATTTACTATGTATAGACACTACAATATGCATTTGTACATACACTGTCTTATTTATTCCTCACAAGAGCCCAAAGTAATAGTAGGTATTGTTGAACCATTTTGCAGGTGAAGAAACTCAGTTTCAGACAGATAAAATAACTTTTCCGAGGCTACATATTTAGTAACCAGTAAAAATGGGATTTCAATTAGATTTGTCTGATTGCAGAGTTTGTTACTTTTTTATAGCATACTGAGTATGGTAACTTTATCTAAGGCCCAAAATTATATCCTCAGAAAAGCTATCAGGCTAATAGGGATATTTTAGTAATATACTAACAACTATAGCAATTGTATTATATGTATTATAACTGTATATGAAGTAGACAGAGATTATTTAGTAATAGTTCTAATAATAATAGATATTATTGTTATAATAATACTTAGTAGTATTATTTAATAATAACTCTACTACTCTTAAATAGTTTTTATTGCCAGTAGTATTAAGTAGCAGTAGAAAGTGAAAGTTGCTTAGTCATGTCTGACTCTTTACAACCCCATGGACTGTATGGAATACTCCTGGCCAGAATACTGGAGTGGGTAGGTGGTCCCTTCTCCAGGGGATATTCCCAACCCAGGGATCAAACCAAGGTCTCCCACATTGCAGGCAGATTCTTTACCAGCTGAGCCACCAGGGAAGCCCCAAAATACTGGAGTGGATAGACCATCCCTTCTCCAGCAGATCTTCCCAACCCAGGAATCGAACTAGGGTCTCCTGAAATGCAGGCAAATTCTTTACCAGCTGAGCTACCAGGTAATCCATAGTAGCAATAGAGCTATCATTTAGTGATTGCTTACCATGTACTGAGGCTTCCCTGGTGGCTCAGATGGTAAAGAATCTGCCTGCAATGCAGGAGACCCAGGTTCAAACCCTGGGTCAGAAATGTCCTCTGGAGAAGAGAATGGTTACCCACTACAGTATTCTTGCCTGGAGAATTCTATGGACAGAGGAGCCTGGTGGCTACAAAGAGTCAGACAGGACTGAGTGACTAACATTTTCACTTTTCACAGGACTATATACTGACACTATATTAATACTTTATATGCATTATATCATTTAATCCTCCCAATAACTCTATGAGATAGATGCAACTATTTGTCCCATTTTTAAGAGAATCATTAAGATATTTTTCATATACCATACAGCTGACTGACAAATCATATACTTCAATTAATTCTAACACATTCAGAGCTGTGCAACCTTCACCGCAATCCATTTGAGAACATTTTAATATGCCCCCTGAAACTCCAAACCCACTAGCAGTCACTTCTCAGTCCCCTACCTTCACTCCCACCACCATCTCTAGGCAATCTGCTCATAATTTTTCCTTGTCTATAAATTTGCTTATTCTGGACATTTAATATAAATGAATTTGTACAACATGTGGTTTTTTGTGATTGGCTTCTTAACATATTGTTCTCAAGGTTCAAGCATATTATAGTTTATATCAGTACTTCACCCCTTTTTAACTGCCAAATAATATTCCATTGTATGGGTATAACAAATATTATTTATCCATACATCAACTTAAGGACATTTTTCTTGTTTCCTTTATTTGGCTATTATAAACAATGCTGCTATAAATAGTAGTGTACAATTTCTGTGTGTGTGGACGTATGTTATTATTTCTCTTGAATTGTCATTTATACCTAGGAATAGAGCTGTCAGGTCATTGGTCACTCTATATTTAACCTTTTAAGGAATTGCCAGATTTTTTTGCAAAGCAAATACACTATTTTACATTCTCAGTGGAAATACACAAGCATTCCAGTTTATCCACATCCTTACCAATGCTTGTTATTTTCCACTTCTTTGATATAGTTATCCTAGCAAGTGTTTAGTGGTATCTCATTTTGGTTTTGATTTATACTTCCAAAATGGTTAATTATGTTAAGCATCTTTTTATGTGTTTATTTGTCATTTGTATGTCTTTGGAGAAATGTCTATGGCCCATTTTTAAAATGAGAAAATTTGGCTCAGAGATGTTAGTGAGCAGTTTATAAATAGTGAGACCTAAGTTGACACTCTTAACATTTACCCATAATGCCCATTAATGTTAGTACTATTGTTTACACAGTCTCCTGGGGACTTAGTTTTGTTCCATTATTAAAAAAAGAATTTTGGATAGAAGGCAAGTGATCCTATATGAATAAGTTAAGAGTATCAAGTGTGAATTAATTCAGTGGGAAAATAGAAATGAGTTAAAAAGCATTATTTTGAAATTTTGACCATTGTAATACATGCCAAAGCATATTTTCAAATGGCAAAGTAATTCAGAAGCTATAGGCATACCTGAAAACAGACTGTGAAACACAAGACAGTATATAAAAACTTTCCAAAGGCATTTACACCTAAATGACCAGAAAGCTGCATGTATGCTCCATCATCTGAACCAATACCAAGAAATTCATCTGTGTCACTCAATGGCACTAAGGATAGATTAGAGACTAGAAAATACATTAGGAAACTCTCTGCTTCACTTCTTAGGAATATGTATCAACTAAGGACACTATTCTCCAATAACGTGTTCTGTCTATATTAACATAAATGTCACCAGCTTTATAATACTTTTCAGCAATTTCGTCTTCTAGTGCATTTTGAGTAGTGGCTAGTGTATGCTTTTTAAATATCTGAAAAGGGAAAAAATAAAGCTACATATTTTGACTATGTCTTAACATCCAACATGAACTAGGGGAAAATAATAATTTAGGCACCACTTCCAACTCAAATAGCTTATTTTATATAAATACCGGTGGATTCCATATTATAGGTAAACATAAAAAATTGAGGGAAATATCATGTTGGTGGTTCACATGTAAACGCTTTTAAGTGTCTTCAGAATTGAAGTGGAAGGATGGTGTTTCATCATTTAAATAAGTCCCTTAATTATTTTCTATACTTTATTTGTCCAGATGTGGCTTAAACTTTGGAATATCTTTTGATCCCTTGTGTGTGTGTGCTCAGTCATGTCCAACTTTTTGAGACCCCGTGGACTCTAGCCCACCAGGCTCCTCTGTCCATGGAATTTTCAAAGCAAGAATACTGGAGCGGGTTGCCATTTCCTACTCCAGGGGATCTTCCCAACCCAGGGATCAAACCTGCATCAGTTGCATTTCCTGCACTGGCAGGCAGATTCTTCACCACTGCACCACCTGGCAAGCCCTTAGAAATAGTTTTTTCCAGAAATCACATAGAGCTATCAGGAGTAGTATAAAAATGTCTGGTTTTGTTAACAGGTACATGTGTCGCTGTTAACTGGAAAATATAAAAAACCTCCCTGCTTTCCTCCCCATCATTTCCCTAATTATCTTCTGTACTGTTATAGTAGAGAACCACAGATCATACTCAACACAAAATAAGGGACAGGCAAGAGGTCTGGAGGAAAATCTCAGAGGCTTCTGATGCCATAGCTGATAGTCTAGAGTCAAGGTAACAACCTGACGGCTGGAAGCTTACAGCAAGGTGGTGAGAAAATAGGTCAGGTAAAAGAGCATGCCAATCTTGGGTTCTTATCAAGGTGAGAAAGTGAGACTAAGAAACCATCCAAAAATCAAGCAACAAATGGATACTGAAAAGTTAAAGACAGTGGCATATGAACGGGAAGAATTGACATTGGATTTCCATAAGAGAAAGGTATTGTCACTGGGCATGTATTGTGTTCAGTCATTCTCTATTCTTTGTGACCTCATGGACTATAGCCCACCAGGCTCCTTCCTCCATGGGATTCTTCAGGCAAGAATACTGGAGTGGGTAGCCATTTCTTTCTCCAGGGGATCTTCTTCCGACTCAGGGCTCGAACCTGCATTTCCTGCATTAGCAGGTGGATTCTTTACTACGGCACCACCTGGGAAGGCCACTGGGCATGGTCCCTCAAAAAGAAGGTTGGAAAGAACTGGGGCTTAGAGAGATGCAAAGGAGGACACACCTGGAGGTTAGGAGCAGTTTAAGAACACATGGGTGAAAAAGGAGCACCATCAAAAACGTGAAAGGCAAACCTAGCTTGAGACCAGTTCTAACAGAAACAGTATCTGAATTTTTAAAATTAGATTAATAGTGTATGCATCATGTCCAAAAATACAGATTGGTTTTGTTTACAAACGCAGTATCAACCCAAGAGCTTCTCTATATTAATATTTTGTGTATGCTTTAAACATTTGTTTTCCATGAATAGCAGCTTTGGTCCATGGAGGGCCTATAACGGTTTGCTTTCCTTAGTTGCAAACGTGTTGAGAGTCCTCCCATTGCTCTAATGATGATTTTCCACTTAATAGCTAAACCGTTTGATGAGATTTTTTTACTTGGTGAGATGACGACAATGGTGTGATGATGAGCCAGCAAAGAAACAAAAGGAATGTGAACAATTGTAATGAGAACCTGCCATAAAGGAGAGGGGATTCTGGTTAAGGCCAAACTGAAAAACCCCTACCTCAATTATGGAAAAATGTTAAGTTCTTTGGATAGGAAAGAATTATGATAATTTTAGATAAAAGAATTGTAGAAGGGAAAGGATTAATTTTCATAATCATGTCTCATGTTTATGTAGCATACTTCTCTAAGTAAATCAAAGTTTTTTTTTCAGGTACTATTTACTTAATTTCTTTAATATTTTTGGAAAACAGGGTGAGTCATTATTAACCATTGACACATGGGGAGATCAAAGTTCTTTGTGACGCCCACAGGCAGTTTAACTCAACATAATAGTGAGGAATCAGCTGGATCGGTACTGAATGAATGCCTGACCAATTATCAGACGATCTATTGACTCTGCTATTAAACATGTACAGATGTTTAGCAGTGATGATCTACTAGTCACTTCTGGATGTTTTGCTATTTTTTATTTCAGTCTAGTCACTAACTTGCATACGTATGTGCATGTTCAGTTGCTTCAGTCGTGTCTTTGTGACCCCATGGACTGTAACCCACCAGGCTTCTCTGTCCATGAGATTCTCCAGGCAAGAATACTAGAGTGGGTTGTCATGCCCTCCTCCAGGAGATCTTCCCAACCCAGGGATATAACCCAGATGTCCCACATTGCTGGCAGATTCTTTATCCGCAGAGCCACTTATAAGCTGGCAACAATTGTTCTCATGAGTGAGCACTTAGTATATCAGACTAGGTCTTAAACTTTGTAGATTGGTAGCCTGTGTTTGCTCTTTGGTTCTATGTGTTGATGTCTGATATTTTACTTTTTCCATTCTTCTGATATGTGAAGTATTCTTAAGGAGAACACGAGCAAAAACAAGATGATGCTAGTGGAGGATACATGTTAAATTTTGCAAAAGATGAGGGGGAGACCCTGCCTTCATACAATGTGTAGAAATAGCTAAGTAAGAGTAGAACTTCTCATTTGTCAAAGGTGAGTCCATGATTCTGTTAGTTCACTAGGGTATTGTTTCTTTTAAAGCTTCTATTAACAGACTTCCGTCATGTCTGTATATGCCAAATAATAATTATATTAATCATCTTCCAGTTTGTCTTCTTCAAATGGGTTATTTTATTGTATTTACTCTGCTCTCATCAGCATTTAACTACATCCCAGTAATCTTTTTTCATAGCAGAAGGAAACAGTGCATTTTTATTTAATTCTACAGATCTGGAAACCAGTGTCATATCCAAAGTCACTGAACAAACAGACCAAGGCCATTCAATATAAAAACCTCCAAAGCCCCCTCTGTATTTCAAACTGTCTCAATTTTTATCTTTTCTTTTCCCCTTTCCTCTATTTTAGGAAGAAGAGGTGCCATGAATTCTTTCCAAATTTAAATTATCTACACGGGTCTTGATTCCACCTCTTCCCACATCTGTTGTTACTTATCAATTATTCTTTCTTTGAACTGCATTTTTAAACTCTGTCCCAAAATACATGACTAAATTTTCTCCCATACAAAACAAAATACATATTTGGAAAAAAAAGCACTGTCTGTATCCTGCTTCCTTTTCAAGATACACTGTCCCATCTGTATTTTTCCTGTCCATACCCAATTGCTTTTATACATAGATCATCTGTTTTACCATATATCATTTACTTTCCACCTTACTGAACCTACTTCAATACCATAATTCTACTGAGACTCATCTCTAAGTTATTTAATTATCTTCATATAATTGTCTAATTATGTGGCCTCCTCTATTGCCTCTTTCATTTCAGAATCATTTTACACCTTTTCGCACCATTGAGCAAGTTGTTTTCCAGTACCGTACTTGGCAAATAGTAGATATTTAGTGTGTGAAGAATACCTCCTTTTTCTTCTAAATCTCCTGTTTACTATTCTAGTTCTAACCAAAATATCTTGTTTCTTCTCAATTTTTCTTTCTGATGTCTCTTCCTACAACTACTTCATTGATTGGTGTTAGTAGAAAATAGGATCAGTACAAGTTTAAACCATAAGGATAATTTTTAAATATTCATAAATTTCCATTATGGAAATATGGATTTGGATAATATATATGCCTTTATTAAGTAAGATAGAGATGCCTGCTTTGGTTTATTTGGTAAAGAGGAATGCCTATTCTGAATTAATGAAAGTTTTAAGAAGGGACTCTCATTCTGAACTAGGGTTATTGATAAGATTTTTCCAGTCATTAAGATATTAATTGAACAACTACTATGTGTAAGGAGACACGCAGATGGCTAAATGTAGTCATAGTCCCTATGGAGACTAGAATTTAACTGATGTGACTGAGATAAACAAAAAATACAAGGCATGAGGTAATGTCGGTAAGATGATAGAATAGGGAGCTTCAGACCTTCCCCCTCTTCAGAAACACCCACTTAACAATAAATGATCCAGAAAGCCTATATGAAAACTCTAGAAATTAGATAGGAAGTCACAGTACCCCAGGCAAGCTCAAATCCAGGAACAATTACATTGAAAACATAAAAAATCACGCTTCAACTATGTCGCCTCCTCCCCAAGTTGGCATAGCTTGCAGTTGGGAAGAAGAACCCAACTTACAGCTTCTCCCTTGGGAGATAAAGAGAAGAGTAAAACATATATCCAGTGTTCCAGCTATTGGTGGGACTTAGCAAAGCACTGACACAGGGTACTGATGAGGAATCAGTATGCCTGGGATGCCTAGGGGTCACAGAAAATTAAAGAGAGCCCAGTGGCTTGAGGCAGTACAAGATAGTGTATTACAGACAGATATCAGAGGGAGCAAAATACTACAAGCTCCAGAAAAACTAGTGACCAGAGCTAGAGAAGATGCATTCCCAGAAAACTGTTAGTTCTCAGAATCTCTAGACAGGTTTATTAGTGAAAGCATTTCCCTATATGAAGATTTTCTGTGAAGAGTGAGAGATATGTGGCAGCCTTGATGAAGGGGGAGTTTGGGGGAGAATAGATACATGTCTATGTATAGCTGAGTCCTTTTGCTGTCCACCTGAAACTATCACAATATTGTTAATTGGCTATACTCCAATACAAAATTTAAAAAATTTAATTAGATAAAAAAGAATGGGAGAGATGGCTATGTTTTAAAATGCATGGATAGCAACACAGAGTCTCAGGGCACACAAAGAAATAGAAAAACATGTCCTAATTGAAGGAACAAACAAACAAGCAATCTCCAGAAACCAATCTTAAAGAATATGGAGGTATATGGATTATCTGACAAAGAGTTAAAAATAACCATTATGAAGATGTTCAGCAAGCTCAGGAAAATGATGCATGAACAAAGTGAAAATATCTACAAAGAATTAGAAAAAAAAATTTTAATGAAATTTTGGAGCTGCAAAACACAAAAACTGAAGTTCCACAGTCGACATGATCGAGCAGAAGAATCAGTGATCTCAAAACAGGTTATTGAAATTATCCAGTTAAAGGAGCAAAAGAAAAAAAATGAAAATGAGTTTTAAAAAAAAGCCTGAGACTTATGGGATACCAAAAAGCAGATGAGTATGTGCACTGTGAGTCTCAGAAGGGGAAGAAAGACAAAGGAGAAATTTTATTTGATGAATTGATGGGAGAAAGCCCCAAATCTGGGAAAGGTAGTAGATATCCAGATTCAAGAAGCCATAAAACATTCCAAAAAGGTGAACCCAGAGAGTCCACACCGTGACAAGTTATGAGTAAATTGTCAAAAATCAAAGACAAGGAAAGAATTTTTAAAGCTACAAGAGAAAAGTGGCTCATTATGTACAAGAGTCACCCATAAAGCTGTAAGTGAATTTCTCAGTAGAAACTGTTGAAGCCAGAAGAAAATGAAATGGTATATTCAAAGTACTAAAAGAAAGACAAAACTGTCAACCAAAGATACTATATCAGTCTTGGTTGTTCATTGGAAGGACTGATGTTGAAGCTAAAACTCCAATACTTTGGCCACCTGATACGAAGAGCTGACTCATTGGAAAAAACCCTGATGCTGGGAAACATGGGGGCAGGAGGAGAAGGGGATGACAGAGGATGAGATGGTTGGATGGCATCACCGACTCAGTGGACATGGGTTTGAGTGGACTCTGGGAGTTGGTGATGGACAGGGAGGCCTGGCGCGCTGCCAGTGGTAGCAAAGAGTCAGAGACAACTGAGCGACTGAACTGAACTGATATCAAAATTTAAAGTTGTAGCAAAAGCAATACTGGAATTTTATAGTGATAAACACCTATATAATAAAGAAAAAGTTTAAAAAAAAAAAACCTAACCTACACGTCAGATAACTAGAAAAATAACAAATTTCTCCCTAAATTAGTAGAAGGAAGAAAATAAGATTAGAGATTAGAGGGGAAAAAAGTAGGAAGTCAAGAAACACCTGGAGTAACAGACAAATTTGGCCATGGAATACAGAATGAAGCAGGGCAAAGGCTCATAGAGTCTTGCCAAGAGAATGCACTGATCATAGCAAACACCCTCTTCCAACAACACAAGAGAAGACTCTACACATGAACGTCACCAGATAGTCAACACTGATACCAGATTGATTATATTTTTTGAAGCCAAAGATGGAGAATCTCTATATAGGCAGGACAAACAGGACCAGAAACTCACTGTGGCTCAGATCATGAACTCTTTATTGTCAAATTCAGACTGAAATTGAAAAAAGTAGGGAAAACCACTAGACCATTGAGGTATGACCTAAAACAAGTCCCTTACGATTATACAGTGGAAGTGAGAAATACATTTAAGGGGCTAGATCTGATAGAGTGCCTGATGAACTATGGATGGAGGTTCGTGACACTGCACAGGAGACAGGGATCAAGACCATCCCCAAGAAAAATAAATGTGAAAAAGCAAAATGGCTGTCAGAGGAAGCCTTACAAATAGCTGTGAAAAGAAGAGAAGTGAAAAACAAAGGAGTAAAGGAAAGATATACCCATCTGAATGCAGAGTTCCAAAGAACAGCAAGGAGAGATAAGAAAGCCTTCCTCAATGATCAGTAAAAAGAAACAGAGGAAAACAATAGAATGGAAAAGACTAGAGATCTCTTCAAGAAAATTAGAGATACCAAGGGAACATTTCATGCAATGATGGGCTCAATAAAGGACAGAAATGGTATGGACCTAACAGAAGCAAAAGATACTAAGAAGAGGTGGCAAGAATATAGAGAAGAACTGTACAAAAAAGATCTCCATAACCCAGATAATCATGATGGTGTGATCACTCACCTAGAGCTAGACATCCTGGAATGTGAAGTCGAGTGGGCCTTAAGAAGCATCACTATGAACAAAGTGAGTGGAGGTGATGGAATTCAGTTGAGCTATTTCAAATCCTGAAAGATGATGCTGTGAAAATGTTGCACTCAATATGTCAGCAAATTTGGAAAACTCAGCAGTGGCCACAGGACTGGAAAAGGTCAGTTTTCATTCCAATCCCAAAGAAAGGCAATGCCAAAGAATGCTCAAACTACCGCACAATTGCACTCATTTCACACACTAGTCAAGTAATGGCCAAAATTCTCCAAGCCAGGCTTCAACAGTACATGAAACATGAACTTCCTGATGTTCAAGCTTGTTTTAGAAAAGGCAGAGGAACCAGAGATCAAATTGCCAACATCTGCTGGATCGTTGAAAAAGCAAGAGAGTTCCAGAAAAACGTCTATTTCTGCTTTATTGACTATGCCAAAGCCTTTGACTGTGTGGATCACAATCAACTGTGGAAAATTCTGAGATGGGAATACCAGACCACCTGACCTGCCTCTTGATAAACCTGTATGCAGGTCAGGAAGCAACAGTTAGAACTGGACATGGGACACAGACTGATTCCGAATAGGAAAAGGAGTACGTCAGGCTGTATATTGTCACCCTGCTTATTTAACTTATATGCAGAGTACATCATGAGAGATACTGGGCTGGAGGAAGCACATGCTGGAATCAAGATTGCCGGGAGAAATATCAATAACCTCAGATATGCAGATGACACCACCGTTATGGCAGAAAGTGAAGAACTAAAGAGCCTCTTGATGAAAGTGAAAAAGTTGGCTTAAAGCTGAACATTGAGAAAACTAAGATTATGGCATCCAGTCCCTTCACTTCATGGCAAATAGATGGGGAAACAGTGGAAACAGTGTCAGACTTTATTCTTTGGGCTTCAAAATCACTGCAGATGGTGACAGGAGCAATGAAATTAGAAGACGCTTACTCCTTGGCAGGAAAGTTATGACCAACCTAGATAGCATATTCAAAAGCAGAGACATTACTTTGCCAGCAAAGTCTGTCTAGTCAAGGCTATGGTTTTTCCAGTAGTCATGTGTGTGAGAGTTGGACTATAAAGAAAGCTGAGCACCAAATAATTGATGCTTTTGAACTCTGGTGCTGGAGAAGACTTTTCAGAGTCTCTTGGACTGCAAGGAGATCCACCCAGTCCATCCTAATGGAGATCAGTCCTGAGTGTTCACTGGAAGGACTGATGTTGAAGCTGAAACTCCAATACTTTGGCCACCTGATATGAAGAGCTGACTCATTTGAAAAGAACCTGATGCGGGGAAGGATTGAAGGTGAGAGGAGAAGAGGATGACAGAGGATGAGATGGTTGAATGGCATCACTGACTCAATGGACATGAGTTTGAGTAAACTCTGGGAGTTGGTGATGGACAGTGAGGCCTGGCGTGCCATGGTCCATGGGGTCACAAAAAGTAGGACATGACTGAGCAACTGAACTGAACTGAAAAGTATCCTGCGCCATGACCAGGTGGAATTTATCCCTGGGATGAGAGAATGGTTCAACATACGAAATCAATCAATGTGATGCATCATATTAACAGAACAAAGGTTAAATATCACATGATTATCTCAATAGATGCAAAAATCATTTGGCAAAATTCAACACTCATTTATGATAAAAGCACTGAGCAAACTAGGAAGAGAAGCAAATCACCTGAATATAGTAAAGGCCATATTTCAAAAGCCTACAGTTAACATTACATTCAGCAGTAAAAATAACTGAAAGCTTTCCCTTTAAGATCACAAACAAGTCAAGGATGCCCACATTGCAATTTCTATTTAATATGTTATTAGAATACTAGAACTCCTGGCCAGAGATATTAGGCAAGAACAAGAAATTAAAGGCATTTCAAATTAGAAAGGAAGAAGTAAAATTATCTTTGTTTATAGATGGCATTATCTTATATGTAGAGAATCTTAAAAACTCCAGAAAAATCCTTGTTATCTAATAAGTTAATTCAACAAAGTTGCAGGATATAAATCAATATTAAAAATTCTGTTGCATTTTTATACACTAACTATATTACTAATGAGTAATCCTAAAAGGAAATTTTTAATATCCTATTTATGATAGCATTAAAGTGAATAAAATACTTAGGAATAAACTTAACTAAGGTGAAAGACTCACACGCTGAAGGCTATAAAATACTGCTGAAAGAAATTTAAGACACAAATAAATGGGAAAGCACATCATGTTCATGTATAGGAAGACAATATTGTTAAAATAGCCTTATGACCCAAAACAATCTACAGATTTAGTGTGAAAATTTTAAATAGCATTTTCCACATAAATAATAAAATACAATCCTAACATTCATATGCAACTACAATGGACCACAAATAGCCAGAAAATTCTTGAAACAGAAGAGCAAAGTTAGGGGCTTCACACTTCCTGTCTTCAAAATATAAAACCATTGTGTATATATGTATGTTGATGTATGGCAAAACCAATACAATATTGTAAAGTTAAAAAAAAAGAAAGCTTAGTTAATACAATAATGTTAAAATATATATATAAAACCAGAGAAACCAATCAAAACAGCATTTTACTGGCATGAGTTTATACATATAGACCACTGGAATAGACTTGAAAACCCAGAAGTAAACCCATACGTATGTGGTCAGATGATCTCACAAAAAGGTCTCAAGATCTCTGAATGGGGAAAGGATAATATCTTCAACAAATGCACTGAGGAAAAGGGATGGGTGTGTACTCAGTCACTCAGCTGTGTCTGCCTCTTTGTCACCATGGACTGTAGCCTCTGTTCATGGATTCCCCAGGCAAGAATACTGGAGTGGTTTGCCATTTCCTCTTCCAGGGATTCTTCCTGACCCAGGGATGGAACCTGTGTCTCATACATTGGCAGACAGATTCTTTACCATTGAGCCCTCTGGGAAGCTCTAGCAAAAGGGATATCCACATGGAAAAAAATACAGATAGTTCCTTTCCGAATAGCATACACAAAAATCAACTCAGTGTGGACTAGAGGCTTAAACAAAGACCTACAACTGTAAAACTCCTAGAAGAAAACACAGGAAAAAACTTCATACCTTTGGTCTTGGCAATAATTTCTCAGATATGACACCAAAGGACAGGCAACAAAACTAAAAATAGACAAGTGGGACACAAAAAGTTTCTGCACATCAGAGGAAACAATCAGTAAAGAGGCAGTCTGTAGAATAGGGATAATTTGCAAAACATATTTCTGGTAAGGGATTAACATCCAAAAATGTAAGGAACTACTACAGTTCAATAACAAGAAAACAAACTACCTGATTCTAAAAACTGGCAAAAGAATTGACTAGCCATTTCTCCAAAGAAAACATATGAATGGTCAGCAAGTTTATAAAGACATGTTCAACACAAACCATCATGAAAATCCAAATCAGACCCCTAATGGGATATCACCTCAGAGCTGTCAGCATGGGCATTAAAATCAATAAGCAAACAAACAAATAACTAATTAAGAAAACCAGAAAATAGCAAATAACTGTTGAAGACATGGAGAAGTTGGAACCTTAAGTACAGGAGGTAGAAATGCAGTATGATGCAGCTGCTATGGGAAACCGCAGCTTTTTGAATATTCCTCAAAACATTAAGGCTAGAACTACTATTTGATCCAGTGATCTCACTTCTATTTACCCAAAAGAATTGAAATCGGTATCATGAAGAAATATTTGCATCCCCATGTTTATCGCACCATTATTCACAATAGCCAAGGTATGGAAACAATCTAAAATCCCGTTGACAGATGAATGGATAAAAAATGTGTTATATACATACAGTGGAATGCTATTCAACCTTAAAAATAAAAGCATATGAATCCTGTCATATAGTACAGCATAGATGAAACTTGAGGACGTTATGCTAAGTTGCTCACAGAAAGGCAAATACCGCATGATTACACTGACATGAGATAACCAAGAGTCAGACTTTTAGAAGCAGAGATTAGGCTGGTTTTTGCCAGGAGCTGGGAAGAAATGAGCACTTGCTATTCAATGGGTACAGAGTTTCAGTCATGCAAAATGAAAACATTTCCAGAGAACTGCTATACAACAACAGGCAAGTACTTAACAATACTGTACCGATCACTTAAATCTTTGTTAAGAAGGTAGGTTGTGTGTTATGTTTGTTGCTGAAAAAAAAACAAAACAAAAACAAACCTACTGACTGTTGGTAAGAAGTATCCTAACTGAGATTTTTCAAACCAGAAACCTCAGGCTTATTATGCACTCTTCCCTTTATCTCATCTTGCATAACATACCAACAGTGCTTAGGATTCTCCCTATTTAGAATATTCTGTATCATTGCTTAAACAGCTTCAGATCAGTCTCACTGGGACAGGTATTATAATCAATTCCAAACAGGTCCCTGCCTCCAGTCTTGCTTACCTGTCAATTTTCATCACTTCTGTAAGCAGTAAAATGTAAAAATAAATTGTAGTTATATTTTCAGATTAGATAGCTTCAATGACTCTCTATTACCTCTCTAGGAAAGAAAACATTTTTTTTTAATTGCCTTGGTTACTGGTTGCCACCTACTTTTCCCATCCTACTGTCTCTTTGCATGCTGTAGTATTCTTAGTATACCAAACTGTTTCCCTTATTCTCACTTGTGAAGCAACCTATACCCTTCTCCACCTCCAGCCACCTCTCAGGATTTTTTATACAGCAAAATTGATTTCAGTAACACCTCCTAATGATGCCTTTACTTATCCCTGATCCATAATTCCAAGAAAAAGGTATATCTCCTTTTTAAAAATATCCTTACTATATCTTATGAATTTTCTGCCCCAGCATATATAGCTCTCAATTACCTTTATTTGTTGATATGTCTAGTATATATGTCTATTTACTAGACTGTGAATGATACTTATATATGTTTGTTCAACATTTTTCCCCAGAAATTAGCACAGTGCCTGATGGTCAGTGAATGTCACATATATGTGAGTGAATGAATGAAAGTGAATGAATATTTGAGATAACCAAATTCCAGATAACTGGCACTATCCCTCACAGTAGCTTTCCTGTTAACTTTTGCATACTTTCCAAAACTAAATTTACTTTAGAAGACAACCTTGTAATTGTATTTTATGCTATCGAGAAACATAAAATCTTAAACTTAGAAGGAATCTTAGTGGTTTTTTTTTAGTATGGGTAAGTAACTCCAGAAAGTATAATAACCACAAAAATTACAGTGGCTGAGCATAATAAAAGTTTACTTTTTGCTAATACAAAGTTTAGCTGGTTGTTCACATGATATTCTGTGATAGTGGCTTCATTTCCTAATGACCTTTCAGAGATTTCTGCTGCATCTCCTTTTGTTTATCTAAGGGAAAGGAAGGAAGAAGAGGGAGAGGAGAGAGAGAAGGAAGAAGGTAGGAAGGAAGGGAAGGAGATAGGAAGGGAGGGAGGGAGATTGATTGATAGATATCACAAGAGTATTTTCAGGTTACAGAACAGAAAGTAGTATATTTTACTTCTAACCACATTTTATTGTCCAGCATTCAGCTACATGGCCAACTAATTTCAAAGGAAGTAGTAGAATGCAGAGGAATACATGATATGGGTGAGCATTGACTGTCCCCACGGCAGTCATGTTGTCCTATGAGAGTATCCTTAAAAGAGGATTCTTTGGAAGGACAGCGTTCTATGATAGGGAAATACCCACTATCTTCACAAAGCAGCCTGTTCAGTTATTATAAAATTCTAGTCACTAGAAAATTCTTTATTTTGAGCTGTGATCTCCCTCTTGTAATAAGATAGGCTAAAACTATTTTTCTTCCATTAAACCCTGTAATTATTTGAATAAAGTAGCAGATTTACCCAGGATCTTGTCTTCTATAAAGTAAATATTTCCAGTTTTTAATAATTTCTTATAGGAACTTTCCACTATTATGGGTACCCTCCTCTGGATATGCTCTAATGAAGGGTGTCAGTGAACTTCTTAAAATATGAGACCATACGCTAAATGTGGCCAAGCTGTTGTAGAGAACAGGATACTGACTTCCATAATCTGGCCACTATGTAAAATGAGATCATATGTATGAAAGCTCTTTTCACAATGTAAAGCAGCCTGCTTGTGGAAGGTATCATTATTATTATAAATGTAGCTTGAGATTGTGTTAGCTTATTCAGCAGCCACATCACACTGTTGGCCAGTATTTTAAACTTGTGGTCAGTTAAATCACCAAAGCTTTTTCACAGGAATTGCTACATGAAAGAGCCCCATAATCATTTGTTCCATGGTCAGTAATAAATACAGCATTCATTTTTTGCCTTTGAGAAAATAGTCTTAATAGTGTCTAGATTTCCAGGAGTAACTACCAATTTAAATTTTTTGATAAGATTTAAGTTCTATCAACCCACACAAACCACTTTGACCAAATTCAGTGTTGCTTTATTTTCAAAGTACAAATTCGTTGCATGACAACAAATACCTGATTTAAGGCTCCTTTTATCTATTTGTGGTTATAGTGTGAGAACAGCCTTAAACTTTTGATTTCTGCTTTAGTGGCTAATGGTTTTGTTTTCATTAACTGCTTTCTGTGGTCAAGAACTGCACATTTTCTTGGAATTTGCAAACAGTGCGACCAATTCAAATTATACAGAAGCACAGAAATCACAAATAATAGCAGCCTTGAAATATCATGATTAGTATAGTTAAAGCAGAAATATGGAAAAACATACCTTTTCCACCATATTCTTCTCCCTCTCTAGGAACATTCTGGAGTATTTACTTTTCCAGCCTATAAGTCAGAGCCATCTCTTAAATCCAAGATTAACAGTCCATAATGAAAGGATCAGAACTTTTTTAATGCTGTCACTTTAATTGCTTCGTCTATTTGTACTTCTCCATAGGGAATGTTATGGTGTTTTCAAATACTGAGCCTTTGAAATAGTTCCTAATGAATTAATTGGATTACTTCAGTCTGTTAAAGGCAACTATGTTATGTAATGTTTGAAGTGTATTAACTTTCTTCAGACTTGGTAGATCAGAATTTCCAGTTTACTAAATAAGAGAAAAAAGAAGGAAATCATCTTCCGTATTGGATAGAGAAAAGTACTTAATGATTTTGACTGAGCCTAAAAAAAAATTAACAGTATCTCTCTATTTACCACAAGAATATAGTGGCAGATCCTATGTAGGCCAGCTATACATTTCACTCTGACATACCCACCTTTAGCCATGCACTAATTTCCTGGGTCTGCTGTAACAAAGCACCCCAAATGGCATGTCTTAAAACAGCAGAAATGTGTTGTCTCAGAGTTTTGGAGGCTAGAAATCTGAAATCAAGGTGTCAGCAGTATTGCTTCCCTTTGAGGCCGTGAGAGAGACCTGGTTCATCTCTCTCTAGCTTCTGCAACTGCCAGTAAGGCTGGGTGTTCCTTGCATTGTGGATGTGTAACTCCAATCTCTGTTACCACATGCTATTCTTCCCCTGTATGTGTCTCTTTCTGTCTAATTTTCCCTCTTTTTATAAGGGTACTGGTGATTGGCTTATAGGTCTGACCAAATTCCAGTATAACCTTATCTCAACTCAGCAAAGTCGCTATTTCCCAGTAAGGTAACATTCACAAGTACCAAGGTTTAAATACACAGCTTTGAGGAGACACAGTTCAATCCATAACATCACAGCTGCTTACACTGATATTTATATGACAGTGAACATCTAGATGAGAGAAGAAAAATCTGATCATTTAGAAGTCTGGCCATTTCAGTTTCATATCATTGGAGACTTCTGGAAAGATATACTATTAGACAAGCACATTGACAGGTCTTGTGCAGATCTTAAAAAGGAAGTCATATCTAAAAATAGGTTGTGGCCTCAGTGCTGAATCTACAAGTGCAGCTTACCAAGCCCACGAGAGGAAATACTTGGATATATATGAAGCCCCTTTCAAAATTGGGCCTTATTTCAATTATTGTTTTTTCCTCCCTGTCTAGGGGCATAAGGGCTTACTCATTTTAACTGTCTCCCTTGACAGAAATATTTCCTCATCACTGGGAAATTTCAGATATCTTGATGTGTTTATTGAGTTTGTATTTATGGAGCAATATCAGTTCACAGATCAGAAAAAAATGAATGAAAGTCTTTCATTATAACATAGCACTGAGGAGAGCAAAATCTGGCCAATTTAGCCTAAGGGTATATGTACATGACAGAATTGGTAGAGTAAGCAAGTGCAGTTTCCGGGTTATGTTCCTTTCTTATCTTAGTCCCAGAATGGCAGAGGAAAATGGTAGCTTGAAAAATGGACCGAAACAAGTGACACACCTCTATTGTTTTCCTGTAAGTAGCTTACAGATAATTATAAAGTGAATTTCTATATGATTGTTGTGTAGGAGTGGGGTTTGTGTATTACAGTATATCACTGAAATTTCTTTCAGTCTAAACATGGTGCAACCTGCATCTTCCTCCAGCACCTAGTACAAGGCAGCGTAATTGTCATGTGTAGTCAGTGTGGACAATAGGCGATTCACACAATAAATGATCAAAAATGTGATGAATAAATAGATGTCGTATTACTATGACCTAGGAAATAAAGATTCAGCATTCACTCTTGTTGTGATCCCTAGGTCCTTCCAGTGCTGGTCTAGTCATGTGGGATGGTTTGGGTTTTGTTCTGTCTAGAGCCATAAAGTAACCTCTCACCATCCTCCTTCCTCATCTGAAGGTACTCTTTCATGGCCAAAAAGATGACCTTTGCAATGAATTCTAATTTGTGTAGATTTGATTAGTACTCATTACAAATAGGTAATTTAAGTCAGGCTCCATTAGATTTAACTCATTCAGTGAAGAGCTATTGAATGCTAATGAAGTTCATGCACTATTCTTAAACACTGTGAGTATAAGACAGATAAGGTTTTTTTTTTCATGGTGATTATTAACTAACAGAGGAGACAGAGGTTAACCTACTATTTTATGTGAATGTAAAGTTGCTTATTGTGATTGTTATGAATGGAAAGAAGCGTTCTATGAGAGAATCTATGAGTGAGATTGTGGATGTGTAGAGCTGCATGGTTTCAGAAAGTTTAGGAACTGAGACTTATTGGGTGAAAAGGAAGCACCATGTGAAAATTGAGGGGCATGTGTTTCATGCAAAGGGAATTGCATATGTGAAGGTCCCACAGAGAGAGAAAAGTTGGAAATATTTGAGAGACTTAAATCTGATGTAGCTTGAACATTGTAATCTGTGGCAATGGAAGCAGGCATAGCGTGAATTGACATCAGAGAAGTAAGAATTTGTCATATTATGCGGAACCTCATAGGAGGGTTCTAATCAAAGAAGTCTTATATACAGAAGTCAAAATACAATATTGTATGTGTGTGTGCACTCAGTGGCTTCAGTCGTATCTGACTCTGTGACCCCATGGAATGTAGCCTGCCAGGTTCCTCTGTCCATGGAATTTTCCAGGTAAGAATACTGGAGCAGATTACCATTTCCTACTCTAGGGGATCTTTCCCACCCAGGGATAAAACCCAAGATCTCTTGTATCTCCTGCATTGGCAGATGGGTTCTTTATCACTGTGCCACTTAGAAGCCCATCAGTTCAGTTCAGTTCAGTCGTTCAGTTGTGTCCGACTCTGCAACCCCATGGACTGGAGCACACCAGGCTTCCCTGTCCATCACCAACTCCCAGAGCTTGCTCAAACTCATGTCCACCAAGTCAGTGATGGCATCCAACCATCTCATCCTCTATTATGTATATGAAACTTATATATACAGAAGAAGCCCATACTATTGTATATATGAAGCTTATATAATATTATAAAAAATAGTCTCATAACACAATTCATATACATACATCTATTTTTAATGTTTTATTTTTAGAAATGTTGCAAAATTAGCAGAGTCCTTATATACCATTTATCCAGCTTCTTTTAATACAAACCCTAGTTAAAACTATGAAGTAGTGTTTTAGGTAAAAGGTAAAGGTGAATTCATTGATGGAGGTAAGATCAACAGCCCTTCCCTTAAATTAACCTACTTTGTCTCAGACACTGTGTTAATTGCTGGAGATGCGGTAGTGAGCAAGAGAGACATGGTTTCTGTCTTCAAGAAGCTTGCAATTTAATGGTCTTGACAGTGGATTGGATTTGAGGTGGTGAGAAAGAGGGTTATGTAATGAAAGTCTTCCAAGTTTCTGACTATGAGCAGTTGAGTGAGTAGATGTAATTTACTAAAGTGGGCATTTCAGTTACAGAGTACTCTATAACAAACACCCCCCAAAATTTAGTGGCTTAAAAACAATTACTTTTTATGGTGTTATAGGCAGCTGGGCGGTTCTTCTGCTGCACATTTTTACTGTTAGTCATTCATGTAATTGCATTCAGCTGACACCTTGACTGACCCTAAAATACCCATCATGGCCTGTTCCACAGTTTTGGAGACTTGGTACTGACTTTTGTCAAAAGCACCTCATTTCTCCCTTATGTAGTGTCTTTCTTTCCACATGATATTTTATCATTCACTTTGTTAATCCAAACTTCTTAGACAAGCAGAAGATATGAGGCCTCTTAAAAACTAGGCCTGAAATGGGCATCATTTTCACTTCTATTGGACAAAGCATGATACAACAGAAGCCCAAATTCAAGGGGAAGGGAAATTGATTCCACCTCTCAAAAAGAGATGCTACATGCACGTGACTGTTGGTGACAATCTTTGGAAATAATCTACTGCCATGGAAATGTCCAAGAGAAGATTTGGATTATAAATCACAAGATCAAATGGGAAGTCAGAATATTAGCACTAGTGGGATCCTGAGAGAACTTCTTGTCTAATCACATTGTTTTTCATGTAAGGAAACTCAAGCCCAGGAAGAAAAGTGACATTATAAGGCCATACAGCTAAATAGAACATTGTATCTGAGGTACAGTTAGTGCAAGTAAGCTATCTCAAGTGCTTTTAAACTATATTCCTGCTATCTCTTTGCATAACAAAATGTGACCTACTCTGGAATTTTCCTTCATTTAACGTTTTTCAACCTAACATTGGAAGAAAACATAACTTGTTTTCCAGAGATCCTCATGGGTTTCTAAGTGCCTGTGGAAGAATAAGTAAATGGAGTATCATCTTAGGAAACCAAGAAAGAAACTGGGCTCTGGCTATGTTTTATATCTTTTGCCTGTTTTCCAAATGGATTCATGTTGTGCCATTTTATGTTGTTCTTACTCTGTCTGTCAAGAGAATGAGTTATTTGATTTGAATGCCTCATATATCCTGTAAATTACAAATAGCAACATTCGCCTCTAATATTTTGACCTTTTCAACAATGTATAATTTTCAGGGTATGGCATTGTACATCTTCTCTTATTTACAGCCTCAGTGAACTGTGGAAAAGAGGTGAAATGGTCATCAAATCAAAATATATAATACTGAGAAGGTCAAAATAATGTATCATGAGACTATTTTTCACAGCAAGGATTAAAATTGGGATAAATCTGTTCTATTACTCTCCGCCATTCCCTCTCTCCCCTACCATACACATACAATGGGAAGATATAATTTAAAAGACTACACATGATGATGGATGGCGTGGATGATAGAAATGAATAATATAATAACTAAAGTTGTAGTAATATTTGAGTTCATTTTGGAAAGGATTTTACTGTATATGGAAAGTCTTTAAATCCATATCACAAATGGTTTTGATAGTGCTACGCTTATCAACCCTAGTCTTAAAACTTCCTTGTGTGTTGTATATGTGCTAAGTCACTTCAGTCATGTCCGACTCTTTGTGGCCCTATGGACTGTAGCCTGCTAGGCTCCTTTGTCCATGGAATTCTCCAGGCAAGAATACTGGAATGGGTTGCCATGCTTCCTCCAAGGGATCTCTTCAATCCAGGGATCAAACCCATGTCTCTAATGTCTCCTGCATTGGTAGGTGGTTTCTTTACCACTAGCACCACCTGTTAAGCCCAAACCTTCCTTGGAATCTCTAATTATCTGAATTTTCTAGTGTTTTTATTAAAAATTTAATTTTAATTTACTTTAATGTTGATATTGAACATTTACCACATACTTAAGAGAAGCATGGGGTATCAAATCAAATTGGCAATGTTTGGACTTTACCAATTTTTACCAAAAGGTAAAAATTATCTATTTCAGTTGAATTTCCCTTTTAGTAGTGGGACCATTTATAGAAAATACAAGTTAAAATTGAATTTCAATATGAAAGCATATTAGGGGGAAGCAGCTTTAGTGAAGGAGATTCCTGATGAGGTCCAAATCCCACTGGGGCTCAGCCACTGTCATAGATCCCCTATGCTCTGAAGAGCAGTTTGTTTTTTAAACAAACAAACAAACAAAAACAAAACCTCTGTCCTATTGCAATGTGCTACTGCCTGACACAGCCACTGACCCTCTACAAAGCAAAGTTTCATCATTTTGTCCCAAGGAAAGAAGAGACTCA
Organism: Ovis canadensis; assembly: GCF_042477335.2. Taxonomy (NCBI): domain Eukaryota; kingdom Metazoa; phylum Chordata; class Mammalia; order Artiodactyla; family Bovidae; genus Ovis; species Ovis canadensis. The sequence continues at coordinate 133,437,264 of NC_091727.1, forward strand.
GAGACTCACTATGCACAAAGAAGGGTTATATTTTATTTCTTCAAGACCCCATACAGTAACCTTGGCAGTACTAGGGCCACGATTAGATTCTGCTAAATATCCGGGGCTATCTTCAACATTAGGATACTTTTCAGAGATCATATTGCCACGATAAACATAAGAACTAATTTCTGCAACAGTAACCAAAGCTAATGGCTTTTGTAAGCCATAGACATAGGGCTACATTATTCACATCAATTTGCTTTAATCATCCAACCCTTTCTCTTTCATCAAAATTAGTGCAAACCCGTGTTTGTATTTCACACTACTACATGCATATCATAAGGTTTACTTCCAGTAGCTAATGTTTGCCAGCTCTGAAAGAAAAAAAAAAATTCTTCAATAGTTGTTCTTAGGTTCTAAAAATTAGAAACAATTGCTGTAAAGCCACTCACAGGAGTTCCCTCAGGAGCTGGCAGAAAAGAAAAGAAAAAAAAAAAGGAAGGCATTTCTTCACTGATGACTTTTAAAAAGGAAGAAATGTGAGCTTTCTCATTCCTCTCTACCTGTGTCCAACCCTGGGAGATTTATTCATAAATTAAGAACCAGTGCTTACAGAATCATTCTCAAAGCAATGTGAGAAAATATTGACTAGTAACTACCAACTAAATCACAGTGAATCTACAGTAATTAGTAAATCAGTAATTAGCAAATCATATTCTATAAAGCAAAAAACACTTCTCTAAGCATTAACAGACATGGGATATGGTCTTAGCAGTGTCACAAAGAGGCTTGGTGATATTAGGCAAATAATTTTGCCTTATTAACCAGCTTCTTCTTCCTAATACATATAATAGGGATTCAGTTATTCAATCATCATATTTTTATTGATCACTTGACTTGTGCCAGGCATAATTCTAGGCATTACAGATACAACAGTAACCAAGACCAACAAAATTCCTACCCTGGTGGAGCTTATATTTTCATTGAGGGAAAGAGACAATTATTAAGTAAGTTATATATATATAGTTGTACACAAATTCTTATGTTTCTATGAAGTTAAAGAACAAGATAATATGATAGAAACTAACTGGAAGAGGCTGCTTCATATGGAGTCATCAAAAAAAGACCTCACTGAAGAAATGACTTTTAGGCTGAAAGTGAAGGAAATGAATGAGCCAACCATGGAAAATGTTTGGGGGACTCGTGACAAAAAACAACAGCTTTTCATTGGCTAACATGAGGATTATAGACTAGGACAATGACTGTTGGCATAAATTGGAGAGAAGATGATTGGCCTTTATAAAATATGGGCCTCTTTTGTAGCCTCCAGCTGACAAAAATAACAGAATTTTCTCAAGAACTAACATGTTTAATAATACATAAATCATGCTTGATTTCATAAAGAGATATGCTGCTGATAAGTCGCATCAGTTGTGTCTGACTCTGTGTGACCCCATAGACAGCAGCCCACCAGGCTCTGCTGTCCCTGGGATTCCCCAGGCAAGAACACTGGAGGGGGTTGCCAATTCCTTCTCCAATGCATGAAAGTGAAAACTAAAAGTGAAGTCACTCAGTTGTGTCTGACTCTTCACGACCCCATGGACTGAAGCCTACCAGGCTCCTCCACCCATGGGATTTTCCAGGCAAGAGTACAGGAGCGGGTTGCCATTGCCTTCTCCTAAAGAGATATAAGCATATATATATATATATATATATATATATATATATTTGTGCATGTTAATGCCTCCAAATTTTACTGACAGTGAGCAGTGAGCCAATAACCAATGAAAACCAATGAATAAAAATTTCGAAGAGTAGATCAATTATAGTTTATAGCCACAAAATAGACCAATTGGACTGTTATCCATGGGACCTTAGTTCCAGTCTCTAAAAGCAACTGGAACCAGATGTCAAAAACCGTTGGGGAGTGTCAGCGTAATATACTCACAAACAAGAGTTTTATAATCATTTAACTTTGAGAAAGGTCTTATACCCTCTCCCCATTGTGGAATTGGAATTATATAGTCAATATTAATTAGTCCATCAAAATCTCTGCAATATCATGTAATAAATATTGAATTTCGGTTAATCTACCCTTTGGGGCCACAAAGATTCAGACACAACTGAAGTGACAGCATACATGCACCATTTCATTAACCTGTTTCATGATGGAATAATTTGTGTGTGATGTGTATGTTTTGTGTATATTTGTGTGAGTGTGGTGCATGCATTGGTGTATGTGTGCACATTGCACCCCAAACATCCCAATAGACACACCTTAGCAAAATCTATTAATAGGTAAGAGTTTTGTATGAAAACTAAATGGAATCTGTTCAATAGCACTGAACTTTTATCTATGTGGTAGATAGAATAAAAATGCTCCCTCAAAAGATATCCAATTCTAATCCCTTAAACATGTGAGCTTGTTATTTTATATTACAAAGGAAAATTAATATTGCAGCTAGAATTATCCCATATTAACTGGATGGACTTCATATAACAGTTGTAACATGTGGAAGGAGGCAGTATAGGTCAGAGTGATGTGATGTAACGTGAGATGGGCTCAACTCACTATTGTTGGCTTTGAAAATGGAGAAAAGAGGCCACTAGCCAAGGAACATGATAGGTGCTAGCTGCTAGAAAAGGCAAGGAAACAGATTGTCTCCCATAGTATCAAGAAAAGGATGCAGCCCTGCCAACACATTGATTTCAGCCCAAATGAGACCCATGTAGGACTTGGCAAACCATGTATCTAAAGATAACAAGTTGATATCTAACATATTTAAGAATTGCCTACAACTGACCTTAGATATGCAGATGACACCACCCTTATGGGAGAAAGTGAAGAGTAACTAAAGAGCCTCTTGATGAAAGTGAAAGAGGAGAGTGAAAAAGTTGGCTTAAAGCTTAACATTCAGAAAACTAAGATTATGGCATCTGGTCCAATCACTTCATGGCAAAAATATGGGAAAACAGTGAAAACAGTGGCAGACTTTATTTTCTTGGGCTCCAAAATCACTGCAGATGGTGACTGCAGCCATGAAATTAAAAGATGCTTACTCCTTGGAAGGAAAGTTATGACCAACCTTGACAGCATATTAAAAAGTAGAGACATTACTTTGCCAACAAAGGTCCATCTAGTCAAGGCTATGGTTTTTCCAGTAGTCATGTATGGATATGAGAGTTGGACTGTAAAGAAAGCTGAGAACTGAAGAATTGATGCTTTTGAACTGTGGTGTTGGAGAAGACTCTTGAGAGTCCCTTGGACTGCAAGGAGAGCCATCCAGTCCATCCTAAAGGAAATCAGTCCTGAATATTCATTGAAAGGACTGATGCTGAAGCTGAAACTCCAATACTTTGGCCACCTGAAGCAAAGAACTGACTCATTGGAAAAGACCCTGATGCTGGGAAAGATGGAAAGTGGGAGGAGAAAGGGACAACAGAGGATGAGATGGTTGGATGGCATCACTGACTCAATGGACATGAGTTTGAGTAAACTCCTGGAGCTGGTGATGGACAGGGAGGCCTGGCATGCAGCAGTCCATGGGGTTGCAAAGAGTCGGACACAACTGAGTGACTGAACTGAACTGAAATAGCAAAAACAAAACAAGCCACAAAAATACTCCTGATTTTAAAATTCACTCAAGGACTGGAACAGACATTTCTCTAAGCAAGACACAAATGGCCGCCAGTATGTGAAAACATGTTCAACTTCACTGTTTATTAGGGAAATGCAGATCAAAATGACAATGAGATATCATCTCACACATGTTGGAATGGCTAATGGCAAGTATTGGTAAGGCTGTGGAAATTTTGGACTCTTGTACACTGTCAGTGGGAATATAGACTGGTATGACCACTATGGTAAACAATATGGATGTTCCTCAGAAAGTAAATAATAGAACTACCATATGATCCAGTAACCCTACTTCTGAGTGTATATTCAAAATAATTATAATCATGATCTCAGATAGCTACACCCCCATGCTCATTGCATGATACTCACGATACGTAAACAACCCAAATGTCCTTTGACAGATGAATAGGTTTAAAAATGTGGAAATACATACCATAGAATATTATTCATTATTTAAAAAGAAGAAAACCGTGCCATTTGCAACCACATGGATGAACTTAGAAGACTATGCTAAGTAAAGTAAGCCAATCATATAATGAAAAATAGTGTACACAGATTTACTTATGTTTGATATCTAAACCAGTCAAACTCATAGAAGCAGAGAATAAAATAGTGGTTGCTTGCCAGGGGATGAGGAAAGGAGAAATTAGGGAATTGTTGCTCAATGGGTATAAAATTTCTGTTATGTGACATGAATAAATTCTAGAGCTCACTATATAACAAAGTGCCTGTAGTTTACAACACAATATTATTAATTTTAAAATCTGTTAAGAGGAGAGGTCTTATGTTAATTATTCTTGCCACAACAAACAAAATACAAAAGAGCATAGGAAATTTTTGGAGGTGATAGATACGTTTAGTATCTTTTATGGTGATAGTACCAAGAGTGTGTGCATATGTCCAAACTTAATAGTATGCATGCATTAAATATGAGCATTTTGTATATCATACTTCAATGAAGCTAAAAAGATAATGATTTTTTGTGATATAATGCCATCAAATTTATGATAACTTGTTACAGCAACAGTAGATAACAAAAACACCTTACCTTAGACTGCACTGTGTTACCAACACCATATAGAAGGCACCAACACCATATAGAGTGGACACATTGTAGACTACCTTTGATAGGACATAAAGAATGAAGTTTCTGAATCACTTTGCTATCTACCTGAAGCTAACACAATATTGTAAATCAACTATACTTCAATAAATAAATAATGCTGTTTGTTCCCTCAACCACACTGGCAAGACACAGTACTGAAGTTGACCACTCACATGTACAAAGAGAATAGATACAAATCCAGATCTGATTGAGCTTTATAAGGCATGCCAATCATAGAGATCATTCCTTATAAGCATTTTCATATTTTTCACTGGTTCTATTTAACCAGCTCTTAAGGATTTTAGAAAAGATCTTTGGGCATTTTGAGATAACTATTTTCCAGTGCACTAGCTTTGTAGCTCCAGGTCGACAAAGACATCATATCATGAGTATGAATGATGTCTCTTTTTACTCATTTCATTTCTGTAGCAAGTATTTTTCAGCCCTGCTTCTTGAAAGGTAAAAGAAATTTTCTAGAAAAATTCTTCTCAATAGGCTATTTTGTGCTCTCCTGTTTGCACAAAACAAGCTCTATGCACCTAACCTCACTAGGGTGTATGTTTTGAGTTGTTTTTCTAGCCACAAGGAAGAATTTTTCTTGAACCGTCTACCCACTTAACCACAAACGTTCCTTCCAAAATAAATAGCCAGTATTTCATTGGTCAAAATCAAAATTACAAACTGAGACAATGATTGTGGAGATGAACTAGAGAGAAGTTGATTGGCCTTTATAACAACTGAATACGTGAACTTGCCTCATTAGTAACCAGGTGAACTAACAAGAAAAAAAAATCTTTCAACTTTACCTTTGAGAATTAGCATCTGCTGCTTACCACAGCATTTAGCAAAAGGCTATCTCTTCTTTGCATCAACCATCTTGAAATAAACATCCAAATGGGTGAGACTGTTAATACGGAATGCTTTACCAAGAATAGATTTTGTTTCTTAAATTGAACTCTTGTATATTTATATACAATAATATACTGTATGCCACATATATACAAGTCCTTTTTCAGGTGATTGGCTCCTTCAGTAACAGCTAACAGAGGAACAGGAAATTTGATTGAAACCAAGTTTAAAATAATATATGTAATGCAAATACTTGAAGGTTTTAATTCTAAAGATTTGCTTCCTAATTTCAGTGCAACCATATAGCATTACTTAGGGGAAAATTGTCGCAAGCAGCTTTTGTTTTCATGGATAATTAAGTTTACTCCAATCAAACAGCTCTCTAGGTAGATATTGTAGCTGTTCAAGGGAGTTTCACCTCTTCTCTGTGGTTTCTTTTCTTTCCTGTATTTTTTTTTTTGCATGTGATATTAAACAAAAATTTTGAGGTATAATTCACAGATGCAATCATAAGATATTTAAAGTATACAATGTGATAATTTGATATGCATATACATTATAAGAGAATTCTCCTCATCATTTAATTAATATACCTGTCACCTCACGTATTTACCTTATTTTGTTAAAACATTTAAGTTCTACTCTCTTAGCAAAATTTAATTATACATTATATCCTCAATCTTTATATTACATCTTACATCTGAAAGTTTTTCCCCTTTCACCAAACTCTCATTTCTTCTACCCCAGCCACCATACTTTTCCTCTCTGTTTCTGTGACTTCAACTTTTCTTAGGTTCCACATATAAGTGATAACATGTAGGATTTGTCTTTCTCTGTTTGGCTATTTTCACTTTAGCATAATATATTCCAGATTCAAGTACATAGTCACAAATGCCAGAATATCCTTTTTAAAAGCTGAATAATATTCATATGTGTGTATATACATTATATTGATTATATTTTCTTTATCCATTCATCTGTCTACAAACAGGTTGTTTCTATACCTTGGCTAATGTGAGTAATGCTGCTATGAACATGAAAGCATGTCTAAGACAATGATTTCATTTCCTTTGGATATATACCCAGAATTAGAACTGTTGGACCCTCTATTTAATTTCTCTATTTAATTTCTTAAAGAGCATCCATGCTGTTTTTCATAGTGGCTGTACCAGTTTACATTCCTGCCAATAGTGCACAAGGGTTTGCTTTTCTTCATATTCTTACCACAATTTATTATCTTTTGTCTTTTTGATAATGTAAATCCTAAGAGATGTGAGGAGGTATTTGTTTGTGACTTTGCATTTGTTGAGCACTTTTTCATGTACCTGATGGCCATTTGTATATTTTCTTTAGAAAACTGTATGTTCTGATCCTTTGCCCATTTTTAATTGAGTTATTTGCTATTTCTGGTATTGAATTGTATGAATTGTTTCTTGAATATTTTGGGTATTAACCTCTCATTGGATGTATTATTTTCAAGTATTTTCTACTATTTCATAAGTTGCCTTTTCATTTCGTTGATAGTTTCCTTTGCTATGCAGAAGCCTTTTAATTTGATGTAGTCCTACATGATTATCTTTGCTTTAGTTGCTCTTCCTTTTGTGAAGGCCAGAGTTAAGGAGCTTACAACTTATGTTTTTTTCTAATTTTATGACTTCAGGTATAACATTCAAGTCCTTAATCAATTTTGAGTTCACTTTTGTATATGGTATAAGATAAGGATCCAGTTTCATTCTTTTGCATAGAGCTCTACAGATTATCCAGCACCATTTATTGAAGAGACTATTCTTTCCTCATTGGATATTCTTGGATCCTTTGTTGAAAATTAATTGAGCTTATAAGCATAGATTTGCTAATCACTGGTGGCTCAGACAGTAAAGTGTCTGCGAGCAATGCAGGAGATCCTGGTTTAACCCCTGGGTCAGGAAGATCCCATGGAGAAGGAAATGGTAACCCACTCCAGTACTATTGCCTGGAAAATTCCATGGATGAAAAAGCAAGAGTGTTACAGAAAAACATGATCTCTTTCTGTTTTTTTGACTATGCCAAAGCCTTTGTCTGTGTGGATCACAATAAACTGTGGAAAATTCTGAAAGAGATAGGAATACCAGACCACTTGACCTGCCTCTTGAGAAACCTGTATGCAGGTCAGGAAGCAACAGTTAAAACTGGGCATAGAACAACAGACTGGTTCCAAATAAGAAAAGGAGTACGTCAAGGCTATGTATTTTCACCCTGCTTATTTAACTTCTATGCAGAGTACATCATGAGAAACGCTAGGCTGGAGGAAGCACAAGCTGGAATCAAGATTGCCAGGAGAAATATTAATAACCTCAGATATGCAGATGACACCACCCTTATGGCATGAAATGAAGAAGAACTAAAGAGCCTCTTGATGCAAGTGAAAGAAGAGAGTGAAAAAGTTAGTTTAAAGCTCAACATTCAGAAAACCAAGATCATGGCATCCAGTCCCATCACTTCATGGCAAATAGATGGGGAAACAATGGCTAACTTTATGTTTTGGGGCTCCAAAATCATTTTAGATGGTTATTGCAGCCATGAAATTAAAAGATACTTACTCCTTGGAAGGAAAGTTATGACCAACCTAGACAGCATATTAAAAAGCAGAGACATTACTTTGCCAATGAAGTTCCATCTAGTCAAGGCTATGGTTTTTCCAGTTGGACTGTAAAAAAAAGCTGAGTGCAGAAGAATTGATGCTTTTGAACTGTGGTGTTGGAGAAGACTCTTGAGAGTCCCTTGGACTGCAAGAAGATCCAACCAGTCCATCCTAAAGGAGATCAGTCCTGGGTGTTCATTGGAAGGACTGATGTTGAAGCTGAAACGCCAATACTTTTCCCACCTGATGCGAAGAGCTGACTCATTTGAAAAGACCCTGATGCTGGGAAAGATTGAGAGCAGGAGGAGAAAGGGATGACAGAGGATGAAATGGTTGGATGGCATCACCAACTCAATGGACATGGGTTTGGGTAAACTCCTGGAGTTGGTAATGGACAGGGAGGCCTGGCGTGCTGCAGTTCATGGGGTTGCAGAGTCGGACATGACTGAGTGACTGAACTGAACTGAACTGAAGCATAGATTTATTTCTGGGTTTCTCTATATTGTTGCATTGATCTCTTTGCCTATTTTATGCTAATACCATACTGTTATTACTATAGCTTTGTAATGTAGTGCAAAGTAAAGAATTGTGATGCCTCTAGCTTTGTTCTTTCTCAAAATTGTTTTGACTATTTCTAGTTCCATACAAATTTTAGGATTATTTATCCTATTTCTATTTTTAAAATGCCATAGGAAATTTGATAGGGATTGCATTGAATCTATAAATTATTTTGGGTGATACAGGCATTTTAATAATATTAATTCTTTCAGTCCACAAACAGGATGTCTTTTCACTTATTTATGTCTTGTTTAATTTTTTTCATCAAAGTTTTCAGTGTATAGATCCCCCACTTCCTTGGTTTATATTATTTTAAGTAGTTTTTTCTTTATTTATACTATTGTAAATGGAATTATTTTCTTCTGGTCATTAATTGTTAGCATATAGAAGGGCAGCTAATTTTTATATGTTGATTTTGAAACCTGAAACTTTACTAAATTTGTTTATTAGTTTTATTGGTGGAATCTTTAGGATCTTCTATGTATAAGAACATGTTTGCAAATAGTGACAATTTTGGTTCCTCCTTTCTGATTTGGATGCCATTTATTTATCAATATTTTTATTATTATTTGCCTAATTTCTCCAGTTAGGACTTCTCATGTATGTTGAATAAAAGTGGTAAGAATAGGCATCCTTGTCTTATTCTTGGCCTTAGAGAAAAAGCTTTAATTTTTCACTATTGAGTATGATGTTAGCTGTGGGTTTGTCATATATGGTCTTAATTATGTTGAGGTATGTTCCCTCTATGCCCATTTTTTAGAGAGTTTTTTAAATCATAAATGGATCTTGAATTTTGTCAAATACTTTTTCTCTATCTATTGAGGTAATCATATGATTTTTACTCTTCATTTTATTAATGTGGTATATCACAATTATTGATTTGTAGCTGTTGAACCACCCTTGTACCCCTGGAATAAATTCTACTTAATTGTGATATATGATCCTTTTAATGTATTGTTGAATTCAGTTTGCATTTATATTCATCAGGGATGTTGACCTGCATATTTTATTGTCTTATAATGTCCTCCACTGGCTTTTCTATTAGGGTAATGCTGGCTTCATAAGATGAGTTTTGAAGTGTTCCCTCCTTTTCTGTTTTCTGGAAGAATTTGAGAAGGATTGATATTAATTTTCTTTAAATGCTTTGTAGACTTCACCAGTGGAGACATCTGGTCCTGGGTTTTTATTTGCCTTCTTGGTTGACTCTCATCATGGTTTCTTATTGACTTTAGGTCAGTGGGAAGAAGTAGCTCTAGACTTTTGTGGTAGCTTCCATTACAACAGAGCTGTCTCTCTGAGTCCACAAGATAATACTTTTCTGGTGTTTTCCTACAGATAAGATGCCTTTATCTGTATGCTTTGGCAACATGGAGGGCAAAGTTGTACTTCATCTATAGCTTTTCTTCCTCTCATCAAGCCCAAAGAAGTGTTAATAATTGTATTTTCTGAACCAAAAAATAGAATGCATTTTCTAACAACATTTTTATTTTTCTGACTTATGAATTTACTTATGTAGAAAGTCTTAAAAGGTATAAAAATAAAATTGCATGTGGTTATATATATAACACACCAAGTTTACTGGAAAAAAATAAATCCATGAAATGACAAGTTTCAGAAAATTCAAGTAATAGTCTTTTTTTCAAACTAGATTCAGATAGTATCCACTAAAAAAATCATATTTTAAAAAATTCAGCAGTTAGATTTTTCTCTTTATACTAACATATTGTCAGAAGAAACAAATGACTGAATTTTCACAAGTCTTTTTTGCCAACCCTATTTGGTTTGTAGAGCTTTTCTGAAAACATGTGGGCACAAAAACAAAAACAAACAAGAGTTCTATTAATAAATCTGTTAACTTCTTTAAAAATCTACTAAATTCTATCAATTGTGAAAAGTGGATTTTCCTGGATAATTGCCCTTAGAGGAAGGCCTACACAAAACTGAGTATTATTCTTGACTGGGAATCGTTCTCCTCTGAATCTAGCATCTCTTTTCCCCTAGATTGTTCTATGAATAGTTCCTAAACTTCCACTAATTTGTTCAGGACCGGATGACATGATTTACCTTTTAAGGTTTGGGTCAATTGACATCCAAGGTGAGATTATTACCTGTAAGTCTACTTCTTGCCAGAATCACCAATCTAGCCCTTTTCTAGTCTTTTCCCTCAAAATTTTGTTGAAGCATTAGGCTTCATAACAAGTCTGTCATTGCTTATGTTTATGGTGTGTGTTGGGATTCTTTCAAAAGTTCATGAAAATTTAAGAAGAAAGGAAGCAAAGATATCTGACTTTCCTGTTGACAGTAACAGATAATAATGGAATTAAGTGAGTGGGGGGTAACAGAACAGCTTGCAGGCACTTGTATAAACATTTATTTTTTTTTAATTTTTAATTTTTATTTTTACTTTATTTTACTTTACAATACTGTATTGGTTTTGCCATACATTGACATGAATCAGCCACGGGTGTACATGAGTTTCCAATGTATAAACTTTTAAAATCTAGCTGTACCCTAGATTGAAACTGGAAATGTTTAAAAGTTTAAACTGAGTCCATCAAATCTGGTTTAGATTCTCTATCAAATCATATAAAATAAAATGGCAATAGAATAGGGAAGGCTAGTGTTCACTCACTGCAAGTCTGTGGGTTGTCAGAAAAGTAATGAGTCAAAACCAATTGATATTTAACAAATATCAATCTACACTCAGTGGGTATTTCTTTTTTTTTTTAATTTTAGTTTTTTTATTTTTTAAATTTTAAAATCTTTAATTCTTACATGCATTCCCAAACATGAACCCCCCTCCCACCTCCCTCCCCATAACAACTTTCTGGGTCATCCCCATGCACCAGCCCCAAGCATGCTGCATCCTGCGTCAGACATAGACTGGCGATTCAATTCACATGATAGTATACATGTTAGAATGTCATTCTCCCAAATCATCCCACCCTCTCCCTCTCCCTCTGAGTCCAAAAGTCCGTTATACACATCTGTGTCTCTTTCCCTGTCTTGCATACAGGGTCGTCATTGCCATCTTCCTAAATTCCATATATATGTGTTAGTATACTGTATTGGTATTTCTTAAGAAGAATTTGATGTCTGGTGAATTTTCAACTTTCAGGCTTTGACCAAATAACCAAAGATTCCCTCAGCAGACAACACCTTAAAAAGTTGCCTATCCCAGTCTGTCACTTATAAGCAATAACTATTGGAACCCCTGTGCTTAATATTTCCTATTCAAGGGAAGCAATATGATCCAGTGTAATCTGGAAGCAGGTGGGGCAACCAGAGATAGTTTCCAACTCTGCTTAAGCAACTTCTCAGAAGTTTCTCTGTGTTGGCTTTTTCATTTGCCAGTGAAAAGAAAGATGCCTGTGAGAGCACAATAAAGGGGAAAAAAAAACAACTATAAATGTAGTAAGACTTGAAATAGTCTATTGAAATTTTGGACGACAAAAGTCCAAAAATAAAGAATGTTGTTAGAAAAAGACATTGTGTTGTAACCCAAAACACTAAGTGCAACTAAGAAACATGGGCAGAAATTCTCCAGACATATGTAAAAAGCATACCAAGAATCAAAGGTGGGCAAGAAAAGACCTGTTTTGAGGAGAGACTGCTGTTGTGCAGTGGGATGGTGGTAGCCACAAAAGGTAAGAAAGAGTTAGTGGAAAGAAGTTTTGCTATACAATTCTACCTAACCAAGTTTCTTAAAGACCAGCCACAATATGTAAGCAGTAAGCAGCAGTAAGCGAGCAGTAAGCCACAGTAAACAAAGCTTCTGCTTTCTTTAATTTGTTTAAAACATTAACCTTTTTCAGCATCCAGGGAAGATCCTGCTAGAGCAAATCAGTCAAATCAAGATTGAGGAGAAGGGGAGGTGGGAAAAATGATAGAGCTAGGATAGGAATGGAGGTAGGACACAGGAATAACTTTGTAAATTGTCCAGCATTATGAACACCCCAGGAAAAAGTAAATACTAATGATAATAGCACTACTTCTAGGCTCTGAGTACAGAGTTCTTTTCTTTAAGGTCATCAATAGACTTATAGCCATTTCCTCCTTTACAGTCCCTGAGAAATCAGAGAGGAAGTATGGTTACTGATCACAACATCCTTCCAGCTGAAGACAGAACCACAGACCAAGACTTTCCTGATAAGGCCACAAGACAAAACCCCCTATAGTTCTTAACTATTTGTCGTCACAGATCTTTTTGAGAAGCTAATGACAGCTGTACAAACTTTGCAGAAAGTAATCTATAAACTGAAAATTGTGCATGTAATATCAGGAAGTTCATAGTGTTTTGGAACCCAGGTTAGAAAGCTCTGTTTATCATTTGACTATTCTAGCATCTTCTTGTATGCTCATTTGACTGCTCTACCACTGAGAAGGAAGATCAGAGAGGATATTAAAATATTTTCTGACTTGGACATTTAGGTCTTAAAATTTTAATCAACTGACAGGTCAGGGATTAGCAGGATGGAGCATGACTGAAATGCAATAGCTGATAAGTGTTTGGGGAGTTCATTGCAGGCTTGAGAGATCAAGGGAATCTTCAATGAGTCACAATGATCTGAGCTGTCCTTGGATTTAAAACAGGGGAGAGAGAAGAAAAGACTTGCTCAAGTTACTACATAAAACTGTGTTGACTGGGCAGAGATTACTGTTACAGGTGTGGTAGAAGAGAAAACCAGAAACTTGTGAGCAGGAGTGGAGGTGGAACAGCAAGGATCTGAATCGACATCTGCTTTGTGACTTGGCATCAGGGAAATGGATCTAGCTTACCTGATAAAAGGAAATGGGGAAATGTCATCTAAACCTATAAGAACCCTTATCTGTGTGACTTGTTTTAATATATATGACAAGAGAAGTTTTTGAGCTGTTCGTGGATTCACAAAGAATCTATTCCTAGAGAATTTTCTGGGTTGGCAGTAGGATTTAGAAATTTGTAAGGTGTATAGAATGTGTTTCTGAGAGGAATTTAAAGCCTGCAAGTCAGAGGAAGGAGTCAGGAATATATATGAATAAATATTATCACATATTCAAACATTTTTTTTGAATATGCCATTCAGGGCCTGTGGACAGCTGGTTGCGATGGTTTTCCCACGGTAGACCATGTTCTCATCAAATGCATATTGTTTATTTAGACAGCAAATAAGTCTCAGAGCAGTGATTTGGCAGGGCAGAACTTTATTCCTCTTGCACTGGGCAGAGAATTTTCATTTAATCCATCAATCTGAACTTACTGCACTGTTTTCAAAAGTCACAGCAGGTTACTCAGAGCTGACTTTGACAGCAGGCCCAGAACACAGGGGAAAGTGAAAGTGAAGTCACTCAGTTGAATCCAACTCAATGAGGGTCCTCCATCCATGGGTTTTTCCAAGCAAGAGTACTGGAGTGGGTGGCCATTTTCTTCTCCAGGGGATCTTCCCAACCCAGGTTGAACCCAGATCTCCCACATTGCAGACAGATGCTTTACCATCTGAGCCACCAGGGAAGCCCAGAACACAGGAGAGACTTAGCCTATAATTACAAGATGACATGACATCCGGAGGAGGTCAGGGATCATCCAGGTGTTGGGTATCCAGGGTCTCAAACACCTGGCTACAATGAAAGAATTTTACAGGAGAGTAAGAACACCTGTTTGGAAATTGTTTGGTTGACCTTTTTAGTGTGTACACACACACACACAGGTCACATCTCCCCTAGTAGATGAAAAACTATTTCAGGACTACTGCTGCTGCTAAGTCGCTTCAGTAGTGTCCAACTCTGTGTGACCCCATAGAGGGCAGCCCACTAGGTTCCTCTGTCCCTGGGATTCTCCAGGCAAGAATACTGGAATTGGTTGCCATTTCCTTCTCCAATGCATGAAAGTGAAAAGTCAAAGTGAAGTCACTCAGTCGTGTCCGACTCTTAGCGACCGCATGGACTGCAGCCTACCAGGTTCCTCCGTCCATGGGATTTTCCAGGCAAGAGTACTGGAGTGGGGTGCCATTGCCTTCTCTGATTTTGGGACAGAATCCATTTGATACCACATTATACTGATTAGAGTATCATGCACTTAGGAAACAATAAATGCAAGAATGAATAGTGATATTTAAAAATGGCTTTGGAACAACAATCAGTCTTGCATTCACTGGATGCTATTTTTAGTGTCTACTCTGTCCTAGGCACATGCCTGGAGATACTGAAGTAGAATATATAGTCCTTTTCTAGAAGGATCCCACAGCCCAAGTGCACAATAGAGATGTGCACACACTCCTAAAATATTTCAGAAGAGGGGCAGCTGAACCAACTGGAAGGTTGAACAGAACTCCAGGTATAGAGGAGGTACAATGAAATGAGTCAGGATGGTATTAGTAGAACAGTTGAAATTGGGTTCCAGATTTCCAGACTAGAGTCCTTTCTACTAGACACAAGAAATATGTTGTGTATGGTCATAAAATCAAAGATCAGTAGTATTTTTAAATGCAGTATTGCCAGTAATTAAGTAGGTATCCTTTACTTGTTCACTCTAAGATACCAACACTACATGCTGATAATGGAGTAGGTAATCAATATGAAATGTCCACAGATTATTCTCTCAAGAAACTATAAAAATCAACCAGGTATAATACTACAAACATAATAGTGAATGTTCTTCCTAATTCCAGTTTCACTTAGGCAGCACCTTACTGGATGTCTCAACCTGGTGATTCTGCTACTAATGTAAGTTCAAATACAGTCAAAATTCCACAGCTATCAATTCTCGTGCCCCGCCCCACATCTCAGCAAACATTATTCTCACCAGTGCATTCAATCATTTTATCCTGCACCCTGAAATGCTTGCTGTTCCCCACACAGGCTCTATCATTTTCCACCAGTGTTCTGTTTTTGTCCACCTTGCTTTCCCTATTTTCTCTATTGAAAAGCTTTTCCTACCACTTCTGCTTATTCACACTTTGTGTGTGTGTGTGTGTGTGTGTGTGTTAGTCACTCTGTTGTGTCCGACTCCTTGCCAGGCTCCTCTGTCCATGGGATTCTATAAGCAAGAATACAAGAGTGGGTTCAGTACAGTTCAGTTCAGTCACTCTGTCATATTCAACTGTTTGCAACCCCATGAACCGCAGCACACCAGGCCTCCCTGTCCATCACCAACGCCCGGAGTCCACCCAAACCCATGTCCATCGAGTCAGAGATGCCATCCAACCATCTCATCCTCTGTTGTCCCCTTCTCCTCCTGCCCTCAATCTTTCCCAGCATCAGGGTCTTTTCCAATGAGTCAGCTCTTTGTATCAGGTGACCAAAGTATTGGAGTTTCAGCTTCAGCATCAGTCCTTCCAATGAACACCCAGGACTGATCTCCTTTAGGATGGACTGGTTGGATCTCCTTGCAGTCCAAGAGACTCTCAAGAGTCTTCTCCAACACCACAGTTCAAAAGCATCAATTTGCTGGTGCTCAGCTTTCTTTATAGTCCAACTCTCACATCAATACATGATCACTGGAAAAACCATAGCTTTGACTAGACGGACCTTTGTTGGCAAAGTAATGTCTCTGCTTTTGAATATGCTGTCTAGGTTGGTCATAACTTTCCTTCCATGGAATAAGCATCTTTCAATTTCATGGCTGCAGTCACCATCTGCAGTGATTTTGGAGCCCAGAAAAATAAAGTCAGCCACTGTTCCCACTGTTTCCCCGTCTACTTTCCATGATGGGACTGGATGCCATGATCTTAGTTTTCTGAATGTTGAGCTTTAAGCCAACTTTTTCACTCTCCTCTTTCACTTTCATCAAGAGGCTCTTTAGTTCTTTTTCACTTTCTGCCATAAGGGTGGTGTCATCTGCATATCTGAGGTTATTGATATTTCTCCCAGAAATCTTGATTCTAGCTTGTACTTCCTCCAGCCCAGCGTTTCTCATGATGTCCTCTGCATAGAAGTTAAATAAGCAGGGTGACAATATACAGCCTTGACGTACTCCTTTTCCTATTTGGAACCAGTCTGTTCCATGTCCAGTTCTAACTGTTGCTTCCTGACCTGCATACAGTTTTCTCAAGATGCAGGTCTGGTGATCTGGTATTCCCATCTCTTTCAGAATTTTCCACAGTTCATTGTGATCCACACAGACAAAGGCTTTGGCATAGTCAATAAAGCAGAAAGAGATGTTTTCCTGGAACTCTCTTGATTTTTCGATGATCCAGCGGATGTTGGCAATTTGATCTCTCGTTCCTCTGCCTTTTCTAAAACCAGCTTGAACATCTCAAAGCTCACAGTTCACATACGGTAGCCATTTTCTTCTCCAGGGGATCTTCCCAAGCCAGGGTTTGAACCCAGGTCTCCCACATTGCAGACAGATTCTTTACCATCTGAGCCACTAAGGAAGCCCAATAACACTTTACTACAGACTTTAAGGCCACACTGAAAAACCTACCTACCCATCAGGAAATTTCTCATTCCCACTTTATCATTCCTTAAAAAACAAACTAAAATCTGGAAGTGACTTCCTCGTTATTCAGGCATTTGTAGCATTTTATCTGTACTTCTCTTATACTTGAGAGTGAGATTTGCATGTCATCCATACAGATATAATTGATGTCTTAAAGTAAAATGAAATTGCCAAGGTGCAAAGTACAAAGAGATAATAGAAAAATGTCAAGGTCAGAATTTAGCAAACTACATTTTAGGGACCTGAGCGGAAGAGAAGGGGGGACAGATAAGTACCAAAGAAGTGAGAGAGAAAAGGTAAAAGAGATGCTTAACAGCATTGAATAAGGTATAAAAATCAAGAAAGAATGAGCAATGAATATCTATTGAATGAATGGAAGGATGATGAAAGAACAAATGAATAGAGCATTGAATTTAATAGGATTTTGGTAGGTAAAGGGTGATAACATGGAGAAATTTTGAGGGGAGGAGGAAAGATAAAGAATTAGAATTTGTCTGATCTTGCTTAGCATAATGTGCTCGAGGTCTATCCATATTGTCGCAGATAATGCAATGTGATAAATATTGCTTCAATGACAATTACATTACAATATGTAAATGTATCAAATTAATTATGCTGTGAACCTTAAATCTATAAAATATAACATGTCAAATTTACTAAATAAAAAAAGGAATGATAAAATTTATGTATGCCTCCCATATGCCAGGTTCTGCTATGAATATGAGTAACAAAAAGGAAAAATTATTTTAATAAAAAAGAAAGAAATTGAATCTGCAAATTTGTACTGGACTACTGAGTCTTCTACTATGTATCCTTAAGCAAGTTAATGTCTGTGAAATTCCTCCCCCATCTCCAAAATGAGAGAAATAACCACTTCTTCATCTACATCTCAGCTTTATTGTATGGGTTTAGTAAGGAAAATCTCATGGATGGAGAAGCCTGGGAGGCTATAATCATGGGCTCGCAAAGAGTCAGACACGACTGAGCAACTTCACTTCACTTTTCAGAAAGAATGTAAGCAAAAGAGACCAGCACAATGTAAAGTTCTATACAAATGTGAAAGTGAAAGTCACTCAGTTGTGTCTGACTCTGCACCCCATGGACTATATAGTCCATGGAATTCTCCAGGCCAGAATACTGGAGTGGGTAGCCTTTCCCTTCTCAACCCAGGGATCGAACCCAGGTCTCCTGCATTGCAGGTGGATTCTTTACCAGCTGAGCCACCAAGGAAGCCCAAGAATACTGGAGTGGGTAGCCTATCCCATCTCCAGCGGATCTTCCTGACCCAGGAATCAAACTGGAGTCTCCTCTATTGCAGGCAGATTCTTTACCAACTGAGCTATCAGGGAAGCCCTGATAATGTGAATAATATCACCTTATATTTATTCCTATACAAATGTAAGGTGATATAATTAGCATCATTTTAAAGTGCACTACAAATGAGGAGGCCTTCCATCGCCAGTCCAGAAAAATATTAGGCACAATGCATATGCAGACCTCAAGTTAACAGTTGTCACGACTTGCTTTGCATCAGCTGGGACTGAGCTCAGTACCAGGTATTGTGGGTTTTCCTGGTGGCTCAGATGGTAAAGAATCTGCTTGCAGTGCAGGAAATCTGGGCTCCATCCCTGGATCACGAAGATCACCTGGAGAAGGGAATGGCTACTCACACCAGTATTCTTGCCTGGAGAATTCCATGGACAGAGGCTATAGTCCATGGGGTCGCAAAGAGTTGAACATGACAGAGCGACCAACACTTTCACAATCACCAGGTATTGCATGAATTTGATTTTATTTTTAGCCTCCAGGTTACCATTTACTAGGGACATATTTCAAGTACTTGCTAAGTAGTAAAAATTGGGGACAGATCTAAATATAACCCTATAATAATATCATTCACTGGTTTGCATTTCCATCTTGATTATTTTTTAATACACAAAAGAAACATTAATCAAAACATGAATTGAATATTAATGTACTTGACTCTTTACATACATTCTTTTTTAAATTAATTTTTATTAGAGTATAGTTGCTTTACAATGTTGTGTTAGTTTCTGCTGTACAGCAAAGTGGATCAGCTATATATATATGCATATATGAAAGAAGGGATATAGATAGATAGATAGATAGATAGATAGATAGATAGATAGATAGATACCTAAATAGGAAGGATAAATTTCCTTCCCATTTAGGTCACCACAGAGCACTGGTAGAGTTTCCTGTGCTATATAGTAGATTCTCATTAGTTATCTATTTTATATATAACAGTGTACATATGTCAACCCCAATCTCCCAAATCACCCCACCTCCCTTCCCCCCTTGGTGTCCATGTGTTTGTTCTCTCCATCTGTGTCTCTATTTCTTCTTTGCAAATAGCTTCATCTGTATCTTTTTCCTAGATTCCACATATAAGTGATATGATATTAATTATTGAATGAGAAAGAAAGGCTACTATGACAGGAACTGTTTATAATCCACAACCTGCCTTATGCCACAACTCAGACATCTGCATTTCTTTCACCATGAGTGCCCTGGTAGAACAAAAAGATTAATAATCCACCACATCTTGAGAGATAATTTAGCCCTATCATGTCATTTGCAACTGAGGACAGTTAAGGCCCAGATAAGGGAGGGGATTTACTCCCAAACCACAAGTAGTTAGAAGCAGGAACACAGATTTCCTGATGTTAATCCAAGATCCTTTTCACTGTATCAGCCTTTCTCAAATGTATGAATGTGCAAAGTGTTACATACATACACAGACACATGTGTGCCTGCACACACATTCAAATACTTGTATATGTATGCATATGTTGCGGTGAGTCAAACAAGTTTAGAAAGTAGTCTGTACAATAATATCCTCTTGAATATTCTGTCATGAAGTCTTCCGAATATTACTAATACACTTGTGGATAAGACAAAATTGTGTTTATTTCTTAAATACCTTTACAGAACTTAGGCTATGTTCCAGAGTGGGGAAGGTAAGGACATAATTTATTAAGAACTGGAAAATTGGTCTATGGTAGGTATTTGAATGTGGGAGATTGACTAGGATTGACTTTTGAAGCATGATCCAACAGTCTAGGACTGGTGAAAAGAGTAAGGGTTTTGAAGGTAGGATTCAAAGAATCTTAGGGATCAAACTGTTGGATGCTTTCCAAAGAAGAGTTAGTGAGTCTTTCAGGAATTGCCTGTAATAAATAAACCACATGGACAGGCTAGTCCCAGAAAAGTGAAGAAATAATAATAAAGACAATGAAATAGCAAAGTCATGCTAATATAGACAGTAAGGCATGGTTTTGATTCTCAGTGTTCAGACTGAGTGTGAAAGTAGACAGCTTGGTTTTCAATTCACAATATATATTAAAGCCCCAGACAAGTCTGGCATTAATTAAAACTGTTTTACTTTGTTTAACTCAGACTTTTTCACCATCTGTCTAGCTACAGAATCCTGGTTTTCACTTTAGCACATTCTAGGCTGGATGAATCACAAGCTGGAATCAAGATTTCTGGGAGAAATATCAAAAACCTCATATATGGCAGAAAGTGAAGAGTAACTAAAGAGCCTCTTGATGAGGGTGAAAGACAAGAGTGAAAACACTGGCTTGAAACTCAGCATTAAAAAAAAAAACTAAGATCACAGCATCTAGTCCCATCATTTCATGGCAAATAGATGGGGAAAAAGTGGAAACAGTGACAGATTTTCTTTTCTTGGGCTCCAAAATCACTGCAGACAGTGATTGCACCATGAAACTAAAAAAAGTTCACTCCTTGGAAGGAAAGCTATGACAAAATTAGACAGCAGGTTAAAAAGCAGAGATATCACTTTTGTGACAAAGGTCTATATAGTCAAAGCTATAGTTTTTCCAATATTCATGTATGACACAGTATCATAAAGAATGCTGGGTGCCAAAGAATTGATGCTTTTGAATTGTGGTACTGATGAAGACTCTTGAGAGTCCTTTGGACAGCAAGGAGATAAAAGCAGTAAGGAAATCAACCCTGAATATTCAATGGAAGGACTGATGCTGAAGCTGAAGTTCCAATACTTTGGCCTGGCCACCTGATGTGAATAGATGACTCATTGGAAAAGACTGATACTGAGGAAGATGGAAGGCAAAAGGAGAAAGTAGCAGCAGAGGAGGATGAGATGGTTAGATAGCATCACAGACTCCATGGACGTGAATTTGAGCAAACTCTGGGAAATACTGGAGGACAGAGGAGCCTAGCGTGCTGTAGTCTGTTGGGTTGCAAAGGGTCAGACATGACTTAGCAACTGAACAACAATAAAGAAAACTGAATTCTATTTTGTTCTCCTAAAATGCATACTTTTTGGAAGATATTCAGAAGTTGATAAGTTATGAATTGTCTAAAAATATTAAATGGAAGGTACCAAATATCTTTATTCAGTTATTAGCAGCAGTTTTGAGAGCTGATCTAGTTGACTAGTTTCCTTCTATTATATGCTATGCAATGACTGCTTTCCCTGAAAAGAACTCCTTCAGTTGTAAAGCTTTTAATTGAGGACCCATTAGTAGTGCAAAAATTAAGTATCTGGAATGGATCATACCATTTACTGTTTCATTACACTGACCAGAATAATCTTTCTTTATACCCATATAGCTTACACCTCATTTGTCAATGAGTTGGTATCATCATTTGCATTTTAAGATAGATTATCACACTCAGGTGATTTTCAGACATTGCTTTTCTGGCTGTGTTTTTATATAGTTTTACAAATTGTTTTCCAAGCTGCTTTATTTATTTTGTTAATTAGTACTTATTAGAGATTAATCACCTGTCAAATTTTATTTCTAAAAATGATACAATTTTGAGTTCTGTCAACTTCATAAAAAACTGTCCCCAAAGCCTTAAATTCTTTATTCAACTTTAAACCACAACACTGTCAAGACTATGTATTTTGCCTCTTTTTAACTTAAAATTGTACCATATTTTTTTTCTTTTTGAGGCAACAGTTTATGACCAACCTATCTCTCTAAATTAATCCAATACATACAAATATTTAGTTACAAAGTCATGTAGAACTATAAGTGGGAAAAGGCTCAGTGAGTCCTAAGGCAATTTTGTGAATCCAAAGGAATTGAAGGGAAACTGACAAATCAGGAATGTGGCTATAATGCTGTGCTTCCTAAAACTGTACCTACTTAGACTCCTCCATTAGATTACATTTAGCTGATCTCTTGATGTTTAACCAAGTAGTTCCTCTATTAGTCCTATTGCTAGCAGAGCAAGAGGATTCACGTTTGGAGAATCTAGGTTTGGCTGGCTGCTTTAAATGGGCCAAGAATGCACATGGAGATTTGGAGGGTAACAACGACAGCAATGTGGGACCTGGGAAGAGCAAATAGACAGTGACTTACTCTTTGACTTAACTGCAGTTATAAGACACCACAATGATTAAAGAGAGAAATAAGTCATCTGATGTTTAGATGTTTGTCATTAAGCTATATGTGTCTTCCTCACCACCAGGTGTCATCACATAGATCATATATATATTATATATATAATATATATAAAAAATATATATATATATTATATATATATATATATAATCAAGTATTTGCTACATGGTGTACCATCATCAAATTTTCATTGAATTCAAAACTAGGATTTCAATAGTTGGAATTTTATCCTGTGACTATGACAAGCTTGTAGGCAGTATTATCAAGCTTTGCTATATGGAATTATTTGGTTTGAAAGAGGTGACTTGACATAAAGTATGTCTGAGTCTTAATGTTAAATCTCATAGCTATATTGGTGACACTAGTGGTAAAGAATCTGCTTGCAAATTCAGGAGATGTAAGAGACACAGGTTTGGTCCCTGGGTCAGGAAGATCCCCTGGAAAAGAGCATGCAACCCACTCCAGTATTCTTGTCTGGAGAATCCCATGGACAGAGGAACCTGGCAGGCTACAGTCCATAGGACTACAAAGAGTTGGACATGACTGAAGTGATTTAGCATGCATGCATAGCTATGTTAGTTAATACTTCCATGTAGCAACACATTAGGTTAAAAATTTACTTTTATTTAGTCATCAAGACAATTTTTCTGCATGATATCAAGCATCAATGAAATTTAGAACCATCTGGACCTTTGGCATTATTTAGAAAGAAGTACTATGACATGCTTACCTGTGTACATTACTTTGACTTTAAGCACTGAGACCAGTAATTACATAACTGTAAATTCAATCCCACCCAAATTTCTGGGCTACGTTATGTGTCCCCACAGGAGAAAATAAAGAGTTCTAGTTACTCTGTGACTAGGTACCTAGTTTAGTGGTTCAGAATCGTATCTCGGGCATCTCTCTCAGAGATTCAGATGTAGTTGGCCTGGAGTATAGTCTGGGTATCAAGAGTTTTTGAGAAGTTTGCTAGATAGTTCTACCATAGAGGTAAAGTTAAAAACCATTCATTTAATTCATTCACTTACTAGTTCTATGCTGTCCTTGGTATTTCAATCAGTTCAGTTCAGTTGCTCAGTTGTGTCCAACTCTTGGCAACCCCAGTGGACTTCAGCGTACCTGTTTCCCTGTCCTTCACTATCAGAGTTTGCTCAAACTCAGGTCCAATGAGTTGGTGATGTCATCCAACCATCTCATCCTCTGTTGTACCCTTCTCTCCTGCCCTCAATCTTTCCCAGCATCAGGGACATTTCCAATGAGTTGCCTCTTTCCATCCGGTAGCCAAAGTATTGGAGCTTCAGCTTCAGCATCAGTCCTTCTAATATTCAGGGTTTATTTCCTTTAGGGTTGACTGGTTTGATCTCCTTGCAGTCCAAGGGACTCTCAGGAGTCTTCTCCAGCACCACAGTTCAAAAGCATTAATTCTTCAGCACTCAGCCTTTTTTATGATCCAGATCTCACATTCATACATGACTACTGGAAACACCATAGCTTCAACTATATGCACCTTTGTCAGCAAAGTGATGTCTCTGATTTTTAATCTGCTGTCTAGGTTCTGCATAGCTTTTCTTCAAAGAGCAAGCATCTTTTAATTTCATGGTTGCAGTCACCATCTGCAGTAATTTTGGAGCCCAAGAAAATAAAGTTTGTCACTGTTTCCATTGTTTCCCCATCTATTTGCCGGGAAGTAATGGGACCAGATGCCATGATCTTTGTTTTTTGAATGTTGAGTTTTAAGCCAACGTTTTCATTCTCCTCTTTAACCTTCATCAAGAGGCTCTTTAGTTCCTCTTCACTTTCTGCCATTAGGATGATGTCATCTGCATATCTGTGGTTATTGATTTTTCTCCCTGAAATGTTGATTCCAGCTTGTGCTTCATCCAGCCCGACATTTCGCTTGATGTACTCTGCATATAAGTTAAATAAGCAGGGTGACAGTAAACAGCCTTGACGTACTCCTTTCCCAATTTTGAACCAGTCCTTTGCTCCATGTCCAGTTCTAACTGTGGCTTCTTGATCTGCACACAGGTTTCTCAGGAGTCAGGTAGTGTGCTCAGGTATTCCCATCTCTTGAGTCCATTACGTCTCCTGCATTTGCAGGGAGGTTCTTTACCACCAGTACCACCTAGGCCATCACAAACGGTATAGCATGGTAGTGAATTTGCAGTTAGGCCATCTGAAAGTAAATGCTGGCTCCACCATTTTCTAACTAGATGACCTTGGATCACTTTCCCTGATGGCTCAGATTATAAAGAATCTGCCTGCAGTGCAGGAGACCCAGATTCAATCCCTGGGTCGGGAAGATCGCCGGGAGAAGGGAATGGCAACCTACTCCAGTATCTTGCCTGGAAAATTCCATGGACAGTGGAGTCTGGCAAGCTACAGCCCATAGGTTTGCAGAGTTGGAAGCGACTGAGTGACAAACACTTTCACTTTCACAATATAGATAATGATCGTAGTTATTAGGGTTGTGATCATTAAGTGAAATGATACCCATAACATATTATACACAGAGCCTAGTACATAGTAAGTGTTCAAATCCATGTTAGCAACTCTGTTTTTAAATGATAAAATTAGGCAGATAATAATTAGAGTTTGTTTAAAATTAACAAACAATGATTTGGCGGTTAAAACAAATTATCTTATCAATCTTATTTGCCATTCATACACTAGACCGCTCATATTTACACATCTTTCAAGAGAGTAACTTTGTCTTGAAAGTACTGAATTTCTTAGGGGAAAAGTGTATAGAGTTCTACATTACCTCTAATGCATGGAAAGTCCATTGTCTTTAATATCATAGATAAATGCTAGTATATGACATAATAATTGCTATATTACTGGGAGTTTTCAATTAATCCATAAAAGAAAACAAAATGATCAGCCTAATTGCCTCAAGATGGATATATGATGCATAAATCTCTTGTTTAATAGATCTAGTAATAGGCCACCTGTTTCCAAGCCTCCTTCCCAGTTGAGTATATGAATGACTAGTGTTCATGAAGTGAACAAATCCAGACTTTGAAGTGCTATAATGTTGCAGTTCATGACAGTTCAGCTCAGTTCAGTCACTCAGTCATGCCTGACTCTTTGCGACCCCATGAATCGCAGCACACCAGGCCTCCCTGTCCATCACCAACTCCAGGAGTTTACTCAAACTCATGTCCATTGAGTCAGTGATGCCATCCAACCACCTCATCCTCTGTCATCCCCTTCTCCTCCTGCCTTCAATCTTTCCCAGCATCAGGGTCTTTTCAAATGAGTCAGCTCTTCGTATCAGGTGGCCAAAGTATTAGAGTTTCAGCTTCAACATCAGTCCTTCCAAGTAATATTCAGGACTGATTTCCTTTGGGATGGACTGGATGGATCTCCTTGCAGTCCAAGGGACTCTCAAGAGTCTTCTCCAACACTACAATTCAAAAGCATCAATTCTTCAGCGCTCAGCTTTCTTTATAGTCCAACTCTCATATCCATACAGGACTACTAGAAAAACCATAGCCTTGACTAGATGGAACTTTGTTGGCAAAGTAATGTCTCTGCTTTTTAATATGCTGTCTAATTTGTTCATAACTTTTCTTCCAAGGAGCAAGTGTCTTTTAATTTCATGGCTGCAGTCACTATCTGCAGTGATTTTGGAGCCCCAAAAATAAAGTCTGACACTGTTTCCACTGTTTCCCCATCTATCTGCCATGAAGTGATGGGACCAGATGCCATGATCTTCGTTTTCTGAATGTTGAGCTTTAAGCCAACTTTTTCACTCTCCTCTTTCACTTTCATCAAGAGGCTCTTTAGCTCTTCTTCTCTTTCTGCCATAAGGGTGGTATAATCTGCATATCTGGGGTTATTGATATTTCTCTTGACAATCTTGATTCCAACTTGTGCTTCATCCAGCCCAGTGTTTCTCTTGATATACTCTGCATATAAGTTAAATAAGCAGGGTGACAATATACAGCCTTGACATACTCCTATCCCTATTTGGAACCAGTCTGTTGTTCCATGTCCAGTTCTAACTGTTACTTCTTGACCTGTGTGATGATTTCTCAAGAGGCAGGTCAGGTGTTCTGGTATTCCCATCTCTTTCAGATTATTCCACAGTTTGTTGTGGTCCACACAGTCAAAGGCTTTGGCATAGTCGATAAAGCAGAAGTAGATGCTTTTCTGGAACTTTCTTGCTTTTCAGTGATCCAGCGGATGTTGGCAATTTGATTTCTGGTTCCTCTGCCTTTTCTAAATCCAGCTTGAACATGTGGAAGTTCACAGGTTCCAGACTGTTGAACCCTGGCTTGGAGAATTTTGAGCATTACTTTACTATCATTTGAGATGAGGGCAATTGTGTGGTAGTTTGACCAATCTTTGCTATTGACTTTCTTTGGAGTTGGAATGAAAACTGACCTTTTCCAGTCCTGTAGTCACTACTGAGTTTTCCAAATTTGCTGGCATATTGAGTGCAGTACTTTCACAGCATCATCTTTTAGGATTTGAAATAGCTCGACTGGAATTCCATCACCTCCACTAGCTTTGTTCATAGTGGTGCTTTCTAAGGCCCACTTGACTTTGGATTCAAGGATGTCTGGCTGTAGGTTGGTGATTATACCATCATGATTATCTACATCGTGAAGATCTTTATGTATAGTTCTTCTGTGTATTCTTGCCACCTCTTCTTAATATCTTCTCCTGTTCAAGTGAGTGAGGTCGCTCAGTCGTGTCTTTGAGACCCCGTGGACTAGCCCACCAGGTTCCTCTGTCCATGGGATTGTCCAGGCAAGAATACTGGAGTGGATTGCCATTTCCTTCTCCAGGGGAATCTTCCCAACCCAGAGATCGAACCCAGGTCTCCCACATTGCAGGCAGATGCTTTAACCTCTGAGCTACCATTTCTGTCCTTTACTGTGCCCAACTTTGCATGAAATGTTCCCTTGGTATCTCTAATTTTCTTGAAGAGATCTCTAGTCTTTTCCATTCTGTTGTTTTCCTCTTTTTCTTTCCATTGATTGCTGAGGAAGGCTTTCTTATCTCTCCTTGCTGTTCTTTGAAACTCTGCATTCAAATGGGTACATCTTTCCTTTTCTCCTTCGCCTTTTACTTCTCTTCTTTTGACAGCTATTCATAAGGCCTCCTCAAAGAACCATTTTGCCTTTTTGCATTTCTTTTTCTTGGGGATGGTCTTGATCCTTGTCTCCTGTACAGTGTCACAAACCTCTGTCCATAGTTCTTCACACACACTGTCTATCAGATCTAATCCCTTGAATCTGTTTGTCACTTCCACTGTATAATTGTAAGGGATTTTATTTAGGTCATACCTGAATGGTCTAGCGGTTTTCCCTACTTTCTTCAATTTCAGTCTAAATTTGGTAATAAGGAGTTCATGGTCTGTGCCACAATCAGCTCCTGGTCTTGTTTTTGCTGACTGTACAGAGCTTCTCCATCTTAGGCTGCAAAGAATGTATTCAGTCTGATTTCAGTATTGACCATTTGGTGATGTCCACATGTAGAGTCTTCTCTTGTGTTGTTGGAAGAAGGTGTCTGCTATGACCAGTGTGTTCTCTTGGCAAAACTCTATTAGCCTTTGCCCTGCTCTCTTCTGTACTCCAAGGCCAAATTTGCCTGTTACTCCAGGTATTTCTTCCTACTTTTGCATTCCAGTCCACTATAATGAAAATGACATCTTTGTTGGGTGTTAGTTGTAGAAAGTCTTGTAGGTCTTCATAGAACCATTCAACTTCAGCTTCTTCAGCATTACTGGTCGGGGACTTGGATTACTGTGATATCGAATGGTTTGCCTTGGAAACGAACAGAGATCATTCTGTTGTTTTTGAGACTGCATCCAAGTACTACATTTCAGACTCTTTTGTTGACTATGATGGCTACCCCATTTCTTCTAAGGGATTCTTGCCCACAGTAGTAGATATAATGGTCATCTGAGTTAAATTCACCTGTTCCAGTCCATTTTAGTTCACTGATTCCTAAAATGTCGACGTTTACTCTTGCCATCTCCTATTTGACCATTTCCAATTTACCTTGATTCATGGACCTAACATTCCAAGTTCCTATGCAATATTGCTCTTTACAGCATTAGACTTTACTTCCATCACCAGCCACATCCACAACTTTGTGTTGTTTTTGCTTTGGCTCCGTCTCTTCATTCTTTCTGGAGTTATTTCTCCACTGATCTCCAGTAGCATAATGGGCACCTACCAATGTGGGGAGTTCATCTTTCAGTGTCCCATCTTTTTGCCTTTTCAATTCAATGACAGCTCATCTCAATTTTGCATTTTACATAAATCAGATTGTTTCTAGATTTTCAGAAAAATCCATGTCCTCCTTATTACTTTTATTGCACGCTCATCATTGAGATATTCTCTAGATAGAAGTTCTAGGTTTAAAGGCTCCACTTAGAGGGTGAATACAAAATAAGTATAGGAAAGGATATAGACGTGGTTAAGTGGTTGGATACCTGGTTGATTTGTTCAAGACCAAATTCACAGCATGCTGGCATAACTGAAGTTAACATTCAGTCAGGCTGCTCAGCAATCATTTACCACCATTTGACTTCATTATTTAATCTATCACATCAGTCAGAGACTGCCATACATGATCCTATCTAGAATAAGTATAAATTAAGCCTAAATGAGCCTTGCCATTTTTAACATTTCAAAGGTTCAGGCTCTAGTGATTTAAAATTTGTGATGAATCAGACTTCTCTGAATAAAGGGGTGCAATTATTCTTGGCAGATTAACAGTGTTAGCAGATGGAGGGAGGTGTATTTAAGCTACTTAAAACAGATCATTTGTAAGTACCTAAGAAGTAATTTGCTACAAATTTTAGATATGATAATTATAAATCATCATGCCAAGCTTGATGAAACTTGTCGCTATGCTTATAGTAGAGATGATTCTTGAGGATGTTATTCATTATTTGCTCTTAAAAAAACCTCACAGAATACATATTTCTCTCTGGTTTTATTATTAGGAAAAGTTATTTTTACCAGGAAAAAGATAGTATTAATTATAGATTAAAATGTGAGCTTTCTAGTCAAGATTAGCTGTCATTAATCCTAACTCTGTCACTTCCTGGCTGTGTGAACTTTGGAAACTTACTTAATCTCTATGAGCCTCAATTGCCTCACCTGTAAAATGGGGAAAAAATAGCCCCTACAGAGAGGATTCAATGAATTTGTACATGAACAGTGCTTAGAACTATACCTGATATACTTGGTAAATGGTCAGTAAATGTTAACTCTGAAATTAGCATAATGTTTTCTTAGTAACCAGTTTTTTTTTTTCCAAATAAACTTATTGGATATTTTCCTCTTCATGTTGCTGCCAAGCAGCTTAAGGTTCACTTTGTGACCCACCTCACACAAGGATAAAAATTTGCACTTTGAGATTCCTTCTTACTTTTTTACAATTATTTTAAATTTACTTGGCTTTGTTAAATTGCTTGAACCTCTGTAATTCCTTTTTAAATAAGATATATATCAATCAGCTAAAGGTTCAATAATACATAAGTCAAAACTACCTTAACTTCAGCTACTATAATGTTGATGTATGGCAAAACCAATACAATATTGTAAAGTAATTAACCTCCAATTAAATAAATTTATACTTTAAAAAGAATCAAAGTTAAAAGTCTCTTTGAAAAGTTGTCATTCAGACTTTCTCATGTTTTAAATTGACTTTTCCCCATTAATCTGATTGGTAAAAAATTAACCTCTTACTATAAAAGTTTGAAGACATGTAGAAAAGCAAAGAAAATGATGAACACCCACATATCAAGTACCTAGATTTTACAATTATTAATATTTTGCCATAGTTACTTATTTTTCCATATTTATTTTATGTTAGTTAAAATACATGATGCTTCACCCCTAATTACTTCAGCATGCATGTCTAAAAATAAGGACATTTTCTTTTGTAACTCTAGCATTATTAAAACTGACAAAATTAACATTATGAATTAATATATTTTAAAAGACTATGGACAGCTCTTGTTCCATCATTCTTGACCCTTCCTGGAACTTCAAGAGAAAAAAGAATGAAGGGAAATTTAATTCATCTCCCTCTGTAAGTTCATACAGGTTGCCCCTCCCCATTGGCATCCTGCATCTGTAGGCAAGTTAATAACTCTCTTTCCCCACTGGCAAAAATTACTGTCTTCTCACAAATTATGGTAGTTAATGTTTGTTAGATACTTTGCAATTCATCGATTGAAGTTGCAGTATATACCCCAAACTATCTTAATCACACAGTTGAAATGAATTGTGTTGCTGCTGCTGCTGCTGCTGCTGCTAAGTCGCTTCAGTCGTGTCCGACTCTGTGCAACCCCATAGACGGAAGCCCACGAGGCTCCTCTGTCTCTGGGATTCTCCCGGCAAGAATACTGGAGTGGGGTGCCATTGCCTTCTCCAGTGCATGAAAGTGAAAAGCGAAAGTGAAGTCGCTCAGTTGTGCAGACTCTTAGCGACCCCATGGACTGCAGCCTACCAGGCTCCTCCGTCCATGGGACTTTCCAGGCAAGAGTGCTGGAGTGGGGTGCCATTGCCTTCTCCGTAAATTGTGTTAGTAACAGTTAAAACAGTTACTGTACCAACTCTAGCAGCACTAAGACAATCCGTGTTAACCACTAGCCCGTCTCTCCCCACCTCTCCCAGAGAATAACTTTATCTCCTTCCTTTCTAGCTTTGTAAAATTCTTTCATCATTTTAGACAACATTGAATAATTATCTGCAAACTAGTGATATGAAACCTTGAATTTTATCAGATGTGATCCGTTTATTGTCCATTTGAGGCTTTGTCTGTTTCTTTCTTTCTTTCTTTTTTTTTTTTTTTCAGGAAATACATGGCTTAATTACATCATTCTCCTCTGAGGGAACTCAGGCCAAAATAATGCTTTTGGAAAGTTCAGACCCCTCAAAATGCTTCACCACTTGGAAAATTTACCAGATTACTTAAAAACATCTTTCATCAGTGTTTTCCTCAATTTGTTCTTCCTTGATTGTGTTCTCCCATGTATTAGAGATTAAATATTGAGTCAAATATTTAGTCTTGGACAAAACATCACATTTAGAAATAGCATGGGTTCCATCATGCCTAGACAAGCACTGTGCAGCTCTTATTCCCATGAGGGTGGTTATTTGACAGGACCACTGTCACTCTTTGCTATTATGGGCTCCATTAATGCTGCCAGGAAAAAGGGACTCTGGCATTCTGGCAGTTGTTCTTTGCCAGGCTCAAAACTTTCTTCTAAGCTTACAAGCTGGCTGCACAGAGATTTTAGGAGCACTGTTTGACATCTTGACTGTTGAAATAGTCATAACTGAAAAATACACTAAGTTGTCTTTGTCTTATCTGGTTCTTTTTTTCTGGTTTAGTGCATTCTGGGCAGGAGATATATATTTTACATAAGTCAAAATTTGATGCAAAATAATTCACACTTACTTGTATGAATTAAATGCATTTTTGAATTTGACCATCATCGTAACTCTAAGGTTGAGCAAGAACTAACAGATCCATTTTACAGGTGAGCCTGTTAGAACATTTTTTAATTTTAATTTCCTGAAATCACAAAGGCCAAGAAAAGAGCTCAGTTCTCTTGAACTGTGGCCAATTATAGTATGCTGCCTCATAATCTGACTTGCTTATCCTATTATTGAGAATTTGACAAAGGACACCTAACTATGAACTAGGTTCTAGTCAGTTGTAAGAACTGAATGAATAAATGACAACAGATATAATTTAGAGAAGATGGATCAGTTTCCTTTATTCCTAAGATGGTACAATTGAACCTATATTTCTAGGTCTCTATTGTTTAGGTCTCCGTGTTGATCAAGATCTTTACAAAGTAAATAATGGATAATTATGGGTCATAAGTCATAAATGTGGCTATTTTCCCAAAGCCTACAAGAGAAAGAGGACATTCAGTGAATGTGATTGCATGCATATTTCTGGTTTTCCTTTCTGAGATAGTTTTCATATTTTTTTAATGAAAAGTTACCAATAGATTATCTATGGCACATTTTTTTTAATTTTAAATTTATTTTTTAACTGAAGGTTAATTGCTTTACAGAATTGTGTTGGTTTCTGCCAAACATGAACATGAATCAACCTCTATGGAGCATTTTGTTTGCCAAGAATATTGAATCATTAATTCAGTGAAAAACGAGTCCTGCCCCATGTAATGATTAGTGAAAAGAATTCACTTTGGTATTTCCAGATAGTGTAAATGGGATATTGACTTTTGGACACTTTTCCTGCCACTAACCATATGGCAAATTTGTGACCAGTGGTAAGTGATTGTTCTAGTGAGAAGAAAGAACATCCCAAATACCTGAATATAACAGTGTCAAGGCTTTCTGGTCCTCTCCGTTAAAATGTACTTAGGAGCCTGTTCATGACACTGCCACCTTTTCTTCCTCTTTCCTTCCTCCAATCTCTCTGCTGTTCACCATCTTCTCTGGTTACACTTGATTTAACCAGAACTACTACCACTGACTCAAATGGAAAATATGCAGAACTGCTGCCCAGAAAGCAAGCATGTGGCAGAATCCTCTTGAACGCCAGTGGTGTCACTCAGTGCTAATGATAGCCTGCAAGGACCATCAATCATTTTAGGGAATACCCATGTCATAGGATACAGGAATTTCAAAAGCAAAGGGGTAACTGTATAACATTGAAAAAGTGCAAATAAGTAGTTATCAGTTACCACAAATGAATTTGGTAGTAGATAAGGTAAAAATATTCTGTCTAAGATGACATTAACAGTGAGAATTCTGAATTTGAATAGTACTTTTTCACCTTGTCAGTATACTTTCCCATCTGTTATCTCATTTAATCCTCACAATAGTCCTATAAAGTAGGCATGGCAAGGAGGTATTATCACCCCCTATTTGACCCATGAGAAAACCCAAGTAAAATGATGAGCCAATGACAGTACCTGGACTAGAATTTAGGACGTCTGACTATTTATCCAGCCATCCAGCCATTCCTTTCTTCCTTCAAATATAAGAGCTTCAGCCTCAGCACATTAGATGCCTTCAAAGAGAGAGAGTGAATATCTGTTTTAAAAGATTATTTTTTTATAGCTTTATTTACTTGGAAATATTTCAGACCCATGGGAAAATTGTGAGAAAATTACAGTGAACATCAGCTTGCCTTTTATATAGATTCACCAGTTGTTAACATTGTGCCATAATCATATTATTTCTGTGTATACATATGTGCCTAAGTATGTTTTTTCCATTTGAGAGTTCACTGCAAATATGACACTTTACCCCTAAATAATTTAGTGTGTCACAACTAAGGTCCGTCTAGTCAAGCCTATGGTTTTTCCAGTGGTCATGTATGGATGTGAGAGTTGGACTGTGAAGAAGGCTGAGTGCCGAAGCATTGATGCGTTTGAACTGTGGTGTTGGAGAAGACTCTTGAGAGTCCCTTGGACTGCAAGGAGATCCAACCAGTCCATCCTAAAGGAAATTAGTCCCAACTGTTCATTGGAAGGACTGATGCTGAAGCTGAAACTCCAGTACTTTGGCCACCTCATGCGAAGAGTTGACTCATTGGGAAAGACTCTGATGCTGGGAGAGATTGGGGGCAGGAGGAGAAGGGGACGACAGAGGATGAGATGGCTGGATGGCATCACGGACTTGATGGACATGAATCTGAGTGAACTCTGGGAGTTGGTGATGGACAGGGAGACCTGGCGTGCTGCGATTCACGGGGTCGCAAAGAGTCGGACACGACTGAGTGACTGAACTGAACTAAGAAGAATAAGGACTTTCTCCTACATGGGTGCAATATAACTATTATATTCATTAAAATTAACTTTGATATAATACTATATCTACTACATATTCTACCTTCAAATTTCCCCATTTGTCCCATAATATCCTTTAGAGTATTTTTCTGATCCAGAATCCAATAGAAGATTATGCATAACATTTTTTATAGTGTCTTTCTCCTTTTATCTAGAACAGTTCCTTGTTGTTGTTCAATTGCTCAGTCATGTCCAACACTTTGTGGCCCCATGAACTGCAGTGTGCCAGGCTTCCCTGTCCTTTACCATCTCTTGGAGCTTGCTCAGGCTCATGTCCATTGAGTCAGTGATGCCATCCAACCATATCATCCTCTGTAGTTCCCTTCTCCTCCTGCCTTCAATCTTTCCCAGCATCAGTGTTTTCACTAATGAGTCAGTTCTTCACATCAGGTGGCCAAAGTATTGGAGCTTCAGCTTCAGAGTCAGTTCTTCCAATGAATACTCAAGGTTGACTTCCTTTAGGATTGACTCGTTTGATCTCCTTCCAGTTCAAGGGGCTCTCAAGAGTCTTCTCCAACACCACAGTTCAAAAGCATCAATTCTTCAGTGCTAAGCATTCTTTATGGTCCAACTCTCACATCCATACTTGACCACTGGAAAAATCGTAGCTTTGACTAGATGGACCTTTGTTGACAAAGTAATGTCTCTGCTTTTTATTATGCTGTCTATGTTGGTCATAGCTTTTCTTCCAAGGAGCTAGTGTCTTTTAATTTCATGGCTGCAGTCACCATCTGCAGTCATTTTGAGCCCAAGAAAATAAAGTATCCCCATCAATTTGCCATGAAGTGAAGGGACCAGATGCCAGTTTTTTGAATGCTGTGTTTTAAGCCAACTTTTTTCACTCTCTTTCACCTTCATCAGAAGGTCCTTTAGCTCCTCTTGGCTTTCTGCCATTAAGGTGGTGTCATCTGCATATCTGAGATTATTGATATTTCTCTCAGCAGTCTTGATTTCAGCTTGTGCCTCATCCAGCCTGGCATTTTGCGTGATGTCTTCCACATAGAAGTTAAATAAGCAGGGTTACAATATCAGCCTTATTTTACTCCTTTCCCAATTTATAACCAGTCCATTCCTCCATGTCCAGTTCTAACTGTTGCTTCTTAACCTGCATACAGGTTTCTCAGGAGGCAGGTAATGTGGTCTGGTCTTCCCATCCCTTTCAGAATTTACCACGATTTGTTGTGATCCACACAGTAAAAGGCTTTAACGTAGTCAATGAAGCAGAAGTAGATGCTTTTCTGGAATTCTCTTGCTTTTTTGATGATACAACAGATTTTGGCAAATTGATCTCTGGTTCCTCTGCCTTTTTTAAATCTAGCTTGAACTTCTGGAATTTCTCAGTTCACATATTGTTGAAGCCTAGCCTGTAGAATTTTGAGCATTACCTCGCTAGCATGTGAAATGAGAGTAATGTGCAGTAGTTTGAACATTCTTTGGCACTGCTTTTGTTTGGGATTGCAATGACAACTGACCTTTTCCAATCCTGTGGCCACTGCTGAGTTTTCCGAATTTGCTGGCATATTGAGTGCAGCACTTTCACAGCATCATCTTTTAGGATTTGAAATAGCTCAGCTGAAATTCCATCATCTCCACTAGCTTTGTTCGTATTGATGCTTCCTAAGGCCCACTTGACTTTGCACTTCAAGATGTCTGGCTGTAGGTGAGTGATTGCACCATCATGGTTATCTAGGTCATTAATTTTTTTTTTTTTTGCATAGTTCTTCTGTGTAGTCTTGCCACCTCTTCTTAAGATCTTCTGCTTCTGTTAGGTCCATACCATGTTCCTTTGGTATCTCTAATTTCCTTGAAGAGATCTCTAGTCTTTTCCATTCTTTTGTTTTCTTCTATTTCTTTGCATTGTTCACTTAGGAAGGCTTTCTTCTCTCTCCCTGTGTTCTTTGGAACTCTTCATTCAGATGGGTACATCTTTCCTTTTCTCCTTTGCCTTTTACTTCTCTTTTCTCAACTATTTGTAAGAACTCCCTAGACAACTGTTTTGCTTTTTTGCATTTGTTTTTCTGGGGGATGGTTTTGATCACCACATCCTGTACAGTGTTATGAACCTCTGTCCATAGTTCTTCAGGCACACTGTCAATTAGATCTAACCCCTTGAATCTATTTGTCACTTCCACTGTATAATTGTAAGGGCTTTGATTTAGGTCATAACTGAATGGCCTAGTGGTTTTCCCTACTTTTTTTCAATTTAAGTCTGAATTTGACAGTAAGGAATTCATGATTTGAGCCACAGTCAGCTCCCAGTCTTAGTTTTGCTGACTGTGTAGAGCTCCATCTATGGCTGCAAAGCATATAATCAATCGGATTTTGGTATTAATCATGTGGTGATGTCCAAGTATAGAGCTGTCTCTTCTGTTGTTGTAAGAGGGTGTTTGCCCTGACCAGTGCATTCTCTTGGGAAAACTCTGTTAGTCTATGCCCTGCTTCATTTTGTACTCCAAGGCCAAACTTGCCTGTTAATCCAGATGTGTCTTGACTTCCTACTTTTGCATTTCAGTCCCTAGATTTTTTAATTGAAATCTATTTAAAACTGATTTAGGGACATTGTTGTCCTTGAAGCCACTAGGCCAATTGTTTGTGGAATTATCTTCAATTTGGACTCATTTGATTATTTCCTCATGATTAGATTGAGTTTATATATTTTTTTACTAAATTATGACTTGCATGATTTTTGTGTCCTTCGGTGTCTGAATTCAAGAGTTAGGTATGTGATTTAACTTTGTCTCATCATTTATCATTCCGAGTTTGATCATTTGTTTGAGAAACTATCTGATGAATGGTTGTTCAGTCACCAAGTCAAGGCCGACTCTTTCCAACCCCATGGACTGCAGCTTGCCAGGCTTTCCTGTCCCTCACCATCTCCCAGAATTTGCCCAAGTTCACATCCATTGAGCTGATGATGCCATCCAGCCATTTCTTCCTCTGTTGCCCTTTTTTCCTTCTACCTTCTGTCTTTCCTAGCATCTGGGTCTTTTCTAGTGAGTCAGCTCTTCACATCAGGTGGCCAAAGTACTGGAGATTCAGCCTCAGCATCAGTTCTTCCAATGAAAATTCAGGGTTTATTTCCTTTAGGATGGATTGGTTTGCTCTCTTTGCTGTCCAAGGCACTCTCAAGAGTCTTCTCTAACACCACAGTTCGGAAGTATCAGTTCTTTGGTGCCTGTTTATTGTCCAGCTCTCATATCCGTACATGACTACTGAAAAGACCATAGCTTTGACTAGACAGATCTTTCTTGGCAAAGTGATATATTTGCTTTTTTAGACAGTGTCTAGTTTTGTCATAGCTTTCCTGCCAAGAAGCAGTTTTCTTCTAATTTCATGGCTGCAGTCACCATCTGCATTGATTTTAAAGCCCAAGAAGAGAAAATCTGTCACTGCTTCCAACTTTTCCCCTTCTATTTGCCATGGAGTGTTGGGCCCCAATGCCATTATCTTAGTTTTTGAATGTTAAGATTTAAGTCAGCTTTTTCACTCTCCTTTTTAATCTTCACCAAGAGGTTCTTTAGTTCCTTTTTGCTTTCTGCCATTAGAGTAGAGTCATCTGTATATCTGAGTTTATTGATATTTCTCCCAGCAATCTTGATTCGAGCTTGAGCTTCATCCAGCCCAGCGTTTTGCATGATGTACTCTCCATGTAAGTTAAATAAGCAGGGTAACACACATCAACATACATAGTTGATGTACTGCTTTCCCAATTTGGAACCAGTCTGTTGTTCCATGTCCAGTTCTACCTGTTGCTTCTTGACCTGCATACAGGTTTCTCAGGAGGCAGGTGAGTTGGTCTGGTATTCCCATCTCTTGAGTTTCATTAATTGGCAGGTGGATTCTTTGCCAGTAGCACCATCTGAGAAGCCCTGCTAGCATGTGAAATGAGTGCAGTCCTACAGTCGTTTGAACATTCTTTGGCATCATTGCCCTTCTTTGGGATTGGAATGAAAACTGACCTGTTTTAGTGACCCCACAAGAGACTGAGGCAGATTTTCCTGTGTGTGTTTGAGTCTCCAGTGGAGGAGCAGGTCGACAATGGCCTTTTGCAGTCAGTGACTCTGGCAGCAGCAGTCCTGAGAGACACAGTGTGCTGGCACCATAGTTTGGCCTCAGGTCAAACTATGGGAGGGAGCACAGCCCCAGCCGTCAGTAGAAAATTGGGTTAAAAATTTACTGAACATGGCCCTTCTGCCAGAGCAAGACCCAGTTTTCCCCACAGCCAGTCTCTCGCATAAGGAAGTTTGCACAAGCCTCTTATCCTCATCCATCAGTGGGCAGATAGAATGAAAAGAACAATCACAGAAAACTAACCAAAATGATCACATGGATCACACCTCTGTGTAACTCAATGAAACTATGAGCCATGCTGTATAGGGCTACCTAAGATGGACGGGTCATGGTGGAAAGTTCTGATAAAACATGATTCACTGGAGAAGGGGATGGCAAATGCCACTTTAATCCCTTATAATTAATCAATAATTTGTTGGGTGATAACTTGAGATCATTTAAATACCATGTTCCTCAAAACCTTTCATGGATGATTCTTTCCTGAATCACCTATTACAGTGGTGGTGGCTGACTAGCGTCTGAGTCCTTCTGCATGTATTAGTTGGTATTCTTACATAAAAAGTTCTTCCCTCTTTTATTACTATTACAATGAACTCACAGACATCAAAATTAGAACTTTTCACTCATTCCGGAAAATTCTTGCCTCTTTCTAGTTAAAACTCCCTAAGCACTATTGTGATATCTGTTACCACACATTTAATTGGCAAGTTTTTGTACTTTGTATAACAGATACAACCAGTGTACACCCTATTGTTCATGTTTTATGAACAGAAGTTTACTTGCTGCCTACATTTTGTTAAGCCAACATGCCAAGAATACACTGAAATGTAACATGGAGTTCCCACCCTCAAGGAACTTAAGGTTTAATAAGAGAAAGAACTTACCCCCACTTGAAGTGTGGTATAGGGCAGATGCAAACTGAACTAGATAGATACCCTTGGATCAATCATATGGCTCTTGTAGTCCTGGAAAGTTTTCTTCAAGAGGTGAAATGAGAAGGATGGGAGGACTTATCAGGTAAAGGGAAAAAAGTGTGCAAGCGCATATACATGCTGGGCTTGTTTGGAGAACTGTAGGATATTAATTTTACTAGAGTATAGCTGGATGTCTTTCAGTCCAGAGGTACAGGCAAGGGAATGTTGTACTCAATATGCTTTGAGATGTATTAATATTACCTATGAGTCAGGAATTCATTATTTTATTGCTAAAGAGAATCTGTTGCATGGATATGCCAAATTTTATTTATCCATTCTCTTGTTAATAGGCATTTGGGTTATGTAGATAAAGCTAATATCATCATTCTTGTTAAGGTCTTTATTAAACATATGGAATCATTTTCCTTGGATAAATAAGTAGGTGTAGAGTAACTAGATTATATGTGCTCAACTTTAAAAGGAATTGCCAAATTATTTTTCAAGGTAAAATGAAAAGTGAAAGTTGCTCAGTCATGTCTGACTCTTTGCAACCCCATGGACTATAGAGTCCATGAAATTCTCCAGGCCAGAATACTGGAGTGGGTAGCCTTTCCCTTCTCCAGGGGATGTTCCCAATCCAGGGATCAAACTCAGGTCTCTTGCATTGCAGGAGGATTCTTTACCAGCTGAGCCTCAAGGGTAATATCTTGGTATTATAATTGTTTGTCATTTTGTCCTTTCTGGTATGTGGTGGTGGTGGTGGTATCTCTTGGTAATTTTAACTTGCATTTCCTTGATTGTAAATGATATTGAGCACTTTTTTGTGTGTTTATTGGCCATTCAGATATCTTCCATGGAGTCTGCCTTTTCAGGACTTCTGATCAATTTTTCTAAATTATCTGTTTTCCTCATTGAGTTTTAGGAGTTCTTTATATTTTCTGGATGAGAGAGAGAAAATATAGAGAATAACTGACACTGGATATTTCCATCCAGTTTGTGGCTTGCCTTTTCACATACTTATGTTTTTTTGATGAATAGAAGTTTTGAAATTTGATAAAGTCTGTTTTTATTCTTTTTTTACTCACCATTTCCCTAAATTAGGCCATTGGGAGCCTCTTCAAGCTGGCTTCTGTGTTCTTTTGAAATGTCTTCATCAGTTTTTAAATGTTTCCTTATGTTCGGGCACACAGTGTCCCAGGCTCACGGTGTACTTTCCCTTTACCAGCCCTGGAAGAAGCACTGGTTCAGTTTAGCAATGGATGGTATTTTGAAACCAAGATGTCTAGGCATAAGGTGTGTCCATTGTTACTGGGGTGTCATTGATCTGAGACATTTTCAGTGGGTGAATGAATTGACCTCTAATTCCATTCAAAGCCACAAGCTTCATTCTTTCTTTCATTTCACATTTCTACCCTCCATCCAAAGCGTGAGTCCTGATTCCCTAAGGCATTTATATTGGATTCGCTGAAATTTCATTGTTTCACTTGGGTTTTTCATAAGATAAAAGGGACAAATCCAAACAAACTTTTTGGCCAACCCTACATATATATTTGTTCAATCCTACAGTAAAATTATGCAGTAGAAAATGGCAACCCACTCCAGTATTCTTGCCTGGTAAATTCCATGGACAGAGGAGCCTGAGAGCTACAGTCCATGGGATCACAAAGAGTTGGACACAACTGAGCATGCACACATTGTACAATCAAAGTAGTTTTGGAATTTCTACACCCGGCGAAGCATCCATATGAGAGTTCTTGTTTTCCCCGTAGCCTCACCAATAAACAGTGTATTGTTGAACTTTTAAAGTTTTTTCTCATAATTTTGAATTTTCATTTCCCTTTTTACAAGTAAATTTGAGCTTTGTTTTTTAATATACTTAAGGATAACAGTAGATATATATTTTTTTTCATTATCTGTTTGTCCATGGTTTTGCTCAGATTTCTCACTTAATTTTGATCTTTTGTTTTCAACTATTTTGAAGAATCAGTCAGTTCAGTTGTTCAGTCATGTTCCACTCTTTGCAATACCATGGACTGCAGCACGCCAGGCTTCCCTGTCCATCATCAACTTCCAGAGCTTACTCAGATGCACGTCCATCAAGTTGATGATGCCGTCCAACCACCTCATCCCCTTCTCTCCTGCCTGCAATCTTTCCTAGCATCAGGGTCTTTTCCAGTGGGTCAGTTCTTTGCATCAGGTGGCCAAAGTATTGGAGTTTCAGCTTCAGTATCAGTCCTTCCAATGAATATTCAGGACTGATCTCCTTTAGGATGGACTTGTTGGATCTCCTTGCAGCCCAAGGGACTCTGAAATGTCTTCTCCAACACCACAGTTCTTTTTTTTTTTTTTTAATTTAATTTTTTTTTTTTTTTTTTTTACTTTACAATACTGTATTGGTTTTGCCATACATTGACATTAATCCACCACAGGTGTACATGAGTTCCCAACCCTGAATCCCCCTCCCACCATCCTCCCCATATCATCTCTCTGGGTCATCCCAGTGCACCAGCCCCAGGCATACTGTATCCTATATCAAACCTAGACTAGCAATTCGTTTCTTACATGATAGTATACATGTTTCAATGCTATTCTCCCAAATCATCCCACCCTCTCCCAAGTAAGCCAGAAAGAAAAACACCAATACAGTATACTAACACATATATATGGAATTTAGAAAGATGGTAATGATAACCCTATATACGAGACAACACCACAGTTCTAAAGCATCAATTCAGCTTTCTTTATATTCCAACTCTCACATACATAAATGACTACTGGAAAAACCATAGCTTTGACTAAACAGACCTTTGTTAGGAAAGTAATGTCTC
The DNA here is from genome assembly GCF_042477335.2 of Ovis canadensis. Lineage (NCBI taxonomy): Eukaryota > Metazoa > Chordata > Mammalia > Artiodactyla > Bovidae > Ovis > Ovis canadensis. Next base: position 133,479,485 of record NC_091727.1, read on the forward strand.
TACTTTTTAGTATGTTATCTAGGTTGGTCATAGCTTTTCTTCCAAGGAGCAAGTATCTTTTAATTTCATGGCTGCAGTGATTTTGGAGCCCAAGAAAATAAAGTCTGTCACTGTTTCCACTGTTTCCCCATCTATTTGCCATAAAGTGATGGGAACAGATGCCATGATCTTAGTTTTCTGAATTTTGAGTTTTAAGCCAACTTTTTCACTCTCCTCTTTCACTTTCATCAAGAGGCCCTTCAGTTCTTCTTCGCTTTCTGCCATATAGTTGATATCTTCAGCATATCTGAGGTTATTGATATTTCTCTGAGCAATCTTGATTTTGAAATATACATATTTCTATATTAGGGATATTAGCCGTTTTGTGATAAATATTGCAAGTAACATTTGGAATTAGTTTGCAATTTGAATTTTGCTTGCTTATCATTATTTTTGCTCTGCAGAAAAATTTATGTAAACAAAATTTTCAATATTTTATTGCATCTGGACTTTAAATCATGGAGTGATTTTTTAATGATCCTCTCAAAATATTTAATTGGGAGCAACAGATCAACCTCAATTAAATAGACATTAGGTACTGATTATTTTCATGATGCTGTGGTGAAGACAAAAAAGCACATTCTTTATCTCAACGAATCCATAATTTCTTGGGAAATATGGACCTATATATCACTTTCCTGAACCTGCTGTTAGCTGTAGCTGACTAAATTGATTAAATTAAATCTCAAACCTAAAATAGGCATGTGATACTATACAGTAAATCTACTATATTCCTCTTTCTGCTCACCTTCCCACTTGGCAAAATGACTGTTTCATATATTTTCCTCTTTCATCCATGCTTTTCAACCTTTGCTTATATCTGATTGCTTTATATCTTACCTCACTGAAAAAGTGACATATGGTTAAAACTATAAACTTCAAATCTATACTGACTATATATGAATTGCAGCTGTATGTGAATACTAGCTGCATAACATTGAGCAAGTTTATTAACCTTTCTGTGTTTCAGTTTCTTCATCTATAAAATGAGGATAATACTACTACTTGCCTGATAGTTTTGATTAAGTGTCTGTGGGTGGGTGTGGATGTGCATTTATAATGCTTAGAAAATAATAGGTGTATGTAAGTATCTGCTATCATCATCATCTCCTAGAAACATCCTCTTCATCTCATGCCCAAATCTACACTGCTACTTTTGTGTGCATTCATATTCCTCCCTTTCCCCACAGTTTCCAAATAAGGATATAGCCCTCTTTTTGTCACAAATTCTTTCATCTGCTCTGTAGTTCCCATCCTTTTTCTCCTCTTCAAAATTTTTTCTACTTCAGCTATCTTCTCCCTTTTCTACATCATTAATTTTACCTTTTTTTACTGGATCAGTCCCAACAACATTAACATGCTTTCCTCCTTCCAAGTCTCTGATTTTACAAAAATAAACAACCTTTCTTGACCTCACCTCTACTCCAACTATCTCTCTATTTCACTGCTATTCATCCTAGTCAAACTCATTGAAAGATTTATCCACATTTACTTTCTTTAATTTATGAGCTTCCATTTACCCTTCAACCCACACCATTCTTGATTCTTTCTCTACAGTTCAAATGAAAATACTCTTAAAATAAATAAATTTATATTTTAAAAAATGACAGTGGAAAAAAAAGAAAGAAAGAAAATACTCTTGAAGCAGTCACTAACAATTTCCATGATGCAAAATTCAATGGACCTTTCTCTGTCATCATCTTACCTGGCTTGAGTAGCACAATTTACCAAACTATTTGTCTTGAAATATTCTTTGCTTTCATCAGCATCATGCTGTCATGTTTTTTTCCTACCTCAATAGCTGTTTTAAATAAAGCTTATGTCTAGGCTTCTCCTTCTCTACTTTCTAAGTGGTAGAATACTTCAAGACTGAGTGTTTGGACTTCTTCTCTCTGCATCTCTCTAAATAAACTCATTCAATTCTGAAATAATTTTCTCCAGTTTATTCTACTCTATTGAGTTCCTGCCTGATATCCAATTACCCAACTAGTATTTTCATTTGTTCCTTAATGGTATCTCAAAATAAAAATGTCCCATTTTGAAATCTTCATCTGTCCTCTCCAAAACTTACCTCCTATGCAGATCTTAGTTACTTCTTATCAGAAACTTAGTTACTCATATCAGAAACTTGTCATCTTTGGTTATTTTCTCCCACACATTTCTCAGTACCTCTTTACAATTTTATCTGCAAAATATATACTGAATCTGCCTTTCTTTTCTTCACATACATTTGAATTTCCTTAGATCAGGTCACTAACATGTTTTCTTTGAATTAGTACAATAGAGAATTCCAGAAAAAAAAAAATCGACTTCTGCTTCATTGACTATGCTAAAGCCTTTGAATGTGTGGATCACAACAAGCAGTGGAAAATTCTTAAAGAGATGGGAAGACCATACCACCTTACCTGCCTCCTGAGAAACCTGTATGCAGGTCAAGAAGCAATAGTTAGAACTGCATATGGAACAATGGACTGGGAAAGGAGTAATTTCAAAATTGGGAAAGGAGTACAACAAGGCTGTATATTGTCACCCTGCTTATTTAACTTATATGCAGAGTACTTCATGCAAAATGCCAGGCAGGATGAAGCACAAGCTGGACTCAAGATTGCTGGGAGAAATATCAGTAACCTCAGATATGCAGATGGCACCACCCTAATGGCAGAAAGTGAAGAGGAACTAAAGAGCCTCTTTATGAGGGAGAAAGAGGAGAGTGAAAAAGTTGGGTTAAAACTCAACATTCAGAAAACTAAGATCATGACATCTGGTCCCATCACTTCATGGCAAATAGATGGGGAAACAGTGGAAACAGTGACAGACTTTATTTTCTTGGGCTCCAGAATCACTGAAGATGGTAACTGTAGCCATGAGATTAAAAGATGCTTGTTCCTTGGAAGAAAAGCTATGACAAACCTAGGGTGTATATTAAAAATCAAGAGACATTACTTTGCCGACAAAGGTCTGTCTAGTCAAAGGTGTGCAGGTTTTCCTGTATAGATATAAAGATAGATATATGTATAGATATAAGAGATGTACCATAAAGAAGGCTGAGCAGCGAAGAATTGATGCTTATGAACTGTGGTGTTGGAGAAGACTCTTGAGAGTCCCTTGGACTGCAAGGAGTTCAAATGAGTCAATCCTAAAGGAAATCAACCCTGAATATTCATTGGAAGGACAGATGCTGAAACTCCAATCCTTTGGCCACCTGATGCAAAGAGCTGACTCATTGGAAAAGACCCTGATGCTAGGAAAGATTGAGGACAGGAGAAGAGTATGACAGAGGACAAGATGGTTGGATGGTATCACCAACTCGATGGATATGAGTTTGAGCAAGCTTTGGGAGATGGTGAAGGACAGGGCAGCTTGGTGTGCTGCAGCCCATGGGGTCTCAAAGAATCAGATATGACTGAGCAACTGAACAACAGTACAGTAGCTTCCAACCTGGTCTCCGTTCTGTCGTTTTTATCCCTACATTATCCAATGGTCAGTAAAGGCGATTGTTTTTCAATTTAAATTAAGTGAATTCTCACTGAACTCGAAGAAAAAGCTGTAGTCCTTATCATGTCTCACAAAGCCTAAGCCTATCTTTTCAGCCTCACCCCAAACCATTCACTGTGATCAATACCACATCAGTATCACTGGATACCCTAAAACTCTTAGAAGAAAACATAGGCCCAGAACACTCTTTGATATAACTTGCAGCAATAATTTTTTGGATCCATCTCCTAGAGTAATACAAATAAAAACAAAAATGAACAATTGGAACCTAACTAAACCCAAAAGCTTTTGCACAGCAAAATGAAGAGACAGCCTATAGACTGGGAGAAAATGTTCGCAAATGATGCTACCAAAAAGGGATTAAATTCCAAAATAGCTCATACATCTTAATACCAAAAAAAAAAAAAAAAAAAAGGCAACTCATTCAAAAAACGAGCAGAAGTCCCAAATAGACATTTCTCCAAAGACATATAGATAGCCAAGAGATATTTGAAAAGATGCTCAAAAACACTAATTATTCAGTTCAGTTCAGTCACTCAGTCATGTAAAACTCTTTGTGACCCCATGAATCGCAGCATGCCAGGCTTCCCTATCCATCACCAAATCCCGGAGTGTACCCAAACTCATGTCCATCGAGTCGGTGATGCCATTCAGCCATCTCATCCTCTGTCATCCCTTTCTCCTCCTGCCCCCAATCCCTCGTAGCATCAGGGTCTTTTCCAATGAGTCAACTCTTCACATGAGGTGGCCAAAGTACTGGAGTTTCAGTTTCAACATCAGTCCTTCCAAAGAACACCCAGGACTGATCTCCTTTAGGATGGAATGGTTGGATCTCCTTGCAGTCCAAGGGACTCTCAAGAGTCTTCTCCAACACCACAGTTCAAAAGCATCAATTCTTTGGCACTCAGCTTTCGTCACAGTCCAACTCTCACATCCATACATGACAACTGGAAAAACCATAGCCTTGACTAGATGGACCTTTGTTGACAAAGTAATGTCTCTGCTTTTGAATATGCTATCTAGGTTGGTTATAACTTTCCTTCCAAGGAGCAAGCGTCTTTTAATTCCATGGCTGCAATCACCATCTGCAGTGATTTTGGAGCCCCCCCAAAAATAAAGTTTGACACTGTTTTCACTGTTTCCCCATCTATTTCCCATGAAGTGATGGGACCAGATGCCATGATCTTCGTTTTCTGAATGTTGAGCTTTAAGCCAACTTTTTCACTCTCCTCTTTCACTTTCATCAAGAGGCTCTTCAGTTCCTCTTAACTTTCTGCCATAAGGGTGGTGTCATCTGTATATCTGAGGTTATTGATATTTCTCCTGGTAATCTTGATTCCAGCTTGTGCTTCCTCCAGCCCAGCATTTCTCATGATGTACTCTGCGTATAAATTAAATGAGCAGGGTGACAATATACAGCCTTGACGTACTCCTTTCCCTATTTGGAACCAGTCTGTTGTTCCATGTCCAGTTCTAACTGTTGCTTCCTGACCTGCATACAGATTTCTCAAGAGGCAGGTCAGGTGGTCTGGTATTCTCATCTCTTTCAGAATTTTCCAGAGTTTGTTGTGGTCCACACAGTCAAAGGCTTTGGCATAGTCAATAAAGCAGAAAGATGTTTTTCTGGAACTCTCTTGCTTTTTGATGATCCAGCAGATGTTGGCAATTTAATCTCTGGTTCCTCTGCCTCTCCTAAGACCAACTTGAACATCTGGTAGTTCATGGTTCAAGTATTACTGAAGCCTGGCTTGGAGAATTTTGAGCATTACTTTACTAGTGTGTGAGATGAGTGCAATTGTGTGGTAATTTGAGCATTCTTTGGCATTGCCTTTCTTTGGGATTGGAGTGAAAACTGACCTTTTCCAGCCCTGCTGAGTTTTCTAATTTTGCTGGCATATTGAGTGCAGCACTTTCACAGCATCATCTTCCAGGATTTGAAAGAGCTCAACTGGAATACCATCACCTCCACTAGCTTTGTTCATAGTGATGCTTTCTAAGGCCCACTTGACTTCACATTTCAGGATGTCTGATTCTAGGTGAGTGATCACACCATCGTGATTATCCGGGTCGTGAAGATCTTTTTTGTACAGTTTTTCTGTGTATTCTTGCCACTTCTTAATATCTTCTGCTTCTGTTAGGTCCCTACAATTTCTGTCTTTTATTGAGCCCATCTTTGCATGAAATGTTCCCTTGGTATCTCTAATTTTCTTGAAGAGATCTTTAGTCTTTCCCATTCTGTTGTTTTCCTCTATTTCTTTGCATTGATTGCTGAGGAAGTCTTTCTTATCTCTACTTGCTATTCTTTGGAACTCTGCATTCAGATGCTTATATCTTTCCTTTTCTCCTTTGCTTTTCACTTCTCTTCTTCTCACAGCTATTTGTAAGGCCTCCTCAGACAGCCATTTTGCTTTTTTTGCATTTCTTTTCCATGGGGATGGTCTTGATCCCTGTCTCCTGTACAATGTCACAAACCTCTGTCCATAGTTCATCAGGCACTCTGTCAGATCTAGTCCCTTAAATCTATTTCTCACTTCCACTGTATAATCATAAGGGATTTGATTTAGGTCATAGCTGAATGCTCTAGTGGTTTTCCCTACTTCTTTGATTATTAGAAACACAAATCAAATCTGCAGTGAGGTATCACCTCACACCAGTCACACTGACCATCATTAAAAGGTCTACAAATAACAAACGCTGGAGTGGGTGGGGAGAAAAAAGAACCCTCCTACACTGTTAATGGCAATGTAAATTGGTGAACCCACTGTGGAGAACAGTATGAGGGTTCCTTAAAAAACTAAAAATAGTTACCATTTGATCTAAAGATTATCATATTAGGTGAAGTAAACCAGACAGAGAAAGACAGATGTCATGTGAGTTCACTTACATATAAAATATTTAAAAAGTGATGCAAGTTAACTTATTTACAAAACAGAAATAGACTCACACACAGAGAAAATAAATTTATGCTTATCTAAGGGGATAGTGGATAGTGAGGGTGGGATCAGAGAAATAAATTGAGTTTATTTTTTATAAATCATATACATATATATATACATATATATACATATATATATATGTATATATATATAGTATGCTGCTAAGTCACTTCAGTCGTGTCTGACTCTGTGCGACCCCATAGACGGCAGCCTACCAGGCTCCCTCGTCCCTGGAATTCTCCAGGCAAGAACACTGGAGTGGGTTGCCATTTCCTTCTCCAATGCATGAAAGTGAAAAGCGAAAGTGAAGTTGCTCAGTCGTGCCCGACTCTTAGCGACCCCATGGACTGCGGCCTACCAGGCTCCTCTGTCCATGGGATTTTCCAGGCAAGAGTCCTGGAGTGGGGTGCCATTGCCTTCTCTGATATATATACTACTATATATAAAATATTTAGTTTTATGTCTTTGCTTTTGGTATCAGGCTACTATGGGCTTCAGAAGATGAGCTTGGAATTTTCCTTCTCTTCTATTTTTTTTTGAAAGGTTGATAGCAATTTCTTAAATATTTAATAGAATTCACCAAGGAAGCCACCTGTGTCTCTGCTTTTCTTTAATTCAGTTAGACTCAGGAATATATATTGTATGTTATATGATTTCTATCTTTTTAAGCTTATTGATTTATGACCTCACATATAATTTAGCCTGGAGAATATGTCATGTATGCTTAAAAAGATTATGTATTTTATAGTCATTGAGTGTACAGCTCTGTAATTAAATCATGTTATTTATATCTTCTGTTTTCTTCTGATGTTCCATCTAGTTGTTTTTATCTATTATTGAGAGCAAGATACTGAAAACTCTTCAAGTGTTATTGAATTGTGATTTTTGTTTTCATTTTTTCTGGTGTTGTTTTAGGTGCTCTATTATTAAGTGCATATAAGCTTGTTGTTTTATCACCCTGATCTATATTATCATAAAATGTTCATCTTTGTCTCGCTCCCTCTCTTTTTGTGGCATTAATGTAACCTCTGAAACTCTTTTATGCCTACTGTTTTCATGATACATCTTTTCACATCATTCTACATTCAATTTACTTGGCTGTGTTCCTTGTAAAGAGCAGATGATTCTATCTCATATTTAATCCACTCTGAAAATCTCTGTCTTTCATTTTAGATATTTAGACAATTCACATTTAAGATAATTATCCATTTGGTTGTATTAACATTTATAATTCATCTCTTTATTTTCTATAGGTTGTACCTTTTGTTCTTTAGTTTCCCTTGACTGTTTTATGGGGGGGGTTTAAATAATTTTCATATTACTATATCTTAATTTCTCTGTATATTTTTATCTAATTTTAAATATTATTTTCTTAATGGGTCCTGTAGGGGTTACAATATGTATCTTAAAAAAATCTTCTTTAGGTTAATACTAGTATGATTCTAGAAAAATATAGAAACTTAGTAACAATAAAGTTCCATTTCCTTCCTTCCATTACTGTCATATGTATTATATGTGTTTGTGATCAAAATAATAATGCTATTATGATTATTGCTTCATGTAATTTTTTTTCTTTTAAAGAATTATAGAGTGTTTTATATTAACCTACCAAGAACTTTTACGGGTATTCTACATTGCCTCTTCTGGCCCTGGGTCTAGTGTCATTTCTTGTAAGCTTTGAAGGTCTTCCTTAATTATTTCTTATATGATAGGCTGGCTAGCAAATGTTCTCTCAGTCTTTGTTAATTTAGGGACATCTTTTTTTTTTTAAACCTTTTATTTCATATTAGAGCATAGGCAATTAACAATGTTGTGGTAGTTTTAAGTGGACAGCAAAGGGACTCAGCCATACACATATATGTATCCATTCTCCCCAAACCCCCCTCTCATCCAGACTGCCACATAAAGTTGAGCAGAGAGAAACATCCTTATTTAACTTTCATTTTTAAAGGATTGTTTCACTGGATATAGAATTATCTATTGGTCTATAGGTATAGATACAGACATATATTTAATTCTAGCACTTTTAATATGTCTTCATTTTTCAAGTCTTGGAAGAATGACATTCTTCTTATAGTCTTCATTCTTATGAGGTCAGCATGTATCATATTAATGCTTTCCTCTATGTAATGAATGAGTTATTTTTCCTTGCTGCTCTCAAGATTTTGTCTTTCTTATTGACTTTTAATGGTTTGCTTATAATTTACCTGGATATAGATTGCTTTGTGTTTTTCCTAAGTAGTGCTTGTGAAACATATCAGATATATAGATTATATATATTCACTAGAGTCACTGTGCCGCACATTGCACCTCTGGGACTTTTTCTTTTTTCATGGAAAGGCTTTTATTTTAAATGTAGCAGTGTATATGCATCCGTACCAAATTTCCAATCTATAACTCCCCCTCAACCTTCCTTCCTGGTAATCACAAATTTATTCTATAAGTCTGTGGGTCTGTTTCTGTTTTGTAAATATGTTCATTTGTATCATTTTTTTTTTAGATTCCACAACTAAGTGATATCATATGATATTTGTCTTTCTCTGACTTACTTCACTTAGTATGACAGTCTCCAGGACTTATTTTATAACTGAAAGTTATACTTTTCGATCACCTTCATCCATTTTGCCCACCCACCACCATATTTGACAACCACTAATCTGCCCTCTTTATCTATGAGTTCATAGTTCTTGTTTTGCTTTTTAGATTCCACATCTAAGTAAGATAATATAGTTTCTGTCTTTATCCTATCTGACTTATATCACTTTTCACTTAATAGCCTTAAGGTCTATTTTTATTATTACAAATGACAAGATATCCTTCTTTTTTATGACCGACTGATTAATATTTCATTGTATACTTTATACCATTTATCCATTTATCTATCAATGGAAACAGGTTGCTTCCATGTCTTGGCTATTGTAAATTATGTTCCATTGAACATGGGTTTACAGATATATTTTTGCTTTTTGCTATAGTATTTTAGTTTCCTTTAGATAAATACATGAAAGCGAAATTTTGGAACATATGATATTTGTTTTTATTTTTGATTTTTGCTTTTTATCTGCCTTTATTTTTAAATTATGAAAATATGATAACATATTTGCTGGAGACTTGGAAAATACAGAACAAATTTACATATATTTCTACTATGTATTACAATTGTTTAAGTGGATAAATTAAGATTATTAGTTGGAGTTTCTGTTTTTAATTTTTTGAAGAGCCTCATGCTGTTTTCTGTAATGAAGTGAAGTTATTCAGTCGTGTCCAACTCTTTGTGACCCCATGAACTGTATCCTACCAGGATCCTCTGTCCATGGGATTTTCCAAGCAAGAGTCCTGGAGTGGGTTGCTATTTCCTTCTCCAGGGGATCTTCCCAATCCAGGGATCCAATCTGAGTTTCCTGCATTGTAGGAAGATGCTTTACAGTCTGAGTCATCAGGGAAGTCTCTATTTCCTGTATCAGTTCAGTTCAGTCACTCAGTCGTGTCCGACTCTTTGCGACCCCATGAATCGCAGCACGCCAGGCCTCCCTGTCCATCACCAACTCCCGGAGTTCACTCGACTCGCATCCATCGAGTTAGTGATGCCATCCAGCCATCTCATCCTCTGTTGTCCGCTTCTCCTCCTGCCCCCAATCCCTCCCAGCATCAGAGTCTTTTCCAATGAGTCAGTTCTTCGCATGAGGTGGCCAAAGTACTGGAATTTCAGCTTTAGCATCATTCCTTCCAAAGAAATCCCAGGGCTGATCTCCTTCAGAATGGACTGGTTGGATCTCCTTGCAGTCCAAGGGACTCTCAAGAGTCTTCTCCAACACCACAGTTCAAAAGCATCAGTTCTTCGGTGCTCAGCCTTCTTCACAGTCCAACTCTCACATCCATACATGACTACTGGAAAAACATAGCCTTGACTAGACGGACCTTAGTTGGCAAAGTAATGTCTCTGCTTTTGAATATGCTATCTAGGTTGGTCATAACTTTTCTTCCAAGGAGTAAGCGTCTTTTAATTCCATGGCTGAAGTCACCATCTGCAGTGATTCTGGAGCCCCCAAAAATAAAGTCTGACACTGTTTCCACTGTTTCTCCATCTATTTCCCATGAAGTGATGGGACCAGATGCTATGATCTTCGTTTTCTGAATGTTGAGCTTTAAGCCAACTTTTTCGCTCTCCTCTTTCACTTTCATCAAGAGGCTTTTTCGTTCCTCTTCACTTTCTGCCATAAGGGTGGTGTCATCTGCATATCTGAGGTGATTGATATTTCTTGCAGTAGTCTTGATTCCAGCTTGTGTTTCTTCCAGTCCAGCATTTCTCATGATGTACTCTGCATAGAAGTTAAATAAGCAGGGTGACAATATACAGCCTTGACGTACTCCTTTTCATATTTGGAACCAGTCTGTTGTTCCATGTCCAGTTCTAACTGTTGCTTCCTGACCTGCATACAGATTTCTCAAGAGGCAGGTCAGGTGGTGTGGTATTCCCATCTCTTTCAGAATTTTCCACAGTTTATTGTGATCCACACAGTCAAAGGCTTTGGCATAGTCAATAAAGCAGAAATAGATGTTTTTCTGGAACTCTCCTGCTTTTTCAATGATCCAGTGGATGTTGGCAATTTGATCTCTGGTTCCTCTGCCTTTTCTAAAACCAGCTTGAACATCAGGAAGTTCACAGTTCACGTATTGCTGAAGCCTGGCTTGGAGAATTTTGAGCATTACTTTGCTAGCGTGTGAGATGAGTGCAATTGTGTGGTAGTTTGAGCATTCTTTGGCATTGCATTTCTTTGGGATTGGAATGAACACTGACGTTTTCCAGTCCTGTGGCCACTGCTGAGTTTTCCAAATTTGCTGGCATATTGAGTGTAACAGTTTGACAGCATCATCTTCCAGGATTTGAAAGAGCTCAACTGGAATACCATCACCTCCACTAGCTTTGTTCAGAGTGATGCTTCCTAAGGCCCACTAGACTTCACATTCCAGAATGCCTGGCTCTAGGTGAGTGATCACACCATTGTGATTATCTGAGTCATGAAGATCTATTTTGTACAGTTCTTCTGTGTATTCTTGCCATCTCTTCTTAATATCTTCTGCTTCTGTTAGGTCCCTACCATTTCTGTCCTTTATCGAGCCTATCTTTGCATGAAATGTTCCCTTGGTATCTCTGATTATCTTGAAGAGATCTCTAGTCTTTCCCATTCTGTTGTTTTCCTCTATTTCTTTGCATTGATCGGTGAAGAAGGCTTTCTTATCTCTTCTTGCTATTCTTTGGAACTCTGCATTCAGATGCTTATATCTTTCCTTTTCTCCTTGGCTTTTCACTTCTCTTCTTTTCACAGCTATTTGTAAGGCTTCCTCAGACAGCCATTTTGCTTTTTTGCCTTTCTTTTCCATGGGGATGGTCTTGATCCCTGTCTCCTGTACAATGTCATGAACCTCATTCCATAGATCATCAGGCACTCTGTCTATCAGATCTAGGCCCTTAAATCTATTTCTCACTTCCACTGTATAATCATAAGGGATTTGATTTAGGTCATACCCGAATGGTCTAGCTGTTTTCCCTGCTTTCTTCAATTTAAGTCTGAATTTGGTAATAAGGAGTTCATGATCTGAGCCACAGTCAGCTCCTGGTCTTGTTTTTGTTGACTGTATAGAGCTTCTCCATCTTTTGCTGCAGAGAATAGAATCAATCTGATTTCAGTGTTGACCATCTGGTGATGTCCATGTGTAAAGTCTTCTCTTGTGTTGTTGGAAGAGGGTGTTTGCTACGACCAGTGCATTTTCTTGGCAAAACTCTATTAGTCTTTGCCCTGCTTCATTCCACATTCCAAGGCCAAATTTGCCTGTTACTCCAGGTGTTTCTTGACTTCCTACTTTTGCATTCCAGTCCCCTATAATGAAAAGGACATCTTTTTGGGGTGTTAGCTCTAAAAGGTCTTGTAGGTCTTCATAGAACTGTTGAACGTCAACTTCTTCAGCATTACTGGTTGGGGCATAGACTTGGATTACTGTGATATTGAATGGTTTGCCTTGGAAACGAACAGAGATCATTCTGTTGTTTTTGAGATTGCATCCAAGTACTGCATTTCAGACTCTTTTGTTGACCATCATGGCTACTCCATTTCTTCTGAGGGATTCCTGCCCACAGTAGTAGATATAATGGTCTTTGGGTTAAATTCACCCATATAATTTCCGTATAGGCTACACCAATTTACATTACCACCAACTGTGCACAAGGGGTCTCTTATCTCCACATCCTTGCTGATACTTGTCATTTCTTATCTTTTTGATGATAATCATTCTAACAGGTGTGAGGTAATGTCTCACTGCTGTTGTGATTGAGATTTCTCTGATGATTAGTAATATTGAACAACTTTTCCTATAGGGGGTGGTTTTATCAGTTTTTCTGACAGATTTTTCTCCTGTGTTTAGGCCATACTTCCATTTTTCTTTGCATGTTTTATTTTTGTTGTTGTTGAAAACTGAGCATTCTAGATAATATATTGTAGCAACTCTAGGTTTTGATTTCTCCTCCATCACCATAACTTATTTTAGTTGCTATTTTGTGTTTTTTTTCTTAGTTTAGTTATTTGACTGATCTAAGTCCATAAAGTCTGTCTTGTCACACTTTTTTGTCTATGAAATAACTGCTAAGTTTTTAATTCTTGTTCATGTTTTTAAGCCTGGTTTCATAGACGTTGCTCCTGGGTCAGAATACCTTGTTGCTATTGTTCATTTGCTAAATCATGTCCAATTCTTGGCAACCCCGTGAGCTGCAACATGCCAGGCTTCCCTGTCCTTCACTATCCCCTGGAGCCTGCTCAAACTCATATCCATTGAGTTGATGATGCCATCATACTAACTCATCCTCCGTTGTCCCCTCCTCCTCTTGCCTGAAATCTTTCCCAGCATTGGAATCTTTTCCAGTGAGTCAGCTCTTCACATCAGGTAGCCAAAGTTAGAGTTTTAGCTTCAGCATCACTTCTTCCAATGAATACTCAGTGTTGATTTCCTTTAGAATTGAAACTCGTTTTATCTCCTTCCTATCCAAGAGGCTCTCAAGAGTCTTCCCTAGCACCACAGTTCGAAAGCATCAATTCTTCGGCATTCAGCATTATTTATGGTCCAACTCTCATATATGTATATGACTACTGGAAAAACCATAGCTTTGACAATACAGACCTTTGTCAGCAAAGTGATGTCTGCTTTTAATATGCTGTCTAGGTTTGTCACAGCTTTTCTTCCAAGGAACAAGCGTCTTTTAATTTCATGGCTGCAGTCATGATCCACAGTGATGCCCACAGGAGCCCAAGAAAAATAAAATCTCTCACTGTTTCCATTGTTTCCCCATCTATTTGCCAGGCAGTGATGGGACTGGGTACCATGATCTTAGCTTTTTGAATGTTGAGTTTTAATCCAGCTTTTTCACTCTCCTCTTTCACCTTCATAAAGAGGCCCTTTAGTTCCTCTTTACTTTCTACCATTAAAGTGATATCACCTGTATATCTGAAGTTTTTGATATTTCTTCAGGCAATCTTGATTCCAGCTTGTGAGTCATCCAGCCTGGTATTTCGCATGATGTACTCTGCATATAATTTAAATAAGCAGGGTAACAATATACAACACTGATGTACTCCTTTCCCAATTTTGAACCTGTCCATTTTTCTATGTCTAGTTCTAACTATTGCTTCTTGTCCTGCATACAGGTTTCTCAGTAGACAGATAAGCTGGTCTGGTATTCCCAACTCTTTAAGAATTTTCCAAAATTTGTTGTGATCTACACAGTCAAAGCTTTAGCAAAGTCAATAAAGGAGAAGTAGATTTTTTCTAATTCCCTTGCCTTTTCTATGATCCAATGGATGCTGGCAATTTCATCTCTGGTTCCTCTGCCTTTTGTAAATCCAGCTTGTACATCTGGGAGTTCTTTGTTCACATACTGCTGAAGCCTAGCTTGAAGGATTTTTAGCATAATGTTGCTAGCATGTGAAATGAGTGCAATTTTGTGGTAGTCTGAACATTCCTTGGCATTCCCTTTCTTTGCAATTTACTGACAACTGATATTTTCTAGTCATGTGGCCACTGATGAGTTTTCCAAATTTGCTGGCATATTGAGTGCAGCACTTTAATAGCACCATCTTTTAGGATTTGAAGTAGCTCAGCTAGAATTACATCACCTCCACTAGCTTTGTTTGTAGTAATGCTCCCTAAGGCCCTGTTGACTTCGAACTCCAGTATATCTGGCTCTAGGTGAGTGACCAGACCATCATGGTTATCCAAGTCATTAAGATATTTTCTGTATAATTCTTCTGTGTATTCTGGCAACAATACACAGAAAACTTAGTTGGTAGCCAATGATTTATCATAGGTTTTACTTAGTACCTCAAATCCTTAAGTCTTTGCTGATATATCTATGTGTGTGTAGTGAAGCACATTCAACATTTAGGCTTTGTAGATTTTACTTTCTTCTGGTCCCTTATGTTGTGCTGGTTTCTGCTGTATAGCAAAGTGAAGCAGTTATATTATATATATATATATATGTGTGTGTGTGTGTGTGTGTGTGTGTGTGTGTGTATCCACTCTATTCCAGACTCCATTCCCATACAGGTCATTACATAACACCAAATAGAGTTCCTGTGCTGTATATAGGTCCTTATTACTTACTATTATGTATATAGTAGTGTGTCTATGTCAATCCCAATCCCGCAGTTTATCCCACCATTTTCTCCTTGGTAAACATATGTTTGTTTTCTACATATGTGACTCAATTTCTGTCTTGGATATAGGTTCATTTGTACCATTTGTTTTTAGAGTCCACATATAAGCAATACCATATGATATTTGTCTTTCTCTGTAGAATCTACTTCTGATAAGTATATACAAGTGTGCAGCCGCAGGGTTGGCCAGAAGTGTTTAACGAGCTTGGGCCCTCATTCAGGGATAGATTTGTCCCAGCCAGGATTTCAGCCTTGATTTAATAGAGCTGTTGTTCCTTCTTACTCACCTGTCTCCAAGATTATCACTTCCACTGGCAACACTGTTCTACATGAATTATGCCAGGGCTAACTTTTCCAGATCAAATGAGCCACCATTGATACTGGCAGAGAAATTGCCAATTCTCATGGCCTACCACCCCACATGACAGAATCTCTGCTTTGCTATGCAGGGTAAAAGTGAGAAGACGTGGTGGGGATGAGAGAAGCCTCACCACAGATCCCCACTTTTTTGTTGTTTTCTTTTTTCTTTTTCTTTTGTATTAGGGTATAGCCAATTAGCAGACAATGCTGTGATAGTTTCAGGTCAGCAGTGAAGGGACAAGCCATACATATGCATGTATCTATTGTCTCCCCAACTCTTCTCCCATCTGGGCTGCCACATAATATTTTAGATCCCCACTTTTTAAACCCAAAGTTCATCATTTTTTCATTAATAAATGCTGTATGCCTTTAGTCAATTTTCTGATTGCTTGAAAAGTTATTTTTTGTCAATTTGCCCATCAATATCATTCCTTTTAGGGGAGAGCACTTAACTATCACTTTACTCAGAAGCAGCCAAAACTTGCATCTCCAGCATTGCCTCTTTATTTTTTAGGTGACTAAATTAATACATGGAACATTGGATAATGTAAACAAGGAATAAAGTAAAGAAACAAAGCATCCCATGAATTCCAGTGAATGAATAGATGTATAGTACCTTGCTTTACACAGAATATTTGTTTACTGTAATTTGTTCTAATTAGCATAGTATTTTAAATTCACTTAGTTGTTCATTCAACAATTAATTTCTTAAGAAACTAATATGTGCCATATTTTAATCCAGTATCTCAAGTCACATGCTTCACCCATCTATTGATAACTTAATATTTAGTTAGGAAAACAGTCTTGCAAATAAAGAAAAACCATACAGTAAGATAAATTGACAGAGGGACAAGGGAAAATAAGAAAGGAGCCATAAGAGTTCCTGCTGCTTAAAGGAACCGTATGGTGAGTAATAATGTTCACTATCTATTAATCTATGTGCAGATAAGTAGAGTACTGGGAGGGTGCAATGGGAAGGAGGAATCAGCATGAATTGTGTTGCTTGTAGAACAATGTCCTGAAAATTGTGAGCATGGATCCTGACCTTTGAAGGAAGATAAACTTGAGTTGTAGCAAAAAAGAAGAAAAATATTCCCCATGAGTAATTGAATTCATCTTTATCAGAGACCTAGTTATCTCTGGATAAAAATTACATTTCTATAGATCCATGGTATTTTCAAATGATTTGGAGTCTAACACCCAATATAATGAGTAGAGTTATATTCTCTCCACTTCTATTTTCTGAACTATATTATAGTTGATTATTGTCAGTGAAGTTGAGCATATGGTCCTAAAATGGCTCTAAATGATTTTATATTTTTTCTGTTTTATTATTATCCATCTGATACTTCAAATGAGGCAGCATATGGCAGTTAATTTTCTCCTCCAGTCTCTTGTGCACAATATTAAAACAATTCAGAGCAGTGCATATTTCAGCTGTCTTTTATGGATGAATTATACCTCCTGCAGTCTGTACGTGGAGATATAGAATAGGCCATGAGACAGATTACAGCATAAATGTTAGTTTGCTTGCTAGGAAGGATTTAGAGAATGTATTTAAAATTATGTGAGCTTTAAATACAAATCAAATGCTGAAATGCTTCTTTAATTTTGGCATGTACAGTAAATCCAAACAAATGGATGACTAGCCGCTATGGTGTATTTTTATCACAAAGTGGCTTTTTGTTGTTTTGAGTGACATTCAAGTGTTTAAAAAAAAGCATTCAGTACCATTATAGATTCTTAAGATGGAAAGGACCATAAGGCCATCTAGCAAATACCTCCACCTGATACTGGAAACTCTTCTACATCATCCTCTGATTCAGTTACCTATTACTGTCCAACCAAGCTTTCCAGAATCTAGTGACCAGCATTTTTTTTCTGTTGTTGTTTGTTTTACTCATCATTCTGTAGGTCACCAATCTGTGCCAAGCTTAGCTGTAGAATTCTTTTCCAATTTATCTGGGTTCATTTATATGACTATAGTCATATGGTGACTTTATCATCTATCAGCGGTCTAATATGGCCTCGCTCATATGTCCAGTGGTTACTACTGGCTGTCAATTGCATTGCTCTCCAAATGGTCTCTCATTCTCAAGGTTAGTTCAAATTCAAATGGTGGGAACCATGTTTCCAGAGAGGATGTGTCTCAGTGTGCACACACTTTCCAAGCCTCTACTTTTATCACTTTTGTTAATGGCCCACTGCAAAAGCAAATTACATGACTAAGCCTAGCTTCAAGGTGTGGAGAAATAGACTATCCTTCTTACAAGGAGGAGGAAAATCATTGTGCTTGCACTAAAGATGTGACAATTTGTAGCTAGTAAGTAGTCTATGAATTCTGTTATTCTGGCTATATATCTTTTGATAGGGGCTTCCCCAGTGGCTCAGTGGTAAAGAATCCACCTGCAATGCAGAAGATGTGGGTTTGATCCTTGGGTCAGAAAGATCCCCTGGAGAAGGAAATGGCAAGCCACTCCAGTATTCCTGCCTGGAAAATCCCATGGACACAGGAGCCTGATGGGCTCTGGTCACTAAGAGTTGGACATGGCTGAGTACACATGCACACATCTTTTGCTTCATCATCTCCAAAGGAAAGAAGTTAGTACCTTCCAAAATAGCTTCTTTCATTATAGTTCAGTTCTGACTCCCTGTAGCTTCCATTCATTGAGTTTTTATCCAGGCACACAACTATCCAGCCACTCAGCAAGCAAGCATCTAATATGCTAAGCACTAAATAGCATATGAAAATATAGTGAATAGATCAGATGTGATCCTTTCTGTCATGAAAGTTAAATTTACCATGAGAAGAAAAACAATAAACAGGTAAACAGACAGTAGTACTCTGAAAAGAAGTACATATGCCTTGAAGTAGTCAAGGCAACCATAAAAACGTGTAACAGCAATATCTAAACTAGTTTGAGGGTGAAGGGGTCAGGAAAAGTTTACTTGAAGGAGTGACATAAAGATTAGGCAGGTGAAGAGCAAGGGAAAGAATGTTTCAGGCAGTGTATATGCAGATACAAAGGTTGTGAGGTGGAAAGAGCTTTATTTTTCCAAACCTGTATAGTTGGAGCAAAATGGAAAGTGCACTGAAAATGGAAGGCACTCCTGGAGAAGCAGACAGCAGACAGGTTGTGTAGAGACTTGAGAAGTTGTGTCATTTTATTTCTTGGAGTGATAGAGAGCAATTAAATCTTTTATATGATAGAAATTTAGGACACTAGTTAAGAGTATACTCTGGAATCAGATTTTCTAGATAAGAACCCACTCTTTGTCATTTACTGTGTGACCTTATAAAATGGAGATTACAAGAGCTACCTCATGAGTTGTTATGTGAATTAAGAGTAACTTTTTACATGTGCTTAACACAATCCTTAACACAAAGTAAATGGAAAATAAATGACACTGAATACTGGAATACAAGTACTGAGTACAAGAATGTTGGAGTGGGCTGTAATTTCCTTTTCCAGGGGATCTTTCCAACCCAGGGACTAAACCCGCATCTCTTGTGTCTCCTGGATTGACAGGCAGATTCATTACCTCTGTGCCATCTGGTAAGCCCAGATAAACGATAGTTATTAGTATTACTCCTTCTTTGGTCCCTTCACCATATTGGGCTATGATCCTCCAAGTATATTCTTAGCATGTGAGTTTTAACTGGGCTTCCTGTTTTAACTATCCACAGGGAGTTTTGGATAGGAAGATCATCCAAAAATCTGAGTCTTTCATTTATGATATGAAATAAACTCAGTGCCTTGGATTTAGTTCTTTCTGGGTATGAAACACATGCTGAGGGTACACTATCTTACAAACCTTGGTAAAAATTATCTTCTTATTTATTTCCTGACATGTATAGATGTGTGTTTATATGTGTGTGCGTGTGTGTCTAATTAGTCATAGTCATCAAGTTAATAGCAATGATTGAAAACTCTTTCTCTGTAATATAGTGGTTATACTTTTCTCTTGACAGCAGGAATTAATTTTTAAATGACCCAAGTCTATTGTTATATATGCTATTATTCTTGAAATAATCGATCGTAAGGGCTACAAGAAACCTTAAGCTTCATCTCATCTAACTCTTCTTCATCTCACTCCTTTTGTGGTGGACACAGATATGTGCTTCCCAGACTTCCCTTAAAGGAAGGACTTGTTGGTCCATCTATGGGAGACCTGTAAGCGAACGGTCTTATCCTGCCACTTGCTTTAGAGTTTGTCTTGGCAACAAAGAGCAGATTTCCCTATAGGCATACTCTTTTTAGTCAATGGTACATTACCGTGGGAATATAGTGGGAATTACAGCTTGGAGGCCCAGCCTCCAAGACCAGTGTGAGACATCTAGGGAGCCATATCCTACAGAGTTCCCTGTGGTTGGTCAGCATGGCAGTTTTTCTTGATCAGTATGATCCTGCTCCCTCTCCCGTCTCTTCATTAGGTGTTGAACCCTAATAAATACCTAGCATGCCCTAGTAAATTCCATCTCAGTATCACTTTCCAGAGAACCCAACTTGTAACATCTTTTAATTTCTGTAGCTCATGTCTACTTGTGAATCTGGACTTAGAATCCAGTCTCTTAAATCCAGGTAATTGTCTAGGTATTCTGGCCACCTTCTTTATTAAATCTTTCTTCATAGTCTCCATTTTTCATTTCTTTGTTTTTTGTTGCTTTTCTGTATGCTCAGAAAAAATGAGGTCTGCTCCTAGGTTCCAAAGTCGATGAGATTTGATTGGATTTATCCAGATATATACTAAACTGAACATGGAACAACAGACTGGTTCCAAATAGGAAAAGGAGTACGTCAAGGCTGTATATTGTCATCCTGCTGATTTAACTTGTATGGAGAGTACATCATGAGAAACGCTGGGCTGGAAGAAGCACAAGCTGGAATCAAGATTGCCGGGAGAAATATCAATAACCTCAGATATGCAGATGACACCACCCTTATGGCAGAAACTGAAGAACTAAAGAGCCTCTTGATGAAAGTGAAAGAGAAGAGTGAAAAAGTTGGCTTAAAGCTCAACATTCAGAAAATGAAGATCATGGCATCTGGTCCCATCACTTCATGGGAAATAGATGGGAAAACAGTGGAAACAGTATCAGACTTTATTTTTTTGAGCTCCGAAATCACTGCAGATGGTGATTGCAGCTATGAAATTAAAAGACACTTACTCCTTGGAAGGAAGTTATGACCAACCTAGATAGCATATTAAAAAGCAGAGACATTACTTTGCCAACGAAGGTCCATCTAGTCAAGGCTATGGTTTTTCCAGTGGTCATGTATGGATGTGAGAGTTGGACTGTGAAGAAAGCTGAGCACCAAAGAATTGATGCTTTTGAACTGTGGTGTTGGAGAAGACTCTTGAGAGTCCCTTGGACTGCAAGGAGATCCAACCGGTCCATTCTAAAGGAGATCGGACCTGGGTGTTCTTTGGAAGGAATGATGCTAAAGCTGAAACTCCAGTACTCTGGCCACCTCATGCGAAGAGTTGACTCTTTGGAAAAGACTCCGATCTGGGAGGGATTTGGGGCAGGAGGAGAAGGGGACAGCAGAGGATGAGATGGCTGGATGGCATCACCGACTCGATGGACGTGAACTTGAGTGAACTCTGGGAGTTGGTGATGGACAGGGAGGCCTGAGAGGGAGGTGCTGCAATTCATGGGGTTGCAAAGAGTCAGACACGACTGAGCGACTGAAATGAACTGAACTGAACTGATACTGTATCAGGAATGATTTCTGGGTCTCAGAATGGCACTGATATACAAACCAACAGCTTTTACATAGCAGCTCAGTTCCAGAAGATAGGATCTCAGAAGTTTGAAATTGTCATTGATAAAGAGAGAGAGGCAGGGGAATAGGCAATAGACAGAAAGATGAGCAGATTATTCAACAGGGGCCACCTCCCAGTGTGTCCTCCACCTCAGTTAGCTCAGCCATTATAAATTCCCTCATGTCTCATGTTCTGTATTGTCACTTGGATCTCCCTCAGTGTAATCTTTTCTCAGTGCTACTTATTAAAAATGCTGACTTTCAAAGAGCTCTATAAATTTCTTTAAACATCTCCTGACTCAATAAAAAGGGATAGAATTGAACACAAAGGCTATATTCTATTGTCTGTCTCCCAAGAGCATTCAGATAAACTATGAAATAAATCTTTCTGCCCCATCCAGACCATTTCACTAGCTTTAGTATTATTTACAGACTTATCTATAAAATCCCTGTTCCCTACCATAAAGTCATCAGTGTGTTCCCTTTCTTTTTGTTGCAAGCTCACAGAGTCTTTCAAATAGAAAATAATGATAATAGTGATGCCTCTTACACTGATAATGGAAAAAATATTCCCCTGGTTGCTTGTACACTATTTCCAAAAATGAGATGTGCTTCAGATATACAAATAAAAGAATTTTTTAATGCAGGATGTGCTCTCAGGACATACTAAGAGTGTCAAAGATGTTGAGAAGTATTGTTTACCAATGGACGAAAAGTTTGGGACTTTATTACATAAAAAAATGGTTATCTCTGCATAGTGGGATTACAGTTAATTTTTATTTAGCTTAGCTGTATTCTATATATTAAAATTATATTACTTTTGTAATGCATTTTATGCAGAAGAACAAAGTAGCTTTTATATTTTAGAAAACCCTCATGCTATACCTTCATACACACACACACACACATACACACAACTAGCATTATTCATCATCTTTTATACTTACAGAATGTGAAGCGAAGCAAGGTGAAATGAAGTGGCAGGCTTATCCAGGTTCTTGTAGTGAGTAGTGGTAGAATGGGAATACAATTTTTCTTCTTCTGACATCTAACCTAATTTTCTTTCCACAGACCCACTCTAGTTTTAAAGAGAAGTGGAGAAGTTACCTTAAAGAGCATTTTTCTCAAAATCTCAGAATCCCATTATGTCTCTGAACATGCTTATCATTAGCAGTATTCTAACAGCATCACTTATGCAAATGGAGTGAAAGAGAATCAAGGCACTTGCCCACGTCACAAAAAAAATCACTCAGAACCAAGGCATTTTCCAAGAAAAAAAACATTGGTACCCAGTCTTCACAGATGCCTTTTTACTTTATGATGAAAGTGAAAGAGGCCTTTGACTTAAGAACCTCATACATCCCATTCTTGATAAGAGTAATTTTATTATATTCATGAAGTTTTTTCTCTTTCATCTGTGGACATTTCTGTGAAACACCTCCCTACCTCCAACTGCCGTCATGTCCCTCAAAACAGCAAATCTGCAGAAAAGCAGGCCTCAATAGCTGTAAAAAATTATCCTTATATTCACTTAAAAGATGTTGCTAAGGCATATAGGGCAGAATGTTTAGTGAATGTTAAATAAGCAAGAATTTAGCTCCATAAAGTGTATGTAACTTCTAGACTGCAAATAAAAACGTCCACAATGCAGCAAGGAAGTGATAAAAGTTATGACTTCTCTTCTTCCTAATTACCCAGCTCATACTCCCTTAATATGCAGTGAAAATGTCATTTCTCTGAGCTAAAGGGTGGTAAATGGTAAGTGATAATTCACTTTAGAGACAAGGTTTTTGATTCTCTATATTTACCTCTCCCATAACATTTATCACTCTGAATGGCAAAAAAAAAAAAAAAAATCAGTTTACATGTATTTTCTCTTGCTGTACCATGAATAAATGAATGATAATAGATAAATTCTAGTTTTTCTTTAAATCTGATACTTAACATAGTTCCTAGCTCATAAGAAGTACTCAACAAATTTTATTAAGTGCTATTCTTAAACCTGTGACAAGGATTTCTTGGTTACTAACACCACTTTCATTTTTCCTCAAAGATTGTGCTTTGTGGCAAAGATAATGTAATTACTCATTGGATTTGTTTCTCTTTCTTCCTTGGAGCAGAGTTAAAATATACTCACAGCCTTCCTTAACTTATATGTGGCCATTGGACTGGGTTTTTGGCCAGTGGCATGTGAACAGGAATGATGCAAGTTACATCCAGGCCTGGCACGTTGCTTCCCAGACAATTCTGTCTTCCTCAATTCCCCCATCTGCTGGCTTGATGTTGGATCCCAAAGTAACTTTGGAACCCATGTGTTGAAGGTGGCAGAGACTGGGTCTCTGAATAAGTTAGAAATTTTTATCATGCTGAGCAATTGTAATTTCTTGGTTTAATAGCTGCTGCAACTAATGTTACTTTAACTAATACATGTGTATAATATTTAATTTCAGTATGTTATTGTAATTGTTCGATGTCTGTGAAATTTTCAATTAGGGTTCATACCATTTTTTAGAGTACTATTGAATTTAGACTTTGTTCTGTTAAGTTTAAATTGAATGAAGGATTCTTTGTACTCAAATTGGTTTTATTTTCATATGTATCAAATGCAAATATGTATCACAGTGCTTTGATATCTGGTATATTGTTTTCTGAAAAATTCACAGGAATAAAAATAGCCTTCACTCTTTATAGAGAAGTTTTAACCAGAATTTCCTAGAAGATATTCCTAGATGTCTATGACAGAACTTAGTGAATAGGTGACCTATAGCTGTTGTGTGGAAAAGATTATGTCAATCTGAGCTTCCCTAGAGAAGAAATAAATCATAGTGGAATGGTTGGCGGTGGGGGGGGGGGGGAGAGATAATCATAGGACAACATGGCTTTGGAAATTATGAGTGACTTGTGTTTAAGGAGTTTTTCTTATCAGTTGGCAGGGGCCTTAAAGCAGAGAACCATCTGTATCAGGCCACATAGACTACCTTAAGGGGGGCACATTGAAATATGCAGCAAGCAATCCAAGAGGGAACTCTCACTGGGACATCTAGACTAGCAAAAGGAAAACAGACGTTGCTAAAAGGAATTTTAACTCTACAACTTCAGATGACTTAGTGCATTGAGCCAATACCTAGGGATTTTTAAACTTACATGTTTTCCTAATAGCGTATATAATGAAGGCCCAATTCAGTCAAGGTAATTGATAATCACTGTGTGTTTAAATAATAAACCTAGGTAACAACTATCTCTTAAGTTTTCTAACTTATTCTGTATAATAACTTAAATGAGGAGTTTAGTTAACCAACAGTTGTGCTATTATTTTAATAATTTGTTTTTAAAACAAAACATGTCAAGTATAAAAAGATATACACTTTATTGTTCTCTCAATCTTCCACTATTGAAACAACCCCAAATACATGTTTTATATTCTATTACCCACGGTTCCTGGAGAAGGAAATAGTAACCCACTCCATTATTCTTGCCTGGAAAATCCCATGGACAAAGGAGCCTGGTGGGCTACAGTCCATGGGGTCGCAAGAGAGTCAGATGTGACTTAGCAAAGAACAACAACCCAAGATGCCACTGATCACTTGGGGGCAAGACTTAGAAATCTTAGGCTTGGCACCTAGAAAACATAGGCTAACTCAATCGGGACTGATTGTAGAAATCTAACTCTATGTGGCTACAAGTCTTTTCATAATTTTGAAAAACTTGCATCTTCAACACTGAGTTCCTCAATCTGGATCCTTAGTCTGAGGCCACAATCATCCTGAGTTCAAATTTCAAAGTTGATAAAATTTGTCTGCTGAATCTTTTTTCACTTCTACTTGAAGTAACATATTATCTGGGGTTGCTCCACACATCAGGGCTTATTCGCATTTATCTTACCTATTCCCCACTGCCTAAAGGCCCCAACCTTCAAGAGATGCCCTATTCCAAAATAATCCTACTCCACAGGGTAGTTTGAATTGTATAATGTTTTCTCTCCTAAAGAGAATTTATATTTAATAATACTGGATTACATACTTGAAAGTTGTTTAGAGAGTAGATATTAAATGTTCTCACCAAAAAGAAAAGAAAGAAATGATAGTTATGTGACCTGATTGAGGTGTTAGCTTATGCTTTGATTATAATCAATTTGCAGTACATATATGTATTCAATCTGTATGTTGTACATCTTAAACTTATACAATTTTCTATGTCAGTTGTATCTCAAGTAAAGCTGAGGAAAGAAAGGAAGACATTTTAACCAAAGGTTATATAAAGATGGTACCTTTTGAAGTTAAGGAACATTTTTATCCCTTTGGCTGCTTAATTGTTTTTCTTATTAATGCTGGTTTTCAGTAATTTGATAATATGTCTTGATGTAATATTCCTTGTGTTTATTCTACATACAATTCACTGACATCAAATTCATGGTTGCTATTTTTAATCTAATTTTGAGAACTTTCTGGCAGTGTTGCTCCACATTTTTTTTCTGCCCATCCCCTTTCTAAACATTTACACATACATTAGATTTTGATAGTGTTTCACAGGTCACTGATTATCTGGGGTTTTTTTTTTTCAGTTTTTTTTCTTCAATATCCTTTAGTTATGATAGTTTATATTACTTAATCTGAAAGTTCATTTCTCTTTGCTTCTGTGGTGTTTACTTTTCTATTAAGTGCACCTATTAAATTTTCTATGTAAAAATTTAATTTAAAAATCTATTTTAAATTCTATTTAAAATTTAAAAATTAATGCTATTGGGCTTCCCTGGTGGCTCAGTGGTAAAGAATCCTCCCGCCATGCAGGAGATGTGGGTTCGATCCCTGGGTCGGGAAGATCCCCTGGAGGAGGTCATGGCAACCCACTCCAATATTCTTAAAAAAAAAAAAAAAGTTAATGCTATTAAATTTTCAATCTTTTGACAGCTATTTGTATTTAGTTCTTTGTGAAATATTTTTATTTCTGTTTTCATTATGTTTATATTTTCCTTTAAATTCTTAATCATATTTGTATGAAGTTTGAAAATCCTTATATAATAATTCCATCACTGTATCATTTCGGAGTCTGTTTCTAGTCACTAATATTTCCTAGTTAAGTATAAATTTTACTAAGTCCAGCCCCTTTTACATTCTCTACTGATTAGCCTAGGCTTTCAGTGAGATTTCTCTACTCTGTAAGATGAGGACACACATATTTCATAGCCCTGTGTGAGTTTTGGGAATTGTTCAACTTACAGCTCTCTGGTGGTTGTTCTTTGACTAGTCTTACAGAGTTTTACCCTATGCATATGCAGCTTAATATTATGACAAAGATGAAGGAGGTCTACATGCAATTGGTGGAGCTGTTTTTCTAAGTAACCCCACCCTCTTCAACACTCTGCCTTGCAAATTCTAGTCACTGCAGTCTCCCCAAACTTCAATTTCTATTTCCTCAACTTAGCAAGACTACCATCTTCTGCTTGAGTTAACTTGCCCTACTCCGCTGTTCAAAATATTCCCCTAGGCAGAAAGCCAGGGTATCAGAGACCTGTGTTGCCCATCATCCAATATTTGAAAACAGTTATTCTATGTCTTTTGTGCACTTCCCTAGTTTTGTATGGTGAGAGAGTAAGTCTAGTACCAGTTATTCCTTCAGGGCCAAAATCATAAATCCCAAAGAGTCCTTTTAAAGACTCTCAGTCAGACTTCAGAGATGCCTTCCCTCCAGGTTTAGCATAATATCTGGTCTCTTGGTAGTCACAGTTTGATTGAAGGTTATTTCAGACAACGAAGTGAATTGAAAGTGTTAATCACTCAGTCCTGTCCGACTCTTGGCACTCCCATGGACTGTAGCCTGCCAGGCTCCTCTGTCCATTGGATTCTCCAGGAAAGAATACTGGAGTGGGTTGCCATGCCCTTCTCCAGGGGATCTTCCTTCCCAACACAGGGATTGAATTCAGGTCTCTCGCATTGCAGGCAGATTATTTACAACTTGAGCTACCCAGGAAGCCCATTTCAGACAGGAATAGTTTCTTAATAGCTGAAATATCAATGAGCTTTTAGTGTCTTATAGTATCTTGTTTTTACATACTTCTTCCCCTGTCCAAACATACCCACACCACATTATGAGGTTATATTGAAGCTTTGGCTTTGGAGAAAAGCTTTTGAGAGTAGAGCTTCAAATTAGAGATACAGTCAGTTGTCCTCATTCAGTACCTAAACATTTGAGAGTTGTTCTTTTGTCTGAAACATTTGAGAGTTGTTCTTTTGTTTTGAGAGTTACAGATGGAGAAAATAAAACCTTTAATCCTATTGTAAAGAGCAAGTCTTAGACCTTTGTGAACTTAGAATGCAGGTTTTATTTATTCATCTCTCATTTCCAGTGTGTATTGTGATAGTCAGTGATCAGTAAAATAATTTGGACTTCAGAGGCCTTTGCTAAGAAGTGAGCAAACAGGTCAAGATTATATTTGTCATTCAGTTTGTTCTTCTTTAAACCAGAGACATTATCCACCATTCACCCCACCACGATCTAGTATTGTGCTTTACAGAAAAAAGCAAATGAAATTAATGACTGATGTGTTTACATTGTCAAATTTGACATGTCATAGGGAGACATTACTAGAAGCTTTGTACATGCACCTTTTCCACTGGGCTACCTGAAATTGTTAGAATTTGCTGCATGTTTGTGAAGTTTTTTTTTTTTTTTAATATTTAAAATAATGACTTAGGTACAACTACTGGATGGTAGCAGCACTTGATCCCCCACCCCCAGCAGGGAAACAGAGCTGAGAGATGAGACATTTATTCAAGATCATCCAGGATTCAAGAAATGGAATTAGAATACAAAACTCCATCTCTTCCTGAGTCTTATACCAAACTGCTTTTTTTCTCCTGAGATTTTTGATGAAAATAATGCAACTTGTCTTCAGCTCCATCACAGCATCCCCAACACCATCACCCCACTCCTAGTATCATCATTCCATCCAAATTGCATATGAATTACTGTATCCCATTAAACCTCTCATTTAATCATTTGCAGAGTAATCTCTATTGATAAAACTATGATACATGCAAAAATTTTCATTAATAATCTCTAATGTTGTTTAAATTTGAGGACATATATGTGATTGGCCTTGCAATTAGCATTTCCTAGAAAAGGTTCAGTTATTAGTTTTTACTTTGCTTACCGCACTTTATTAATGTTTAATGGAAGATTTGCTCAGTCCTTTTTAACCATCAAAATAAAATCTGAAATAATTAATTTGCTAAGAAAATATTATGGAAATGAATATGGAAAATAAATTAGGTAATTAGGAAATATGAGACAGCAAAAATCTCTCTTTACTACTAAGTCACTCTTTTGAGAATCAGGGAAATACATAAGATAGTGGACTGCCTCATACAGCCTTCCTGCCAAATTGCTACAAAACATAGGGTTATATAAAATTTCCTTTTGATCTCTCACATAGGGACCTGCTTGTTTATTATCTGGTTGTTTGAAGTTGAAAGCCTTTTTGTAGCAGTTTAGAAAAAGGAATTATATCACACTGGGTGCTGTGGCTTAGAAAAGATTTAGAAAGCAGTCCTGCAGATGTTCTAACTCCTCCTCTTCCCTATCATTGCTGTTAGTGTTGAGCTGCCGTATTTACAAAGAGCTGAGAGACCACTGCCCTAAAGCCTATTAAATGAAATAAAGAGAGACAGTGGAATAATGCAATGTAATCCTAGCCAGCAACTCTTTCCTTTCTTTTTGGAGATCCTAAAAGAAACAATATTTTCTGACACAGATATTATATTCTGCCAGATCCTGAAAGAAATACCAGGAGTCTACATATTTTTTAGTAAATACAAATGTTAGCAGCTTTACTAGGAACAGAGACAAGTTCTTGATGCTTATGTCTTCATTAATTCAAAAATGTGTCTTGTGAATACCCTTTAATTTGGTCAACAAATTATACTGTTCTTTTTCAGTTTTCAGGCTACCCTCTTTCCCTTCCTAATTCCATCCTCAAGCACAAGTCCGAACATTGACACAATTTCTCATTTCCTGTCATTGAAGCTTATAGAAGGAGTATTTAATGCTGTATTACGAACAGTAGCCCTCCCACCAACTCTCCAACAACAACAACAACAACAACAATTCTAGTTGGAAATTAACATAGGTTTGAACACCTCACAACCCTGGAAAAGTATGTGTTATTCTTCCATAGGAAATTGCTATACACTCTATGAAACTGTTGTCTTGCTAATAATCTGCATCATATATTTATTTACTCATTTCAGAAGTTAGGGAAGCATGCATACTATGACTCTGGAATGTTTTCTCTTTTGCTTAATATGTTTTCTTATTAAAGGGATGTGTACTCAGTTACTCAGTCATGTCTGATTCTTGGCAGCCCTGTAGACTGTAGCCCACCAGGCTCCTCTGTCCATGGGATTCTCCAGGCAAGAATACTGAAGTGAGTTGCCGTTTCCTCCTCCAGGGGATCTTCCTGACCCAGGGATCGAACCTGCATCTCTTGTGGCTCCTGCATTGGCAGGGGGATTCTTTACCACTGAGCCACCTGGGAAGCCCATTAAGGGTATATGCTTATTTAAGGTGGTAAAATCATTCTGAATATTTAAGGATTCACAGTCCAAATACTTCCAGCACCTTGATGGTCCTGACCTTGGGCAAGTTTTGTCACATTTTTTTTTTAATCTCCATTTCTTTTACTATAAAATGGGAATATGGTAATACCTGTCTCATAGAGTTGTGGTAGCAACCGAAACACATGCAAGGTAGTTACTATGCCTGGCCCATGGTGAACACTACTCAGGGACTCAAGTATTAGCCATAAACGAAACTACCTCATAGCAAAGACATATCTCACAATTTTCTTTCCATACTACCTTCATTTCAGAATGTTGTCTAAGTAAAGCAACATCTTGGCTGGCTAGAACGGAATAATGGCCTCTACTCCACTCTCACTTTTTAGCCCTCTTTATTCTTTTGGGCAAAGATCAACTTTGTTAAATAATTGTTTTCCTATCCTAAATGCTATACACATATTTATATTCAATGAATATTCATCTATCTGAATAAAAAGGACAACTTCAATTGGATTTAATAATTTCCCAGAAAGTGATTCGAGGTTTGACTGAAATTTTATGTACTTTCAGAAATCTAAAGTCAAATTTTCCTTTTAAATTAAATAGGAAGTAGTTAGCAGTATCTTGCAGAAATGGTCTAATCATGGTCTTCCATGTACTAGACACATTTTATATGTGTAATAAGATTTGTGTATTTGTGACATCTGCTACTGCTTAATCAGCTCCTAAGAATAATAACAAATAATCACAGAAAATGGATTTAGGAAGTCTTTGTTTTAATTAAATCTGTTTACCTCAAGTTTCTTTACATTTTTTCCATTCCCTGGATATAGGTTCCACTCTCTCTTGGCGCAGTTTTTAAACCCTGCCCAAAGCAGACGTTTATCTTTATTTTACATTGCCTCTTCTAAGCCTAAGGCCATTGACTCAGAGAGTCTTCTAATTTTTACTCATAACTAAACTTATCTTTATCATGTTACTGAGACTATTGAGTTTTGAGAATTCAGAAGGAAAATGTTTCCCAGGATCACAGCCAGTTAATGCAGATGGTTAGAACATACTAATGAGGTCAAGGCTGGGAATTTGATTCTTATGAGGGCAAGTCAGCTTTACAACTTTCCACCAGGGTAGCTCTGACATAGATGTGTGCTTTTAACCAAAAAGGAGCTTTGTTTAAATGTTGTAGATTCTTAAGCAGAAAGCCATAGTCATTGCTTAAAAGAAAAGAAAGAAAACTCAGATGCATACCTGGTAAGTTCTGATTTAGTAGAGCCATCCTTGTTTATACAGTGTGAATACCTCAGACATCTCCAACCAATGGTTACAAATGAGGTCACACGAACTGTAATATCAGTACGAATATCGCTGTCTTAGTGTTTCCACTTGCATATTTCAGGGCCCCTTGAGTCTCTCCCCCAAAGTGTCACCAAGTTATACAGGAGAATCTATGTATACAGCTATACAGTTTCTCACCTGTGCTGAGAAGCGATATTTTCATATTCATCCATTTCAGGTCTTTGTCAATATCTGTTCCCCAAGAGGACACCAAAAATGTCACTTTACTGCTGTCACTGCTGCCATGCCAACTTGTGGGACAATGATTTCTTGCTTAGGATGATCTCTTCTTGTGTTCTTCAAAGTAGCAAATCTTGTAAAGAACCAAGATATCACTTACAGTCTTTTCAGATCTTGCGGTGTTAATGCCACTCTGGATAAGAGGGGGAAAGTGCTACTCTGCCCCCAATCTATAGCATTTTTTCACTTGGGCACTGAAGCAATATTGCTTATTACATTATCTTTCCCTGTTACTATTGTAAAAATAATTCATTTGGATTCAGTCTTAACTCTTGTTTTCCATGGGTCTCAGGTAGCAATCCTTCAGACCAAGTGGGACACCAGACAGCATATGGCCTCTCCATTTCCCTTTATTTCCTCAGTAACCACTGCAAAAAAAATGTACAAAACCTTCTGTCTTCCTTTAGCCCTTAGCTTGCCTGAACTCCAGCAGTGGACATAAATTTCAATCTCTACCACATGTTTAAAGAAAGAAATCTCCTCAGGAGTCTGAATGAAGACTTTTTCTGAGCAAGGGCAATTTAAAGTATACTCCTTGGTAGGATTTCAAAGTAACAAGGAGGATACTGATATTCACAAGTGGTCCACACATGCATCTCAGACTTTCCTCAACTTTTGGGAGGATACCTGGACTTTATCCTAGAGAAGTCTCTTTTCACTTTCGTTCTTTAATCTTTACACAATGATCTTCCTAGAAGAGGGAACATATCACATATCGGTCATCTACAGCTGAGTGAAAATGAAGGAGATGAGCAGGTTTTGACAGGAAAAGATCAGGACTAAGTCAAGCTCAGAGAGGGAAGATGGAGTATGAATTCCAGAGGGCAGAAAAAAGGCAAAAGACAGTCACACTGTCAGTATGAAGATAAACCTTCCTGGGTTCATAGTACTTTATGAGCATCACACATTTGATGAGGAACATTGCCTGAAAATCAAATCTCTGACATTGTATTCTCCATCCTACTCTATAAAGAGAAACACCTTCACTTTTCCAAATGTTTTTTGATGCCCTGTAAAAAATAAAAAATGCTATTTTGTCCCTCTCTCTTGTTTATGGGCATTTTACCATTCTTTCTTTTGCCTTCTCTTATCATATTCTGTTGTGATCATAAAACAGCCACCACCACCAAAAGAAAATAGAGCAAAGATGCTACAATAAACTTATCCTCCATGAAATCAAACAGGAGAGGTAGAAACAGAAATGAAAAATAGAGTCCAGAGGCAAACGGCCCAGTTTTCATTAGTGTACACATCTTGGGGCCCAAAAGTTGTATTTATTTTCAGGCTTATGCTAAGTAGGGTGCTTTTTATTTTCACAGCTGATGTCTGACATTATGGAATTTAGTTCATCATAATTTACTTGAGCCCAAGAAGCCATCAACCCCAAACCAGGTGTCTTAAACCTACAAAGAGATATTATTCTCCAGAAGAATGTCAGCAGAAGAATGTTTTACCTCAAAAATGACCCACAGCATGGACCCTTAGAATGGGGTATTACAGTACTCAGATGTGACACCCTTATACCATATGCTCCCTGAGATGTAGTTGCGGACAGTTAATAAAGCTGTGGACAAGTAAATAGCAGTGTACACGGCTCACCTTCACAAACCATTAAAGTTCAGCTCTACCTTTGGAGTCAGGTCTAAAGTGAAGAAGTGCTGGCAGAAATCTTCTTTGATCCATATTTGCTTTGAAAGCCCTAATCTAAAATTTGTAGGTGGGTAACAACAGGAGTTACCCAAGCAGCCAAACATGCTGAGGGGCATGTAGCCTCTTAATAAGTCACAGCTGGTAGTTATCAAATCCAAATGGACTTCAGATTCCCGCTAGCACAGAGTAATCAATATTTATCAACAGGAAAAGTGATATTCATTACTGCCACTTGAAGGTCATGCATCTAACGCATATATGAGTAATGCTAAGGCTCAAAGCTATTTCCTCTCACAATTTGGTAGAGTGTCTCTGCTTCACTTTGCCACTACACAATGGCTTAGGCGTCTCCCTGAGCTAATGCCTAATCCCCTTTTCTCTCCTGACATTTGCTACAATCTATTTCTTAAAAATAATAGTGTTATGTGGAAATAAGCAGAAGGCAAGCTTTGGGGACAATGCAGAAATTCACATCAGAAGAGGGAAAAGAGTCATGAATACCAAATAGACAACGCTTAGCCAGGTATAACATCGACAGAAGATCTCAGGGTTAAAGTTGAAACCAAGCTGACAGTGAAGATTAGCATTTCAATATTCCTGTGATTTACAAGTAGACATGGGCAATGCAGGTGGCTGGAGGCATTTGGCTGGAAACACTTGGCTTGAACCTCCCTTGCTACTCACTCCCACTGTGTAGAGACTTGCTCTGACTCTCATTGACCTGTCGTATATGTTTTGGTACTATACTACTAGAAAGGAAAAGGCAGGGTTTGAGATTCAGGATTACTCTATTAAGATAAAAACCGCCCCCCGCCCCCCGCCCCCCGCCAAATCTTTTATGACCTGGGAAGAAAATTTAAAGGAAGCAGAATATTTTTTGAAAAGCCATATAAAATACAAGATGTCTTAGTGAACTTAATTACAGGCCTCATAGCCAGGCTGCCATGTAAGCAGGAGTTTATGTCTTCACTTAAGTAATCAAGTGTTCCAGTCACCCAGAGGATTTAGCTCAGCTTTCAGGATGGTCTTCCTAGGAGAAAGATCAATAGAGAATAGCAAGGCTCCTACACTCAGGTTATGACCTCCTTATCCTGAAAGAGCTGAGCTTCTCCTCTAATTGGAATGCCTTAAGTAGAATACATTCACCCAGTGAGTGGATGTTTATTTAGTACCAACTAAGTTCCAATGTAGCTCAGTCAGTAAAGAATTTGCCTGCAGTGCAGGAGACCTGGGTTCGATCCCTGGGTTGGGAAGATCCCCTGGAGAAGGAAATGGCAACCCACTCCAGTATCCTTGCCTGGAAAATCTCATGGACAGAGGAACCTGGTGGACTGCAGTCCATGCGGTCACAAAGAGTCAGGCATCACTGAGTGACTAACACACACACAAGTTCCAAGTACTCTTCTAGGTGTTGGGGATTAAAGAAAAGAAAGAGATTGCTTTCCTGGACGTAATGTTCTAATGGTAGATAGGGAACAAGATAAACAGAAGCAAATATACAGATAAATATATGTCTAGTCAGAGGTTTATAATTGTTGAGAATAAAAATGAAACGGTGAGATAAAAGGGAATAAGAGTAATGGCTACCATTTTTAATACAGTGTCAAGGAAAGCCTCTCTGAGAAGATAGCAGTAGATCATTTTTTTAACAATGGATTTTTAACAATGCACATTTATTGAACATCTATTATGGCTTGAGATATGAGGTAACCTATTACATATTCATTGCAATCCTATGGGGTAGGAGTATTATTCTTGTTTTACAAATAGAGAAATTGAGCCTGGAAGAAGTTAAATAATTTGCCCAAGGAAACACAGCTAGTAACAGAGCTAGGGTTTGAGCTGAAGCAATCTGACACCAAATCCCACGCTTGGAATCACTGTCATACTTGGCATTTTGGATTCTGTGTAAAGGCTGAGCAATGTGCACACTGGCCCGTTAATCCTGTGAGGTAGTAACAAGACTATGCAAAAAGAAGCATAGTCAGCGTGATACCTGACAGAGAAAGCAGGGAAAGAAAAGGGGAAATGAAGTTACTAATATTCAAGAGCTTTCTATTTCACTCACTATTATTTAATCATTTCAACAAACCCATGAGGTAGTTATAAGCATACCTGTTTTTTCAGATGACAAAATAGCAGTACAGAGTGGGTAAGCAAATTGCCCAAGGTCTCATAGCCACAAAGGAACAAGATTATAAATTTGGGTTAGTCTGTTACCAAAGTCCATGCTGTTTCTCATATACCATGCTGTCTCCTGAGAGAAAATAGTCAAAGAAATACATAATGAATGACAAAGTGAAAAAGAGACAGCAATAGGTTTGGAAGGCCAGAGTTGACAGTGGCTCAAGGAACTTTTAATGACATCTTCATCTTCAACCGCTTCTCTCATACCGAGTTAGGTGGATTCTTGAGAGTTTCTATGATTTGGGGATTTAAAAAATTGACATGTCTAGTTTCTCACCTAGACCTGGGGTTTAGATGTCAAATAACCCTTGGGCAGTGCGTCATTTTCTATAACTGTTACTGTCTTTGAATCAGGTGCTCCAGAAAAACGTGGTGTGTAAACTTGGTAAAGCCGTGAAGAAAAATCTAAGACCCGTTGCTTATTTGAGGACTAGCACATAGTTGTTTGAAATCTACCCTTGTCCCCTTTAGAAGCACATTTTAAAGCTGTCAGCTTTAATGAAATAACTTTAGATATGCGTTGCCTGCCAATTTTCCCTTTCTAATAGTAGAGTAGTAACACTGTGGGAATGTCAGAATAATAGGCTGATGTGAAGTGTTAGTGAAGAAAGCCAAGTGGAGCACTGCCTGTCTTGTGTCATAGTCTTTGTGTGCTGTGGAGAAGCCAGGATGTGGTCAGATCACTTGTGGCATGGGGCCGACTCACCCATTCATTATTCTGGACAAGCAGCAAGACTACTTCTGACCCCATGCCTGCTCTGTCTCACCTTGCCTTTCTTTTCCCTCCCTTTCTTTGCCCACACAGTCAAAAGCTTTGATTTTTGCTGAATATTAGACAAATAAAACAGCAAAGAGACTTACCTGTTCTGTCTTTAATGGAGACTTAGGTGGCTCCCCAAAAAGGGAAGCTGAAGGAGGCCCAGAGTGGGAAACTAGGTTCTATCATTTGTAATCTTCAAGTAACTCTTTTAAGCCTTCATTTTTTTCAGCTGCAAAATGCTATGCCAGTGGCTATTGCTTCCTAAAAACTTTCTAGGGTTCATTACACATCCTTGAGAACTAGATGTTTGTGAATTCATTAGGTGTTGAGAAAATTGGTATTTTACAATGAAAATGTAGTTCATTTGAGAATATACCCAGGGAACTGAGAATCCATTGAAATTCACTTCTGCCTCTACAGAGCCAGAGAATGGGCTTATAACAATTTTTGTTGAAGATGGAACTAGAATTGAAAATTTAATATAAATAAATTTTGAATGAAGTTGATTTCAAAGAGATTTCAGCAAGTACATAGGACCTGAGGGTGAAGACACCAAGGAATTCTATTCTGGTGTGTATTTTTCAATTTTACTATGAGGGACTTTGGTGACATCTCCTCTCACCAGTGACCATCTGTAAAATGGGTGCATTGCCAGTTTAACCATGAACATTCTGAGGCAATATTTTCCATGAATTTTAATCTCATTTTATAAACAGTATGGAAGAATCAAGTTGGCTTTTGATGGACTGACAATGGTTGCAAATCTGGATATTGCTTTTCTCTGTACCACTTTCCCACATTACACCTCTACCCTCAGTCCTGGCCACCTATGCAGTCTGTAAGAAAAATCTTGATCTCCCATCAAAGTCTATACTTGGCAAATAATAGTTAACTGAATCACAGTTTCTGTTGCTTTGGGTTGAATTGCTGCCAGGTTCTCCTTCCAAGACACCACTGGCCACCTGCTGTCAGCAAAGGAAAGGAAATGGAGCAGAGAGATAAGGAAGAGGAGACGATGAAGCGTAGTCAGGAGAAAAGTGTGATTATGGAACATGTTCCAGAAATTAAGCAATCTATGGAGAGTAATTTGGCTGGTGAAGATCTTCAGAGTGTCATGTCAGCTTCAGAATGAGAGCTGCCATCCTAATTTGGCCTGTAGTGCATTATGTGGGAATGGTGGGGGATGGGGGGAAATCTGGTATGGATGGAAGCTAGATGGGAGGAAGACAAAACAAAGTACTTTGTTTACAGAAGTTTCCTCAGAGAAATAAAAGCACTGCCAACTCCACAACTGGGACATGTATGTTCTTAATGTCAGCAACCTAGGAAGAGTCTGGCATCTAAGTCTAGTATGAAGCTCCAGAGGGCAGGTAGCTTGGAAGTAGTGGGACAGGAAGAAGGGCCCCAGAAATGGGTGCCTGCATATAGCCATCTCGCTTATTGTGATTCTTAGCCACAGCTTTTAAATACCTTTGAGTTTCTGCCTTTGGCTACCTAGCTACTCATCCAGGGGACCCAACTTCAAAAAATCAAGTTCCCTATTTCTCAAACTGACATAAGTCAGCCTTCCAAACAAAGGTATAGATAACCACTATGGGATGTCCTCTAGTTTGACCATCTGTCTATCAGAGCTCCCTCTCTTCATCTTCAAATATTTTCATCCATTCACCCATCCTAAAAAGTCTTCAGAGAACCACATCTACAGTAGACACTGTACTAGGCATTGAAAAAAAAAAAGACAATACAAAGTGAATAAGATAGAGTCCCTCTCAATATAGTAACAGACTTGTAGGTATAAAGAAATTGTTGAAAAATTATGAGTTAAGAGTTAAAAAGAGACATGTGAAAAACTATGTCTGGGAGATTGGAGACTGTTCCACAGAGATAATGTTTAAGCAGGTTAAATCAGGGGCATGACAAAAATAATATTCTAGACAGAGAAGAACAAGTAAAAAGGCACAAAGGCATAAAATATGTAGCCTATTTAAGGAAAAACAATTACCCAGTACAATGGAGGGGTATATGGTGTGAATGGGAAATGTTAGTTTATTGAAGCCAAACAGGTAAGCTAGACTAAACTCATACAAAGCCTCCTATGATTAGATTTAAAAATAGACTTCATTCTTAGGTAATAGTGACCATCCAATGATTTAGAGCCAAAGAAATAATGTTCAAATTGACATTTTAGAAATATAATTTTGTAGTATTGGCTAGAAGATGAATTAGGTGGCAAACTGAAAATAGACTGGTTAAGAACTGTTACAATGATGCTCATTCAAACTGTTGAAGGATAGACCTTGAGTAGTACACAGGGCTTGTTTATGTGTTGGGGGGTAGGGTGGGGGTGAGTTAGCAAGGGTAGTGAAAGAGGGATCAAGGGCTTGGTTTTGGAGATAGGCATAGAAATGGTGAGACTTGGTAACTGTATATGTGGCATGAAGGAGAAGAAGGAGAAGGGGTTGATTTCTAGGTTTTCAATTCTGATGAACTATGAAATGGTAGTGATGGAAAAGTATATGCCTTCCTAAGCTCTCTGCTCTCCTTCTTTATTAACTTTTCCTTTTTTCAGTATTGACTGCCTTTCTCTTCTTACATCAGAGACTCTCTTGATAATTTTTCAAAGAGGTTTGAGAACCCTAGAACACAGCACATTAAGGACATCTGAAAACCCACGTAGCCTAAGAGGTTGTGCCTTGAAGGGTGACCAAAATAGTGTCTGTGTGTATAAGAAATATTTTTAGAGGGGATTTTTAAACCTTTGATTTCTACCTATATAGAAGAATAAACAAGGAAATGGGATAAAATTATAGTTTAAAAAAGTGGTCCAGTGGGATATAAGGAAGATGGTTTTGGGGTATTCTAGTGAAACAGACTAGAATGAAACACCTGGATGGAAACTATGTAGATCTTCAAGGGGAGCTGCAATAATCCTGAAACCTAAATAATTTGGCAGCAGCCTAAAGGCAGGGGCCTGGATTAAATGATCTCTCCAAGCCTCCCTTCTGCAAATGCCCTGCTATTTTTCCCCAGGCATTTCTAGAGGAACTATCTTCCCACTGATCTAGCTGTATATATGCATTGAGGAAAAGGTTGCAGCAAATATTTGATATTGTCTAATTTGATAACTCTAGAAATGAAGATACAGATGAGAGAGGGAGAAAATGGCTTACTTCAATTTTGAAAGTATTTTTAAAATGGAATCTTTAAGGCCAGCTCCTGTTAGGGGGAGAAAATGTACCCATGACCCAGAACTTAAAACATAAAATGAGCTATCCAAGACAAAGGAGGGGATGGAGGAGAGTGGTACAGACAGAGAGATGCAAAGTGATGAATCAAACACTTCACTAAGCGTGAAACCAGAGCAGAACACTCCCTTAAGGCTAAAGCTGTAGATTTATGGGGAAAGTAGCTTAGACCTATGAAAGGCATGAGCACTCTCCCCACTCTGACATATATGCAGGGACCATTCATACACAAACAGTGCACATATGTAAACCACAGTTCTAGCTGAAAATCAGAATAATTTATGTTAAGGATTAGAGATGAGTCAGACACCCAATGGAGAACTGTGCCAAGAATACAAAAGGACCAGAGGACTTCCAGCTAAATAAAGTAGAATTTTAGCAAAGCTATAGATCTCTTGAGTAATGGGTTATATTTTTCACCTTCGTCTTAAGAGTTCATTTACATTTGAATCATTAATTTGATTGCAAAGGATTATGTCATTATGAATTATTTGGTATCTTCTACCATACCATTATTTGTGGGTGAATCTGGAAGACCGATATATAAAATCTCATTTGTCAATTTGTCTTGGATTTTCTCAGCCTGGAAAGTTTTACAGACTTTGCAAAATGTAACATTATTGATGCATTAGAAATTTCATACATTTTCCCCAGGGAACTTTTGCTAAATATCTATAGCCTATGGCATTTATCCAGGGATTTGTGGGGAGTTTTCTTAAAAGGAATATAAAATCCTAAAAAAGAAAAAAAAAATCAGAAAGTCGCCCTCATGGAGTCACTTCTCTTTAGTACTTTCACTCATTTGTTAGATTTTACAAAGGGTACCCTCTGATACCAGGCCCCAGGGTATATCAACATAATTTGAATGGGAGAATAAGGGAAGATAATAAAACTGTCAAAACTCTGTGTGTGTGTTTGTGTGTGTGTGTGTGTGTGTGTGTGTGTGTGTAAGAGAGACAGAGACACAGAGGAAAAGAGAAAGACAAAAATTAAAATAACAACCATAAACAAAGCAGTCACAACATTGTTTTTGCCTTCTTTTTTTTAAGCAGTATCCCTTATGCCTCTAATTTTGATTTTGTGACATTCTCTGCCTCTCCTCAATGGGCCACATAGCATAGAGTTATTAAAAAGAGAAACACATATATCAGTTGCATCTCACTAAAGTCGTTGCTTTATAAAAGGAAAATCTGAATATAGTTAAAATCCCTTTGAGCATTCTTATTAGAATCTTATGACACCTTTTTAGGTAGCTCAAAATACCACTGGG
The DNA here is from genome assembly GCF_042477335.2 of Ovis canadensis. Taxonomy (NCBI): domain Eukaryota; kingdom Metazoa; phylum Chordata; class Mammalia; order Artiodactyla; family Bovidae; genus Ovis; species Ovis canadensis. The sequence continues at coordinate 133,520,027 of NC_091727.1, forward strand.
TTCAGGTGACAGAAAAAGGGAAGGGTATCATTAAACTCAGGCAAAGCTGTCCTGGAATAGTATGTGACTGATATGTATTTGTAAAAACATTTGAGTTCAATCCCAAACCATTTCAAGTAAGTAATTGTATGTATACTTTTTATAAATAGTAATTTATTGCTGAATGGTTGCTGTTATTTGATTGCCATTCCAAATTCCCACAAATTGAGATTTTATACTCTGTCTACAGAAGGAACATTCATGCCCCTATTTTTAGATACAATAATTCATCAGTAAATAATGGATAATTAAAAATTACATTTTGGGCCTCGGCAGCTAAGTGTGCACGTCCCTGGGTGCTTTCTCAGTTCTGAGTCCCCTGCGGGTCCCCGAAGTGCCTGCATTGCCACCCTCATCTAACTGAGAGGGATGCGGTGGTGCCAGCCCATCCCCGCTGCCACCACCCATGTGCTGGTAAGATTCACACCTCCTGCAGGCAGTCCTAAGATGGCAAAGGAATAGGATGGGGAGACCAATTTCTCCCCCACAAAATGCATTGAAAGATCATTTGAACGCTGAACAAATTCCACAAAACAACTTCTGAACACTGGCAGAGGATACCAGGCACCCAGAAAAGCAGGCAATTCTCTTCAAAAGGAGGTAGGACAAAATATAAAAGATAAAAATAGAGGCAAAAGAGTTAGGGACAGAGACCCATCCTGGGGAGGGAGTTGTGAAGGAGGAGAAGTTTCCAAACACCAGGAAACCCTCTCACCAGTGGGCCTGTGGGGAGTTTTGGAATCTCAGAGGGCAACATAAGGAGGGGGGACCCACAGATTATGCACCTAATTGCAGCTCCCAGTGGAGAAGAAGCTCAGACGCTCGTGTCCACCAGCAGCAAGCAGGGGCTGAACAGGGAGGTGCAGGCTACATGCTTAGGGTAAGGACAGGGCTTGAATGCCCTGAGGACAATCAGGGAGCTAACCGGGTTGTGCACTGGCCCCTCCCCATGCCTGAGGCAGAGAGGCAGTCTAGACAGCCAGAGCTGAAAGGCGAGGGGCAATCTCAGCTCCTGACACGGCACCCTCTACCAAACTGTGAGCAGGCTCCCAGTTGTTAACAAAGTCTTCCTGGGATCCTGGATGGTTGACATCCACCAGGAGGGTCACAGTCAGAGATCAGCTCCCCAGAGGAGACACACGGCACACCTGAGATGGCACTCTCGCAGAGCACCCAGAAAACCGAGGGGCTGGGACCGGAGGTGATAAGACACACCACCCACCTGGGGAGAGTGCACTCACCAAGCTGGTCACTGGAGCTGCTAGGACCTCGGAAAGGCACAAAATGCAGGCCCAACCGAGTCTGTGCTTTTGTGGAGTATGTGAGAACCTGAACCTGAGCAGCATAGATCTGGGACGTGCATGCAACCCAGGGCCCGCTTTAGACAGTTCTCCTGCAGAACAACTTGGAGCCTGAGCAGTGTAGACAGGGAAAGCACACACGCCGTGAGTGGGGGCAAGCCCAGTGTGGCCCGACAATGCAAGCATGCCCCACACATGCCAGTGATATTTGTTTGCAGTGTACCTCCCTCCGCACAGCACAACTGAACCTAAACAAATGACCTCCTACACCCCCTTGTGTCAGGGTGGAAATTAGACCCTGAAGAGACTTGCAAACAGAGGAAGCCAAAATAAAGAAGAGGGAAACGATTTGAAAGAGACAGGTGCAACAGATTAAAACCCTGTAGTTAGCAGTGACTACATTGGAAGGGGCCTTATAGACCCTGAGAAGAAGTATAAGCTGGAACAATGAACTATCTGAAACTGAACTGACCCCACACTGCCCTCAACAGCTCCAGAGAAATTCCTAGATATACTTTACTATCATCATTTTTTAACTTAAGTTTCTTTTATTTCTAAGTTCTTTATTACTCTTTTAATTTTCATTTTTAAAACGTCCTATTACCTTGCAAAAAAAGACCTACTTTTAAGCAAATTTCATATATATATATATTTATAATATTTGTGCCTTTGTTTGGTTTTTTTATATTGTATTTTTGAGAGTTTAACCTCTACTCTACATTTTTAATCTTTGCTTTTTGGTATTTGTTATCAATTTTGTACCTTTAAGAATCCAATTTTCAGTACCCGTTTTTACTTTGGAGTGTGATTACTGGCATGATTGCTCTCTCCCCTTTTGACTCTCCTTTTTCTCCCCCGGGTCACCTCTATCTCCTCCCTCCCCCTTCTCTTCTCTATTTAACTCTATGAACCTCTCTGGATGTTCCAGGCTGTGGAGAGCAAATAGGGAACTGATTACTGGCTAGATTGCTCATGCCCCTTTTGATTCCCCCTATTCTCCTCCTGGTCACCTCTATCTCCCTCCTCCCTATTCTCTTCTCCATGTAACTCTGTGAACCTCTCTGGGTGTCCCTCACTATGGAGAATCTTTTCACCATTAACCTAGATGTTTTATCATTGGTGCTGTATAGATGTAGAAGTCTTGAGGCTACTGTAAGAATAAGACTGAAAGCTAGAGGCAGGAGGTTAAAATCTAAAACTTGAGAACACCAGAAAACTCCTGACTCCAGGGAACTTTAATCGATAAGAGCTCATCCAAAACCCTCCATACCTACACTGAAACCAAGTTCCCCCAAGAGCCAACAAGTTTCAGAGCAAGACATACCAAGCTAATACTCCAACAATGCAGGAACATAACCCTGAGCATTAAAATACAAGCAGCCAAAAGTCACACCAAACCCATAGACACCTCAAAATTCACTACTGGACACTTCATTGCACTCCAGAGATAATAGATCCAGCTCCACCCACCAGAACACTGATGCAAGCTTCCCTAACAAGGAAACCTTGACAAGCTACTCATCCAACCCCACCCACAGCGGGGAACCTCCACAATAAAGAGGAACCACAAACATCCAGCACAGAGAAAGGCCACCCAAACACAGCAATCTAAACAAGATGAAAAGGCAGAGAAATATTCAGCAGGGAAAGGAACATGATAACAGCCCACCAAACCAAACAAAAGAGGAGAAGATAGCGAGTGTATCTGAAAAAGAATTCAGAATAGTAAAAATAATACAAAATCTTGAAAACAAAATGGAGATACAGATAAATAGTCTGGGGACAAGGATTGAGAAGATGTAAGAAAAGTTTAACAAGAACCTAGAAGAAATAAAAAAGAATCAATCAATAATGAATAACGCAATAACTGAGATGAAAAGCACTCTGGAGAGAACCAACAGTAGAATAACTGAGGCAGTGGATAACATAAGTGAGGTGGAAGATAGAATGGTGGAAATAAATGAAGCATAGAGGAAAAAAAAGAATTAAATAAGGACAACCTCAGAAACCTCTGGGATAATGTTAAATGCCCCAAGATTCTAATAATAGGAGTCCAAGAAGACAGAAAGAAAGGCCATGACAAAATACTTGAGGAGATAATTATTGAAAACTTCCCTAAAATGGGGAAGGAAATAGCCACCCAAGTCCAAGAAACCCAGAGAGTCCCAAACAGGATAAACCCATGGCAAAACACCCCAAGACACATATTAATCAAATTAACAAAGACCAAATACAAAGAACAAATATTAAAAGCAGCAAGGGAAAAACAATAAATAACACACAAGGGGATTCCCATAAGGATAACAGCTGATCTTTCAATAGAAACTCTTCAGGCAAGAAGGGAATGGCAGAACATACTTAAAGTGATGAAAGAGGAAAACCTACAACCCAGATTGCTGTACCCAGTAAGGATCTCATTCAAATATGAAGGAGAAATCAAAAGCTTTACAGACAAGCAAAAGCTGAGAGAATTCGGCACCACCAAACCAGCTCTTCAACAAATGCTAAAGGATCTTCTCCAGACAGGAAACACAGAGAAGGTTTATAAACTCGAACCTAAAACAACAAAGTAAATGGCAATGGGATCATACTTATCAATAATTACCTTAAATGTAAATGGATTGAATGGCCCAACCAAAAGACAAAGACTGGCTGAATGGATACAAAAACAAGACCCCTATATATGTTGCCTACAAGAGACCCACCTCAAACCTAGGGACACATACAGAGTGAAAATGAAGGGCTGGAAAAAGATATTTCACGCAAATGGAGACCAAAAGAAAGCAGGAGTAGCAATACTCATATCAGATAAAATAGACTTTGAAATAAAGGCCGTGAAAAGAGACAAGAAGGACACTACCTAATGATCAAAGGATCAATCCAAGAAGATATAACAATTATAAATATATATACACCCAACATAGGAGCATTTCAATATGTAAGGCAAATGCTATCAAGTATGAAAGAAGAAATTAACAGTAACACAATAATAGTGGGTGACTTTAATAACCCCACTTACACCTATGGATAGATCAACTAAACAGAAAATTAGCAAGGAAACACAAACTTTAAATGATACCATGGACTAGTTAGACCTAATTGATATCTATAGGACATTACACCCCAAACAAATGAATTTAACCTTTTTCTCAAGTGCACACGGAAACTTCTCCAGGATAGGTCACATCCTGGGCCATAAATCTAGCCTCAGTAAATTCAAAAAAATTGAAATCATCTCAAGCATCTTTTCTGATCATGATGTGGTAAGATTAGATGTCAACTATAGGAAAAAATATTAAAAATACAACCATATGGAGGCTAAACAACACACTTCTGAATAAGCAACAAATCACAGAAGAAATAAAAATATGCATAGAAACAAATGAAAATGAAAACACAACAACTCGAAACCTATGGGATTCAGTAAAAGCAGTGCTAAGGGGAAGGTTCATAAGCAATACAAGCTTACCTCAAGAAACAGGAGAAAAATCAAATAAATAACCAAACTCTACACCTAAAGCAACTAGAAAAAAAAAGAAATGCAGAACCCCAGGGTTAGTAGAATGAAAGAAACCGTAAAAATCAGGGCAGAAATAAATGCAAAAAAAAAAAAGAAAGGAGACCATAGCAAAAATCAACAAAGCTAAAAGCTGGCTCTTTGAGAAGATAAATAAATAGACAAACCATTAGCCAGACTCATCAAGAAACAAAGGGAGAAAAATCAAATCAACAAAATTAGAAATGAAAATGGAAAAATCACAACAGACAACACAGAAATACAAAGGATCATAAGAGACTACTATCAGCAACTATATGATTATAAACTGGACAACTTGGAAGAAATGGAAGAATTCTTAGAAAAGTACAACTTTCCAAAACTGAACCAGAAAGAAATAGAAAATCTTAACAGATGCATCACAAGCACAGAAATCAAAACTGTAATCAGAAGTCTTCTAACAAACAAAAGCCCAGGACCAGATGGCTTCACAGCTGATTTCTACCAAAATTTTAGAGAAGTGCTAACACCTATCCTACTCAAACTCTTCCAGAAATTGCAGAGGAAGGTAAACTGCCAAACTCATTCTATGAGGCCACCATCACCCTAATACCAAAACCAGACAAAGATGCCACAAAAAAAGAAAACTACAGGCCAATATCACTGATGAACATAGATAAAAAAATCCTTAACAAAACTCTAGCAAACAGAATCCAACAACATATTAAAAAGATCATACATCATGACCAAGTGGGCTTTATCCCAGGGACACAAGGATTCTTCAATATTTGCAAATCAATCAATATGATACACTACATTAACAAATTGCAAGATAAAAACCATATGATTATCTCAATAGATGCAGAGAAAGCCTTTGACAAAATTCAACATCCATTTATGATTTAAAAAAAAAACCCTCAGAAAGCAGGAATAGAATATCTCAACATAATAAAAGCCATATATGATAAACCCACAGCAAACATTATCCTCAATTGTGAAAAATTGAAAGCATTTCCCCTAAAGTCAGAAACAAGACAAGGATGCCCACTCTCACTACTAATATTCAACGTAGTTTTGGAAGTTTTAGCCACAGCAATCAGAGAAGAAAAAGAAATAAAGTAATACAGATTGGAAAAGAAGTAAAACTCTCACTGTTTGCACATGACATGATCCTCTACATAGAAAACCCTAAAGACTCCACCAGGAAATTACTATAGCTAATCAATGAATAAAGTCACAGAATATAAAATTAACACACAGAAATCCCTTGCATTCCTATACACTAATAATGAGAAAACAGAAAGAGAAATTAAGGAAACAATTCCATTCACCATTGTAGCAAAAAGAATAAAATACTTAGGAATAAAGCTACCTAAAGTAACAAAAAACTATAAAACACTGATGAAAGAAATCATAGATTTCTTTGATAGAGAAATATACCATGTTTTTGGGTCAGAAAAATCAACATAGTGAAAATGAGTATACTACCCAAAGCAATCTATAGATTCAATGCAATCCATATCAAGCTACCAATGGCATTTTTCAGAGAATGAGAACAAATAATTACACAATTTGTATGGATATACAAAAAACCTCAAATAGCCAGTGCAATCTTGAGAAAGAAGAATGAAACTGGAGGAATCAATCTGCCTGACTTCAGACTATACTACAAAGCTACAGTCATCAAGACACTATGATACTGGCACAAAGACAGAAATATAGATCAATGGAACAAAATAGAAAGCCCAGAAATAAATCCACACACCTATGAACATCTTATCTTTGACAAAGGAGGCAAGAATATACAGTGGAGAAAAGACAATCTCTTTAACAAGTGGTGCTGGGAAAACTGGTCAACCACCTGTAAAAGAATAAAACTAGAACACTTTCTAGCACCATACACAAAAATAAACTCAAAATGGATTAAAGATCTAAATGTAAGACCAGAAACTATAAAACTCCTAGAGGAAAACTTAGGCAAAACACTCTCTGACATAAATCATAGCAGGATCCTCTATGACCCACCTCCCAGAGTAATGGAAATAAAAGCAAAAATAAACAAATGGTACCTAATTAAACTTAAAAGCTCTTGCACAATGAAGGAAACTATAAGCAAGGTAAAAAGGCAGCCTTCAGAATGGGAGAAAATAATAGCAAATGAAGCAACTGACAAAGAATTAATCTCAAAAATATACAAGCAGCTCCTGCAGCTCAATTCCAGAAAAATAAAAAACCCAATCAAAAAATGGGCCAAAGAACTGAACAGACATTTATCCAAAGACATACAGATGGCTAACAGAAATATGAAAAGATGCTTAACATCACTCATTATCACAGAAATGCAAATCAAGCCACAATGAGTACCATCTCACACTGGTCAGAATGGCTGCTATCCAAAAGTCTACAAACAATAAATGGTGGAGAGGGTGCGGAGAAAATGGAACTCTCTTACACTGTTGGTGGGAATGCAAACTAGTACAGCCACTATGGAGAACAGCATGGAGAGTCCTTACAAAACTGGAAATAGAACTGCCATACAACCCAGCAGTACCACTGCTGGGCATACACACTGAGAAAACCAGAATTGAAAAAGACACATGTACCCCAATGTTCATCACAGCACCATTTACAATAGCTAGGACATGGAAGCAACCTAGATGTCCATCAGCAGATGAATGGATAAAAAAGCTGTGGTACATATACACAATGGAATATTACTCAGCTATTAAAGAGAATGCATTTGGATCAGTTCTAATGAGGTGGATTAAACTGTAGCCTATTATACGGAGCAAAGTAAGTCAGAAAGAAAAACACCAACAGAGTATATTAATGCATATATATGGAATTTAGAAAGATGGTAATGATGACCCTATATACAAGACAGCAAAAGAGACACAGATGTAAAGAACAGACTTTCAGATCTGTGGGAGAAGGTGAGGATGGGATGATTTGAGAGAATAGCATTGAAACCTGTATATTATCATTTGTGAAACAGATCGCCAGTCCAGGTTCGATGCAGAGGCAGGGTGTTCAAGGCTGGTGCCCTGGGATGACCCTGAGAGATGGGATGGGGAGGGAAGTGAGAGGGGGGTTCAGGATGGGGAACACATGTACACCCATGGCTGATTCATGTGAATGTATGGTAAAAACCACCACAATATTGTGAAGTAATTAGCCTCCAATTACAATTTAAAAAAATAAAGATTTGCACCTCCCTACTGGTGCCCGTCCTGCTGCTGCAATGACTAGTCTCCCAACCATGCCTCCTCCAGCACAAGAACTGTTGGCTACCACAATTCTAAAGGCCATTGAGGACCTGTCCCTGGTAACTGAAGCCAGGACACCGCTCATTGCAGTTGTTATCACAGTGGTCTTCCTCACTCTGCTCTCAGTCATGATTTTGATCTTCTCTTACCTGTAGAAGAACAAAGGCAGCTACATCACCTACGAACCTGCAGATGACAAGCCCAGCGCCATTGTCCTAATGGAGAGTGACTCAGCCAAGGGCAGGGAGAAGGAAGGATATTTCATCTAATGGTTCCTAGTCCCCAAGGAGCTTATCCAGGCTCCAGTGCTAACACACTATTTATTAGGTGAAAGTTTTACCTGAAACCCATGAGAAGCATCCACTGATATGGGTAGATCTGAGCTCCTTCATATGCAGAGTACATCATGAGAAACTCTGGGCTGGAAGAAGCACATGCTGGAATCAAGATTACTGGGAGAAATATCAATAATCTCAGATATGCAGATGACACCACCATTATGGCAGAAAGTGAAGAGGAACTAAAAGCCTCTTGATGAAAGTGAAAGAGGAGAATGAAAAAGTTGGCTTAAAGCTGAACATTCAGAAAACTAAGATCATGGCATCTGGTCCCATCACTTCACGGCAAATAGATGGGGAAACAGTGGAAACAGTGTCAGACTTTATTTTTTTGAGCTCCAAAATCACTACAGATGGTGACTTCAGCCATGAAATTAAAAGACACTTACTCCTTGAAAGGAAAGTTATGACCAATCTAGATAGCATATTGAAAAGCAGAGATATTACTTTGCCAACAAAGGTCCATCTAGTCAAGGCTATGGTTTTTCCAGTAGTCATGTATGGATGTGAGAGTTGGACTGTGAAGAAAGCTGAGCACTGAAGAATTGATGCTTTTGAACTGTGGTGTTGGAGAAGACTCTTGAGAGTCCCTTGGACTGCAAGGAGATCCAACCAGTCCATTCTGAAGGAGATCAACCCTGGGATTTCTTTGGAAGGAATCATGCTAAAGCTGAAGCTCCAGTACTTTGGCCACCTCATGCAAAGAGTTGACTCATTGGAAAAGACCCTGATGCTGGGAGGGATTGGGGGCAAGAGGAAAAGGGGACAACAGACGATGAGGTGGCTGGATGGCACACCGACTTGATGGACATGAGTTTGAGTGAACTCCGGGAGTTGGTGATGGACAGGGAGGCCTGGCATGCTGCGATTCATGGGGTTGCAGAGTCATACATGACTGAGTGACTGAACTGAACTGAACTGAGCTCCTTCCAGGACACAGACCCAAATGCCAGCATCACTGACACCAGGGGACAAAAAGAAAGCTGTTCATGTCTCTAGCCAGGTCTCTGTCACACATCTTCTGACTGATGAGTGACATGGAGCTGTATTGGGCAACACTGTAGGATATACCCAGTCATCTTCACTTTTTTCACAGATTGAAGGGAAGAAGAGTGTTGGGGGTCACTTGATGCTCCTGTGTCCCTTACCTGGTCACCTAGTGAAAACCTGAGTGGAAGTAATATCCTTAGTTCTTCCTAGAGGCGGGAGACCACAAGCAAAGGCCAGACCAGGAGGGCCAGGAGACTGTGGAGAACTCCCTCCTGATGAATGTGCCACTTCCCTTAATCTGAGCTCTTCCTTTCCTTAACCCCCCAAAAATCTAGAAATATGCTATTTTTATTGGAATTAAAACCATTCATTGATACAGAAATCAGATTCTCATGTGCAAGAAATTACTATCTTTATCCTTTGACTTATCCTTGCTGAAACTGCTGTGACAGTTTGCTTGTTCAGTGTCTGTCATGTCCAGCTCTTTGTGACCCCATGAACTGCAGTATGCCAGGCTTCCCTGTCCTCCTCTATCTCTGAGAGTTTGCTCAAGTTTGTGTCCATTTTTGCTTACTCAACTTACTCGACTCTCTTTGCCTGTGTTTTCTCCCAAGCAAAGGGGGCCCCAGAGAAGTTTCAGAAGTTCCCAGAACAATCTCAGGGGTTTGAAACAGAGATGGTCCTGGGAAGTTTGTCCTAGAATACAGTCATTAGAAACATACCCTGGGAGATAAGTTGTTTAGCCTCCATCCTAGCAAGGGCCAGTATGTCCCTGATCCATTCTGTGTGCACACAGAGGGAACCGGGAACAACTTGTCACTTTTCCCACCAGTGCTCTTTCTATCAAGCCCAGAGAGGCTTCTTGGATCTCACTTCATCCATCTCAAGATGAGGCATATTCAAAAGGTACAGTGTTTTGGTAGAAATCATTAACTCTCCATGCATTGTTTACTTTGGAACTAAACTAAACCTCCTTCAAGGTCTTAACTATATTGTCTTTATTTTTCAAGTCCACCCAAGGTAAGATCCAAGAGTTGAAAAATCAATCTTAGCAACTTATATTCCAGTTTTCAGCATTTCTCCAAACAGAATTTTTGAAAAATTGAAGGTCACCCTGAACTTACAACTTAGCAAGTTGTTAAACTAAAAAACATTTGCCTCAAGTCAAACTAAAGGGCAAGTGAGAGACTCATTTGTTCCCTTATTTCTAAGTTTATGGTCTGAATTCCTCTGGCCTAATAGGCTTTTAAGAATTTGAAAGTGCTTAGGAAATAAAGTGAAGAAAACTAAACATCTAGAATGGAACTCATGAAAATGGTCAAATCTTAGCCTCATACCCCTGCATTTATTTCAAAGACTTCATTTTTAAAAAACTGCATTTGATTAATGGTTTATACTTTTCATTTTCCATTACTTCTTTGATCCTGACAACAAACCAGTGTGGAAGATTATGAAGTCCATTTTCCATTACTTCTTTGATCCTGACAACAAACCAGTGTGGAAGATTATGAAGTCCATTGAGTTAAAAGCTCACATATCTAGCAGTTAACTAAATCTGAAATTTTGGTCACATGATATACAGTCTTACACTCTGGCAGGCAGTAAGACTGTCAGAAATATTCCAGTCCTTCTAGCCATATGGTAGGAATGCACTTTCCTGCCCAGCTGAAATTAGGTGTGGCCAACATGACTTACTTTGGTCATTGAAATGTGAGCAGAAGTGACGCATGACATTTCTTGGTGGAAGCATTTAATTGACAGTGCTTAGCTTCAGCCTCTCAATTATCTTTCTCTGGTGATTGTTGAAGCACCTTTTCAAGATAGATCCTCTTTCGGCCTGCGTTTTTAATGATTACCTTGGAAAGAGCCTCCACCCCATCAACTTATATTGTATGTGAAACCTAAATAAAAATAGTTTTACTATTTTAAGTAAATGATATTTGGATTATTGTTTCCTTTTGAGACATAATCTATTTTATCCTGACTTACAAATATATTCTTTCAATGGGAATCACAAGTGTATTCTCATTTAAGTATGTCTTCCTAATGGCTTCATATCTGTTGAAACTTACTCTTTTGGGGCTAGCAATATTTTTGCACAGCTACATTAGCAACATTTTATAACCACTCTCTGTTTAAAGAATTCTAGATTTGATAGACATGCTGGAATGAGAGTCAATGCTCTATTCTTTTTAAGTGTAGTGATGATAGATTAATCACAGATTAAGAACTTAAAGGAATTTCATGAGTCTAGCAATTCTGCCTCCCACTGTTAAAGGCAGAGAGCATTTTCTCTTCTTCCATTGTACATACTTTGCATTGGCAAGAAAGATATTTGACATAAAAGGGGAAAACTATGAATAGTAGAGAAGAAGAAGAAGACAAGGCATGAATTTGGGAACTATTGAGCCTAAAGTGCGCTTCAGATATTACCTATGAAAGAGGAAAAAGGAGAAGAATGTATAGGAATTAGAGAGAGGATAGTCATCTTTAGCATCTTTGTGACTTTGAATCAACATTCTCTTATGTTAAAATAGAAATAGATTTCTCTGAATATAATGGATCATTTTTGAGGGTGCACATGTTAGATATTGCTACCACAGCATTAAAAAAAATTAACAGTCAACTTCTTGAAGCCATAATTCAGGGTTAAATGTAGCTTTCCCCTCATCATGTTCAAGAGCTCACTTTCTTTCCTTGACTGAAGTTATCAAATCACTAATAAGGAAAAATGAAGTACAGTCTATAGACTGTTAGAATCATAACCTTTATAAATGGAAGAAGCCTTAGAAATTATGTGTTTCAACTCTGTCTCTTATACATGAGGAAACTGAGATTCAGAAAGAAGAGTCTTGGCTCATTTCATACACAACTCTCTACATTTCCTGGATATATACATGTGATTGCCAGGACTTCTATCTATTTAATAAAGTCTTAAAAGTATCTAATAACCAAGTTCCTAACTTTTCTGTAGGCAGTTTTGGTAGACTGAAACATAAGCTGGATCCTCTGTGTGTTGGTAAATGACAATATTAATGGTGTGATAATGATGATAATTAAAATGAGTTGTGATATAGGAAATTGGGCTGCTATAACGCAACAACAAAACAAGCGAATACTCATTGTCTTAACGAAGATTGAAGTGGCTTGTTTATTTTCCCCCTTGCATGTTCATCTACATGTAGGTAATCCATGGTTGCTGTAGTAGATCTTTGTTGTCAAGGCTCCAGGCTCCTTCCCTTTGTGACTGCATTATCCTCTCTTGCACTAATCCACAGGGCCAAAGATGATAATCTCAACACTATGGTCATAGTGGGTAATAATTCCCTCATGATGTGTTACTCTTTTTGATAGCAATTTATTCCAACTTGATTTATTCTTAAAGGGCATTATCTTAATTCAAATGGAATGTTGCCTAGCATAATTACCGTACTAAAACTTAACAACTATTTCTCTGGAAAGGAGAACACTTAAAGAAGAAAATTCATGTCTACTAAGGCTTGATAACTTGAGAGTGTGATAACGGAGATGTGGGGAGGCTCACAAACACTAGACCACAGAAGATAGCTACCCACTCTGCTTATATATTGGGTTAAACCCTTGCGTTGCCCCTTGTTTCCTCTCTTTTACTAAGGAGGAAATTATCATAGCCTTCCTTAATCAGTCCCTAGATTATACTTCAAAATCAGATTTTTAAAACTTTACCTGGAAATGAAGATATTCCAAGTATTTCTAACTTCACTTTTTCCTTCGGAGTAAGGACACTTAGTCTGCTTGTCCAATGACATAATTGATCGTAGAAGCATTTGGTGATATCACTCTCTCCCTGCCATGCCCAATATTTTTCAGATTCTGAATTTCCCACCACTCTGGAGACACAAACATCTAGAAAAAAGAAGTGATTTACAAGAAACTTTAACGTCAGGAAAAAGTAAAATGAACCACAAGGATAAGTTACTATGTCAAATCCAATGAAGCAAATAATTCTTAGAAGATGGTTTATTTTCCAAGTGAAAGCATAGACTTATAGAATACTTAGGAAAGCTTAAGTTTGTTTTATGGCCAGGAATATAGTTTGTGGATGGAAATTAATTACTTTTTTGTCCTAGATCTCTCTGAGGTTAATGTGTCTTAAGTACAGGTGTACCTTGTTTAAAGTAAACCTAACATTTTAAAATCCCAATTGGCACAAAAATCAAAATTAGTTTTTGGCTCTATAAAAGGATTGAAGACAGGATTTCTTTATATACCATGGTACTCTAGTTCAAGAGTCAGCAAACTATGACCCAAGAAGAACCAAACCTGACAAGCCCTTATTTTTGTAAACAAACTTTTATTAGCACACAGTCATGCCCATTCATTAAGTTTAGAGATTATTTATGGCTGTTTTTATACACTACATTGGCAAAGTTGTTGCAACAGTAACTCTCTGACTAGCAAAACATGAATTATTTGCTATTTGGCCCTTTACAGAAAAAGTTTGATAAGTCCTACTCTAGTGCATTCAAATTACTCTGGTGTTATTCATATTGCACAAATGTGATTTATTTGGAGAAATTAAACATATTTTGATATGGCTGGAGAATAGTGCACATATACAAAAGTGATAAAGCCAGTGGAGTGGAAAGAAGTCATAAAGAACTTCGTGTATTTAGTTAAAGAGTTTAAACTTGATCCTGAAAATAGTGGGAAACTGTGAATGGCATTATTCCAGTGGACTGGTGTGATTTGGAAAGAAATCAATTAGGAAAGTATTGTTAACCAGTCAAGAAATGATGAATACCTGAGTTTATGTGGTAAAGTCCAAATGAAGTTGAAGGAAACAGATGCTAATGTTATTAACAAGACAGAAACAGCATGATTTTGTGAATTAGTGAATGAATGTTAGCAGCAAGGTAAAGGGAGAAACGTGGGTTGACTTAGATTTCTGACTTAGGAAAATACACACGTTAGCACCATATGACAAGGAGGAAATTTTCAGGGAAATAAAATGTATTTGGTTTTGTACATGCTGAATATTATATGCATGTGAGACATTCAGGTGGAAATAGTCCTTCAGCAAGTTGCAACATAAGTTTGGAACACAAGAGTTCTGAGATACAGACTTGAAGTCATCAGAATTAACTGGAAATATAGGCAATAATTTGGAATAAATCATTCAGAAGAACTTTATACAGTAAAAACAGCATCAGGGATAATACCAGTATCTAAATGATTGTGGAGGAAGCCCACAAAGAAAAATGGGAATACCATGAAGAACATTGAAAAGGAGCTTCCAACTGGCAAGGGGAAAGGAAATATAATGAAAGCCAAGAGAAAATTCAATTTTAAGAGAAAATGTCAATTACCTAAGAGATATCAAGTAATCAAGTAATACTGTGGCAGAAAATTATTCACTGGGTTTGTAAATATGGAGGTCATTGGTGACCTTAGTGAAAGCAGTGACTGGTAAGGAAGGGAAAAGAAACAGTGAATATAAGCTAATCTTTCAAGTAATTTTTCTGTAGAATACTGGAAAAGCCAGTAACTAGAACGATTCTTAAATCAAGGAAGTGTTTCTTGAGGATGGGAAAGACTTGAGTGTATTTATTATGCTGGAGGGCTGGAGTCTCTAGAGAGGAAGGAGAAGATGCAAGAAAGGTCCACAGGATCTGCAGGTTACCTTGCCAAGCAAAGGCTGTACAAGAGCCCCATATTCTATTTACTCAGCTCACTGTCATCCAGGCTAATCAAAAAGAGAGAGAGAGAGAGAGCAACATTTAAACTTTGGATGATAATCAAGTGTCTGAGAACATGATTCAGACATTTCAACTTGGGATAATAATCATGTGTCTGAGAACATGATTCCTCCCATACAATAGCTCAGTAACACTTGCTTTCTGAGATCTGTCTTTCTTTAATAGGATCAACTAGTAGGAATATTTAAATTTCTTTTTCCAATCAGGCAGGAATCACTGAAAGTCTAGAGGGAGGCTAGAGAGTAAGTGGGTGTGTGAAATGTTGACTGGTCCCTTTGCTGTCTGTCATGGTACTTGAATGTGCAATCAGCTCTATGTTAACACTGCATTTAGAGAAGTAAAATACTAGTGTTACGTATACTTGGGAGAGACCTGAGCTTGCTCTTCTCAGTGGTAAATGGTACACTTTTGTGAGACCACAGAAGTGTACATTGCTGAATGTGTGGTGGGGAAAAGAGGGGTTCAATATAACCTGCTAATAGGTACAATTCATTAAAACATCCCCTGAATCTTACAGACATTAACCAGATCACCCATTGGTGCAAAATTAGAATTGAAGATACAAAAGTTGATGAGGAATCAGTTTAGCATTATTAATTAAGCCTCTGAATATATATGCCAAGTTCCAGTAGGTCAGCAGGATAGTGTGTTCATGTTCTAGATGCAGATTCCAGAAGCCCCATTGCAGGTGCTCAGAAAGCTTAGCCCAGTCTCGTCCTTTGAGGAACTCATGTTCTCGTAGGGCACTGAGACATAGTTATGTGATAGAATACATATGTGCAGCACCTCCATAACCTTACTGCCTTGTTAGTGTTATGCAGACTTAATAGGGGAAAACCTCAAAATACCCTAGAAGTAGCAGATGCCATTACAGTGAGTGATTAAACCAGCTGTATGACTGATTACTTTAGACAAGACAATTACCACAAATGCATTTATTGAACAAAATTCCATTAAGTACCTACTCTGGGCAAAGGATTTCTTTGATAATAGAGCTGAAGACTGAAAATCCCACCATCTTTTTTGATGGGCCTATGTAACATTAGTTAACATTAGTGGAAAGTTACTTCTAGAAAAATTGCACAACAAAGGATACTTAAGACTTACTTTGATATTTTTATTGAATGTTGCTTGAAGCAGTCTATGTAAGGCTGAGCCAGAGAATGTCTTCCCAATTACTCTGAAGCCACATCTTTGCCCTTATGCTAAATACTAATGGTATTAATACAGTGAAACATGGTTTAGCACAATCTGTGTATATTTTGTCACCTCAACTAGGTTTATACATATCAAAGATAGTATATTTCTTCTGCTTCCCTTTTTTCTCCCATATAGTAGGCACTAGGTACATACTATTGTGGTTGATTTTTTAAAAATATTAAGTATCTCTCTCCTCAGACAAAATTGAGGGCACATTTTCCAGACTACACTTATCCATGAGAAAGCATGTACCCACCCCCTCATCCCACCCATAATCTATATTGAAGAAGTTTAAAGTGCCAGACTATAATAGTTTCCCCTCTGCTGACCACACTCCTTCACTCCCCCCACAAAACCCCATCTCTTTTTCCATTCTGTGGTAGGACCTAAGATGCAGTCAAAAATGTGGTTTCTATTGCTCTGAAGTTATGTCAGCCTTGAAGAGTTCAAGATGTTTCCAGTTGTAGGAAAATTTTTTCACTTTTTTTTTGTAGAAGATGTACTTTATAATCATTCATAACAGCAGAAAAGTTGTAAGTGCTTTTGACCAGCTTCTGTGAACATGCTTATAGATTAGTAAATATATATCATTGTCTCACACTGTGGGTATGTCTTGAAACAAATTATTTTTCAAAGTAGGACTCACCTACTGTGTTCAAGGTTAAGTGGTATGTCAAACATAGGGGTTGTATGAGACATAGACCATGTCTGCTGAGTTTGTTTGATATTTTATTATTTACATTTGACATTTTTCCTACAAGTACCTTTAATTATGCTTTAAATCACTTTAAATCACAGTGACTAATACCTTTTCTGATGTAATACACTGTGCCTCACTAGAATTGGGAATATTTCTTTTGTAGTTTATCCTTCTAGAATTCCAAATACCAAAGGTAAGAAGACAGAGAATTCAAGAAAACCCTGATGCAAGTGTTATTGGAGCACAGTATGGGGTGAGATCCTTTCAAAGCTATTGGCCGCTCGAAAATATACCATTAATAATTGCAAAGGGAAACTAAGTCAAACTCTAGTGCCAACACTTATCAGACAAATTTATCCTGTTTCTATTACTAAGAGACACTGAAAATCTATCAGTGATTTCTGTAGTTTGCATAATGGACCCCTTCTTTAACCACTTTCTAGAGCTATGTGATCAATAAATGTTTGTTGAGGAAATGAACAAAATAATGAGTCGCTCTTGAGGTCCAGGTTGCAGGGCTGCCTCGTAATTGAGATCTGTTTTATAGTGAAAGTCGCTCAGTTGTGTCCAACTCTTTGTGACCCCATGGACTATAGAATCCATGGAATTCTCTAGGCCAGAATACTGGAGTGGGTAGCCTTTCTCTTCTCCAGGGGATCTCCCCAACCCAGGGATCAAACCCACATCTCCTATATTGGAAGGTGGATTTTAAATCACTGAGTCACCTGGGAAGCCTCTGTCTTGTAATACTAATGACTTTAGTTTCATTTTCATTAAAAAAAAAAAAAAAAAGCAAGCCCTATGGTGATTTTTCAACCCCTAAAATAAATTCACACGAGGAAGATAAAAGTTTAAATATAATCACGGCAAAAACTTTTAAAAGTATCTTATAGTTAAAAAAAAGACTTTTAAAAAAGATAACTAAACACATTTGCTTTCATTCTTTCTTTTTTAACTTTTTATTTTATGTTGGAGTATAATTGATTAATGATGTTTTGACAGTGTCAGGTGTACAGCAAAGTGATTCACTTAGACATATATACATAGCTATCCTTTTTCAAATTCTTTTCCATTTAGGTTTTTACATAATAATGAGCAGAGTTTTCTGTTCATACAGTAGGTCTTTTTGATTATCCATTTTAAATACAGTAATGTGTACATGTCAATCCCAAACTCCCACCTATTCCTCTCCCCTTCCCCCCATAATGATAAATTGGTTCTCTAGATCTGTGAGTCTTTCTGTTTTATAAATAAGTTCATTTGTATCATTTTTTAAGATTCCTCAAATGAGCAATATGATATTTTACTTTCTCCATCTCACGTATTTCACCCAGTATGATAATCTCTGGGTAGCCTCAGTTATATAGAGAGAAATAGAACTGGAGAAGGATATTCCTAAGCTATGTTTATGTGTGGTGCTGGCAGGAGGAGGATGGCTAAGAAGTAATGTTCAGCGAATCTCATGTGTTTTTTGGCATACTCTGTCAAAGGCCACCTCCCTTGCATCCACCAGCTGAATAAATGTACAGCTGCCAGTAGTGATGTGTCTCCCATTTTCCCTAACCAGAGGCCCAGAGCAATCACCTTGACTCACTCACCCTAAGGACAGCTGGAGACTCGGGGGACTTTTGACAATACTGAGAGAGAAGAGCCAGCAGCCAGATAGATTTCACCACATAGATACCTAAAGGGAGCTGGACAGGGCAGAGCAAAACATTATGGAGCCAAAACTTTGAGGCTCTAACACAAAAGGCTACTCAGAGAGTAAAACAGAGAAATATCCCTAGGATAACCCTTAAATGGAGAGGGTTTGACAGTCCTTTTAATTGCTTTAGAATAAATTCTGCTAATCCTCATGAGACCCATTTGTACAACTTTTTTATGGAAATTCAAAAAAATAAATTTAGAAAATATCTTAGATTTTCATGCTGCAAGGTAAGAGGGAGAAGGATAATATAATTAAAGGGGGTGGGGAGAAAAGAGAGAGACTCCTAAATCACTAACATTTGATTTTGACATATATTCTGGGACACTTTTTTTCTTCTGTGGTCTCACCTTAGGTTTGTTCAGACTAATATCTAAAGTAGTTGAAAGTGCCTGGATACACACTGAGAGAACCTAGAAGCAAAAGCTTAACATAGAATTTGGGATGTACCATCTGCTATAGATGAATTACAGAAAGGATTAACTGCACAAAGTTAATCTGGGCTAACTCTACTGCTATGACCATGCACTTTCTCTTTTGATAGCCAATGCCTACATGGTAAAGAATCTGCCTGCAATGCAGGAGACCTGAGTTTAATCCGTGGGTCAGGAAGATCCCCTGGAGAAAGAAATGGCTATCCACTCCAGTATCCTTGCTGGAGAGTTCCATGGCCAGAGGAGCCTGGTAGGCTATAGTCCATAGGATCACAAAGAATCAGACCCGACTGAGCAACGAATACTTTCAAGGGCACAGAGAAGAAGGAGGAAAGGCTAAAAGAAAAACATGGTTGTGGTGGTGTGGTCCAACTGAACTATGAGGGAATTCATGGTGATTCTACATTCTTCCTAGCTTCAGTCTCTCACAATATGGTGGTCAACTCATCCCAACTCAGCAAACAGAAGAGTTTGTCACCTTACTTGTGATCCATCTTGGGAAAAGTTTCTGAAGAAGCCACCAAGACCATGGGGTCACAAAGAGACAGATAGGACTGAGCAAATAGCACTTTCATTTTTCTTTCACTTTCAGAGAGATTATGAACTTCAGATCTAACTGGATGTTTGTTTTATCCCTATTTTATTTAATATTTTATTATGAAGTGTCCCCACATAGTTATTCTTTTCAAGCAAATTGAATTGTGTTGTGACTTTTTTTTTGCCACTTAGATATACCACAATGTATTTAATTTATACTACTCTTCTTGAACATTTAGGCCATGTCTAATTTTTCACCAGCATAATGAATATTATTATTAATAATTAAAAAGTTATTATTTATGATTATTTCCTTGAAATAAGATCCTAGATGCATAGATTATTATATCAAAGACAATACATATTTTTGAGGCTCTTGATAACACTTTTAAACTGCTTTCCAGAAATATTCTATATATTTACAACCACGCTAACAGTATATGTAAGTGTCTATCTTGCATTATCCTCCAAGATCTAGAATATACATATATGTGCATATTCTATTTTGGAAAATAGTATTTAAGTTACTACTATTTGTACTACTTTTGAGTTAGGGTTTCTGTTTATAGACTATTGTTAATTTTTCTTGAGCTATCTATTCATGTACTTTGGCAATTTTTTAAAATTTATTTTACTTGGATGTTAATTTTTTTAGCTACCAGTCTATCTGTACAACCCTTCATCTTCCATATTTGCTGCAAATTTTATCCCAGCTCCTTTGAGAAAAAATTTACATAAAATTAACAAATTTTAAGTGTACAATTTAATGAGTTTTGGTAGTGGTCAATTGTGTAGGCATCACAACAGTTGATACATGGGATATTTTCATTACCCCCCAAAATTTCCTTGTTCTAATTTACAATCAGCACCCCCTCCCTAACTAGTCCTAGGCAAACAATGACCTGCTCTATAGCATTATAGTTTTGCCTTTTTTTAGAGTTTTGTAGAAATGAGATTATAGTATACAATAATTTGTACATGTGATTCACTTAACAGAATTCTTTTGAGATTATCCATGCCTTTATATGTATTGGTAGGAGAAGGAAATGGCAACCGACTCCAGTACTCTTTCCTGGAGAATCCCTGGACAGAGGAGCCTGGTAGGTTACAGTCCAAAGAGTCAGACACAACTGAGAGACTTCACTTTCACCTTAGTTCCAATCATTTTGTTTTTATTGCATTGGTATATGACAAATTGTTTATGCATTCCCTATTCCTGAACATGTGAATTTTTCCTAGTTTGGGGCTACTGTGAAAAAGAGCTGCTATGACCCTTACTTGTGATGGCATATGTTTTTATTGCCCTTGGATATAATTGCTTGTCCATACAGTAAGTGCAAGTTTGAAAGAAACAACCAAACAATTTTCTATAGTGCTGTACTAATTTGTATTCTCTCCAGCATTTCAGTTGTCACGCATCCTTGTCAACAAATGGTATTGTCAATATATTTAGTCATTCTACTTCATGGTGTCCAGTCCCATCTCTTCATGGCAAATAGATGGGGAAACAGTGGAAACAGTGTCAGACTTTATTTTGGGGGGCTCCAAAATCACTGCAGATGGCGATTGCAGCCATGAAATTAAAAGATGCTTACTCCTTGGAAGGAAAGTTGTGAACAACCTAGACAGCATATTAAAAAGCAGAGACATTACTTTGTCCACAAAGGTCCATCTAGTCAAGGCTATGGTTTTTCTAGTAGTCATGTATGGATGTGAGAGTTGGACTATAAAGAAAGCTGAGTGCTGAAGAATTGATGCTTTTGAACTGTGGTCTTGGAGAAGATTCTTGAGAGTCCCTTGGACTTCAAGGATATCCAACAGATCCATCCTAAAGGAGATCAGTCCTGGATGTTCATTGGAAGGATTGATGTTGAAGCTGAAACTCCAATACTTTGGCCACCTGATGTGAAGAGCTGACTCATTTGAAAAGATCCTGATGCTGGGAAAGATTGAGGGCAGGAGGAGAAGGGGACGACAGAGGATGCGATGGTTGGATGGCATCACTGACACAATGGACATGAGTTTGGCTGGACTCCGGGAGTTGGTGATGGACAGGGAGGCCTGGTGTGCTGCAGTCCATGGGGTGGCAAAGAGTCAGACACAACTGAGCGACTGAACTGAACTGAACTGCATGTGAAGTAACATCTCAGTGTAGCAATAATTTGCATTTTCTTAATGACTAATGATGCTATTTTATATGCTTATTTGCCATTCATATATCATCTTTGTTTTAATTGAAGCATAGTTGATTTACAACATTATATTAGTTTTAGGTACACACCATAGTGATTTAAGATTTTTATAGATTATACTCTATTAAAGTTATTATAAAATATTGGCTGTATTCCTTGTGCTGTACAATATATCCTTGTAACTTATTATATGCCTAGTAGTTTGTGCCTCTATCCCCTACCCCCATCTTGCCCTTACCCCAATCCCTTTTCCCACTGGTAACCAATAGTTTGTATTCTATATCTGTGAGTGGGTTTCTTTCTTGTTATAGTCACTAGTTGGTTTTATTTTTTAGATTGCACATATCAATGATGATTACAATGTTTATCCTTCTCTGATGTATTTTACCAAGCATAATGCGCTCCAAGTCCATCTATGTTGCTGTAAATGACAAAACTTCATTCTTTTTATGGCTGAGTGATAGTCCACCGTGTGTGTGTATCTTTTTTATCAATTCATCTGTTGATGGTCACTTGTGTTGCTTTCATATCTTTGCTATTATAAATAATGCTTTTATGAACATCGTGGTACATGCATTTTGGGGATACTCAAGAATGAAATTACTGAATCATACGATAGTTCTATTTTAAGGTTTTTGAGGAACCTTCATATTGTATGCCTTAGTTCAGTTCTGTTCAGTCAGTCATGCCTGACTCTTTGTGAACCAATGGACTGCAGCATGCTAGCCTAGTGATTCACCACAAATTGTACAGTAACAACTTCCTGAAATAAAGGCAGAGTTCAATAGGGATAAACTCAACTCCTGTCTAAGATTTGGTCTGAAACCTCATCTTCTGTATCATGGGAGAATGCCATAATTTATCTGTGAGTAACCTGCCTCTTGAGAAATCTGTATGCAGGTCAGGAAGCAACAGTTAGAACTGGACATGGAACAACAGACTGGTTCCAAATAGGAAAAGGACTATGTCAGTGGCTGTATATTGTCACCCTGCTTATTTAGCTTATATGCAGAGTACATCATGAGAAACGCTGGGCTGGAAGAAGCACAAGCTGGAATCAAGATTGCCGGGAGAAATATCAATAACCTCAGATATGCAGATGACACCACCCTTATGGCAGAAACTGAAGAGGAGCTAAAAAGCCTCTTGATGAAAGTGAAAGAGGAGAGTGAAAAAGTTGGCTTAAAGCTCAACATTCAGAAAACGAAGATCATGGCATCTGGTCCCATCACTTCATGGCAAATAGATGGGGAAACAGTGGAAACAGTGTCAGACTTTATTTTGGGGGGCTCCAAAATCACTGCAGATGGTGATTGCAGCCATGAAATTAAAAGACACTTACTCCTTGGAAGAAAAGTTATGACCAACCTAGACAGCATATTAAAAAGCAGAGACATTACTTTGCTGACTAAGGTCCATCTAGTCAAGGCTATGGTTTTTCCTGTGGTCATGTATGGATGTGAGAATTGGACCATGAAGAAGGCTGAGCTCTGAAGAATTGATGCTTTTGAACTGTGGTGTTGGAGAAGACTCTTGAAAGTCCCTTGGACTGCAAGGAGATCCAACCAGTCCATTCTGAAGGAGATCGGACCTGGGTGTTCTTTGGAAGGAATGATGCTAAAGCTGAAACTCCAGTACTCTGGCCACCTCATGTGAAGAGTTGACTCATCGGAAAAGACTCTGATTCTGGGAGGGATTGGGGGCAGGAGGAGAAGGGGACGACCAAGGATGAGATGGCTGGATGGCATCGCTGACTTGATGGACATGAGTCTGGGTGAACTCCGGGAGTTGGTGATGGACAGGGAGGCCTGGTGTGCTGCAATTCATGGGGTCGCAAAGAGTCAGACACAACTGAGCGACTGAACTGAACTGATCTGAAATTCCTATTCTGAGCAAATGCTTAAAAATGGTTTGATTTGGTATGTTCAAAATATTTTAAAAGTTCTAGAAAGAAAAAAACAGGGGGAAGGAAGGCCTGATTGATAACTCTTTAAACACCAGTTTATTGTAGACAAAAAATTAATTGGGAAGAAATTGGAGGTTTCCAAGCAAAGGGATCAATATTAATACATCAATTATTAAAAGAGATAGTTTGGGATATAAAAAAAAGTTTTGGAAATGGGCAGTGGCAATAACTGCACCACATTTTGAATGTACTTAATACCACTGAAAATGACTAAAATAGTAAATATGTCATGTATATTTTACCACAATTTTTACTGCTAGAGAGAGAAAGAGAGAATGAATGAATGAATGAAGGATGACCATAAAGAGTGCTCTAAAAGGAGCTTTTTGTTCTGGTAGAGGAACTCATTCTATATATTACTGCCTTTTGAAAGTTTTAGGTTTTTATTTTTAAGCCCATGGAACTTGAGAAGAGTGAAGGTATTCTTCCCTTGCCCCTGTCCAGGAAGAATACCAGAAGTTTAAACTGCACTGAGAACAGCCTGTGAGTCAGGAATACATAGGTCTTAGCAGAGAGTAACTATAGTTAGTGAGTGATTAAGAGGTTTCAGTGCCCAAAGTGACCAGCCTCATGCCAAGCCTTGATGCCCCACAGCCTCTATCAGAGCCAACAGTTCAGGCAGGTGACAAACAGGACTTATGCCCATGCCAAGACCTGGTGCAAGATTTCAAAGCTGAACTGATTTGAAGTGAGTTCTAATTAGATTGGGGGGTTAGTAGGATTTGATTAAGCTAATTAGGGCAATCTCTGGGAGATAGTGAGAGACAGGGAGGCCTGGCATGCCGCAGTCCATGGAGTTGCAAGGAGTTGGACACGACTTAGCAACTGAACAACAACAAGCTAATTAGGATTTATAACAATCTGTGTTATTGTGCTAGGTGTTCTTTTTACTTCAGGTATTTTCCCTGTGATCTTTCTTTTGATTGATTTCTGCAATCAAACCATCAGGCTCATGGAGTTATTTTTAATAGAGAATATATATATATATATATATATATATATATATATATATACACATATATATATCAGAAAAGGAGAATGAGATATGGTTATCTATAGCTTATCTTAGAGATCTATGTTTACAAAGAGGTGAAGAGCAAGAATTAGCTGGATAACCTGTCTGTACCACCAAATGACAGCAGCTACGTGAGTTGCAAGTTTAATTCAACTAAACTAAAACAGATAATGACAATGGTGTGATCAATCACCTAGAGTGAGACATCCTGGAATGTGAAGTCAAGTGGGCCTTAGGAAGCATCACTACGAACAAAGCTAGTGCAGGTGATGGAATTCCAGTTGAGCTATTTCAAATCCTAAAAGATGATGCTGTGAAACTTCTGCACTCAATATGCCAGCAAATTTTGAAAACTCAGCAGCGGCCACAGGACTGGAAAACGTCAGTTTTCATTTCAATCCCAAAGAAAGGCAATGCCAAAGAATGCTCAAACTACCGCACAATTGCACTCATCTCACACGCTAGTAAAGGAATGCTCAAAATTCTCCAAGCAAGGCTTCAGCAATACATGAACCTTGAACTTCCAGATGTTCAAGCTGGTTTTAGAAAAGGCAGAGGAACCAGAGATCAAATTGCCAACATCCACCTCATTATCGAAAAAGCAAGAGAGTTCCAGAAAAACATCTATTTCTTCTTTATTGACTATGCCAAAGCCTTTGACTGTGTGGATCACAATAAACTGTGGAAAATTCTGAAAGAGATGGGAATACCAGACCACCTGACCTGCCTCTTGAGAAACCTGTATGCAGGTCAGGAAGCAACAGTTAGAACTGGACATGGAACAACAGATTGTTTCCAAATACGAAAAGGAGTACGTCAAGGCTGTATATTGTCACCCTGCTTATTTAACTTATATGCAGAGTACATCATGAGAAACGCTGGACTGGAAGAAACACAAGCTGGATTCAAGATTGTCAGGAGAAATATCAATAACCTCAGATATGCAGATGACACCACCCTTATGGCAGAAACTGAAGAGGAGCTAAAAAGCCTCTTGATGAAAGTGAAAGAGAAGAGTGAAAAAGTTGGCTTAAAGCTCAACATTCAGAAAACGAAGATCATGGCATTTGGTCCCATCACTTCATGGGAAATAGATGGGGAAACAGTGGAAACAGTGTCAGACTTTTTTTGGGGGGGGCTCTAAAATCACTGCAGATGGTGACTGCAGCCATGAAATTAAAAGATGCTCACTGCTTGGAAGGAAAGTTACGACCAACCTAGACAACATATTAAAAGGCAGAGGCATTACTTTGCCAACAAAGGTCCACCTAGTCAAGGCTATGGTTTTTCCAGTGGTCATGTATGGAAGTGAGAGTTGAACCATAAAGAAAGCTGAGCACCAAAGAATTGATGCTTTTGAACTGTGGTGATGGAGAAGACTCTTGAGAGTCCCTTGGACTGCAAGGTGATCCAACCGTCCAGCCTAGAGGAGGTCAGTCCTGGGTGTTCATTGGAAGGACTGATATTGAGCTGAAACTCCAATACTTGGGCCACCTGGTGCAAGATCTGACTGATTCGAAAAGACCCTGATGCTGGGAAAGATTGAGGGCAGGAGGAGAAGGGGACGACAGAGGATAAGATGGTTGGATGGCATCACTGACTCAATGGATATGGGTTTGGGTGGACTCCAGGAGTGGTGATGGACAGGGAGGCCTGGCATCCTGTGGTTCATGTGGTCACAAAGAATCGGACATGACTGAGCGACTGAATTGAACTTAACTGAAAGTAAAACAACCCAACTTTCAAGGACATGACTAATACATAGAATGTTTGAAAATTCTGGAAACATTAGAGATCTTTATTATTAAACAATATGTTAGTTTTCCTTCAACCTCCGAATGTTTTGCTGGCAAAATGCCACTAAATGTAAGTCATGGGAACAACCACTAATGTGAAAAAGTACAGTACAGAAGTGAAAACACTTTTAATATGTTTCCTTATTTTTCAGATACCTTGTATATGCCCAGATCTTACATGTCATACTCCATGCAGTGGACATTCTAGTCTAGTTGCCTTTTATGAGTAATGAGGAGAAAGAGTAATGCCCTTCTATTGATCAATCCCACTGAATTCTGGTTATGCCTTTCTATTTAAATTTTGGTAAAATTTGGTTTATAACATTATATAAGTTTCATGTGTAAAAGGTTATATTTTAACTTCTGCATACACTAACAGCAAAAGTTTTGTTTCCATACGTCAGCATTTAGTTGATCACCTTTACCCATTTCACCCTCTCCTAACCACCCTTACCCTCCGGTAATCCCTACTCTGTTCTATTTATCTATATGTTTGCTTTGGTTTGGTTTGGTTTTTCACTATTTTTTATATTCTACATTTGAATGAAGTCATGTTGTATTTTGGTATTTGCTTTTCTCCATCTGACTTATTTCACTTAGTATAGTACCCTCAAGTTCTGACTACCAAAACACTAATTTGAAAAGTTAAATGCACCCCTATGTTTATTGAAGCATCATTTACAATAGCCAAAATATGGAATCAACCTAAGTGCCCATCAACAGATGAATGGATAAATAATATATATATGTAGGCATACTCATACACACACACACATACACACATCTTTTTGTCCTTTTATACAATGTCCCTGATGCCAGGAAAGATGAGGGCAGAAGGGAAAGAGGGCATCAGAGGATGAGATGGCTAAGTGACAGGCACTGATGCAATTGACATGAACTTGGGCAAACTTCAGGAGATGGTGAGGGACAGGGAGTCTTGGTGTGCTGCAGTCCATGGTGTCACAAAGAGTCAGACATGACTGAGTGACTGAACAACAACATACACACATACATATGTATTATATACATATATTTATATACAGTAGAATACTATTCAGCTATAAAAAAGATGACATTTGATTATGCCTTTTTGCCCAGGATTTTTTTTTATTCTTTAATGACTGCGAACTTGAAATTATGGCCATAATTGAAGTTCAATTTCTATGTCAAATTTTGAAAATGTTAAGATATCTGTAACTGTGACTCAATGCTTAATGGAAAAAAACTGGAAGGATTTGGAGGCCTGGTTCAGATATTGCTGGTAAAGATTAATGGATTCCCCACTTAAATTCCTAAGAACATTCTCTCAGAGAACTTGTGGGATCATCCCAAACCAAGAGAGTGAGAAGCCCAGTGCCCAGCCTCTGGGTACAGAATAAGATAAATAACACTGTGTAGATAATCAGGTTTGTTGGTCTAATGCAAGATCAAGGGTACTTTCCATGTGTTCTTTGATTTCTACAAGACTAGTGCTTTCAGAGAGCCAGAAGGGACTTGATTATGGACTGTCTTGAGATCTGTGCTTAGAAAGACACTGGTCTTTCCAACTTCTGGAGTACCTATGATCACTTCAAGAAATAAGATGGACAATAGGGGAGACATTGTATATTCTATGGGCTCTCTGCCTATCTGTGGCTACTTTTGGTAACAGCTCCTGGTAGGAAAAGTAATGCTACCATCCATGGGAGTACAGATGAGATGGATCTATTGCATAATATCTTTATTTAACAAGTATGTTTCCCAGGCTGCTGGGTTGGATTTGGTTATTAGAATAGCAGACTGATTCTCAGACACCGTCTTAAAAACAGTGACTTATCTTCTTAACTTATTAAGTCAAATTTTCTTTTAATCAGGTAACTTTTAAAGGCATTTTTCCTTTAAAATAATTCTTAAATCTTTATCAAATTTATGTGTAAGAAAATTTACATGTCTGAAATGTACAGATTGATAATGTATCTACCATTTCAGTTAAGGTGGAAAACATTTCTATCTAGCTCAAAATTTCCTTTGTGCTCCTTTATAGTAAATCTCCAACACCTCCCACACCTTTCCCCATGTAACAACTGGCCTTTTTTCTTTGTAAACTGTAGGTTCATTTCATATGTTCTAGAACTTCCTGTAAATTAAACCATGTAGAATATATTCCTTGGTGTTTATCTTTTTCTGCTTAGCACAGGGTCTCTGAACTCTGTTTTTGTGTGTATCAGCAGCTTTTCTTTATTATTACTATCATTATTAGTATTATTTTATGTGAACATAACGCACATCTTCTAAGTTCAATAGCTTATGGGCATTTAAATTCTTTCTGGTATATGAATTATGCTACTATGGACCTCTACATACAAGTCTTTCTGTGAACATGCATTTTTATTTCTCTTAGGTAAATATATGAGTGGAATTTCTAGATCATGTGGTAAATATATATCTACCTTTATAAGAAACAATAAAATTGTTTTTCAAAATAGTTGTGCCATTTTACAATTCCACCAGCAGTAGATGAGATTTGTAATTGCTCCACTTTCCTACCAACACTTGACATTATCAGGCTCTTACATTATAGCTATTATAATATGTGTGAGGTGGTATCTCATTGTGGTTTCAATTTGCATTTCATGATTACTTATGATTTTATGATTTGATTTGATGATTTTATTTTATATTTATTTATTTTATATTTGATTTTATGATTTTATGATTACTTATGAGCTTCTTTTTATATACTTATTAATAATTGCTATATTCTCTTTTGTGAAAGACCAGTACCAGTCTTCTGCACATTTTTATTGGGTGGTTTATCTGTTTATTACTGAGTTAGAATTATTTATATAAACTGAATAACCATCCTTTGTCACATATAGCTGTTGTAAGTATTTTAACCTGGCCTATGGCTTGCTTTTTCATTTTCTTAATAGTGCATTTTAAGAGTAGACATTTTTCCTTTTTATGAAGTCCAGTTCATAAATTTGCTTTTTATAATTCATATATTTTGGTCTTGTGAAATAAATTATTAAAACAAGTATTAATAATAATAATTACTATTGTTATTATTATCTTAAGAATTATTAAGAGCATGGACTTAGGGGTTACATAGACCTGGGTTCCAGTGGCACTGCCACTTACCCTGCAGCCCTGGACAAGCAACCTAACCTCTCCATTTCTCATTTTTCTGATTTGCACAATGGGGATAATTCTATTATCTACCTTCCAAAACTGTTGTGAGGGTTAATAAAGATCCCTGGAGAAGGAAATGGCAATCCACTCCAGTATTCTTGCCTGGAGAATCCCATGGACAGAGGAGCCTGGTGGGCTACAGTCCACGGGGTCGCAAAGAGTCGAGGGTTGATAAAGATAGCATATGTGAAATATTTGATGGAGTTCCTGGAATAGCAAGCACTTGTTAAAGGGTAGCAGTTATGTTTGCAATGTGTGTCTTTGGGACTTCGTTATCATCTTTTTAACACTCCTCTTCTCCTTCTTCATCTGAGGCAGGAGACAAGAAAATTTCTCTACATGTGTTGAATGGCCAACCTGTAAGAGTATTGTAGCTAAACGTTGCTCTAAGGACACATTGGCTCTTAATGAAGGTATAAAGAATATGTGTGTATGCTAAGTTGCTTCAGTCATGACCGACTCTGTGCAACCCTATGGACCATAGCCCGCCAGGCTGCTCTGTATATGGGATTCTCCAGGAAAAAGTACTGGAGTGGATTGCCATGCCCTTCTCCAGGGGATCTTCCTGACCCAGGGATCAAACCCGCATCTCTTACATCTCCTAAACTGGCAGGTGGGTCCTTTACCACTAGCGCCACCTGGGAAGCCCTGAAACAAGAGGGTCACAGAGGCCAATGAGTTGGGTCCAGAATGGCCACTGACCACCTTAAGCAATAGCCACCCAGTTCTGAAGACTTGCTTCTTTGAGCCCAGAGCATCACATAGCTCGTGGATCATCAAACTCCCTTCTTCAGACAGGGTTTCCTATGTTTGATTCTGGGTCCTATTCTAGTCTAAGACATTTTCCTTTTTAAAAAATATCCTCTGAAATTCAGAAAGATAGTACTATCCTGACCTTGTCATAATTAACAATAGCTATTTCTTGCTAATGAGCTATTACCTGAAGCTCCACATAATTCTTCTGACAGGTGCACAGGCTGACTAACAAGATTTGAACATTCTCAAATCAGCTGGCAAGTCTTTGGAAAATGACACTGAAAAAGTTCTTTGACGCTTACTTACCAACCTTACCCACTATATGTGAATGACAAGTACAGGGTTGCTGAATACGGAAGTTTGGCTTTAGCATGTGCCTAGCATATAAAGCCATTTTAAAGCTCTCTTTAATAGATTATCCGATAGGGATTAGATGCAGTCCCTACTACTTCCCCATGGATAAACACCTACTTAGAACATTATCATTCAATAATTTTCATAAAGAACAACTGACTTTTTAAAAAAGATACCATCCAAAAATACTATTAATCAGACAAGTCTTTCTAAGAAATCCTTAATCTGATTGCTTTGGAGATTGCCTTTTCTTAATATATGTGTCAGCTTTACCAATACTTCTAGTGGAAAAAAAAAAAAAACACACACACCCCTATGCAGAAAGAACAAATAGAGAAACAGAACAAGAGGCCTTAGCTAAGAAGCATAGTAGAAAATGGAGTTTTCTGCTCAACTAAACTCTCTGCTTAGGGAGGTAGTGAAGCATAGTAGAAAGAATGATGGAGTTTAGAATCAAAGTAAGGAGTTAAGTCCCCTTTTCACTAATTATTACCTGTGTGGCTTTGAGTCACAACCTCTCTGACCATGTGGAAAATTTGGGATAGAATTGCCTATGTTACAGAGCCATTGATAAAATTCAAATTTAGGTATTAAAAATTTGTAAAATCTAAAAGTAAGATAAGGGAAGGGAAGAGTAATGAGTTACCCACTTGTATCCTGAAACCATCCAGGTAAGGGCTTTCAATTAGATATCCCTTGTAGTGAAGATGGAATTGGACTGTCCCGATTTCCCTTCAATAAGAGGCTTGTTGCCCCAACTGCTGGAGGTGTGTCAGGACACAGACACTTCAGCTTTCAACCCATTCATGAATTAATTCACCTGCGCAGACCTGCCTCATTTAATAAATGATTAAGGCCAAGATATGAAGGACCATTATAGAAGCTGCCGCTGCTGCTGCTAAGCCGCTTCAGTCGTGTCCGACTCTGTGCAACCCCATAGACGGCAGCCCATGAGGCCCGCCCGCCCCCCCCCCCCCCCCCCCGCCGTCCCTGGGATTCTCCAGGCAGGAACACTGGAGTGGGTTGCCATTTCCTTCTCCAATGCATGAAAGTGAAAAGGGAAAGTGAAGTCGCTCAGTCGTGTCTGACTCTTAGCGACCCCACGGACTGTGGCCCACCAGGCTCCCAAAGTCCATGGGATTTTCCAAGCAAGAGTGCTGGAGTGGGGTGCCATTGCCTTCTCTGACTACAGAAACAGAAAAACCAATTAGGACATTTTCATAGTTTTCCAGGTGAGAGATAATGGCAGCTTGGCTAAGATCTGTGGCAGTTGAGATAGAGAGCAATGGATACACTGAGGCTTCCCAGGTGGCTCAGTGGGAATTTAAAAAAAAAAAAAATCCAACTTCCAGTGCAGGAGACATAAGAGACATGAGTTCAATCCTTGGGTCAGGAAGATCCCCTGAAGGAGGAAATGGCAACCCACTCCAGAATTTTTGCCTGGAAAACCTCATGGACAGAGGGCAGGCTACAGTCCATGGGGTTGCAAAGAGTCAGATATGATTTAGCAACTGAGCACAGATATATTGAAGATATGCTTTAGATATAGATTTTAAAAGACTCAAAATGAGAAGAAGAATGGAGTAAAAGGTACACTAAAGGTACTCTATAGATTTTTGGCTAGGTATGAAGTTTTATTTTTAAAACCATCTTAATTTTGAGATTCGTAGTAGACAGCCAGGTAAAGATTTAAAGGACATGGTATATACATGATTTTGTAACTCAGGGGAGAAATCAGGGTAGGAAATACAGATGTCAGAGTGTTCTGCATAAGATTGTGTTCGCTCACTCAGTCTTGTCTAACTCTTTGTGACCCATGGACTGCAGCACGCCAGGCTTCCCTGTTCTTCACCATCTCTCAAACTCATGTCCACCGAGTCTGTGATGCTATCCAACCATCTTATCCTCTGTCATCCCCTTCTCCTCATGCCTTCAATCTTTCCCAGCATCAGAGAGTTTTCTAATGAGTCAGCTGTTCACATCAGGTGGCCAAAGTATTGGAATTTCAGCTTCAACATCAGTCGTTCCAATGAATATTCAGGACTGATTTCCCTTAAGATTGACTGGTTTGATCTCCTTGTATTGCAAGCGACTCTCAAGAGTCTTCTCCAACACCACAGTTCAAAAGCATCAATTCTTTGACACTCAGCCTTCTTTATGGTTCAACTCTCACATCCATACATGACTATTAGAAAAACCATAGGTTTGACTAGGCAGACCTTTGTTGGCAAAGTAATGTCTCTGCTTTTTAATATGCTATCCAGGTTTGTCATAGAGTTTCTTCCAAGGAGCAAGTATCTTTTAATTTCATGGCTGCAGTCACCAAGCACAGTGATTTTAGAGCCCCAAAAATAAAGTCTCTCACTGTTTCCAATGTTTCTCCATTTATTTGCCATGAAGTGATGCAACCAGATGCCATAATCTTAGTTGTTTTTTTTTTCTTTGGTAGAAAAATCACTATTTTTTTAAGTATAAATTTATTTATTTTAATTGGAGGTTATTACTTTACAATATTGTATTGGTTTTGCCATACATCAACATGTATCTGCCACAGGTATACACGTGTTCCCCATCCTGAACCCCCCTCCCTCCTCCCTCCCCGTACCATCCCTCTGGGTCTTCTCAGTGCATCAGCTTAAGCCAACTTTTTCTCTTTCTTCTTTCACCTTCATCAGGAGGCTCTTTAGTTACTCTTTGCTTTTTGCCGTAAGGGTGATGTCATCTGCATATCTGAAGTTATTGATATTTCTCCCGGCAATCTTGATTCCAGCTTGTGCTTCATTCAGCCTGGCATTTCGCATAATGTATTCTGCATAGAAGTTAAATAAACATGGTGACAGTATACAGCCTTGATGTGCTCCTTTCTCAATTTGGAACCAGTTCACTGTTCCATGTCCAGTTCTAACTGTTGTTTCTTGACCTGCATACAGGTTTCTTAGGAGTCAGGTCAGGTGGTCTGGTATTCCCGTCTCTTTCAGAATTTTCCACAGTTTGTTGTGAGCCAGGCAGTCAAAGGTTTTAGTATAGTCAATGAAGCAGAAGTAGATGTTTTTTCTGGAATTCTCTTGCTTTTTCTATGATCCTACAGATGTTGGCAATTTGATCTCTTGTTCCTCTGCCTTTTCTAAATCTAGCTTGAACATCTGGAAGTTCTCAGTTCACATACTGCTAAAGCATAGCTTGGAGAATTTTGAGCATTATCTTGCTAGCATGTGAAATGAGTGCAATTGTGTGGTAGTTTGAGCATTCTTTGGCATTGCCTTTCTTTGGGATTGGAGTGAAAACTGACCTTTTCCAGTCTCAGCCACTGCTGAGTTTTCCAAATTTGCTGGCAGATAGAATGTAGCACTTTCACAGCATCATCTTTTAGGATTTGAAATAGCTCAGCTGGAATTCTATCATCTTCACTAGCTTTCTTCATAATGATGCTTCCTAAGGCCCACTTGACTTTGCACTCCAAGATGTCTGGCTCTAGGTGAGTGATCGCTCCATCATTTTTATCTGGGTTGTCAAGATCTTTTTTGTATAGTTCTTCTGTGTATTCTTGCCACGTCTTCTTAATATCATCTGCTTCTGTTAGGTCCATACCACTTCTGTCCTTTATTGTGCCCATCTTTGCATGAAATGTTCCTTGGTATCTCTAATTTCTTGAAGAGATCTCTAGTCTTTCCTATTCTATCGTTTTCCTCTATTTCTTTGCATTGTTCACTTAGGAAGGCTTTCTTATCTATCCTTGCTATTCTTTGGAACTCTGCATTCAGATGAGTATATCTTTCCTTTTCTCCTTTGCATTTTGCTTCTCTTCTTTTCTCAGATATTTGTAAAGCTGCCTCAGACAACCATTTTGCCTTTTTGCATTTCTTTTCTTGGAGATGATTTTGATCACCATAACGGCATGAGACTAAATAAGATTGTATCCCTAGTATATCGAAACCTAGGTCGCTGTATCACTTAGTTGTGGAGAAAAATGTTTGTCAATCTAATATATTGTTGTAGAAATACAGCAATCAACTATATGACTTAAATTCAATAACCAGATGATTTAGAAAGATTATTCATTTAAATGAATAAATAGCTTTGTGGGTTTGCTGTTTTATTTATGCTCATAATTACACACATCCTACTATGTGCATAGTGAAGTCGCTCAGTCGTGTCCAACTCTTTGCGACCCCATGAACTGTGTAGCCCACCAGGCTCCTCTGTCCATGGGATTCTCCAGGCAAGAGTACTGCAGTGGGTTGCCATTTCCTTCTCCAGGGGATCTTCCTGACCCAGGGATCGAACCCAGGTCTCCTGCATTGCAGGCAGACACTTTAACCTCTGAGCCACCAGGGGTGCATAGTGGTTTGTATTCATCATCTCATTTAATCCTCACAACAAATCTAGGTGAATGCTTCTATCATCCTGATGTTGCAGATAAAGAAGCCAAGTTTCAGAGAAACAAAACAATTTGGACCAGATCACACTGTTCAGTAGATGATGGAGGAGGTCTAATGGCTCTTTAGCCTCCACATGGAGTATAATATACTAACAACAGTAATAGCCATTAATGGAGTACCTAGTGTGTTCATGT
Organism: Ovis canadensis; assembly: GCF_042477335.2. Taxonomy (NCBI): domain Eukaryota; kingdom Metazoa; phylum Chordata; class Mammalia; order Artiodactyla; family Bovidae; genus Ovis; species Ovis canadensis. The sequence goes on from NC_091727.1 coordinate 133,555,594, forward strand.
TCAATGCTATAGTGCTTTGTATGGATTATCTCATTCTCAGAAAAAAACCTACCTACTATCCTCATTTTACAGATGATGAAACTTAGGTTTAGAGATGCTAAGTAACTCTACCAAAATCTTACAGTCAGTGAATGGCGCTTCAAAAATATTTTTGTATGATTCCATAACTCATATTCTTAACCACTATATCACACTGCCTTTCATCTCCCATGGCCGTAGGTAAATAGAGAATTTTGTTTCCTGCATAAGGCAGCATCAGTTCAGTTCAGTTCAGTTCAGTCACTCAGTCGTTTCCAACTCTTTGCGACCCCATGAATCACAGCACACCAGGCCTCCCTGTCCATCACCATCTCCCGGAGTTCACTCAGACTCACTTCCATCGAGTCCGTGATGCCATCCAGCCATCTCATCCTCGGTCGTCCCCTTCTCCTCCTGCCCCCAATCCCTCCCAGCATCACAGTCTTTTCCAATGAGTCAACTCTTCACATGAGGTGGCCAAAGTACTGGAGTTTCAGCCTTAGCATCATTCCTTCCAAAGAAATCCCAGGGCTGATCTCCCTTAGAATGGACTGGTTGGATCTCCTTGCAGTCCAAGGGACTCTCAAGAGTCTTCTCCAACATAGCTATCGACAAGTGTCAAGCAAATTGAAAGTATAACAGTATAAATTATGGGTAATTCAAAAAATAGATTGTAATAGAAAAAAGCTGAAGGTAGCTATTAAAAATCAGCAAGATATTTGCGAAACATCTCTTTAAGGCTTTTCTACAGCTATCATCTTTAAATATGCAATGGTAAAAATGTGAATCTGACTCTGCTTCTGAATCTAAATTGTTTGTGGCCATGAAACAGAGTGAGTATCACTAACTGACCTGTAATTGAACTGACGGCCTTGGCTTGAGGTGAGGACACTGTTCTCAAACACTTAGCGGACTCGTTCTTCTATTAACCATCTTTGAAAGACTGGGTGATGTCTTAAAAGCAAGAATTATTTCGTTGGGTCCAAAAATCCCTCGATGTGGCATCAACATAAAGGTGTAACTGCAGTTTTCTTCTCCTATCATTATTTTTTAGCTCCCAGGGAAAGGATTTCTACATGGGTTATAAAATATATAATGTTAACAGGTATTTTGTGAGAACGTGCAGTATCCATGAAAGTGAAAGTGAAGTCGTGTCCCATTCTTTGTGACCCCATGGACTAGTAGCCTACCAGGCTCCTCCCTCCATGGGATTCTCCAGGCAAGAGTACTGGAGTGGGTTGCCATTTCCTTCTCCAGGGGATCTTCCCGACCCAGGGATCGAACCCGGGTCTCCCGGGTTCCAGGCGGACACTTTAACCTCTGAGCCACCGGGGAAGCAGTATCCATAGCACATATATAACTGTTCTTGTCGTTACTGTTGAGTTACTCAGTCGTGTCTGACTCTTTGCAACCCCATGGACTCTATAGCCCACCAGGCTCCTCTGTCCATGGGATTTCCCAGGCAAGAATACTGGATTCGATTGTCATTCCCTTCTCCAGGGGATCTTCCCAACCCAGGGATCAAACCTGAGTTGCCTGCATGGCAGGCAGGTTATTTACCACTGAGCCACCAGGGTAGCCATAGTTGCTCTGGGAATGCCAAAATTTTTTGAATGTTTTGGATGAGCCTTGTCTGAAGACCTAGTGATGGAAAATTTGTCTCTGGAGATTCCTTAGCAGACACAAATATTTGTCAAATGAGTAAATAAACCTTCTAAACCTCAAGCCAAAGTACTGTTCAGGAGTGTGAATGTAAAGCATGATGGTAAGCCCATGATTATTTTTTCCCATTTGCCTTCCATTTTTTAAAATTTTACTTTATTTTTAATTTGCAAATGATTACTTTACAATATTGTGATGATTTCTGCCATACATCAACATGAATCAGCCACAGGTATACATATGTCCCCTCTCTCTTAAATATCCCTCCCACCTCCCTCCCCATCCCACTCCTCTAGGCTGTCACAGAACAGAGCACCTGCTTTGGATTCCCTGTGTCATACAGCAAATTGCCACTAGCTATCTATTTTATCTAAGGCAATGTGTACACTTCAGCACTACTCCCTCAAGTCATCCCACCCTCTTCCTTCCCCACTGGGACTTTAAGTCTGTTCTTTACGTCTGTGTCTCCTTTGCTGCCCTACAAATAGGTTCATCAGCACCGTCTTTCTAGACTCCATATATTTGCATTAATATATATTTGTCTTTCTCTTTGTGACTTACTTCACTCTGTATAATAGGCTCTAGGTTCATCCATCTCATTAAAATGGATTCAAATGTTCATCCACCTCATTTATAGCTGAGTAGTATTCCATTGTGTATATGTACCACAATCTCATTCTCCATTCATTTGTCGATGGGCATCTAGGTTGCTTCCGTGTCCAAGCTATGGTAAACAGTCCTGCAGTGAACATTGGGGTGCATGTGTCTTTTTCAGTTATGGTTTCCTCAGGGTATATATGCCCATGTCAACTAAAAGGATGCACAACTTGAGAGTTGTAAGCTAAGTTTTCTTTGGGGCAAAATGAGGACTGCAGCCTGGGAGGCAGCACCTCAGATAGCTCTGAGAGACTGCTCCAAAGAGGTAGTGGGGAACGGTCAATATATAAGATTTTGGTGAAGGGGGAGTTCAGTGCAATCAAGTGCTTGCTTTGCAAGAGGTTTTCGGCTAGCCATGAGGATCTGATATCATCATGAAGGAATTTAGTACTTTTCTAGATATGAGGAGATGCAAGGTTTGGGATCATAAAATCTGTTACTGAAAATAGTCAACTCTCTAAAGACCTGTCCCACCAGATTCCCTGGAGCACAGAGTGCCTCACTCCACCCTGCACTCCTTCAGTGGGTATTGAAGGTCAGTAGCTGCAGCAGCACAGGGCTCAGTCTCTGCAGAGGCAGATCACAAATGCCCTTTCTGTTCAGTCGTTGGCAATGCTCTTGGCAAGTGCCAATTTGTAGTTGACATGTAGCAGTGGAATTGCTGGGTCATATGATAGTTTTATTCCTAGGTTTTTAAGGAATCTCCATACCGTTCTCCATAGTGGCTGTATCAATTTGCATTCCCACCAGCAGTGCAAGAGGGTTCCCTTTTCTCTACACCCTCTCCAGCATTCATTGTTTGTAGATTTGTTGATAATGGCCATTCTGATTTGTGGGCTTCCCTTGTGGCCCAGCTGGTAAAGAATTCGCCTGCAATGCAGGAGACCTGGGTTTGATCTCTGGGTTGGGAAGATCCCCTGGAGAAGGGAAAGGCTACCCACTCCAGTATTCTGGCCTGGAGGATTTCTTGGGCTGTATAGTCCATGGGGTCACAAAGAGTCGGACATGACTGAGAGACTTTCACTCACTCACTCACTCACTCACTCATTCTGATTTGTGTGAGATGATATCTCATTGTACTTTTTTAATTTAAATTTTTTAAATTTTTAAATATATTTATTTTAATTAAAGGCTAATTACATTACGATACTGTATTGGTTTTGCCATACATCAACATGAATCCGCCATGGGTGTACACGTGTTCCCCATCCTGAACCCCCCTCCCACCTCCCTCCCCATGCCATCCCTCTGGGCCGTCCCAGTGCACCAGCCCTGGCTTTTGATCTGCAGCTCTCTAATAATGAGTGATGTTGAGCATCTTTCTCCTGTGGTTATTTGCCATCTATATCTCTTTGGAGAAATGTCTGTTTAGTTCTTCTGCCCAGTTTTTGATTGGGTTGTTTGTTTTTCTAGTATTGACTTGTATGAACTGCTTGTATATTTTGGATATTAATCCTTGGTCACTTGTTTCATTTGCTATTATTTTTGAACTAAGTATGTCTCCTCTAAGTGATGAGGCTTTCCTCTGGAAGGGCTCAGTAAAGGATGTGGTGAATATTGAATGGATGACACTAAAGTGTAAAGCTTTCCACAGAGACCTGCTTGTCTGCAGGGAAGGACCATGTGTAGAATCAGTTCGCTATATTGTGTGTTTGTGTTAAAGCTCTTGTTAATCTTCTATGACAATCACTGATTGCAGGTGTTTGGCTTAAAATAATTGTAAGTGAAGTGTGAATATTGGTCCACAGTTATGTTGCCAAGGAAGAGAAAGTCTTTAGTCTCTGGTTCTCTGAAGCTACTAACACACACACACACACACACACACACACACACACAGGTTCTCTGAAGCTACTAACACACACACACACACACACTGGTTCTCTGAAGCTACTAACACATACACACACACACACACACACACACACACTGGCACTATGATGGAAGTCTTAAGCTGACTCATCTATGTAGCTTACCACATTCACTCAGGCCAGCATTCCCTCTGGCCTAACTATGCGTGTGTGTATGTGAGGAGAGGGGGCAGTAATGATGGCTCAGTTCAGTGACTCTCACTCCTCTGTCATCACTACAAAGCAAGTTTAAATGCTCCTAGTAAGTATTCTTTGAGGGTGCTCCAGATTGGAAAATTCCACTTAATTTCAAATGCTCTGCCTTTTTAATAATATTACAATTATACTAAATTTGATAATGGCCTAACAACCAAATGTTTTAAAATATTCATGTAGGAGCTCACATGCCCTGGTGGATCAGACTGTAAAGAATCCACCTGCCAAGTACGAGACACAGATTAGATCCCTGGGTCGGGAAGATCCCCTGGAGAAGCCTTGCAGGGGTCACAAAGAATTGGACACAACTGAGCAACTAACACTTTCACACTTCATACACTTAATATGTATGCTCAGCAGAAGCACAGTAAATTATGTTTATTTTCATGAACTGAATTACTAGTAATAATAACAAGAATAGCTAACAGTAATAGCACAGAGACTGCTTAGGATTTTCAAAATACCAGTTCCTCCAAGCACCATATCCTGTGGACAAATGCACAGCTAAGTACAAAGCAGCTGTCAGACACCAGCTAAAACAGCAGCAGTGTGTTTCTTAGTAGGAATGTTTCTATGTTCCAGTATTATGGTTCTTGGTATTGTAAATGGGATGTGTGTTTCTATTTCTATTATCTTTCAATTATAGAATAAGGGAGTACATAGGATTCTTTGAGGTAATCTTTTCCCACTTCTTTTTCAATGAGATTATCCTTTCTCTAACACTTATGACAGATGGCCATTTTGACTTTCTCTGAATGTATCTAATGACATGGAATTTAACTTATCTCCCCCCCCAAAAAAAACAGTCTTTTCCATTGCTGAAGAACTCTGACTTTTAGAAAAGTCCCTTTCTGTGTCGATTATAACCTTAACCATCTCAGCAACTTTTACTCCCTTGAATAATATTTAACAAGCCTATTCCTTTTCTACAGGACAGTTGTTTATATTTTTAATGCAGATACCATTGCCCAACTACCTATGACAAATCCCACTCCCAGCAAATTCTTCTCGAGGTTGAAAACCCATATTTTCCACATCACTTTGTTCTTCATCTGAGTTCATCTTGAAATCTGCCCCCTTTTCTTTGGAAGTATATGACCTTGGTTCAAGTACTGGCCTGCTATGCAAATTATAAAATGGGGAAAATGGTTACTACCACAAGATATTTTGTGAGAATTAAACTGACAGGAAGTATTTATTGAATATTGTTTGTAAAGTAATATTTTACCTGTGTTACATGTTAACTCATTTAATTGTAATAACAAATCTATGACAGAGTTACTATTATTATTTCCCTATTTTACACAGAAGAATGGTACAACAACAAACCCTTGTCCAAGGTCACATAATTAATTTTGGCAATGTGAGGATTTGAACCCAGGCAGTCTGGTTCTAGAGCCTTCACCTTTAACCATCATGATTTATTGTCTTTACTGAATGAGTATGGATAGATAGGTAGATAGATAGACAGACGGAACCTAATGTAGTGTCTAGCATAGTAGTAGGTTGATAAATTTTCATTTTCTTTCCCAAGATCTTCTTTCTAATCAGAGATCACCTGTATATAAGTGTCGAAGGAAATGCTATTTAAGGTGACTTACATAAGTATCATTCAGCCCTAGATATGAGGCTGGAACCTATATACTGAAAGGGTTGAGGCTAGGCAACTCGTCTTGCTAATAGCAATAATATCAAGTCCCAAAGTTAGGCTCTGGAGTCACACTGACATTGTGTGAAATCATAACCATGAATTAGCTCTGCCAGTGATTATCCATGTGACCTTGAACAGATAAGTTAATCTCTCTGAACTTCAGTTTCTTCATTTGAAACATGGGACTAATGATACTTATTTAGGAGAGTGGCTGTGGGAAATAATATACTTAATGTATGTGAAAGCACCTGCTGCCAGTGCCTGTCATACAGTAGATACTTGGTAAATGGTAACTTAGTTTATTTATGATATGAAAGAGAATAAGTTTCTTCTACAAAGTCACCATAGGGTGATCATTCACATCCAAATCATAAAACTGTATTCATGTCTTACTTTATTTGGACATAGAGGTCTTATTTGGGTTTTTCTAATTTCAATTTATACAGTACTTTTTTAAAAACTGAAGTACAGATGATTTAGAGTGTTATATTAGTTTCTGGTATATTGCAAAGTGATTCAATATACACACACATATACAAATATATACATATATGTATATTCTTTTTCAGATTCTTTTCCACTATAATTTATTACAAGTATTGAGTGTAGTTCCCTATGCTATGCAGTAGGACTTTATTGTTTATCTGTTTTACATATAGTAGCTTGTATTTGCTAATCACAAACTCCTATTTATCCCTTGTGTTCGATCCCTGGGTTGGGAAGATCCCCTGGAGAAGGAAATGGCAATCCACTCCAGGACTATTGCCTGGAAAATCCCATGGACAGAGGAGCCTGGTAGGCTACAGTCCATGGGGTTGCAAAGAGTCGGACACATCTGAGCAACTTCACTTCACTTCATTTCCACTTCTCCACTTTGGTAATCATAAGTTTGTTTTCTATGTCCGTGAGTTTGTTTCTTCTTTGTAGATATGTTCATTTGTATCATTTTTTAAGACTCCACATATAAATAATATCATATTTTATCTTTGACAACATCATTTAGTAAGATAATCTCCATCCACGTTGCTGCAACTGGCATTATTTTGTTCTTTTTATGGCTGAGTAATATTCCATTATGTATATATATGTGTATGTATGTGTATATATACATATATACATGTATATGTATATATGATATGGTGTGTATATATGTACATATACATATAAACATACCACATATTTTTTTATCCATTCCTCTATCAATGGACATTTAAGTTGCTTCCATGCATTGGCTATTGTAAACAGTCCTGCTTTAAACATTGGAGTTCATATATCTTTTCAAATTAGAGTTTTCTCTGAATATATGCCCACAAGTGAGATTGATGGGTCACATAGTAACTCTATTTTTAGTTTTCAAAGGAAGCTCCATACTGTTTTCCATAGTGACTGCATCAATTTACCTTCCCTCCAACAGTTCCTACATTGTTTATTATGGAACTGTGGTCCTAGCATCTGAAAGGAGCCTTAGGAAACCACTGGTATCCTCATCTTTTAGTGAAAACAGTAATGAAGTCCTAATCCTGAATAATGCACAACATATGCATACATACATATTGAAGAACACTCCTTGACTGTTTTCTTTTTGCCAGGCTTTGCACTAGGTCCTGGAGATATTAAAGATTAAGCATAATCCACCAGGGATGGCAGAGCCTGGTGGGCTGCTGTCAATGGAGTCGCACAGAGTCAGACATGACTGACGTGACTTAGCAGCAGCAGCAGCAGCAGCATACCTTCAAGAGGTTCATAATCAAATGGGTATGACAGGTCTGTGTGGAAGTAACTGTATTACACAGTATCAAACAAGTGTTACTTAAATACATTCTGTGGGAACAGAGGAAAGGGCAGTAAATTCTGCTTGTGGACTGGCCACAATGATTCGCCCTCTTGTTATGTGTATTCGAGTCAAGTCCCATGCTTACATCTCTAGACTCACTTGCTTCATAGCACCTTAAATATTGTGTTTTGTAACTGCTGAACACATTATGATCTGGAGTGCATTTTCCTTGGATAAGTTGACAAGTCTTTCCTGACTGTTCAGGCTGTGCTAGAGGGCTTGGAGGAAAGAGAAACAGATTATTCGATCCTTGCCCTCAAGTGCCTACAGGCCAGAAAATTAGAAGTAAAAAGAACCCCAAGATGGCAATTAGGGCACCATAAGCTACTATTCACTGTGAAGATACCTCAGAGTGTGTACAGAGAATAGAGTTCAGGGTGAGTTGGAATACTTAGATAAAAGCAGAAATCATTGTCCTTGCAGATTCAAACATCAGTTCAGGCTTCTAGAAACTACCTACAGATGTTTAGAGAGCCATTTGAATATTCTCTACTGCCTAATAACTCAAAAGAGAAAAATAAGTTTTGTATATCAGAATCTCTCTCAATGCTTGTTAATTTGAATGTATAGCACATTGCTTTAGGAGTACTTTGTTTAAGTTCTGTTAAAAAACCTTAGCTGGAATATTCTTAGCTGGTCAAAAGACAGGTAGGTTAAGCATATATTAGCAAAAATAAGAGACAGACTTACAGGCTCTCAGAGCTGTGTACATTTCAGAATAAGGGCAACGTGACATAAGAAAAAAGCAGGGATGCAATCAAATGCTTTCAAACCCTGCTTTTTGTCAGATGAGCCTTTGAAAAGGGTGTTTTGAATTTTTGAGGTACACATGCATCCTTCTGTCAGTGAAATGCCACAAGAAGATGTGTTTGGAAAGAAGCTGACGGGGAGTGAGAAATGATGAGAGCTGCCGAAAGGCATTAATATGTTGGAAGAAGGTCAACAACCCATTTCAAGCTCATTAAATCTATTATCTGAATTCAGAGTGGTCCCAGGTGGAACTTGTGCTGACGTACCCAAGACTTCCTCTCTATCTCAGAGCAATGTAAAAAGAGGAAAGTATTTAAATATGATGGTGGTTTCCAGGCTACCCTTTATTTGTAAGTATGATGAATGGGAATTTCTGACTCCTCAGTTTGAGGGGAAGATTTTAAAATGGTCAATGGCAGCTGTGCTTAAGAGGTGAGAATTTTTATTAGAATTGAAGTGAAAACATACAAAAATCGACAAGTTCTCCACACTATTCATTTAAAATCCATTGAAATATTCATTTTCTACCTGTCCTTAAAACCACTCCTATCTTCAAAGACACACATTTCTTAAAGTTCAGTATACATCGGAAACACTACAAGAAATTGTATAGAATTCAATCTCTTGCCCCACCTCTCACCAAAGATCCTCATTTATTAAGTCTGAGGTTTGGCCTGGGCATCTGCAGGACTACTGACAAGAAAACATTAAGTAATAATAAGAAGGAAACAGCTTTTCAGTTCATCTTAGAAACTGTCTTTATATTTATCTTTAATTGTTTTAATGGAATTGAGTTGAAGAGCAAGACTGTCTTGTACTTTAAAAGGCTTTCTTTCTTTTATGTGTTAACATGGCCTTTTTCAAAACATTTTAATTTTCTAAGTTAAGACTGGACTTTGTGGCAGACGGACACTTACTGCTTTATCTTAAAAAAAAAAAAAAAAAGAAACAGCTTATTGTCCTGTCATGCATGATGACATATTTAAACATTACCTTCTAATGAACATCCTCTCTTTAAGATTATGATTTTTATTCCAATTCAGAGCAAGCATTATCTGTTTTACACTTACAACTCTAGTTTACAAGTAAAAAAAAAAAAAAAAACTATAGAGAAACCTAGCTTGAAATCACACAGTAATCACAATCAGAAAAGGAGAGACTCTGTATTTTCTGAATCCCAAGGCAATAGTCAGTCAGGTAGTACTTCTATAAGCTAGAAAATATGGATAGAAGTCCAGGAATTGGCATTAGAGCCACAGATACTATTAATAAAATGTTTCTCTGCCCCACCTGGTCAGCCCATATCCCATTTCCCCTACCACATCTCATCTACCTTCAACTTGAAGTTCTTTTTTCATTTTTTGACAATTAATTCTGTTATTTGAAACCCTTGGAAAGTCGGAAAGTTCTCTTGATGACATAAAGTTGTGCTGCTCACCAGTTGAAACCAGATCTATCCCTGAACACTGATGAAAACAGTTTAATCACATCATCTTGTGGCTAGGGTGTGAATAGACCCCTAGGTATATGCTGAGCACACATCCCAGAATCCCATTCCATAACTAAGGAAGTCAGCTGGCTTCACAGAGTCAGCCAGCCAACATATGGCAGGTTCAGGAATGGCACCTCAGTTGCTGAAATCACTGAATTCCGAATCTCTGTGAAAGTTTACTTTCTCTGTTCAGGCAAGAGTGTACTGGCAGAATCTCTCTATTTTGCAGGAGCTTGTCCGTCTGAGGGTGGAAGTGGTACAGCGGGGTTTACAGGAACATTTCCTGGTGCCAACTGTGCTTTTTGCTTCTTCTGCAAATAGGCTTGCAGGCCTTCCTGAGGGAGCTGCTTTGATGCCACGGTGCATTGGTCTTGCTGCCCGTTTCAAAAGTGAAAAGACTCCGCTTGCTTACTCTAGCTCAACAAAGATTAGTCTACCAAACACAAGGAAATCAGGACTTGCCAATAATTATATCTGAAGGGTCTGTGTTATTAGCCAAAACCTGGTGGCTCAGACGGTAAAGCGTCTGCCTACAATGCGGGAGACCTGGGTTCAGTCCCTGGGTTGGGAAGACCCCTGGAGAAGGAAATGGCAACCCACTCCAGTACTCTTGCCTGGAAAATTCCGTGGATGGAGGAGCCTGCTAGGCTTCAGTCCATGGGGTTGCAAAGAGTTGGACACGACTGAGCAACTTCACTTTCTACTGTCTTTTCCTTTGTAAAAATTTGCTATCTGCTGTATACGTGGTCTAGCTACCCAAGGAATAGAGGAGTCTTACACCTTTGGCGTGACTGTTGTTAAAAGATAATTTTATTAAGAAATATAAAATCATGACACCTATACAGTTGTAAAAATGAGCAAATGTTAAAGGTTTTCCCTAACTCATTACTGAGGAAACCATTGAGGTGTTACACAACCAGTTTCAGGGGGAATTCAAGAGAAAAAAAAAAAGCACACTGTAGTTCAGAAATATTGAAATGCAGGCTAACTGGCCTCTTTCAAAGTGTTTGGTGGGGAAGGGGGGCATTAGGCATCCAGTGGATAGAATTTATGTCTATGGACAACAATTACTTTGCACTCCTATCAGTTTTCTACAGTTTACAGAGTTGTAAAATTGCTCAGACAAAGTGAAAAATTATAATCAGATATACTGGAAGGGTGTGATTTAAACAGTGCATAGTTTTCCATTCAAAGGGTTTTTTTTTTTTTTTTCCTGCACTGTGTTGGGGGAAATGGCCCAGACTTTGGTAAAGACTAACCAGTGAGCTAAAAGCCATAGGCTCCCAGCTGCCAGGTCTTGATCCTGAACTGGCCAATTTATAAAAACATTTCTTGAAACTTGTTTTAGGATGTCTTCTGCCTGTCACTGACTTCTTTTTTACCCCTTCTGTTCCTTAAAAGTGGGGCAATTTGTTCACAGGACAATTGCAGTGTCAGGGCAAGGAAGCAAAAGACCTGATTAGCCTCTTCACAGAAAAAGTCATGGGCGAAAAAGTCACACTTTCTCATTCAATTTCCACTCCAGATACCCTTTCCCCAAATAAAAAGAATACTCCAAGGTGCTACTCTTTTCTGCATCATAAAGCCCAGTTTGTCACAACAGTTTGCTTTTTTGAATTGGTAACTTGCTTTGTCTTCCATTTGACAGATTCTCTTTTTTTTTTTCTGTATATTTCATTCACTTAGATTATATGCAGGCAGGCTTGATACGTACACACATTATATGCACACCCTTTAAGAATTAAATCTTCAAGTTTACCCCCAGATTTTATTATCATCTATTTGATTATTCATGTTAAAGAAGAGGAGCAGAGGCATGGCTAATTCAAAATGCTAGGTAAGACCCAAATCATGATGTTGCTTTGAAGTATGAAGTGAAGTGAAGTCGCTCAGTCATGTCCAACTCTTTGCGACCCCATGGACTGTAGCCTACCGGGCCCCTCTGTCCATGGGGTTTTCCAGGCAAGAATACTGGAGTGGGTTGTCATTTCCTTCTCCAGGGGAACTTCCCAACCCAGGGATTGAACCCATGTCTCCCACATTGTAGGCAGATGCTTTACCGTCTGAGCCACAAGGGAAGCTTTGAAGTATATTTTTGTTCTAATGTCTGAAATCAGATATGACTTATGGATGTAGGCATTATAGAGAAAATGTACTGGAAAGAAATGCCTAAAAACTCAAAGTATGCTCATATCTCAACTAAGTTTGTGACCAAGTGAATTCAGTTTATCTTTCAGCCTGACTTTCCAACTCTACAAAATTAAAAGTTTGAACAAAGTGATTTCTAAAGCCCCTTTAACTCTGACAATTTCAAGATATTCTAGGGATTGGTTTTAAATCAACAGAAACCAAAAAAAAAAAAAAAAAAGAAGAAGAAGAAGGAAAAAAAGAGGTATGGCCCTGACAGAAGCAGAAGTTATTAAGAAGAGGTGACAAGAATCCACAAAAGAACTATACAAAAAAAGATCTTCATGACCCAGATAATCATGATGGTTTGATCACCAACCTAGAACCAGACATTCTGGAATGTAAAGTCAAGTGGGCCTTAGGAAGCATCACTACAAACAAAGTGAGTGGAGGTGAGGAATTCCAGTTGAACTATTTCAAATCCTAAAAGATGATGCTGTGAAAGTGCTGCACTCTGTATGCCAGCAAATTTGGAAAACTCAGCAGTGACCTCAGGACTGGAAAAGGTCAGGTTTCATTACAATCCCTAAGAAACCTGGAAAAGGTCAGGTTTCATTACAATCCCTAAGAAAGGCAATGCCAAAGAATGCTCAAATTACTGCACAATTGCACTCATCTCACATGCTAGTAAAGTAATGCTCAAAATTTTCCAAGCCAGGCTTCAATAATACGGGAACCGTGAACTTCCAGATGTTCAACCTGGATTTAGAAAAGGCAGAGGAACCAGAGATCAAATTGCCAACATCCATTGGATCATTGAGAAAGCAAGTAGAAAAACATCTATTTCTGCTTTATTGACTATGCCAAAGCCTTTGACTGTGTGGATCACAACAAACCATGGAAAATCCTGAAAGAGATGGGAATACCAGACCACCTGATCTGCCTCTTGAGAAATCTGTGTGCAGGTCAGGAAGCAACAGTTAGAACTGGACATGGAACAAAAGACTGTTTCCTAATAGGAAAAGGAATACGTCAAGGCTGTATATTGTCACCCTGCTTATTTAACTTCTATGAAGAGTACATCCTGAGAAATGCTGGGCTGGATGAAGCACAAGCTGGAATCAAGATTGCCAGGAGAAATATCAATAACCTCAGATATGCAGATGACACTACCCCTATGGCAGAAAGTGAAGAAGAACTTAAAAGCCTCTTGATGAATGTGAAAGAGAATGAAAAAGTTGGCTTAAAACTCAACATTCAGAAAACTAAGATCATGGCATCTGGTCCCATCACTTCATGGCAAATAGATGGAAAACCAGTGGAAATAGTAGCAGACTTTATTTGGGGGGGCTCCAAAATCACTGCAGATGCTGACTTCAGCCATGAAATTAAAAGACGCTTGCTCCTTGGAAGGAAAGTTATGACCAACCTAGACAGCATATTAAAAAGCAGAGATATTACTTTGCCAACAAAGCTCCGTCTAATCAAAGCTATGGTTTTTCCAGTAGTCATGTGGAGGTGAGAGTTGGACTATAAAGAAACCTGAGCACTGAAGAATTGATGCTTTTGAACTGTGGTACTGGAGAAGACTCTTGAGAGTCCCTTGGACAGCAACGAGATCCAACCAGTCCATTCTAAAGGAGATCAGCCCTGGGTGTTCATTGAAAGGACTGATGTTGAAGCTGAAACTCCCAATACTTTGGCCACCTCATGCGAAGAGCTGACTCATTTGAAAAGACCCTGATGCTGGAAAAGATTGAAGACGGGAGGAGAAGGGGACGACAGAGTATGGGATGGTTGGATGGCATCACCGACTCAGTGGACAGAAGTTTGAGTGAACTCCGGGAGTTGGCGATGGATAGGGAGGCTTGGCGTGCTGCAGTCAATTGGGTGGCAAAGAGGCAGACACAACTGAGTGACTGAATTGAACTGCACTGAACTGAAAGCAAGAAAGCAATCCAAACTCTAACTCAAGGGGGTGCTAGAAAGCTATTCAATTTCTCCTGTTTGGAGAAGGAAATGGCAACCCACTCCAGTGTTCTTGCCTGGAGAATCCCAGGGACAGGGGAGCCTGGTGGGCTGCCGTCTATGGGGTCGCACAGAGTCGGACACGACTGAAGCGACTTAGCAGCAGCAGTAGCAGCACCCTCGGTTTAGCTCTCCCCTGTGACTATCCTGTTGACTGTAGATCTCTGTCGTTTTCAAGTATTCACTCGCCCCTTCATTAAGTATTGTGAATGGCCACCATTTATTGTGTATTTAGTGCAGACACTCTGCATGAATTACTTCAATTGTCACAACAATCCCATGACATAGGTACCATTGTTCCATTTTATAGATGCAGAAATGAGGCTCTGATAAAGCACATAACTTATTTAAGCCTCATAGCTGGTAAATATCAGTGCTGAGATAAAAATTAGAATTGTCTAGCTTCAAATTCAGGGGTCTTTTTTTTACTAAACTGTGCTGCTTCCCCATATATTTATCAAATGAGTTATGTGTCAAAACTGTGAAAGGCACTATGGAGAACAAAAATCGTACAAAATTCAACAATACCCTTAACAGTTTTAATGAAAGTGGAAAATTGTTTATTCACTTGGATTTCAGGGAAAAGAAAGAAAGCTATCTAGAAAGGATTAAGTGAATTAAATGTCAATAAATTTAGAAAAATGAAATATTAGAAAAGTAAATCATCTAAAATGGAAAACAGAGGTATTAAATATGAAATTCCTTATGACCCCATTATTTATCCCTGTCCAAGTCAAAAGTCCCAGCTCTACTATAAATTGCTATGTGAATATGGGCAGATCCCATTTCCTCTCTGGAACTTAATTTCTTCACTTCTTAAGTCATGAGGATACCTAAGTGATCTCTCGTTCCCTCTGGCTGAGATTCCACGATTATATGATAACATGGAACTCTTTTGCCTGTATCACCTGGATTGAAGAATGGAGGCTGAAGAGGATTTCACACGGGGACCTGATCCAGTTATGGGGTGAGAATTCTTGAAAGGAAATGTATATCTCCAGAAAAGCAGCCCAGAGAACTTCTATAGCCTTTCTGTACAAAAGCGAAATTTTCCCCCCCTAAGGAGGGGGAAAGTGGTATGGTCCATAACTATGCTTTGAATGTGTCTGTAACATCTTTTAAAATAGAACACATTTGTGTCTGAGGGAAAATGTTCCGGCAGAAAAGAGGTCCCAGAGAGGTAAAGACAGATTTAGTCAGGGCTTCTGCTGCACCTGGTGAAATGTATAGTCCAGCCAAAAGGTTAACTCTGAACAGCCCTAATTGCTGAGAATTCAGATTAGGCATATTCAACAGCCATAAACGCCCCAACTATCCATCACCCCGTCTGGTCCTTCACAGCAAATGGAGAAAGATGGTGAGGGCACACTGCCCTAACACAGTCTCTCCTTTCCTCAGAAAACAGCCCTCCTTTCTCCAGCATCCAGAATCCAATTTCAGGAATGAATAAACAAACAAACTCAGGCCTGCTTCTCCAGGGGGCAATACAATAGCCCAGTCATTTATTGACTGGAAATTTAGCCTCCCTAAAAGAGACAAGATGGTCTGGCATCTTGTCAAGCCTCAGTGTCTTATGCAATGAGAAGGCCAGATTCATTCTCGGTGCAGGATTAGAAACTTTCGACACGTTGATATTGTGATAGGCAGCTGAAGGGAATTCAAGCATGTCAAAGGCCCCTGTCCTTTTTCCTTCCTTCAACCTCCTTCAGTACCAAACCACAGCTAACCCAACGGTGGATCTGGACTTTGACTTAAGGAATCCAGCACTGTTAAAACTGGTGTGGATATTAACTGAAGAGGGAAGGCAGCCTAGACTTTAGGTTCCCCAGGTTGTCTTCCCTCTTCCTAACTATTGCTCTCTCTTCACCCCCTATCTTTTATATCCTTTTCTTCTCCAGTCTCCCAAATCTTTCCTGTGTCTTCTCATACTCTCACAGGTCCTCGTTTATTCTTCTCCCTTTCTTTTTCTTTTCTGCCTGTGCCTAAAGCCTGTCTGAACTCAGTGCCTTAACTCTGCTGACAGCCACATGGAACTAAAGAAGTCACTGGCCCTTGACCTTCAGGATTTTCAGGTGTGGTCTTCATAAACTTCCTGAGATTAAAGTGAAAGTCACTCAGTCATGTCCAACTCTTTGTGACCCCATGGACTATACAGTCCATGGAATTCTCCAGGCCAGAATCCTGGAGTGGATGGCCTTTTCCTTCTCCAGGGGATCTTCCCAACCCAGGGATCAAACCCAGGTCTCCTGCATTGCAGCCGGATTCTTTACCGGCTAAATGCCCTGCCATATACTTTTTCGTTCCCTAACACATCTAGGGCTGGATGCTGAAGAAATGGTCAATAAATCCTTTTTAGTTAAATGTAATGGGTGAATCATCCCTCTAGGGTTCCATATATTTCTGGTAATAAGATATTTTGGCTTTTGACAGCTGACAGAATTTGACATTGACGTGAAGGCTTGGAATTTGGCCTGCTGTAGAAACCATAGATTTTTAATATTCCTATTCCATCAATATTGAATAAGATTTGTTAACAGCCCCAAGAGGAACATCAAAGTGGTCGTTTTTTATTGAAAGTAGTGGAGGAAGCAGTTGGAGGAACTTCTTTATATCACTTCTTGGCAACAGTCATGCTTCAGTTTTGCCCCTGAACAGACATCTCACTTTTTAGGAAATGATTCCAAATCATGCAAGATGTTAGCTCAGTTTTATTTCTGTTGAAATAGAAATTTTAATACTTGAGTTCTAATAGTCTGTGGGCTCTTCCACCCTTCCATTTATAATATGCCTTCACTGAAGCCATATAACTTGTGTGAAAACTTGTCATTATTGAGGAAATACTTCCAAAATACAACAAATCAAAATGGTTAACATTCTCAGTTAGGAAAGCCACAGTCCCAGACAGATATACTCACGCATGCTAGTTCGCCCTGAGAGGAGTTTCAGCCACACCCAGTTGTGCAAGATTTATACAAAACTAAGTTTCTCTTCCTTGCTGCTTTGAGGAAAGGAATTTGGCACAGGGCTTTCTCTTAGTGTTCAAGTGTGAAGGTGCATCATCAACACACTGATTCATTTCATTCTCTTCCCCCCAAAATTTCTCTCACCTCTCAGAGAGAAAAAAGAAATATGGGCTACAGGCCAAGCATGAAAATAGATGAAGTGGACTGCAGCTTACAATGCTATTTTTCTACTACCATTTTTTTTAAAAAATATTTCATTCCTTGCTAAAGAATTTTTTCTTCCTTGTCATGTAGTCATTTAGACCAAGAGACTTTGTAGATAAAGGGGACAACCAAAAACTAAATCAGCTAGATTTCATATAGCATGTTACGGACCTCAGAGAGAACTAACATATTTATGCATTCATAAGTCCTCACTTATGACGTATTTCAATAATTATTTTTTGCTTTATTTTTTTTTTCCCCAGAGATATATGATAAACACAAAGTGACCCCTAGTTATTATCTTACAGGGGCTTCCCTGGTGGCTCAGATGGTAAAGAATCTGCCTGTAATGCAGCAGACCCAGGTTCAATCCCTGGGTCAGGAAAATCCTGTGAAGAAGGGAATGGCAACCCACTCCAGTATTCTTGCCCGGAGAATCCCTTGGACAGAGGAGCCTGGTGGGCTACAGTCCATGGGGTTGCAAAGAGTTGGACACAACTGAGTGACTAACACACAGTTATTATCTTCGTTGGGTTTATCTGATTCCATACTAATTTCTTCTTTGTTTATTGATCTTCAGAGAATATGAACACAGGAGCAACTGCTTACCTTGAGTCTTGAAATTTTCACATGAAAGGAAAAAACTAATAATTTTGTTATTGAGCCAGTAACACTGTGACAGATAGTTTGTAGGGAGCCTCTAAGTAGTCAGAGTAGATGACCTATGTAATGTGAACTCAAAAGCCCTAGGAAAGGTTCTCTATACCTTCAGAGTTTCTACCACCACCTCTACCTGTTGACTAGTGTTTAAAATCAAAGTGACACCTTTCATTGTTTTTCCCTTTTCTAAAACTTTGATGGCAGGTGTTTTATTTATTTTTATTTACTGATTTTTTTTAATTAGAGGATAATTGCTTTACAATGTTGTGTTGGTTTCTGCTTTACCAAGCAAATCAGCCATAATATATACATATATCCCCTCCCTCTTGAGCCTCCCTTCCTGCTCCCATCCTACCCATCTAGGTCATCACAGAGCATGGAGTTGAGCTCCCCGTTATACAGCAACTTCCCACTGGCTATCTATTTACATATGGCAGTGTATATGTTTCAGTGCTACTCTCTCAGTTCTTTCTACCTTCTTCTTCCCCTGCTGTGTCTACAAGTCCATTCTCTATATCTGTCTCCATTCTTTCCCTGCAAGTAGGTTCTTCAGTACCATTTTTCTAGATTCCATATATACGTGTTAGTATTTTTCTCTTTCTGACTTACTTCATTCTGTATTAAAGTAACATCTTTTAGACTTAAAGGTTTTATTTCTGTTTAAAATGTGATGTGTTCATACATATACACATGCAATGAGACTCCCTAAGCTGTTCTCAGAAGTTTATGTTACTGCTGCTGCAAGTCATGTCAGAAGTTTATACTTGAGTGCAAATGACAGATGGAAACTTGATTTTGAATTTGAGTTTGGGGAGAAAACACTTGGTGTCTGGCACATGAACAAGGCCACAGAAAGGGTTAAATACAGGAACCAGGGTAGTACAAGAACAAAAATGACTTTGTTTCATGATTTTGCCTATATATGACTCTAATAATGTTCCCAATTAGGGTAGTTTTTGTTCTTTCCTTTTCTTCATCTTTTAGGGTTTGTGTGACAGCTCAGAAAAGAAACTACAGAGCAAAACTAAGCTCTTGTTAGAATTAAGAGTATTTTCTGCCTTTCTTACATGCTTTTTGGTGCCTAAGGGTATATATACCAAAATACATCAATGAATAATATTGGCTGGCTTTCCTAGTTCAAAAAGAAAACATAACTGATAGTGTCTGAAAGATATATAAAAAAAGAAAAATAATCTTTCCCCTCCTTATAATCAGAGGCTATAGTTTTCCCCATTAACTCTGCAGCTAAGTCCCCTGACCACTTGCCCCCAGTCACCACAATCCCTAAGTAAACAATTTGCCTGAGAGACCAAACAAAGGAAAGTAAGACTCTATTCAAAGGTACAAGAAAAATATTACAATGAAATGTCTTACATTCTTACTCTAATCACTATTGCTTCCTTTGGAACTGAACAAAAGAGGAGGGAACAAAGAAAAATGCCAAATGGGGCCAGTAGGAAATAGAATTCAATTAAATTCAACAAAAAATACACACTCAGATAAGGAAGACATTGTTCTTGTCCTTAGAATATAATAGTTGGAGGGGGTTAATGACAGGTGTCAATGATGTAGATAAATAGCCCTAAGAAAAGAACTAGAAAATGTCAATAGAAGAGACAGAATTCAATTGCTCTGGAGTTTCCAGGGAATTTATGGTAATATCAATAGTAGTAGTAAAAGAAGAAACAACAGTAACTACTAGCATCTATTGAGGTTTATTATATGTGAGATGAAATACAAAGCACTTTTATGTAATTTTTCTCATTTACTTTAATCCTCATGTCAACTTGATCAATTAGGGATCATGATTAGCCTCATATTCTAAGTGAACAAACTGAAAGTGGGTGATTTAGAACTTTCCCACTGTCACACAACTAGAGTGTAGTAGAACAATAATTATTTCAGAACTCATCTTGATAGGAAGCATTTCACAGAAGAGACAATATTTAAGATGGTCTTTAAGGAATGGGTTGGACTTTAGAAACAAGTCAATACAAGAAAAATTTCAGAGGCTGACATATTTAGGTTGTAATGGTACTCTTTAGCTGCAGCAAAGCCAAATCTGTGATGCTAGTGACAAAACAGCCAAGTTAGGAGTAAGCCAGTTTAGAAGGAAAGATGATGATGAGTGTAGCTGTGGACTTGTAATAACTTCACTCCTGAATCCAAGACCCATATTTCCAACTTAGTTTAGGGAGAGACTGAGAAAGAAAAAAAGAGTAAATTAAGAGCAGAATCTTAGGACACAATCACACTGATGGAGTAGGAAGAGGAAGAGACATGAGCAACATGGATGGAAACAAAGCAGTTAGACTGGTAAGAGGAAATCCAGAGGTTTAAACTACGGTAGATGCCACGGAAGGTCAGGGTTCCAGAAGAAGGTGCTTAGATCCTATTGTCAAATACCATGAAAAACTGAAGAGAAACAAAACTTATAGGGAGCTAAATTGCTACCACTTTTGATCACTTCTTATGTTCCAATTACTGTGCTGAGGCTGGAGCTCCAATACTCTGGCCACTTGAAGCTGCTGCTGCTGCTGCTGCTGCTAAGTCACCTCAGTCGTGTCCAGCTCTGTACAACCCATAGACGGCAGCCCACCAGGCTCCCCCATCCCTGGGATTCCCCAGGCAAGAACACTGGAGTCGGTTGCCATTTCCTTCTCCAATGCATGAAAGTGAAAAGTGAAAGTGAAGTCGCTCAGTTGTGTCCGACTCTTCACAACCCCATGGACTGCAGCCCACCAAGCTCCTCCATCCATGGGATTTTCCAGGCAAGAGGACTGGATTGGCATACCATTGCCTTCTCTGCACTTGAAGCTAAGAGCCAACTAATTGGAAAAGACTGTGATCCTGGGAAAGATTGAAGGCAGGAGGACACAAGAGCGACAGATGATGAGATGCTTGGATGACATCATCAACTCAATGAACATGAGCTTGAGCAAACTGGGGGAGATAGTGAAGGACAGGGAAGCCTGGCACGCTGAAGTCCATGGGGGTCACAAAGAGTCAGACATGACTGAGCAACTGAACAACAACAATTGTGCTAAGTAAGCACTTTACAGTAATTGTCACATTGAATGCTCAGAACCACTTGTGAGTCCAGTTCATTTCAGATCAGTCGCTCAGTCATGTCAGACTCTATGTTACCCCATGGACTGTAGAACTCCAGGCCTCCTTGTCAATCACCAACTCCCAGAGTTTACTCAAACTCATGTCCATTGAGTCGGTGACGACATCCAATCATCTCATCCTCTGTCGTCCCCTTCTCCTCTCACCTTCAATCCTTGCCAACATCAGGGTCTTCTCAAATGAGTCAGGTTTTCACATCAGATGGCCAAAGTATTGGAGTTTCAGCTTCAACATCAGTCCTTCCAATGAACATTCAGGACTGATTTCCTTTAGGATGGATTGGGTGGATCTCCTTGCAGTCCAAGAGACTCTCAAGAGTCTTCTCCAACATCACAGATCAAAAGCATCAATTCTTCAGCACTCAGCTTTCTTTATAGTCCAAATCTCACATCCATACATGACTACTGGAAAAACCATAGCCTTGACTAGATGGACCTTTGTTGGCAAAGTAATGTCTCTTCCTTTTAATATGCTGTCCAGGTTGGTCTTAACTTTTCTTCCAAGGAGTAAGTGTCTTTTTAATCATGGCTGCAATCACCATCTGCAGTGATTTTGGAGCACCCCCCAAAAAAGTCTGTCACTGTTTCCACTGTTTCTCCATCTATTTGCCATGAAGTGATGGGACCAGATGCCATGATCTTCGTTTTCTGAATGTTGAGCTTTAAGCCTACTTTTTCACTCTCCTCTTTCACATTCATCAAGAGGCTCTTTAGTTCTTCACTTTCTGCCATAAGGGTGGTGTCATCTGCATATCTGAGGTTATTAATTTTCTCCCAGCGATCTTGATTCCAGCTTGTGCTTCATCCAGCCCAGCATTTCTCAGGATGTACACTGCATAGAAGCTAAATAACCATGGTAACAATATACAGCCTTGACATACTCCTATTCCTATTTGGAACCAGTCTGTTGTTCCATGTCCAGTTCTAACTGATGCTTCCTGACCTGCATACAGATTCCTCAAGAGGCAGGTCAGGTGATCTGGTATTCCCATCTCTTTCAGAATGTTCCACGGTTTGTTGTGATCCACACAGTCAAAGGTTTTGGTGTAGTCAATAAAACAGAAGTATTTGCTTTACTGAAATTCTCTTGTTCTTTCAATGATCCAGTGGATGTTGGCAATTTGATCTCTGGTTCCTCTGCCTTTTCTAAATCGAGGTTGAACATCTGGAAGTTCATGGTACACATATTGTTGAAGCCTGGCTTGGAGACTTTTGAACATTACTTTACTAGCGTGTGAGATGAGTCCAATTGTGCAGTAATTTGAGCATTCTTTGACATTGCCTTTCTTTGAGATTGGAAGGAAACCTGACCTTTTCCAGTCCTGTGGCCACTGCTGAGTTTTCCAAATTTGCTGGCATACAGAGTGCAGCACTTTCACAGCATCATCTTTTAGGATTTGAAAGAGCTCAACTGGAATACCATCACCTCCACTAGCTTTGTTCAGAGTGATGCTTCCTAAGGCCCACTTGACTTCACATTCCAGAATGTCTGGCTCTAGGTGAGTGATCACACGATTGTGATTATCTAAGTCATGAAGATCTTTTTTGTACAGTTCTTCTGTGTATTCTTGCCATCTCTTCTTAATATCTTCTGCTTCTATTTAGGTCCATACCATTTCTGTCCTTTATCGAGCCCATCTTTGCATGAAATGTTCCCTTGGTATCCCTAATTTTCTTAAAGAGATCTCTATTCTTTCCCATTCTATTGTTTTCCTCTATTTCTTTGCACTGATCACTGAGGAAGGCTTTCTTATCTCTCCTTGCTATTCTTTGGAACTCTGCATTTGAATGGATGTATCTTTCCTTTTCTCCTTTGTTTTTCACTTCTCTTCTTTTCACAGCTATTTGTAATACCTCCTCTGACAGCCATTTTCCTTTTTTGCATTTCTTTTTCTTGGGGCTGGTCTTGCTCCCTGTCTCCTGTACAATGTCACAAACCTCCGTCCATAGTTCATTAGGCACTCCGTCTATCAGATCTAGTCATTTTAATCTATTTCTCACTTCCACTGTATAATTGTTAGGGATTTGATTTAGGTCATACCTGAAAGGTATAGTGGTTTCCTCTACTTTCTTCAATTTAAGTCTGAATTTGGCAATAAGGAGTTTATGATCTGAGCCACAGTCAGCTCCCGGTCTTGTTCTTGCTGACTGTATAGAGCTTCTTCATCTTTGGCTGCAAAGTGTATAATCAATCTGATTTCAGTGTTGACCATCTGGTGATGTCCATGTGTAGAGTCTTCTCTTGTGTTGTTGGAAGAGGGTGTTTGCTATGACCAGTGTACTCTCTTGGCAAACTCTATTAGCCTTTGCCCTGCTTCATACTATACTCCAAGGCCAAATTCACCTGTTACTCCAGGTGTTTCTTGATTTCCTACTTTTGCATTCCAGTCCCCTATAATGAAAAGGATATCTTCTTTGGGTTTTAGTTCTATGTCTTGTAGTCTTCATAGAACCGTTCAACTTCAGCTTCTTCAGCGTTACTGGTCTGGACATAGACTTGGATTACCATGATATTGAATGGTTTGCCTTGGAAACAAACAGAGATCATTCTGTCATTTTTGAGATTGCATCCAAGTACTGCATTTCAGACTCTTTTGTTGATTATGAGGGCTACTCCATTTCTTTTAAGGAATTCTTTCCCAAAGTTGTAGATATAATGGTCATCTGAGTTACATTCACCTATTCCAGTCCATTTTAGTTTGCTGATTTCTGAAAGTTGATGTTCACTCTTGTTGCTAAGTCACTTCAGTCATGTCTGACTCTGTGCAACCTCATAGACGGCAGCCCACCAGGCTCCCCCGTCCCTGGGATTCTCCAGGCAAGAACACTGGAGTGGGTTGCCATTTCCTTCTCCAATGCATGAAAGTGAAAAGTGAAAGTGAAGTCGCTCAGTCATGTCTCATTCCTAGTGACCCCATGGACTGCAGCCTACCAGGCTCCTGCATCCATGGGATTTTCCAGGCAAGAGTACTGGAGTGATGTTTACTCTTGTCATATCCTGTTTGACCACTTCCAATTTGCCTTGATTCATGGGCCTAACATTCCAGGTTCCCAATCAATATTGCTCTTTACAGCATCAGACTTTGCTTCCATCACCAGTCACATCCACAACTGGGTGTTGTTTTTGCTTTGGCTCTCTTTATTCTTTCTGGAGTTATTTGTCCGCTGATCTCCAGTAGCATTTTGGGCACCTACTGACCTGGGGAGTTCATCTTTCAGTGTCCTATCTTTTCATACTATTCATCGGGTTCTCTAGGCAGGAATACTGAAGTGGTTTGCCATTCCCTTCTCCAGTGGACCACATTTTGTCAGAACTCTCCACCATGACCTGTCCATCTTGAGTGGCCCTACATGGCATGGCTCATAGTTTCACTGAGTTAGACAAGGCTGTGGTCCATGTGATTAGATTGGTTTGTTTTCTGTGATTGTGGTTTTCAGTCTGTCTGCCCTCTGATGGAGAAGGATAAGAGGCTTATGGAAGCTTCCTGATGGGATAGACTGACTGAGGGGGATACTGGTTCTTATTCTGATGGGCGGGGCCATGCTCAGTAAATCTTTAATCCAGTTTTCTGTTGATTGGTGGAGCTGTGTTCCCTCCCTGCTATTTACCTGGGGCCAAACTATGATGAAGGTAATGAAGATAATGGTGACCTCCCTCAAAACATCCCATGCATGTACTGCTACAGTCCATGCCCCCAATCCTGAAGAAGGCCACCACCAACTCACACCTTCACCAGAGACTCCTGGACACCCATAGGCAAGTCTGGAACAGTCTCCTGTGGGGTCACTGTTCCTTTCTCCTGGGTCCTGGTGCACAAGGTTCTGTTGTGCCCTCCAGGAGTCTATTTCCAAGTCCTGTGTAAGTAAGTTCTGGCAGCTCTATGGAAGCTCTAACTCACTTAACTTGTGAGTTAAGACCTGTTATTTACCCCCATTTTAAAGATGAGGATGCTGAATTTTAGAGAGGACAAGAAACTTGATCAGGGCCTCATAGCTCATTAAGTGGTACACCCTGGACATAAGCACAGATTTGTTTACCTTTGAAGCCCATGTGCTTAATCTCTAAGATCTAGTGCCATTGAATTTATGGTCACCTTTCAGAGAGAGGTTTCAGTAGAATAATAAGGATAGGAATAAAATAGCAAAGATTGATAGAAAGAAGAATGTGAGAATGTGGAAAGAGTGGGTGGTAGGGCAGTGGAGGTTATAGGTATCAACTTATTCTGTCTACAATTTAGAAGTGTTCACAAAGGAAGGTAGAGGGTAGCTTAACGGAATACAAGAGTTAAGGAAGTTTACTTTCAGATAAGGGAGGACTGAAAAGATTTTGGTTGAAGAGTAGTCAGTGGAGAGGAGGACAGAGGGCATGATTTAAGGAAGAGGAATGTGGCAGAGAAAGGAGGGGTAAGATTAGGAGGATACAGGGAAAGGTTCAATTTAGAAAGAAGAATGAAATGTATTACGTAACCAATATTCTTAACTTTTTCTTATTTTTTCTTCTCTCTTTTATCCAATCAAAATGTGACTTCCCTATATCTGATTTAGTTAACACCTTACTTGGTTAAGTATAATAACTTATTATTTATAACTGCTACATATGAACCTTTATATAAGTATAATTGATAGCTTATGGTGAACAATGTTGGATTCGTGATCTCCGAAGAAGATTTAACTTTGGGACCAGGGACCAGGCATGATCATCCAAGAGCTTTTATATAGCAGAGTGTTATTAAAGTATAAAAAGGGACAGAGAAAGCTTCTGACATAGACATAGGAAGGGGGATGGAGAGTGCCCCCCTGGCTAGTCTTAGGAATGGAGTTATATGCTTTTTCAGTTGGTTATTACAGTAAACCAAAAGAATGTCCCGAGGCCATAGACCCACTCCCACAATATACATTTTAAGATAACAGGATTAGAACTAACAATAGAAAGATCTTACCAGACCCCAGTCATGTATGGATGTGAGAGTTGGACTATAAAGGAAGCTGAGCACTGAAGAATTGATGCTTTTGAACTGTGGTGCTGGAGAAGACTCTTGAGAGTCCCTTGGACTCCAAGGAGATCCAACCAGTCCATCCTAAAGGAAATCAGTCCTGAATGTTCATTGGAAGGACTGATGTTGAAGCTGAAACTCCAATATTTTGGCCACCTGATGCGAAGAGCTGACTCATTTCAAAAGACACTGATGCTGGGAAAGATTGAAGGCAGGAGATGAAGGGGACGACAGAGGATGAGATGGTTGTATGGCATCACCCACTCGACAGACATGAGTTTGAGTAAACTCTGGGAGTTGGTGATGGACAGGGAGGCCTGGCGTGCTGCAGTCCATGGGATCACGAAGAGTGGGACAGGACTGAGCGAATGAACTGAACTGAACTGAATCAGACCCACTCCCATAATATAGATTTTAAGGTGACAGGATTAGTCAAAAGGTTCTCAAGAAGGAGAAACATGTCCTCAAGCAGCATACATTGTTGTCATATAATCATTGGAACAGAGTTCAAAATTCTCCAAGCCAGGCATCAGCAATATATGAACCGTGAACTTCCAGATGTTCAAGCTGGTTTTAGAAAAGGCAGAGGAACCAGAGATCAAATTGCCAACATCCACTGCATTATCGAAAAAGCAAGAGAGTTCCAGAAAAACATCTATTTCTGCTTTATTGACTAGCCAAAGCCTTTGACTGTGTGGATCACAATAAACTGTGGAAAATTCTGAAAAAGATGGGAATACCAGACCACCTGACCTGCCTCTTGAGAAACCTATATGCAGGTCAGGAAGCAATAGTCAGAACTGGACATGGAACAACAGACTGATTCCAAATCGGAAAAGGAGTACGTCAAGGCTGTATACTGTCACCCTGCTTATTTAACTTATATGCAGAGTACATTATGAGAAACACTGGACTGGAAGAAACACAAGCTGGAATTAAGACTGCTGGGAGACATATCAATAACCTCAGATATGCAGATGACACCACCCTTATGGCAGAAAGTGAAGAGGAACTAAAAAGCCTCTTGATGAAAGTGAAAGAGGAGAGCGAAAAAGTTGGCTTAAAGCTCAACATTCAGAAAACGAAGATCATGGCATCCGGTCCCATCACTTCATGGGAAATAGATGGAGAAACAGTGGAAACAGTGTCAGACTTTTTTTGGGGGGGCTCCAAAATCACTGCAGATGGTGACTGCAGCCATGAAATTAAAAGATGCTTACTCCTTGGAAGAAAAGTTATGACCAACCTAGACAGCATATTGAAAAGCAGAGACATTACTTTGCCAACAAAGGTCCATCTAGTCTAGGCTATGGTTTTTCCAGTGGTCATGTATGGATGTGAGAGTTGGACTGTGAAGAAGGCTGAGCACCTAAGAATTGATGCTTTTGAACTATGGTGTTGCATAAGATTCTTGAGAGTCCCTTGGACTGCAAGGAGATCCAATCAGTCCATTCTGAAGGAGATCAGCCCTGGAATTTCTTTGGAGGGTATGATACTGAAGCTGTAAGTCCAGTACTTTGGCCACCTCATGCGAAGAGCTGACTCATTGGAAAAGACTCTGATTCTGGGCGGGATTGGGGGCAAGAGGAAAAGGGGACAACAGAGGATGAGATGGCTAGGTGGCATCACCGACTCGATGGACGTGAGTCTGATTGAACTCCGGGAGTTGGTGATGGACAGGGAGGCCTGATGTGCTGCAATTCATGGGGTTGCAAAGAGTCGGACACGACTGAGCGACTGAACTGAACTGAACTGAACAGAGTTTAAGAGAAAATATATGCTTGAGCAAAATGAGTTGTTTTATTGTGTAATCATCAGCTCTGGGCTTAAAGAAAAACACATTTTTCCTTTTCTCCTCCTTGAGAACTCTAGACCCCTATCTCCTCCTTCAGACCCCCAGAGTTCTTATCATCCTACCTAGGAATTGACTCTCTCATAATTAAATGTAAAATTAATATGAAATACTAAATACAATTAATTAGAAATTACAAGTAATGAATAAATGAGAGGTTCCAAGGTGTTAGATAATAACATGTTAAATATATGATAGTTGAATTTTTGTAGAAACATTGGATATAGTGAAGAAATTCACACACACACATATGCCTGTGATGCTCAGATATAGACCATGTTAGAGTGAATCTGGCATTCATTCAGCAAACGTTTATTGAAAGTTTGCTTTGTGCCTCACACTATGTTAGGCTTTGAAGGTACAGAGATAAAAGACAAGAGTTTCCAACCCTAAAGATCTCAGCCCAGTGGAGGAGGCACAGAAATCAACACAGGATAGTGTAGCGTGATGAATGCTGTGTAGAGGTAAAAACCATGAACGCTTTGAGCACTGGGTGAAGAAAAAGGGGGCAGGGTGCCAGGAAGACTCCCCAAAGGAGGTGATATTTGAGATGAGTTTTGACCTTGTACTGTTGCTTTTATAGGGACCTACAGGAGGGGCCAGGCATTCCCCTAAGGGATCAAATTACAGGCAACAGCTGCAACTCACCACCCAGGCTTCATCCTCAATGTCTGACAACAAGGTCACTGAGAGAAAGTTTAAGGGTGATGGTATATAAAATGGCTCTAAATCTAACCTCCTCCAGCTATTGGATGGTAGGAGAAGATGAGGGCCATTAATTCCAAATTACCATCTATGTGGGTAGTGTTCCCTTTTCCAGGGTTGCAATAGTAAGAAAACAGAAAGAGAAAGTGGAGAGGGGCTAGAAGAAGGAAGGCAGTAACCACAACCTCACTATTAGATCATTCTGCCTGCTAGAAGAAAGCATCCTCTCTGCATATATGCTACTTGTCTTGTTTCAGGCTTTCTTCTTGCACCTTTGTCCACATGAAAAGGGAATACATTACCATATGTAACATAGATAGCCAATGCGAATTTGCTGTGTGACTGAAGGAACTCAAACCAGTGCTCTAAAAGACGCAGATGTATAGAACAGTCTTTTGGACTCTGTGGGAGAGGGAGAGGGCGAGGGAGAGGGCGAGGGAGAAGGCGAGGGAGAGGGTGAGGGAGAGGGCGTGAGGGAGAGGGCGAGGGTGGGATAATTTGGGAGAATGGCATTGAAACATGTATAGTATCATATAAAAAACAAATTACCAGTCCAGGTTCGATGCATGATACTGGATGCTTGGGGCTGGTGCACTGGGATGACCCAGAGGGATGGTGCGGGGAGGGAGGAGGGATGGGGGTTCAGGATGGGGAACACGTGTACACCCGTGGCAGATTCATGTTGATGTATGGCAAAACCAATACAATATTGTAAAGTAATTAACCTCCAATTAAAATAAATAAATTTATATTTTTTTAAAAATTAAAAAAAAAAACAATGCTCTATAACAACCTAGAGGAGTGGGAGAGAGGCTGAAGAGAGAGGGGACATAGGTATACCTATGGCTGATTCATATTGATGTTTGGCAGAAACCAACACAATCTTGTAGAGCAATTATCTTTCCATTAAAAATAAATAAACAATTATTTTTAAAAATGATAAAAGGGAGTACACTTATTTCACATCAGTGCAGAGACATTTAGAAATGGAAAAATACCTCTATTTCCCCTTACCTCAAAACTAGAGAGTGATTGTAGGTCAGTTTCTATTTTATCTGAACTACTTGGACCATCTGGAATAGTTACTCTCGGAAACTGAAAACTAAATTTATATTTTATAAAGAGGAAATTCTGAAATGACTCCCTCAATCTGATCAGGCACATTCCATTGTATCCTTCTATCCTGGCATGATGCTGAGCCTCTGAAGAAACTTGGAATAACAACTGTTTGGTTTTAGTATTAAATTATTTGACACTCTCCCCTATATCCATTCATCTGTAGACTCGGATAGACTATAGAGAAAACTCAGCTGGAATAGTTTTCTTTTAAACTTGCCTCTCATTTTCCTTCTCTTGACAAAAGGTAATATCCATAAATTGAAGCAGGAAAGACTATAGTTAGACATAAGGAAGACTATCAGGTAAATTAAATAATGGGTTTGACAGTACTAGAAGGCATTATGGATTCTGTACTCCTGAGCATTCTTGGAAGGTTTTGTTTTATTTTGTTTTAATTGTTAATGTGATTTTGCTATTCTTGCTCTTTTGGTGAAGGAGTTTTTTTTGTTTTTGTTTTTTTTTAATATTTTGGCTGTGCTGGGTCTTTGTTGCTGCACACGCTTTCTTTAGTTGCAGAGACTGGGGCTATTCTTTAGTTGTGGTGCATGAATTTTTCATTGCAGTGGCTTCTCTTGTTGCGGAGCTCAGGTTCTAGGCTTGTGGGCTTACCTTGTTGTGGTGCATGGGGCCTAGTTGCCTGGCAGCATATGGAATCTTTCCAGACCAGGGATAGAATCCATGTCTCCCACACTGGCAGGAAAATTCTTTACCACTGAGCCACCAGAGAAGTCTGGTAAAGGAATTGTTAAGACAAGAAAATGTATTCAAAGACAATTTGAAGTGGTAGGGAGACAGCCATATATCCTGAGTGGTTTGCCAGTCTGAAGGGGTAAGAAGGAGATCTTTCCTCCTGAAAATTATAAGATTCTGCTGTATCATCCTCAGGTAACCTACAGATTCATTAGCCCTGCAACACTTACAATATTATCTTATACCTGGGAAAGTTTCCTGCTTTAAAAGCCCCTTTCATGGTACAGAAGAAGCATAATTTTAATCAATACAAAAGCATTTGAAATGAACCATGGCTTCAAATATGGTCTCTTCAAGGGAAAAGGAAGAAAGCAATGTAATTCTAAATAATTAAAACTGTTGGAAAAAATTGAATTGCAATTGAGTTAAATCTTATTAAAAATAAAATATTTCAGTTTTGGTAGCAGGTATTTTGTGCATAGGGGCACTGTCTATGGTGCTGGGTAGAAATTCTTTTGAACAGATTTTTTTTGTGTGTGTGAAAACACTATTTTTAAAATTAACTTATTTAATTGGATGCTGATTATGTTACAATATTGTGGTGGTTTTTGCCATACATTGATATGAGTCAGCCAAGGAGGTACACAGCTTTTTAATTCATATCCTGGGATCCCCCTGATCTGGCTCAGGCTTTTATGTTGACTTGGTTTATATTTTTACTTTATTCTTTGTCCAGAAAGATTCAGAAGCAATGCCTCATGGAAAAGTGATAAAAAAAGAAAATTACATTAATGACCAAATCACTATTTCATTTCTAAACCTGAATTAGTGCATAGAATGCTTAATAATTTAGCCTTCGAGGAAATCTAAGTAGAAACACAAGTTCTGTTTGGGGAGGTTTATTTTTCTTTCTCTTATATGTTTTCCCAGTTAGTATTGTATTCAATTTAGTATGAATTTTGTCAGATTTGTGCTTAGGAGAAAAGTTAGTAATTATTTCAAATGTAAAATCACATTGGATATCTCCATGCTATATCAGTTTATAATTCCAAAATACTTCTTTTTTCAATAGATCTGATATCATGATTATAATCTTATTAATCTCCCATAAGGACCATCAGGAACTTACTGCATTGCATGGGACACAGCCTACCATAACTCTCCATTAGGCATTTTCCATACATAGCCAAGTTAAATCCTTGCTCTTGTGAAATCCCGCACAGGGAAGACATGAACATTTGTGTAGCACTCAGAATGTCACCATTAAGATACTGAAAATAGACATTCTAAAAGGGCGACAGAAGATCTAAATACATCTGAAAGCAGAGGAGCTCTGTTCTTAGAATTAAAGACAATATCTAATAGAGCTAGAGAGTCTTTAAAAGGGTGAACCCTTATAGAAAACTAGAATTACTTTTTCTTCCTATGCAAGGTTTTCAATTTTACATTTTATCTTCATACCAATAATCATCACTGCTCATCTTTATCATAGAATATCCAGTCCAAGCTCCATTTTTCCTACTAAAATCTCCTAGTCCTTTATTCCCATCTCTCCCTTGGGTTTTCTCTCCTAAATACACACCAAAAAAAAAAAAAGAGAGAGAGAAAGAAAAAAAGAGAAAAAACCCGCAGACTAACACACAAAAAAAGCCATGAGCTTAAAGTACCCATGATATGAAGCCCAGTGGCAGAAGTGACAGCTACCGTATGGCATTCTGTTTTTCATGGTCTTCTGTGGAGTCATTGGTTTCTCATTACAGCCAGTCAAGTCATGTCAAACTCGGAGTCTGCCCTTTACCATCATTCATATCTGCTAAAGCTCCAAAGAGACTCTGTGAAAAGCCGCAGCCATCTCTATCCATCTGTATCTATTATGTTTTTTACATTTGCCTGAAGACTATAGGAATTACTTACATTTTGTGAAATAAGTGGGAGGAGCTTATAGTACTTGTTATTGTTGATATAACTAATGTCTAAATTCATTCAGATTTATGTTAGGGATTTTAATTAGGGCCAAGAACTAACTTGAAAACATGAATTTGCAGAAAGCTTTTAGTGGCCTAGCTGCTCAGGAATGCCTCGTACCAACATGGAGCAGCCACAGACCTACTTGCAAGACACCTCCCCAGGTCCCCCTACCTCTCTGTATCAGCCACAAAAGGAACCCTCTTGCTATTTTAATCTGTTTTCTCTTTTGCAGTAACGACAAATAATGTTGCAATAGGCTCTGAATACCCACATCAACTGAGGATCCAAGAGGACCATATCAGCCGGATTTTTGTCTTAGGAGATTAAACTGCTAATAGTATTTGCTTTCATTATGCACAGATGTGACCAAAAAGACTAGGATGGACTAACAAACTATTTGCCTAAAAGCCCCAAACCATTTCCAAAGTTCTAAAAAGTAATGTAAGGATTGGTCATGAAGGTACACAAAGCTTTATCAGTAAATAAATAAATAAATAAAATAACAGGACAGCCAAACAGGTTTGACCATTTGTGTTTCTTCCCCTCCCTTAAAACCTAGCTCTTATGCTTCCCAACTAATCTGTTAATGGCTGGAACTGATTGACAGGTGCAACCATGCCCTGTTCTTTACAAATAGAATTGATGGCTGAGTAAATACAATAGTGAAAATAGATGGTAAACTCATGAAAATTCAACACAAAGTAACTAGACTTAAGCTCTAAATATTTCAGATGGTAGAACTCTAGGCTAGCACTCAAGTTATCAACTGCAAATTATCCTACTTTTAAGATTTGAGGCCTTTGGGAAAGATTTTCTTGAATTAATGAATCCTTAACTTGCACTTTTCAACTTGTTTTGCTAGTAAGATGATGAGATCCAACAATTTATTTTAAAATAAATTCCTTAAGTTCCTTTGTTCACTCATACTTTCAGCAAGCATTTACTGAACACCTACTCTATGCCAGGTAGTCTACTAGGGATATAGAGATGAATAAGATGTAGCCTTTTACTGAGGAGCCCACAGGCTAGTTTACGTGTGCGTGTGCATGTGCGTGTGCGTGTGCCTGTGTGTGCACGCACGTGCACATCCATGCTCAGTCACATCCAACTCTTTGAGACCCATGGGCTGTAGCCCCAGGCTCCTCTGTCCATGTAACTTTCTAGGCAAGATTATTGGGTGGGTTGCTATTTCCCACTGCATTATGTTTGTTTCTGTGCCTATAATTTGTATTTACAAAGCGTATGCCTCTGCTTTCACTTTCTGATTCTTTCTGTGTATTCTTCCTTCTTTAATGCAACAAAGTTTCTTCAAGCTCCTTATATCCTCATAGTATTCCCTGAGTGCCTAGGGATCCCTACAGGGAATAAAGGCAGGATGCAGGATTCATTACCATGTTTCTATCCTACCTAGTTCCCCACATTCTGGATCACTTTCTTCTTCAAATTCGGATTCTTGCCTTCACTTCCTACCAGCCCAGCCATATTTACCAATCTTGCATTCCATGCTGTCAGAACGCTGCTAGGCGGTTGACTAATCTGAAGAAATTAGATTGTGCTCAGGTGTAAATGGGCTTCCCTTGTGGCTCAGCTGGTAAAGAATCTGCCTGGAATATGGGGGACCTGGGTTTCATCCCTGGGATAGAAAGATCCTCTGGGGAAGGGAAAAGTTACCCATTCCCGTGTTCTGGCCTGGAGAATTCCATGGACTGTATACCCCATGGGGTTGCAAAGAGTTGGACACAACTGAGCAACTTTCACTTTTAGATGTAAATGATCAGTTCTAGATTTATGTGCCATACTCCCCTAGTAATGTATTTGCTTTTTAACACATACCCCCAACAAAAGAGAATTACAGTGTAATGGTGGAATAGCAGAAAAGGCATTAAGCATCAGCTTAGCCCCTTCAGTTCCTTAAAAACCATCACTTACACACCATTACTCACATATATTCCAGTTTCATTTAAATCCCCGTTTTTGAAATTTTAGTCCTCACTAACTGTACTCCCCTGCCCCAGACCCACAACACCCAACCAATGTCTGATTCCTGATCTCCATTATTCAGTTTTTCAATTTATTGCTTTCTATTTTCCAGCAATAAAGTTGCTTCATTGGCAGTCCACCTTCAGGGCATCCACAAAGGATGTCTGCCCTCTTCACTTGCCTATTAAGCGACCAACTAGTCCTAGATGATGAGATGTGGAATTGACCCCAGAAGGACATCTACTTGGGTACTTTCTTTATTAGATAAGAAAACCAAAACTCAGAGTACGGACAGGACTGACCCAAGTTCACACAACTATTCATAGTTGATTTTGGCGAGAACCCAGGTCTCCTGACACCTAGGCTAGTTTTCTTTCCACTGTATCACAACCGCCTCTGCGGGCATGCTGCCATCACCCGCTCTGCTTGAAACACAATCCCCTTTTACACCTTAGAATTAATCATCTTGACTGACAAGGCTCTGTCCCCTCTAATTCCCCTCTGGGCCTTTAAACGCCTGAGCATGCCACCAAATAAAACTTTTGGATTTTTTTAACTGCCTTTTCAATGGAGAAATATTCCTCTCTGCCAGGTCCCATCTCCTATCTTGGCAAGAATTCCAAGCAAGCAGGCGTGACTAGAATGGGCCCTATAGGGCTGGGTAGGTGGCAAGACTGTCTTGCCCACACCTGCAAGTGCTTGTGATGTTCATGGTGTGTGCAAAGTTGAAAGTTGAAAATGTATAGAGAGCTGATGTAAATAAACCAGGGAAATAAGTATAAATAGATTAGCAGAGCAAGGAAGACCTACCTCACTCATTAGTAGCCAGAGAATAGGGCCATTCAAGTCTAAGAGTCAGGAAATAGGAGATCTGATTGAAATGGGCAAGCAGAAAAGTGAGAGGATAAAGACCTGAGGTAGAGGGCTGATGCCTACACCTAGGCTTCTGCATGGTCCCTTTAGTCTAGTACAGAAACGGGCCCAATCTATGTAAAGACAGAAGCGACACCACAGACTGATCAGAAAGGGTTTGAATATGTGCTCTCCCTGGGTCAGGCTTTTTGTTTCTTTGCAAGAAAAGTGGATTCAAGTGCATGGTCCCAGAATTCTACCTACTCCAGGCCAGAAAAGTTTCTCAGCTGGACAAAGATTTACACAGTGTCAGCACCAAGGCAAGCTCCTTTTCAGCAATGTCCATCTGCCACCTTTCATGTCCAGTCAGCCTTTGGCATCTTGGCTAAAACTGCTCAAGAGGGTGCCATTTGTGCTGGTGATTTGATCCCACCCAGCGGTAACACTTTCTGATGATGACCTATCTGGCGCATATTGACAGTGTTCTCCTATGGTTCAGTAATAGATTCAAGCAAGCTTTTCCACCATCCTTCTTGTTCAGAAACAAGTTCTTAGCTTAATGCCTGAGTTTTTAGCACTTCTTTTCCAGGCAGCCCTGCAGCAAGTCCCACATCGTTTATTCTCATAAAGCAATGGCAGATTTCTGTCCCAAACATCAAACCGTGATTTTCTTCTTTCTTTGACTGTGTGATTGAAGTTTGCCACATCCTCAGGAAGCTTTGCCCGAAAGACCCAGCTTAGTCTCCAACCTCCCATAATGATTCCCTTCTCTCAATACACTTTTGTCAGTTTTTGGAATCCTGGATTGCTTTTGTGTGTTTATTTTGAGATTTTGCGTGTACTTTCTCTAATTGGATGACAAAATTTGTGGTCTTTGACAGGAGGGAACATGTCTAAGCTTAGCTAAGGACCCAAAGTCTCAAATACAACTTAATATAAATAGTCTTGATTGTCTTAATAGTCTTGATAGGTGAGGAAGTAGTCCAGTATAGAGGGTAAATACATCTGACAGAACTGGGTTCCCATTTGAGCTCTGCCATTTATTAGCTGTCTGATGTTCCACAAGGTAATTTATATCTTTGCAGGCTTAGTCTTCTCCATCAGAAAATGGGAATATATCAGTGTCTACTTCACAGGGTTGTATTAAAATAATTATTGAGATAACTCAAATAAAGTGCTTGGCAGAGACCCTGGCCCATGAGTGTTCAACACATGGCCACTGATACTGCACTTGGTGTTTATTCAGGCTAATTGTCTGAACAACTGAATTCCTGTGTCTGCAGTCAGTGGCACAGGTAATCTGCAGCCTAGGCCTACTCCATCAACCCCAGGGTCATTATCACAGATGCATCACAATCTCTAGCATAAATTCATCTGTTTTTTTATCCTTTCCCTCTCCTATCTAGTTCTCTCTCTTGCCCTTCTTTAATTCAACACTCCAAGACATCTTACTTCTTTCTCACTCCCACTTTTTCTTCCCAGCCTGTCCATGACAGAGACTTGATTTCACCTTGGGTATCCAAGAGCTTTCCTACACTCTCTCTCTTGCTTTAATGGTGACCCTGGGGTGAGGGAAGCTCTTCTATGAATTCAGAGCTGCTTAGCACTGCAGAGTGAAAGCGTGACCATATTATATGAAGTTGAAATTAGACCACAGCTATGTCTGGAAGGATGTGTGTGCATATGCAGTTGTCTGTCCAGATTTGTGTGCATTGGTTTATCAGTGATTTTGTGAGGCTTTGTCCAACCATTCAAATCTTGAGGCTTTGCATCCTGTGAAGAGGGGCTAGATTAGGAAAGGCAAAGAATTATAATTATGCTCTTATTCTTAATGATTGTAATCATAATTAGCAGTATTTGTCAGCTTTCCTTTTCATGGCTATTCATTTTAAGATCCACTTAAGGACATTATCATCTCATTTTTGCAAAGGGTCATCAAATCATTTTTATTCTTTTGCAAGAGGGCAGACTGCTACTGGCCAAGTCATGTTCACTTCTTGTCAATCACCAAGCACCTAATTTGCACATAACCAGGTCCTGTGACAGACACAGAAATGAGTGAGACAAAACCCGTATCCTCAAAAGATCTTGGTTAGTAAAATATGGATAAAAATGGACTTTATAGTTAGTAAAAATGTACTTTCATAATTAGGTCAAAGGCCTCTAACAGACTCCTGAATCTAGCCCACTCTACCTTCCCATTACAACCGTGAAA
Source organism: Ovis canadensis (assembly GCF_042477335.2). Lineage (NCBI taxonomy): Eukaryota > Metazoa > Chordata > Mammalia > Artiodactyla > Bovidae > Ovis > Ovis canadensis. The sequence goes on from NC_091727.1 coordinate 133,593,206, forward strand.
ATGTGCCTCTCAGGGAATGTAATTGACAGATAGCCTCAGTTGCCTGTGCTCTGAATCTACCAGTGTTAGGAACCACACCTCCCTCAGGCTGCCCAGCCAGTGACTGAGCATGGCAGACCTGTTCTAAGAGATGCAGAATTCCTCAGATTGATGACTTCAGCTTAAAGATTCCCCACTGGCTTTGCTGAAACTTTTTTAGAGTCACTCTGTAATTTTAAATTCGTATTAACTAACCCTCCTCCCTCCCCTCCCTCCCCTCCCTCCTCCACAAGTGTCAGAACTAGATCCCAGTCTATTGACTCTCCCAGCCTGCTTTATCTGCTACTTTTCCTCTCAGGTCACTCCCTCCCCCACTGAAGCTCTGGCATGTCTCATTCTGCCATGGCATCTACTTCTCAGAGGCTCTGAACCAACCTATCCCACAGCTCTATCAGCTGACTTTATAAGTGGCTAGGTCACAAGCTAGACCGAATGAACATTCTCGTGCTTCAGCAGCATCAGTTCAGTTCAGTCGCTTAGCTGTGTCCAACTCTTTGCGACCCCATGAATCGCAGCACGCCAGGCCTCCCTGTCCATCACCATCTCCCGGAGTTCACTCAGACCCACGTCCATCGAGTCTGTGATGCCATCCAGCCATCTCATCCTCGGTCGTCCCCTTCTCCTCCTGCCCCCAATCCCTCCCAGCATCAGAGACTTTTCCAGTGAGTCAACTCTTCACAAGAGGTGGCCAAAGTACTGGAGTTTCAGCTTTAGCATCATTCCCTCCAAAGAAATCCCAGGGCTGATTTCCTTCAGAATGGACTGCATAGCATAAAAGAAAAAGAACATAAACTTTTGTTCACTCCATTTATTGGATCCTGTTGCCATATCTATGAAATAGGGCTCATAATACTACCTTGCACTGTTGTTGGGGAGAATCATGAACACAAAATCCTTGTCATGTGGTACACACTTAATACCTTCATTCATATTAATGAGAAAACTTTCCTACTAATGATAGATCTTATGTGGCAGCTTTGTAAATGAATGGCAACCCTTTCTCATTGTTGTTTACTCGCTAAGTCATGTTCATCTCTTTGCAACCCCATGGACTGCAGTGTGCCAGGCTTCTCTGTCTTTCACTATCTCCTGGAGTTTGTTCAAACTCATGTTCATTTAGTGATGCTATCAAACCATCTCATCCTCTGTCATCCCCTTCTCCTCCCACCTTCAAACTTTTCCAGCATCAGGGTCTTTTCCAATGAGTTGGCTCTTCACATCAGGTAGCCAAAGTATTGGAGCTTCAGCTTCAGCATCAGTCCTTCCAATGAATACTCAGGGTTGATTTCCTTTAGGATTGAATGGTTTGATCTCCTTGCAGTCTGAGGGACTCTCAAGAGTATTCTTCATTAGGAAAAAAATAACTAGTCTTCAATAGAGAATCTGAAATTTTTCTGGTGTTCAGGAGTGTACTCTTTGGGCTTTTCTAGTAGATATGGAGAGAGGTAGAGAATGTCCAGTATGGGGGGTCTGGGCTTGTGGAAACTATCTATTGACCTAAAATGCTGGGAACTTGTCCTGATTACTTCATGGAGGTTACCTCAGGCTGGGAGGGAACCAAAAAAGAACAAAAAGTTAAAAAAATAAATGAAAAGCAAGAAAGTTAATTCAGGTTCTAAGATGTAAATTGACAATCAGATATACAGATATGGATATGTTTAATTATCCTCAACAATTTCACCAGGTCTGTGATACTTCAGGGAATATGTAAAGTAGTAAAGAGCTCTCTGCAGGAAGAAAGGAGGAGGAGAAAAGGCAAATTCTGACCCCCTCAGGATTGCATCTCTCCAACCTTATAGCATTTGCTGGACTGAGGATAAAGCTGTTAGGTGTTTAACATATATGGCACCTTGGTATTAGTGTATTCTCTTTCCCAAGCCAACAAAGTAGAACTGTGATCATTCCTTTGGCAAAAGGCATGGGCAAGCTGGTTACCAAGTTCCTGTACTTGCCTAAGTGTGGGGAACTCCTGTGAATTCAGGGAAAGGGTCAGGGACAACATAACAGGGTGAGGCTTACAGTGCAATCCCCAAGTACGCGTGGGCTCAGTGCTTCAGGCTCAGTTGCTTCAGGCCTGTCTGATTCTTTGCAACCGCATAGACTGTAGCCCACCAGGCTCGTCTGTCTGTGGGATTCTCCAGGCAGGAATATTGGAGTGGGTTGCCATACCCTCCTCCAGGGGATCTTCCCAACCCAGGGATCAAACCCACATCTCATGACTCCTGCATTGGCAGGCAAGCTCTTTACTACCTGGAAAGCCCAAAGTGTTAGTTGCTCAGTGGTGTCTGACTCTTTGTGACCCTGTGGACTGCAGCCTGCCAGGCTTCTCTGTCCAGAATATTCTCCAAGTAAAGCACGAGTGGGTTGCCATGCTCTACTCCAGGGGATTTTCCTGACCCAGGGATTGCACCTGCATCTCCCACGTCTCCTACATTGCAAATGTATTCTTTACTGTCTGAGCCACCAGGGAAACCCTAGGCTGAAGGCAAAACAGAATACAGTACACCTAGTAGCAGTGGTGGGTGAGAAAAGTCAGTAGGTTATTTAAATAAAGCGAGGATTAAAGCCTTCAAATGTCAAAAGTATCATTTTTCTGAGTTACTGGTAGATGATAGTTCCAACGGACAGACCCAATACACAACTGGGGGTAGCATTCGTTTTTAGCTCTCTGCTTTCCACCCATTTTTGTTTCCAGATTTTTTTTTTAACTCTCAAGATTTAGGCAATAGATTTCCAAAATGGGGTGGCCTCTATCCACTTGCATTAGTCTGCCAGTAATATTGACTGAGGGCCCAATTCTGTTTCCCAGAATTCCTTAATTGAACCAATTCCTCTACCAAGCATCCGTTAAGTGATAAGACAAAGAAAGAGGATTCTAATAATGACCATAAGGCAATAAAGGATCCTAATGAGCCATTTAAATTGTCAAGTAAAGATTAAATTAAATGATGTTTGCTATGGTTTTCATAGTTAGTCTATTTGGTCCCTTTCCAATTCCTTGATAAAACAATCAGTGGCTCTGAATGACTCTCAGTTAACCAGAGTCTTTGATTAACCAGAGTGACTCATGTTGCTTCCAGTACTAAATTACAGTCATTAGGAACTTGAAAACCTATTAGCCAGGCTTAAATCACTACATAGGTAACTTACCAACAAATACTTGAGTTGAGTGCATACAGTGTGTGGACAAGTGTAGCCAGAAACTAAAAAGAGAGGTAGTGGCCAAACTTGGGGGATATAGGAAACCTGCCTGAGGGTGGAAATGGAAGTATTCAAGGAACTGGGCAGTAAAACTTGGCCCTTTGTGAACTCCAGAGGAGCATTTCTCTCATCTCATAGGAGAAAGGGCATATGCTCCTTCTGTAATTTTCCCCAAGACCAGAGATCAGAGAACAGGCAGCAGAACGCACACGGCCTTTAGGGGTAGAACTTGGCACTGTCGTCCCATGGAGATAAGGAAAGATATCTTGAGCCTTCTCAGGTCTTCCTATCCTTCAAATACAAAGGAGGAGGAGAGGGAGAGCAGGGACAAGCATGCAGAACCTTGGTAGAGAAGCAACATCCTGGGTAAGGCAGACTGTAACATAGGGTCCTGGCTGCAACAAGAGCTATCCTTCCTTAGTGGTATAAGTCAGGAGACTAAGCCAGGATTTCTGTTTTTTTGGGTTTTTTTGTTTTGTTTTTTTTTTTTAAATTGTAATGATTTTTTAAATTAATTATTTATTGTTGGCTGTGCTGAGTCTTCATTGCCATGCAGGCTTTTCTCTTGTTGAGGAGCATGGGCTCTAGGGCACAGTCTCAGTAGCTGTGGTGCACGGGGTTAGCTGCTCCGCGGCATGCGGGATCTTTCAGGACCAGGGATAGAACCCATATCTCCTGCATTTGCAGGCAAATTCTTTACTACTGAGCCCCAGGGACACCCTAAGCCAGGATTTATTAACTTCACACACTCTTGACATATTGGGCTCAGTATTTCTTTGCTGTGGGGGGCCATATTGTACACTGGAGGATGTAGAGCAGCATCTTCAACCTCGATCTCCTGGATTCCAGTGACAATCATAAACAACTCCAGACTGCCAAATATCCCCTGAGAGGCAACCTCCCCTACCCCGAGTTGAGAGACACTGGTTTATAGTATCATTTTGAGGGTTACCTCATTGTGCTGGAGGGCATTGTCAGTCTCACAGGGTGGCTGAGTTGCAGCTATTACTCTATTAGAGGATAAGGCCAGAGTTCCTTATATGTTTTCGTTAGTTAGTTTGTGACCAGTGTTATTGGGACTCAAATTCAATTTTTACTAAGTCAAACTGATGGGGCATGGAGAAAATGCCTCCTATTTGTTGAAAAGTATGACATTTCCTCCAAATCTTCTCTTTATAAAAATCAAAATACTGTACTGCCTTTAAAGAAAGATAACATTTTACCCTGAATTCAGGGTAACCTTTGCCAACCTTGCCAACCTCTTCTCTAAACGGCAGCACATTTCTACTTTCACTTGGTACAGATTATGAATTTCCAAGGTTGCCTGTGCCCACATAACAGAATAAAGCAAAAAGCTCACCTGAAATCAGGTTACAATCTTAACCTTTTTAGTATGTAACATCCCTAAATTCTAGCAGGGGCTCAGGGGCCCAGCTTCCAAGTAAAGAGACAGATCACCAAGATTTTTCAAATGGTATAATATATGATTAGGTTGGTAAATTATATTGCCTTAGAAAAAATTTCTAAAACTCCATGTGAATTGCAGGCGTAAGGTAGCAGTTCATAGTTGTATTACTATATTTTATGGGTCAAATGCTTCTAAAATTGGTTATGACTTTATCAACCCTCTGACAGTACTTTTCCCTTAGGTTTTGGGAAAGTATTATTTTATCATTTGAAGGTCTGAATAATTTTTCCTCTGTCATTAGCTCTATTGGGTTGCTGAGGAAAAATAGGAAAGGTGGGTTCAGAGTTCAGGAGCATAACCCTTGCCTGAGGCTATGTGAGTTAGTAAAACTCCTTATGTCTGTGGCACTTTGAGTAATTTTTCCTTTTCTGTAACTACACAATTTACCCATGAAGACAGTGTGGGTGGGGAGGAAAGGTTGATATCTGTCCACAGCAGAAATAATTTTTCTGCACAGTTCAATGCCTTAGAGAAATACTGTTTTTTAGATTAAGTAAGATTTTCCACTGGCATTTGTCATCGAGAAAAGGAAAGAGGCTAATTTTTAAAATATTCTTGGCCTTAGGAGCAGAGGCGGATATATGCTCTTTTTTTTATTTTTTAAAGTTAGAGCTTTAATTGTATGATTATTTGGCATGAAAGACAGCAAGATTGTTTTTCTTATTATAAAGCCATCCCAGAGCATAGATGATAAACAGCAGGAAAATAAACTGAAGAAGAGAAAACCAAGGGGAATTGAGATTGTTCAGCTCATAGAAAAGCTGGCTAAGAGGTGACTTAGTAATTATCTTCTAGGATCTGAAGGGCAGTCATTAGGACCAGATGCTTTCCATCTGCAGTGAGGGTGGAGCCAAAGGAAATGACACTATAGCATGAGAAAGAATTTACTGGCAGTGAAGGCTGTCAAGCAGAATACATTACTGTGAAGGTCATGAAATTACCTCTGGGCTCTTGTACATTTTGGTTTCAAGCAGCATAGTTCTCCCTTGTCTGAGATGATTGAGGTAAGGTTTTACTTGAAGATCAGGGGGATGGACAAAATGATATTTCAAGATTTTTCTTAAGTTCTAGGATCCTATGAAGTCTGTATCTTTTTTTTTTTTTTTTTTTGCACCATGTCCCCTAAGATGCTGGTTTTACAATGTGCTTTTGCATTATGTTTTCTCTTTATGAAGTTACAATTTCTCAGTTATTCCCAGTTATAATAGTTTATTATGAAACTTTTATACTCTTTTGGATTTTTGAAAAGTATGATTTTGCCTCACTGCTCTTCCTCTCTTTTTAAAATTTCTTTTATAGTTTTGCTAATTCTCCTACTTGTTAGGTGTGTGTTCACTGTCTTTTCTTTCTCTTGTGCTATTTTTAAATTTATTTTTAAGTGGAGGATAATTGCTTTACAATATAGTGTTGGTTTCTGCCATACATCAACATGAATCAGCCGTAGGTATACATATGCCCCCTCCCTCTTAAACCTCCCTCTCATCTCCCACCCCATCCCACCCACTCACAGCACTATTTACAATAGCTAGGACATGGCAGTAACCTAGATGTCCATCGACAGATGAATGGATAAAGAAGTTGTGGTACATATATAATGGAATATTACTCAGCCATCAAAAAGAACACATTTGAGTTGGTTCTAATGAAGTGGATGAACTAGAGCCTACTATACAGACTGAATTAAGTCAGAAAGAGAAAAAGGAATATTGTATATTATTGCATATGTATGGACTCTAGAAAGATGGTACTGATGAACCTATCTGTAGGGCAGCAACAGAGATGCAGACATAGAGATCAGACTTGTGTGTTCACTCTCTTGAGAAGAGCTCTGGAAAGCATGTGCTGGCTTTGCATATCATTTAACACATTGAGTGTTTGAGGTCAAATTAATAGCTAATTATTATTTGTATAATTTCAGTATATGATGCAATATGAAAGAATATAATCTCATACAATAATAATCAGGGTAATACACTATCTTTTCGCTTGGCCTTCAATGAGTATATGTCTTTGGAGCCATGTTTGCTGTTTCCACTTCAAAAAAAAAAAATCATTTAGTTCAATCATTCTAAGATGGGATAAGAGGCTAGAGTTAGAGAAACTGTCAATCCACTTAATAGTCAACTTTAGATAAAAATTTTTATTTGATTGCCTGAATCTTTCTTTGTACTAGGTTGTGTTGGGGAAATGTAGGTACATGGTTTTGCAATCTTAGTGAAAAGATCTCAAAATCCAATGGATTGCAATGAGAGTCTTTCAAATATCAATGCTTCCTCACTGCCCATCGTAATATATGTCTTAATGCATCAACTTGATACTCAAAGTCCTCCTCAGTCTTGACATGGGTCCTCTCTTTTACCTATTTACATCTTACCATGCTTATCCTAGAAGGCAATCGGAGAAGGCAATGACACCTCACTCCAGTACTCTTGCCTGGAAAGTCCCATGGACGGAGGAGCCTGTAGGCTACAGCCCATGGGGTCGGTAAGAGTCGGACACGACTGAGTGACTTTACTTCCACTTTCATGCATTGGAGAAGGAAATGGCAACCCACTCCAGTGTTCTTGCCTGGAGAATCCCAGGGACGGGGGAGCCTGGCGGGCTGCCGTCTATGTGGTCACACAGAGTCGGACACGACTGAAGCGACTTAGCAGTAGCAGCATGCTTATCCTAAAGTCTAATATTTTCTTAGATGCTTTCTACCACATAAAAACTACCAGCCTCTCCATCTATATATTAATAGTTCTCCTTTTCCTCATGTTTCTCCCGTTATCATCATTGTTATCATAGGTATTATTCATTGATTGTTAATCATGTTTAAGATACTGTGTTAAACCTTCAAATTTATCATCCTGCTTAGTATTTACAAAAACACTACAAGGTAGATACTATTGTTTAGAGCTCATCTCTGAAAGTGCCTCTTCTAGGAGAAGGCAATGGCACCCCACTCCAGTACTCTTGCCTGGAAAATTTCATGGGTGGAGGAGCCTGGTAGGCTGCAGTCCATGAGGTTGCTAAGAGTCAGACACTACTGAGCGACTTCACTTTCACTATTCACTCTCATGCATTGGAGAAGGAAATGGCAACCCACACCAGTGTTCTTGCCTGAAGTATCCCAGGGATGGGGGAGCCTGGTAGGAGGCCGTCTATGGGGTCACACAGAGTCGGATACGACTGAAGCGACTTAGCAGCAGCAGCAGCAGGAGACCTCCTTTAATGAATTGAACCATAGTAATGCCCGTGTCTCTGAATTTATACCAACTATCTTTACCATTTATTAAGGAACTAAATCTTATTTAACAGTTTCACATGTAAATATTGTTGTTGTTCAGTTGCTAAGTCGTATCTTTTTCCAACCCCATGAACTACAGCACACCAGTCTTCCCCACCTTCATTATCTCACGGAATTTGCTCAAATCCATGATCACTGAGTCAGTGATGCTCTTCAACCATCTCATTCTTTGCCACCCTCTTCTCCTCCCGTCTTCAATCTTTCCCAGCATCAGGGTCTTTTCCAGTGAGTCGGCTCTTCGCATCAGGTGGTCAAAGTATTGGAATTTCAGCCCCAGCATCAGTCCTTCCAATGAATATTCAGGGTTGAATTACTTTAGGATCGACCAGTTTGATCTCCTTGCAGTCCAAGGGACTTTCAATAGTTTTCTCCAGTACCACAACTCAAAAGCATCAATTCTTCAGCACTCAGCCTTCTTTATGGGCCAACTCTCACATCCGTACATGACTACTGGAAAAAAATTATTTCCTGATAAAACTGTAAGCTCACTGAAGGGGAAAAACTGTGATTTATACAATTTTATGCCATTATAGCGTAAAATCCATGGTAGGCCCACAATAAATACAGTACTCTAAGAAAGGAAAGGAAAGGTGGGAGGAAGGAAGGAAGCGAAGGATAGGATGGTAAAGATTTAGTGAAGTTGTATCCTGTGGCACCAATTGTGGGCTATCACTTCATTAACAAATATTGGAAATGCAGTGTATACCCAATACTATGCTGTGATCTGGCTTCCCTGATAGCTCAGTTGGTAAAGAATCCACCTGAAATGCAGGAGACCCTGGTTTGATTCCTGGGTCAGGAAGATCCGCTGGAGACAGGATAGGCTACCCACTCCAGTATTCTTGGGCTTCCCTTGTAGTTCAGCTGGTAAAGAATCCGCCTGCAATGCAGAACACCTAGGTTTGATCCCTGGGTTGGGAAGATCCCCTGGAGAAGGGGAAGGCTACCCATTCCAGTATTCTGGCCTAGAGAATTCCATGGACTGTATAGTCCATGGGGTCGCAGAGAGTCGGACACAACTGACTTTCACTTTCATGCTGTGATCTATGATGAATAAAAGAGAAGGGGAAATTTTACCAATACTGACAATCTTGATGTGAAGACAATAAATGCACAGTTATGGAGGACAATATAGTGAAGCTCAGTAAACAAAATAAGAGCCAAACCAACCAAAAGACTCAATACCAACATGGTGCTGAACTGAGTAGTACTGTATAGTACTGAAATAGGGAAATAATACCCTTGGGTCCCAAGGAAAAAACGTCCTTTTGGATTTTAGTTTTCTTGAACAATTTGGATTTCCTCTTTTTGTCTTATGGCTGGAGTTTACAAAGGACATGAGAAGGTGAAAACAATAGAATAATAGAAATAATTTGTCATACTCAAAAGCAGAGCCTCTACCCATTGTTTGGCAAAGTAATGGCATATCACAGATGTAGTATAAAGCAGAACATCTTTGAAACTCAATGAGTTTTTGAATCTAGGCAGAGATTCACTCATATCTTATATAAAAATGATATATTATGCATCTCCAGCTATGTATGGGTCATTTTCTTTTCCTCCCTCCTTTCATTCCTTCCTTCCTTCCTTCCTTCCTTTTCACTAAGACTTTTTTAAATTTTTTATTAAAGGATAATTGCTTCACAAAATTTTGCTGTTTTTTGTCAAACCATAACATGAATCAGCCATAGGTATACATATATCCCCATCCCTTTTGAAACTCCCTCCCATCTCCCTCCCCATCCCATCCCTCTAGGTTGATACAGAGCCCCTGTTTGAGTTTCCTGAGCCATACAGCAAATTCCTGTTGGCTATCTTTTAATGAGGTAGGCATGCTATTATCTGCCCCCCAAAAGTAGAGCAATTTAAAAACTCTAAAAAATATTATCCCTTCCTCACGTTCAAATAAGTATTATCCATGTAAAATTTATCTTGAGGTTATGTCTTCAGAATTTTTCAAGGTAAATAATGACTTTTCTGAGATTAAATGTTTTATTTGAATAGAATAAGGCCATCCAGCACATTGTAGGTATATATGTGTTTGCATGTACATATATTTCAGGAAATGAGTCAGGAGGCTGAATAGCAATCTCCTTGATAAATTTGGGGGCCTTATTTTTTAATTCCCATAATATGTGTATAAATATCTGTGTACACATACACACATAGACACACAATCCTTATGTGAGAGGATTGGAGGGCTACAATTAATATCCTTCAAATGTGCCCAATAAGATCCAGGGGTGAAAAAGAAGCCACAGAAATGTGGAAAGCAAGTCCTAGAGATTCCAGTGCCTTGGCTATGAGTTAATCATCCTTTGACCTTTGAGGTGATGGCTGAAGCTGGATGCTTAAATCTTTTGAACTTTTCACTCCAAAAGAGTTTTGGGAACTCTTGTCTATGTCTCTAGAGGTCAGTGGAAAACAGAAACTTGGTCTCCCTCTCCCCTACCCAAATGGGAAAGCAAGAATTATTCTCTCAGGCCAACAATTCTCTATATCAACAATTCACAGGCTCAAATTCCACTTTTCTTTTACCTCCTGTAATCTCTTCCCTTAGCTTATGAGACATGAAGATTTAAACCTGTAATGAAGAGGATTTTTCTTTGATATTTTGAATGGAGTTTATATTCAACAGGGCTTCCCCAGTGGCTCAGCAGTAAAGGAGACACAGGAGACATGGGTTCAATTCCTGGGTGAGGAAGATCCCCTGGAGGAGGAAATGGCAACCCACTCCAGTGCTCTTGCCTGGGAAATCCCATAGACAGAGGAGCCCGGCGGGCTACAGTCCATGGGGTCACAAAGAGTCAGATACAACTGAGCAAGTGAGCATGTGCATTTGCATATTCAATATCCAGTATTAACGTGGAGTACATCTATATTAATTCGAGGAGAAACTGATAAGTGGTTTGTCTTAGAAACTATTTTAAAAGGTAATTTTCAACTATTTTGAGTAATAATATTTCCTTACGAAACAATTGAAAAGCCCCAGCCTTCCTTTCTGATCTTCCTTCATTGCTTGTGTACCAATATCTATCCTCAAACAGACTAAAGGCTTCTTATTTTGGCTTGTTATTTTGTTTGTTCTTCTGCAAATAAGACTCATTTCAATACCAAACCCCAAGGCCATGTTTCTGGTATTTATTGACTTCTCATTTTAGAATATTATTTTCTTTTCAGAATGTGCTACTGTGGCTCTCAGAAACACACCAACTTGTTTTACTGTCATCAGAATTTGAAAGAAAACCAATTTGGACAGTCCATGAGACCTAGGTACAGGTCACTTTTTATTTGAATTCCTACTTCCTATCCTGCCCACCAAACCTCTAGACAGACAATCACTGGAGTAGAGGGTGAACAGAAGCCCCAAGGAAATGCAGATTAAAGCTATTTCTGACATGATGGAAAACTCTCATGTTGCTTTGAGAGTGAAGATTTTTATGTTAGAGCCTGACTTCCTTTTATTTGAATTTTATTTGCATGTTTCCCACTGCTGCAAGCCCAACATAAGGAAAGTAACATTATGTCATACCCCTAATCTATTGAGCCAGAGATTCTGTTCCTAAGAAGTGTCCAAGTATCACTTTTCTGTACTGAAGACAAACATGTATTGTGGGCTCTAAGCCAGGAGCCTGTCACCAAGCACCAATATTTGGTCTGTCATAGTTAAAACTTGTGGGACATCCCATCTAACCTGCCATATTATATTCTATCCCATCTCATTCCAACCTATCCTGTTCAGGTTACATATATAATTTCTTTAATTACAAAATAAGCATTTTACTTCTAATTTTGAAAATTATCTTCTTTATTACTTTGTGACTTTTGACTTGTTGGACTTCATTATACTGTCCACGCCATGTTGCTTTTAAGTTCCAGTGGACATGTTTGGCTGTACAATGTTGTAAATAGACTGATCCTATTTCCCAACTATCTGTATTACTTCAATGTCAGGGTACAAAATAGGATACATATTTGATGGAGATAATCCATTTACCAGCCATAAACCTAAGTCTTTGAAAAAACATGAATCAAACAATAGAATATATAGCAATGAGATCATTCTTTTCTGATATTACTTCTTCAGACAACTATATTTTGTTGATTAAGGAATTAGATCATTGGTATCAACATGGTATATATGTCAGAAGCTTTTCCTCATCATTGTAATTATCAGATTATTGTCTGAGTTGAAATATTGGGAGAATGACCTATGTCTTTAATTTTTTTGTCTTCATTTTTTCACTTTTTGTTGTTGTGGAAGGGAGAAGGTAAAGAGAGAAGAAAGTTGCAAGTGACCTGTGCACTTATGTGTCCCCATTATCTGTTACTTTGTTTTGGGGTGGAGAGTAGACAGCTGGGAGAAAAAGAATCACCATACCTTAGTAGCAAGTCTTCAAATGTCAGTCTATTTTTCTATCATTATTCAACAGAAGACAAAAGAAAAAACATATTAAGTACCTGTTTTGTACAAAGCACTTCATCAAGTGCTCTGGGAGACCCAAAATGACTAAGACATGGATATATGTCCTCAAAGAGTGTCCAATGGTTATTTCATTTTTTTGTTTGTTTTGTCTCCCTGAAAGGTGGAAACCATAAGACCTAAACCATCACTCTTTAGGGTCTCTGTCAATAAGTGGTATCTTGGTTTCTATTGGCTTTTGTGGTGATACCTTTTCTCATGAGGTCTTTAGTTTTTTCCTCTCCTTTCTCAGGGTACATATTTGAAAGATCTTACAAAGGCTATCACCAATTCCTCTGTCTCTCAAACAAGCAATCCTGGATTTAACTCCCAAGAGGCACATTCTCTGTTCTAATCACTATTAAAAATGTTGCTTCTTCTACATCTGACTTGCCTCAGACTCATGGATCACATAAAGGTTATACCTGCTGCTGCTGTGTGTGCTCTGTCCTGTCCATGAGTCATGAGCTGTGCTTTGTGACCCCATGAACTGTAGCCTGCCAGGCTCCTCTGTCCATAAGATTCTCCAGGCAAGAATACTGGAGCAGGTTGCCGTTTCCTCCTCCAGCGGATCTTACCAACTTTCCATTAATATCCTTAACCGTGAAAAACATTTTTACATTTTTCAACACTTGCAAATTCCTGCTCACTTATAGGCCTTGCAAGATTTGCTGCTACCTCTACTACTGCTACTGCGCATAGACACACACACACACACACACACACACACACACACAATTCTTATTAAGAGCATCAAGATAGTGGTTGTGATATGATGATGCTATCCATGCTGTCAACCTCAAAAAGTTAAAGCCATCCATATATATTTATATCTGTCCTTAATTATAATGAATCTGTCATTTAGGAATTTAAATTCTCCTTGAACCTAATTATATTTTGACCCAGCCCTATATCTTGGTATAACAAGCTGTATGTGTCTACTATCCACTGTGGGAAGTGTAAGTGTTCTATTTAATTTTCCAAAAAATTGTTTATAAAGCTGTTCTTTTCTTTTGAGTTGTCTTAGATTATTTGGTCTCCAATTTTGTGTTTTCTCCTCCATCCTTGTCATGATATTATAAATATTTGCCTTAATCAGAGCTATACTATCTTGTACTTAAGAAGTATGCCTTACTTTGCTTCCAGCTTCTAGTAGTCTTCAGTTTGTAATGATTTACTAAAAGATTTAAGTCATCATCATCATCCTAAAGGTGGAGTAGGGATCTATTATCAGTAGCTTAAAACTAAGTCACTTACCTTCATCAAGCAAGAAAAGGGATTTTCTAGAATCTACTAAAACAGATGTAAGTTCAATTAATAAGATTATAACTTGCTTGACTAAGGAGACCTTAGAGTATAATAGTATTAGCCTATGTAAACAATTAATGAGATAATAATACATAAGACCCACTCTTCTCCCAGAAAGCTACATGGGCTAAGAATTCAAAGAGGAATCCACTCCAGATAAAATGTGATGTAAGTAAGTAAATAGGTAGATAGGTAGATAGATTATATAAGTAAAGTGAGTAAATATATTAGTACATACACACACATATATATACTAAGTTGCTTCAATCATATTCAACTCTTTGTGACTCTATGGTTGAACCCAGGGATTGAACCTATGTCTTCTGCATTAGCAGGAGGGTTCTTTACCACTAGGGCCACCAGGGAAGCCCCATGGGGCTTTAAAGTGAACAACAGGCTTCCCTGGTGGTCCCAATGGTAAAGAATCCACCTGCAATGCAGAAGACCTTGCTTCAGGCCCTGGGTCGGGAAGATCCCCTGGAGAAGGAAATGGCAACCCACTCCAGTATTCTTGCCTGGAGAATCCTGTGGATGGAGGAGGCTGGTGGGCTACAGTCAGTGGGGTCACAAAGAGTCAGAGATGACTGAGTATGTACAGCAGCAGCCTGTATAACAATATGTTAGCCATAACAAAGAAGGAAATCTTGTCATTTAGAACAGCGTGGATGAACCTAGAGGGCATTATGCTAAATGAAATAAGCCAGATAAAGAAAGACTATAAGCAAGGTGAAAAGACAGCCTTCAGAATGGGAGGGAATAATAGCAACCAAAGCAACTGACAAAAAATTAATCTCAAAAATATACAAGCAACTCCTGCAGCTCAATTCCAGCAAAATAAATGATCCAATCAAAAAATGGACCAAAGAACTAAACAGAGATTTCCCCAAAGAAAGACATACAGATGGCTAACAAACACATGAAAAAATGCTTAACATCACTCATTATCAGAGAAATACAAATCAAAACCACAATGAGGTACCATCTCATACCAGTTAGAATGGCTGCTATCCAAAAGTCTACAAGCAATAAATGCTGGAGAGGGTGTGGAGAAAAGGGAACCCTCTTACACTGCTGGTGGGAATGCAAACTAGTATGGCCACTATGGAGAACAGTGTGGAGATTCCTTAAAAAACTGGAAATAGAACTGCCATATGACCCAGCAATCCCACTACTGGGCATACACACCAAGGAAACCACAATTGAAAGAAACACGGGTACCCCAATGTTCATTGCAGCACTGTTTACAATAGCCAGAACATGGAAGCAACCTAGATGTCCATCAGCAGATGGATGGATAAGAAAGGTGTGGTACATATACACAATGAAATATTACTCAACCATTGGAATAACAGGCAAATTTGGCTTTGGAGTACAGAATGAAGCAGGGCAAAGGCTAATAGAGTTCTGCCAAGAAGAGAATGCACTGGTCATAGCAAACACCCTCTTCCAACAACACAAGAGAAGCCTCTATACATGGACATCACCAGATGGTCGACACCAAAATCAGATTAATTATATTCTTTGCAACCAAAGATGGAGAAGCTCTATACAGTCAGCAAAATCAGTACCGGGAGCGGACTGTGGCTTGGATAATGAACTCATTGCCAAATTCAGACTGAAATTAAAGAAAGTGGAGAAAACCAATAGACCATTCAGGTATGACCTAAATCAAATCCCTTATGACTATGCCATGGAAGTGAGAAATAGATTTAAGGGACTAGGTCTAATAGACAGAGTGTCTGATGAACTATGGATGGAGGTTCGTGACATTGTACAGGAGACGGGAATCAAGACCATCCCCAAGAAAAAGAAATGCAAAAAAGAAAAATGGCTTTCTGAGGAGGCCTTACAAATAGCTGTGAAAAGAAGGGAAGTGAAAAGCAAAGGAGAAAAGGAAAGATATACCCATTTGAATGCAGAGTTCCAAAGAATAGCAAGGAGAGATAAGAAAGCCTTCCTCAGTGATCAGTGCAAAGAAATAGAGGAAAACAATAGAATAGGAAAGACTAGAGATCTCTTCAAGAAAATTAGAGATACCAAGGGAACATTTCATGCAAAGATGGGCTCAATAAAGGATAGAAATGGTAGGGACTTAAAAGAAGCAGAAGATATTAAGAAGAGGTAGCAAGAATACACAGAAGAACTGTACAAAAAAGATCTTCACAACCCAGATAATCATGATGATGTGATCACTAATCTAGAGCCAGACATCTTGGAATGTGAAGTCAAGTGGGCCTTAGGAAGCATCATTACAAACAAAGGTAGTGGAGGTGATGGAATTCCAGTTGAGCTGTTTCAAATCCTGAAAGATGATGCTGTGAAAGTGCTGCACTCTGTATGCAAGCAAATTGGGAAAACTCAGCAGTGGCCATAGGACTGGAAAAGTTCAGTGTTCATTCCAATCCCAAAGAAAGGCAATGCCAAAGAATGCCGAAACTACCACACAATTGCACTCATCTCACACACTAGTAAAGGAATGTTCAAAATTCTCCAAGCCAGACTTCAGCAATATGTGAACCATTAACTTCCTGATGTTCAAGCTGGTTTTAGAAAAGGCAGAGGAACCAGAGATCAAATTGCCAACATCCATTGGATCATGGAAAATGCAAGAGAGTTCCAGAAATACATCTATTTCTGCTCTATTGACTATACCAAAGCCTTTGACTGTGTGGATCACAATAAACTGTGGAAAATTCTGAAAGAGATGGGAATACCAGACTACCTGACCTGCCTCTTGATAAACCTATATGCAGGTCAGGAAGCAACAGCCAGAACTGGACATGGAACAACAGACTGGTTCCAAATAGGAAAAGGAGTACATCAAGGCTGTATATTGTCACCCTGCTTATTTAACTTATATGCAGAGTGCATCATGAGAAACACTGGGCTGGAGTAAGGACAAGCTGGATTCAAGATTTCTGGGAGAAATATCAATAACCTCAGATATGCAGATGACACCACCCTTTATGGCAGAAAGTGGAGAGGACTAAAAAGCCTCGATGAAAGTGAAAGAGGAGAGTTAAAAAGTTGACTTAAAGCTCAACATTCAGAAAACGAAGATCATGGCATCTGGTCCCATCACTTCATGGGAAATAGATGGAGAAACAGTGGAAACAGTGTCAGACTTTATTTTGGGGGGGCTCCAAAATCACTGCAGGTGGTGACTGCAGCAATGAAATTAAAAGACACTTAGTCCTTGGAAGGAAAGTTATGACCAACCTAGATAGCATATTGAAAAGCAGAGACATTACTTTGCCAACAAAGGTCCGTCTAGTCAAGGCTATGGTTTTTCCAGTAGTCATGTATGGATGTGAGAGTTGGACTGTGAAGAAAGCTGAGCACCGAAGAATTGCTTTTGAACTGTGGTGTTGGAGAAGACTCTTGAGAGTCCCTTGGACTCAAGGAGATCCAACCAGTGCATTCTGAAGGAGATCAGTCCTGGGTGTTCTTTGGAAGGAATGATGCTAAAGCTGAAACTCCAGTACTTTGGCCACCTCATGCGAAGAGTTGACTCATTGGAAAAGACTCTGATGCTGGGAGGGATTGGGGGCAGGAGGAGAAGGGGACGACCGAGGATGAGATGGCTGGATGGCATCACCGACTCTATGGACATGAGCCTGAGTGAACTCCAGGAGTTGGTGATGGACAGGCAGGCCTGGCGTGCTGCGATTCATGGGGTCGCAAAGAGTCGGACACGACTGAGCGACTGAACTGACTAACTGACTGAGGCCAGTCCTAAATCTACTGATCAGTATCTACATTTTAACCAAATTCCCTGGTGAGTATTATATACACTAAAATCTGAGAAAGAGTACACATGAAACTGGTAACCATGGACTTCTTTTGGAAAAAATCAACAGGATTGGGGCAGTGGTCAACTTCTGAACTTCTTACAAGATTCATATATAATGTCTGAGTTTTTACAATGAATATTTCTTAATGTAATACTGATTTATTATATTTTTCATTTAAAATGGAAACATTATCCATTTGAGTTCTTGTTTATTTACCTTATCTAGAGCCCAGTTTCCCTAGTATGGGTAATATACTAGTGAGATATTGGCTACTCCAAATGTTAGTTTCAATCTCAGTATCACCCTATAGACAATGGGATTATTTTTCCTGCATGCATATCAAAAATTCTTCCAAGGATACCTATAGGTCTCCTTTGTGTATAAGTGGAGATTTCATCTAGGAAGCCCATGTCAGCATGCTATCTTTTTGCAAGGTGATACCACAACTTAGGCAGAACTTTCAGAAGTTTTATTTTTAAAATCCCAGGTTTTGAGTCATTATGTTTTCCATTCTTTGGCTCCCACTGAGCTTTGTGGTGTATGGTTCACATTCTGTGTAACTGATACCTTATTTAATGTACGACTCATGTGACTTTTACCAACTCTGTGCAAGACAAGATACCCAGAATAAACTGGAGTTGGCCACAGCTTTTTAAAAAATATCTTCAAATTCTTTGAAACTACTGCCTTGAAGAGATGGAGCCTAATCTTTCTCCATTGGAATATGGACTGACTTTGATGTCTCATTTCTAACAAATAGAATAAGACAGAAGCAGTGGTGTGTGACCCTGGAGACTAGATTATAAAAGACACCATGGCTTCTTTCTCACTCATGCTAACTGTGGAGAAAGTTAGCTGCCATGTTATGAAGACGCTCAAGCAGATTATGAAAAGTACTACCACGATAAGGAACTGAGAACTTCTCCTAATAGCTGTGTGAGTGAACAATCTTGAAGTGGATCCTAAAGCCTCAGTCAAGATTTCTAATGACTGCAACCTCAGCTGATATCTTGAGAGTCTGATTCTTACAAGATGATGAGCCAGAACCACCCAATTAAGCCACTTCCAAACTCCCAAACAACAAAAACTGTGAAATAATAAATGTTTGTTACTTTATTTATTATTTGTTGGCTGTGCCGGGTCTTCATTGCTGTATGCAGACTTTGTCTATGTGCAGCAAGAGGGGGCTACTCCTCCTTGTGGTGTGTGGGCTTCTGGGGCTCATGGGCTCAATAGTTAGAGCTCGTGGTCTCCAAAGCATGGGCTCAGTAGTTGTGGCACAAGGACTTAGATGCCTTGTGGCACGTGCAATCTTTCCGACCAGAGACTGAACTCAGGTCCCCTACATTAGCAGGTAGACTCTGAAACACTGGACCACCAGAGAAGTCCTATGTTTGTTATGTTAAACCAGCACATTTCGAGGTAATTTTTAACATAGAAATATATAATTAATAAGGCATTAATAGGTTCAAACAATTAGATTATCACATCTCTCCAAAAAAAGAAAAAGCTTAGACTTTTACTTAACTGTACCTATAGATGAGGTAGTTCAAGCCATGAAGCAGAATGGATTTTCATATGTTGACCCATGTGCTGAATAGTTGTAACCCAAGGAGCTAAGGTAGCTCAGCTGGTAAAGAATCTGCCTGCAATGCAGGAGACCCCAGTTCAATTCCTGGCTGGGGAAGACGTCCTGGAGAAGGGGGAGGCTACCTACTCCAGTATGCTTGGGCTTCCCTGGTGGCTCAGACAGTAAAGAATCTGCCCGCAATGCAGGAGACCTGGATTCAGTCCCTAGGTTGGGAAGATCCCCTGGAGGAGGGCATGGCAACCCACTCCAGTATTCTTGCCTGGAGAATCTCCATGGACAGAGAAGCCTGCCAGGCTACAGTCCATAGGGCTGCAAAGATTTGGACACGACTGAGTGACTAAACACAGCACAAGGAGCTAAGTCTCAGACAGAAGGAAGTTTAGCAAGCTCTTATTTTGTGTGAGCGTGCTACACGTGTGTGTGTCAGTAAAAGCTTAGCCACCTTAACAGAGCAGTATGATGTACTATTTTTCCCCCTACCAGGTGGGAGAACAAAGCCAAGCTACAAGAGAAAGCCGGTTACATTTTTATGGATGGACTTTTAAAATACTTGACCTTTTAAAAATTATACCTACCATAATACTATTTAATATACCTTGTTTTTATGAAAAGTACTAATAATAAGATGTTCCATTTTGACAGATTAGAGGAGAGGAGATTAATTTCACTGTAATTTGTTTACCAAGTTACTGAAAGAAAGTATTGATTCATTATCTGAGTATATGTTTATTGAGCTGAATTTATTTTTTATCTCCTTTTTGTGGTTTTCCTAAAGTGAGTTTTTCCTTCTTTGAGCAAAGATGAAGTACAAAATACAGAATTACCTTTATTAAGTTGCCCCAGCTTTTAAAACAATTAAAAAATGCTTAGTTTTGTAATCCATTTCAAATAGATTTAAAATTATCTACCATTATTTTAATATCCAACTATAGCTCACAATTAGTTTATTTCTTTATGATTTTTTAACGTTTTCAACATTGTGTAAATAAAAATAAAATTACTCATTTTTGTGAACTGTATGGATTCCAAAATACCTAATGATTAAAAAATGAGGTCTTCAACCTTGTACAAACATGCAAAAAAAAGATTTTTCATATTAGTAATCTCTCACTCATTCATTTTGAATTCCATTGTTCAAGTTTTCTGGACATGTACTCATTACCCCTGAAGAAAAGGAACAGATCAAACATTTTATATCAGTTATGTATAGAAAAGCCTGGCTTGTCCTATCTAAAAACCAACCTTGGTTCCCAGAGCAAAATACTTCAGATTTCATTTCTTAAAAGATAAATCCAAGCATCATTGTTTTGTTCCCCTGCTTTCTTTTTGTTTCCCACTAAAAAAAAAAAAATCTAAACTTTTAAATTTGAGATAACTGTATATTCACTTGCAGGAGTAAGAAACAGTACAGAGATGTCATGTACTCTTTACTCAGTTTTCCCCAAAAGGTAACCTCTTGCAGGACTATAGTGAAATACCAAAACTAGGATACTGACATAGTCATGAAACAAAACATTTCTATCACCACAAAGATCCATTATATTGCTCTTTTATAGCAATACCCACTTCTGCCCCACTTCTTCATGTCCTTAATTCCTGGTAGTCATTAAAACTCTATCCACTTTTGCAACTATTTCATTCTGACAATTTTACATAAATGGAATCATATAGTATAAAATCTTTTGGGATTCTTTTTGTTCACTCAGCATAATAACTTGGAGATTTATTCAGGTTGTATATTTATAGATTTCTTTTTTATTGTTGTGTAGGAGTACATGGAATAGATGGACCAAACCCTGTTTTAACCATTATCCTTCATAGATCTACATTGTCTCCAGTTTTTGTTTACTGTGAATAAAACTGATATAAATATTCAAGAACAGGTAGTTATATATAAGTAGAAATATGTCTTCATTTATCTGAGATAAATGCTGAGGAATATAGTTGTTGTGTCATGTAGTATTTACATGTTTAAGTTTTATTTATTTTTTAATATAAATTTATTTATTTTAATTGGAGGTTAATTACTTTACAATATTGTATTGGTTTTGCCATACATCAACATGAATCCGCCACAGGTATACACCTGTTCCCCATCCTGAACCCCCCCTCCCTCCTCCCTCCCTGTACCATCCCTCTGGGTCGTCTCAGTGCACCAGCCCCAAGCATCCAGTATCACGACCAACCTAGACAGCATATTAATGTCTGTCTAGTCAAGGCTATGGTTTTTCCAGTGGTCATGTATGGATGTAATTGTTGGACTATAGAGAAAGCTGAGTGCCGAAGAATTGATGCTTTTGAAATATGGTGTTGAGGAAGACTCTTAAGAGTCCCTTGGACTGCAAGGAGATCCAACCAGTCCATCCTAAAGGAAATCAGTCCTGAATATTCACTGGCAAGATTGATGTTGAAGCTGAAACTCCAATACTTTGGCCACCTGATGCGAAGAACTGACTGATTTGAAAAGACCCTGATGCTGGGAAAGATTGAAGGTGGGAGGAGAAGGGGACACAGAGGATGAGATAGTTGGATGGCATCCCTGACTCAATGGACCTGAGTTTGAGTACACTCCGGAATTTGGTGATATACAGGGATGCCTGGTGTCCTGTGGACCATGGGATTGCAAAGAGTCAGACACGACTTAGCAACTGAGCTGAACTGAACACCAATTTATGATAAAAACTCTCCGGAAAGTGGGAGTATAGGGAATCTACCTCAACATAATAAAGGCCATATTTGACAAACCCACAGCAAACATCATTTCCGATGGTGAAAACCTAAAAGCATATCCTCTAAGATCAGGAATGAGACAAGGTCCCACTATTGCCATCTTTATTCAGCATAGGTTTGAAAGCCCTCGCCACATCAATCAGAGAGGGAAAAGAAATAAAAGAAATCCAAATTGGAAACAAAGAAGTAAAACCATCACTGTTTGTAGATGACATGATACTATACATAGAAAGTCCTAAAAATGCTACCAGAAAACTAATAAAGCTCATCAGTGAATTTGGTAGTTTCAGGATACAAAATTAATACACAGAAATCTCTTGCATTCCTATATACTAAGAATGAAATATGCAAAAAAGAAATTAAGGAAACAATCCTACTTGTCACTGCAACAAAAAGAATAAAATACCTAGGAATAAACCTAACTAAGGAGGCAAAAGACCTGTACTCAGAAAACTGAAAGAGCCCAAAGAAAGAAAGAAAAGCTGACACAGATGGAGAGATATACCATGTTCTTGTATTGGAATTGATATTGTGAAAATGACTATAAATATTACCCAAAGTAACCTATATTATATCTTGAATACTTGCCGAACTTTTAAGTTTTAGAAATTTGTTTGTAGATTGTTTGGAATTTTTGGTATAGACATTTTGTTTTTCTTTATATCTTCTAATTCTTTGCTGCCAGTATTCTTTGCTACTTTTTTTGATGGATTTTTTTTTTGTTTTAATTATGAAAGTATGGTAACACATTTACAGGAGACTTGTAAACTATAGAACAAAGTTTCATATAGTTTGACTATATAGTACAAACATTTTTAAGTGGAAAAATGGAGATTTTTAGTTGGAGTTTCAGTATCAAACTCTTAAAAATTAATAGAATGAAAATTAGGATATAATAGACCTGAAAAGTACTATGAACCAATTCAACACAATTGAGAGTTATACAGTTTTCACACAACAGCAGGATACAAATTGTATTCAAGTTTCCATAGATTATATATCAGGAGACACTGGAATATATCCAGGGACATAAAACAAGGTGTGAAAATTTCATGGTCTAAAGGTATTGAAATCATACAAAGTCTGTTTTCTTGTCATGGTGGAATTACATTAGAAATTCCTACTTTTTTTATTCAACTGTGTTCATAATTTTTTGTCAAAGCATTTTTTAATCATGGTTTTCAAAACATTGTCTGATAATTCTGAAATGTATATTACCTTGTCTATTGACTAGTTTTTTCATTTAGTTGGGATTTTCTTAGTTGTTGCAATAACTAGTAATTTTCAATTTAAATCTGGGCATTTTTTCTCATATGTTCTTATTTAAACCTTTCATTTTTTAGATAGCTTTTTCTGACTGCTTTATCAGAGAAAAATGTGGGGTCATTTCAAGTCAATAATGAAATGACCCAGAAATCTGGGTTCACTACTAAGTTTCCATTAATACCCCAAATGAGGATCTCCTTGCTACTTATAAATGGGTTGTAGTTACAGGTTCACCCATGGTCTCCATTGATACCATGGTGTGACTGGCCTCATTATCACTTGGCAGTGGTGAAAGGCCTCTTCTCCTAGCAACCCAGTGGAATAGTGGAGGGGTGCCTCATTATAGCTGGATGAAGGCAGAAGTCCAGACTCCTCACATAATTTCTGTTGACACCACAGAAGAAGGGAGCAGGGTCATCCTTATTGTTAGATGGTGAGGGTAAAAGTCTTGGCTTCCTATTTGACTATCTCAGATACTACTCTAGTGGGAATATGAGGGCAACTTATAGCATCCTGAGATTAGATGTCTAGGCTCCCCAGTCAGACTTTGCTGGCAAATGCAGGAGTTGGGCCATAATTTTTTCTATGATATATGGCTAGAGTACAGCGATTACTGTCTTTAAGTATTCTACCTTTGTAGACTTCCATTTTCCTTCTCCTTTAGCTAGAGAGAGCAAGTCTTCATCAGACCTTTTTTCTCTGTGCCTGGTGATATTTTTAGATTGTTGGCTTGTCAGCAACAAATCTGGGATATGTGAGACACACACACACACACACACACACACACACACACAAATCCAGAGAATTTACCACCATATCATTCCATGGGTCCTGAGGTTCCTACTGTATCTGTCATCTTATTATGTATGCTTTATACATAATATCCAGGGCTTAGTTGTACTTAGGAGGAGAAATAGGGGAAAGTTCATCTACTCCATCTTCCCAGAAGCAGAAGCCTCCTAAAGCAATTTTTAAAAATAAACATTGTGACCACCTGGGTACCTCTCCCATCAGTGAAAGATAATGAGCCCTTTCAAGACCCCTGAAATACCACAGGCCAGACTAGAGTTCATTCACATGAACTGTCTTTTCTTTGTAGGGGCAGGGGTCTGCTCTGGGTCTCTGTGGCCACTCTTGGGCTTTCTCTAGCTGCAGCGAGCTGGAGCTGCTCTTCTTTGCAGTACACTGGCTTCTCATTTGGTGGCTTCTCTTGTTGTGGAGCACAGGCTCCAGGGGTGCACAGGCTCAGTAGTTGCAGCTCTCATGCTTTAGAGTGTGGGCGTAGTAGTTGTGGCGCATGGGCTTAGTTGCCCTGCAGCACGTGGGATCTTCCTGGACAAGGAATCAAACCTGTGTCCCCTGCATTGGCAGTCAGATTCTTAACCACTGGATCCTCAGGAAAGTCCCTCACATTAACTTTCATCATCTCATGGTAGTTTGATTAGGCTGTTATTTGGTGATAAATATTCTCTCAGACACAATTACTCTTTTATTGATCAGTTGGAAGCCAGGAGGGCTATTCAACCATCACAGGCAGTCAGAGTTGGTTACAAAGAGACTGCACAGAAAACTATCTTTCTCTAGATGGCACTAGGCTCACTAGAATTCACTTTGTTGTTCAGTCGCTAAGTTGTGTCCGACTCTTTGCAACCCCGTGAATCCGCTTAGGAACTACTCAAAGGCTAGCAAGATGGGGCTAACTAAAGCAATGGAGGAGAAAGGTATTCCTTTGTACCCTCAAACTCCCTCTTTGGTCTAAGGAAATTTCTGTCATTTGAAAACCTACATCACTGAAGGGATCTGTTTTTTAAAGATTGCTGCTGCAAATCTTGGGAGATTTGTTTCACCATTAGACTCTGCTTCATACCATATTGCAGGGTCTGCCGCTCAAAGCACAAAACATATGAGATGAATGGCCTCCTTAGTAATTACAAAGCAACAACTGAATGTGTAACTACATGGCACATTGTCAAAACTGAATAATAATTACACATTATTTTTCATTTCCCTCAACTAATGCTGTTATATCAAAAAAACCCAGCAAGATACTAAGTC
Source organism: Ovis canadensis (assembly GCF_042477335.2). Taxonomy (NCBI): domain Eukaryota; kingdom Metazoa; phylum Chordata; class Mammalia; order Artiodactyla; family Bovidae; genus Ovis; species Ovis canadensis. The sequence continues at coordinate 133,618,412 of NC_091727.1, forward strand.
ATAATGCTTTAGTGACTACATATTTATTTACTAAATAACAAGCTAGGACATAAAATTCTATTCTTAAATAATAGTTGACAAGACACACAGTAATTTCATTATTTTTTGCTGTTTGCTATATAAAATATACCTCCCTTTTTTAAAGTTTCAAATGTTTCTTGGCGTTATTGTTTTGGTTATTACAGCTTTTTATTAAGACTTGTGTTGCATTAAAGAGGCACTTTACTCTGTAATTGAATAATGTAAAAAATTTAGTATTGTTTCCTTCTTCCAGTTTCCAGTTTTGTGCACTGGAGATTTTTAAAGTCAGTTATTTAGATTACAAGGGAAAATTATCACTGAATAGTGCCAGATAAAAGAAAATATCATCAGTTATAACAATTCTGATAAAATTCTGTTTGTATTATGTATAAATACTGGATCTCATAGGATAGGTAAAACTTGTTTAACTTTATAAAATGATTTTTTACACTAACCATCTATATGTATTGCACATTCTCAGACTCATACTACTTTCCTCATTCTGTATTATTTAAGCTTGTGTAATTTCCCCACTCCTTATCACAAGGCCCTAAAATAAGAAAAGAGAAATACTTGGGTTAAATTGCAGACAACATTAACAGCTTTATTCTAAGAAAGTCAGAAAAGTATTTTTTCAGGGTTGTCCTTTTTTGAAATATAAGCAGTTCAATATCAGCCAGATAGCACTGTTGTTGGAACACTAGGCCAGTGTTTCTCAAAATCAGCAGTATGAGCATTAAGGACTAGAAAATTCTATGTTGGTGGAGGATACTGTACTGTGCTTTTAGTGAAACTCCATAGTTTCTACCAGCTTGGGGCTGGTAGCCCTTCTTCTCAGTTGTGACTACTCAAAATGGCTCCAGACATCACCAAATATCCCTGGGGAACAAAATCACTCCCAGTACTATGGTACTACACATATTCTGAGAAGTTTAGATGGGAATTTAAAATATTATGCTCATGGAGACTGCAGAATAATCATATTGTGTAACATGACAACTTATCAGGGAAGTAAAGCTACTCCAGAATTTACTGAGAGAAAAGCTATAATCCCTGCCCTTTACTAGTGAAGTGCAAACTGGGGGTTTCTGTCTTATCTGGAAGCTCTGATTCATTACAATATCAAAATTACAGATCCATTATTTTCTGATTCATGATCCAAACCAAGAGATATTAAAAACATATAAGTAATCAGTTCAGTTCAGTTGCTCAGTCATGTCCGACACTTTGTGACCCCATGAACCACAGCAAGCCAGGTCTCCCTGTCCATCACCAACTCCCAGAGTCCACCCAAACCCATGTCCATTGAGTCGGTGATGCCATCCAACCATCTCATCCTCTCGTCCCCTTCTCCTGCCTTCAATCTTTCAGCATCGGGGTCTTTTCAAATGACTCAGTTCTTCACATCAGGTGGCCAAAGTATTGGAGTTGCAGCTTCAAAATCAGTCCTTCCAATGAACACCCAGGACTGAACTCCTTTAGAATGGACTGGTTGGATCTCCTTGCAGTCCAAGAGACTCTCAAGAATCTTCTCTGACACCCAGTTCAAAAGCATCAATTTTTCAGCACTCAGCTTTTTCATAGTCCAACTCTCACATCCATACATGACCACTGGAAAAACCATAGCCTTGACTAGATGGACCTTTGTGGACAAAGTAATGTCTCTGCTTTTGAATATGCTGTCTAGGTTGGTCATAAGTTTCCTTCCAAGGAGTAAGCGTCTTTTAATTTCATGGCTGCAGTCACCCTCTGCAGTGATTTTGGAGCCCCCCAAAATAAAGTCAGCCTCTGTTTCCACTGTTTCCCCATCTATTTGCCATGAAGTGATGAGACTGGATGCCATGATCTTTGTTTTCTGAATGTTGAGCTTTAAGCCAACTTTTTCACTCTCCTCTTTCACTTTCATCAAGAGGCTGCTTAGTTCTTCACTTTCTGCCATAAGGGTGGTGTCATCTGCATATCTGAGGTTATTGATATTTCTCCCGGCAATCTTGATTCCATCTTGTGCTTCCTCCAGCCCAGCGTTTCTCATGATGTACTCTGCATATAAGTTAAATAAGCAGGGTGACAATACACAGCCTTGACATACTCCTTTTCCTATTTGGAACCAGTCTGTTGTTCCATGTCCAGTTCTGGCTGTTGCTTCCTGACCTGCATACAGATTTCTCAAGAGGCAGGTCAGGAGGTCTGGTATTCCCATGTCTTTCAGAATTTTCCACAGTTTATTGCAATCCACATAGTCAAAGGCTTTAGCATCATCAATAAAGCGGAAATAGATGTTTTTCTGGAACTCACTTGTTTTTTCAATATGTGGACAATAGATGGAAAGAGGATACGAGCAAATACTGCATAGACAACTTTAATCTATAAGATTCAGTGCTGTCATGATGAACAATAGTTGTGATGGAGGTAGGAGATAGTAGCCCCACATTATAGGAAAACCTAGAGTTGGTAGTTACCCTTCAGGTTATGGGGTCAACCACCACTGATTTCTTCATCTTTTTCTATTTTCTGAATAGTTTCTATGGAATCAACAGGGTAATAACCACAGTTACAAAGGTAAGATTAAGAGTCTCTGACATTACTACACACACAAAATCCCTATATAGGACCTTATGGACATACCCAGGTTTTAATAAGCTAGAAGGTAATGAGAGTTAATTTATATTGAATGTGACTTAAAAATTTTTCTCTAAACCAACAAGCAGAAACATTAGTTTTAAAATATAAATACACAACCAGGAAAAGAGGGAGTGGAACATAAATGATGAAGCCAAGGTATTATTTGATTAGGGGATGCATTCTGTCCTCCAAATATGTCAAAAGATGGCTTCTGAAAATGTCTGTCTTGTTTTACTAGCGTGTGGTAGACAAAGTCATTATTTACTCTCCACAGCTTCTGATCCTTTAGGTTTGTTTGCTGTATGGAATCACAGTGAAAATGGATAAAGAACAGACTATGAAACTAAAATGACACTCGTGTTCTACTTAAGTTGTCACTTAGGTTATATGTCATGACAAATCAAGCACTTATTTTTTTGAATCTTTTTGTTAAGTCATAAAGTTGTTTGACAAAAGAAAACATAGTGAACTCTATATCTAAGCTCAGAAAAGTAACCAGGAATTAAATGTAATTTTCTTAAAAAATGATTTTCAGAACAAGGTAAAACTATGACTTTTCTATAGACATAAAAATAAATGAGGTTTAAAAGTTTTATTTTACTCATATGATATGGGGGAACTAAGCAATATTATAATTGTTTAAAAAGTCAAAAGGGCAAATATTTTTATGGAGTAAAGGAATGTTGAGATGAATTGCAAATGGAGACAAAACTGGTTTTTCCAGGGTGAGGTTTCAGAGTCAACTAAATTTCTACCAGATAGGTCTGAAGGGTGTTCTCTAGATGATACGTGGTTTTCCACTGAAAAAACATGTTTTTTTGTTACAATTATCCCCTCTTTTGATCAAAAACAATCTCAAAACAGTTTATCTTGATCACAAAATATGATGTATCATTATGTTTGACCTGATGACTTACATAGATGTGGCAGCAAGTATGTTCATTTTGCCATATGACCTTCTGAAGTTTGTTTTGACAGAAATCTTCGTGAGGCATCTCAGATCGGACTTTCACAAGCCTATTATTATTTGTAGTCCTGAAGCTAAGAAGCAAGCCAGATTTCACCTCTAGTATACATACTTTTGTTCCTCTCTTCTTAAGGTCTTCAAAACATCCTAGGTTCCTGGTCTGCCCAGAAATGACCTTCTGTAAGACTCAAGTCATCTGTAAGACGAAGAACCCTGGAAGCCAGATTGTAGGCCAGGTTTCCTGAGAGAGTGAATTTTATGCTTTGACTTCATAAAGTCAGCCTTAGTTACTTAAAAGTTTCTGGTCACACCTAATTGCTGCTGCTGCTGCTGCTAAGCTGCTTCAGTCGTGTCCAACTCTGTGCGATCCCATAGACGGCAGCCCACCAGGCTCCCCCATCCCTGGGATTCTCCAGGCAATTAAATGAGCATAATTCTCAAATGTAACATCCCAGGCAATCCTTAGTTGTATAACCAATGTTTCTAATTATGTCCTAGTAAAAGGAGAACAGACTCTTATTTAATCCATGCAAATAACTATAATAATATGAAAATAAGAGTATTCAATAAGAGTTTCTGAATTCTGAAGGGGTTAGAAAAGAATAAAATATCATTTACAAATGTTTCATTTGTGTTTACAAAAACTGAATCCACTAACTTGTTGAGGGTAATAGACATCTTAAGAGGAAAGAGAAAGGACTTCCTTATGTATCCAGAAAATAGAACATTAAAATATCAAGAATATTTTTGATTACTTCATTTCAGTCTTATATAATCAATTCTTATTTGACAGGATCTTGAATACTTGGCATAATCCTTTTCCTTGGATGTCTGAAATAGGCTCTCTTTTGCTGATAGTGAAGCACTCAAGCCTGTAGCTTATTGCAAGGACTTTCAAGGAAGCATGAGTAAAACAAACGAAAACATCTATACATGACAAAAGACTTAAATTGGCTGGGCTTAATTTATTACAGATAATTTTCAAAAGTGCAAGACCTGAATTGAATTTATTACAAGAATAATGCAACTATCAAGGAAATTCAGTCTTCTTTGACAAGCAAAACAAGATAGTAAAGTCCCCAAAAGGGTTTTAGACAAAATAATTATAGACATGGATGGTGAACATTATATCTAATGTTTTTAACAAATGAATTTTAATTCATTTCGAATTTTAATTCTAATTTTGGTGAGAAAAAATAATCCCAACATAGTATACAATGAATATTCCAAGCATAGAATAAGCATATACCAAGAATATATCAAGTAAAGTGATCTAGTGCAGTAATTGTTGTTTACTCTCTCAGTCATGTCCAACTCTTTCGCAACTCCTTGAATTGTAGCCTACCAGGCTCCATTGTCCATGGGATCCTTCAGGCAAGAGAATCCTATGAGCAGTGCCATTTCCTTCTACAGAGCATCTTCCCAGCACAGGGATCCAACCTGTGTCTCCTGCATTGGCAGGCAGATTCTTGACCACTGATTCACCTGGGTAGTCTGATCCAGTTCAGATCCTCTTGTTGTTTGGTCACTCAGTTGTGTCCGACTCTTTAGCAATGCCATTGACTGTAGCCCACCAATCTCCTTTGTCCTTGGGATTCCCAGGCAAGAAATACTGGACTGGGTTGCCATTTCCTTCTCCAGGGAATTTTCCCTAACCCAGGGCTTGAATCCATGGCTCCTGAACTGGCAGGCTATTCTTTACCACTGCACCACCAAGGAAGACACCGAGTATGTCCTAAACATCTGTATATTAATAAAACTCCATAGGTAAGAATCCCCATTTGAAAACACTGGCCTAGAAAATGCCAAATTCAAATTAATCAAAGTTGTGACAGTTAACGTTTTTTAAAATAACTGAAATTATGACTGATAATGTTCTAATACTATCATCTAATATCAGGCAAAGCACCAAAGGCTTTGACGAATCTCTTGGAACTTCCCACACTATATACAATTTCTGAAATATTTATGCTAATAACATCCTACCCACATAAATTTAACTTAAAGAACACTGAGCATCTCTTCAAATTTGAAAACTCTCCCCATGCAACATACCAAACAAATCTAGTTACTTCTATAACCTCTGTTTTTACTGAAAACAAATCTGTGTGCCTTTCCAGGAAGCCTAAAAAAAGATAGTTTTAGATGTAAAAGATAACTTGGAGGTTTTATTCTATTTTATTTTTATTCTGCATCTAGGATTTGGTTTTGTGAAGGCAAACACAGAGGAGGGAAAAGGGAAAAGAGAGGAAGGGAGGGAGGGAGGGAGAAAATGAGAGAGCTCTCTCTCCTTCTTAAAAGACCAGTTTTATCAGATTAGGACCCCACTCTTATGACTTCATTTAACCTGAATTACCTCTTAATAAAAGGATGAGATGTTTAGATATCATTGCCAACTCAATGGACATGAATCTGAGCAAACTCTGGAAAACAGTGAAAGACAGGGAAGCTTGGTGTGCTGCAGTTCATGGGGTCGCAAAGAGTCGGACACAACTTAGTGACTGAACGACAACAGTGACCCTATCTTCAGGCACAGTCACATTGGAAATTAGGACATCCATATGGAATTGGGGGAATACATTTCAACCCATAGCACACCCTTACACAGATGCAACTTATATTAATAGCCTCAATTCCAAAATTTCAGCCATGAGTGAAAAGTAAATAGACCCATATAACCCTCTGATCCATATCAAAGAGCTATTCTCCTCTCGGTCAGTAAAATAACTGATGAGTTCAAAATAGACAATCAGAAAACAGTAACAAGCCAGAGTCTCTGGTTATCTCTCACCCAACAGGCACAAGGTCTTTGTACAAATATTAATCAATTTACAGGAGTTATCAAATGATCAAACCATAAAACGAAATTCCCAATCAAAAAGATGAACAAAAAGTAGTCTGTTGTCTTTTATCTAACAAAGAATAGATTTCTATAAATAGTCCATGTACAGAAATCACAAGTAGCCAAATCATTAAACCAAATTCCTAATGGGGAATAACTTTTTTGGCTGTAAACAAACAAACAAAAAATAAACAAGATTACTGGAGAGAAAAATTAAGATTAGAAAAACATATTCAGCATATTTCCATTGCCAATCTGGAGTTACCTCTGGGAACCAATAGAAGACTGGGCTAAAATTGTTAAAATATATTTTTTAAAAAAGCTAAAAATCATGATTCTCTTATAGATATAAATAAATATGTGCTAAAGATTTTACTCTTACAATAAGAGGGGACCAAGCAGAAATTATAATTTATTTAAAGAGAAAGATAGAAGAGCATGAATGTTTATGGAATAAAGTAGTATTGGTAGGTACTGTACATGGAGATAAAATTGGTTTGTCAGTGTGGTCAAGGAAGGGAAATCAATTAAACCTCTACCAGAAAGACAGAATTCACAGTTTATATATGGTTCCAAAATAGAAAGAAATGAACAGGGCTGAATAAGGCAGGCCACAGGTCTTCCACTGAAACATAGATTTCCACTGATACACAGTAATTTTTCTACATATAGGAATAATTGAGAACTATTTAGAATGCTTTCTGTAATTAGTTTTGTTGGGATTACATAGATTACATTTCTAACATAATTTTGTTCCAGCTAATCTTCAACTGGGTTTATACACTCCCCTCGACTATGGGGTTAACAACCATCACCATCACTACCACCATGACAATGATATACCGTCATACCACCATAATGATTCTTGATACTTAATAGCACTTACTCCGTGCCAAGCATGCTTTTAAGCACTTTACATACATCTATGTATTCCCCACAACAACTCTGTGAAGTAGGCACGAATATTACTAATATCATTCCCATTTTACAGGTGAAGAAACTAAGATACAGGAAACTGAAATAATAAGTGTATGGTTCCATAACTAGAAAGTACCAGTAAGTAGGCCACTGGAGAAACATTTTAATACGATGTTTCGCATGATCTACAAAATGCCAGAAAACAGAACTTTCCTGAAAACAGAATGACCCTTTACTTTTTCATCATTTCATTGAATAATTATTAATTGTTACTGTATCCCAGATACTGTGCCAAGTGCTTCAAGTACATAATGGGTGGGCTTTAGAACACACTAACCCAAACTATGGCACCTTGGCGTATTGATTATTTTAAGCTGAAGGAGTTTAAGAAAATGGAAGAAACAAGGAAATCACTCTGACCTCCTCCCTACCACTACCCTTCCTCATAAAAACAGGTTATAAAATCCTCAGGTGAAAGATGCCCTCCCTATACCTGGAAGAAAGGAATACACTCATCTCTGAAAACACAGTGATGTCAAGAGGAATCTTAATAGGCACACCTTGCTAAATTTCCACTGTTTACTGTACTTACTTCATGTTCTATACAACTACCTACTTTTCATCAAACCTAGCATAAAATACTCAGCTCGGTTTCTTCAGCTCTTTATTTCCTGATAAAGTCTCCCATGTCACACAAAATTTATAGTAAATAAATTTTCATGCTTTTCTCCTGTTAATATGTCTTTGCAGTTTAATTTTCAGACCCAACCAGGGACCCTAAAATGGTCAAGGAAAACCTTTTCCTCACCTATGATAGAAGTGAAGAAATATCCAAGACTTCAAGTTCCTGGATAAGGAAAGGAGACAGACATATACTCACACAATTATAAAGTCTAGTAACATAAGCTAAGAGTTCACTGATGCAGGAATACATTTTTCTACAAAATGAATACTGAATGAAAGAAAAGGTTGAAGATATAGGCAAGGCTGAGGTTGGGGAGGGCCTTGAATATCATGCAAAATAACTTTAACATTATCCTCAAGGTCAAGGGGAACAATTTTAAGGTTTTAAGCAAGAATCGCACTTTAGAAAGGTCACTCCAGCAGCAGAATGGAATAGGAATTAAATAGGCAGCAAGTCTGGATCCAGAGAGACTGCTGTGTCTATTGTCTTTAAAAAAGAAAAAAAAAAGATAAACAATCTCAAAATTTAGCAGGCTATTTATTTGTCAAGATTCTGTGGACTGTGCTCAGCTGGGCTGTTCTGTAGATCTCTCCTGTGGCCTCATACTTACATCTGATCATTTGTGCCGTTTCCTGGACCTCTGTATCCCTGTGATTTTTCATCTTCAAGGATAGCCCATACTGTTTATATGGTTGTTGTAGGCACAATCATGGCCACCATCACCAAAGGTGCTCATAGCCTAATTTCAAGAACCTGTGAATATATTATCTTAAAAGCAAAATAGACAGCTGCAGATATGATTAATTTAGGGATCTTAAGATTGGAAGAGTGTTCTGGGTTACCCGGGTGTGAGCCCAATCTAACCACAAGTTTCCATATAAGAGGAAGGCAAGAGAATCAGTCAGATAAGGAGATGTAATGACAAGCAGAGATGATAGTTGGAAAGAAATTTAAAGCTGGAAAAGGGTCATTGAGCCAAGGAATGCAGGCAGTCTATAGAAAGTGGAAAACCCAGGGGAACAAAATCTCCCCCAGAGCCTCCTGAAGGAAGCAGACCTATTCTATCCTGACTTTAATTCACTGAGACTGATCTTGGACTTCTGACCTTTAAAACTATGTGGGAAATTTGTGTTATTTCAAGCTACCAGCTTTGTGGTAATTTGTTACAGTAGCTATAGGAAACCAACATACATGGCAGTCTCAGAGCCAGAAGAGATAAAATAAAAACAAGCTAAAAGGCTTCCTGAGACCTAGCTCAGAAGTTGCACAATGTCACTTTTGCCCCATTTTGTTGGTCAAAGCAAGTCATAAGGTCAGCCCAGATTCAGGAGTAGGGAAATACAATTCATCTCTTGATGGGAAGAACTATAAAGAATGTCCTGCCTTTTAAATTCCACCACAACAGGTTAGGAGTCAGAGTAGTCTAGGTAAGAAGTGAAAAGAACTTTCAGTTGCTATGGAAAGGGAGGGAGAGAGGTTCAAAAGATATTTAGTATATAAAACCATCAAAATCTGATGATTAAATGAATATAGAGGATGGGGGAGATGAAACATATTTGATTATCACCTATTTGTAGTGCAGGAAGAAACATTATCACCTCTATTTAGCCCAGAGAGATTAAACGATTTGCATGCTGTCCCGCAGCTTGAACTAGAACACAGTAATACTGACCCCCTGATCATATCTCCACAGCCCTACCTTTACCTCATTCTTTCCTGACATCCCAGAGTAATGGAAGTGTGTCCCTGCTTACTCTTTCATCTGGAATGGACGCCCATGTTTACTTTCACTCCTGGGCTTTTATATAACCAGTACAAAGTAGCCTGGCGGGCTATAGCCCATGAGGTCGCAAAGTTGGACACAGTTTAGCAACTAAACAACAACGGCAACATAAACATATTCCCAGCCAGATAGTGAAAATCAAGAGAGAAGCTAATACTGAAATTGCAGATTCAAAGAAAACCATCTGTTAGTAATCCTACTAATAGGACAATAGGTATAAGTTGGTGAGTTGACTAAGGTTAAATTTAGGGGAGTTGTGGTTTATAACAGAGAAGGCAATATAAAGGAAAAGATATCCTTTATAGCTTCTTTCCCTGGAAATGAGATTTTTTTCCTCTCTTTCGCCTTGGGAATCATTACTGAACCAATGAACTAACGAACATGCAAAGTTGAGGAAGGTTAGCTTCATTTCTTAACAGCTATGTTTCCTTAGCTATGTAGCTAGCTATGTAGCTAGTTTCCTTAGCAACTGTGTACACGTCTCCTCACCTAGTATCTTGAAAATTGCAAAGATAAATATGGTAAATGTGGTCCTTAAAGTTATCAAAAAATTGTTTCTATTCTTTTTTTTTTTTTGGATACAGTTTTTTTTTTACCATTTTATCATTTTTTTTTTAGTTTTTTAATTTTTTTAATTTAAAAATCTTTAATTCTTACATGCGTTCCCAAACATGAACCCCCTCCCACCTCCCTCCCCATAACATCTCTCTGGGTCATCCCCACGCACCAGCCCCAAGCATGCTACATCCTGCGTCAGACATAGACTGGCGATTCAATTCTTACATGATAGTATACATGTTAGAATGCCATTCTCCCAAATCATCCCACCCTCTCCCTCTCCCTCTGAGTCCAAAAGTCCATTATACACATCTGTGTCTTTTTTCCTGTATTGTTTCTATTCTTACTCCTATTTCTATGTAAAAACTACCTTTTAGCTTTTGGTCTCAATCCCAGTAGACAATTACTTTAACATTTTTTAATTAATTTTTTAATTGGAAGAAAATTGCTTACAGTGTTGTGTTGGTTTCTGCCATACACCTACTCTAACATTATTTTATAAATCAATAGATAAATGAAGTAGTCAATAAACAAAAAAATTATCGTGTTTTAGAGAAAAAACATGTCAAAAGTAAATTTTCATGCTGAAAATCTATCAAATATAGAGTGTCCATATTATTAATAATTCCACAAGTCTTACAGCTAAATGGTAGTAGCTTTTTTCTATGGCAGGAAATCAAACCAGCAGAGGACAAGCATTTGATAAATGCTAGATGCTGTTGTTATTGTTATTATATTCAAAATTTGTAGAAATATTCTAAAATTGGATGATGCGGTTGCCTCCTTGATATGTGTTATCTGTGGGTAAAATGTCATAGCCTTATTTAGGCCTAAAGTTACAAAGCAAGTAGCTGTAGTAACAATAGAAAGGCTACCCTTACTGATCATGGCATCCGGTCCCATCACTTCATGGCAAATAGATGGGGAGACAGTGGAAACAGTGGCTGACTTTATTTTTTTTGGGCTCCAAAATCACTGCAGATGGTGATTGCAGCCATGAAATTAAAAGACACTTACTCCTTGGAAGGAAAGTTATGACCAACCTAGACAGCATATTCAAAAGCAGAGACATTACTTTGTCCACAAAGGTCCGTCTAGTCAAGGCTATGGTTTTTCCAGTGGTCATGTATGGATGTGAGAGTTGGACTGTGAAGAAAGTGGAGCGCCAAAGAATTGATGCTTTTGAACTGCAGTGTTGGAGAAGACTCTTGAGAGTCCTTTGGACTGCAAGGACATCCAACCAGTCCATCCTAAAGGAGATCAGTCCTGGGTGCTCATTGGAAGGACTGATGTTGAAGCTGAAACTCCAGTATTTTGGCCACCTGATGTGAAGAGCTGATTCATTTGAAAAGACCCTGATGTTGGGAAAGATTGAAGGCAGGAGGAGAACGGGATGACAGAGGATGAGATGGCTGGATGGCATCACCGACTCAATGGACATGAGTTTGGGTAAACTCTGGGAGCTGGTGATGGACAGGGAGGCCTAGTGTGCTGTGATTCATGGGGTCACAAAGAGTCAGACACGACTGATCAACTGAACTGGTTGAACTGATGACCCATCAATCCCACTACTAGGCCCATACCCTGAGGAAACCAAAATTGAAAAGGTCACTTGTTCCCCAATGTTAATTGCAGCACTGTTTACAATAACTAGGACATGGAAGCAACCTAGATGTCCATCAATAGAGGAATGGATTAAGAAGCCATGGTACACAGATATATTGGAATATTGCTGCTGCGCTAAGTCGCATCAGTCGTGTCCAACTCTGTGCGACCCCATAGATGGCAGCCCACCATGCTCCCCCTCCCTGGGATTCTCCAGGCAGGAACTCTGGAGTGGGTTGCCATTTCCTTCTCCAATGCAGGAAAGTGAAAAGGGAAAGTGAAGTCGCTCAGTCATGTCCAACTCTTTGTGACCCCATGGTCTGCAGCCTACCAGGCTCCTCGGCCCATGGGATTTTCCAGGCAAGAGTACTGGAGTGGGGTGCCATCGCCTTCTCTGACAATGGGATATTCAGTTCAGTTCAGTTCAGTCACTCAAAGAAATGCATTTGAGTCAATACTAATGAGGTGGATGAACCTAGAACCTATTATAAAAAGTTAAGTCAGAAATAGGAAAACAAATATCATTACTAACACATATAAGTGGAATCTATAAAGACAGTACTAAAGAAATTATTTGCAGGGCAGCAATGGAGACAGAGACATAGAGAACAGACTTATGGACATGAGGGCAAGGGAGGAAGGAGAGGATGGAATGCCTGGAGAGAGTAACATGGAAACATACATTACTATATGTAAGATAGGTAGCCAATGGGAATTTGCTGTATGACTCAGGGCTCTCAACCTGGGGCTCTGGGGCTCTGTAACAACCTAGAGGGATGGGATGGGGAAGGAGGTGGGAGGGAAGCTCAAGAGGGAAGGTACATAAGTATACCCATGGCTAATACATGTTGATGTTCGTCAGAAACTGACACAATACTGGAAAGAAATTATCCTTCAATTAAAAATTAATTTAATTTAAAAGAGAATATTAAGATAGAAAGATGAATTCCAAACTTCAGCCATTTGTAGCATGGATCAACCATCCTAACACACAGTCCTGTCAGGTTAGAACTGGCTTAGAAACTGTAGTGGTTATAAAGAAGCCATATCCACACATGACATCCAAAGACTGAATCATTACTATATCTTATTCATATCTTTATACCACTGACATTTTTAAATAGTGTACAAATGTTTAAATGCTTTTGTGATAAATAAAATGATGGGTTATTTCAAAGCATTAGTGAATTAGTAGATATTTTCCGTTATTATACATTTTTCTAAAGAATGCATGCTAAAAATAAAATCAGGCGATCCAGGGAATTTTGACATTACTGGGGTTATGTTCTGGGCCTCTTTTTTATGGAATCACTGTATGAATGATGTAGTTATATAAGGCAACCTACTTCCTTCCTGCTTCCTGAGATTCGAGTCAATCATGATATGGTTTCTACCAGGGATTTTCCAGGAGTAGAGTACACACAATGTAAACTGACACTTAAAGAAGCCAGTATGGCTTCTCCCATAGTGAGCTTCCAAGGTGGCTTAGTGATTAAAAAAAATCTGCCTACCAATGCAGGAGACATGGGTTCAATTCCTGGATTGGGAAGATCCCCTGGAGTAGGAAATGGCAACTCGCTCAAGTATTCTTGCCTGGAAAGTCCCATGAACAGGAGAGCCTGGCGGGCTATAGTCCATGGGGTCTCAAAAAGTTAGACACAGCTGAGCGTGCACACAACACAATGCAATGCATGACTTCTCCCATAACTTTCTACAAATGTCACTAGGCTAAATATTTTCCCATATAATCATCGCCATTACCAATATTTTTATTACACTTTGCACTTTACAAAGTATACTTATATCCACGAAGGTTGGTTTGTTGTGAAGTTAGTGAAGCATCAGACTTATGGGCCCCCTCCAAACCTCTCAGAATAGCCTTAGCAATGCTTCTGTCTGACCATAAGTTTTTGTGAAATTTGTAGAAGATATTTTAACTGAACTCAGTTAGGACATTTTCCCTCTTGTCTGACGGCATTGGAGTAAACATGAGCATTTTAGGAATCTAACTGGGAAGACTGAATTTGTTAGGGCATGGAATCCACAATCATACACTAGTTTTGTTATGCTAGCTACCCCAATATGGAATGGCTTCCAAGAAATTACCCTACCACCCCCTGTGCTGACTCACCCAATGACCTGACACTGCAGAACCAGAAGTCCTACTAAAGCAATAATATATCCTAAAGTGTTTGGCAACAGAAGTATAAGTAAATGTAAGAGAAATGAGCTTTGACACATATAGGGCTAGAACCACTCTATGGAAAATTATTCTATATTTACAAGAAAACTGATAGAAATTGATTTTAAAATTGATATATGTTCCCCCCAAATTTGACAGCAGTCCTCAAACTTTACATGACATTAATAACAAGTTCTAAAACTGAAGGAAACTTCTGAACTTATAAACAAATTTCAATCAACTGTGCTAGAGGAAAAATTATCTTTCAGTTCTGTCTAAAGGGAAAGTTTAAGTGAAAGTGAAAGTCACTCAATCATGTCCGACTTTTTGTGACCCATGGACTGTCCATGGAATTCTCCAGGCCAGAATACTGGAGTGGGTAGCCTTTCCCTTCTCCAGGGGATCTTCCCAACCCAAGGATCGAACCCAGGTCTCCCACATTGCAGGTGGATTCTTTACCAGCTGAGCTACAAGGGAAGACCATTCTGTCTAGAGAAAATCATATAAAATTGTTGTCATATGAGGAGGAAAACAGGATATATGCAGTTTTAAAATGTAAGGAATAAAAATATAGAAGTATGTTAGTTAATTCATGGAACTACTCTTTTCTGATTCTATGATATTTGTGACATTTATCAGCTTTTCAAAATGTGTAATATAAAGTGATTTGTTTTCTCATTCTAAAAATATATTTGCTTTTATACCTAATTCTGTACTTATTATTCCATGGGCTCACAAAGAGTCGGACACGACTGAGCAACAAAACTGACTGTACTTATTATTGTGTATTCCTTCCTTAAAGGCACCCACTGAACTGTGAGAACTTTAGGCACACAAAACTTGAATTGATACCTGTACATGCATTCTGCCACCTAACCCTCACAATATTCCTAGATATATACATTTTACATTTTATATATACAGATTAGAGAGATATCTCATTATTCAGTCTTTCAGCAAATACTTATTTAGGACTTGTGCTATGCTGTGCTTAGTAGCTCATTCATGCCCCACTCTTTGTGACCCCATGGACTATAGCCCACCAGGCTCCTCTGTCCATGGGAATTCTTCAGGCAAGAATGCTGGAGTGGGTTGCTGTGTCCTCCTCCAGGGGACCTTTCAGACCAGGAATGAAACGGAGGTCTCCAGCATTGCAGGTGGAGTCTTTACCATCTGAGATACCAGGGAAGCTCTCAGTTCAGTTCAGTTCAGTCCAGTCGCTCAGTCGTGTCCGACTCTTTGCGACCCCATGAATTGCAGCACGTCAGGCCTCCCTGTCCATCACCAACTCCTGGAGTTCACTCAGACTCACATCTATCGAGTCGGTGATGCCATCCAGCCATCTCATCCTCTGTCGTCCCCTTCTCCTCCTGCCCTCAATTCCTCCCAGCATCAGAGTCTTTTCCAATGAGTCAACTCTTCGCATGAGGTGGCCAAAGTACTGGAGTTTCAGCTTTAGCATCATTCTTTCAAAAGAAGACCCAGGACTGATCTCCTTTAGAATGGACTGGTTGGATCTCCTTGCAGTCCAAGGGACTCTCAAGAGTCTTCTCCAACACCACAGTTCAAAAGCATCAATTCTTTGGTGCTCAGCTTTCTTCACAGTCCAACTCTTACAGCCATACATGACTACTGGAAAAACCATAGCCTTGACTAGATGGACCTTTGTTGGCAAAGTAATGTCTCTGCTTTTGAATATGCTATCTAGGTTGGTCATAACTTTTCTTCCAAGGAGTAAGTGTCTTTTAATTTCATGGCTGCAGTCACCATCTGCAGTGATTTTGGAGCCCAAAAAAATAAAGTCTGACACTGTTTCCACTGTTTCCCCATCTATTTCCCATGAAGTGATGGGACCAGATGCCATGATCTTCGTTTTCTGAACGTTGAGCTTTAAGCCAACTTTTTCACTCTCCTCTTTGACTTTCATCAAGAGGCTTTTTAGTTCCTCTTCACTTTCTGCATAAGGGAAGTCCTACTATGTGTCAATTATTTTTCTAGGCTCAAGCAGTATAGCAATAAACATCACAGATTAAAATTTCTGCCTCCATAAATTATACATTATAGTGAAATTAAAACAAGTTTTACAGATATTTCTCTGCTGTCATAGAATTTTAAAATGAGTAAGTCATTTTGGCCCTGAACCCAGATATTCTCCCTCTAGTATATCTCTCTTATTTGATGAGCTTAACCTACCATGGCTCCTTTTTTCTTCTTCTACATTCCTCTGTGGGATGGGGTTTGGAATCGATCCTCTTCAAGTCTTGGACAAATCTCTGCTTTTCCCTGTGACCTTCTCAAGTATCCCAGAATTGAAGTGAGATGCTTTTCTTAGTGAAGCTTACTTATTTTTAACATGGTTTTATTTTATCTCTTTTGGATGAAACATACCCTGAACATAAACTTGTTGGGACTTCTTGTCCTTTTTCTCTAGGTCACTGCTTAGATTTTTTTTTTAGTTTCCAAGTTCAGGCATCTCTTAGGTTACAGAGAATTAGCCATCAATTTTTCCTTTCTAGGTAAAAGGAATAGGAGGTTAGTCCTTAAAATGTCTTCCAGCAGCCACTTGATTTTTCTCAGTAGTATCATATTTTTTCCCTTAGCTTTTGGTCTTTATTTGCCTACAGAATTTTTCCCTTGAACAATTTCTCCCACTTTTCCCTCACTATGGAAGTGGTTCATGCTAATAAGAAAAGGTAAATTCTCCCAAGGTCCATTTTTTGATTGGGTCATTTGTTTTTCTGGAACTGAGTTGCATAAGTTGCTTGTATATTTTTGAGATTAGTTGTTTGTCAGTTGTTTCATTTGCTATTATTTTCTCCCATTCAGAAGGCTGTCTTTTTACCTTGCTTATATTTTCCTTTGTTGTGCAGAAGCTTTTAATTTTAATTAGATCCCATTTGTTTATTTTTGCTTTTATTTCCAGAATTCTGGGAGGTGGATCTTTTGGACTCAGAGGGAGAGGGAGAGAGTGGGATGATTTGGGAGAATGGCATTGAAACATGTATACTATCATGTAAGAATCGAATCGCCAGTCTATGTCCAATGCAGGATACAACATGCTTGGGGCTGGTGCACAGGGATGACCCAGAGGGATGTTGTGGGGAGGGAGGTGGGAGGGGGGTTCATGTTTGGGAATGCATGTACACCCGTGGTGGATTCATGTCAATGTATGGCAAAACCAATACAGTATTGTAAAGTAAAATAAAGTAAAATAAAAATTAAAAAAAAATTCTCCCAAGGTTATGAAGTACAGTAAAAGTAGCAATATCAACTGGCATGGGCTAAATTGTTCAGTAAGAGTCACTTTTTCTGCACTGCCTTTGGCTCCATCAGTGCATTCAGAGAAAAGTGAGTTCTGAAGTCAATTTCCTGGACAGATTTGGCAGGAAGCTATATCTGAAACTGAGGAAAGAGTGGGCTATTTGGGGCTTGAATTATTGAGATAACTGAGTCATGCAACCACTTTATTTCCCATGTTTAGACAGAACCTTATATATCCTCTGATTTTCTTCAAAGGTGTACATTGTAAAAATAATTTCCCTAAATGACTCACCTACTCTTCCAGACTCAAATCCTACAATTTGATTTCCCCTATTCCAGTATAGCTGCCTATCATTCTCCTAGGCACTTGAGGTTGAAGTTCTTAAAAAGTGCTTAAATCCCAGGGGGGCTTTATGGCGACAGTTTCTTAATATGCTTTGGTAATAAAACATTCAAGGTTTTGAAGCCAAAGCCCCATTTCTTTGGTTTTGGTTTTGTTTTATACATGCCATTAAGAAAGAGGAAATGTTGCACAGATCAAATTTACTGTGTCAGTATTCTTGCATTTACGACTGGTCTAGTATGTATATATTGGAGTCTGTTTAATAATAGTATTCATTATTTATCCTTTTCTTTCCTAGAGAAAAAAAAGTTTTCTTCATAATTGTGTTGATTTAACTTGCAGATAAAAGGCCAGATTTTGAAATCTCTTTCATACTACCAGCTTGATAAAGTTTGAAATCTTTATTATCCTTTTGGGTTTGTTGGTGGTGGTGGTGGTGGTGGTGGTTTGTTTTCAATACTCCCCTGCTTCTCAAGTATTCCCCAGTGGTGCCTCAGGGTTACCACCCATACCTGTCTTTCCTCTATCCTGGATCACATCAGTATTTCCTCCTCTGCCACATGTCCTGTCTGTCTTCCTTGGAACTTTATTATCAGGTTCCCAAATGAGAACCTATCTTAAACATGAGGTTTGAAGGATGAGAATAATTTTATCTCTTACCCCTCTTCTTCTACCAGGAGTTTCTGGATTTTAACAAGGGACAAATGAAAGTAAAATGCATTTACCTGAGGAAGGAATGATAGCTGGAATTCCAGGTGCTATGCAGGCCAATTAAGTTCACAGCAGGAATGAGGGTATGGAGAAGCAAGAGAAGAGTATGAGGGCACAAATACGTGCCTAGCCCTTGAGATGACGACTCCTGGGTGATTCTAATCTACTCAGTTGACTGTAAGAAAGGAACTTTCACAATGAAAACAACTTTTCTGTAGAAAGCCAGGAACAGAGAGTGTTGTGTTTTTTTTTTTTCTGTATTGATACATTGAATTCCATTCCTGCAATTCCTCTTACCAACAACTCCAGTTTAAAATGCCTATGTCATTCCAGTCTAGCAGATCTGTATCAAGCTGAGCACTCCAGTGTAGCTGTGGGTTGATGTCCCAAGTCATGGGACATCATAAGCTGTTTACCTGCCTGCCTGCCAGGAAGAGCAATTGTTATTTTTTAGCTCCCTCCTGCACTCAGTAATAACTGTCCACTACATTACCAATTCATTTGATCATTTTAGAAAGCATCCTCATAGATGTCAAATGAAAAAAACTATATCCTCAAATTTGGCATTGATGTCACGTCTGTGTTGTTGTGTTGTTGTTGATGGGTGTTTGCTTTTGTTTTGTTTTGCTGTGTTTTCTTATTTTCAGAATTTTGTTCTTAGATTGCAAGAGTGACCTCTAGTGTGAAACATCTGTATAGTTATAATATCAGGCTCCAGGGCCTCTTATCCATATTTGATTTCCATAGGTGTTGGTCTTATACAAAATAGGCCTCCCCGCGTATGACAAACTGTCATCAAAATATAAGAACCCTGTTAGGTATCTTCTTCTTGTCATCTATTGTATTCCCAAAATTGGCTACCAAAGGAAACTTGCATTCTGGCGATTATGAAATGGCAAGGACACTTCTAGAAATGCCCTTGCCAGTAACTGGAAACACATTATGGCTTTCTTTATGAGTTGGATGCATTTGACTGAAAACATTGTTTTGCAGGTCTCTTGTTGCCGCTGGCAATCCTGTTGTGAATAATTAGCTGGTGAACTCACCTGTTCTCTTTCTTTTCCAGAGGAAGGAAGTGTTTTCTTTACCACCACAGTGGGTAGATACAAGTCATAAAGAACATACTGTACTGTTCATGAGGAAAATTAGACTTAAGCATATTCCCAGCCTTCACACAAGGTCAACCAGAAAACTTGCAGTATGGTCAATGCATTTCTTATTCCCCACACAAGGTTAAACAGAAGGTTTACCTGCCTTTCAAGGGCTAATTCCTCTTGCAATAAAAATAGCAATCTCTCACGTGGGCACTGTGCTTTAAAACTTAAAAAGCACTTTCATTTGTATAACTTTGCTTACTCCTCTCACCATCTTTAGGAAGTAGGTATTATTTATCCCAATTTAGTGATGAAAAATTTGAAGACCAGTGAGATTAAATGACATGTCCAAGATCAAACACGGTTAACAAATAGTAGAGTCATAAGTCTTAGAACTCCAAACTTAGTGTACTTTTTCTCACAGCTGCTTCATAGTCTAACAGTCAGACTTTCCCAAAATAATGTGTATATTTTTAAATAACATACATACAAATTTTTATGAGACTTGAGAAGAGAAAGTGATGATCTAGTTGTAAGGACCAGGGAAGATTTTCATGGAGGAAGTTATATATAGTTTAGTCTTTAACAGAAAGAATGTGAAAAGATGAGAAAAAACATTTCAAGTTAAGTAAAATCAAGGCCATGAGAAAGTATGGAACATATACATGAAATAAGAAGTAGTTTACATTTTCTAAGTTGTCGGAAGGTAGCGGAAAATAAGGTTAAAAAAGAAAGTTGAGATCAGGACATGAAAGCCCTCTAAATCTAGAGTAGGTTTTCTCAACTTCAATACCTACTGACAGTTGGCCCCACAGAATTCTTTGCTGTGGGGGCCTGCCTGTCCTGTGTGTTGCAGGATGTTTAACAGGCACCCCTGTCCTCTACCCACTAGATGCCAATAACACTCCCTCCCCCAGCTGTGACAACCAAAAATGTCTCCAGATACTGCCAAATGTCCCCATCTAGGGTAACCCCCGCATTGAGAACCACTTTTATTGGTATATTTATAATATCAAATAAAGCCATTTTAGATTTTGAAACAAAGAAATGTCATGACTAAATCTATGGTTAGGGGCAAAAAACATGCAAAAGTCTGTAAGACAAATTGGAAGCGGGAAGAGATTGGAGGCAGGAAGGTTGGACCAGAAGATATGGTAAGGACCAGAGGTAGCAGATGTTTGGAAAAAGCATTCAGTTTATAAGCAGAGCACTTGGATTATGCTGCAGGCTCTGCCAACAGTTTGCTTGAAATGTGTTCTTAGACAAATCATTGACCTTTGTGCCCTCCATTTCTCAGCTGCAGAGGGAGAGAATAAGACATGATGATCTCAAAGTCCCCTTCTAGCTCCACGTACTGTGAGTCTCTTAAAGATAGATATGCAAATGTTGTCACTAACCACATCCAGTCTTCTCCATATGTCTTTCAAAAGAATCTTTGTGGTACCAAATGTATATCTGAATTCACTGGGTAAAGATAAACAGTATGACCTCACTTTTCAGATTAAGTTGGAGGAAAAGACAAGTCAGAAATAGTAAAAAAAAAAAAAAAAAATCTGAATTAGGAAGTGAATTGGGAAGTACCTGGCACATAGAGATTGAAGTATTGATAGGTGAGGTGTTTTAAAATCTAGTTACTTAATTTAGCGTTTGCTGAAAGCATACTAGAGCAAGACATGGTGCTGGGTTTTGCAGGGGTTAAAAAGGTGAATTATTATGGGGCCTGCCAATAAGCTTGCAATACAATAAGGGAGGTTGGCAATATATACAACTATAATATAGAGCATAATATAATATATTCAAGACAAACTGTGCAAGTCTCATGCCCATCAACAGGATGATTTTCAAATTGTTAAATAGTGTGGACTACATTTTAATCCCAGGCTTAAAAATCAATCAACTTTTAAAGATACAAACTACTTTTTCATTGCATCTAAAAAATTTAAGAAAAAAAAATACATAACAAACACCTGTCAAGTTCATTTTGCTTGAGTAATACATAATTTAATTGCAATTATTCCGCACATAGGCAGACCTCATGTGCCAGTGGAGCCTTATCAAACTGACAAGAATGTTTGGAAACTAGCAAATTATTTACATGTAAACAGTTGTTTTAAATAATTTGAAATCATTCTCTTCTTAAAAGATTTTGATGCATTAAATATCCTTCTTAAAATCTTGTCTATGCCATTTTATTTCTTACTTTAGCAATCTTTGTTCTAAATTAGCTGAATTTTTTAATGTTAGGGTATTAGTATGTGCTATGCAACTAAGAGAATATTTTATGTGAACACTTTTCCTGTTGAGCTATTTTCTGTTATTACTTTCTTGTCCTCTCTTCAGGCTATTACAGAGATATGTATGTAGCAGATGTATTACTTTGGTTAATAGGTCCTATTTCAGATCATTTTTGAGGTACAAACACACTTATGTGCATGCATACACAGTATGAGGGGAACATGGTGGAGACAAGTGTAATTAACTTGGAAAAAATGCCGCATCATAGATAGGAAATACAGAGATCATAGTAAATATATCTTTGTAAGTGGGTATATGTGTGTGAATATGTGTGTGTATGTATGTCTAGGCCAAAATGAAAAAAATATAGACAACTGGCAACTATTCAGGAATTAGTTACACATCTTTTGAATGCTTTATTTTCCTTCCTTTTACCTGCTAAGTTACTGGATTGCTTTTCTTTCCTTATTTAGTAAACAGGCAGAGAATAGAATTAGCAGCCAAGTCAGTTTGGCTCTTTTAGCTATCTTTGGGAGTGTTGGGGGGAACTAAGAAGAGAAGTTTGAACTGTTACACAAAACGTGGTTTCTTATCATTCTTGGATTTCAAATAAACTGTTTTCCCTGTTGTCTCTTTGTAGATAACCATGGGTAATTAGGTTCAGGTAATTTTGACCTTTGAAAGACAACATCTGAAATGATGTATATAGATCTTATAACGCATACAGGAAGAGGGAGGATAAACAAAAGAAAATGTGAAATATAAAGTATAAAAAGAGAAAGCAAGAATGTTCTAAGGAAAGGCTCATGAAGAGAAAGAAGCTGCTAAGTACAAGATGCCATTCTTGAATGTATATTGAAGGTAACAATATAAACACAGAAAGGACATTATGCCCTGAACTTGGGATTGCAAAAACTAGTCATTTGTAGATAAGAAAAGAGAGGTTTAGGATAGATATTAAGGATACGGAAACAAAAGGAAGCGCAGCTGGGAATAGACTACTAAAGGAAAACCTAGGTGTTGTAGTTGCTTCTGATACTAAAAAAGTGATAATAGTGAAAAGGAAAACATGGTCCAGTGCACAATCTGCTGAAAGAGAAAACTAAAACAATGAATTTAATGAAAACGAGCACACCTTTCTTTTCTGTATGTAATCTGCTCTATTCTTCAACCAGGGGTATTCTATCAGAAAAGCAATTAGTATTAGGCACACCTCCTTGTGTGCCTAATACTATGCAAACTACTAAAGAGGGTGGAGAAAAAGAGACCCAGTTCTCTATCCTCAAGGAGTTCAATGTCTGTCCTCTAGGGAGAATCATATGCAGAAAATCTAGATATTCATTGAGTGGTTGTGATGCTAAACACAAGGAATAGAGCTGATAAGATTATTGGGTTTTTTACATCACCATCTGTACTCCTAGTTGCAGAGACTATGTGACATTTTCAGCTTGAGTATTTCTTCCGAAAGATGTATCCCTGTTTCCTCTGTTTACAGGCTACCTTGGTGGCACTAATTGTAAAGAACTCACCTCCCAATGCAGTAGACTCACGAGATGTGGGTTCAATCTCTGGGTCAGGAAGATCCCCTGGGGTAGGAAATGCAACCCACTCCAGTATTCTTGCCTAAAAAACTCCATGGACAGAGGAAGCTGGAGGACTACAGTCCATGGGGTTGCAAAGAGTTGGACACGACTGAGCATTGTGTGCACAGAGCCATTTACTAGCCATTTGATCTTGGTCTTTTCCTACCCCACTTCTAGCTGCCAAATTGGACACCATTCCTCAGTCAAAACTGGCAAGACTTTTTGCAAATAGATATGCTGCTCTTTTCATCAGATGGCCATGAATGTTGGTATGGCAGAGGGGCAGGCCGTGTGCATAAGGTATAATTCACATTTACCAGTTTCCTGCCCCAGTGCACTGGGAAAGATGATTTCCTTCATATTCTGTGTTGGATGGCTAAGAAAAAGTATCTTTGAGTATCTGCTTGAGAGCTGGTTGTTTTCAACCAGGTCTTGACTGCAAGGAGTAAGTGAAAGAGGAGGTAGGGAATGGGCCAGGGTGCAATGATACTGAGATATCCCTGTTGGCTCCAGTCAAATAGAAAAGAGGCTATGACAGAAACAATTGGCTTTGAGATTTTTTTTTTCCAACTAGGTCATTCCTGGCCTACTGCTTGTATAATATTCACATTGTGGGAAATATGGGGTGCCATAAAACATGATCCTAATCTAGCAAGCATGTGAACAGTTCAGAATATTGAACAGAAACAGGTAGGAGGAAATCTACCAACCTAAGAATGCCATAAAACTATCTTTGATAAAGAGTTCTTAGATATTTGAAGGCAGAGACTGACTATGTATTATTTAATTTTATATCCTCTCAAATTCAAGGAAAAAGACCTTGCCTGTAGTAGGCACTTGTTATGTTTGTTGAAACAAAGTGGCATACTTGTGCAAGAAACCATAGAAGGTATGAAAATTCAAAATCTAAGGAGACCAATGTTTCCAGAAGCCTACTTACAAGATACTTCTAAAGCAATTAACAGTGCAATTGGGATGTTGCAGTGTATGACAGTACTGAAAGAATAGGGAACTTTGATTATTTCTTTTTAAATTTTGTGTGCTACTGAATTTTATAAGCCTTTATTATGTTATACTAAAAACTCACAGATTTAGAGAGCCTTTATAAAGGAAAGGGCAGGGAAAGGAAATGGAAAGAAGACAGGGCTAGCTCCAGAGGGCAGAAAGAGTGGGGATGATTGAGGAGACAGGAGACTTCACTGTGTATTGGGGAAAGAATTTTACAGGAGGAAAAGACTGTGAGTAGCTCGTTTGAAGAGTCAATAGATGAGAAGAGAGGAATTTTAGGACTTCCCTGGTGTCTCAGACAGTAAAGCGTCTGTCTACAATGCGGGAGACCCGGGTTCGATCCCTGGGTTGGGAAGATCCCCTGGAGAAGGAAATGGCAATACACTCCAGGACTATTGCCTGGAAAATCCCATGGGCAGAGGAGCCTGGTAGGCTACAGTCCATGGGGTCGCAAAGAGTCAGACACGACTGAGCGACTTCACTTCACTTCACTTCTGCTATGTTAAGCAAATGCTGTATTGGCCTATTCTCTGAGAAAATTTACTGAGTATGTGTATTAATTTTCAAAGGAAAAATGCACATTATGTGGAAGAGTATGGGGAACTCTCTCTTCTTTAGCATTACCCCATATTAGCAAATTATCATGGATTATTTAATCCCGTGGACAGAGGAGCCTGGTGGGCTGCTGTCAATAGGGTCACAAAAAGATATGCAACTTAGCATATGAAGCAACTTAGCATGCATTGGAGAAGGAAATGGCAACCCACTCCAGAATTCTTGCCTGGAGAATCCCAGGGATGGAGGAGCCTGGTGGGCTGCCGTCTATGGGGTTGCACATAGTCAGACACTACTAAAGCGACTTAGCAGCAGCAGCATTTTATTTTAAAAAATTGTCAATTGTTTCACTTTGGAAGGTACACAGAGTTTGTAGTGGAAAGTAACAGTGGCAAAGAGTTATTTAAGCTACCAAGTCTGAGTGGCTAGGAGCAGTGTACGATATACTAGGGATGGAATGGGGAATCCATCTCCTGCAGGGTGGTTGGCTCATTGTTGTTGCAAGAGAAACAAAGTGAGAACCTAGAACTGGGAATTATATGGCTTAAGGAATGGGGATAAATCATTGGTAGACTCATGAAATCCCCAAAATATACTTCACTGACTTTCAGAATTTCATTCATGTTATTCTTGTTTCATTTAATCATCATACCTTTCAGCAAAGGCATAAATAGGAGATGACTTCTTATGTATTATGATATTGTTAACTGCAATAATTAGCTTCAAAAGTCTTTATTTTCTGTTGTTCATGTATCCTCTGTCTAAAGAATAGAAAATTTATTTGAATGTATTGAACGAATGGGATGTAATTGTTCTGTTCTCCCTTTCTGGATTCATTGAACCAATTCTCTTTTCCCTTTTGAAATATATGGGTATGGGCAGAGAAAGATTCAAACACAGAACAATTCAAGATAAAATCCAAAGCAAAAAGTGATGGTTGCCCTCTTTTACTGGTATTGCCTGACACAGCACATTAGCTAATTTTCACAGGCATATAATTGTTGAAGTTTCCTCTCATTTTGTTGTTGATTGTGCCTTGATGGAACAAGGATGGATTATGTGTGTTCCTCTTCCCTTTCCATTGTTCCCTTCTCCCACTTTAAGAGAGTTGGGGAAAGAAAGGAAAAACTTGAACTCCAGGGTATTTGATTATTATTCCAAAATGGATTTTTGATGGCTTACAAGGATATACTTAATGTCATAAAAGAAAAAATTTAAAATAAGAAAAAAGTTGAGACTTGAGCTAAGATATTGAGAATCAAGCAAGTACAGTTGGGTACAAATGTATGACTTGCACTATGCTGATCTTGCTATGGAAATGAAAGTGAAATATAAAATTTGGTTTCCACTTTTAAATACTATAACATTTAATTGGAAAATGAGACAGACTTCTAGGAAAAGGCAGTACGGATGAGCAGTTAGTATCTTTGGCTGTGGAGCTAAACTATGGTTTTACATCTTTCTCACTTATAATATCTGTGGCTTTGGACAAGATGTTGAACTTCTCTCTGCTCTGTTTGCTCATTTGTAAATTGAGAATATTAGGACCTTACTCACTGAGTGTCTTGGGGGATTAATTTAGAACACCTTAGTCACTTAGCTTATTTTTGTTGTAATAATTCGTGAAGTGGAAGACAGCTACATGTTTTACTCCCTATGAACATATGAAAATAGATGAGAGAAAAAGAGATAAGTCAGTGTGCACTTAGAGTAGCCAGGGCTGGTTTCATGGTATACATTACACTTGAGCTAGACCTTGAAGGGTGAGGCTTTAAATAGGCAAAAGAGGAAAGAGGAACGTAGAGGCATGTCAATCAAGTAGGCAGCAAAACAGAGTATAATGAATGGCAAGACTAGGGGAATTTGTTGTCAAAGGAAATCAATAGTTCAAAAGAACCCTTGTGAGACTTCCGAAAGTGAATACTGTGACAGGAATCTGATCAGAAATCTGTGGATATCTTCAAGTTTCATTTTCACAACTGGCATTAAACTTTGATATTTCCATTTTCTGAAGTATTAAAGGATCCTTGTGGGATTATTTTTAACATCAATTCTGGAGTCACAGCCTGCAAACAACCAGTAAGTGAATGCCACCTATGTTAAAACTAGAGCCACATTTTATCTTTTGTTGAAGACTTTTTAAAACTTTGTACAACCACATTTTAAATCACACTATTATGACCAGAAAACAGATCAGCATTTTCCTCAGTAACACATAATACCTGGATCAGTCTTCAGATACACAGTAAGAATTACTATGGTTGTATTGACGCATTTCTCCTCTGAACTGGTATAGCAGAATTTGACTAGCCAGTAAGTCCTAGTACCAAAAGTTGTGATCTTATCAGTAAGGGATTCAGAAGTACTATTGATGAAGCAGAAGGGGAGAAAGTGAAAAAGATTTGCTTTCAATCAGATGTTCTCAAATGACAAAGGTGACTCCCTTTAGAGAAAGTAATGGTTACCCTGTGTTTTATTTTTACTATTCTCTTGCCTGATTCCTAGAATAGACATAATATTATAAACATTAATATTTAATTCCATATAGTTGGAAATCAAGTAAATAACTTTGAAACAAATGAAAATAGCTTTAAATATGAATCTCACATGGATTTAAATCATTTTAAATTGATTACACAGGTTGGCTACTCTACAAATCTACATTTCTAGATCAATAAGGGGATTTTTTTAAAATGAAGTCATTTAACATTAAAGTATTAAAAGTTGTCTGTTTATTCTTCCACCTAACAAATTACCAAGAATCATGTGCATTTAATTTTGAACTATTAATTCAATCCAAATGAATTCTTTTGCAACTATATATACACTTGCATACACGCACTCAGAGTATTTGCTTACTTCAACTCTCTCGACATCTCAATTTGCTGAGTACGAATTGGACTTGCTAGTGGAGTGAGTTAATACCCAAGGTCTTTGTCTTTTCCCATAGGGAACTTTTTAAAAATCCCTTTGTCAAGCCAAGATATGGAAAGCACTGGGTCAAGGAAAGTAGAGCCATAAGCCAAGATCAGCAGAGCCAACATAAGCAACTAGGGGCCAGTGGGACAGAGAGGAACTAGGGTTCAAGGCAAGGTAGTGTTCATAGGCAGGAAGCTCATTCTGCAATAAACAGTCAGAGGTTGGGAGATACACAGGAACTAGGGCTCCAGGCACAGCAGGCAGGCAGACTCAGACATGAAATATCAGGGCTAAGAGACCTTGGAGCTAAAGCTAACATTTACCCAGGGCAGAGGGACTCACATGTTCTTCCTTTTACCGAAAGAACAAATGACTGCTACTTCGGAGCTTGCACTCCAATGCGAGAAATTCTTCCCACCTGAAAAATCCTACCACTCACCATTGTATGCCAGCTTCTGGAAATATAAGAACGTCAGATCTGAAAAGGTCCTTGGAAATTCTCTTAGCTGATTATCATTTTTTAGAAGAAGAAATGGAGGCTATTGGAAGAATGAACTTATCAAAAAAAAAAAATACAGAAACTTAGAAGACCAGGCCTATAACTTCAGTGTCCTGATCCCAATACTCTTCCCATGCTGTGTTTCTGCCTTGCCTACAACTTGTGCCCTTGAATCAGAAATATGAATGAGAAAAGTATCTTCAGACACTGAGCCAACCAAGCCCTGTTCTAAGGGGATGAAAGAAGTAAAGTAAGTAAGGTTTATGGGCATGCTACATAGTCACAAAGGGAGTTATGTTTATTCACCCTTGATGAAATTCAGTAAAAGACATTTCTATTGGGATTGAGGCTACTTGATGAGACGGTTTGGTAAATCCTGTAACTCTAAATATTTCCTTTTCCACTGGACTTTGTGTCATGTATCCCTAAGAGCCAATTATAGACCAAAGCAACCTCATTGCTTATACTTTTATTCATGAAAACAGTCTCATCTTTGAGTCCTGCTGCTATGCTATTTGTCTTTAGTATAGACAAATAGCTGTGAGCATCACCTCTAAAAAGATTTCCTTTATATGCATTGTAAAACAAGAAACAGTAGTAAGTTTCTCTCTCTCTCAGGCACACATTTTCACCATTTCCAGATAATTAGTATAAGGGTACTTGAGTATTTTCTCCCAGTCTTTTGCCTTCCCCAGTCAATTGTCAATTAGCTTTGGTATCCACTTTCTTTTCTCACAAAATCTTAATCTCTTCAGTTTCCACCAGCTGGGACAACCATTTCCTCTCTCTCTCATCAACTTTTCATCTCCTACTGAATCTTACTGGAAGAAATACATTTTTCCTTCCTGCCTTTAGCTTCATAATAGTTTGCTCTCAACTATAATTTATGATTCATTCCAGTGGTTGTATCAACTCATTAAGAAAATGATGGCAAGAGGGTTCCTCTTTAGAAAGATGTGGGGAAATAGCTGCACAAAACTACTCTGGAATGTCAAGGCTGCTTTCTTTTTCAGATATATATAAATGGGAAGGCAACATTTTCTCTAATAGATTGAACATTATATTAACATATTAGAAGACATGGATTATTTTTTTCATTATTGAAGCTGGACATTATTTTACCTCAGGAAATTCAGTTTATTTCTGTCCAATCCATTCACTTTGAGACTGTAATCACAGTGAAATCAAGAACCCTGGAGCTTTCATCAATATAGTTTGGGCTACAAATGTTACTTAGCATATTAGATGATTGATAGGAGAGGCCAGTGTGAGCAATGAAGAACTATCTTATGACTCAACCACACCTGAGCTGTTTTGTGTGTGTATGTATGTGTGTGTAATTTTTCAAAGTGGAGGGATATGTTTTTGTTCAACTCAAGAAAATCACATCCCTAGATTGGTGGTTCTCAATTTTTTCCTTTTTTAAAAAAAATTTAATATAAATTTATTTATTTTAAACTTTTTCCTTTTTTAACACTGGACAGATGACATTCAATATCAGGTACTCTTAATGGGGATTCCCCATATGCAAGTTATTACTCCATTCTTTCTCTTTCACTCAAGAAAAGGCATAGTTGAATTCATAGAAGTGTGACATTAATATAATGATAACTTCAGCTCTGCTATAAGTTGTTGAGGAAATAATTTACAAACTTCACTGTATTTTAGAACAAACTTCTTAAAATGTGTCTCACAAGTGAAAGAACAAGACACATACCCCTATGTTTTGTGTGTCTTAACGTTAATGTTACAAGCATGTGATTGGAGCATGTGATCAGGACACTCAGCACCTCATGTGCAAATAAGTAAAAGGTGTGTGCCCTAATTATGCACTCTCTTCTGAAGGAATAAAGCTCTTGAAAGTTGAAGCTACAAGCTTAAGTACATAAAGCACAGCAGGAAGGTGAGTGGCTTTTACAATGGCATCACAAATATCCACTCCTCCTTTCATCTCATCTTGTAAAGGTCAAATCTAAGTGTGAGCCCAGGGAAGAAAGGAGAACTTTCATTTGTTAGCAGTAACAGGAATAGAAATTTTAGCTTTAACTCCTTGGAGGAAAGTAAAATTAACTTGATCATTCAGGCCTAAGATATATTGCTTGCAGGTTTTGGTGGTGGAACTTTATACAACTGGTTAATAGGATAGACTGATATGGTAAAGAATCACCTCTGGTTCTAAACGAAGAGAAATACTGGTCAAAATAAAACAAAGATTGTACATGCTTAGCTCAGCATGATAGCAAGTAGGGGAAATTCCTAAGCTTTAGAAATGAAAAGGGAACTCAAACCCAGAAAAGGGAGCATAAACTAAAGCTAAATACAGCCTGAGGATATCAGGATCAGATAAGCACCTTAAAAGTCTAAGCGCTTGAGCTCAGGGTCAGACCATAGAACCACAGATCTGTGTGAAGTGCGCAGCTAGAACTGAAATCCCAGCAAAAATCTCGAAGCTTGAATGATCTATGAAGCCTGAAACTCTAGTTCCTGAAACAAGAACTAGAAAATTCTGCACATTGGTCTAGGAAAGTGGCCAGGAAATTTCCATTCTGTCCAGGGTCATGGCCATGAATGAAGAGACACTCCAGAGAAATCGGAACTCTAAACTTGTCCCAAACATAGACGTGGACTTTAAATTCACACAACCCACATGCGGTGGGAACCCCCAAGCTAAGAAACTAACAGAAACACTGTTTCCAAACCAGTGAAACTTGTAAGGACTTGGCAGAGGCAAACTTGGAGCCACTCTGAGGGAATGCCTCCACAGCCCTCACCACCCACGGCTCCCAAAGAAAACAATCCTTACGGTAGATGCAAATACAGTGACAAAATTACAAACCTCACAAGAAAATTAACCGCCATGCGTGTGTTTCCACTGGCACAGATAGAAAATATTGCATCCCAAGAAATAGAGATAATAGGGCAATTTAAAAGAGACAGT
Organism: Ovis canadensis; assembly: GCF_042477335.2. Lineage (NCBI taxonomy): Eukaryota > Metazoa > Chordata > Mammalia > Artiodactyla > Bovidae > Ovis > Ovis canadensis. The sequence continues at coordinate 133,649,741 of NC_091727.1, forward strand.
AAAAGAGGTTTGTTGACATTGTTTAAAGTGAAAAACAAAGAATGAAGAACAACTGTATGGAAAAAGTAAAGCCTTGCTGGTTATCTGTGGCCTTTGTAAAGTCCATAGTCCCTCACAGGATGGGGGGAAGGGCAGATCTCAACAAAGAAATTGAAAATCAAATTTTTGCCCTTGAGAAATTCTTAGGAAGTCCAGGAACGGGGAGATTAAGATGTGTGGCCAAAATTAAGTAGATATTATCATTCCAGTCTTACCTGCAATTCTCTCACAGTAGATAATTCAGCCTCTGGTTCTTTTAAAGTTGTCCCAGAGCAATTATATGGATTTGAAATGCGAAACAGAACCTCTTTGGGATAGCAAGAGACAGACTTCCCTGGTGGCTCAGACAGTAAAGCGTCTGTCTACAATGCGGGAGACCCGGGTTCGATCCCTGGGTTGGGAAGATCCCCTGGAGGAGGAAATGGCAATCCACTCCAGGACTATTGCCTGGAAAATCCCATGGACACAGGAGCCTGGTAGACTACAGTCCATGGAATCCCGAAGAGTCTGACACGACTGAGTGACTTCACTTCATTTAGCATAGACAATTCAGTGATTAGGGTGCTGACTTTAGTTTTGAAAACAAAAAGATTGAGATCTCTTAGAACATGTATATGCCTTGCATTATATTTAATTTATTTAATACTGTGTATTGTCCTTCACCTCTTCCTCTTTCTACTCACAGATATAAACTTCTTGAGAACATAGACTTTTTAAGCTTTTAACAGCTATATTTAGCTGAATTTTACATATCATACAATTCACCCATGTATCACTCATTGGCTCTTAGTAAACTTATACATTTGTGTAGCCATCATCACACTACAACTTTAAAACACTGCCATTATTTCCCAAGAGTTTCTTCCTTTGGGTTTTCAGTCAAACCCTGACCCCAGCCATAAGTGATTACTGATGTGCTTTGGTTTTTACAGTCATGTGTTCTCTAAAAATTTAATATAAATGGAATCATACAATATATAGTCTTTTGTATCTGGCTTCTTTAACTCAGCCTAATGATTTTGAATTTTATTCATATTGTAGGATGTATCAATAGCCATCCACATGCTGACTGAAATTTGAGTTGTTTTGGGCTTTTACAAATAAAGCTGTTATAGGGAGGTAGTTTGAGATAATAATGTAGGAAGATCCTGAGTTCATCTCCTCTCACAGGCACATTGAATCTACAGCTACATATGGAATAGTTTTCTCTGAAAAAGTTGTGAAAGCTAACTAAGGAACTCCTTTATGTTTCACAAATGAGAAAAAGGCAGGCAGGGAAGGCTGAGATACAAACTCACCATAAATTCTGGTTCAAGTGTGGCAACTCACGGTAGGGAAGAGAGCTCACCAACCTGCAGCTTCTTCCCAAAGAGTGACAGATTCATGCCCCACACAGCAGTCATCACAACTTAAGGTCTTAAGGTGCACCTAAGAGATGAATCCCCATAACATCTGACTTTGAAAACCAACAGGGCTTATGTCCCCGAGACCCAAAAGGCTGTAGCAAACTGAGAAGCAGCTCTTAAAGCACTCATATGCAGACTCACTCACCCCAGGGCCTAGCAGAGATGAAGCTTTTGAAAAGCATCCAGCTTTTATGTGAGATTTATTTGTTAATCTTTTTTTAATTTAAATTTATTTATTTTAAACATTTTATTTATTTTTGTTTTAATTTTTATTTTTACTTTATTTTGCTTTACAATACTGTATTGGTTTTGCCATACATCTACATGAATCTGCCACAGGTGTACACGTGTTCCCCATCCTGAATCCCCCTCCCTCCTCCCTCCCTGCACCATCCCTCTGGGTCATCCCAGTGCACCAGCCCCAAGCATCCAGTATCCTGCATCAAACCTGGACTGGCGATTCATTTCATATATGATAATATACATGTTTCAATGCCATTCTCCAAAATCATCCCACCCTTTCCCTCTCCCACAGAGTCCAAAAGACTGTTCTATACATCTGTGTCTCTTTTGCTGTCTTGCATACAGGGTTATCGTTACCATCTTTCTAAATTCCATATATATGTGTTAGCATACTGTATTGGCGTTTTTCTTTTTGGCTTACTTCACTCTGTATAATAGGCTCCAGTTTCATCCACCTCATTAGAACTGATTCAAATGTATTCTTTTTAATGGCTGAATAATGCTCCATTGTGTATATGTACCACTGCTTTCTTATCCATTCATCTGCTGATGGACATCTAGGTTGCTTCCATGTCCTGGCTGCTATAAACAGTGCTGTGATGAACATTGGGGTACATGTGTCTCTTTCAATTCTGGTTTCTTTGGTGTGTATGCCCAGCAGTGGGATTGCTGGGTCATAGGGAAGTTCTATTTCCAGTTTTTTAAGGAATCTCCACACTGTTCTCCATAGTGGCTGTACTAGTTTGCATTCCCAGCAACAGTGTAAGAGGGTTCCTTTTCTCCACACCCTCTCCAGCATTTATTGCTTGTAGACTTTTGGATCGCAGCCATTCTGACTGGTGTGAAATGGTACCTCATTGTGGTTTTGATTTGTATTTCTCTGATAATGAGTGATGTTGAACATCTTTTCTTGTGTTTGTTAGCCATCTGTATGTCTTCTTTGGAGAAATCTCTGTTTAGTTCTTTGGCCAATATTTTGATTGGGCTGTTTATTTTTCTGGAATTGAGCTGCAGGAGCTGCTTGTATATTTTTGAGATTAATTCTTTGTCAGTTGCTTTGTTTGCTATTATATTTTACCATTCTGAAGGCTGTCTTTTCACCTTGCTTATAGTTTCCTTCATTGTGCAAAAGCTTTTAGGTTTAATTAGGTCCCATTTGTTTATTTTTCTTTTTATTTCTATTACTCTGGGATGTGGGTCATAGAGGATCCTGCTGTGATTTATGTCAGAGAGTGTTTTGCCTATGTTTTCCTCTAAGAGTTTTATAGTTTCTGGTCTTACATTTAGATCTTTAATCCATTTTGAGTTTATTTTTGTGTATGGTGTTAGAAAGTGTTCTAGTTTCATTCTTTTACAGGTGGTTGACCAGTTTTCCCAGCACCACTTGTTAAAGAGATTGTCTTTTCTCCATTGTATATTCTTGTCTCCTTTGTCAATGATAAGGTGTCCATAGGTGCATGGATTTATCTCTGGGCTTTCTATTTTGTTCCATTGATCTTTATTTCTGTCTTTGTGCCAGTACTATACTGTCTCAATGACTGTGGCTTTGTAGTAGAGCCTGAAGTCAGGCAGGTTGATTCCTCCAGTTCCATTCTTCTTTCTCAAGATCGCTTTGGCTATTCAAGGTTTTTTGTATTTCCATACAAATTGTGAAATTATTTGTTCTAGCTCTGGGAAAGCACCAGTGTTCTAGGGACAAAGGCAGTAGGGTGCTATTCTTACACTCTCTTTCCCTGCTAAAGCTGAAAGGCACTATTTTTTTTTTTTCCTTTTCTCAGTGGGTGCCATCTTTGCACTTTCCCTCTGCCTGCTACAGAATACCAGTGTCTCCCAGAGGGGAGGTTTCACGTGCGTCTGGTACTCCAGTTTTCACATCTGACACCTTGCTTTTGGAAGCTGCTTCCAGTGGATACCTCTATATCACTTGGCTCGGGGGGTCAGTGGGGCTTACACTTGAATATCCCAAAGGGCTGTAACCAATAGAGAAAGAAGTCTTAAACAGCTACCACTCTCAGGGCACAAGAAGACACAAAAGACCCAGGAGTTCAATTTTTCCATGAAAGAGGCCTGTTAGTTTATCATCATGGCTGCAGTCTGAGGAGCAGTCTTCTAATTAAACACACCTTTTTAGAAAAGGCAGAGGAACCAGAGATCAAATTGCCAACATCCGCTGGATCATGGAAAAAGCAAGAGAGTTCCAGAAAACCATCTATTTCTGCTTTATTGACTATGCCAAAGCCTTTGACTGTGTGGATCACAATAAACTGTGGAAGATTCTGAGAGAGATGGGAATACCAGACCACCTGAGCTGCCTCTTGAGAAATCTATATGCAGGTCAGGAAGCAACAGTTAGAACTGGACATAGAACAACAGACTGGTTCCAAATAGGAAAAGGAGTGTGTCAAGGCTGTATATTGTCACCCTGCTTATTTAACTTATATGCAGAGTACATCATGAGAAATGCTGGACTGGAAGAAGCACAAGCTGGAATCAAGATTGCCAGGAGAAATATCAGTAACCTCAGATATGCAGATGACACCACCCTCATGGCAGAAAGTGAAGAGGAACTAAAAAGCCTCTTGATGAAAGTGAAAGAGGAGAGTGAAACAGTTGGCTTAAAGCTCAACATTCAGAAAACGAAGATCATGACATCCGGTCCCATCACTTCATGGCAGATAGATGGGGAAACAGTGGAAACAGTGTCAGACTTTACTTTTTTGGGCTCCAAAATCACTGCAGATGGTGACTGCAGCCATGAAATTAAAAGACGCTTACTCCTTGGAAGAAAAGTTATGACCAACCTAGACAGCATATTCAAAAGCAGAGACATTACTTTGCCGACTAAGGTCCGTATAGTCAAGGCTATGGTTTTTCCTGTGGTCATGTATGGATGTGAGAGTTGGACTGTGAAGAAGGCTGAGCACTGAAGAATTGATGCTTTTGAACTGTGATGTTGGAGAAGATTCTTGAGAGTCCCTTGGACTGCAAGGAGATCCAGTCAGTCCATTCTGAAGGAGATCAACCCTGGGATTTCTTTGGAAGGAATGTTGCTAAAGCTGAAACTCCAGTACTTTGGCCACCTCATGCAAAGAGTTGACTCATTGGAAAAGACTCTGATGCTGGGAGGGATTAGGGGCAGAAGGAGAAAGGGACGACTGAGGATGAGATGGCTGGATGGCATCACTGACTCGATGGACGTAAGTCTGAGTGAACTCCGGGAGTTGGTGATGGACAGGGAGGCCTGGCGTGCTGCGAATCATGGGGTCACAAAGAGTCGGACACGACTGAGCAACTGAACTGAACTGAACTGAAAGGCTGACTACAAACCTTTCCAGAGATCTCAGAGGACTGGCACTGTCTTTGCCCTCTCCTTCTTTCACATCCCAGAGCACCAGTATCTTTCAGAAGGGAATTCTTTCTTGTAACTGGTTTCCCAGAGTTTACATCTGCTGCTTTGGTTTTTGCAGCTGTTACCAGGAAATGCCCCTTGATCATCCAATTCTGGGAGTTAGAGAACTTGCGACCCTGAATCCCATGGGATTGTAATAATTGAATAGAAGATTATCGACAGACTACCACCCCCAGAGCATTGCACAGACAACAGACTGGAACTCATCCCATCTTTCAGTGAAAGAGGCATACTTGCTATGCCTGGGGCTTCAGCTTCAGGTTTGGCTCACACCTAAAGGCTCTGGAGGTATTCCCAGGGAATGCAGGCTAGGGAACATCATCTATGTGCTCTCCCTCTGTCTCAGTCCAGCTCACTCATGTCTCCCAGTAAGGAGCTTATAGATTCATCTGGAACCCCAGGTTTCCCCAGCAGACACCACCAGATTGCCTAACTCTGGTGGCTAGCGGGAATTACACTTGTAGGTCCACAGGACTGTTATATACCCATACTTTAAAAGCTGCTACTTGAGAGTCTGAGTTCCAAATAGCCTGAATCTAAGTGCTAACAATGGTATTCCCCTTTGGGACACTGATAAGACTTGGCATATCCAAAATTACTAGGAGCTATTAAAAATGATGAAGGTGAAAGAGGAGAGTGAAAAACCTGGCTTAAAACTCAACATTCAAAAAACTAAGACCATGGCATCTGGTCCCAACACTTCATGGCAAATAGATGGGGAAACAATGAAAAGTGTGACAGACTTTATTTTCTTGGTCTCCAAAATCACTACGGACAGTGACTGCAGCCATGAAATTAAAAGACACTTGCTCCTTGGAAGAAAAGCTATGACAAACCTAGATAGCATATTAATAAATCAGAGACATCACTTTGCCAACAAAGGCTAAAGCTATGGCTTGATATAGTCAAAGCTATGGTTTTTCCAGCAGTCATGTACTGATGTGGGATTTGAACCATAAAGAAGGCTGAGCGTTGAAGAATTGATGCTTTCAAACTGTGATGTTGGAGAAGACTCTTGAGAGTCCCTTGGACTGCAAGGAGATCAAACCAATCAATCCTAAAGGAAATCAACCCTGAATATTCATTGGAAGGACTGATGCTGAAGCTCCAATACTTTGCCCACCTGATATGAAGAGCCAACTCATTGGAAAAGACCCTGATGTGGGGAAAGATTGAAGGCAGGAGGAGAAGGGGATGACAGAGGATGAGATAGTTGGATGGCATCACTGACTCAGTGGACATGAGTTTAAACAAAGGCCAGTAGCTGGTGAAGGACACTGAAGCCTGGCGTGATGCAGTCCAAGGGGTGGCAGAGTTGGCTATGATTGAGTGACTGAGTGACTGAACAACAACTAAAAATATAATAGACTGCTTGGACAAGTGAAAGGTTTGAGAGACGAATAAAAACTAGGGCAAGAAGAACAACAAGGTTCATTCCTACATGAGGCCACCACTTCAAGACTGGAAGCAGTGGTTGTTCTAGCATGGGGATGACCCAGAGAGATGTTATGGGGAGGGAGGTGGGAGGGGGGTTCATGTTTGGGAACGCATGTAAGAATTAAAGATATTAAAATTTAAAAATTTTTTTAAAAAAGAAATCAACACAAAGGCTGAAGGAAAATAAAGAAACAGAAGAATATGTTTCAAGCAAAATAACAAAATAAAATCTCAGGAAAAAAAAAAAACCTTAATAAAGTGGAGATAAGTAATTTACCTGATAAAGAATTCAAAGTAATGGTCATAAAAATACTCACCAAATTTGGGAGAAGAATTGATAAGTACAAGATGAGAACTTTAACAAAGAGATAAAGAATGTAAGGAAGTAACAAACAGAAGTCACAGAGCTGAAGAATACAGTAACTGAAGTGAAAAATACACTAGAGGAGTTCAATAGCAGATTAAAGCAAAGAAAGGATAAGTGACCCTGAATACAAGGCAATAGAGTCATCCAATCAAAGCAGCAAATGGAAAAAGAATTGAGAAAAAAGTGAAGATAAGTTTAAGACATTTATGTGATAACATCAAACAGGCTAACATTTTGCATCATAGGGAGTCCCAGAAGATTGAGAGAAAAGGCGACACAAATTATTTGAATAAATAATGACTAAAAACTTCCCTAACTTGGGAAAAATAACACTGATATGAGTGTTTGAGTACAAGTCTTTATATAGACATAGGCTTTCATATGGAGTGGTTGGATCACATACAGATGTTCAAATTGCTAAGAAGCTATAGATTAATTTTAACTACCTAGAATTTTATATAAATAGAATCACAAAACATGTACCCTTTTGTTTGACCTCTTTAACTTAGTATAATTGTTTTGAAATTTTGAAACTCATTTGTTGTGCTATTTATCAGTAGTTCATCCTTGATAAATATTTTTTGTATGGATGTACCAGAGTATCCTTTCATCTATTCTTTCAAACATTTGGACTGTTTCCAGCTTTTGGCTATCACAAATAAAGCTGTTATGAACATCCATCTCTAAGTCTTTGTATGAACATATGTTTTGTTAACTAGTCTAGACTTAAACTGATAGAGAAATTGCCAGTAATACAGACTGAACCTAAAAGGGAGATATGTCTAAAGCCATTACCTTGTGAATAGCACAAAACATTGAGAAAGAGTTATTTTTATGTTGATGGTCTTCAACCTACTGTAAAATCCTCTCTAGATATAAATATGAGTTGATCATCTCTGCTAGTAAGGAATGATTTTGAAAACATCTGGAGGCAAAACAATACAGTAGCAAATGGAAATAGTAGATAGGAGTTTGCATATGCACATAAGCCAAATTTTAGAAAAGCCTGGAGAGACTCTGTTTCAGGTAATTTGCTCAATCAACGCTGAGATCCCTCCCAGGCCTTTTGAGAGAAGAGGTGCCCACAACCTGGCGCATATTGATTCTCACTATCTGGCACAAGAGCTGATCATTTTGGGACTCTCCTCAGAGTATTGTGTAGGATAATTGGCCTGTTTTCCTCTTTTGGCTGTTAACAGAGGCTTCAGGATATTTGCTCAGCATTTGAAGAATCTAGGCTGCTGAAACATGTCTCTTGCATTTATTTAACAAAAACCTGTCTGATGGGAGAGTAAAAATATTTCCAGGAGAAATCGCTGCAATAGTCAGTACCCATTAAGTAGTATCAAGGAAAAGGCAGATACTGTCATTTTTGATAGATCACTTCAAGGAGGCACCTTTTTGCACATTGCTATAATTTTCTTTTTCTATTAAAATCAAACCAGGCCTGAGTACCCACATGCTGTGCTGTGTGCTGCATTTAGTCGCTCAGTCATGTCCAACTCTTTGCGAGTCCATGGACTGTAGCCTGCCAGACTCCTCAGTCCATGGGGATTCTCCAGGCCAGAATACTGGAGTGGGTTGCCATGCCCTCCTCCAGGGGATCTTCCCAACCCAGGGATTGAACCCAGGTCTCCCACATTGCAGGCAGACTCTTTACTGTCTGAGCCACCAGGGAAGCTGAAGAATACTAGAGTGGGTAACTTGTCCCTTCTCCAGGGGATCTTCCCACCCAGGATTCGAACTGGGGTCTCCTGCATTGCAGGTGGATACTCACAAAAAAAAGGTATTTTATTTGATATATTGTTTCAACATAGCCCAAAGGAATGACAACTAGAGTTTATTTGTATAAATGTATATTCTGGTAGTTTTAGCAACTAGGATCCTTATAACAATGCTTATCAGTCTCTGGATCTTTTGGTATCTACTGTGACATTCTGTAATACCTTCAATATCATGGAAATGAAGAACAATAAACCATAAAAAGACCCTATGTTCAGATTTAGAGAAGAAAGGGCCTGCTTGGATGAATCACACCTACTCTAGAATCCAGGAAATATTTATAGACTATTGATAAGAAAAGAGTATTCCCCCTTAAAACTCATAAATAAGAGGACAAGAGATTGACAGGGTCAAATATTAATAAACACTTATCTATCTAATTTGACACATAGGATTATGTCTCAAACTTTACTTGTTGAAAGACCAAGCCTTGGAAGGAAAACACAACCATAATAAATTCGGATGGGACTTTCGAATTCACCAAGTATTTTTATAGAGATTATCTTATCTGAGCCTCCAAAGTATTATTACCACTCTTACTACATATATGAGAAATCCGTTTGTAAAAAGTTTGGTAATCTACCCAGGGCCATATAGTCTACTATTTAATGATAGATCCAAACAAGGATTCAAATCTCTTAGCTATACAAAGTGAAGTGAAGTCGTTCAGTCGTGTCTGACTCTTTGCAACCTCATGGACTGTAGCCTACCAGGCTCCTCTGTCCATGGGATTTTCCAGGCAATAGTCCTGGAGTAGATTGCCATTTCCTTCTCCAGGGGATCTTCCCAACCCAGGGATCGAACCCGGGTCTCCCGCATTGTAGACAGACACTTTACTGTCTGAGCCACCAGGGAAGTCAGCTATACAAAGCTGTCTTCTATTTTTCACTCAAGCTTGTATCACAAAATGCATGTTCAAAGAAACAATTAATAATAATCTTGTTTCAGATTTGTGTTAGACATATATTAATATAAAACAATGTTGATATAAAAGCTTTTGACAATAATTGAATTATCCCAAAGGTCCATGACATGTCATTTTGCTGAGAGAGAAGTTTGCATTATAAAAATCGAAAGAGACACATGTACCCCAATGTTCATCACAGCACTGTTTCTAATAGCCAGGACATGGAAGCAACCTAGATGTCCATCAGCAGATGAATGGATAAGAAAGCTGTGGTACATATACACAATGGAGTATTACTCAGCCATTAAAAAGAATTCATTTGAATCAGTTCTAATGAGGTGGATGAAACTGGAGCCGATTATACAGAGTGAAGTAAGCCAGAAAGAAAAACACCAATACAGTATGCTGCTGCTGCTAAGTCGCTTCAGTCATGTCCAACTCTGTGCGACCCCAGAGACAGCAGCCCACCAGGTTCCGCCGTCCCTGGGATTCTCCAGGCAAGAACACTGGAGTGGGTTGCCATTTCCTTCTCCATTGCGTGAAAGTGAAAGGTGAAAGTGAAGTCGCTCAGTCGCGACCCCATGGACTGCAGCCCCCCAGGCTCCTCCATCCATGGGATTTTCCAGGCAAGAGTACTGGAGTGGGGTGCCATTGTCTTCTCCCCCAATACAGTATACTAATGCATATATATGGAATTTAGAAAGAAGATAATGATAACCCTGTATGCGAGACAGCAAAAGAGACACAGATGTATAGAACAGTCTTTTGGACTCTGTGGGAGAGGGTGAGGGCAGGATGATATGGGAGAATGGCATTGAAACATGTAAAATATCATATGTGAATTTTTAAAAAAAACATTTTTCCCTATCATTAAAATTTATTTGAATAAAAGATGGTAACTGATCTATGTGTCATAGCCAAATTTCCCTATTAGAAATATAATCTCATCACATGTAGTCACTTACTGCCCTGTGTAATCCTAAATCATTTTTAAAATAAACCTTAAGAATTTGAATTTCTTTAGAATTATTGATGAAAAATTTCTTCAGTATTCCTTAAAAAATAAAATAAAAAGACCAATATTTGGTAACAAGTTACTTATTATGGTTAAGCCCAGCCTATCACCCAGCATCCATGTATCTATGAGGTTTTCTCAATTTCCTCTTTGTCACAGTGTAGACACTAACTCCAATTAAAACTGTTTCTTGGTGTAAATGGTCCTCAAAGCAAGCCATCTGCTAGTCATGATTAAATAGAAAGGTTTTCAGAAAGTAATGGTTCTTGGAACATGGAAGTTTTGGATCAATTTAAGAATAGAAAGGAGAAATTGTCCGTAGCTCAGAGTGATTGTGGGAACAACTTTACCATGTACTCTTCAAGGAAAAATATTCTTGAAATTGCTTCATCTAATGTTCCAACCAGGGCAAAAATTGCATGCTATAGAGAAAGTGATATATTATGATTTATGAGTTGGGGGATTCCTTTGTCAGGAATGTCAAGATGCTGCTCTCTATACCATTCTTCCGTTACTTATCTACTTTGTAAGAAGAAAATATAATCAAAAGACTGTTCCATAATGGCATTGAAACATGTACAATATCATATATGAAACGAGTCGCCAGTCCAGGTTCGATACATGATACTGGATGCTTGGGGCTGGTGCACTGAGACGACCCAGAGGGATGGTGTGGGGAGGGAGGAGGGAGGGGGGTTCAGGATGGGGAACACGTGTATACCTGTGGCGGATTCATGTTGATGTATGGCAAAACCGATACAATTTTGTAAAGTAATTAACCTCCAATTAAAATAAATAAATTTATATTAAAAAATAGAATCAATGTCAGCATAAAATAACTGCTTATACAGTTGATGATACATTTATAATTAAAACATTTTCAGCTATAATCAAAGATGCATAGTAAAAAGCTACAGTATTGCCTAGAATTATTTAAGTACTATAGGTGACACAAAGAGATTGAAGATATGGTTAGGCTGAGTTTTTGCTCCATTAACTTTCTATAGATATTTTTGTAATTACAAAATTCTTCTTTGATATGTAGTATCCAATTTTTCTTAGAATATGCAATAATCAGAACAAAATTTCCCTATTTAGTCTCAGTAATAGTGGATAGTCTATATTTCTCAATCAAAAATTAACTTATACTTTGATTAATGTTAACTTCAAAGGCAAGTCCAAGTAAGCAGTTATTAATATTCTCAAACAAGGAAAATAAAAGAGGATTCTATTTGACTTTTTCATGTTAGTTCATAACAGGGAAGCAGTAAAAATCAGCAGTTCTAAAAACTTGGTAACTTTCTTTACTTTTACATTTTTTGATATTATATTGACTTTTAAAATTTCCCAGAAGCCCTTGTAACCATTTAAAAATTTTCTCATTTACAGTGAGTGCTAGGATGATTGGAAGAAGAGTTGAAAATGGGTCACTTCTGAGTTTTCCTTTGGATGGATGTTAAATGGTCCTTTTCTGTCTCCCAGTGATAAGCAGAGCCATTTGCTAATGTTTTCTCTCTCTGCCATTCTCAGGTAAGCCTCTGAACATCCCTTGCAAAGCATTCTTTGGATTCAGTGGAGAGTCCGGACCAATGATCTACTGGATGAAAGGGGAGAAGTTTATTGAGGAACTTGCAGGTCACATTAGAGAAGGTGAAATAAGGTACAGAACTTGAATTGCTTACTTTTCCATGCTGTTTTTTAGTTAAGCAATGGAACATCCTAGAAAAGCTTCTGCCTAGAATTTTAATTGCAACTCCGAATCATTCCATTTTCTAAAAGCTGATCTAGTGAAGAGAGTAAGGTTGCCTGCCTTAAGAAATGCAAATGTATAAACTTCCAATATAAGGAAGTTTTCTCAGGTTCTAAGAATATGCTATGAGTTACAATGATTCCCTCAAAGCTGCCTAAGCAAATTCCTTTATGGTTTCAAAGCTTAGGCCACTGTTTTCTCCAGTCCCAGCAAAGATCTAAACTTTATAGGTGACTTCAGACCACAGGGAAAATACTCATTTATTCCCTGGGAACAGACAACTTTCATATGTCATAGGTGCAAAGCTGTGGTGGCAGTAATAAGCTAGTACTTGTCAAAATAACTGTTGACTCTTGTTGAACAGTGTTTAATTTTTCCCAGTACCCACTGCTCATTCTGAAAGTGACTTTCAGGTTAACACATCCCTCAACCTCTTTTCACTCTCCTCTTACACAGATAACCCCCTGGTATATAGGTATCTATTCTACTGGTTTTCTAATCCTATGTATATGATCACATTTTGTACAATTTGTAAGAGGTAATTTTTTCTACCACATTCAGTCTGTGGGGTTACCCTTTGATTTCAGAGATGGTGACATATAATATACTTTTCTCACTTCAATAGGAATTGGGACTCCACCCCTATTAAGAATCATGAAATGGAAAGTAAATCAGTATTTTAGTGCAGCTAATGTTAAAATGTGTATTTTTTTTACTTTGCTTGTTGAATATATAGCAGTGTAAAACAAAAAATATGCATTCTATTATTTACTATCACTTATATTATTAATTTATAATAACTGCCACGACAGTTTCTCTACATGTGTCTACCCAATAACCTCTCTAGGGATTCATAACTCTGAGGGTCTGTTAATCCCCTGAGAATCTATGCAAAAATATTATCTATATGAGCATATTTCTAGGGGAAAAAAAGTACACAAAAATGTACCTGACACTATTAGTCACCAAGGAAAAGTGAATCAAAACCATATGATAAGACTTCATACTCACTAGGATGGTTATAATCAAAATGTCAGATTACAACAAGTGCTGGCAAAGACGCCAAGAGATTGGAACCCTCGTACACTGCTGGTGGGAATGTAAAATGGTGCACGTTCTGAAATTCCTCAAATGATTAAACAAACAGTTACCAACAATTCTCATCCGAGATATAACTAAGAGAAATAAAAACATATATCCACAAAAAAACTTGTATATAAAGTGAGTAGCCATTCCCTTTTCCGGGGAATCTTCCCAACCCAGGGATCAAACCCAGGTCTCCTGTGTTGCAGCCAGATTCTTTACCATTTGAGCCACCAGGGAAGCCCATATAAATAGTCACAGTAGCATTATTCATAATAGACAATAGGTGGAAATAGCCTAAATGACCATTAACTGATGCATAGATAAATAAAATTTGGTATACTCACAGAGTGGAGTAGTGTTGCACGTATAAAGGAATGAATGAAGTAGTTATACACACTACAACATGGATGAAACTTGAAAACATGCTCAATGAAAGTAGTTAGTGACCAAAGACCACATATTATATGATTTCCTTTATATGAAATATCTAGAATAGGCCATCGGTGTTTGCTTAGGCCTGGGGGTATAGAGTAATAAGGGTAAAAACTAAAGTGTATGGGTGGGTTTTGGTGTGATAGATACCATATTGTAACCTAAAATGCACTGTTTTAAAGTGTATAATTCAGTGACATTTAATACATTTACAATGTTCATGCCTGGAAAATTCCATGGACAGAGGAACCTGGAAGGCTGCAGTCCATCAGATTGCAAAGAGTCAGATACTATTTAACAACTGAGCGCAATATTGTGCAAACACCACCATGCTACCGTTCCAGAAATTTTTCATCACCCCAAGAGGAATCTCTATACAATTTGAGTCTTCTCCAACACCACAGTTCAAAAGCATCAATTCTTCGGTGCTCAGGTTTCTTTATAGTCAACTCTCACATCCATACATGACCACTAGAAAAACCATAGCCTTGGCTAGATGGACCTTTGTGGACAAAGTAATGTCTTTGCTTTTATGCTGCCTAGGTTGGTCATAACTTTCCTTCTAAGGAGCAAGAGTCTTTTAATTTCATGGCTGCAATCACCATCTGCAGTGATTTTGGAGCCCAGAAAAATAAAGGCAACCACTGTTTCCACTGTTTCCCCACCTATTTCCCATGAAGTGATCGGACCAGATGCCATGATCTTCGTTTTCTGAATGTTGAGCTTTAAGCCAACATTTTCACTCTCCTCTTTCACTTGCATCAAGAGGCTCTTCAGTTCTTCTTAACTTTCTGCCATAAAGGTGGTATCATCTGCATATCTGAGGTTATTGATATTTCTCCTGGCAATCTTGATTCCAGCTTGTGCTTCCTCCAGCCCAGCATTTCTCATGATGTACTCTGCATATAAGTTAAATAAGCAGAGTGACAATATACAGCCTTGATGTAATCCTTTTCCTATTTGGAATCAGTCTTTTGTTCCATGTCCAGTTCTAAGTGTTGCTTCCTGACCTGCATACATTTAATCTTTAAGGTTCCTAATAAGTAATACTTTATTAGACAATTTCAACTTAAGGTTTATGAAATTAATGCAAATTAATTTATTTTAAATTATTCCAGAAGAACACATGTTTAAAATTATTCTCATATATTTGCTTATAGAAGACTTCAGTGGTCACTCTTCATTTTTTAGAGAAAGAAACTGGTCCTCAAAGAGCCAGTAGTAGGTAGAATGGTACAAAGTAGCAAATTTTCCACTACCAAAAAGCACAGAGCTATGTTTCATGATCAAGGGTAGTAGTTATATGAGCCTAAGATAATTATTTCCTGTCTCCCATACATAACTAGTTGAACTTAAAAAAAAAAAAAACAGATTTACTGGCACATAATTGACATACAATAAACACACAGTTTAGAGTATACAATCTGTAAGGACTGATTGATAAAAGTATCTACCTATGAAACCATCACCATGATCAAGATATTGAACGTATAAATTACCCACAAGTTTCCTGGTACCCCTTCTTTATGCCCCTCTTCTTTCAAAACACTCATCTTTCTGTCACTATCAATCAGTTTGCATTTTATAGTCTTATATAAACAGAATCATGTTGTATATATTCTTTTTTTCTTAAAAATTACTGTTTTGAGATTTATCTGTCTTGTTACATGTATCAGTAGTTCACTATTTTTATTGCTCAGTAGTATTTTGTTATATGCATGTAAACCGTTTGGTTATTCATTCACTTGTTGATGGACATTTAGGTTGTTTTCAGTTTGAGGTCTATTACAGATAAAGCTGCTCTGGACATACATGTTTGCATCTTTGTTTGCATATATATTTCCTTTATTCTTGGATAAATATCTAGACATATAATTGATGACTTAGATAGTCAGTATACGTTTAACTGTATTAATTTTTGTAAGCTTTTTTTTTGGAAAAACTTTTTTTAGAATAATTTTAGAATTACAGAAAAATTATAAAGATAGTGTCCTCTTCTCTCTGGGTGCTATAAATTTCACAGATTGAGTGGGTTAAACAACATTTATTTATCATAGTTCTAGAGACTTGGAAGTCCAAAATCAAGCCACCAGCACATTCAGTGGCTGATGAGGGCCCACTTCTTAGTTGATAGTTGGCCTTTTCCCTACTGTATTCTCACTGGGCCTCGCATGGCAAAAGAGGCCAGAGAGCTCTCTGGAGTGTCTTTTATAAGGGCTGCTGCTGCTGCTGCTAAGTCGCTTCAGTCGTGTCCGACTCTGTGCAACCCTGTAGATGGCAGCCCGCCAGGCTCCCCCATTCCTGGGATTCTCCAGGCAAGAACACTGGAGTGGGTTGCCATTTCCTTCTTCAATGCATGAAAGTGAAAAGTGAAAGTGAAGTCGATCAGTTGTGTCCAACTCTTAGCGACCCCATGGACTGCAGCCCACCAGGCTCCTCCGCCCATGGGATTTTCCAGGCAAGAGTACTGGAGTGGAGTGCCATTGGCACTAATCTTAATTCATTACAGTCTCTTTTGGCTCAGTGGTAAAGTATCCGCCTGCCAATCAGGAGACACAGGTTCAGTTCCTGGGTCAGGAAGATCCCCTGGTGAAGGAAATGACAACCCACTCCAGTATTCTTGCCTGGATAATCCCATGGACAGAGGAGCCAGATGGGCTACAGTCCATGGGGTCACATAAGAGTCAGATACGACACGGCGACTAAACACAACAAATCTCATTCATTAGAGCACCTTTCTCATGAACTAAGCACCTCCCCAGAGCCTCGCCTTCTAGTACCATCCCATTAGGGGGTTAGGATTTCAACAAATGAATTGGGAAAGGAAGAATAAACATTCAGTTTATAGCAGATCATATAGAAAGTTTGTATATACCTCCAATACCCAGTTTTTCTTGTTATTAGCATCTTAAATTACTATGGTATTTTTGTTAAAATTAAAGAACCAAAATTGATACGTTATTATTAACTTAAGTTAATATTTCTCTCAAATGTCCTTATTTTTTACTTTTGCATGCTCAGTCACTCAGTCATGTCCAACTCTCTGCATCTCCATGGACTATAGCCCACGAGGCTCTTCTGTCCATGGGATTTCCCAGGCAAGAATACTGCAGTGGGTTGCCATTTCCTTCTCCAAGAGATCTTCTTGACCCAGGGATTGAACCCACATCTTCTGCATCTCCTGCATAGGCAGGTGGATTCTTTACCACTAAGCCACCTGGGCAGCCTTCTAACTATCCTCTTTTTCTACAGGATTATCTAACTTTTTCAGAATCTGCTAAACTACACTCAAACGTGGTTATACCATTTCACAAAAGAAAAGTTAGGCCGTGCAGTTGCTCTAGCAGCAAATAACTAGAGTAGTGGGAGACAAAGCACACATATGTGAAATAGTTTAATCCAATCCTAGACATTATATTAAGTACAAAATTAATCAACCAAGTATTAAGTGCTATAGGAAGTCAACCTTTCAGGACTTGCAAAACGTCATTGTTTATTTCATTCTGTTACATCCTATTTTCCACCATCTGCAACCCTTCCTGTAACAAAGGGTACATACCTATATTTGCAGGGGAGGAAAGTAACATGGAATTTGTTTTGAAAATTTCACAAAACCTTACCAGCTAACTAGAGAATGCCAACAAAGAGGCAGGGAATCCTGGCCAAGAGAAACACACAGTCAGCCATTTTGTAATATTAATTATATGATCTATGATCTATTTGGGAGCTTGTGTGGGTGTGGGAATTCCTTCAGGCTATGGCCATTTATGCTAACACACAAGTTAATTACTAGATTCTGTCTTCTGGCTTCCAAAACCAATGTCCTTGAAAGAAGATTTTTATACCACATGGTGGATTGAAACAAATCTGGTAGCTTTATCAAACATAGTTGCTAATCATACCATTTAGCTCCACCAAGAAAAGATCTGCATTCTTTCATAGCCCACGTGTATTCTCCAAAGGGAACAGTTCTGACAGCAGAATGCTGAAGATGTTAAGTAGAAGATTCCCCTCAAAAGAATTTCTGCAAGCAAAATTTCCATCTGGATGCATGGTTCTACCTCAGGGTATTGTGTTTGTTTCATATTTTAATTGAATCACATCTCTTGTGTTGTGCATATATGTCAGAAGTGCACTACCCACTAGTTCTAAGAAGTGGGAATGTAAATAAATTGCTTTCAAGCAGTTAACTTATGGAGAAGCCACCACCACGCAATGGATCTGGCAAGACTAACCACACTGCCTAGGTTCTCCATTACCTGGGCAACAGCTTGAACTTGAAGTGTGTGTTGTACACTTTTTATCTCTTAGTATTGCCTCAGAGGAGTAGAGACTTTGAAGAAAAAAAAAATCTACCTAAGGAAAAAGCTTGGATATTTATCAAAGTCTTGATGAAATAATGTTACTCAGACTATAGTCAGTATAGCCTCTTTATTCAGCAGTTCCCTTGTAGTTTGACTAGCATATTTGATCAAATCGTGACCAGGATTTTGGAGTTCTCACTGTTTTCTGGGTTACTCTGGCCGCCATAGTTACTTGTATCTCCTTACTTGCAACCTATTACCAGAGATTCAAACTCCACTCTAGGCATACAGATTCCCCTTTATCTCCTGTTAGGCAGAAATTGGCATAGCCCTAACAAAGTCTATGATGTTGCTAAGAGATTGAGCCCTAAGAAAATTTGAACCTAAATGTAGTATCAAATCACAGCTGCCAGCCTATCAAACTATATCACAGCCTTTCCACAGACTCCAAAAGATGTCATCTGTAGGGATGTTAAGGGAATTTTGCATGAGCAGTAGCATAAACTGCAACTGTGAAGAACTGGTTATTTTTACCTACCATTTTAAAGTCCTTGCAACAAGCTGCTCTCTACAAGCTCCGTGTCTATTTAGACAAATCAAATAATTACTTGAAGGAGAGCCAGTAGAAACTATCATTAGGAGAGGACTTCCTAATTTCTGTCCCTCTGTTTAAAGTTAATGGGAACAGCTTGTGAAGTAGGATAAGAGAGTTCATGAAAAGGAGCAGTCTTTGGGTATGAGCATTCTAGCAAGGCCATCCCAGTTCCACACCTTTACATAATTTCCTTTTGATTAATCTTACCAGAGACTTGAGAATTAAAAAAAAATTGCAGCGAGGTATATATTCCACAGTTCTAATAAAAAATGCCAGAGAAATTGAACTAATCCTATTAAACAAGAAATAATAGTCTTTAAGCTTCCCTGCAGGGTTGTGAATTGCATCAGATTGTCGATGGAGACTGCATGAATTTCAGTGCAATTGCTTTGCTCCAATGGAGAGTAATTTTCTATTATAAATTTCACTTTACAAATCTCCCTATCAATAGCTAATGTTTTTCCCCCAGGCAATACCATAAAACAAGTTTACCAAATCTTTTATAATTCTTGACCTGGAAAACGTATTCAATTTATCTTAAGGCTTTTCAGACAAGATTGCTAAAATGCAAATAATACAATTTACTTTCAGTTCCTAAAAGTCTGTAAGTTGAATATGGACTTTGTAAGTTCTGTTTTTTTCACTCGTGCTTCTAGCACTGTCCAGCCTTCTGTTTCCATCCATTTTTAACCTTAATGTATACATTTCTTGAGTGAGTCAAATACTCTTTAACAAAGGAGGGAATGGAATACAGGTATGAAAGGATTTTATTCTTAAAATAGGGTGAGTCTATGCTAAAGACACAAAATAACCTGTTAACATCTCACCAATTTAAACAAATAATATGGAGCTGTGAATATAATTTTTTGCCACACAGCCCAAGGCAAAATAAAGGGGTCTGTATTGACAACTCTCCATCATGCTTGTTCAGCGCCTTAAAACATCCCCACCTGCTCTGGCTGCCTCCAAACTGAGTTTAAAATGTCACCAAACAACCCCCAAACACGCACATCATCTCTTCTTTTCTTCCACTCTCAGTTCATCCCACTGGAAGAAGGAATATTAATTGATCACTTTGCCTTTGATTTAAATAAGTTTCTAATCTTATCACACCTATTTGTAAGTATAGATTTCATAAATCATGAGGAGGCTTCAGTGAAAAGGTAAACTTCATAAGCAGCATGCTGCTGCTAAGTTGCTTCAGTTGTGTCCGGCTCTGTGCGACCCAAGATGGGAGCCCACCAGGCTCCCCCATCCCTGGGATTCTCCAGGCAAGAACACTGGAGTGGGTTGCCATTTCCTTCTCCAATGCATGAAAGTGAAAAGTGAAAGTGAAGTCACTCAGTCGTGCCCCACTTCGCGACCCCATGGACTGCAGCCTACCAGGCTCCTCCATCCATGGGATTTTCCAGGCAAGAGTACTTGAGTGGGTTGCCATCACCTTCTCCACATAAGCAGCTTAGTTTTACCCAAAGGCAACCTAATGGTCACTTATATGAAGAATGATTTTTGATTAGCTATTCATAGCTACTATTCACAGCTTCACTTCCACAGTGGGTCTTAACCTTGACCTAGGCATAAAATATTTAAAACCTGCCTAAGACATATTTGTTCTCTCTCTTCATTTACTAAACAGATTATAGATGCCTAGTCTCAAATATGGTGTTTTGTGTTATAAGCTTCTCTATGCAAGAACATATAATTAGTAAATAATAAAACTAATTCCTGCATGTTTTTATACTACACAGTATATTGCAAAAAATTTTTGACATCCTAAATTACATTGAATTTTTATAACATTTGAAATAAATCATATCAGTTTATTTTACACATTAAAAAATCTGAAGTTTAGAGACTGAGAAAGATCAGTTCTTGGGCAGTTGATTCACAGTTCCAATGGAGCTAGAATGACTTTATCAGAACACAGCTAGCAAGAATCCTCAATTGCTCAGAATTATCTCTTGTAGTCCACACTTAGGATATAAAGAGCCAAAACCTGCTTGGGACTGAAAGAGTAAAATTAGTTTGGACTGAGAATAAGCAGTCCAGCTATTAATCAGGCTGGGAGGACAGACAGATAAAGCCAGCTGCAAAGTTAACAGAAAACAGTTTCTCCCAAGGTTGTGAAGCAGTTGTAAT
Organism: Ovis canadensis; assembly: GCF_042477335.2. Classification (NCBI taxonomy): domain Eukaryota; kingdom Metazoa; phylum Chordata; class Mammalia; order Artiodactyla; family Bovidae; genus Ovis; species Ovis canadensis. The sequence goes on from NC_091727.1 coordinate 133,670,652, forward strand.
GACCCCTACCTCTTTTGAGTGACTACTGCTTTTTTCTCAGTGATCCTCAGACCTGCTTTGCTATTGTTATATTCCTTGGAATACCCAATTAGTAGACCACCTCCACCTCATGACAATACACAATTCCTACTGAATCCTCCTCCATCCCCACCAACTGCCTCAGAAGCTGCAATTAATTCAGAAATTATCCCTGCTTTTTTAGACCATTTTCAATCTTTTGTGAGAACCTAAACATTACAACAATTCTTTCTTCTTCCTTCAATCAAGAAACAACCCACAGGTCCTCTGGAGCATTCCTACCACAGTGGATCCAATCAATAAATCTTTTGTTTGTGTCAGCCTATGAATTTGATCCTGGTCTTTGACTAATAAGGCTTTAACAGGATTTTTTTTTAAAGCAAATGACACTAAAATAAAGATTTTGTTTATTTAAGAGGGTTTTTTTTAAATCTCCTATTAATGACATTCTCAATTATTCCTAGATAATTATTACTCATACTCAGAATAAAGACACAGAGACTTGCAACATATCTAGTCATCAAAGGAGGATTCAGCTTGGTTTAAGGGACTATTTACAATGAAGAGACACTGGAACAGCACATACAATTCAATATAAAACAAAAACAATTCAATTAAAAAATGAGCAGAAAACATGAATAGACATTTTTCAAAAGAGGAAATGCAGAAGGCCAACAGGCACATGACGATATGCTAAACATTAATCATCAGGGAAATGCAAAACCCACAATGAAAGATCACCTTACACCTGGTAGAATGGCTCTTATCAAAAAGAACACAAAAAATGTTGGTGAGGATGTGAAGGAAAAGGAACCCTAGTACACTGTTGGTGGGATTGTCAATTGCTGCAGCCAGTGTGGAAAAATATGGAGGTTCTTCAAAAAACTAAAAACAGAACTACCCTATGATCCAAGAATGACAAGTTTTATTTTATTTTGGAGGAGTCAGTTCTCTTTCCTCTATTTCATGTGTGACTTAAAAAAATTCCAGTTTTATTGAGGTATGATTGATGGATAAAAGTTGTATATATTTAAGGTATACAATGTAGTGTTTTGGTATATGTATACATTGTGAAAAGATTGTCACATTCAACTAATTAACATATCCATCACCACACAGTTATCATGTGTGTGTATGTGGTAAAAACACTTGAGATTTACTCTCCTCTCAAAATTCAAGGATACAGTACAGTATCATTGAATAGTCACCATGCTATACATTAGGTACTCTGAAAGGACTCATCTTATAATTGAAAGTTTGTACTCTTTGACCAGCATTTCCCCATTTCATCCACTGAGCAGCATCTCCCTATTTCTTCTACCCTCCAGTTCCTGATTCTTTAGATCACCATTCTGTTACTATTAGTTTGGCTTTTCGAGAGTCCATATATAAGTAATATCAGACAATACTTTTCAGTATTTTTCATTCTCTGTCAATTTATTTCACTTAGCATAATATTCTCCAAATTCCCCTGCTGCTGCTGCTAAGTCACTTCAGTCGTGTCCAACTCTGTGCGACCCCATAGACGGCAGCCCACCAGGCTCCCCTGTCCCTGGGATTCTCCAGGCAAGAACACTGGAGTGGGTTGCCATTTCCTTCTCCAATGCAAGAAAGTGAAAAGTGAAAGTAAAGTGGCTCAGTCGTGTCCGACCCTTAGTGACCCCATGGACTGTACCCTACCAGGCTCCTCCTTCCATGGGATTTTCCAGGCAAGAGTACTGGAGTGGGATGCCATTGCCTTCTCCGCCAAATTCCCCTATGTAGTTACAAATTGCAAGATTTTCTCTTTTTTGAGTCTGAATAATATTCTATTGTACATATAAACCACATATTCTTTTTCTGTTTACCTACTGATAAACATTAGTTTCCATATCTTGCCTAATATGAATAATGCTGAAATGAACATGAGAAGGCAAATATCTTTTTGAGATCCTTATTTCATTTCCTTTGATATATGCCTAAAAGTGAGATTGCTGAATCATATGGTAGTTCTACTCTAAATTTTTGGAAGAATCTCTGTACTGTTTTCCATAGTGGTTGCACGTTAGTTTAAAGGGTTCCCTTTTCTCCACATTCTTGCCAGTATTTCTGGTAATAACCATTCTAACAGATTTGAGATGACTACATTGTGATTTTTATTTGCATTTCCCTCATGATAGTGAATTCGAGCACCTTTTCATATATTTGTTGGATATTTGTATGCCTTCTTTCGAGAAATGTCTGTTTAGGTCCTTAGCTCATTTTTTTCAAACAAGTTGTCTGTCTGTCTCTCTGTTTTTTATATTGAGTTGTAAAAAGGTCTTTATATATTTTGGATATTAGCCCTTTATCAAATATATGGTTTGCAAACATTTTATTCCATTCTCTAGGTTACATTTTCACTCTCATTTTATAGAGGTATAATTGACATACACCATTATATTAGTTAAGCTCACATAGTTAACATAATTAACTCTTTTTTAAAAACGTGGTGAGAATGTATAAGATCTAATCTCAGCAACATGATTCAACATAGTTTTGGAAGTTTTAGCCACAGCATTCAGAGAAGAAAAAGAAAACTATAAAACACTAATGAAAGAAATCAAAGAGGACACAAATAGATGGAGAAATATACCATGTTCATGAATTGGAAGAACCAATATAATGAAAATGAGTATACTACCCAAAGCAATCTAAGACTCAATGCAATCCCTATCAAGCTACCAACAGTATTTTTCACAGAACTAGAACAAATAATTTCACAATTTGCATGGAAATACAAAAAACCTCGAATAGCCAAAGCAATCTTGAGAAAGAAGAATGGGACAGGAGGAATCAACCTGCCTGACTTCAGGCTATACCACAAAGCTACAGTCATCAAGACAATATGGTACTGGCACAAAGACAGAAACATAGATCAATGGAACAAAATAGAAAGCCCAGAGATAAATCCATGCACCTATGGACACCTTATCTTTGACAAAGGAGGCAAGAATATACAATAGAGAAAAGACCATCTCTTTAACAAGTGGTGCTGGGAAAACTGGTCAACCACCTGTAAAAGAATGAAACTAGAACACTTTCTAACACCATACACAAAAATAAACTCAAAATGAACTAAAGATCTAAATTTAAGACCAGAAACTATAAAACTCCTAGAGGAAAACATAGACAAAACACTCTCTGACATAAATCACAGCAGGATCCTCTATGACCCACATCCCAAAGTAATGGAAATAAAAAGAAAAATAAACAAATGGGACCTAATTAAACTTAAAAGCCTTTACACAATGAAGGAAACTATAAGCAAGGTGAAAAGACAGCCTTCAGAATGGGAGAAAATAATAGCAAACAAAGCAATGGACAAATAATTAGTTTCAAAAATATACAAGTAGCTCCTACAACTCAATTCAAGAAAAATAAACAGCCCAATCAAAAAATGGACCAAAGAAAGAAACAGAGATTTCTCCAAAGAAGACATACAGATGGCTAACAAACACAGGAAAAGATGCTCAACATCACTCATTATCAGAGAAATACAAATCAAAACCACAATGAGGTACCATCTCACACCGGTTAGAATGGCTGCTATCCAAAGTCTACAAACAATAAATACTGGAGAGGGTATGGAGAAAAGGGAACCCTCTTACACTGTTGGTGGAAATGCAAAATAGTATAGCCACTATGGAAAACAGTATGGAGATTCCTTGAAAACTGGAAATAGAACTGCCATACAACCCAGCAATCCCACTGCTGGGCATACACACCAAGGAAACCAGAATTGAAAGAGATACATGTACCCCAATGTTCATCGCAACACTATTTATAATAGTTAGGATATGGAAGCAATCTATATGTCCATCAGCAGATGAATGGATAAGAAAGCTGTGGTACAATGGAATATTACTCAGCCATTAAGAAGAATACATTTGAATCAGTTCTAATGAGAGGGATAAAACTGGAGCCTATTATACAGAGTGAAGTAAGCCAGAAAGAAAAACACCAATACAGTATACTAATGCATATAGAAGGAATTTAGAAAGATGGTAATGATAACCCTATATGCAAGACAGCAAAGGAGACACAGATGTAAAGAACAGTCTTTGGACTCTGTGGGAGAAGGTGAACATGGGATGGATTTGAGAGAATGGCATTGAAACATGTATATTATTATATGTGAAACAGATCGCCAGTCCCAGTTCGATGCATGAGACAGGGTGCTCAGGGCTGGTGCACTGGGATGACCCAGAGGGATAGGATAGGGAGGGAGGTGGGAGGGGGGTTCAGGATGGGGAACACATGTACACCCATAGCTGATTCATGTGAATGCATGGCAAAATCCACTATAATATTGTAAAGTATTTAGCCTCCAATTAAAATAAATAAATTAAAAATAATCTCAGCAACATTCAAGATTACAATATCATGTTACTGAGTATAGTCACCATGCTGTAAATCAGATCCTCAAAACTTTGTACAACTGCTTTTATTGCTATTATTATTGTTTTAAATAAGCTGTTACCTGTTAGATTAATTATGAATAGGAAAAGTAAGACATTTTACCTTTCTTCACTCCTATCTCTTCTTTTCATTATGAAGATCCAAATTTGACCTGTTTCATTTTCATTTTCCCTTAAGAATTTATTTTAACATTTTTTACAGTGCAGGTCTACTTGCAACAAATTCCCTCACTTTTTATTTGTCCGAAAAAGTCTTTATTTCTCCTTCACATTGGAAGGAAAAATGGATACAATATTCTAGGTTGGTTGTAAATTTATTTGAACACTTTCAATATTCCACTCCACTCTGTTCTTGCTTATATAGTTCCTAAAGATCTGTTTCTTATTCTTATTCCTCTATAGGTAAGTTTTTTTTTCTCCCTCTGAATCATTTCAAGATTTTTCTCTCATTTTTTCCCACTTTTTACAGTTAGAATATGATCTGTCAAGATGTAGCTTTTAAAATATTTACTCTGCTTGATATTCTCTGAACTTCCTGCATCTGTGTTCTGGTATCTTTGGAAAATTCTCAGTTACTATTACTTCTTATATTTCTATTGTTCCTTTCTCTTTCATAGTCTGGTGTTTTGTATTTTGGTAACATAGGGGCAGGAGGAGAAGGGGACAACAGAGGGTGAGATGGCTGGATGGCATCACCGACTCGATGGACATAAGTCTGGGTAAACTCCAGGAGTTGGTGATGGACAGGGAGGCCTGGTGTGCTGTGAATCATGGGGTTGCAGAGCTGGACACAGCTGAGCAACTGAACTGAACATAGACTATATGTATGTTACTCCTTTTGTAGTTATACCTCTGGTGTTCAATATTTTGTTCCTTTTTTGCCATGTTCTCTTCTCTTTGCATTTCAGTTTAGGAGATTTCTGTTGACTGTCTTCAAGATCACTTATTCTTTCTTTGGCCACATCCAGTCTATTAATGGCCCATGAAAGGCACTGTTTATTCCTATTACAATGTCTGTTTTCTAGCATTTCCTTTTGATTCCTTCTTAGAATTTCCATTATTCAGGTTATATTACCAATCTATTGTTTATACTGTTCACTTTTTCCATTGGAGACTAACTTATTAATCATGGTTATTTTATATTCTCATTCTGATCATTCTCTGCCATATATGAGTATGGTTCTGATGGTGGTGTTGTCTTTTCAAAACTTTTTCTTTTTAATATGTCTAATTTTTTTGTTTAAAAACCAGATGTAACATATCAGATAAAAGGAATTGAAGTAAACATGTCTTTAAAGTAAGATTTTATGTTTATGTGGCTAGGAGTTAAGCTGTGTTTCCTGTTTTCTGTAGTTGTAGGTATTCAGTTCAGTCACTCAGTCATGCCTGACTCTTTGCGACCCCATGAATCATAGCACACCAGGCCTCCCTGTCCATCACCAACTCCCGGAGCCTACCCAAATTCATGTCCATTGAGTCAGTGATGCCATCCAGCCACCTCATCCTGGGTCGTCCCCTTCTCCTCCTGCCCCCAATCCCTCCCAGCATCAGGGTCTTTTCCAATGAGTCAACTCTTCACATGAGGTGGCCAAAGTATTGGAGTTTCAGCTTCAGCATCAGTCCTTCCAATGAACAGCCAGGACTGATCTCCTTTAGGATGGATTGGTTGGATCTCCTTGCAGTCCAAGGGACTCTCAAGAGTCTTCTCCAATACCATAGTTCAAAAGCATCAATTCTTTGCCACTCAGCTTTCTTCACAGTCCAACTCTCACATCCATACATGACCACTGGAAAAACCATAGCCTTGACTAGATGGACCTTTGTTGGCAAAGTAATGTCTCTGCTTTTCAATATACCATCTAGGTTGGTCATAAGTTTCCTTCCAAGGAGTAAGCATCTTTTAACTTCATGGCTGCAGTCACCATCTGTAGTGATTTTGGAGCCCCAAAAGATAAAGTCTGACACTTTTTCCACTGTTTCCCCATCTATTTCCCATGAAGTGATGGGACCAGATGTCATGATCTTAGTTTTCTGAATATTGAGCTTTAAGCCAACTTTTTCACTCTCCTCTTTCACTTTCATCAAGAGGCTCTTTAGTTCCTCTTCACTTTCTGCCATAAGGGTGGTGTCATCTGCATGTCTGAGGTTATTGATATTTCTCCCTGCAATCTTGATTCCAGCTTGTGCTTCCTCCAGCCCAGCGTTTCTCATGATGTACTCTGCATAGAAGTTAAATAAGCAGGGTGACGATATACAGCCTTGACGTACTCCTTTTCCAATTTGGAACCAGTCTGTTGTTCCATGTCCAGGTCTAACTGGTGCAGGTGTAAAAGGCTAAAATTTCCTATAACGTACTTGTTTACATCTCCACTGTTTCTTTCAGTTCTCCTAGAGACTGCTTCTGAAACAGGGTCTGAGCCTGGCCATTCTTTCATCTGAAAGCCCTTGACTGGTATGGTGGTAAATATTCTATAACACTGTGATAAAGTCTTAGTCTTTCCATCAGCTTGTGCCTTCAGGCTCTGACCTTTACAAATGCTTCTCAGCTTTCCTCCTTTTCTTAGATGAAACAGAAAGGCTTGAGGAGGCTGGAGTTAGATACTTCTCTTTCCTCCAGTTTCGGTAAAACTTGAAATTTAGGTAATTTAGGCTCTGCTAAAGAAGTTTCCCTTGAGGGCATGTCTTTGTTAAGAAGAAAGAGTGCTCTAGGCTCCTTTCAAGATAGTTGCCTTTCCCTCCTCCCTTGCCCAAAGGGTAAAGGAACATGTCTCTGATCTTCACCCTGAAACCCTGGACAGGCTCTTGGAAGCAAAGCTCATGAAAGTATGAGGCACCCCTAAGATTAGATCTCATGGAGTTTCGTTAACTTTCAAGCTAGTCCATACTAGCCCTACAGTGACTCATCAATTAATTGTTTTTTATTCGTATTGGTTCCTCTTCCTGGGTTTCTGCTCCCAGGGCACTGTGATTCTCGGTCTTTGCCTCACTATCTCAAATTCGCAGAGCAGGAGTTTGCCCTGTGACCTCAATTCTCTGATGGACCTAAGAAGAGTTGTTGGCTTCCATTTTGTTCACTTTTTTCTTGTTTTAAGGGTGAGAGTGAAAACTTCCAAACTTTTCTAGCATGACTTTTTAAATAATAGGTCTTAACAATAAAACTTTTAAAAGTAGTGATTTCTGTTACCTGAATTTAGTGTTTTTTATTTTGTCAGTATTCACTGTTGCCTATAACTTGCCTTCAATATTAACCCTTGGAGTGAGATACTTCTGAAGTTATTTGAAGTATATCCCAGGATCCCCTCATTTGTATCCCCCATTCCAAAACCAGTCCCTTCAGTGTCAAACATTCTGCGAAAACCTATTTCTGTCTTCTCTCCTAGAAAATGCTTCCTTCTTCCTTTTGTTTAGGCAGAGTCTTCTTAAGCCATCTCCAGCTACTTCAGTAAATAATAGTCTGTTCTTGTTGTTTTTTTGACATTCCATTGTAAGCATGACTACACCACCCTGTTTTACCTCATTCCCCCTATAATTTTTTCAGCTATGTAGATTTTGTTCCCTTGTTTAAATGTTAATGCTTACTGGGAGCAGGCACCTGATCTTTTAATGCTTACATTTCTCTAACACCAGTATCTATCCCAGAGCTAGGCACTTAGGGGAATGACAAAGAATCATTGATAGATTGTTATATATCAGTATTTGTTAGGAAATTGTGACTGCTCTACAGAGTGATTTATAGACGTAACACCAACTTGCTCTTTAATTCCAAAAAAGCAAGTCCCCTCTATATTTTCAAAAGCTGATAATTAAGACACCTCATATATATTAATAGATGGATGAAGGATCATTTTTCAAATCCTCTCTCCAGATTCTTTCTGCAGCCTGTGAAGAGCTGTTTTTGGAAACTGCATTAGAAATGAAGAGGGAAAGGCTTGGTCTGGCGGGACAGGATCAGCTTTCTGCCTCATGCCTGGCAAAGGCTGTGGCTGCCCTACACGTGAAGCTTTAAATCAAATTTAACTTGTGGTGCTTAAGCAGCTTCTGGCATTAAAGGGGGTTATTCCATAGAGGGTCACACAGAACTAAAAAATTGCATATAGTGCGATTTGCACATAGCAGGGAGAAAATGGAGTAAAATTCAACATAAACTGTGAAGACAGTAAATTCCCATTTTTCCTTGTTTAGGTTTATGTTGGGATAGGGGAAAGAGAGGAGAACTGCAAGTTTAGCCAAGAAGAAAAATATTAATAGACTACCAGCAAAATACGATTAAGAAAATTCTTATACTAAGGAGATGTATTCAAGTTATAAATGCTAGTATTATAAACTCTCTGATATGTATGTTATTGGAAGGTAACAGAAATAGGGTTAATTTTAAAAATATGTATTGGGGATATAATCTGTGTTTAGGATTTCAGTATGGGGGAGTCTCAGATTCCAAGAACTCCCTTCCACCAACCCAACTTTAAGCCTTCCCTTTTCTCAGAGGGAATCCAGAAGAGATTCATCCAAGCCAAATTTAAGTATCAACATGTATAAATACAAATATATTTGGAGGAACCAAAATTTAAACAGCTTCCCTTTGGATAATGAAATGTTGGTGTTTAATAATATTCATTTGCACTTGCATCTGCTATTTAATCTTAAAATCACTTTAAACCATTTTACCCCCACAACAAAGTTAAAGAGGGTAGGTATTTTTCCCAACTTAAAGATGAGTTATATTAAGGCGCCATTGAGTTAATTACTTTGTAAGAATCCAGCTTGAGCTTGTAAGTGGGAGGCCCATATTTATAACCCAGTTTTTGCTGAGTACAGTTGTCTTTTCCAACTTTATGCTAAATGCCAGTACATCAGAATGTTCTTCACTGCCTTCAGAACCAAGTATCCAAAAAGGAGATGAGAATTTCCCTCTTGCAAATTCATATATTTAACAACCTCACCCTAGACCTTAATGGCAGGCTTTCCACTACTTAGACTCACAATTTGCTCTTTCTCTGGTTGAAAACAGGAGATAGAAAGTAAAAGTCAACAGGGTACCCACTTTCACCTCACCCAGGAGGCAGCTGGCCACTGGTGAGAATATAGCTCTCCAAAGAAACAAGAGACGCACCCCTCAGGAAAGTTTCCTGGCAACTCAGCTCCTCTGTGAAGAACAACTGTTACTGGCCATTCAAGACCTGTAACCTCACTTGAGAAAGCAAAAGGCAGAACTATGAAAAAAAATACACATAAGGCAGTTTCTCTTGTGTGGGTAGGAGGGTGCAGAGGGAAGGAGAAAGACAAATGGCGAGCAATGTCGTGGAGGGGTGGGAAGCAGAGCCCCAGTAGTACACTGGAGGATTAGGGGTATATGCCTGCATTGGACAAAAGGCAGGAGAAAGTAGAGAACAGTCTTCTTATTGATATTTGGGGATAGAATGCCACTAACCACCCTTGGTTTATTTCTTATAAAGCAATTCTTTTCAAGGTCCCCCTTTATAACTGTCTTACCCCCTGTTGTCAAAACTCTAATACAAACCCTACATTTCTACAGATTTTTCCCCTTCATGTCATGATGCAAAAATCCAATTTGTTTTCATAAGCTCAGCTTAGAATATGGAGCCCAGTGTTTCCTCCTGTTTGCTACACAAATCATACTGGCTTCATTTATCAAAGCGTAGTGGCATGTTAATATTTCTTTTTGCTGAGTGAATTCCTCACTTTTTTCCTTTCCCATCTGATCTTCACATTAAAAGTCACTTTTTGTGTTTTCTTTTTGAAGTTTCTGCACATACACCCATCAGCCTACTGGAGACCTTAATGAGCTACATAACTATCTTCAGTCTTTGCATGACTGGGCTCTCCCCAAATCAAACCAATTTAGCCAAGAGTACTTTCCTTTATTTCAGGCTCCTCAAAGAGCATCTTGGAGAAAAAGAAGTTGAGTTGGCACTCATCTTTGATTCAGTGGTGGAGGCTGACCTGGCGAATTATACCTGCCATGTGGAAAATCGAAATGGACGAAAACATGCCAGTGTTCTGCTGCGTAAAAAGGGTATTCATTTTTATAACTGTTACTATAGTTTGTTTAGCTACGTAGTAACTGTTGAAGTCAGGTATGTTTCCTGGCCTGATCTTATTATCCAGTATAAATTTCTATTAATTATTCTTTTATTTTTAAGGAAAAATCTCTCTTTTGCTGTGGATATTACCATAAAATGCCTATGGTCTTTCATATCATTAGAAAATGGACAGATGACATGAAATACTGTTAAACTGTGTTAAATCCAGTGAGATTGCTGGGCCATACGGTAGTTTTATTCCTATTTTTTAAAGGAATCTACATACTGTTCTCCATAGTAGTTATACCAGTTTGCATTCCCACCAACAGTGTAAGAGAGACTCTGTGACAGCCTGGAGGGATGGGGTGGGAAGGAGGTGGGAGGCGGGTTCAGGATGGGGGGAACAAATGTATACCTATGGCCGAGTCATACTGATATATGGTAAAAAACCATCACAATATTGTAAAGTAATTTGCCTCCAATTGAAATAAATAAAAATTTTTAAAAATTGAGTGAGATGAAAAAATACCTTGGTTATAAGTATTACATAAAATTTGATGGGCATTGATATTTAAATTTTTCTCTATAGTTCACCTTCATCTTATATTGCTTAGATAGAATACTAGAGGTTTTACTATTAGATAAGAAACAGTCACTTATTAAATTCCCTGTCTAGAATTATAGAAATAAGGACTAGTATCATAGAATATTTTACCATTGTTATAATGTAGATTATGAACAGTATTTCATGAGATGACCTGGTGTTCAAGGCCTTTAGCAGGTGCATATAGTTTTAAATAGTTTGGCCTTTATGTAGATCACTCTCCAGAGATGACTCCATATGGGGTAGAAATTGCATATAATGGGCAAAGAAAAGAAACTATAAATTTACAAATAAAAGAGAGAAAAGTAAACATAGGAATAACAATTCTGGCACCTGGAGCAGCTTCCGAGATTGGCTCTTGCCCTGCCACGACTCCTGATTACTGCAAAAGACAAAACACTTTCTGTATATGTGCACCTAGCGCAGGTTTTGTAAATGTAACTGAACAAATGTTCTCAGTGTTCTTCTAGTCTAGGCTACAGAGCAATAGAACAGATTCAATCAGCAAGGTCACTAGTTGTACCTTGTAGCCAAGATAGAATTTCTATTTTCCCACCAGCTCGAATACTTGACCTTGCCCAGCAGCTCTAGGAGAAGCAGAGAAATGTCATTAGTCTGAGAATAAAGCTTTTATCTCTTTAGCACCATTTCTTACTATGCTGGACATGATTTTATTTTAAAACAATGGAGTGTTTAAGTATAGAGGAGTCTAACATGGACAGTGAAGAGACCCTGCTTCAGGAGATCCCAGTGCAGTCACTGACTTAGCTGCCTGCCTTAGTAGGACTAACTTGTCTGATTAGACAGCCTAAACCTTAGTTTCCTCATCTATAAAATAGGGGTAATAATACCTACCTTGCAGAGTCACTTTGAGGTTCAAATAATAATGATATGATATGAAGTATATCATGCTCAAAGTGTTATTAAATGGAATTTGTATGCACTTAGCAACCACTTGTCCACCTACATGAAAGGCAGACATTGATCATGTCCAAATAACCTTGTTGCAAGGATAGTTTTGTTCCTGTTCATCTCACTCTCATTTTAGGCTTAGAGATCCTCCAAGCCAGACTCGACTGCACCTAAGTATCCTCAGTAACTTGGGCAGTGTCTCACCACTAATAGGCACTTAGAATCCCTTCTGGTTAATGAAAGAATAATGTTCTCTTTTATTATTGAGGAGCATGTATAGCAAGCATTGTGTTAGGTATTAGGAAATAGAAATCCCTAAGTCTGCATGGGGTTTATAGTCTGCAGGGCAGTGATGGTACAAAGAAAGACAAACCTTACTCATGAAACAAAAAATTGCACAAAATAGATGAAGTGGTTACAATTAAAAACTTTCTCAGAGGAAAAATAATGAGGAGGGTCTTATCATATAGTCAGTCAGTAGAGGTAGAAATAGCCTTGAGTTTTAAAATAAATCCATTTTCCTTTGATAAGTAAAGTTACCACTAGCTGCCCTTCACTTCCAATAATCTGACACTAGAAACCAAGGTACACTCTAAAACTGCTGCCTCCCCTGGCTTCTAAAAGGAAATGTGTCTAAATCATGAATAACTGAGAATATTAATCCCCATCTTTCTAAACATTAGAGTTCCCCAGGTTTCAGGTCCCCTCTTCTCAGTCCCTAGATGATTTCATTCCATCTCCACCTCAGTTTTGCTCATGATTTATTTGCTGCCATCTCCCAAATTTGTCTTCAGCTTGGACTTCTCGCCTAAACTCCAGAGTTGTATTCCTAACTGCCTATTCCACAGCAATTCAAAAACTCCACTAGTAAGCATATCTAGTAGGCATATCAAGCTTCACTTGTCCCACACAGGATTCCTGATTTCTCCTCCCTATAAACTTGATCCTCCAGTTGCCTTCTCCATCTCCATCACCATCCTTCCAGTTGCTCAGGCCAAATGTCCTTGGAGTCATCCTTGACTTTTTCTTTTCTATACTCACACATGCTTTATCTAGTTTAGCAGGAAGTTCAATGGCTATGCCTTTACAACACATCTACACTGAGCACTTTCCCCACCTTTATTGTTACCATCTAAGTCTGAGCCACCAGCATCAATTACCTGGCTCACTGCATTTCCCCCCTAACTGGTCTCCCCACTTGCCCCTTGTTCCCTTACAGTCTAATCTCAACACAGTATCTGGATTCATCCTTTAAATACTCAGGTCAGATCGTATCATTTCTCTAGTCAGAACCATCCAATTACAGAACCTTCAGTTCCTTGGTAACTCAGTCGGTAAAGAATCTGCCTGCAATGCAGGAGATGTGGGTTTGATCCATGGGTCTGGAAGATCCCCTGGAGAAGGGAGTGGCTACCCACTCCAGTATTCTTGCCTGGGAAATCCCAAGGAAAGAGGAGCCTGGTGGGCCCCAGTCCATAGTATCACAAGAGTCAGACCTGATGTAGCAACTAACCACACCACCACCACGCTAATGAAACCCCAAATCTTTGCCATGTCCTCCAAGACATTTCTGATCTCATTTTCTACCACAATCTGCCTTAAACTTTGCATACACTAGCCTCCTTTTTATTTCTCATGCTCACCAAGCATGGTCCTGGTTCCTGATCTTTGCACTTGCTACTTCCTCTGCCTGGAACACTCTGTCCCCAGCAGTTCCTATGACTCACTCGCTCTTTTCTTACAGGTCTCTGTTTAAATACTACCTATTCAATAGGCCTTTCCCTGGTCACTCTGTATAAGATAGTACTACCCAATCTCTTTCTTTAAAACATTCTTTTAACCTTATTGAGTTAAAAAAAAGTGAAAGTGTTAGTCACTCAGTCATGTCCGACTCTTTGTGACCCCATGTACTGTAGCCCACCAAGCTCCTCTGTCCATGGAATTATCCAGGCAAGAATGCTGGAGTGGGTAGCCATTCCTTTTCCAGGTGATCTTCCCAACCCTGGGATCAAACCCAGGTCTCTTGCATTGCAGGCAGGTTCTTTACCATCTGAGCCATCATATAAAACTGACAAACAAAATTGTAAGATATTTTAAGTGTACAACATGATGATTTGTACGTTGTGAAATGACTCCCCCCTCATTGAGTTAATTAACAATCACCTCACACATCTACCTTTTATTTCTGTGTGTGTGAGAACATTTAATTTCTACCTTCCGGGCAAATTTCAATGATACAATCCAGTGTTACCCACTATTGTCACCATTTTATAGCTTGGCTCCTCCAACCATATTCACCTACTTGAAATCTGTGCCCTTTTACTAATCTCACCCTATTTTCTCCCTGACCCTCCATCCCCTGACAATCACTTTTCTCTTTTCTGTTTCTATGACTTCAACTTAAAAAAAATCCCACATATAAGTGACATCATACACTATATTTAGCTTTCTCTGTCTGCCTTATTTCACTTACCATAATGCACTCCAGGTTCATCCATGTTGTAGCAAATGACAAGAATCTCTTTCTTTATTAAGGCTGAATAATATTCTGTTGTGTGCTGTGCTTAGGCACTCGGTCGTGTCCGACTCTTTGTGACCCCAAGAACTATAGCCCACCAGGCTCCTCTGTCCATGGGGATTCTCCAGGCAAGAATACTGGAATGGGTTGCCATGTCCTCCTCCAGGGGATCTTCCCAACCCAGAGAGGAAACACAGGTCTCCCGCATTGCAGGTGAATTCTGTAGTATCTGAGCCATTTGGGGAAGCCTATTCCATATCTATTCATCCATTGATGGACTACCCATCACATTCTTTTCCCTCTCACTTGGCTCTATTTATGTTTACTTTATTTACTACTATCTGATATCATATTCCATATTTGTTTTCTACTTGTCTCCCCTGACACCCGATACACACATTAGAAAGTAAACTTCATAAAAACAGGGACTTTTCCCTGCCTTACTTATTTCTGTATCCCAAGCACGTAGAATATACTAAGTGCTCAAAGGCATTTGTTGGGTGAAAATGGTCCTCCTAGATGACTAAAGCAGTTAGGTGGAGGATGGATGATAAGGACTGGTAAAGAGAGGATTTCCATGAGATCTGGTCTTGACTGGTATCTAATCTGGGTTATCTGAATGCATTTCTCTTTTCAAAACATTAAATTTCCAGATTGGGGGATAAAAACACAAAGACCTCAATAGCCAAGTAGATATGGCAATTAAAAGAAAAGGAAGGCTGGGTATTAAACACAGGTTACAGAAAACATGCTGTGCTTTAAAGGGCACTCATTACTCTTTCACAGAAGATTACTGTCGTGCTTGCTGAAAAGTGTAACCAAGGATATGAGAGCTTCAAAGTTTTTAAGTGAAGTTGAAAGACTGAATATACAATATTTTGATTTTTAAGTATTAGTATTGACTTTTGGGGAAACATACAGACCAAACCCCCCCCCTTTTTTTTTTCTGGCCCATGGTATACCAGTTGTACTCCCTGTTTTAGGTAGCAGTTGAATTTTTTCACTGTGCTTCACAAAAAGATGCAGTTCATCTTCCCTCATTCCATTTCACTTGGGAGCTCTCAATAGTATGGTAGAGGTTCAGAAAAGAACAAGAAGCCCTGCGGTCCTGATCCAGCATATCAAATCAGACTGAACTCTAGTTCATCTTGCAAAATTTCAGTTATTTCCTTTAAAGTTGAACCTTTCAGGCTTTATCACAACATAGCCTGGCATTAGTAGCCACACTTTCCATGCGGAATATGAGTATGGCTCCTTTTATGGAAAAGTAACTTCCTGATGATATAATCAAATATCTAAAATGCCCTAAGTGATCATTATAGAGAAGAAACATTTCATGAATCCTTTCACAAAGGGAAAAGGCCTTTTGTAAAGTGACAACTCATGTCTAATATACGCAGTTAACAGTGAGCCTTTCTCAAAGCAAGATGCCCCTTAGCTATGTAGGCATCTTCTACCTGCATTTACTAACCTACAACTTCCTCACTCTCTGACAAACTGTTTGCCAGTAAGTACAAGGAACATTGTAGTAAGAAATTCATTCTAAGTGTTTTGAGTAGCCAAGATTCTGAAGTTAGTGCTAGGGAAATTCTGATGATTCTATTTTCTCTGCATAGGCTCCCTTTACCACAGACACATATCAACAAATCTCTCTTTCTCTTCATTCCTAGCGCTACTGCCTTATCCTGAATCCCCAACCTGTATAGGAAACCCTCATGTGGGGTCGCCTAACCTGCTTCCCAAATTATGAGCAAGCTCAGAACATTCCCAGCCCCTTGACTTCAACTGCTGTTAGTCCCATCTTATGTTGTCTGATCTTCACATTCAAAGTGAAGAACTGGTTGGGTTCAAACTAAGAAGGTTACAAAGAACTACACTTGTACTTTGGGTGCCTAGAAAAAGTTACAGTCACATAAATATTTCCTGTTCTGGCTATCTCTATCCTTGCGAAGTGTATACATGACACAGTCCAAATAAAATGACTTTCACCTTCTCAGTCAGGGAAATGTCCCTGGAAGGATCCTGCTGAGATGGAAAGTGGCAGTTGAAAACAGAAGACAATAGAAAAGCCAGGTGTCATGTGGTTGATGACAATTCTGCCCTCTGATTATAGGATACATGTTTCCCTTTTAATGTGACTGCCTGGGCTGAATCAAAGAATACTGGCTGAATCTCAGGATCTAGATCCACAGTTTTCAATGTAAACAGCCATCATTAGATAATATCTTTCAAAGATAATTTTATAAAATGGACCCCAAAACCACAAAGGTACTTTTCACACCACAGCTTTCTTCCATGAGTTCACTGCTGTCGAAGTTTTCTATCTACCTAATAGCAACTCTACTCTGTAAATAACACAGAAATTGCTGGACAAAATCCCATTAAGTGACTTTGAAAACAGTTCAAAGCTTTCTGACCAGAGAGACACTGAGGGAGAGAGACAGAGTTCATAAAAAATTACAACATTAAATGAACATTTTGCAACAGGAAAAACATGTTGAATCAAGACAATCAATAATCCAAGATCAAAGAGAATTCAGTTTTCAGAGTAAACCAAAGAAAATCATGTTGCTCTTTCAATTTAACACTAGCTATTAAAAATGCATAATTGATGTAACATGCTAAGAAAACAAGTGAAGATTATGATATTGCAGCCCCACAGAGGTCTCATAAGCAAGCTTGTCTTATCACCCACACAGAGGCTAGTAGTGGTTCCTAGGGAGTCACTTTCTAAAGGGAAGGCAGGAGGCAGAGCTAATATGACATAGGATTGTTTTTTATCTAAAGTTTTGTGACTTAATTTTCCAAATGACCACCTCTTACAGCAGGCAGGATAGAGATAGATTCCAATTTCCCATCCCTGCTCATATGAGGCCCTTCATAATTCTACTTATTAACATATTTGTCTCTCAAAGCAGCTTCACTGCCTTATTTTCCCCCATCCTCCCCCTCTATCTACTCAAAAGTATACCATCATATTTCTTACATTTCTTCTGAGTGACTCTCCTGACTGGCTATGCTGTCTCTGGCCACTACCATCTCCCCCCTTACTCCACCTCCTTTAAAATACCAAATTCTCTATTTCCCCATGAAACCTAAAACCTGTTCTCATATGCTGGACTCCAAGGAGCAATATGTGAACCATGAAATTCCAGATGTTCAAGCCGGATTTAGAAAAGGCAGAGGAACCAGAGATCAAATTGCCAACATCCATTGGATCATCAAAAAAGCAAGAGAGTTCCAGAAAAACATCTCTTTCTGCTTTATTGACTATGCCAAAGCCTTCGACTATGTGGATCACAATAAACTGTGGAAAATTCTGAAAGAGATGGGAATACCAGACCACCTGATCTGCCTCTTAAGAAATCTGTATGCAGGTCAGGAAGCAACAGTTAGAACTGGACATGGAACAACAGACTGGTTCCAAATAGGAAAAGGAGTATGTCAAGGCTGTATATTGTCACCCTGCTTACTTAACTTCTATGCAGAGTACATCATGAGAAATGCTGGGCTGGATGAAGCACAAGCTAGAATCAAGATTGCCGAGAGAAATATCAATAACCTCAGTTATGCAGATGACACCACCCTTATGGCAGAAAGTGAAGAAGAACTAAAGAGCCTCTTGATGAAAGTGAAAGAGGAGAGTGAAACAGTTGGCTTAAAGCTCAACATGCAGAAAACAAAGATCATGGCATCTGGTCCCATCACTTCATGGCAAGTAGATGGGGAAACAGTGGAAAGAGTGGCTGACTTCATTTTCTTGGGCTCCAAAATCACTGCAGATGGTGATTGCAGCCATGAAGTTAAAAGACACTTACTCCTTAGAAGGAAACTTATGACCAACCTAGACAACATATTAAAAAGCAGAGACATTACTTTGCCAACAAAGGTCCATCTAGTCAAGGCTATGGTTTTTCCAGTAGTAATGTATGGATGTGAGAGTTGCACTATAAAGAAAGCTGAGCACCGAAGAACTGATGCTTTTGAACTGTGGTGTTTGAGAAGACTTTTGAGAGTCCCTTCAGAGATCCAACCAGTCCATCCTAAAGGAGATCAGTCCTGGGTGTTCGTTGGAAGGACTGATATTGAAGCCGAAACTCCAATACTTTGGCTACCTGATACGAAGATCTGACTGATCTGAAAAGACCCTGATGCTGGGAACGATTGAAGGCAGGAGAAGAAGGGGACGACAGGATGAGAAGGTTGGATGGCATCACCGACTCAATGGAGATGAGTCTGAGTAGACTCCGGGAGTTGGTGATATATAGGGAGGCCTGGCGCACTGGGGCCCATGGGGTCACAAAGAGTTGGACAAGACTGAGCGACTGAACTGAACTGAACTGAACTGAAGAAGCTCTGAAGAAGCTCCTCGTTTCTTTCGGTATAGCTACAGAATTCTTCAGTACCCTTCAATAACCTGCCTGAGATCTGCTAAGCCCTAGCATTCTGCCTGGCAATTGTAGTTTAGCTTCTTTCCTCAAAATGTAAAGGACAAGAGCCAAAGTTCACTGCAAGTCATATGTTTTTAAGAAGTATTGCCTACAGTTCTATGGAGGAATAAAGAGCAGGCTTTTCACTGACAGTTTTCAGGATGGAGCTTACAAAATTGTGGTGTAATAAAAAGAACCTTAAATTTGAAATAAAATATTTTTTCTATAAAATAGTAAAAAAATAAATTTTTATACTATTTTATAGATAAAAATCTAGAGTATAAAAATCTAGAGTATAAAAATCTATCACTTTATAAAGTAAGTGATTTTATAGATAAAATCAGTTTTATCTATACATTAATAGACATTACTTGTAATATATATTATATACATTTATCTTTTTTTCTTATTTTTACATTGAACCTAATTTATCTTAAACAATAAGCCTATATAGAGATAAAGGACAATCTCAGGAAATACAGATGATTGATGATCTTCTTGTCAAGAGACCTTCAAGAATGGCAGTCTGTCATGCTCATCAATTTGATTTTGGCCAGAATTGATGTATCCAGGGAGGCTGATTGATGCCAAGGAAACTCATGAACAACTGATGTATAAACCAAAATACCACTCCCTTTTTCAGTTTGTAGTTACATGGTAAGCTGAATTAATAATAAAAGAGTCACTTGGCAATTATGAGATTAGATTAAAGGGAACTTAGCTCATTATATGGAGAAGGAAATGGCAACCCACTGCACTAGTATTGCCTGGAAAATCCCATGGACAGAGGAGCTTGGTAGGCTACAGTCCATGGGGTCTCAAAGAGTCGGACACGACTGAGCGATTACACTTACTTATCTCCTCTTTTGATGATACACCCTAGATTTTGTAATATCACTAATTAAGCTACAGATAAGTCACTATTCTCTGAGTCTGGGGTATATTAAGTCTCCTTCCATTATGTATTGATTTAAATTTTCCAACTGTTACAGTTCTAGGGGTGCCCCACTGGAATAACCTAAGGCTGCTATCAGGTACCCTTGAGTTGGCTGAATAGGCCAAGTGATTAGCCTGGATTTCTTATGCTCTTTTAGCCCCACTGGGCATATTATATTGCATATAAATTATAGTCATTTATTCAATTAAGTAGGAAAAATGGATAAGCTAATTTCCCCTGCCTGCCTTCTATTGGGTTATGTTCTACCAAGGTTAAATGAAATAGTTACATCCTGCAAGCTCATTAGATTTTAATTGATTCTGAGAATAATTTTATGATTCTGTTCTCCTATAGAAGAATAGGGCCTGTGGCCTAGGAAGTATTAGATGGCAATCTTCCTAAGCCAAAAGATAATTTCACAGAAACAACAAAATATTGGATATGAACCCAGGAAAAGGCAACTGTAATAGTTTCCTGAAATACACTTCAAGCAAAAGTATACATGTGAGATATAGATGTGTTTTAATCAAAGTGCCAGAGACTATCCTTTTTCAGATAAACATCACTTTCAACAGTAAAATTTCTCAAATATTTAGAAGGGAATTAATTTGATAAAAATTGATTGACACAAATGTATCAAGAACACATCTACTTATTGCACTTATCAAAAATCTTTTGTAAAGAAAAACGCAATGGCCTGTACATTTTAGACACTAGAAATATTGGAAGTTCCTCAGTATTGATGATTTAAGTACCTTTTCTGGTTTATTTGTTCCAGATTTAATCTACAAAATTGAGCTTGCAGGAGGCCTGGGAGCAATCTTCCTCCTCCTTGTACTGCTTGTGGTCATCTACAAATGCTACAATATTGAATTAATGCTCTTCTACCGACAGCATTTTGGAGGTGATGAAATTGCAGATGGTAAGCTATCTTTTGTTGTTCAAGTTCAATTAAAAAGCATGAATTTGTGAGTATGTAATAGAATATCCCTATTCCTAGGAGATACATGATAAAAAATTTAAAGTTAAGAGGCTATGACTAATGCAATTTACACTCAAATAATTCAGAAAAAAAAATGCTTTTAATCTATCAAGAAAGAGAGCAAAGGTAATAAAATACTAACAATAGATGAACCTGGGTAAGGAATATATGGGTGTTCTTTAAAATCGTTTTATTTCTTGAAATTATTTTTAAAAAATAGTTTAACAAGGAGATAGTTGGTCAGGAAATCAACCAATGCTGTCAAAGCCCTTTCCCTTACTAAGAAACAAATTAAGAACCAATTTCATTTTTTTCTCTAGAAAATTCAAATTTGGGTACAGATCATATTTAGCTCTTCCTGGCATCCAAGAAAACCAAAATTATTTAAGAAACATATTAATAGCCATAGAGATGCTCGATTTAAAGCTAATAGCACATCTGGACCCGCATATTTTGTGTGATTTTGTAACACAATTCTCAAAGGTGACTTCAAAGGAAAAATATTCTGACTGTAGCTTATAATTTTCTTATGTTTTCCATTCACGGCTTGTGGAAATCTTATAAATGAGATATTAGCAAAACGTTGTACTGAGCCCTTTTCTTTGAACATTCAAAAATGAGTTAATTTTTCAAGAGAACAGACTACCATACTTCCCAATGAAAACTAATAAGAAATCATGACATATCACTCCTTATGCATAGTCTTCACCAGCAAACTACTATAAGCCTTGGGAAATGTGTGTATGGAATGCCCAAGGTAAGCCAAGATAAAAAAGAAGTCCAATTGTAAGTCATTACTTTAAAAAGCCAAATTTAAATCTTAGTTTTCATTGTACTAGAATAATGAAAGTTAGAGCTTTTGTTTTGTTTTGAGATCCTCGAAGGAGAAGAGTTTATGATTTTGTTTTATTTTTATAGTGATAGGAGAAGGGCAGAGAGGTGATGGTAACATCAAAATTTTTGAGGAAGCTTTGATATTGGTCTTATTGTTACTATCATATGAGCAATGATATGAGTATGTTCTAATTGACTCGTATATTTTTTGCAGTAAATTAGAGAAATGCTGTTTGATGAATACATGTGCATGCTTATTATCAAAGAACTGTAATGATTGTAGCAACCTATTTAAAAGTATCACAGGCCCTTATTCAGATATATCTTTAAAATGAGAACTTAGAGCCTGTTCTGACCATGATTATAGGCTCCAACAATATGTATGAAAATGTAGCCAGTTACCTTCAGTTTCTGTATACAATAATTAATACTGGAAAATCTGACTCTTTAAACTGTATGCCTAAAATAATGAGATGAAATATGCTATTGGGGAAATTTTCACTGTTTTCCAAGTGCCAACGAATGGCTAGATGGGGATGGCAATTAAGAGTGATAAAGATGCATTGTCTATATGAAAGTACATGAAAGGGAGTCTACTGTGATTATTTGCTTTAGGTCATGATTACAAGCAATTTGTTAAAACTTTCTGTAAGTGAAGTGATATAATTTATTAAGTTCATCTGAAATAATTACTTTCATCATCCATATCCAATAATCCAAACTAACTGATCAGTTGTAGTACATATTTGTAAGATTAAATTCATGCTAATATCATAGGTTGCATCCATATCTTCAGTATTGCCCAAGTGACCCAAGATGACAAGTAATCTAGAGCATTTTGGTTAGAGAAGTGAGTGTATTGATTCCAAACCAATTATTTTAGGGAAAAAATGCAATGGTGGGGGACTTCAAGGGTTTTCAGCTGGAAGGAAAATTAAAATAGTTTACATGGAACTTGGACCTTAAACACACAATTGCTGTACTAGTTGAATGGAATGCTAAAACATCAGCAGGTATACAGTGAGGATGAATAAATGAATATTAAAGGCCTTTTAGATAGATCCAGTTTCATGATGCCAAATATCAGCTAGATAGCCTATTGAATTTTTCATTTCTTTATTTAAATATTTTGACATCACAAAGACACACCATAGTTTTACCCATGTGCCTTTTGTTCATGGTTTCTGTTTGATTCATATCCATAGTAGCATTTCCTGAAAGTCATTATAACACCCGTGGCAGATTCATGTCAATGTATGCAATACCAATACAGTATTGTAAAGAAAAATAAAGTAAAACTTAAAATTAAAAAAATTGTAATGCCATATTTTTAATAAAATAAAATCTACTTTGACTTCTTAAACATCTTTGATATAATTAATTTCATTTCAATTCATCAATGCTTGCCTATTTGACCTTTGAATTATGCAGTCATTAAATGCTTACCAAGTATCTACTGTGTACCAAGCACCATGAATGATGTATTTACTTACATATTAAATATATTCTTCATCTGGATTAATCCTATACATACACACAGTGGTAGTATAGTAAGCACTGGGGACATAGTAATCCACAAAATTCCACAGTCTTTGCACTTTAGAAGCTAAAGGATTTAGTACTGTGTTTAGCAGAGGCCCAGAAGAACTGCATTGTAAACACAGACCACTTGCTGATGGTGAACAGGATTAAAATGAAATTTTCAAATGGGAAGGAGAGTGTGACAGAAGAAAAATTCTTCCACAGACAGTTTGGTTTCCTTCGTCATAACTTCTCTCTTCATTGGGAATGACCAGCCCTCTCCTTTATAATGCATTGTGGTGTTTTCTGGCTTCTCAGATAAGCATAGTCAGCAGGATTGAATAAAGAGGAAGGCTCATTAGCCTCACATAACAAAGGGGTGTTGCTGAAAGGCCATTCGGTTTTAAAACAATTTTTAGGATTTGCTGTTAAGCTTTATTTGCATCGTATCGTATCATTGATATTGCTTTCTCTGTCTGCTCCTCTTTGTGAGCAACAGCTGTGGCTATTCATGAGGTTTTCTTGGCTGTCTACATAGAGCTGAAGTGCAGTTTTTAAAAAGTGGCCTGTGTCACCGCTTGCTCACTAGCTGGCATCCTAGGCCTTCGGGGACATCTGACATAGTGGCTTTGAGAGCTCTCTTCCTGCTCTTGCCATTGACCATAAGCTCTTCACCTTTAGTTCATCTTAAAGGGACATAACTGAAACCAGGAGCAACCATTTTCCCAAGAATGATGTATTTCTAGAATGGTATGTACAATCTGTTATCCAGACATGTTGAGGGTTAACACAAAGACGTCCACGTTCTTTGTCATAACTTGACTTGAGATATAGCAATATTTTTCTGAAAAAAAAAAGTCTTGATCCCTGGGAGAAGGAAGTAGCAATCCACTCCAGTATTCTTGCCTGGGAAACCTCATGGACAGAGGAGCCTGGTGGGCTACAGTCCATAGGGTCTCAAAGAATTGGACATGGCTTAGTAACTAAACAACAAAAACACCACCTATATTAGTATATAGATGAAGCAAATAAGGATAGGACCAAGAATATGGAGATTAGGCATAGCTGGAGTGCAAATCATCATAGTCTGGACAAACAATGGGTTAAGAGTCTAGAAGTTCTGGCCAGATGGGTAAAAGAGTCAGGTAGTCATAGCGGATGGCTAGCTCATAGTAGATGCCCAACAAAAAACATTGTTGAATGAATTAATAAGTAGTTGAATTTCGAGAGGTTTGTGAGTTAGAGTTATCAAAGTCAGAGGAAACTAGGGTCTAGTCTGACATTATGGAGTTTGAGGCAGCAACACCATCTATCAAGAAAGATGAAATATATTCTGCTCGTAGAAATGGATCTGTTTGTCCTTTGGCCTATTTTATTCTTCCAGCTGTGTATCATCGGCAACTCTCAGTCCCAGGTGAGTAATTATAGCTGGAGACAGTCAAGGGCCTGCAGGTGCATCCTGAGCCTGATTGGAACAGGGGCAGAGGTGCTAGGATTACCAGGAGGTTCTTACATTAGCATTGCTTGTGAACATTCTCGCTTCCAAGTGGTGTTTTATGCATAACAGTGGAATGTGCCTCATTTGTAAGCCAAGTGATCTCAACTACTGGGGCAGTCCTCCATGTGCGTGTGTTCCTAAGCAATCAAGTAACCCAACCAAGGCTCACACGAGTCTTTTCTAGCTAGAGAACAGGCTAAAGGGAAGCCTCCTGGCTTCAAGCACCATCTTAACATAATAACCAGAGTTCCTTTCATGTGGGGGTAGTGAAGCCTGGAACCTTACTAGAATTAGAACAATATAATCCTGACTCAGTTATCACTACAATAGTCATAGGGGTCCTGTGTGCTTCTTACCATAGGGTATTTGTTGTTATTGTTTGGTCTCTAAATCAGGTCCAACACTTTTGCAACCCCATGGACCATAGCCCGCAAGGCTCCTCTGTCCATAGGATTCTCCAGGCAAGAATACTGGAGTGGGTTGTCATTTCCCTCTCCAGGGGATCTCCCCAATCCAGGGATTGAACCCAAGTCTTCTACACTGGCAGGCAAATTCTTTACCACTGAGCCACCTTGGAACACATAGGATATTTATATCTCCTTATGTGCCTATCATGTATACCTCTTTCAGCAGTTAGAACCAAATTATAAATGGTATAAGGAAAATGAGTGGCTGCTTCATTCTGTAAGGTATATTTTGGTCAGGTTTTAACTATAGTCTAATCAGGTCTGTTTTAATGGAAAATATTTCTATGCTTTAGAAACAAAATCTGAAATTTTTTCTGGTCTTTTAAAATTATTTGCAAGTAACTAGGTTTAATAGTTACTAAATACTAATAGTTCCATATGAGTCTAGACTCACCACATGAAAAATTTTTCTATAAATAAGGGAATTTTATTTTTTAATATAAATTTATTTATTTTAATTGGAGGTTAATTACTTTACAATATTGTATTGGTTTTGCAGAGGTTCAGGATGGGGAACACGTATAAATAAAGGAATTTTAAAAACCACTATAAATGGAAGAAAAAAATAAAAAATAAAAAAAATATAAACCACTATAACTTTTTCGGTGTGTCCCTTCTAAAACCAGCGGGGACTTTGAGGGGCTGTATTCATTAATAAAATCAGGGAAAAACTCTGTGTGTGTATACACACGCATACACATACACATTTTCTCTTTGGGGAGACTGGCTCTGAGCCAATACAGCAAAGGAAGAAAAAATACATTCTTAAAGCAGTTAACTCTGACTAAACGGGTGAAGGAAAAACCTAATTTGGCAATATTGGAAGGATGTATATTTTTCAACAAAGGCCTCTTTGGAAGTTTGTATCAAATTAGTTGGCCATGGATTGAACAAGAATAACAGGCAATGCACTTGTATAAAGCCCAGCTGCTGTCTCTAATATTGGGTAATGAACTGCATTTTGTATATGAGGATGACGACAGTAACCAACTGGAAGCATGGCAGGCGTTGCTAGTAGAGTCTCCAGGAGTGAGGCTGGATTATTTCGATCTTCCACACTTCAGGCCCAGCCTCTTTTGGATCTCTTACACATATTTGTGCAAACAAGGTACAGTCTGTGACCAAGTAACAGAGCCAAGCCAACTTGCACAGCAAGAGTTAGGAGTCATGATCTTGGTCTATGTAGTCCTTCATTCAAACACACTGAGCTAATCACAACAAAAGTGACGAATAATTCTCTTTTATTCTGTGAAAACTATATGTTGCCCATTGCATAGCAATTTCAATTCATATCCCGTGACTATAACTGGATTGTGTTGAAATGTATTAGGTTTCTTACGGCATGGCATATGACTTATTTTTTCTAATTGTTAATGATGGTTATTAATTAAACTGCTTATTCTAGCCTGTTAATTATTACAGATATTTAGTCCCGAAAGAGAGCCTGCTAATCATACATACAACCCTTTTGTTTTTCTTTGTATCTAAGACAACAAGGAATATGATGCCTATCTCTCTTACACAAAAGTGGACCAAGATACTTTAGACTGTGACAACCCTGAAGAAGAGCAATTTGCTCTTGAAATACTGCCAGATGTGCTGGAAAAACACTATGGATATAAACTATTCATCCCAGAAAGGGACCTAATTCCAAGTGGAAGTAAGTACTTTTGAGTTCTGTATTTTAAAAGTTTGGTTTCACTTAAGAAGTTATATGGAGACTTCAAATGTCAGAGCCAAGTATTTAGATTTTTCTTACAGGAGATTTTATTAAATTCAAAATTTTCCCCAATGCCTGTGTTATGACTTTCTAGCATCCAAAAATTTTTAAAGGCACTCTCACCTATATTTTAGGTATGGATTTAAAATTGTGATTTAGTTGTATATTTTATTATATTGCCTTAGTGCTCTTAGAAAAGTGAAGATCCTTTAAAGTTGCATAAGTCAGATCATTTTTTTGCATTTCAGATTTTCAATGCATTTCAGTTCCAAAACTGATCTGTTATTGTGTTTCTACTTATACCTACAATCACTGTCACTAATAGCTCTGAATTTAAGACTTGATACTCATTTCCAGATTTACAGAAAAATCCACTTAAAAAAAACATAACTGAAAGACACATGTACCCAAATGTTCACTGCAGCACTATTTACAAAAGCTAGCACATGGAAGCAACCTCGATGTCCATCAATAGATGAATGGAAAAAGAAGCTGTGGTACATATACACAATGGAATATTGGCCATTAAAAGGAATACATTTGACTCAGTTCTAATATGGTAGATATTATACAGAGTGAAGTAAGTCAGAAAGAAAAAACAAATATCATATATTAACTCATATACATGGAGTCTAGAAAGACGGTACTGATGAACCTATCTGCTTGGCAGCAATGGAGATGCAGACATAGAGGACAGACTTGTGGACACAGAGGGGGAAGGAGAGAGTGGGACAAATTTAGAGAGTAACATTGAAACATATATATGACCACGCGTCAAATCAGATAGGCAGTGGAAATTTGCTGTATGATGCAGGGACACACCCAAGATGGGTGGGATAGGGTGGGAGGTGGGAGGGAGGTCAAAGGGGAGAGGGCATACAGATACCTATGGCTGATTCATGTTGACGTTTGGAAGAAACCAACACAAGGTTGTAAAGCAATTATCCTCCAATTAAAAAATAAATAAATAAAATTTTAAAATGTGTATGAGGCCATGGGGCATGGCACCTCACTGTGTATTTAAATTCTTTTTAAGAAGTTCTAGACTATGGGGAGGGCTTGAGTGCCACTTTTCAGTTATGCTACATATTGAAAGTTATATTTGAGCTTTCAGAATAAATTCAGGTTCAAGTAAAAAATATACTTTTTTCCTTTTACTGTTCAGAGTATTGTACATGGTAGTATAAGATAAATACAGAAAAGATATGGCCCGTACCCTCAAAGAGCTTAAAATGTCATTGCAGGAAACTAAAAGTGCTAGAATTAGTTTGCATGTGTATATGAACATCCCTGGGAAAAGGAAAGTAAACTGTAACCATAAATCAGAATATGGTAATTTATACACAAGGGATAACAAAATTAAAAAGCTTATATTTTCAGTACTTGACTGTATATGGAATATTTTTAGATACATTGTTTCACTCCATCCTTAAGAGCAGGCACTATTATCTTCATCTTACAGATGAGGAAATAAGACCTGAAAGAAGTCCAGTATCAGTCAGCTGGCAAATGGTAGAGATGAAATGAGAACCTAGATCTATTTGGTTCTCTCTCCTCTAGATCATTATTTATTCCTCAGTAATGTTAATTCCAGTGACCAGAAGTCCACCATGATCACTAACTGGCAAGAAACAAATTGAAACAACTGAGTTTCGGTTGTTCATCACTTTTTCTCAGTGTGCATATATTTCTATATATGTTTGGGTTTGCACGTGAGTATGCACACTTACACATTCATGGGAAGAAACCAGACAATATTTACTGGTACACTACTTTCAACAAATGTGAGACTTCCTCAGATTTCTTGCCTTAGTCCTCACCTCTTTTCTTACTGTAATTGCCTTCATTTTCATGACTTGAAATGCCAGTTCTGCATTGATTGAGCCCCAAGGAACATGCTGATACCTCAGAGTTATTTTTGATTCTTTGGTATCTCTCTCCCAAATCCAGTGTCCATTTGTATCTTTTCCATGATGACTTCCACCATTCTAGTATAGGCCCTAATCAACTCATTCCTCAATGTCTATTACTCCTTGCCTTGCCTATTTTTCCTCTCATCCATCTAGTCCCACTAATATGTATACCTCCTTCATCATGTCTCTCCCCTTTTCAACTATCTTACATACTTCACCATTTCTTACAGGATTAAATCTACTAACCCTTAGCTAAACACTTCTACAGTCTAGTGCCAGCTCAGATTTATCTCCTAAATTTTTCTCCTGCCATTTCCCTTACCCATTTCCCTTACCCATTCCCCTACTCTAGCCAAACTATGCCTTTCATGTACATGGTATGTCCTTGCAATGCTTTTGTTCATGTTAGTCTTCTATACCTTTACAAATCCTATTTATCCTCTCCATATCACTGCCTCTGTGAAAACTCCATAATGATTTCTCTAACTCTAGAGTACATGGTGTATAATCACTTGCTTGACTATAAATTTTGTATTCCTGTGATATTTTGTATTGTTTTTATATGTAGCTTTATACGTATGTATGTCTTATCTTCTCAGTGAGATCATAAGCTCCATGAGGGCAAGGACTGTCTCTCATTCATCTATATACCCCTGTTATAATCTAACAAAATACCTGAGCTCAGTAGATGCTAAATAGATGCTTGCTGATTTTTTTAATAGTGTTGGTATAAGACAAGAGGAAATGAAATAAATAAAAGTTTTAATATTTTCATGACAGTATCTTGAAAGGCCTTTAAAACAAGTGAATAAGAAAGCCAGTCTATGTCTGACGCAGGATGCAGCATGCTTGGGGCTGATGCATGGGGATGACCCAGAAAGATGTTATGGGGAGGGAGGTGGGAGGGGGGTTCATGTTTGAGAATGCATGTAAGAATTAAAGATTTTAAAATTAAAAAAATAAATAAATAAAAAAATAAAATTAAAAAAATAAATAAAAAAAAGAAAAAAAAAGAAAGCTAAAAAGGAGCTTTCTGCTGAAAGAAAATGTAATTCACAGGAATACTCTCAGTCCTAATGTGTATTTTTTTCAGATATTAGAAAGAATACCTACAAGAGGTTGAGGTTTATCATTAGTGAAGTATCAAAAATATCCCTTTAGTATTTTTTGTTTAATTCATTAGATTACTATGTATTTTTTTTGCATTTTTTGCCAAGAGCATCTCGTTAACTATCAAAATTCTGCAACATCAATTTTTAGATAGTGTCCTAAATTGTACTCAGATAATAGCATTACCAAAGTGGAATTTATATTCTATGCCGAGTCACCTTCAGTAGGATTCAGTGTGGATTCAATTTCTGCCTTATTGTATTACAAATTTGTTGGCACCACAATAGACAGTCTTTATCAACCCCACTAAGTGACTTAAAAATGTCACCCTTCATGTCTGAACATGTCAACTTTGATTATGTTTCTTCTGACCCAGAAAGCAATACTTCAACACTGTGCACATCAGGAAAAGAAATAGGGACAACTTGGAACACAGGTGAACCACTTTACCTGAGACTCAATCGAGGACGCTTGCTTATTATATAAAGCAGCACCTAGTGTGCATGGGTCCAACTGAGACCCATGAGACCCAGAGTGAGATCATGAGAGCAAGAGAGATACATCTGCAAATTGTGTTTTCTTCATTCTCTCAGTTTATTTTGATAACTTGACAGGTCAATAGAATCAACGTGCTGTGTTAATTTAGCCAAACAGGTGGTAGAATAGTTTATACCTCAAAGAGTCAGCTAGTTGACTGGCGAAATTGATTAGTTGTTTTGGTGTATCATACACAGGCCTGAATGTCCTCCTTGACCATGGGATGTGAGGCTTATACAAGTCGTACTTCCTAGCATGAAAGTACAAGATTTTAATTGAGGACTGTAATAGACAACATAAAGGATAATAGGAGATTGTTGCCTTATTTATCCTGGCATTTAAAGAACGTAATATAAAAATACCCAAGATGATGTTATTAGGATGAAGAGAGATTTTATAGTCCATAGAAGATCATTTTAATTTTTTGAGATGATACAACAATTAAACTAAGCAGGGAGTTGGATCCTGGGTACTCAGTGGTACATAGGAAGGCTGCTTTTACAAGTAAGGGACAACTATGCAGTTTTCAGATGCAACCACTGGAGGGTGTTTGATTTTAATCCTTCCTTCCTGAATGAGAAAATTCATGTTCTCTGAATTCCGATTTGCGAGTGTAACCTGCAGAAGTTCTTAAAAAGGCCCTTTGACAATTTTTCCTTTCCATCAACATTTCAGAGCTGGCTGAGCAGTCACCATGTCACGATTAACGAGTTTTTCCTTGGCATTTTTAGCACGCGTTCAGGAAGTCAATGAAGTATATGAATAATATACTTGATTTACACATGAATGACAGAGTAGAACATTTTGGACTTAGTGTATATGTGTTATTAAAGAAGCTTCTATGGTCTGTAGTCACAGCCATTGGTACAGATCTAACAGGTTATGCTATATAAATATAGCCACATTCCTGTGGGGGGGCACTAGTTACAATATTATAAGCTGTGTTTGTCCCTCACATCTCATTTAAAACATGTTGCCCCAAGACTGCTCCTTCCTCTAAAAACCAGCACTGAGGCCTTTGAGGATTATAAAAGCAGACTTCATAATATCATTCTTGACCTACAACAATAATTTTCTATGAATCAAACTAATGAATTTTTTTACACAAACCCATTCATGTTTAACACCTTCATTTTTGATGTATCTTCAGTTTCTTTTTCACCACCCTCATGCTATTTCAAGTCAACCTCATCAACACACAAATCTCTCCAATGCATATGGTTTCAAAAGTACGTGAATGTGTCTCCCTTACCTTATCTCCCCCTCCCCCGCTCCTCCCCACCTCCCACACATGTGACCATGAGTTCTCAGGAAGCTTGAATGTAAAGATGTCGCTTTCCAAGGTGAGGTGTATGTAACTGTACCCTCCTCGCATGCCCTACTAGGGAAGTGTCCCTTGGCCATCATGAACCATCACAGATGGGAAGATCTGGCACAAATATTTTTCCTAAATGCTAAAACTAGAAGTCTTTAGATCTGGACATTATTTTCCTGGCAGTGACCTACCTTTCCATTCTTGAGCCTGTGACCAGAATCTTCCTTATGTTTTCTCAGGTTTGGTGCCTGAATGTGGCAAGAATTCCTACTTTCCAGTAAAAGTTTGGTCTGTCTCTTCCCAGGCTAGAAACATCTGTAGTAGAATAGCAAAAGCAACTTTGTTGCCAACAGGCATCTGAATGTCAGAAGTGACAGGCAACCGAAAGAAAGCCAGATAGAAAACACCCTACTCAAACTGCCTAGAGACACAAACTTGAGAAGTAGAGATTTTCTCACCCGTGCAGCTGCTGGGTTTTGTGGTGTAAAGTACTATACACAGAGCACATTGTGTTCATGGGGCCTAGTGGATCCTTTAGGAATGAACAGATGTGCTCTGAAGCTGACATGTGACCAACAGAACCCAGCTGTGCAGTTGAGATTCTGAGATTGGGGACATTTTTGGATGAGTACCATTTAGGCTTTTGAGTCCATCTTATCTCTGTTTCTGCAGAGCTTAGAAAACATAAAAATATAAAAGTTTTTTAACTGATCAAATGGAGAAAATAGCATTCTAAGACTAAAAGTAGAAGCAACCAAATCCTGTAGCTTTTGTTTGCCTTTTAAGAGAAAGTGAGCAGGATCCTTAACAGTACATGTGAAATACTTAAAAACAATTATAAACTGAGCTAGTTCTGGCTGAAGCTTTAGAAAAATCTATAGATGATTAAGTGGACATGAAAGAGAAAAAAGCCTTTCAAAAGCTTTTAGCTGTTTCCTCTTCTACCCATAGGAAGACTATGGGGATCTCTATGTGAGTTATTCCTGCATTATTTCACCAGAGAAAGACATTAGTGAATGAAAAATATTATCAGGCATATGGTTGATCAGCCACGTCTGTTGAAATTATATTTAGGAATTTGGCTTCAAATATCAAATTGTCTTTCCATTTTTTTTCATGCCCAATTTTCTGTTTCTCTCACTCAAGAATCCTAGGACTCCTTCAGTAATTTAAGGTAAAAATGATTATGTCTGATTACATTCTTGCATTTTCTAGACCTTCCTCACTATTCGAATCTTCAGTTTTTTAATGGCCATGTGATTGTGCTGACATTGAAATGACAAATGACTGGAGAATACATCTGGTGTCAGATGATCCCTAGTCGCTTCTGAAGTGAGGCATGCAAAAAAATTTTTGTACATGGATTTGTAACTACTCATTGCCAATAGTTTCTCTAATAGCTGGACATATTGGACATCATTCAAGCAAATTGTCCTTGGGGAGTAATAAAATCCTTTTCCAGGCAATCTGATGTCTGTGACCTAAAAAGTGTGAGGCAGAGGTGAAATACACAATCATAGAAATTTAACACATTGTATACAATTTACTCACATGGAATAAAATTATATATGCCCACCAACCCCTTCATGTTAGAGTCTAGAGAGAGAGAACTGTAAACTGTATCCAATATGATCAGCAAAGTACTGTGGTCAATGGACTGAGGTTTTTCATTCAAAGTTTGAGGTAAAGGAAGCCTCTGTTGTGTAGAATTTGAAACAGAGCACCTACTTTTGGGGAAGCACAGATAACAGACACCTTAAAAAAAGAGTTGAAGACCAAGATAAAATTGTCTTAAGTACCAAAGGAACCACAGAAAATACTATATAAGCAGCAAGTTGTCTTTTTCCATATTTATCAAGACTGCACTGATTCGAATGACAAATCTACAGATTTTAGGGCATGAGGGTAAAAGAGAAAAGGAGGGGAAGGACATTTTGCAGACTCTCTTTGTTTGCTAGTCTCCACATTTTCTTTCTTTCAGTATTCTCTGAAGGTGTTCCATTACCTACCTCTATTCTCAGTGAAGAGGTAAAGAGAAAAGCATAACAATTCAGAAATATGGACAACATTCCAGAGTAGATTCTGCCCACCATCATCCCTTCCTGTCCATCCATTGATGAAATGCAAAAGCAAAGGATTCATTACCAAAAATGCAGCTTCCAAAGTCAAAACTAAATACATCATGGTTTCCTGCACTCACAAGGACTCAACAAATCCATGTTAACTGTTGATCAGCTTACTAAGCAAAATCAATTAGAACCCTTACAATAGTCAATAGAAAACAAGAATCCTGCCAAAAATAATTTTATCCCTATGAACTATGAGCTATCAAGTCAAGGACTTGGAGGAGGGGGCAGGGAAGGTTTTTGTAGGGCAAGTAATATTACACACTGTTTAGAAAGCCCCCTGCTCCCCTCACACACACCTGGCTAAATAAAAAAATTTGTAGCCTCAATCTCTGTGGCAGACAACACAGACAGATTCTTACATCTGCCAGAGGCAGAAGCAAGACCCGAAAGTTTTCACATCAGCCAAGATAAAGAGTGAGGTTGTCAACCTGTGTAACTCTTTCAATAAGTTAGTATTAAGCATCATTATTTTAAATGTAGGTAGTATTTTCAGTGAGACTACATTATAAAGTACCTCACTGTATGCCTCTGTTTATACCAGAGGTCTAATAACTTTTTCCAAATATATAGAGCTGAATAATGCATTTTGTTCTTTGATACATGTGAAACCTGTATTATTTTTGCTGGTTTCTCCCCACCAGTTACAGGAGTGGATCCATCTCAGTGACAGTCAGAAACTGTCTTGTTTTTAAGTTTTGATATATGAATCTATAGATTTAATAAATGTCATTGCTGACAGCTATTTGTTATGTAGTATTCACTAAAATTAGTAGAATATTATCAATTTTGACACATCCTATCTCACCCTAATGATTTGTCTGTTTAACTGATTTTGGATATACATAGCTGTGAGTATAAGCCTACCAAGCTTCTATTGTTTGAAACTAAGTAATAAATTTGCTTTTACCTATAGACTAAGTACTTGTCTTTTAATTTTTAATATGCCTACTACCCCCGATAATGATTCTGACATAAGCAGCAGTGTCAGCACAAAAATAATTTATAATTAATTAGTTTGATAAATCAAATGGATAGTAGGTAGTAGCAAGACCACATAGAAATTTATGCATAAGAGTGTTTTCTCCTTGTGCTTCTGCCTATATCCAGAGTAGATTTAAAGCCTGGCATTTAGGAGTACTGAGTTCTTTGGGAAAAGTATACACACCCCATTAAAAGAAACTTCTTGGGGCTGCCATTATATTCTTCCTGATTCTATTTTGTACTTTTATTTCTTCTTTCAGTTTACTTTTTTGCTTTGATTATAAGTGTCCTGTTTTCAACTTTTGTAGATTGAATTCGACTTTTCTAAATACACTGGAATTTTGGTTTATACAACTGCCCATTTTTTTCTTTACAAAATTGTGAAGATCACAAATAGGTTAAGTGTAATAGCTTTGTTTCATATCTACTGTGGTTTCATAGCCTTGTTTAGAGAAGCAGAAGGCTGTCAGACACAGCCACCCATAGTTTATTCTGTCATTGTTAAGTTACTTCAAAATTTGCAAAGAAATAATGTTCTTTCATTTAAGGGATGTTTTATATTTTTACGTGGAAAAAATAGTCTTTTAAGGGATTCCTGCTACTTGGTTGCTAAATTTGCCTGAACAAGTCAGGGCAAGATTCAGCAAGTATTTGTGTGTGCTGTGAATTTAGGAATTAAAAAAAAATTTTTCTTCATTATCTCTTCATGGTAAGAAACTTTTTTAAATGGCTCCTGAAGGATTCTAGCATGTCTCACACGAAACCACAGCCCTACCATGGCAAACACCACTGCCTGTCAGGGACTACACTAGCTGAGGGCCAGCAATGCCTTAATTTGATACCTGTTTTCTGCTTAGTTTATTTGGAACTTTTCCAAACCTAAACATCCTGATTGGTCTCTAATTTAGGGGTGGCAACCTTTCTCTGTAAAGGCTCACAGAATAAATATTTTAGGCTTTGTGGGTCATATATGGTCTCTGTTGCATCATATTCTTATTTTTTTTAACCCTGTAAAATGTTTTAAAAAATCATTCTTAGCTCACAGGCCATACAAAAACAGGGCATGGTCCTAATGGATCAGGCTCCACTTCACAGTCATTGGATGCAGACATGCAACTCCAGGGGTTGGGGAAAATTCTTTTGTATACTTAATGCATAGGAACCAGCAACAACTCCCTGGATAAAGATTAGCGAGTAAAAAATATTGTTAACTCTACCTGTTGGGTCCCTTGCTAATTTAGTATTCCTTTCATGATGTCTAGTTCCTTGTTTGTTTTTCCCAAAGACAAAGATACAGAAAGCAAAGATTAAGGAAGGAAGGGAGAAACAGGGCAAAGAGAGGTAAGCAAAAGAGGAAGGGAGAGTAAGAAGGGGAATTGACAAAAAAGGCAAAGAGGGAGGTAAAAGGACAGGAGAGACAGGACAGGAAAAGGAAAGAAAATGAAAGGGTGAAAGAAAGAGGAGCAAATGGGTGAGAAAAAGAAAAAACATAGAAAAACAGAGAGAGCAGGCCAGAATATGGAAGTGAGGGCCCAGTTTCTCCTTCTTTTCTTTAGAGCCAGACAGCTCTTAGAGGCACCTCCCCAACTGCTTTCAAATATTGAGATTGCTGCCCAGCCACTGATCAGCATCCCAAGAAGTGAAATGTGGGCTTCACATCTGAAAACTTCCACTTGGTTTTTCACCAAGTGAAATGGAACACGAAATTCGGGGCCCAAGAAAGTGGCTTGTGTTTTCTTTGGGACACTTGGGCTGTGTCTACCCAGGGAAAATTTAGATGTACTGACTGACTGACTCCAGGGCATATGATTAATGTATATATAGGGCAAACCAGGATAATTCAGACCTTTTTTTCTTCCAGAGCAGGTTTTCAGCTGGAATTATCTGGATGGTTGCCTCAACTCTCCACTAGGCTTTGCCAGGATAAGCAGAGCCAGTGTAGTATGCTGGAGAAAGGGACCACTCCCTCTCTCCAAGGTTCCCTTCAACACTCACACCCCGTGCAGCTGAGTGTAGTGGGATTCCTCTTGACAGGCATTCCTTCTGGGGGCAAATGCAAGTTCTGCCTAATTAATCTCAAAGAAGCCCCTCAAGCCCTAAATGTTGCATTCTGCTTAACTGTCAAATAGCAAAGTATAATAGACAAGTGAAGGGGAAGAACCATATTAATGGGGCAAAAATTGTATCCTGTTCCCTCCCCCAAAAGAGAAAAAGGATAATAAAGCCAAAACTTGTGTCTATGTGCGAGTGTGCTCAGTTATTTCTGGGGACTCTTTGCGACCCCATGGACTGTAGCCCCTGAGGCTCCTCTGTCCATGGGATTTTCCAGGCAAGAATACTAGAGTAGGTTGCCATTTCCTTCCCTAGGGGTTCTTCCCAACCCAGGGATTGAATCCTCGCCTCTTGCGTCTCCTGCATTGGCAGGCAGGTTCCTTACCACTGAGCCACCTGGGAAGCCCACAGTCAAAGCCCATGACATCCCAATCAAATTTATTAGTGTGTGAGTGTATTGTTTCTCTTATGACTGTGAATGCTTGAGCTGCCATTTTCTTTAAGGAGATAGAAATCTGTATAGCTTTACCTTTGTTTTTTAAAGTATAGTTAAAAAGTAAATTAAGCTACATCCCAACACATAGAAATAGTGTTGTTTATATAGGTATCATTTCTGTGACAAATGTGCTATGACAAAGTTTGTACAGAGAAATTTTTAAGAATTAAATGTAAAGCTACAATTAATGAGGGCAGAATACTACTTGGGATAACCCCTCAGGAAATCATTTTGTAAAGAATTCTGTAAAAATAACAATGAACTCATACATAATCTGGTAAAATTGTGTTTTCATGGACTCCTGCACTTATACCATGATTCTGGCTTGGGTTTTTGCTTTGTTTGGAGGAAAGGTGAAAAGAATAATGGGAAAGATGCATGATAGTTTATTTTACTGTATCTTACAGATTCAACTTCTAATGATGAAGCTTCCCACATAACTTCTTTCTTTTTGGGAGCAGAAAGAAAGGAAGAAAATGAAGAGTCAGAGCTGTTGATACATTGGGATAATATTTTTCCACTCTGTTGAAACTTTCTACCTTTCCTTCCATTGTTTCACCAGTTCTCCAAATGACAGAGTGATAAATTCCCCATTGCTACTTATGTGGTGTTTTTGTTTTGTTTTCATTTTTGCTTTGTGCAGATTTCAATGCTGTTTTTTAAAAACTTAACCTCTAAAATAAAATTCTGAAGGGGTTAATTTTAATAAAATTCTTCAGGGGTTCCCTTCCCACTTAGAAGTTGCCTTATCACCTCACATACAGTCTCTGTAACTAGTGCATGAGAAAGTCCTGTAATGTATTAAGTCAAAAGCAAAACAGCAGTTAACAACAATCTGTTAAATGGGCAATTCTCTGTGTGCCTCTCAAAAAGTTGTTTATCTGTAGGGTGTAGAGAGAGTTTGCTCTTTTTCACTTGTGAAAGTGTTCTTGCTGCCAAACGGTAGAAAGAAAACCCTGGGAAAGAGAAATCATCTGTAAAAATATGCATCTGTAAAATAAGTTTCTCTTTTCAAGTGACTTGCACTGAACTGCTTGGTGGCCCCACATTATGTACTGGGCGTGACAGCCTGAAAGCGGTCTGTGACCTTGGGCAGATTTGTAGTGACAAATGTTGCTATGCTTCTGTAAGCACTGCTTCTGCTAGAGGGCACTGTACATTAGACAAGGCCTCGTGCTCTGCTTAGTAAAGACAGCTCGCTCTTACAGCACCTGTGTCCAAGTCTCCATTTGTTAACACATGTGTGTGTTTCCCTTTTTGGCGGATAAGGCTTTGGGAAGCCTGGTTGCAAAAGGATTATCCCATGGGATAAACAAACCTAGAGTTAGTTGAGTGCGTTTCTACTGGGAAAAGACCATAACTTATTCACCTTACTTTCAGAATTTTCCCACAAAGTGGAGCAAAGACTTCTCAGCTCATAGACTCCTTCTCCTATACTGATCATTCCACACCATCCCCCATTCTCCAACTCCACCCCTCACTCCTCCTCTAAACAAAGAGCAGCTGGTTCAAATTAAACTCATGGGCACACACACACCACTTCCCTATCTCCATATTTGAAGAACAAAATGGAGACTCTAAGGTTGCAAATAACAGAAAATATTCTGAGAAACAAGCTATGATTTTAGGAGAGATTTTCCACCATCTCTCTCATAATTATCTTTGAAGTATAATGTAATACATATAAATTATGTACATAGACCCCCTTAGTTGTTTAGTAGTTGGAAACTGGAGGAAAAGCAAACCAAAGCCATAAATACAGTGACCTTCATTAAAAGGCTCCATTTCTCTCTTCATCAACCCGCAGATTGTTCACTTAGAGTACTAGCCTGAAGGCTTGTCTTGAATTCAATGATTCAGTAAATAAAAATAACTGAAATACACCTAAGCTCTGAAGAAGTCAGTTTATATTAGCTAAAACACTGTAAGTAATGGTGAGGGGAAAGAAAAGTATTAGAATTTTTTATTTTTTTATTTTTATTTTTTTTTGGTAATGAGCTTTCTGAGTGTGCACTACAAGAAAAGAAAAGATGATGTACCTTAGTGAAAGACTGGATCTTTGCTATACTAGAATGCAAACCTACTGCTTTAAAGACTGGGAATGTCTTTGTTTTACTCTTTCTCTCTTTCTGTGATTTGTAGCCTACGTTGAAGATCTCACAAGATGTGTTGAGCAAAGCAGAAGACTTATTATCGTGCTAACTCCAGACTATATTCTCAGACGAGGATGGAGTATTTTCGAATTGGAAAGCAGACTCCATAATATGCTAGTCAGTGGAGAAATCAAAGTGATTTTGATTGAATGTACAGAATTAAAAGGAAAGGTGAATTGCCAGGAGGTGGAATCACTAAAACGCAGCATCAAAGTTCTGTCCCTGATCAAGTGGAAGGGACCCAAGAGCAGCAAATTAAATTCTAAGTTTTGGAAGCACTTAGTATATGAAATGCCCACCAAGAGAAAAGAAATGCTTTCTCGGTGCCATGTTCTGGACTCTGCAGAACAAGGACTCTTTGGAGAGCTCCAGCCTATACCCTCTATTGCCATGACCAATACCTCGGCCTCTCTGGTGTCATCTCAAGCTGATCTCCCAGATTTCCACCATTCAGATTCGATGCAAATGAGGCATTGTTGCAGAGGTTATAAACAGGAGATGCCAACCACCACCTTGCCAGTACCTTCCTTAGGCAACCACCACACTTACTGTAACCTGCCTCTGACACTACTCAATGGACAGCTACCCCTTAACAACACCCTGAAAGATAACCAGGAATTTCATAGGAACAGTTCCCTGCTACCTTTATCATCCAAAGAGTATAGCTTCACCAGTGATATTTGGTAGTGGAAAATCTGCAGTCTTCTGAACAGCTATGTGTGCATACAAAATTTCTCCTATACCAAGCAAAAAGTACACCTAATAACATTGAGGTGCTGAAAAAGTGTTCAAAGAAAACCGCACAGAAATCACTTTTGTATCTAATTTTTGTTTACATTTCCAGAATAGTGGGGGGGATAGAAGGACCTGCTTTTGTAGTATAGTACCTTGTTCCAATGTACAGTTTTGATTTCTTCCTTAAAAGAAAAACATTTTAAATTCTATTGTTTTAGAGTAGATTTTATGATACTGCTTAGACTGCAAGTTTGGTAGGTAAGCTATATTCTCCATATTTATGAATATTTCAGTATTCACATAGTATTTGAAAGAAGAAAAAATTAAAGACTTTAATTGAATTTGAAAATTCTGAACTAAGTTTAAGAGGAAACGAGAACTTCTATAGAGTAACTGAAAATCAGGAGTTATCAAGAAAGAAGTGTTGAAACATCCCAACTGGAAGATTGTATGTAGAGAAAGATCAGTTAAGAGAAAAATGTGGTTGATACGTTTAGAACTTCTTCAACATAATGGACAACTTCTGTATACTAAATCAACAGTGCATGATGACAGCTTTTAGTTTTATTAGGCAAGCACATTTTCTGTAGGCAAACTGGTAGGTAGGTAAACAACGTGCATTTCTTAAGCAAATGAATAGATAGGCTGTTAGCTC
Organism: Ovis canadensis; assembly: GCF_042477335.2. Lineage (NCBI taxonomy): Eukaryota > Metazoa > Chordata > Mammalia > Artiodactyla > Bovidae > Ovis > Ovis canadensis. Next base: position 133,711,649 of record NC_091727.1, read on the forward strand.
TTTTAGAATGACGTTGAACAAACCTTACAGCTTTTTACCCTATTAACAAAGTTTTACAAATTTGAAAACACATTTTAAGTTAGGCATTTTATTGTTTGCTAACAAATTCAGATTTGGATTTTTTTCCAAATGATCTCTTGACTTGCTATAAGTTATACATGAAGATGCTCACATCTTCCTTTTTTGCAATACCGTTGGAGTCTGAATTGAAATAAATATTGACTGCAAGTGTCAGCAGTAGAAAACAAGTGACAACAATATTCACAGATGAAGTGCTAAATGATTCAAGTTTACTAGTGGTTGAGAAGCAATTGCAATGATTCTCATCTGAAAGGTAGTTGTGAAACTGACTGTTCTGAATATACACAATATCTGCTTGGCCATGTGTGCAAGGCTCCTTCAGAAGTATCTCTGTTCTTGGTGCTTCAAAGAGTATATTTTATAGACTAAACTTCTTTACCCTCACATTGTGACTGTGATTGTACCATATCAGAAAATCCCTGTGAATATTCTAAAATCTTATGGATTTGCTGTAAGGAATGTGCCCCTATTCTAGTATTTATTGTGAATTACTTCTTTGTGTTATTTCCAATGAACTTTGGTGTGCTGTCCACAAAGATTACTGTGGGGGTCAATTAATTAAGGTTCATTCTGGCATTTTGCTTATGGTTCTTACATCATGTTTGGGGGCAAATATAAACAAGGACAAGTGTACACAGTGTGTAATAATTAAGAATTTTCCCAGTCCTGGTAACTGTGAAACACAAATGTTTAAGAGAACATTAGGTAATATGTTTTTATTAGTTATTTCAACCTCTTTACATGATTGATTCCCTATAATCCATGGGTTTTGTTCAGAGTACTTGTTTTTCTGTTGCTTATCTATATCCAGATGCTCGGAAAATGCATTATGCACAAACAGTATATGAAACCTTAGGAGTGATATATGTTCATTTCACACTGGGACAATTAGTTGCTCCTTTAAAAAGTAATGTTCAACACATAGGTGTTTCATAGATACATTTTTTTCCACTGAGAAAGGTGATTTTGCTTCTGTAGAAACTATAGGTATTTCAAAATGGAAATTTATCAATTCTGAACTGTTTGCCAAGTGTTACAAAGTTGTATTTACTCTCATTGTTCTTTATTAATATGTGTAGTTACTAAGTTAATAACCTGCATGAAATAGTATATGTTTAAGTGACCAATTGTACTTTTTATTATTTTGTTTTTCACAGAAGTCTAGATTAATTCAAATAGAATGTTCAGTGGTATTTTTAAACTAATAGTTCTGTATTGAGCATGCCAGTTCTGAAAATATAACATGGGTCTCTCTGCTTCCTTTATTTACAATGATTAAACGTGGGTAGCAATTTGAGTTGGCTGGCCACAATGTGTCCTTTCACTACAAGTAGGTACTCAAAAACAGAGCATTCACACTTGTGTTAGGGAACTTGACAAGAACCCTTTTCTACCATTTTCAGGAACCAATGTGTACACTATCTATAAAAATTTATTTCTAGATGGCAATTCAAAATTCAATTTTCATCCGAGAATTTTTAAAAGATATAACCCTTATTGGCATAATAAGTATTTAGTCTAGAACATGCTGCATTCTTCCAATTGTTTTCACAGTGGGAAACTTTTTCTTTTCATTTTTCCACTGAAATGGATTTTGGAAATTTAGAAAAATACTGCTGCAACTAGTTTCTATGCATTCATAACAAATTTATAAAGCTCATCCTTCAACAGTATACATAATTTTTAAAACTGAGGCTATTTTAAGGTGAAAATTCTGAAAATGTCACAAACTATGAGACAAATGAGAAATGCATGAAAACAATAGATACATAGGAAAACTGCATTAATAATAACCAGGGGATGGACAACAGGTACATCATTACAATTTAACAAAGGATGACATGTGGCAGGATTGGCAATCTACGTTCTCCAATACAACTATGGAGACTCTGAAAGAAATTTATAGAGGATTTTCAAGAGCACATGGAAATGAGTCGTATCCTATAACTCTGTACAATATAGAAAATGGCTTGTGAGAAGGAAGGAAATTATGGCAAGAAAAAAGGAGGACATTCCCTAACATTCTTGGTGGTTTGAAGGGCTTAGGTGAAAGCCAACTAATTTATTTAAAAATAAAATGCCAAAGGGCAGTTAATGCTTGAAACCAGAGGTTTTTATTTTTAAATAAATTAGTTGGCTTTCACCAAGCATTTTCTAGAAAATTAAATAATGACTGGGGGAAATATCCTGAAAATTGCACGTATAAATCTTTACACTCCTTATAGTCATTTCCCAAGGTGAGGTAGTGATCTGATAAAATCAGAGAGTGAAGTTAAGACAGAAAACAGTTTCATAGTGTCCAGTTAAGTTTGAACACTTGAAATTGTTGCTCTTTTCTGGGAGAGAATTTAATTTTGAAAACTATTTGACTCAAATTGCTCTATTACTCATGCACTTTTGTTCTAAGATGTTTGATAGGAGGTCACAGTGTTGAACATTAAGGCACTCTGATGAATATATGGGGATATTTGATAAGCAATAATTCACTTCAAACTCTTTCATATCAAATTTGTCTTTTTTAGAACTGAAATTAACCATAGGCAATTTAAGAAAGTTATTCAGCACTGTTTAATTATTGTGAGATCAGAACTTGCAAAATCACCTGCAACCATCAAAATTTATCTTTCCAAATGCTCACTGCTAGTTAATCAAGCACATTTCCCCAGATATTAGTAAAGTCAATTGTGCCCACCATGTACTGTCCGCTACAAAAAGAAAAACAGAAATGTTTTGGTTTTTTTTTTTTTTAAACTGAAGTCCCTGTTCTCAATTAGTTTACACATCAAATGCAGGAAGAAAAGGTTATTTGCAAAATACAGTCCAAGTAGAACAATTAACAATATACATGTAGCGCTTATAAGTGAGGTGGGGTGATTCAGTCTTGAACTATGTAAGAGGTAAGTTTGGAATAGGGGGAACAAGAGGTGAAAAAAGGCAATTTCCCAAATGTGCAGGACAGCATATATAAAGACTGAGGGGAAAATAAGAAAGTCTTATTTAGCTGCTGAGCAAATTTGGCTAGCAAGAACAGAAGTCTGTGTGAGTGCATAATAAAAAAAAATAAGGCTGGGAGAATCTCTGGAACATGTATCTGGTAAGAAGAAATAGATGGAGGGGAAAAGTGTCAGGGAGACCAGTTGAGGGGCTGTTGTCATAGTCCATGTGTGAGATGATGAGATGGAGAATGGTGTTCTTGATACTCCCCAAAAAAGCAAATCTGAGGATAAAGAATAGGCAGGATGTGGTGATGTGAAAAAATGAAGAAAAAAACACAGTCAGTAAAGACTCCAAGGATCAAGAAATTTAGCTGTATCAAAGGAATTATTTTAGAGTATTTAACTTACCTTCTTAACTGAGCACCCTATAAGGACAAGAATAGAGACCCCTCAACAATAGGTATATTTGCTACTGGAATAAACTTCAAGTGTTTGTAGGAGAATATTTGTTAGGAAAAGCAAAGTACATCAGCAAACCTTATTTAGAAGAACAAATAATTGCATTCACTCCACTGAGCATAATCACAAAATCTTAAAGAAGAAATTGATGAAATTTGATCATTTATATCTTATCTTCTGATTCTATTTAAATTCTTCACCTCATCTTGGAGTAAATATATATATATATATGATCTTAAAGACATTGAAGTTATTCAATCAGGAGAAACTAGGAGGCAGAGATTGGGGTTGTTTGCCATGAGTTTTAAAACAGAAAAAAAAATTATCTTTGATGAATATGGAAATAAAAATCCTTAAAAATATATTAGCAAATCAAATCAAATGACACATAAAAATCATCACACATCTCAATCAAATTGGATTCATTTCAGGGTCACAAGAAAGGTTCAACATATGCAAATCAACAAACGGAAAAAAACCACATAGGTGCAGAAAAAGCATTTGATAAAATTCAATAACAGTTCATGATTAAAACTCTTGCTATAGTGGGTGTAGTGGGAACATAAAATTCATTTATGACAAACCACATTCTGGAATAAGACAAGGATGGGCACTCTCACCAGTTCTATTCAACACTGTATCGGAATTCCTAACTAAGGCAAATCAGACAAGAAAAAGAAATAAAAGGTATCCAAACAGTAATGGAAGAGGTAAAATTGTCATTATATGTTGATGACATGATACTCTGTATAGAAAACCCTAGAGACTCCATTAAAAAGCAGAGACATTACTTTGCCAACAAAGGTCCATCTAGTCAAAGCTATGGTTTTTACAGTAGTCATGTATGGATGTGAGAGTTGGACCATGAAGAATGCTGAGTGCAGAAGAATTGATGCTTTTGAACTGCGGTGTTGGAGAAGACTCTTGAGAGTCCCTTGGACTGCAAGGAGATCCAATCAATCCATCCTAAAGGAGATCAGTCCTGGGTGTTCATTGGAAGGACTGATGTTGAAGCTGAAACTCCAATACCTTGGTCACCTGATGTGAAAAGCTGACTCATTTGAAAAGACCCTGATGCTGGGAAGATTGAAGGCAGGAGGAGAAGGGATTGACAGAGGATGAGATGGTTGGATGGCATCACTGACTCAATGGACATGAGTTTGAGTAAGTTCAGGGAGTTGGTGATGGACAGGGAAGCCTGGTATGCTACAGTCCATGGGGTTACAAAGAGTTGGACACAACTGAGTGACTGAACTGACGGAAAGGTTCCATATAAAATCTGTTAGAACTGATAAATGGATTCAGCAGGAAGCAGGATATAAGACTAATATATAGAAATTTACTGTACTTCTTTACACTAACAATAAAATATTAGGAGAAAGTAAAACAAAAATTGCATTTAAAATCACAACACAAAAAATTAAATACCTAGGAATAAACCTAACCAAGGAGATGAAAGACATACGCTGAGAAATATGAAATATTGATAAAAGAAACAGAATATGATTCAAGAAAATGAAAAGATATCCCATGCTCTTGGATTAGAAAAAATATAGTTAAAATAGACATACTACCCAAAGAAAACTACAGATTTATTGCAGTCCTTATCAAATTACCCATTATAATTTTGTACATATCTAGAATAATCCTGAAAGGTATATGGAATCACAGAAGACTCAGAATTGCCAAAGCAACCCTGAGGAAAAAGAAAAAAGCTGGAAGCATAACCCCTCCAGAGTTTAGACAATACTACAAAGCTACAGTTATCAAAACAGAGTGATATAGGCATAAAACCCCAAAACAAACATAGAGATCAGTAGAACAGAATAGAGAGCCCAGAAATAAACTCAGAATGGCTTTAAGACTTAAATATAGGCATAATAACATAAAACTCCTATACAAGACCATAGGTAAAACATTCTTTCACATAAATCATAGCAGTATTTTCTTACATCAGTCTCCTTGCTGCTGCTGCTGCTGCCAAGTTGCTTCAGTCTTGTCCGACTCTGTGTGACCCCATAGATGGCAGCCCACCAGGCTCCCACATCCCTGGGATTCTCGAGGCAAGAACAGTGGAGTGGGTTGCCATTTCCTTCTCCAATGCGTGAAAACGAAAAGTGAAAGTGAAGCCTCTCAGTCATGTCCGACTCCTAGCAACCCCACGGACTGCAGCCCACCAGGCTCCTCTGTCCATGGGATTTTCCATGCAAGAGTACTGGAGTGGGGTGCCATTGACATCAGTCTCCCAAGGCAATATAAACAAAAGCAAAATAAACAAATGGAACCTAATCAAACTTAAAAGCTTTTGCACAGGAAAAGAAACCATAAACAAAAAGACAATATACAGACTAGGAGAAAATATTTGCAAGCATTGCAACTGACCAGGACTTAATTTCCAAAATATAAAAACAGTTCATACAACTTAACAACAACAACAAAACCATCAAAAAATGGGCAGGCCTAAATAGACATATCTCCAAAGAATACATACAGATGAACAACAGGCATATATAAAGATGTTCATCATTGCTATTTATTAGATAAATCCAAATCAAAACTACAGTGAGTTATCACCTTACAGCAGTCAAATGGCCATCACCAAAAAAATACGATGTATGGAAAAACCAATACAATATTGTAAAGTAATTAACCTCCAATTAAAATAAATAAATTTATATTTAAAAAATCTACAAACAATAAAAGTTGGAGAGGATGTGAAGAAAAGGGAACCCTCCTACACTGTTAGTGGGAATGTAAATTGGTACAGGCACTATGGAAAACCATACAGATGTTCCTTAAAAAATCTAAAAACAGAATAACCACCTGATTCAGTAATTCCACTCCTGGGCATATATCCAGAACTCTCAAAACCTATAAAAGATATTAGAAAAGATACAGCCACCCCAATGTTCATAGTGGTGCTATTTACAATAGTTAAGACATGGAAACATGGAAGCAATCTAAATGCACATCAACAGATGCATGGAAACAGAAGCTGTAGGGGGTGTGTGTGTGTGTATAATGGAATGTATATATATACACATATACTGGAATATTTCTCAGCCATAAAAAATGAAATAATTCCATTTGCAGAAACATGGATGGATCTACAGATTATCATACTACACAAAGTCAGTCAGACAAAGACAAATATTGCATATTATCACTTATATGTGGAATTTGAAAATAATGCAAATGAACTTATTTATAAAACAAATCCACAGAAATACAAAACAAACTTATAGTCGCCAAAGGGAAAAGTGGGGAAAGAAACAAATTGGGAATATGGGATTCACAGATACATGTACCACATATAAAACAGATTAAACAAGAAAGATCTACTGTATAGCACAGGAACTATAGTCAATTTCCTGTAATAAACCATAATAGAAAAGATTATATATATACACATAGATCTCTACACACGTATATACACACACATATATATGTATATATGAATTGCTATGCTGTATACCTAAACTAACACAATATTGTAAATCAGCTATACTTCAATTTAAAGAGATAATAAATGAAAGAAAAGACAGAGAAAGTAGACAATGTTCACAAGAGCAAAATGGGACACAGAAAACTGTACAAAAAAGATCTTCACGACCAAGATAATCACGATGGTGTGATCACTCACCTAGAGCCAGACATCCTGGAATGTGAAGTCAAGTGGGCCTTAGAAAGCATCACTACGAACAAAGCTAGTGGAGGTGATGGAATTCCAGTGGAGCTATTTCAAATCCTGAAAGATGATGCTGTGAAAGTGCTGCACTCAATTTGCCAGCAAATTTGGAAAATTCAGCAGTGGCCACAGGACTGGGAAAGGTCAGTTTTTATTCCAGTCCCAAAGAAAGGCAATGCGAAGGAATGCTCAAACTACCACACAATTGCACTCATCTCACATACTAGTAAAGTAATGCTCAAAATTCTCCAAGCCAGCCTTCAGCAATACGTGAAGCGTGAACTTCCAGATGTTCAAGCTGGATTTAGAAAAGGCAGAGGAACCAGAGATCAAATTGCCAACACCCACTGAATCATCAAAAAAGTGAGAGAGTTCGAGAAAAACATCTATTTCTGGTTTATTGACTATGTCAAAGCCTTTGACTGTGTGGATCACAATAAACTGTGGAAAATTCTGAAAGAGATGGGAATACCAGACCACCAGACCAGCCTCTTGAGAAATTTGTATGAAGGTCAGGAAGCAACAGTTAGAACTGGAAATGGAACAACAGACTGGTTCCAAATAGGAAAAGGAGTACATCAAGGCTGTAAATTGTCACTCTGCTTATCTAACTTATATGCAGAGTACATCATGAGAAACGCTGGACTGGAAGAAACACAAGCTGGAATCAAGATTGCTGGGAGAAATATCAATAACCTCAGATATGCAGATGACACCACCCTTATGGCAGAAAGTGAAGAGGAGCTAAAAAGCCTCTTGATGAAAGTGAGAGAGGAGAGTGAAAAAGTTGGATTAAAGCTCAACATTAAGAAAACGAAGATCATGGCATCTGGTCCCATCACTTCATGGCAAATAGATGGGGAAACAGTGGAAACAGTGTCAGACTTTATTTTGGGGGCTCCAAAATCACTCCAGATGGTGACTGCAGCCATGAAATTAAAAGATGCTTATTCCTTGGAAGAAAAGTTATGACCAATCTAGATAGCATATTGAAAAGCAGAGACATTACTTTGCCAATAAAGGTCCATCTAGTCAAGGCTATGGTTTTTCCAGTGGTCATGTATGGATGTGAGAGTTGGTCTGTGAAGAAGGCTGAGCGCTGAAGAATTGATGCTTTTGAACTGTGGTGTTGGAGAAGTCTCTTGTGAGTCCCTTGGACTGCAAGGAGATCCAACCAGTCCATTCTGAAGGAGATCAGCCAGCCCTGGGATTTCTTTGGAAGGACTGATGCTAAAGCTGAAACTCCAGTACTTTGGCCACCTCATGCAAAGAGTTGACTCATTGGAAAAGACTCTGATTCTGGGAGGGATTGGGGGCAGGAGGAGAAGGGGACGACAGAGGGTGAGATGGCTGGGTGGCATCACGGACTTGATGGACGTGAGTCTGAGTGAACTCCGGGAGTTGGTGATGGACAGGGAGGCCTGGCGTGCTGCAATTCATGAGGTCGCAAATAGTCGGACACGACTGAGCGACTGAACTGAACTGAACTGAAGTGTGTTGAAATGGTGGGAGGGGGTGCAAACGGTGGATCTGTAACAAACAGTAGAGAATTGATAACCATGTAAGTATTGAACACAAGGAACCAAATTTTCATCAAAATTGAAGGCAGAGTGATTTCCATCTTTTAAATTATGAAAAATTTTTATAAGGGACATTGTATTATTAAGAATAGATAACTATTGTTGAGGATAACAACCCAAATCCTGCATATAATGTTTCCTCAAATCAGTTCAATAAGTATTGGATGGATTATGAACAGAGGCTCTGCTCCACAGTCAAGATAGGGTTTTTCCATTTTCTTTCTCTGATCTTCTCTAGCTCCAAGGAATTCTATTAATATTAAGCTAGTAGATTGGTAAAGAAAGAGGGCACGGAAGTTGGTACCAAATGGCCCATAAAAACTACTCACATATCATGAGGAGGGAGAGGGGGAGAGAGTTTAAGGGGTAGGAAATTTAGTCTAGCAATTTGCCCAGAAGGAAAAGGAAATGTAGTTTAATGAACACAGTCTCCATTAGCAGGATGTTGAGCAATTCTTTTCCATAATGCTAGAAAATGAAACAAAAATAGGCAGGAAAGTTATAGGAAGGAGAGCTTTCACTCACTAAAGCAGAAAACACCAGACTAGATGAAGAGTTTGTGAAGATCAATGGTCACGTCTCATTCCTTGTTATAGTCCAAGCATATGTAACAGTACTGGTCACAAGAGTAGGTGCTCACATCATATTTCTTGATAAGTGGACAAATAAATTTGAGAGCATCTGTGAACTTTCAATTCCTGGAGTCCTTAAAAATATAAGAGGAATTTTTTTCATTTGCTTCTTCCAAGAAGTAATTTATTGTTTCCAATTTTAAAAAAAGAAAAGAAAAATAGATGATCTCTTTACACCCTGTCCAGGTCTAAATTTTAGGATTGTAAGTCAATTTGTGGTTGGAGATCAAAGTTTCCTAAGCATTTTTCCAGTCAAACAAATCATTCTTCCTCAGAGCATTTAGACAATTTAGTTCTATGTGGCCACCCAATGTAGTTCATTGCTTCTAACCACATAGTCCTGTTTCCTAAATATATACTTTATATACTGACTTATTGCCAACAAAAACATTGCCTTTCTTTTTTGCAAAGGGTACTTTTATGCCTATAAATATATTGGGTAGAAGAATAGGAATTAGATTAGCCTCCTTTACTAGGCAAAAGCATGCCACAGTAACAGGTCCACCAAAGAATTTACCATACAAAAATAGCCAAGTTTCTCTCCTGATTTGATACATTTTCTAAACAGTCAATAATACATTGTGAGTACTCTCTGATCTTCTTGACAGAGAGAAGGTGGTAAAATGAACAGAAAAGTATGAATGCCATCCATTTTCATCTTGGGCAAATTATTTAACCTTTTGTACACCTATTTCCTCACCTATAAAATGAGAATAATAATAATGGACACAGAGTTGTGAACAAAAATTATGATTTAATGCATGAAAAGTACTAAGAACAGTGTTTGACAAAAAACAGGCGCTACATGTTAATATAATAATCAAAATTATATTTATATAAAAATGACACCACTGACCCACCATCCATGAAAATGCATTTTTATTTTACTTTCCAATTAGTAGAGACTGGCTATTCAGTTTCATGCATGACTGTCTGTAGGACCAAGGACACTCTTTTTCCAGACAGTTGGCTGAGGCTTGAGGTGCATTCTGTGGTCATGAAACAAATCAGAGCTAACTGGTCCATACAAGGAACAAACCTACAGTAACTTTGACCTCATTAGTACTGTGTTCTGAGCTAGACAAAAAACAGGACTCTCAGAACATGGATTATTCGGATTTGCTGTCCATGTTAATCAAAGTCCCCAGATGATTGCTTGATATTCTCCTTCACTTTAGCTAGGTTTACATAAGACCAAAACATCTGGATGAGAAGTGAAAAAATGCAGATGTTTAAGCCACATGATGAGAAACATCCAGATGTCTCAAATTTTGGATTTGTCATTTTGTTATTTGTTTTAAAAGAAAGAAAAGCCAAAAGAAAAAAAATCCACCAAGATTTGTCTATTTCCTTAACCTGAGTTAAATCAAACTGATTTCTAGTCATAGAAGTTTAAAATGCCCCAAAGCTTATTATGAATCTAGTGATAATATCACTAAAAAAAGATAGTTTTGAAGAACAGTTTTTTTTTAATTAAAAGAAGATATTTGATCCATGAGTAGCATTTGTGAGAAGTGGTTGCTTTTTAGAGTGAGACAATATTTTAGAACAGTTGTTCATAATGAACTATCTGGCAAAGTGTAGCTGGGATGATACCAACAGTAGAGGATAATTTGCTAAAGAAACTCCTCAGAAATATTGTTTATTTCCCTAAGAGGATCTGGACTCAACTAAGTAGGTAAGGAGTTAAGTCCAAAAGAATATATATAAATCTTTTCTTCTGCTTATGAAATGACTGGATATTTGCTGCCTGAAATCCAACAAAAAAAAGTTGACTCTGAGCATAAACAAAATAGGTGACCATTTATGGAATGTGATTTTAAGGAGATCAAAAGCCATGAGGAAGTCCCTGAAATGCCTAGCATTAGTATTCTAAACTAAGTTTAACTAAGTTAAATCATAATATTGCCAGGAAGTTACCACAATCTGGCCTTTATGATTTCATCAAACTCCTTTACTCAGGAAGTAAAGCACATTTACCAGGTACCACATTAACATAGATATTGACTTAAGAAATTTTAGATCTTAATGGGGGCCTTCGAGGTCATCAAAATTCAACCCCTTTATTTCACTTATGGGAAAACTGAGGCTCAGAAACAAAGTGACTTGCTCAAGGGACATGGAATACAAAAGTCTATACAAAAGCCTAGGAGGCAGTTGATGGATACATTTTCAAAAATGTGGAAGGAGACAGAGAGAAAATAGAGAGGAGTCTGGAATTTGGGAGCACCCTGGGTACACAGGAAATGCTGGGATTATGCTGAAGATAGGAGTAAGATTAGATGACCACCAAGCAGAGGATCCAACAAGAGTATGCTTCACCTATGAACAGTTTTCTCAATATAAACAGCACTACTTAACACAAATAGTAGCCTTTCCTCCATCTTCCACAGTGGTTAAAAACTATTGAGCATAATGTTGTCTGGGGCTTAAATCAGTTCATCTGATAGATGAAGATCTAAAGGTTTAAAGTCTTTCTCCCGAAGATTCAAACAAGGCCTCTAAGGACAAAGGCTCAAATCTGGGGAGTTCATTTTGATTATCAGGTCATGCTCAATTGCATAAACTCATGGCAACAAAACAAACAAACAAAAAGCACCTTGCTTCAAATCAAAATGTGTTTTTCCAAGTCTCCAGCACTGTCTGGCAATATGTGTGGAGAAAATGCAAATCAGCTGTTCTCAAGCACTTTAAAAGTCACAGATTAAAAAAAAAAATTCAAAAATATTCTACACACCTGTGTTTCCCCAAGTAGAAAAAACAAAAAGGTAATTTCTCCTTGGAGTTCTCTGGTCTTCTCAAAAGTTCTCTCTTATATTTTTTTTTTTTAAAAAAGCCTAAATTAGGACATAACCTTAAGTATTAGGACCAAAATATATAAAATTGTTCACTGATTATAATTATTACATGATGACCATTTTATCTAACACAGTTGAAACCTATCTGGGAATTAAAATGTATTCATTAAAGAGAAATATAGAATATCAGTATAGAATTCAGAGTTGAACCATTGCACCAAACCTGACCATTTATCATTTCAGTTTAAAAACAGTAATGCTGCCAGTGGAAACAGAAAACAAGCTGTCAGCATTTTTCCTTGAGCATGATGGAACCACAAAGCCATAGACTAGGCAGTGAAATTTGTTTAAGAAGCTCAGTGTTTTAAGACAAGCCAGATTATTATGGGAGATATACTGTAAACTACTCATCTAATTTGTTTTGCGCTGATGCCAATTCACATGAAATTAGCTTTATTAGGTTGAAATATCTGCTTTTTTTTCCTTCCTTTCCCTTCCCTTCACTTTAATGTGAGCAAACCCAGTTCTGAGCCACATTGTGGAAGATGAGGGTCATTGATCTTTGTTTTTCAATTCCAGTTACAACCCAGAATGATTTAAAATGGTGAGGCGAAGGCTAGGTTTTATTTCTTTATTCATGGCAATTATTTAAACTTTTTCCTACTTCTCTACCATTCAGTTCAGTTCAGTCACTCAGTCGTGTCCGAGTCTTTGTGACCCCATTAATCGCAGCATGGCAGGCCTCCCTGTCCATCACCAACTCCCGGAGTTCACCCAAATTCATGTGCATCGAGTCGATGATGCCACCCAGCCATCTCATCCTCTGTCGTCCCCTTCTCCTCCTGCCCCAAATCCCTCCCAGCATCAGGGTCTTTTCCAATGAGTCAACTCTTTGCATGAGGTGGCCAAAGTATTGGAGTTTTAGCCTCAGCATCAGTCCTTCCAATGAACACCCAGGACTGGTCTCCTTTAGGATGGACTGGTTGGATCGCCTTGCAGTCCAAGGTACTCTCAAGAGTCTTCTCCAGCACCACAGTTCAAAAGCATTAATTCTTCTCCACCATTGGTTTCTTTTATTCTTCTAAAACATGGAATGTTAGGATTGGAAGAGTCCTGAGAGATCATCTAATCCTCTTATTTGAAAGATGTGGGGAAACTGAGACTCAGAAAAGTTAAGTGACTTACTCAAAGGCAGAGAGCTAATTAGTGAGAGAGGCAAAAGTAGAATCCAATTTTTCTGTTTGAACTCTCTTTCCACTATTCTAATCATGCTCTCAGCAATTCATAAAATGGATCCTTAAGATACTTATCCATCCATTTATCTTTTCAGGTGGAAGGCAGTCACTACCTTGCCAATTCATATAACTTTAAATATTTTCAAACATCTTTATGTCACATGAATTCATCTGTTAAAATTTAAAACATTTAATCAAATATACTACATACTCAAAGAGACAGCAATCTATTGTGAAACTCCCTCTTCCACAACCACCACCACCACTTGCAGGAGAGAAGATAACACTAGTCTGGAGAATAGAAACTTAAGATAATTAAATTTGGCCTCTTTAAGTCCAAGCAAGTTGCGGATATTTTCCAGATACTGTAAGGCAGTGGCAACCCACTCCAGTACTCTTGCCTGGAAAATCCCATGGGCGGAGGAGCCTGGTGGGCTGCAGTCCATGGGGTCACGAAGAGTTGGACACAACTGAGCGACTTAACTTTCAGTTTTCACTTTCATGCATTGGAGAAGGAAATGGCAACCCACTCCAGTGTTCTTGCCTGGAGAATCCCAGGGACGGGGGAGCTTGGTGGGCTGCCACCTATGAGGTTGCACAGAGTCGGACATGACTCAAGTGACTTAGTACCAGCAGGAGCATTCTGACTGAGGGGCTTCCCAGGTGGTGTAGTGGTAAAGAACTTGTTTGCCAATGCAGGAGATGCAAGAGACATGGGTTCGATCACTGGGTCAGGAAGATCCCGTGGAGGAGGGCATGGTAACCCACTCCAGTATGCTTGCCTGGTAATCCCATGGGCAGAAGAGCCTGGCAGGCTAGAGTCCATGGGGTCACAAAGAGTCAGACACAACTGAAGCAATTTAGCATGCACACACACTTTCTGATTGAGATGAGTGACTGTATATGAGAAATACTATGAACACCAACTCTGGAGCAAGACTGTCTGGATGCAATTTCATTTTGAAATTACTGGCTTTGCAGAAGTTAAGTTCTTAGTACCTCAGTCCCCTCAGCTGTAAAATAGCAAAGGAGGTTATAACAATAGTACTAACTTTATGGAATCCTTAAGAAGTTTAAATGAACATGTAAAGTGCTTAGAAGAGAGCCTCACATATAGTAGTTGATAGAAAAGTGTTAGCTATTACTTGTATTTTCTTCTCTGCTGTATAGGGAAAAATGTTGGCTCATCAAATTAATATCCAACACTGAGCGTTACAGGGACTATTTTAAAGAATTTAATCATGAAATGTGTGTAAGGTAGGATACTGTTAATTACTAGTCATGTCTGTTATTCAAAGATGGCTAACACATTCTTTCTTTGAAAATATCAAAGCCATTGTTCCAATTACTATTTTTTATTTCAAATATCATTTATTTTCACATTAGAAAATGATTCAGAATTTTCACTGATTCAACAGTAGACAGATCTTCCAATTACTCTTGAATTACTGTGTTGTAACTGTACCTCAACAGTGCCTTCTCTCCCTGCCAAATAGCAACAATCTTAGACATTTTTAAGAAGTAGTTTTTCAACCTGCTTAGTCCCTTGGATTTTTCTACGCACAAGATATCAACAGGTTTGAAAGGCCAAAACAGTAAAGAGGAAGTTCACCAGGTCAACAAGTCATTACATAGTTGTGGCTTTTAGGCAATCAGAAGTTGAAATGAGTCAATACTGTGATGTAGCTTCTTAGAAAGCAAACTCTGTGTTAGAACAGAGCAATACAAATAGAATGCCCAGTTCAAGGGAGGAACTCAGCACTAGTCTGACCACATCTGGTAGACTGTGTTCATTTCTGGGCACCCACATTCTAATAGGAACTTTATCAGTTTGAAGAGATTTTAGAATAAGATAGTCCAGATGGTGAAGTTTATAAAATCATGCCAGGGAGGGATGATGGAAGAAATTGGAAACATTTTTTTTTTTCTCTTCTCTTTTTCCTAAAAAAGGGAAAATTGAGCCAGAATATGACGTAGAAACAAAATTAGACATATTCAGTGTAATCCCAAGGGGAGAACCAAGACAATGAGTAGACGTCATGAGGAGGCAAATTTAGGCTTAGGATAAGAAAGCTCTAAGTATACAAAATACCCATAAACGGAATGAGCTGCCTTGCAGAACAGTAAACTCTGTCATTGCAAACTGTCAGGCTGGGAGGATGCAGAAAGGATTTCTACTTTATGTGTGAGGTTAAATAACGATATCTAAGAATATTTTCTACTGGGATCTAAGACTGTAGATCTCATGACTCTTATGTTCAGATAGAAATACCCATCTAGCTGATCCATCTTCTAATCCATGCTGAACACTATTATTACTACACTATTGTCAAGCTAACCCTTCAACACAATTTTTATTTACTACTCCCCACTACCCTCTCCTCTCTTCCTTCTCACACACATTCACATAATGGTTTAGACATGGATGTCGTTCACTGTGTGCCAGGCACTGCTCTGAGTGCTATATGTACACACACACAAATGCACTGTATGTATGACTGAATTTCACCTCTTACATTGAGTTCAAGTCTCTTTTCTGACACTTTGTACCTCCTACTCCCTGAACTGCTCCTTCTTGGCAACCTTATTCCTCCCTCTTCTTCAAAATACGTTCTCATCTATTGAAGACTTCCTAGCTAAGTCAAACTCATTTTATCCCATGCCTTTGTATGTACTGTGTTTCTTCCTGCAATTCTTTTACTTTTTCCCTCCATAAAATTAATGATATTCATATTTCAGAGCCAAGTTCTAGCTCATCTTTTACCTGGCGCTTTCTCTGGCTATTACAGTTCCCTGAGTCTCTTGTTTCTCTGAATTTGTAAATACAGCATTGTCTTATTTTCAATATCTAAGTTTATGTAATCTACAATTTTCCAAATGAGGAAATGATATTGCCCCCAAACAAAGTGACTTGTCCAAGCTAATCCAGCATGTTAGTAGCAGAACCATAAAAAGAACTCAAACATCTGTTTTTGGTCTGGGTGCTTTAGTGTGTCATTGGTTTTAGGTCTGTTTATTTAATCTTCTCACGTGGACTCTATACTTATGGAGGATAAGGAGTGCTTCATATTTAAATTTCAGAGGGATTACCACTTTATTAGGCATATAATTGATGCTCATTAAGCTCTTGTTGACTGACTCTACCAGGAAAGTCTTACTGAGTACTCTCTCTTACAGGCACTGTTCTAGTCACCAGGTTACTAAAGTAAACAAAACAAATACAAGTGCCTGCCCCCATAGCACATATATTTTAAGTGATTGGCCAATAAACTCCAGGAAAGGAGGATTTGTTGAAACAATCTGACTTGCCCTTTTATAAAACCTTGCGTGCATGCTCAGTCATGTCTGACTCTTCATGACCCCGTGTCATATAGCCCGCCAGGCTCCTCTGTCTATGGGATTCTCCAGGCAGGAATACTGGAGTAGGTTGCCACGCCTTCCTCCAAGGGATCTTCCAAATCGAGGAATTGAACTCCGATCTCCTGAGTTTCCTGCACCACAGGGGGATTCTTTACCACTGAGCTGCTGGGGAAGCCCAATAAAACTTTACATACTGCCAGATGTTGACTTGAACTAAATAACACAGATCGTAGCATTTGGAACAATTTTGAAAACCGAGTTCTTCTCCCTGTATTTTAATGCACCTATTAGAAGGGTCATCTGGCATGCTTGTGTCAATGAAAGTAAGTCCTAGAAGCTTCCAGTTTTGTCCTGTATATCCAATACAACTGGATCCAAACTAAATTGACTACCATTAAGAAAAGAATGCTTGAATTTGGCTGTCCAAAGTCACATTTGTCCAGTGATTTCTGTTTTTTGGTTTTATACCTTTAAATGAAAAGTCCAATCTCTAGGAGTCAGAGATATCATTTTACGTAACTAAAGTTCAGAAATTACTAGTCAACATGAAAACTGAAGTCAATCAGTAGATATTGAGTATTATATGTGGAACATTGTACACATAAAGTTTAAATCATGGTCCCTGCTTTTTTCATGCTAGACAAGAAATAAAATGTACCCTGGCCCAACTCACCAAGGCAAACATATGCATAATGTATAGCATTGGGGAAGGGGATAATTTAAAGGCAGAAATTAGAGATCCAAGGTGACAAAATCTGAAAATGCCCCAATTCTAATATTGTGCATCAATGGATGAAACTATTTCTGAGAGAGTAGCCTAATAAGTTGAAGAAACTCTTTTTCTCCCCACTTTTTACTTCCCCCACAGACCAATGCAGACTATGGAATGCAAGTCCACAAACCGCCACATCTCCACTCTTTACCTTGTGAGGAGGCCAAAAATGTTTAGCTATGTCAGTGGGTCCAATAGCCAAACCTCATATTTTTATGCATAAATAATTGGGAGTATGTGTAACACTCTGTCCTCAGGGTTTTCAGGGACTGGGAGGGTGTAAATCATCTCAGAGTGCTGAATAAATGCAGATTGATAAAGAAATATACACAGGTTTACACATATAAATTCACAGATATTAATATGCTGGAACATTTTCCCCAGCAACCTACAAATAACAGCTGGACCTCAAATATTTGAAAAAGATTTATAAGTCCAGCAACAGTTCCTTTGCTGTTTCTCCTTTAGGAGCTACAACTGGTGATTTTTATGTGACTTTTAACAGGTCAGCTAGTAGTCTGTAAGTTCCAGCAGCTTGAACAAGGAGACACAATCTCTACCTGCAGAATCCCAAAAACGGTTGTTTTACAATCCAGAAAGTTCTAGTCTCATCTCATAAGAACTCCTCAAAGAAAGAGAAAGCTTTCTTGAGAAGAAACTCCTTTTCAGGCCAGAGACCCTTATTTTATTCTCTGAAGAAGTCTCTCAAGGCAGATTTGTCTAGGTTTGTATACATTGATAATTCTGAACATATTTTTGACTCATAGACCATGTTGAGAATCTGGTGAAATTTATGGATCCCATTCCTCAAAAAAATGCACACATATACAAATACACATAATTTTGCTCAACTCACAAATCTGAGAGGATTGGCATGTTTCCAGAAGTCCATCTATGTGTCCATTCAGGGCCAGTGGTCCCCCGAAAAAGACTGTCTTCCTCCAGAAGTTGAAAAGTAAACATGGGAAGGCTGAGATGCATAATAAGAGAAAAGGTAGGGGGTATAGCATAACACTTTCAAATAAAGCAAAAATGTAAAGAATATAAGCAGTCTAGAGTTAGAGCTATGATAGTCCCATCCCAGGAAGAAAACAAAAAAGAATGCAAGTTGTTGTCACAAAAATTGAACTTTTTTCCTTTACAAAAATAAAAGGAGAATAAGCTTAAAGATATTCTTGCAGAATGTAGAAACTGTGACCCTTGGCTGCTATCATTTTTTTCTATTTTTCTTGCCAAATAACTGTTATGAAAGAATATCTCCAGGCATTTGCTCTACCCTGAGGGTTAAAAGCATGTACAGGATGGAAACTGGCAGAGTGCTGAGGTTGGCAGACTCATCTGCCTCGCTAAAGCTTCTAGAGACCTTCAAGGGCTCTAGGGATGAGGGAGTTGTCATTTTTTAGAGAAAATCAGGTCACAAGAGAAGTTTCCAAGTCTTCAGAACAATTGAGCCATGGCAGCAGATACAAGTAGAAAAAAAATTCTTCAGTGTAGATCCCATGATCTCAGAATGCTGTATTTTACATTAAGAGCATCTACAGGAAATACTCTTGCCAGTACAAATAATCAGGAACCTTTCTGAACTGGAGAAGCTGGGAAGAAAACAGCAGAGACATTATATCTTGGGAGAAGATAGATGATTGAGGCTTTGAGACAGGATTTCTTGAAGCTAAAATTCTCAAAAAGAATTTTATAGCAGCTGAGATCACTCTCAGATATTACTAGATTTCCAAGGATCTTTTCATTTTTTTTCTTGCCTCCAAGGAAAGCAGTATCATACTGTCTTTTGCATAATTAAATGACTTTTAACATATGTTTATGAATTCCACTTACAGGCCCTGCAATTTACCAGGCAGAAAGAACACAGAGAGCATAATGGATAAGGTTCCTGTCCTTAAGGAGCTTAGTCTAATGGGGAAAGTTAGACACTCAAGCATCTAATTATAATGACCTGTCCTAAGTAGACTACTAGATGTATGTACAACATACTAGTTTTCCCTTCTGCTATTCCACTAAGTCTTCTTGAGGAGGTGATACTTTGACTTAGGTTTCAAAGGAAGAGTAAAATTTTGCTATGTAACCAAGGAGAAGAAGAGCATTCCAAAGAAAATGTATAGAAACTACAAAGAGAAAAAGAAATGAAATAACATTCATATCTGGAGAAGTACAAACAGGAATTGTTACTGGAGCATAATATGCAACAAGTTAATTGATTTCCAATGGCCATAATCTATGACACCCAAAAGATATATAATCAGGAGTTGGGTTGACCCAGATGAGTTTAAGAGCCAGTTAACTGGACAATGGGACTCAACTGGCTAATACTGTTTTTTAAAAAAACATTTATCCTTACCTCAAAGAGGTCTTTTTCTGAATCTTCTGCCCTCTAAAACCCAATTTACTTCAGAGTGGAAAATGTGAACCTCAATGCTGTGACACACATTTCCAAGAAAGCAACATGAATGTGATGGCTTACTGTCTTCTAAAGAAGCCAGTAAAGTTCCTTCATTAACCCAATAAGATAAAACTTTTTAAAAACATTTTTGTGGTGAAATTCATGCAACATAAAATTAACCATTTAAAATGTACATTTAGTACATTTAGTACACGGGATTCTGCAGGCATTTAGTACATTTACAATGTTATATGTGTGACCAATACCTCTATTTAGCTCCAAAACATTTTCATGACATCGAAAGAAAACTCAATACACATTAAAGTGAAAGTGAAGTCACCTAGTCATGTCCGACTCTTTGAGACCCCATGGACACCAAGCTCCTCCGTCCATGGGATTTTCTAGGCAACAGTACTGGAGTGGGTTGCCTTTTCCTTCTCCAGGGAACTTCCCGACACAGGGATCAAACCCAGGTCTCCTGCATTGTAGACAGATGCTTTACCGTCTGAGCCACCAGGGAAGTCTCCAATACCCATTAAGCAATTATTATTTCTTCCCTCCTCCCCTCAGCCCTTGACAACTACCAATCTACTTCCTGATTCTGTATTTTCCTATTCTGGATATTTAATATGAATCAGTTCAGTTCAGTTCAGTCGCTCAGTCGTGTCCGACTAATTGCGACCCCATGAATTGCAGCACGCCAGGCTTCCCTGTCCATCACCATCTCCCGGAGTTCACTCAGACTCACGCCCATCGAGTCCGTGATGCCATCCAGCCATCTCATCCTCACTCGTCCCCTTCTCCTCCTGCCCCCAATCCCTCCCAGCATCAGAGTCTTTTCCAATGAGTCAACTCTTCGCATGAGGTGGCCAAAGTACTGGAGTTTCAGCTTTAGCATCATTCCTTCCAAAGAAATCCCAGGGCTGATCTCCTTCAGAATGGACTGGTTGGATCTCCTTGCAGTCCAAGGGACTCTCAAGAGTCTTCTCCAACACTACAGTTCAAAAGCATCAATTCTTCAGTGCTCAGCTTTCTTCACAGTCCAACTCTCACATCCATACATGACCACAGGAAAAACCATAGCCTTGACTAGATGGACCTTTGTTGGCAAGTAATGTCTCTGCTTTTGAATATACTATCTAGGTTGGTCATAACTTTTCTTCCAAGGAGTAAGTGTCTTTTAATTTCATGGCTGCAGTCACCATCTGCAGTGATTTTGGAGCCCCAAAAATAAAGTCTGACACTGTTTCCACTGTTTCCCCATCTATTTCCCATGGAGTGATGGGACCAGATGCCATGATCTTCATTTTCTGAATGTAGAGCTTGTCTGGAGTAATTTACTTCACATCACATATTTGAGGTTCATTGATATTGTACCACATACCAGTACTTCAGTTCATTTTACAGTTGAATAATATTCTATTATATAGAATATACTGATATACATTTTGCTTATCTTCTGATAAGCTGATGGACATTTGCTTTGGGTGGTTTCCACATGTTGGTTATTGTGAATAAATAGTACCACTATGTACATTCAAGTAGTCTTTTATTTTCTTTAACATGGATTTTCAATTCTTTCAGGTATATAGCTAGGAATGGAATTGCTGGGATATATTTTCATTCTGAGATTAACTTTTTGAAGAACTGCTAAACTGTTTTCTTGAAGCGCCATCATTTTATATTCCTATCTACAATGTGTAAAGGTTCCATTTTCACAATATCCTCACCAACATTTATCATTTTCAGGTTTGTTTTTTTTTTAAGTTGTGGCCGTCCAAGTGGGTGTGAATAAGGTAGATCTGCCACAATAAAAACAGGGAGAAAGAAATTGACTTTATTTACACTTAGGCAGGCTATCACATCAACTAGTGGAAAATTAATTAAGCTTTGGACTAGGGCATTAAAATATGTGGACAGTTAGCGTCATTGGTTAAAAACCATGATCATAAGTCACATGTATTATGTTATTTTAAAAAAATCTCTGTTACTTCATTCTGGAGATAAAGAGTTATGCCAAGAGAACACACTGATCATAGCAACCACCCTCTTCCAACAACACAAGAGAACATTCTACACATGGACATCATCCAATGGTCAATACCAATATAAGATTAATTATATTCTTTTCAGCCAAAGATGGAGAAGCTCTATACAGTCACCAAAAACAAGACAAGGAGCTGACTGTGGCTCAGATAATGAACTCCTTATTGCCAAATTCAGACTTAAATTGAAGAAAGTAAGGAAAACCACTAGACCATTCAGGTATGACCTAAACCAAATCCCTTATGACTATACAGTGGAGCTGAGAAATAGATTTAAGGGACTAGATCTGATAGACAGAGTACCTGATGAACTATGAACGGAGGTTCGAGACGCTGTACAGGAGACAGGGAACAAGACCATCCCCAAGAAAAAGAAATGCAAAAAAGCAAAATGGCTGTCTGAGGAGGCCTTACAAATAGCTGTGAAAAGAAGATAAGTGAAAAACAAAAGATAAAAGGAAAGATATACCCATCTGAATGCAGAGTTCCAAAGAAGAGCAAGGAGAGATAAGAAAGCCTTCCTCAGTGGTCAGTGCAAAGAAGTAGAGGAAAGAAATAGAATGGGAAAGACTAGAGATCTCTTCAAGAAAATTAGAGATACCAAGGGAACATTTCACGCAAAGAAGGGCTCAATAAACAACAGAAATGGTATGGACCTAACAGAAGCAGAAGATATTAAGAAGAGGTGGCAAGAATACACAGAAGAACTGTACAAAAAAGATCTTCATGACCCAGATAATCACGATGGTGTGGTCACTCACCTAGAGCCAGACATCCTGGAATATGAAGTCAAGTGGGCCTTAGGAAGCATCGCTCTGAACAAAGCTAGTGAAGGTGATGGAATTCCAGTTGAACTATTTCAAATCCTAAAAGATGATGCTGTGAAAGTGCTGTACTCAATATGCCAGCAAGTTTGGAAAACTCAGCAGTGGCCACAGGACTGGAAAAGGTCAGTGTTCATTCCAATCCCTAAGAAAGGCAAGCCAAAGACTGCTCAAACTACTGAACAATTGCACTCATCTCACATGCTAGTAAAGTAATGCTCAAAATTATCCAAGCCAGGCTTCAACAATACGTGAACTGTGAACTTCCAGATGTTCAAGCTGGTTTTAGAAAAGGCAGAAGAACCAGAAATCAAATTGCCAACATCCGCTGGATCATCAAAAAAGCAAGAGAGTTCCAGAGAAACATCTAGTTCCGCTTTATTGACTATGTCAAAGCCTTTGACTGTGTGGATCACAACAAACTGTGGAAAATTCTGAGAGAGATGGGAATACCAGACCACCTGACCTGCCTCTTGAGAAATCTGTATGCAGGTCAGGAAGCAACAGTTAGAACTGGACATGGAACAGACTGGTTCCAAACAGGAAAAGGAATACGTCATGGCTGTATATTGTCACCCTGCTTATTTAACTTATATGCAGAGTACATCCTGAGAAACGCTGGGCTGGATGAAGCACAGGCTGGAATCAAGATTGCTGAGAGAAATATCAATAATCTCAGATATGCAGATGACACCACCCTTATGGCAGAAAGTGAAGAAGAACTAAAGAGCCTCATGATGAAAGTGAAAGAGGAGACTGAAGAAGTTGGCTTGAAACTCAACATTCAGAAAACTAATATCATGGCATCTGGTCCCATCACTTCATGGGAAATAGATGGGGAAACAGTGGAAACAGTGGCAGACTTTATTTATTGGGCTCCAAAATCACTGCAAATGGTGACTGCAGCCATGAAATGAAAAAACACTTGCTCCTTGGAAGAAAAGTTATGACCTTAGACAGCATATTTAAAAGCAGAGACATTACTTTGTCAACAAAGGTCCATCTAGTCAAGGCTATGGTTTTTCCAGTAGTCATGTATGGATGTGAGAGCTGTACTATAAAGAAAGCTGAGCACCGAAGAACTGATGCTTTTGAACTGTGGTGTTGGAGAAGACTCTTGAGAGTCCCTTGGACTGCAAGGGGATTCAACTATTCCATACTTAAGGAAATAAGTCCTGAATGTTCATTGGAAGGAGTGATGTTGAAGCTGAAACTCCAATACTTTGACCACCTGATGCGAAGAGCTGACTGATTTGAAAAGACCCTGATGCTGGGAAAGATTGAAGGAGAGAGAAGGGGACGACAGAGGATGAGATGGTTGGATGGCATCACTGACTCAATGGACATGAGTTTCAGTAATCTCCAGGAGTTGGTAATGGACAGGGAGGCCTGGCGTGCTGTAGTCAATGGGGTCGCAAATAGTCGGACATGACTGAGCAACTAAACTGAACTGGAGATAAAGAGATACCTATATTACATATGTATATAGGTATACACACTCATTCTTAACCCAAATACTCAAAAAGAGAATAGATAAATTATATAAACATATCTAGATGCACAACTAGAAAAAGAAAAATAAACACAAAAATCTCATGACGACAACTGAGAACATCTTTATCCTCTATGAAGAATATACTTCTTCATTAACTTTAAATCCTATAGATACTATTTGCTTTATCAAAATCTCATTTTTATAAAATAGCTGAGCCTGTTAAACTCTGGGGCCATCTCAGGATTTCTTTATCATCAATTGGAGCTACAATAATTTTCCAGTGATTTCAATTCTGAGCACACTCCTAAGGGAACTAAGCTGCTTGGGTGGAGTGGATAGCAAAGAGCTTTGTATAAAAATTTCAGTATTGAGGAGGCTCTGGCAAGCCAAAAAGCTGGATGAGAAGCATAGAGATATTCACAAGGACCTGGGACCAAATTATATGAATATCTCTTACTTCCAGAAAACCAGGCCAGCAGATATTTGCCAAAATTAATTATCCCACAGATAAACCCCACAGTCAAAAGTACATAAAACCCAGAGAGACCAGCATTTGAGCATCATTTTGTTCTTAAAAATATACATTGTACAAGTTGTAAATGATACCAAAGGTCAGCTACTGAATAAAATTCTAAGTATTTAGGTCTTTAGATAAGTCCAGATATACAAATCCATCTTATTAGTCTGCCTTAGTACCTGAGTATTTCAACATCTGACTCATTCTTTCAGGTTAAGGCACTATTTCCAGAGGACCCTTGTGCTGATATATTAATGTAAAAAGGCCATGATCAGCTCGAAAATTTTGCCCTAGAGAAATGTATTTATAATAACATTTTAAGTAACATACTTGAATTTATATAGTATTTACTTGTGTGGAACACTATGCTAAATATTTTAGGTGTGTTTTCTCATTTAATTTATACTATGAGGAGGATAATATGATTATTTCTCTCCCCTATGGGGAGACTTAGCCTCCAAGATTGTAAGGCACCTGGGTAAGTTAATATGTTTTGCCAGTGATATAATCAAAACTCATTATATATGTAAAGATTCTTATTTAAGTAAGAAGAAACATATAGAAATCTCCATTTTTAAAACCAATGGAAAGAATTAGGGGTGAATATTGCTATGACAAAATGGATTTTTCCCATTACAAAAAAGATTCAATATTCTTTAGAGAACCCAGTATATTTAAATGTTAAGAGGCAGAGTGCTGGGAATAGAGTTTAGTTGAGAAAAAAATTAGCTAAACCAAAAATATTTAGCTAAACCATGAAAATCTTTTTGAAATTAGACTGTATATTCCTAAAAACTCCATCACAAGGTATATCATATTCATTCTTGACACTTGGAGTAGAAAGAAAACTAAAATTTCTTTTCCTAAATTACTGAGATATGATTGGCATGTAACATTTTATTAGTTTTAGGTATACATGATTTGATATTTATATATGTTGTGAAATGATCACCAGAAGTCTAATAAACATCTGTCACTGTACGTAATTTCATTATTTTTATTGTGATGAGAACGTTGAGAATCTATTCTCTTAGCAACTTTAAAATATGCAATACCATATTTTTAATCATAGTCACCCTGTTGTTGTTTAGTCACTAAGTCATATCCAGCTCTTTGTGACCCCATGGACTGTAGCCTGCCTGGATTTTCTGTCCATAGGATTTCCCAGGCAAGAATACTGGTGTGGGTTGCCATCTCCTTCTCCACGGGGGTCTTCATGACCCAGGGATCAAACCTGCATCCCCTGCTTGGCAGGCGGATTGTTTATCACTGTGCCACCAGGTGTACATTAAATCCACAAGACTTGCTTATTTTTAACTGGAAATTTGCACCTTTCTGACCCTCTTTATCCATTTAAAACATGCCAGGCCTCTGGCAACCACCAATCTGTTCTCTGTATCTTTGAACTTTTTTTTTTCAAGATTCCACATATAAGTGAGATTATATAGTATTTGTCTTCCTCCATCTGACTAATTTCACTTAGCATAATGACCTTAAGGTCCATCCATGTTGATACCAATGGCAAGATTTCATTCTTTTTATGACTTAATGTTTTTGTGTGTATGTGTGTAAGATTTTCTTTATCCATTCTTTTGTCCATGGACATTTAAGCTATTTCTGTATCTTTACCATTGTAAGGTAAACGAGGATGAAAATATCTTTGGGTTAATGTTTTCATTTTCTTCTGATAAATACCCAGATGTGCAATTTCTGGATCATATGTTAGACCACCATATGATACTTTCTGGGATTCACATATGCCACTCACAATTTATCCCTGTCTCTATTGCCACCTATTGCTGCACTTTTGGAGAATGTCCATACTGCTCTCCATAATGGCTCCACAGATTTACATTCCCATCTCCAGTGCACCTAGACGTGAACTTGAGCAAACTTCAGGAGATGGGAGGGACAGGGAAGCCTGGCATACTCAGTCCATGGGGTTGTGAAAAGTTGGACAAGAATAGCAAGTAAACAACTTCAGTGCACAAGGGTCCTCCACATCATTGCCAACATGTTATTTGTTGTCTTTTGTTGATAGCCATTGTGACAGATGTAAGGAAATATCTCATTGTGGTTTCAATTTGCATTTCTGATGAGTTATATACAGCATTTTTTCATGTACCTGATAGCCATCTGAAAGTATTCTTTAGTAAAATGTTCATTTGGATCCTCTGCCTATTTTAAAATCAGTTTGAGGGTTTTTTTCTATTGAGTTGTGTTCTATTGAGTTTCTATTGAGATGGCATCCGGTCCCATCACTTCATGGCAAATAGATGGGGAAACAGTGTCAGACTTTATTTTTCTGGGCTCCAAAATCACTGCAGATGGAGACTGCAGCCATGAAATTAAAAAATGCTTACTCCTTGGAAGGAAAGTTATGACCAACCTAGACAGCATATTAAAAAGCAGTGACATTATCTTGTCAACAAAGGTCCGTCTAGTCAAGGCTATGGTTTTTCCAGTGGTCATGTATGGATGTGAGAGTTGGACTACAAAGAAAGCTGAGTGCTGAAGAATTGATGCTTTTGAACTGTGGTGTTGGAGAAGACTCTTAAGAGTCCCTTGGACTGCAAGGACATCCAACCAGTCCATCCTAAAGGAGATCAGTCCTGGTTGTTTATTGGAAGGACTGATGTTGAAGCTGAAACTCCAATACTTTGGCCACCTGATGTGAAGAGATGATTCATTGGGAAAGACCTTGAGGCTAGGAAAGATTGAGGGCAGGAGGAGAAGGGGACAACAGAGAATGAGATGGTTGGATGGCATCACCAACTCAAAGGACATGGGTTTGGGTGGATTCTGGGAGTTGATGATGGACAGAGAGGCCTGGTGTGCTGTGGTTCATGGGGTTGCAAAGAGTCGGACATGACTGAGTGACTGAAATGAACTGAGTTTTTTTCTGTTGAGTTGTATGAGTTCTTTGTATATTTTGGATATTAACTCCTTATCAGACTTACAAATATTTCCTACTTAGTTTGCCTTACTTTTTTTAAAGTTTTTTATTTTCCTTTTTGCCTATCAATCTTTTCTTTTTAAAATTTATTTATTTATTTATTTTTACTTTCCAATACTGTATTGGTTTTGGTATACATTGACATGAACCCGCCATGGGTGTACATGAGTTTGCCTTTTTTTGATTATTCCTTTGCTGTTCAAAAGCTTTTTAGTTTGATGTCTTACCCATTTTACTTTTGTTCCCATTGCTTTGGTTGTCAGTTCCAGAGAAGAAAAAGCATCACCAAGACTGATGTTGAGCTTACTGCCTATATTTTCTTCTAGGAGTTTAAAGGTGTAAGGTCTTACATTCAAGTCTTTAATCAACTTCAAGCTGATTTTTATATATGGTACCAGGTAGTGATCTACTTTAAATTCTTTTTCATGTGGCTCTCCAGTTTTCCCATTTCCACTTATTTAAGAGGCTGCCCTTTTCCCACTGTATATTCCTGGATCCTTTATCATAAATTGATCGTATATATGTGGGTTTTTGTTTTCTTAGCACTCTGTTCTGTGCCACTGATTTATGTCTGTTTTTATGTCCATATCATACTGTTTTAATTACTATAGCTTGTAGTATAGTTGGAATCAGGGTGTGTGTGCCTCTAGCTCTGTTCTTTCCTAAGAGTGCTTTAGATATTTGGGCCTTCTGTGGTGGCACACCGGAGAAGGCAATGGCACCCCACTCCAATACTCTTGCCTGGAAAATCAATCCCATGGGCGGAGGAGCCTGGTAGGCTACAGTCCATGAGATCGAGAAGAGTCAGACAGGACTGAGCGGCTTCACTTTCACTTTTCACTTTCATGCATTGGAGAAGGAAATGGCAACCCACTCCAGTGTTCTTGCCTGGAGAATCCCAGGGACGGACGAGCCTGGTGGGCTGCTGTCTCTGGGGTCGCACAGAGTCGGACACGACTGAAGCGACTTAGCAGCAGCAGCAGCAGCAGCAGCAGCAGCAGCAGCAGTGGTACTGTACAATTTTTAGAATTTTTTTTTTCCATTTCATTGAAAAATGCCAGTGGGGTTTTGAAAGGAATTGCATTGAATCTGTAGATCCCTTTGGGTAGTATAGATATTTTAACAATATTAATTCTTTTAATCCATGGGCATAGAATTTATTTCCATTTATTTGTATCTTTGTAAATTTCCTTCATTAATATCTTATAGTTTAAAGTGTACAGGTCTTTGCCTCATTGGTTATATATTCATAGGTAGCTTTTTGATCCAAAGAAAAAAACTAATAGATTTATTTAATATTTATCATATCTTAAAAAGTAGTATCAGGCACCACTGTTAGGGTTAGATTTGTCTTCAAGTGACAGAAGACCCAAGAATAAACTCAAAATAAACAGAAAAATATCAATTTGTGTTTTCTGTTGTTTAGGTTGATATAGATGATCTAGAGTAGTATTTTATATAATAATCTCAGGAATCCAGGTTCCTATTTATTTGTTGCTCTGCTCTGTTCTCACTTCATTGTTTAAAATAGCGTCTGTAGTTCCAGTCATCATATACTTCTTCCAACTATTAAGTCAAAGGAACAGAAGAAGGGTGCAATCTCCCTCTTTAAAGACACTTTCTGGAATTCACATATTCCACTCACAATTTATCCCTGTCTCAATTGCCTATTGCTGCATTATAAACACATCAAAATCTAGCAACTTAAAATGACTCAAGTCTGTGGATCAGGAATCTGATCATGGCTTAGTTGCAACTTGTGTCCCACATTCTCTCACAAGGATGCAAATAAGGTGTTGGCTGAGGCTGTTTCATGTGAAGTCTTGACTGGGGACATATCTGATTCCAAGCTTACTCAAAGTTGACAGGATTCAATTTTTTGCTGGCAGTTGGCTGGAGGTTGCTCCCTGTTCCTTGCCAGTTCCTTCTTCTCCAACCTGACCCCTTTGGTGAGAACTTAGTCACATGGCCACACCCAGATTCAAAAGAGATTGGAAATGAAGTCTTTATTTGAGGTGGGCATATGGCAAAATAAAGTTACCCATTCTGCTCTTAAGAAAAAAAGGATAATACAGAATTTGGGGAAACAATCCATGGTTTCTACCACAGATACTTTATGTATTTTACCTCATTGATTCTCATAATTACCCTGTAAGGTAAACAATATCACACCCCACCAAAATCCACACAGCTGAGGACTTTAAGGCTCAGTCTCTGTTAAATGACTTTTGTAGAGTTACAAAACCCCTTAGGTTGGGTGGAAAAAAGAAAAAATGATGGAAAAATCCTGCTCAAAGAGTGTCAATCATCCTAAACTTTTGATCTGTAATGAGGGCCAGTACCTCCTATTTTCTATATATTTCACAATCTCTTAATAAGAATCACGCTTCCATGTGGATGAGTGTCAAATCCTGCTCAAATGTCAGCCATTTTTAAGCACTCTGATCTTGGCATATTATTATGGCTTAACCTAGCCAATAAGAATTGAAATATCAAGGGGATTCCACAAGCTGCTAAACTACTTGGAGAAAGCCAGCTGGATTGTAAACTTCTTGAGGATAACATGCATTACTCTTTTTATTTATTTCCAAAAGTACAGTATTGGTAACAACCCCAATTTTTGTTGGGTCCAGTGGGGCTTATCCTCCTTAAGCTGATAAAGATGTAATTTACACACTGATAATTTGCATAGATAATACAAAGGAAATAAATGTTTAACAGTGAAAACTCTAACCTTGATTATGCAAATGAAGCTTCAATAAACTCAGTTGAGTGGATACCAGAAATGAGAAAAGAAAATTATTTTAATGGGTGAGTCCAGTCCTATATAAAGTTGGAGTCAATTTTAGAACCCAAACACAAAAGACTCAAATTTGTTTTTCACAAAGAAAATAGAATCTAGTTCTTATATGAACTCAGATTCCTAGAACCTTCCCTAAGCTAACCAACTCTTTGCCAACTAGACTCTTAAGACCACTCTAGTCTCTTGGAGTTTCTGGTTCCAACTTTCATTTCCTTTTGCTGCCCAAATCACAGTGCAACAGCCTGCTTAGTTTTATCTTGACATTTTCTCCATTTTTGCCTCTTAATTTCACACACGTTTCCATTACTTTATCTCTCTCTCACTTTTTCCCTCTGTGTGACCCTCCTATGGGAGTGGGGAACAAACATATCTGTGTGATAGAAGGAAAGGAAAATGGACAAAACCTACTCATTCCTTTTACCCTCATATCAATTCCAGTCTCAACCTGGAACATGTCCATTGTTGTACCCACTGAGCTGGGGCCCAAATAATTCTTTGGGTTTGGTTAAACTTGACAGGATCCTTTTTAGGGATTAAGAGTTTCTGAATTCCTTGGGATATTTAAGGGGAAATATTCAAAAGACCTCATAATCAATCTTTCTGTATACTTCTGCATGTTAAGTTTACTGCCTCCATTTAGTTGCTTTCCAGAAGCCCTTGGATCTATGTTTAAAAGGTGGGTAGACGCGTAAGTCACTAATGTTTATAGGCATCACAGAAAAATGTTTACAACTGGAGCTGCAATGTAGGAAAGCTCAGCTTTGGCTATAACATCTATGATATGTTCTTTACCCTTTGCCCTACATCAGTAATTAAACCGTGCTTGTAATAAAACTTTGACAGTCTCTTAATTCTGCCAGAGCTTCCACGACTGTCTTAAAAGACAAAAGAAATCTACAGCATATGGAATACTGGAATATAATGCCTAGTTTGAAAATCAAGAATATCATTGAGAAATGAGAGCATCATTTTTCAATTATAATGACAGATGAGGTTGATATAAGTAAATTTATGTGCCTGTCAAGCATTCTGAAAGCACACTTTGGAAGATAATTAATATATTAAGGTTCACATATGGAAACCACCAGGCTCTGTTATAGCTAAGTCCTACTTTGCCAGGAAATGGCCTATTAATTTTGCCTAAACATATTAAAATATTAAGGACTATTCAAAGGTAACAGAAATGTCAACACAGGGAGAAAAGGTTATCAGAAGTGCCAATGCATTTATTTGGAGCCTTTTCCCAGGAGTGCACAACTATTCCTGTAACCATAACCAAAGAACATACTCCTCTCTCTGTTAAGGTTAACTTCTTCCAATGAGTGTGGGTCTCTCATGGAACTCCACAAAGAGGACTGAACAAAGCTGTAGACTGACTATTCCATATTTCACTGTAAACCTGCCTTGGTAATCATCATCTTATGATTCTACAAATACAAAAGAAGATATTTACGGGTTCTTGCCATTTTGAAAATGTAGGATTCAACAAGTAATAGAGGTTCTACTTTGACAAAATTTTCTTCATGATTATAATGGCTACTTACAATGGTACCAGTGGGAAGGGACCTACAATGTATTAATCACTTACTGTGTTCTAAGCACTGTGCATATACTTTTCATAGCATATTTAATACTCTCAATACTTATATTAAGTAGATATTATCTTTGTTTTATAAAAGAAATCAAGACCCATAGAAGTTAAGTGACTGGTACAATGAAAACACAGCTAAAAAGTGACAGAAAATAGAACCAAGATAGCCTGATTCTAGGACTAATGCTCATTCAGAGATCCTCAGTCAAAGGAAAGAGAACCATAAAGGATTTTTCTGGCTTCTTTTGAGGTGGGTTTGTGAGGGTGAGGGTGACTGGAAGATTTTACTATTGGAATTGTGATTATCTAATAACACAAATCTGTGATTACAAAATGCTTTCAATATGCATCTTAATCCCTACAATAACCCCACAAGGCAGGTGTTAGTATTCCCAATAATAAACATCCAGTCTAAATGTAAAATCCTTTAGAAGGTATTTCTGGAATATCCATATCTTTGCCTCTTTCTGTTATGCTATCTTCTATTCCTTGTGAAAAGTACCCATCCCAATTAACACTCCATGCTTCAGCTTGCTTCTCCTTTCTCCTTTCTCTTTTGAACACTTATTTTCGTTCCTTAAGAGTGCCACCCTAAAAGCTTTGGTGGCTGAAAGGTGAAAAATTGGAAACTACAATGTAAGCCTGCATTGTAAATTCTATTGATTGGAGAAAGAAGAGCAAAAGGAATGGGCAGCTATTATTAGAGGGCAGCTTCCAGGTCAAAGAACAGACCTAATGTCACCAAATACAGGAATAATGTTCCTCCTGCTCTACTCTTGTCAGCCTACACTCACCCTTGCAAGTACTGATCTCCCTATCACTGAAAATATAGCATGAGTTTCTTGTTTAAAAATACAAAAGAGTAAACTTGATGCTTCTTCATAATAGGGCTGCTGCTGCTTCTGCTGCTAAGTCGCTTCAGTTGTGTCCAACTCTGTGCGACCCCATAGACGGCAGCCCACCAGGCTCCCCCCTCCCTGGGATTCTCCAGGCAAGAACACTGGAGTGGGGTGCCATTGCCTTCTCCGTCATAATAGGGCAAGATATTGAATTAAGGATGAATCAATCAGGGAGCACTGAGAATTAAGGCAACTCTTTTGCCCAAGAGGAGAAGGGTGTTAAACAGAATGTAGCAAATACACAATAACCATTTACATAAAGCTATCACCTTTAAATGGGTATTCCCAGTGACATCAATTACAGAGTTAAACCTCTCATTTCACCTTCTAAGGCCATCCAGCTAAGGACGTGCAGGTACCCAGGTGATGAAGTCAGCAGGACCCTTCCTTTCCTCTTAAAAATGCAGTCATCACTGCTAACAAACAAATAACCCAATACGTCATGTAGAAATGGACACTGGCAGCAAAAAAGTCAAATAAAATGAAGATGTTAAAAGTCTCTCAATTTAAGTTGAAAATAAAAGCAAAATAGAATGACATTTTTTTCCTATCAGAATTTCTTTAAACAGACACCAGGTTGATGTATTCCAAATATGTTTAGAGAAAAACAAAGACATAATTAGGAAGCACATTGCTTTCACTGCAACCTAGTTTATCCTGATCCTATAATACATACATCCTATGATAATACAAACAACTCTATACCAGAATGAAACCGCATTAAAACCTGAAAGTATGTTTCTGTCATTTGGAAATCAATATAGTATCTGTATTGATGAGCTTGAGGATTTCTTAACAAAGTAGCTTGTTTTAAAGATAGCTTTAAAAATAAGTAATATTACTTAAATTTTTAATCTGTAAATTTAAAATATTTAATATTTGAAGAATATTCATCCCCAAAACAAAAAAGCTTTCATTAACTGGGCTCCTCATTTACATAGATGAAATTACATTCCAAGCCAAGGGCATAGACCCAAGGAAGCCAAATCCTAGCCCAGTAAGCAAAAAAATAAATAAATAAATGGAATTTGGTAGCCAGACAGGCCTGTGCAAATAGTATTGAAAATTTCCCCAAAGGAAAATTCACTGTGTCAGTGTGTGTTGGTAAAAGTAAACAGAAAGCTTCTAAAAACTCATTACTTGAGAAATAATGTCATTATATTATAGCACAGATTTGAGCATAGAAGCCAATATAGTGAAGAAAAAAATAAAACGAAAGTGTGTATGTGTGTGTTCTCAGTCATGTGTGACTCTTTTGTGACCCCATGGACTGTAGCCCACCAGGCTCCTCTGGTCCATGGAATTTTCCAGGCAAGAATACTGGGGTGGTTTGCCATTTCCTCCTCCAGGGATTCTTCCTAAGCCAAGTGCTAAACTCATGTCTCTTGCATCTTCTGAATTTGCAGATGTATTCTTTACCACTGAACCACCTGGAAAGCCATATATAAAGTATATAGTAACATACAATATATAACCATCCTGAGCACCAAAAATTGATGCTTTCAAACTGTGGTGCTGGAGAAGACCCTTGAGAGTCCCTTGGACAGTAAAGAGATCAAACCAGTCAATCCTAAAGGAAATCAACCCTGACTATTCATTGGAAGGACCGCTGCTGATGCTCCAACACATTGGCCACCTGATGTGAAGAACTGACTCATTGAGGGCAGGAGGAGAAGGGGGTGAAAGGATGAGATGGTTGGGTGGCATCATTGACTCAATGGACATGAGTTTGAGCCAAATCAGTGAGATAGTGAAGGACAGGGAGCCTGGCATGCTGTGGTTCATGGGATCACAAAGAGCCGAGCACAACTTGGCAACTGAAAAAATACATATATATCCGTCCTGAAAAACCAGAAACATTACTGAAAATGCTACTTTGCACAAATTTAATGGGTGGTATTTTTTAAAAATAAAGACCAAGGAGTAGCTTCAAGTGACTAAAGGATGGTAGGAGTGAGACTTGGGGCTCAACTCTGGCTAAGGATTAAGGATACAACATGATTAACATACTGAGGCCTTCCTCCAACTTGCCTCCTTCAATAGGAAATACTTGGGGGAGGGAGAAACAGAACTTTTGAAACTGGGGGAGAATAGGGAATCCATTGAAATAAACTCAGAAGTTTGAGAGAAATAAATGTTGTAAAGCTGTGGTACATATACAAAATGGAGTATTACTCAGCTATTAAAAAGAATACATTTGAATCAGTTCTAATGAGGTGGATGAAACTGGAGCCGAGTATACAGAGTGAAGTAAGCCAGAAAAAAAAGCACCAATACAGTATACTAACACATATATATGGAACTTAGAAAGATGGTAATGATAACCCTGTATGCGAGACAGCAAAAGAGACACAGATGTATAGAACAGTCCTTGGACTCTGTGGGAGAGGGGGAGGGTGGGATGATTTGGGAGAATGACATTGAAACATGTATACTATCATGTAAGAAACGAACCTAGACTAACCCTAACCCTAAATTCTATTAAAATACAAAAAATAAATATATATATATAAATTACCATACACTAAAGGATATTAAATGGCATGTATATTAGCAACATTTTTCTGTTAGTAGATCCATAAAGATTAAAAACAATTGTCTTTTTACCTTACTAATAATTCAAGACCAATATAATTTAAGATCCCAAAATTAATGGCTGTACCACCCACTCTTCCCTGGTGGCTCAGATGGTAAAGTGTCTCTCTACAATGTAGGAGACCTGGGTTCAATCCCTGGGTTGGGAAGATCCCCTGGAGAAGGAAATGGCAATCCACTCCAGTACTATTGCCTGGAAAATCCCATGGACAGAGGAGACTGGTAGGCTACAGTCCAAGGGGTCGCAAAGAGTCGGACACAACCGAATGACTTCACTTCACCACCCACTCAGAAGTCAATATATTCTTCTGGGAATTGAGACTGTTTGATTCACCAGTAAACAGATTATGGCACAATGGTCAAACCTGGTAGAACCCACAAGTCAAGAAGAGTAAACTTTAGTACACTTTCAGATTCTGTCATGCCAACTGTGCATTGTTTATTCATTTTAAAGGGTGCTACCAAATCAAAGGTTAGTATCAAGGAGTATTTAAATCCCTTGGGACATATGCTAAGAATTCTCTGGAGAAAAATTTATTTTTTCCAAAAGGGTTTGAGTTAGTATTAGAACCAACGTGCATTGTTCATCTATAGGATCAAAAAATAACATTTTCACCCATTCAGTAATGATATAGACAGAGAGACACTAGGCTTAGAAGAGCTGTTCTTCATTATTATGAGTAATGAATAGAATAGGTAGCCTAATTCATGGCATGATTATAAGGGTATCATGAAGACACCTTCTGTCTCCTTCCCTTTTCCTCACTACCCTACAAATACTTCCCTTATGTATTCTGCTGATGCCTAACTTTCACATACTGCTTTATCTTTTTGACTTAAGGCACTGTTCTGTTCAGTTCAGTTGCTCAGTCGTGTCTGACTGTGACCCCATGAATTGCAGCACACCAGGACTCCCTGTCAATCAACAACTTCCAGAGTTCACTCAAACTCATGTCCATCGAGTTGGTGGTGCCATCCAGCCATCTTATCTGCTGTTGTCCCCTTCTCCTCCTGCCCCCAATCCCTCCCAGCATCAGAGTCTTTTCCAATGAGTCAACTCTTCGCATGAGGTGGCCAAAGTACTGGAGTTTCAGCTTTAGAATCAGTCTTTCCAAAGAACATCTAGGGCTAATCTCATTTAGAATGGACTGGCTGGATCTCCTTGCAGTCCAAGGGACTCTCAAGAGTCTTCTCCAACACAGTTCAAAAGCATCAGTTCTTCAGCACTCAGCTTTCTTCACAGTCCAACTCTCACATCCATACATGACCACTGGAAAAACCATAGCCTTGACTAGATGGACCTTTGTTGGCAAAGTAATGTCTCTGCTTTTGAATATGCTATCTAGGTTGGTCATAACTTTTCTTCCAAGCAGTAAGCGTCTTTTAATTTCATGGCTGCAATCACCATCTGCAGTGATTTTGGAGCCCCCCCAAAATAAAAACTGACACTGTTTCCACTGTTTCCCCATCTATTTCCCATGAAGTGATGGGACCAGATGCCATGATCTTCGTTTTCTGAACGTTGAGCTTTAAGCCAACTTTTTCACTCTCCTCTTTCACTTTCATCAAGAGGCTCTTTAGTTCCTCTTCACTTTCTGCCATGAGGGTGGTGTCATCTGCATATCTGAGGTTATTGGCATTTCTCCCGGCAATCTTGATTCCAGCTTGTGCTTCTTCCAGCCCAGTGTTTCTCATGATGTACTCTGCATATAAGGCACTATAGAATTGGTTAAAAACACAGACTTAAAATTCAATCAGATTTCTATTCCAAGCATATGTGTACTATTTATTAGCTGAGTGGCCTTGGGAAAATTATTCAATCTGAGCCTATTTTAGCAAATCTATAAAAGGAGAGTGGTGCTAATAAGAACAATACCTACCTTATTGGATTATCATAAATTAAACTTAATTAAATTTATTCAATTTAATATTTAGCACAGTATCAGGAATACAGTAAGTTTGTAATACACGTTAAATTATTAAAATTCAACCACTCTACTTAGAAAATGTTTAGCTTTATCAATCACTTGCTGATTAATGTATCAGCTCCTTTCCTCAGAGAGGAGGTAAAACTGCTGAGAGGATAGCAGGTTATAGAGGAAGCTATATATGATGAGGACAGCATCTTCAATCTAGGTGAGGGAAGGAGGTGCATGAAAAGCAAAGCAGAACCTGAGATATACTCTCAGATTCACAAGTTGGGTCCAGCCCCTCTCCCTCCGCTTCAGATATTTTCAAGTAGCTTAGCCAAATCAGTTTGTGAGCATTGTTGTTGTTGTTTTTTTTGTTGTTATAGTAGACCAAAATGTCTGTTCTCATAATGAAAATGTTCAAACATGTAAAATAGTAGTAATGTACTGAAAACTATATTTAAAGGAAGGGATGCTCACAGGTAAGGATTTCACTTCTGGCAGTAGGTTGACTTCATTCTCTTGATGAACCTTCCTTGTGACTTCTGGCTTTTATAGATTTACTAATGGAAACAGCATTGTTTTTGGCAAAGGAAAATACCAAGAGTATCCTATTTTATTCCACTGACTTGGCATTTGAAGAGTGATTTTGTTTTATACCTCACTTTGGTCCCAGGGAACCTGGACCTGGGCTGAAGAAATGTGAGGACCCAGCTGAATGGTTAGCATTACCTTCTAATCGACTTTAAGACAAAGCCCCTCTGGGCACATCAAACCCAGTCCAGTCATATGTCTAAAGCTTGACAAGCAGAGCAACTCCTGAAGAATCATGTGGTGATGATAGGTATCTGTAGTTGACTAGCTATGCGACCTGAGCAAATTGCTTAAGCCTCCTATGCCTTGCTTGATTTCTTCATAGATAGTACATTCCTGCAGGAGCTAATTGGAAGTGAAACAATGTCCCTAAAGCTGTTAATGCAGTGTTTGCATGCTAAGTCCCTTCAGTCATGTCTGACTCTTTGCAAACCTATGAACTGTAGCCCACCAGGCTCCTCTGTCCATGGGATTGTCCAGAAAAGGATATTGGAGTGGGTTATCATGACCTCCTCCAGGGGATCTTCCCGACCCAGGGATCAAACTCACATCTCTCCTCTCCTGCTTTGGTAGGAGAATTCTTTACCATTAGCGCCACCTGGGAAGTCCCCTTTCTCCAGTTGGTAGCAATTAGTATTATTGGTGAATTAACTCACACTGCTGGGTAGCATGATAGTATAATGACAAGGAACATGGATTTCAGAGGCAAAGAAATCTTAATTTTGAATCTCAGACTCCCATGTTACTTTGGGCAAGTTATTTTACCTTGAGTCTCAGTCTGTTCATCCACAAAATGGAAACAGTGCAGACTGCATGGATCTCTTTTAGGAAAGAAATATAATGACATAATATATGTGAGGAGTCTGGTTCAGGGCAAATGCTCAAAAAATGTGTCAGTTCCCTTCCTTTCTGCACAGAATCTAAAAAGTTGCTCTCTAATGTCTACAGATTATTTTAGTGGGAAAGTTCTCATTTAGAAAATATTCTCAGCAGTTCCCTGGCAGTCCAGTGGTTAGAACTCCACTCATTTTACTATCAAGGGCACAGGTTTGATCCCTGGTCAGGGAACAAAGATCACACTAGCTGCTTGGCACAGCAAAAAAAGAAAAAAAAGAAAATATTCTCCCCAACCCAACAAAACAGTTGGACCTAGGGAAAAATGAGGCATGAAACATACTTATCAGGTAGCATTCTCAGCTAACTGTCATCTCTTCATTGAGGCTTTAATTTTACTGCCTTAGATAAGGACATTCTCCTTATTATTCTTTCTATCCTTTGTATCATTTTCCTAGCAGTTGTTAAAATACAGATATTTGTCTATTTGACACAAAATACTCCCAAATATTCCTCAAATGAATGAATCCCACTTCTTTCCAATAAAGTCTAGTCAGTGCCTAGAGATGTGACAGATTGTTTTTTGCACACTAAAATGGTAA
The DNA here is from genome assembly GCF_042477335.2 of Ovis canadensis. Taxonomy (NCBI): domain Eukaryota; kingdom Metazoa; phylum Chordata; class Mammalia; order Artiodactyla; family Bovidae; genus Ovis; species Ovis canadensis. The sequence continues at coordinate 133,751,250 of NC_091727.1, forward strand.
TCTTCCATCTCTCCCCACTTACTTTTATTTCCTTTTGGAAATCTTTTCCAGGGGTACAAACACTTCTGATCCACCACCACTAGTAAGTTATAAGCTATGAACTCATTTCAAGGTAGTGGAAGGAGGTTTTGTATTGAGCTATTCACATACAAACTGTGCCCATCTCATGATGAAAGCCAGAAGTTACAGCACAGAATTGACAATTGTTAGTGTTAGGGTCTGTAATTCTGGAACACAGCAAAAACTAAAAGGCCCATGTGAAAACTACACCCACAATTTTGGTCTTATTAACCACTTTTTCCTCACATGAATTCAGATAACAGAGAATACAAACCATAAAGCCAAGCCCACAGGCACCAAGAATTAACTTCACATTTCCTCTTATGTGTATTAGTCAGTCAGTTGTGTTCAACTCTGACTGCAGCCCCCCAGGCTCCTCCATCCATGGAATCCTCCAGGCAAGAATACTGGAGTGGGTAGCCAGTCCCTTCTCCAGGGATCAAATCTGGGTCTTCTACATTGCAGGTGGACTCTTTGCCATCTGAGCCACCAAGGAAGTCCTCACAATTCCCCTTGCCAGACAGTAGTTCTTCCCTAAATGAAGTTCTTCAAGTATAGAATTGGGAGCTCCCTGGAGGTTAGGACTCAGTGCTTTCACTGCTGTGGCCCCAGTTTCAATCCTTGGTCAGGAAAATTAAGATCCCACAAGCTGCGTGGTGCAGCTAAAGGGGAAAAAAAAGATATAGAATAACTTGGGGAAATTCTCCATCCCAATCACCATTCTATTTAGTTTTCTGGCCTACCAAGGAATCCTCTGACCAAAAAAAAAAAAAAAAGACTCAAAAACATCTTCCATCTGCCAGTATTTGGGGGACCAATAAATCCATTTGAAGTGACACAACTACCTTAATGCTGTGTCTCATCAAAATCATCAAGGTGCATGATCTGATTGGTGTGGGAATTTTTCAGCTAACCTGGGATGCTTATTGATTCAGTCATTTAACAAATGAGCATCTACTATGTGACAGGCACTGTGCTAGGCTCTGGTAAGCAAGCCATTTGCAGTCATTATCTCTCAGTATTGAGGGATAAAGTGCAAGACAGTGATATTTAAAGGAATCAGGAAATAAAAATAGGCATTTCTTGGAATGTACTGCAATGTCTAAGCACTTTTTAGTAAGGCTGCCTTTTGTTGAAATCATTGACAATAGTTTAATCCTTCAATCACTCTTAATACTTAAAAGTTGCATATTTGTTATTTTTATGAGAGTCATTAATTGTTGTATAGAAGATGCCCCGAAGGTGTTGGAGGATGAATATGTTATAGAACAAATGTTGGCACAGTGGGCAAACCTTTGGCGTGGTATGCAAAATAAAGAAGAGCCAGTTTGGAAAAAAAAAAAAAAGAATCCAATAAATACAGGCTTGTTCAGTGAATGCTAAAAGAGTTGAAATGATCCTTAGAAGAGGATTACTTTGCACTGGATAAAGTCAGTACATATATGGTACTGAATAGACATCTCCAAAAAAGGCTTAGATGTGGGCATGAATGACTGACTCATATTGAGCTATTAAGAGGAAGTTAATGGCTGATGAAGTCTTTCAATTACATGCTCAATAAACTTTGCAGCCTTTGAGATGCCATAGATTAGGGATCAGCAAACATGGTTCCACAAGCCAAATCTGGACTGCCACCTGTTTTTAGATGCCCCATGATCTAAGGATGATTTTTACATTTTAAATGGTTGAAGGAAAAAGGAAAAATGATATTTCATAACACGTGAAAATTAGATGACATTCAAACTTCAGTATATGGAAAAGATTCAATGGAACACAGCCACGTTTATTTATTTATATATTTATGTTTTTCTATTGCTGCTTTCACTCAACAATGGCAGATTGAAATAATTGCAGAGACTATACTGTCTACAAAGCCAGAAATATTTACTATATGACCACTTATAGAAGAAGTTTGCTGACCCTAGCCATAGACCATAGTAGCTTTAAAGTTTCACAAAACTGGATTCAAGTTCTCACTCTGCCTTGAACAAATAACTTCTATGAGCCTCAGTGGTCTTATGCAAAAGCAGAGATATTAATAGCATGCTTATAGAACTCCTATGAGATGACTAATGTAAAACATTAGCACTGTGCTTTTCATGATTTAAGCATTCACTAAATCAAAGGTGTGACATAATTTTCTCTGGGTATAAGACAACTGCTGGGTTGTAGAGACCATAAAAGAGCCCTAGGTGGTATTTCTGTTTTTACTGAGTTATCTGACCAAGAAGCTCTAAGTTGCAATCTGGAAAACTAATATTTGCTATTCTTTTTCTTACCCCAAATCAAGCATCAGAACCTTCTTTTCCGAAAGTTGCTCAGGTTCAGGTCAAGCATCAGAACCTTCTTTTCCGAAAGTTGCTCAGGTTCAGGTCAGTCACTCAGCTGTGTCCAATAGACTGCTGCATGCCAGGCCTCCCTATCCATCACCAACTCCCAGAACTTGCTCAAACTCATGTCCATTGAGTCGGTGATGCCATGCAACCATCTCATCCTCTGGTCCCCTTCTCCTCCTGCCTTCACTCTTCCTCAGCATGAGGGTCTTTTCCAGTGAGTTGCTTCTTCACATCAGGTGGCCAAAATATTGGAGTTTCAGCATCAGTCCTTCCAATGAATATTCAGGACTGATTTCCCTTAGGATGGACTGGTTGGATCTCCTTGCAGTTCAAGGGACTCTCCAGTTTTCTCCAACACCACAGTCCAAAAACATCAATTCTTTGGCACTCAGCTTAAATGGCAATCCACTCCAGCACTCTTACCTGGAAAATCCCACAGACGGAGGAGCCTGATAGGCTACAGTCTATGGGGCCACAAACAGTCAGACACGACTGAGCAACTTCACTTCCCTTATAGTCCAAAGCTCACATCCATACATGACTACTGGAAAAACCATAGCCTTGACTAGATGGAACTTCGTTGGCAAAGTAATGTCTCTGCTTTTGAATATGCTATCTAGGTTGGTCATAACTTTTCTTCCAAGGAGTAAGCGTCTTTTAATTTCATGGCTGCAGTCACCATCTGCAGTGATTTTGGAGCCCAGAAAAATAAAGTCTGACACTGTTTCCCCATCTATTTCCCATGAAGTGATGGGACCAGATGCCATGATCTTAGTTTTCTGAATGTTGAGTTTCAAGCCAACTTCATCTCTCTCCTCTTTCACTTTCATCAAGAGGCTCTTCAGTTCCTCTTCACTTTCTGCCATAAGGGTGGTGTCATCTGCATATCTGAAGTTATTGATATTTCTCCTGGCAATCTTGATTCCAGCTTGTGCTTCTTCCAGCCCAGCATTTCTCATGATGTACTCGTCATATAAGTTAAATAAGCAAGTTTCTTATTGAATTAATTCAATAAGAAAGTTGCTAATCTCCTATATAATCTCCATAAAAATGTAGTACTACAATGATAATTCTTCAGTGAAATGATGATTTCGAACATAATGCTATTCTGGCCAGGAGGCATGCAAAAATATTGACTCTAAATGTTAGTTGGCACATTGGCAGTGTTAGTTGAAAGTCTCCTCATCAGTCTACCAGGTAGGCTAAGGTCAGATACCAAATAACAAGCTGAGAGTTCTGCAGAGTTAGATAAAATGAAATGATAGGCCTCAATGTAATAATAACTTTTGCTATATGAAAACAGTTTTCTCCACCTTTATCACCCACTGCCACAAACTCATATTGGAGAAGGAAATGGTAACCCACTCCAGTGTTCTTGCCTGGAGAATCCCAGGGATGGAGGAGCCTGGTGGGCTGCCATCTATGGGGTCACACAGAGTCGGACACAACTGAAGCGACTTAGCAGCAGCAGCCTCAAACTCATACCCTTGAAAGAGAAAGATCAATAGATTCAAGGCCCTATTCTATATGTAAGGTACTTGGAAATCACCACTCTGACAAACAAGTAAAAAGTCAAACAGACCTAAAAAAGAAATCAACAACCATAAGAGTGGGGAAGACACAGGTCAAAGCACTGCCCCCAAAATTGGAGAGACAGGGAAATACAGAGATTTTTCAGTTTATAGGAATGGAAACTCATAATCAGAAACTGCTGTTGGAACCGCTGCCTGGGTAGAAAAACCTGAACTGTAAATGAGGAATTGCTGGAGGGAGGTTCAGTGTGGACAAGTCTGGGAGTTAAAACTCCAGGGTGACCCAGTCAGAGGGGCCCTCATGATATTGTGAAACTTATCTCTAGGAGTTGAACAGGTTCTCACAGTAAATACTACAGAAAAATCCCCTTGTGCTTCCAGCAGGGGAAAAGGTAAAGGAACCATTTTGAAATACATCAGAATACTCTGTTCTTAATGCCCACCCTTCTGGGAAACTTGTTGATCTAATCTTACAGATATAATCAGAACTTAATTGACCTGGGGAAGTGAAATGTCCAATTCCAGCCCACTCAAACCATTTTATCCCAACTAACAGGGGAAGGGAAAAAGCAGGCAAAAAAAGTTACATGAAAATATTAATAGACACAGAAAAAACACTGTAATCTAAAAAGCCCTTCATAATTCACAAAATCTAACATCTGTTTGCGATAAAACTCAGAAGTAGAAATAAATGGGAACTTTATCACCTTGATAAAGAATATCTACAACAAACGTACAGCTAACATCACACTTCATAATGGGAAATTAGAAGCTTTCCCACTAAGATCAGGAACAAGGCAAGGGCACCTCACTTACCATTATGTTGGGCTACAAGCCTTGTAGTTGCCCAGCGTTGAGACTGAGGAAAGAACCCGGAGACAGAGACATCAATGGCTTACTGGACGTGGCATCTTATACAGTCAAAACAAAAGCCCTGGAGCTACACTCCACCACAGATGGCAGAAGGCAGCCAGGACATAACAGCCCCCTTTGCTACTCAGGGGAGAGGGAAGCTACCATTTATAGGGGGGATTGATATCAGGTTGGCTTATAAATTACCAGAGAAACCAGCAGCTGGGGCAAAGGGCAGGTACATAGGCATTACTAATTAAGATCTATAATTAACAGGATTGGATAGTCATGTGAGAGAATCAGGCACTGGTCAAGTACAAGGACGTACAGAGAGCAAGAGAACAGCTATCTTGAGTGGCCTGATCATACACTCCACCCCTACACACCGTGCATGAACCTTACAGTCTTGATCCACCCCTCTTTCCACAATATCCCAAGATCAGGTATGTAGAGGTGCACTGCAATCGAATACCGCAGGTGCAATAAAGATAGCAGTTACAGAATATCAAGAGTCCTGCAGGGAGACAAACTTTGGAGCCAGGCTTTGTTGGGTCACTTTTTCATTGAAGTCCAGAGGGGGACAACAATGGCATCTTACTCTAGACCCAACAATAAAACATTTCACAGTGAGACCTCCATTTGCTCAGTCGATGAACAGATTCCCTCCACTCAGACTAGGGGCAAAAGCAAGATGTATAACAGGCACAATACAGAGAATATTGTGACCATTAAGCAAAACACAGGCAGCAGCAACAGCATTCTGAGATAATGCCACCCCTGATTTTGTTTTTTTTGTCCTGGCCTACAGTACCATACTATCAGTCCACCCTCAGTCTGCATAGCCAGTGCCAAATACTGACGAGGCAGTATCAGTTCAGTTCAGTTCAGTCACTCAGTCATGTCCGACTCTTTGTGACCCCATGAATTGAAGCACGCCAGGCCTCCCTGTCCATCACCATCTCCCGGAGTTCACTCAGACTCACGTCCATTGAGTCCATGATGCCATCCAGCGATCTCATCCTCTGTCGTCCCCTTCTCCTCCTGCCCCCAATCCCTCCCAGCATCAGAGACTTTTCCAATGAGTCAACTCTTCGCATGAGGTGGCCAAAGTACTGGAGCTTCAGCTTTAGCATCATTCCTTCCAAAGAAATTCCAGGGTTGATCTCCTTCAGAATGGACTGGTTGGATCTCCTTGCAGTCCAAGGGACTCTCAAGAGTCTTCTCCAACACCACAGTTCAAAAGCATCAATTCTTTGGCGCTCAGCCTTCTTCAAACTCCAGCTGTCACATCCATACATGACCACAGGAAAAACCATAGCCTTGACTAGACGGACCTTAGTCGGCAAAGTAATGTCTCTGCTTTTGAATATTCTATCTAGGTTGGTCATAACTTTTCTTCCAAGGAGTAAGCGTCTTTTAATTTCATGGCTGCAGTCACCATCTACAGTGATTTTGGAGCCCCAAAAAATAGTCTGACAGTATAACAGACCACAAAGTTAATATAATGGTGCCTTTCTTCAGTAGAGGGCTGGGATTTATTACCTTAAAGTAGTCTTAGCTGGGGCCGGGTAGAACACAGATGAAATCTGTAAGTCCCTTTCCTAATCCTATTCCCCATGGGATGCAAACCCAAATCATCTGGCGTTACCTACTAGTCCTATGACCATTTGATAATGTGTTCCTCTGGAGGTACATCCTTTTCAGTTCACTTCAGTTGCTCAGTCGTGTCTAACTCTTTGTGACCTGATAGAATGCAGCATGCCAGGCCTCCCTGTCCATCACCAACTCCCAGAGCTTGCTCAGACTCATGTCCATCAAGATGATGATGCCATCCAACCATCTCTTCCTCTGCCGTCCCCTTCTCCTCCTGTAGCATCCTATAGCAAGGGCAAAAGTAAGTTATTGTCCTGATTAATAGTTAGCAAACGTCCTTTGGTGGTCAACAGTTGAACTTGGATGGTGTTGACTAGTTGCTTCTGGGTTAACATAAGCACTAGGGTGATTACTCCTGGGATGTTCAGTTATAGTCATAGGGCTTGAGTTAGCCTCTAGTCAACATGGTGAGAGTGTGTTTGCAGTCTCAACTGCTGCTCATCTACCTTTCCAGTTAGTGTGTAGCAGAGGTGTTATAGGGCAGGTGGAAACACCAGTGGTATGTCATTTTTATTGGCCTAGTTCTGAACTTCATGGCTGGTAAAGTGGATTTCTTGGTCACTATCAATGTACGTGAAGAGCCTCTATGTCATACACAGCTGTTTTAGATGCCCAATAGTAGTTTTTTGCATTGCTGGATGACTTGCATAGATCTTTTGTAATGTCTGAACCCCCACAAGAGACTGACCCCGGGCCTGCCTTTGAGTGTTTAAGTGTCTCCTGCGGAGGCATGGGTCAGCAGTGGCCTGCTGCGGGGACAGGATCTCTGACTACAGCAGACCTGGGAGGTGTGGCATAAGTCCTCTTGGAGGAGGTCACCATTAGCCCCACTATAGAGGTGCCAAGCAGACAACCCACAAATTGGAGAACATTTACACCAAAGAAGTTCTTGCTCTTTTGCAAAAGTTCTGGGACCCACAACAGATTTCCCAACCTAAAGATCCAGCAAAGGGACTGAGAAACCCCAGAGAATTTGAATTTGAAGGCCAGTGGGATTTGATTACAGAACCTCCACAGGACTAGGGAAAAAGACTCTCGGATGGGACAAACAAAACCTTGTGTGCACCAGGACCCAGGAGAAAGGAGCAGTGACCCCACAAAAGACTGAGCCAGACATGTCTGTGAGTGGACAGGAGTCTCTGGTGAAGGCATGGGTCGACGGTCAGGGGCATGGAATACAGCAGTCCTGGGAGCATGGCATGCTGGCATAAATCCTTTTGAAGGAGGTAGCCATTACCACAGTCTGACCTCAGGCCAAACTACAGGCAGGGAACGCAGCCCCACCCATCAGCAGAAAATTGGATTCAATTTGCAGAGCATAATCCCGCCCACCAGAGCAAGACCCAATTTACCCCACAGCCAGTCATTCCCATCAGGAAGTTTCCACAAGCCTCTGATTCTCATCTATTAGAGGGCAGACAGAATGAAAAACACAATCCCAGAAAACTATCCAAATTGATCACATGGATCACAGCCTGTCTAACTAACTCAATGAAACTATGAGCCATGCCATGTAGGACCACTCAAGATGGATGGATCATGGTGGAGAGTTCTGACAAAACGTGGTCCACTGAAGAAGGGAATGGCAAAAAGATTGAAAGCGGGAGGTGAGGGAGATGAAGAGGACGAGATGGTTGGATGGCATCAACGACTCAATGGATAAGAGTTTGAGCAAGCCTTAGGAGTTGGTGAAGGACGTGGAAGCCGGGCATGCTGCAGTATAAGGAGTCACAAAGAGTTGGACATGACTGAGCAACTGAACAACAACAAAATGTCTTAACCTGTTGTGATGCATTGTAGACTACATGTAGCTGTTCTATTCACACTATGTTGTTGCTCTGTCCCCTTCCATATCTGGGACTAGAAGCTAATGGGTACTGTTTTATTATTTTGCCATTGCCATAGGCCCCAACCAAACCCTTCCAGGTAACTGGCTACATCCAATTCACAAGCCTGTCCCTAAGTTAATATTTCCTAAATCCTGTATTTGTTATGGTTTATGGGTGGTGGGTTGGGAGTATGCTTGAATTTTATAAATAATCCAGATCCTTGTGTTTCTCTGTATTCCCCAGTCATCCACATGTAGTCAGAGGAACTATAAGCAAAGGGCTGCTACATTTAAACTGAAAAGTGACTCTGAGGCCAACAGGATATCATCAATATAATGGAAGAGAAAGACCTCTCTCATGATAGTCAGCTGCCACAGCGACCCACATGCTAGTTGACAGATACCTCAGGATTTTCCCCAGAACTTTCCATTCCTTGTCCTTAATTCCTGACATCTCAGCACTCACAGGAGATTCCTTGGTCTCCTGGCTGCTTTGTCAATTGTTGGGCTACACCTTACGGACCTGTAAACCTTGTAGTTTGCCAGCCTTGAGACTGAAGAAAGAGCCCGAAGACAGTGACAAAGACATCAAGGATTTATTGGACAGAAGATCTTGCCTGTCTGAAACAAACATCCTGGAGCCACACCCCACTGTGAATGGCAGACAGCAAGCAGAACGCAGCAGTCATCTTCACTACTCAGGAAACAAGGAGGCCACCATTGATAGGAGGGATTGACATTAGGTTGGCTCATCAATTACCAGGAAAACCAGCAGCTAAGGCAGGGGGCAAGTTTGTAGGTAGTTACTAATTAAGCCCTATAATTAACAGGATTGGACACTCATGTGAGATAAGCAGGTACTGGTTGAATACGTGGATGCATAGACAGCAAGAGAACAACCATCTTGAATCGCCTAACCATCCACACTCCTTTTCAACATCATACTAAAAGTCCTAGCCAATGCAATAAGACAAAAAAGGAAATAAAAGGTATACAGATTGAGAAGAAAAATTAAAACTTCATTTGCTTGCAGAAGATATAATTGCCTAAGCAGAAAATCAAAAAGGATCAACAGAGAAAGTCCTGGAGCTAATAAGCAATTACAGCCAGGATGGAAAACACAAAGTTAATACATACAGTCAATCACTTTCCTATATACCAGCAATGAATGGGTGGAATTTGAAATTTAAAACACAGTATCATTTACATTAGGACTCACCAAAATGAAATTTGTTGTTGTTGTTCAGTCACTCAGTCATGACTGACTCTTTGAGACCCCAAAAATTAAATACTTAGGTATAAATCTTTAAAAAAATGCATAAGATCTACATGCAAAAAACTTAATGAATCCAATAAATGAAATCAAACAATTAAATAAATGGAGAAAGATAGGAAGACAATATTGTCAATCTGTCAGTTCTTCCCAAGTTGATCTATAAATTCCATGCAATGCCAATCAAAACCCCAGCAAATTATTATGTGGATATAAATGAAGTTGTTCCAGTGTGTGAGGTGCTCTGCTTAGTTGCTCAGTCATGTCCAATTCTTTGCGATCCCACGGGCTGTAGCCCACCAGGCTCCTCTCTTCATGGGGATTCCCCAGGCAAAAGTACTGGAGTAGGTTGCCATGCCCTCCTCCAGGGGATCTTCAAACCCAGGTCTCCCACATTGCAGGCGGATTCTTTACCATCTAGCCATGAGGGAAGTCCAAGAATATCGGAGTGGGTAGCCTATCCTTTCTCCAGGGGATCTTTCCAATTCAGGAACTGAACTGGGGCCTCCTGCATTACAGGTGGATTCTCTGCCAGCTGAGCCCTCAAAAATTTATATGGAGAGGCAAAAAATAAAAAACCAACAGAATAACCAACATGACATTGAAGGAGAAGAACAAATTTAGAAGACTGACATTAGCAGACTTCAAGACTTACTATAAAGCTACACTAATCAAGCAGTGTGATATTAGTGGGAAAAAAAATAGACACATAAATCAAAGGGAAAAGAATACAAAGCTAAAAAAATAAACCCCCCCAAAAAAAAGAAAGAAAAAAAATAAATTAAAAAAAATAAACCCATATAAATACAATTAACTGATCTTTGACAGATGAATAAAGTCAATACAATGGAGCAAAATTAGTATTTTCAACAAATGGTGCTAGAATAGCTGGACCTCCATATGTAAAAATAAATAAAACCAAAAAGAATCTAGATAGACTTTACACCTGTCACAAAAATTAGTCAAAATAACTCGGACCTAATTGTAAAAGACCACAACTACAAAACTCCTAGACGATAACATAGGAAAATGCCTAGAAAGCCTTGTGTATGTTGATGACTTTATAGATACAACACCAAAGGCATACCCTATGAAAGAAATAATTGATAACTAAGACTTCTTTAAAATTAAGAGCTTCTGCTCTATGAAAGAAGAAGGCAATGGCAACCCACTCCAGTACTCTTACCTGGAAAATTCCATGGACGGAGGAGGCTGGTAGGCTGCAGTCCATGGTGTCGCTAAGAGACAGACATGACTGAAAGACTTCACTGTCACTTTTCACTTTCATGCATTGCAAAAGGAAATGGCAACCAACTCCAATATTCTTGCCTAGAGAATCCTGTGGACGGAGGAACCTGGTGGGCTGCTGTCCATAGGGTCGCACAGAGTTGGACATGACTGAAGCAACTTAGCATGCATGCATGCATTGGAGAAGGAAATGGCAACCCACTCCAGTGTTCTTGCCTGGAGAATCCCAGGGATGGGGGAGCCTGGTGGGCTGCCATCTATGGGGTCTCACCGAGTCGGACATGACTGAAGCGACTTAGCAGCAGAAGCAGCTCTATGAAAGACAATGTCAAGAGAATAAGACACGTCACAGAATGGAAGAAAATGTTTACGAAAGACACATCTGAGAAAAAAAAAACTCTTTATATAAATATACAAATAACTCTTAAAACTCAGGAACAAGGAAACAAATCCAATTTTAAAATGAACGAAAAATGTTAATGGACATATCACCAAAAAAGATATTTGTTGTTGTTTAGTCGCCAAGTCATGTCCAACTCTTTAGTGACCCCATGGACTGCAGCCTGCCAGGCTCTTCTGTTGATGGGATTTCCCAAGCAAAAATACTGGAGTGGGTTGCCATTTCCTTCTCCAGGGAATCTTCCTGACCCAGGGATCAAACTCATGTGTCCTGTATTGGCAGGCAGATTCTTTACCACTAAGCCACCAGGGAAGCCCAAAGAAGCAATATTGATGGCAAATAAACTTATGAAAAGATGATTATATGTCATCAGGGAAATGAAAATTAAAACAACAATGAAATACTACCACACATTTATTAGAATGGCCAAAATACAGAATGCTGGATGCACAATGCTGGCAGGGATATGAAGCAACAGAAACTTTCATTCATTATTGGAGAGAATGCAAAATGGTATAAACATTTTGGAAGATAGTTTGGTTTCTGAGAAAACTAAACATATTGTTACCAAATAATCCAGCGATCATGCTCCTTGGTATCTTGTTGTTGTTCAGTTACTAAGTCATGTCTGATTCATTGCAACCCCATGGACTGCAGCACTCCAGACTTCCCTGTCCTCCACTATCTCTCAGGATTTGCTCAAATTCATGTCATTGAGTCAGTATTTACCTTATGTCTACACAGAAACCTGCACATACACAGATGTTTATGGCAACTTTATTCATAACTGCTAAAACATGAAAGCAACTGAGATTTCCTTGAGCAAGTGAATGAGTGAATAAACTGTGGCACATCCAGACAATGGAACATTATGCAACGCTAAGACAATGAGATACCACACTGTGAAAAGACATAGAGGAAGCTTAAGTGCATGTTACTAAGTGAAAAAGCAATCTCTAAAGACTTTATACTGTATAATCCCAACTCTATGACTTTACCTTTACTAGAAAAGGTACAATTTTGGAATCCTTGGTGGCTCAGTGGTAAAGAATCCACCTGCACTGCAGGAGACCATCTGCAATGCAGGAGACACAGGTTCTATCCCTGGGTGGGGAAGATACCCTGGAGAAGGAAATGGCAACCCACTCCAGTACTTTTGCCTGGGAAGTCCCATGGACAGAGGAACCTGGTAGCCTACAGTTCAGGGGATCGCAAGAGTCGGACACGACTTAGAAATTAGACATCCAACCGTGACACAAACAACCAAGACAAGTGTTTTCCAGCAGCTGGGGAGGGAGGAATAAATGGGTGGAGCATAGAGGATTTTCAGGGTAGTGAAAATACTCCGTATGATGCCATAATTATACATATATGTTACTATACATTTGTACAAACCCATAAAATTTACAACACCAAGCATAAACCCTAATAAAAAATATAGACTTTGGCCATTATGTCAGTGTAGGTTCATCAACTGTAACAAGTATACCACTATTATGGGAGATGTTGATAATGGGAGAGACTCTATACCTTCCTCTCAGTTTTTCTGTGAACCTAAAACTGCTCAAAGATATAAAGTTTTAATTTAAAAAAAATCAAAGGCCCACAAAGCAATCTAGGCACAGAGAGTTGAATAGCATATATGTTTTATTTTATATGAGGTATACGTATATGCATTATATTTGTTTAAAAATTAGAATACTTATTGATATGCATGAACATTTGTAGGCTTATATTTTGTCATGAATGGGAAACCATTGTTATTAATACAAGTGAAGTTGCTCAGTCATGTCCAACCCTTTGCTACCCCATGGACTATAACCTACCAGGCTCCTCCGTCCATGGGATTCTCCAGGCAAGAATACTGGAGTAAGTTGCCATTTCCTTCTCCAGGGGATCTTCCCGACCCAGGGATTGAACCTGGGTCTCCCGCCTTTCATGCAGATGCTTTAACCTCTGAGCCACCAGGGAAGCCCCAATTAATACAGAGAAAAACAAAAAATGCTGGAATCATCTATTGGGTCATAGCTGTAGAAATACAAGAACCCTTGTAAACCGCTGGCAGGAAGGAATGTGTTTGCCATCAAACATTTGGAAAGTAATGTAACAATATTATAAAAATTTTAAATGTACATAATCTCTGAGACAGAAATTTCAGTTTTGTAAATCTGTAACAGATAATATAAGCATCAGTACATAAGATGGGGAAACAGTGGAAACAGTGTCAGACTTTATTTTGGGGGGCTCCAAAATCACTGCAGATGGTGATTGCAGCCATGAAATTAAAAGACACTTACTCCTTGGAAGGAAAGTTATGACCAACCTAGATAGCATATTCAAAAGCAGAGACATTACTTTGCCAACAAAGGTCCGTCTAGTCAAGGCTATGGTTTTTCCAGTGGTCATGTGTGGATGTGAAAGTTGGACTGTGAAGAAAGCTGAGCACCAAAGAATTGATGCTTTTGAACTGTGGTGTTGGAGAAGACTCTTGAGAGTCCCTTGGACTGCAAGGCGATCCAACCAGTCCATTCTAAAGGAGATCAAAAAAAAAAAAAAAAAAACAAACAAACAAAAAAAAATCAAAAAAAAATCAAAAAAAAATCAATAAATAAAAATTAAAAAAATAAAGGAGATCAGTCCTGGGTGTTCATTGGAAGGACTGATTCTAAAGCTGAAATTCCAATACTTTGGCCACTTCATGCGAAGTGTTGACTCATTGGAAAAGACTCTGATGTTGGGAGGGATTGGGGGCAGGAGGAGAAGGGGATGACAGAGGATGAGATGGCTGGATGGCATCACCAACTCGATGGACGTGAGTTTGGGTGAACTCCGGGAGTCGGTGATGGACAGGGAGGCCTGGCATGCTGCGATTCATGGGGTTGCAAAGAGGCGGACACGACTGAGCGACTGAACTGAACTGAACATAAGATATATCTATAAGGATATTTATTGAAGGATCATTTATAAAGGAATAAAATCTGGAAACTACTTGAAAGTCCACCAATAGGTTGAATAAATTATGATAGATCTAACCTATGGAATATTATGTAACCATTTAAAATAATGGGCTGTCTTTGCACATTGACTAGGGAGATGTCCAAGGAAATTGTTAAATGAAAAGAACAGGATTCAAGGTAATATACTTAGGAGATCACAATTTTATTTAAAATGTCTTTTGTTGATCTGGATCAAGATGGGGTAGTAGGAAGATCCTGAGCTCATCTCCTTCTATGGATGCACGAAGACTACAACTACTTATAGAACAACATCTCCAAGAATGACCTGAAGACCACAAAACAGATTTTCTACAACAAAGGATATAAACAACAGGCCACACTGAGGTAGGTAGGAGAGGCAGAGATGCGCCTCATCAGAATCTACACTCCTGATGCAGCAACCCACAAACAGGAGGAGTATCAATACTTCAAAGTTCTTCTCTAAGTAATAAAGTGTTCTAGTCCTATGTCAGACTCACCAGCCCAGAGGACTACAAGGTAACTCATGATGTGTGGCTTTGAAAACCCACCAGGCTTATGTCCAGAAGTGCCAGAGGGCTGTGGGAGACAGAAGTTATACTCTTGATGGTTTCATGTATATGGTCATTTACTCCAATGACCAACTGCAGAAGTAGCAGCTTAAAGAGTCCCTGTGTCATATGAGAAAGAGATAAATTGACCAATTTCAGGGCACATGGTAGAGAGGAATCTGGTGAAACTTTCTTAAAAGATGGAATTGCCAATAGATGCCATTAAAACAAAAAGCTTCCACCTAGCTGACCTGACATTTTTGGGTGCCATTTCTGTCACTCTCCACCAACCTAACTAACACCATGACCCCACCACTTTGGCCCCTCCAAAGCTTTTCTGCCCTGCCACACTCAATGGGCAACCTTGGCCAACACCAGTGCCCCTCCAAAAGCGCTCTCACACCAGAGGGCCAGCATGCCAAAAGCAGTCATAGTCAAGCCTCATAGTCAACAGGGCCAGGGACAAGCCAAACTCACCAGGTGGGTGTCCATAGCAGTCATGACCAACCCACATAATCAGCAGTGCCCAGAACCAGCCCTATACATCAGCACACCCACGGAAGTATCAGTTGAGTTTCACAGCCAGCCAGTCTGGGGACCAACCCTGCCCACCAGTGCACCCACAGCAATCACAGCCAACCACAACACATCTAGAATACCTGGCTTTGGTGACTGGAGAGATTGCAGCACTGGGCCCCACAGGACATCCCACAAAAAGCAAAATAGCTGACATAGCTAACATACAAACAAACACAGAGAGTTAAGTAAAATAAGGAGACAAAGGAATACTTTTCAAACAAAAGTATAAGATAAAACCTCACAACACAGAACTAAAGGAAATGCAGATAAGCAGTTTACCATAAAAGATTTTGAAGCAATAGTCATAAACATGCTTACCAAATTCATGAGAAGAATACATGAACTCAATGAGAGCTTCAACAAAGAGATTGAAATATTAAAAAAGAACCAAGCAGAACTGAAGAATAGACTAACTGAAATGAAAAATACAATAAAAGGAACCAACAGCACATTAGACTATGCAGAAGAGTGGATCAGTGATATGGAAGACAAAATAGTGAAAATCACCCAACTGGAACAGCAAAGAGAAAAAAAGAAAATGTTTAAAAATGAAGATAGTTTAAGAGGCCTCTGGAACAATATTAAGCATGCTAACATTCACATGGGATTCCACGGTGGCTCAGGGGCAAAGAATCCACCTGCCAATGCAGGAAATGCTTGTTCAATCGCTGGGTCAGGAAGAACCCCTGGAGGAGGAAATGGCAACCCAGACACAACTGAGCACACACACACACACACACACACACACACACACACACCATTCACTAGTAAGGGTCCAGAAAGAAACAGAGAGAAAAGGACAAAAAACTATTTGAAGAGTAATGGCTGAAAGCTTCCCTAACATGGTGAAGGAAATAGACATCTAAGTCTAGGAAGCACAGAGAGTCCCAAACAAGATTAACTCAGAGACCCACATCAAGAAAAATTATAATTAAAATGTCAAAAAATATAATTAATTATAGAATCATAAAAACAGCAAGAGAAAAACAACTAGTTATATACAATGGAAGCAATAGGTTTCCAGCTGATCTTTCAGCAGAAACTTTAGAGACAAGAAGGGACTGGCATGGTATATTCAAAGCGCTAAACATATACACAATGGAATATTACTCAGCTATTAAAAACAATGCATTTGAATCAGTTCTAATGAGGTGGACAAAACTGGAGCTGATTATACAGAGTGAAGCAAGTCAGAAAGAAAAACACCAATACAGTATATTAACACATATATATGGAATTTAGAAAGATGGTAACAATAACCCTGTATGCAAGACAGCAAGAGAGACACAGATATAAAGAACAGACTGTTGGACTCTGTGGGAGAGGGCGAGGGTGGGATGATTTGGGAGAACAGCATTGAAACATGTATATTATCATATGTGAAATAGATCACCAGTCCAGGTTTGATGCACAGGGTGTTCAGGGCTGGTGCACTGGGATGACCCTGAGGGATGGGATGGGGAGGGAGTTGGGAGCAAGGTTCAGGATAGGGAACACATGTACACCCATAGCTGATTCATGTAATGTCTGGAAAAAACAACCACAATATTGTAAAGTAATCAGCCTCCAATTAAAACAAATAATAAATAAATAAAAAGAAAAGTGAAAATACTCTACTCAGCAAAATTGTTCAGAATTGAAGGAGAGATCAGGGGTTTCCCAGATAAGCAAAAGCTAAAGGAGTTCATCACCACTAAACTGGCCTTACAGAAAAACATTATAGAGACATCTTTAAACAGAAAAGAAAAGAAAAGGCCGTATCTAGAAATAAGAAATTATGAAAGAAAAACTCTCACTGGTAAAGACAAATATATAATAAAAGTAATGGATCAAATACATATAAAGCTAGTATGAAAATTGAAACACAAAAATAGTAAAATCATATAGATCTAAAATAATTAATATATAGTACTAAATATGCAAATTATAACATCAAAAACTTAAAACTTGAGGGGGAGAGTAAAAATATAGTGCTTTTAAAATGTGCTAGAATTTAAGCAACCATAAAATTATATTATACTGCTATGTACATAGGTTTTTATATATAAACCTCATGGTAACCACAAATCAAAAAACTGTAACAGATATACAAACAATAAAAAGAAAGGAATACACATGTAACACTAAAGATAGTCATCAAATCACAGGGGAAAAGATGAAAGAAGAAAAACAGAACAGATTCACAGGCATAGAGAATGAACTTATGGTTGCCATGGCGGAAAATGGGGGAAAGAGATACTTAGGCAATTCAGTGTGGATCTGTACACACTGCTGTGTTTGAAATGGATAGCCAACAAGGATTTGCTGTATAGCACAGACAGCTCTGCTCAAGTTTATATGGCAGCCTGGTTGGGAGGGGAGTTCGGGGAGAATTAATACATGTGTATGTATAGCTGAGTCACTTTGCTGTCCATATAAAACTATCACAACATTACTAATTGGCTATATTCCAACACAACATAAAAAGTTTTTTAAAATTGCAAAAAAATAAATAAGAGAAGAACTACCAAAAAAAGAAATATATAAACAAATAGGAAACATTTAACAAAATGGCAATAAGTACCTGGCTATCAATGATCACTTTAAATGTAAATGGACTAAATCCTCCAATTAAAAGACATAAGGTGGCTTGAATGGATAAAAAAATAACACTTATGTATATGCTGCCAACAAGAGGCTCACTTCAGAGCTAGACACCATAGACTGAAAATGAGGGGATGGAGAAAGATATTCCATGCAAATAGAAACAAACAAAAAAGCTGGAGTAGCAATGCTTATATCAGAAAAAAATAATCTTAACAGTATTAATGCAACAAGAGGATATATCACTTGTAAATATCTATTAACTCAATACAGGTGCACTGAAATACATAAGGCAAATCTATAAAGAGACAAATAGATAGTGATACAATCAGGCAATTTTAACACCTTACTTTTAAAAAATATCAAGTCATGTCCAACTCTTTGGGACCCCATGAACTGTAGCCCACCAGGCACCTGTGTCCATGGGGATTATCCAGGCAAGAATATTGGAGTGAGTTTCCATGCCCATCTCGAGGAGATCTTCCCAAACCAGGGATCAAACCCAAGTCTCCCACATTGCAGGTGGATTCTTTACCATTTGAGCCACCAGGGAAGCCCAAGCATACTGGAGTGTGTAGTCTATCTCTTCTCCAGTGGATCTTCTCAACCCAAGCATCGAACCAGTGTCTCCTGCATTGCAGGGGGATTTATTATCAACTGAACTACCAGGGAAGCCCATAGATTGTCCAGACCAAAAACATCAACAAGGAAACACTGGCTTTAAATGATACATTAGATTGAACTGAACTGAACTGAAATGACCAATGCATCATTGAAAAGATCAAAGAGGAAACCAATAAATATCTACAGACAAATGAAAATGGAAATGTTCCAAAAGCTATCAGTTCAGTTCAGTTCAGTTGCTCAGTCATGTTCGACTCTTTGCGACCCAATGAATCGCAGCACGCCAGGCCTCCCTGTCCATCACCAACTCTCAGAGTTCACTCAGACTCACGTCCATCGAGACAGTAATGCCATCCAGCCATCTCATCCTCTGTCATCCCCTTCTCCTCCTGCCCCCAATCCCTCCCAGCATCAGAGTCTTTTCCAATGAGTCAACTCTTCGCATGAGGTGGCCAAAGTACTGGAGCTTCAGCTTTAGCATGATTCCTTCCAAAGAAATCTCAGGGTTGATCTCCTTCAGAATGGACTGGTTGGATCTCCTTGCAGTCCAAGGGACTCTCAAGAGTCTTCTCCAACACCACAGTTCAAAAGCATCAATTCTTTGGCGCTCAGCTTTCTTCACTCTTGTGAGAGTCCAACTCTCACATCCATACATGACCACAGGAAAAACCATAGCCTTGATTAGACAGACCTTTATTGGCAAAGTAATGTCTCTGCTTTTGAATATGCTATCTAGGTTGGTCATAACTTTTCTTCCAAGGAGTAAGCATCTTTTAATTTCATGGCTGCAGTCACCATCTGCAGTGATTTTGGAGCCCCCCAAAAATAAAGTCTGACACTGTTTCCACTGTTTCCCCATCTATTTCCCATGAAGTGATGGGACTGAATGCCATGATCTTTGTTTTCTGAATGTTGAGCTTTAAGCCAACTTTTTCCCTCTCCTCTTTCACTTTCATCAAGAGGCATTTTAGTTCCTCTTCACTTTCTGCCATAAGGGTGGTGTCATCTGCATATCTGAGGTTATTGATATTTCTCCCAGCAACCTTGATTCCAGCTTGTGCTTCTTCCAGCCCAGCATTTCTCATGATGTACTCTGCATATAAGTTAAATAAGCAGGGTGACAATATACAGCCCTGACATACTCCTTTTCCTATTTGGAACCAGTCTGTTGTTCCATGTCCAGTTCTAACTGTTGCTTCCTGACCTGCACACAGGTTTCTCAAGAGGCAGGTTAGGTGGTCTGGTATTCCAATCCCTTTCAGAATTTTCCACAGTTTATTGTGATCCACACAGTCAAAGGCTTTGGCATAGTCAATAAACCAGAAATAGATGTTTTTCTGGAACTCTCTTGCTTTTTCCATGATCCAGCAGATGTTGGCAATTTGATCTCTGGCTCCTCTGCCTTTTCTAAAACCAGCTTGAACATCTGGAAGTTCACAGTTCACGTATTGCTGAAGCCTGGCTTGGAGAATTTTGAGCATTACTTTACTAGCATGTGAGATGAGTGCCATTGTGCGGTAGTTTGAGCATTCTTTGGCATTGCCTTTCTTTGGGATTTGAATGAAAACTGACCTTTTCTAGTCCTGTGGCCACTGCTGAGTTTTCCAAATTTGCTGGCATATTGAGTGTAGCACTTTCACAGCATCATCTTTCAGGATTTGAAATAGCTCAACTGGAATTCCATCACCTTCACTAGCTTTGTTCCTAGTGACAAACTACCAAAAGCTATGGGACAGAGCAAAAGCAGTTCTGAGAGGGACGTGTACAGTGATACAGGCCTACCTCAGGAAAAATCTCAAATAAACAATCTAAGTTTACATTTAAAGGAACTAGAAAAAGAAGAACAAACAAAACCCACAGTTCATAGAAGGAAGGAAATGACAAAGGTCATATTGTAAATAAAATAGTGTATAAAAAATAGCAATAGAAAATTTAGGGCTGCTTCTTCAAAAAGATAAGCAAATTTGATAAACCTTTAGTTGGACTTATTAAGAGACAAAGAGAAACAACCCAAGTAAATGAAGTAAAAAATGAAAAAGGAGAAGTTACTACATATACCACAGAAAAACCAAGTGTCATGAGATAACTACAATCAACTATGCATCAACAAATTAACAAAGAATAAATGGATAAAGTCCTATAATCATAAAATCTTCCAAGATTGAATCAGGAAGAAGTAGAACATATGAATAAATGGATTACTCATAATGCAATGGAATCAGTAAACAAAAAAACTCCTAACAAGCAAAACTTCAGGACCAGATGGCATCACAGGTGAATTTTACCAGAGATTTAAAGAGTTAATACCTGTCCTCAAATTATTCCAAGAAACTAAACAGGGATAAATGTTCCCAAACATATTCCATGAGGCTAGGATTACCCTGAAATAAAAGCCAGATAAAGACATTACAAAGAAGAAAATTACAGGCCAGTATCCCTGATGAACATAAATGCAAAAGTTCTCAACAAATTATTAGCAAACCAAATTTAACAATACATTAAAAGGATCATATACTAGTGGGATTTATTTTGGGGATATAAGAATGTTTCAACATTCATAAATCAGTGAACATGATACACTATGTTAACACTGTGTAAAAATCATATGATTTTCTTAATAGATGTAGAAAAAGCATTTGACAAAATTCAACATCCATTCATGTCAAAAACTTCCAACAAAATGTGTATAGAGGGAACATCCCTCAGCATAATAAAGGCCATATATGGAAAATCCACAGATCACATAATTCTCAACCATGACAAGCTGAAAATTTTTCCTCTAAAATCAGCAACAAGTCAAGGATTCACACTTTTGCCACTTTTATTCAATATTGTATAGGATGCCCTAATCACAGTAATCAGACGAGAAAAAGATAGAAAGCCATCCAAATTAGAAATGAAGAAGTAAAACTGTCACTACTTGTACAGACAAATACAATATAAGAAAACTCTAAAGACTCCACCAAAAACTATTAGATCCTATAAATAAATTCACTAAAGTTGTAGTTACAGAGTCAATACACAGAAACCTTTTGCATTTCTATACACTAATAGCAAACAATTAGGAAAAAAGTAATAAAATAATCCCATTTACAATTGAACCAAAAAGAATAAAATATCTAGGAATAAATTTAATCTAGGAAGTGAAAGACCTGTACTCAGGAAACTATAAGGTACTGATGAAAGGAATAGAAGATGATACAAATAAATGGAAATATACACCCTGTATGGGGCTTCTTCCCTGGTGGCTCAGACGGTAAAGCATCTGCCTGCAATGCAGAAGACCCGGGTTCGATCTCTGGGGTCAGGAACACCCCCTGAAGAAGGAAATGGCAACCCACTCCAGTACTCTTGCCTGGAAAATCCCGTTGTTGGAGGATCCTAGTAGGCTACATTCATGGGGTTGCAAAGAGTCGGACACGACTGAGTGACTTCACTTTCTTTCTTTCTTTCTTTCTATACTCTGTGCTCATGGATTTTAAGAATTAATATTGTTTTAAAAAACCAATGCAATGTTGTAAAGTAATTAACCTCCAATTAAAATAAATAAATTTATATATATATATATATTTAATGTTCATACATTGCAAAGCAATCCACAGATTCAGTGAAATCTCTATCAAAATCCCAGTGACATTTTTTACAGAACTAGAACAGAAAATCTTAAAATTTGTATGGAGCCATGGGGTGGGCGTGGACAAATAGTGCAATCTTAAGAAGAAGAACAAAGGTGGAGGTTTTACATTCCCTTATTTAAAACTTTACTACAAAGGTATAGTTATCAAAACTATATGGTACTGGCACCAAAACAAAATCAAATACATGAATCGATGGAACAGAATAGAGAGCCCAGAAACAAACCTATGCTTACATGGCCAATTAATTTATTATAAAGTGGCTATGAATATACAGTGGTGAAAAGACAGTCTCTTCAATAAATGATGCTAGGAAAACTGGAAAGCTACATGCAGAAGAATGAAAATGGACCACTTTTTCGGGGGGGACCACTTTCTTATTCCCTAAACAAACAAGCAAGCCAAGATAAAGCACCAAAAAAAATGGATTAAAGATAAATATAAGACCTGAAACCAGACACATGTACACCCATGGCTGATTCATGTCAATATATGGCAAAAACCACTACAATATTGTAAAATAACCTCCAATTAAAATAAACAATTTTTAAAGCTCCATAAATAAAACATAGGCAATATACCCTGACATCCACCTTAGCAATAATTTTTTGAATCTGTCTCCTCAGACAAGGGAACAAAAGTAAAGAAATGGGGCTATATAAAACTAAAAATGGAGCTATATAAAACTATTTTGCATGGCAAAGTAAACAATCAACAAAATTTAAAGGCAACCTATGGCATGGGAGAAAATATTTGCAAATCATTTATCTGGTAAGGTGATAATATCCCAAACATACAAAGAACTCATACAACTCAATATAAAAAAATCTGATTGAAAATAGGCAGAAGATCTATATTTTTCCAGAGAAGACATACAAATGGCCACCAAGTACATGAAAAGATGCTGAATATCACAAATCACCAGGAAAACACAAATCAAAACCACCATGAGATATCTATTACTCACACCTGTCAGAATGGCTATTATCAAAAAGGCTAGAACTAACAAGTGTTTCTAAGAATGGGGGAATCCATGTTGCACTCTTGGTAAGAATGAAAACTGTTACAACTGCTATGGAAAAGAGCATGAAGTTTCCTTGTAAAATTAAAAATATAACTACCAGCAATTCAACTTCTGGACAATTATCAGAAGAAAATGAAAATGCTAATTAGAAAATACTAATTAGAAAATACATATATATATGTACACCCCATGTTCATTTCAGCATTAATTACAATAGTCAAGATATGGAAGCAACTTAAATGACAATCAACAGATGAAAGGATAATGAATATCTGATATATATGTGTACATATGTATACATATATAATATAGTGAAATATTTTTTAGCCATAAAAAGTATGACATTGTGCCATTTAGATACAACATGGATAGGACTAGAGGGTGTTATGCTAAGTTAAATAAGTCAGTAAGAAAAGGAAAATACTATAATGCTTCATTTATATGTGGAATCTAAAAAACAAATCAAATGAACAACCAAAATAAACCAGAAATAAATCCATAGAAATAGAGGGAAAAACTGATGGTCCTTGAGGGGTTGGGTAAAATAGAGGAAAAGATTAACAAGTACAAACTTCCAGTTATGAAATAAATAAGTATCTGGGATGTAATGTACAGCATAGGAAATATAGTCAATAATATTATAATAACTTTGTGTGGTGACAGTTATTAGACATTGCAGCGATCATTTTGTATTGTATATAAATGTCTAATTTCTATGTTGTACACATGAAACTGAAATAATATTTAAGTCAATTATTTAAAAAGTTAGGAAAAATAATGTAAAAGAATATCCTTTGTTATGGGTTTGCTTAGGTTTGTAAGAGCATGCTGAATTGTGTCGTAAATATAAATACTCTTAACTCATGGAGAGTGAGACTGCAAAGGTGAAGATGGAACTATTATGCTTTACTCTTGTGACCCCATGGACTGCAGCACACCAGGCTTCCCTGTCCATCACCAACCCCCAGAGCTTGCTCAAACGCATGTCCATCGAGTCGGTGACGCCATCCAACCATCTCATCCTTTGTCATCCTCTTCTCCTCCTGCCTTCAATCTTTCCCAGCATTGGGGCCTTTTCCAATGAGTCAGTTCACATCAGGTGGCCAGAGTATTGGAGTTTCAGCTTCAGCATCAGTCCTTCCAGTGAGTATTCAGGATTGACTTCCTTTAGGTTGAATCTCCTTGCAGTACAAGAGACTCTCAAGAGTCTTCTCCAACACCACAGTTCAAAAGCATCAATTCTTCGGTGCTCAGTTTTCTTTATATTCCAACTCTCACATCCATACATGATTACCAGAAAAACCATAGCTTTGACTAGATGGACCACTGTCAGCAAAGTAATGTCTCTGCTTTTTAATATGCTATCTAAGTTGGTCATAGCTTTTCTTCCAAGGAGCAAGCATCTTTTTTAATTTCATGGTTGCAGTCATCATCTGCAGTGATTTTGGAGCCCCTAAAATAAAGTCTCTCACTGTTTCCATTGTTTTCCCATCTATTTGCCATAAAGTAATGGGACCAGATGCCATGATCTTAGTATTCTCAATGTTGAGTTTTAAGCCAACTTTTTCACTCTCCTCTTTCACTTGCATCAAGAGGCTTTTTAGTTCTTCTTCATTTTCTGCCATATGGGTGGTATCATCTGCATATCTGAGGCTATTGATATTTCTCCTGGAAACCTTGATTCTAGCTTGTGCTTCATCCAGCCCGGCATTTCACATGATGTGCTCTTCATATAAGTTAAATAAGCTGGGTGACGATATACAGCCTTGATGTACTCCTTTCCCAATGTGGAACCAAACTGTTGTTCCATGTCCTGTTCTAACTGTTGCTTCTTGGCCTGCATACAGATTTCTCAGGAGGCAGGTCAGGTGGTCTGGTATTCCCATCTCTTTCAGAATTTTTCAGAGTTTGTTGTGATCCACACAGTCAAAGTCTTTGGTGTAGTTAATAAAGTTGAAATAGATGCTTTTCTGGAACTCTCTTGCTTTTTTGATGATCCAGTGGATGTTGGCAATGCTTTACTCTATATACCACTATCTCATAGTTTAACTGTTACCCTCATTTCACAATAAAGGTTTTTAGTTTCATAATTTTAATGAAATATGTTTTTCCTCTAGATTTACATTTTGCTGACTTCTATGAAGTTGAGCAAGTTTTTAAATATTTATTGGTGACTTATATTTCTTCTTCTGTGAATTGCCTATTCCTAACTTTTTCCCATTTTTCCATAAGGGAGATTTTTTTCCTCTATCAATTCTCAGTAGCTTCTTGTCTATTAGTGAAGTTAAGAATTTGTTGGTCATATATATTGCAAACATTTTTCCAGGTCCATTGACTTATTTTAGTTTTTATGTGGTCAAAGCTCCAAGTATTTTCCTGAAACTCTTGAGATGGTAAGTTAGAACTATTAGCTTTGATGTATATAAAATATTAAGTGAAATAAAGCAAGATGCTGAGTGATATGTACAGTATAATCTTCCCTTCTCATTTAAAAAATAGAGAAAAATACATTATGTTTGCATATATTTTTATGAGCAAAGATGAAAGCATGGAAATATAAAACCCAGACTGTTAACACTGATTATCTCAGTGGTGTGAGATGGGAGGAGAAGTGATTATTAACTTCTTCTTTACACATCTCTATATTACTTGACTTGTTACAGCAAGTATGTATGGTTATTGAAAAGGAAAAAAATACTAAAGATACTATCATTGTGCTTTCAGTATCCTCCTTGGATGAGAATGTATATCATGTAGGTCATGTACACTCTCACAGATTCCTCTTGGAAGCTCTACAAGAGGAATAATTGGTTGGATTTGTTCCCTAAATTATGGTTAGGAAAGTAGCATAGTCACAAATTTCCAGAAGTAACACACTACACCGCCAAGACACACACACACACACACATCCTGACCTTAAAGACCCTCCTTAATGTTTGAACAACACAAAGAGAAAAACAGAAGAAATGGAAATAGATATTTGCAGATTGTGATTAGAGTGCACGTGGTGTGGTATCCCTAGGATCAGAAGGATGCTAAAGGGAGAGGGAAGGAGTGGTGGCAATGTTTGCATTGCTTGGCACTTGTTCCACATATAAAAATAGCTGGTTATGTCTTTGCATTCTAACCAAGTGTAGCATTTGTTCTGTGACTTTATATAAAATGTAGTTTCATGGGTGTGACTTAAGGATAGTACATGTCCCTAAGTTGGAAACAGAATAGCAATGTCTTCTGAGTGAATAGCCAGAGACCACAACATATAGAGGAAAAGAACTATAGTTGCAGTTTCTCCAAATTGAAAATGATATAGAGTTGCTTTAGTTCAATCTATCTTCTCATCCATGAGTTCTTTGTACAAATTCAGGGAAGATGACCATGTAGTCTCCACTTAAAATATTTCCAGTTAGAGAGATTACTTTCCTTTATAAGCAGCTAATTATTTACAGTGATAACTATTAGAATATTGTTTAAATTGCTATATGTTTTACCTTTTGGAACATATCCATTGATTCTTCTTTATTATGACTTCCCATGAAAAAAATATGTAAAGATAGCTACTCCATCCCCCTGAGTCTTCTTAAAAGGCTGTACATCACCAGTCCCTCAACCTTTCCAAATGTCATAATTTCTAAATTAGTCACCATTATTCACTTTCCCTAGCTTGGAGACTATTTAATTTGCTTAAATGTAATATTCTGAAATAATCAGCCTCCATCAGGTGTATTTACCTGGGTACAATTAAGAAAACTGTCCTTGAATTGGTTATCTTACTGGTCCTTCTGGTATCACTGCAATACTAGATTAACATTACCTTTTAAAGTTTGGTTTTTCATTCCTTCTTCTTATGGAATAATTTGCTTTTCAAACCAAGACGTAAAAATTCACACTTTTATCTGTAAAATGTCATCTGGTTGGTTAGACTAATTCTAGGCTCTTGAACGGAGAAGGCAATGGCATCCCACTCCAGTACGCTTGCCTGGAAAATCCCATGGATGGAGGAGTCTGGTGGGCTGCAGTCCATGGGGTCGTGAAGAGTCAGACACGACTGGGCGACTTCACTTTCACTTTTCATTTTCATGCATTGGAGAAGGAAATAGCAACCCACTCCAGTGTTCTTGCCTGGAGAATCCCAGGGACGGGGGAGCCTGGTGGGCTGCCATCTATGGGGTCGCACAGAGTCAGACACGCCTGAAGCGACTTAGCAGCAGTAGCAGCAGGAGGCTCTTGAACAGTCTGATTCTCTTTAGAACTGATATTATGCTCTAGCCCATGCCCAGAGGGAATGCCATAAGGAAAATCAAGAGAAACAAGGCAGCCAAAAGCCTGCAGGAACTGGCCTTCATTTGAGCCTATTCTTCGCTTCACTTCAGTTTACCCCCTGCCTCCCTTTCCTAACCCCCTGTTCATTCATCATTCTAGCTTCCTGGTAGCTCCAGTCTCATCTCTAGTTTTATCTTCCCAGCTTTTCTGCTTCATTGCCTCCCAAACCTATGCCCAATTTATTGCTTGTCTTCTCTACCCTATTCTGACCTTGGAACTCTTTCCTTTGAACTAAACCTAAAGACTACCTATGTCTCAGCCCAAACACTGCCTTTACTCTACTCCCTCCTTACTCGACCTTGGAGTGGCAGGCCTAAGAAAAATGCTATCAACCTATAGATTAATAATTCTTTACAGTGTGGGTTCATCAACAAAAGGTACATGCATGTCTTTCGTGTTGTCACCTACAGCATTGATAAATAAGCTGAGTACAAAGACAAGGACAGAAACTCTGTATCACATTCTCTTTAGAGTTTCTGTCCTTAAGATTCTATTTATTTTTCCACTAAATTTTATCAAACCTTACTTCTTAAATCATAGAGAGCTGCACTGTCCAGTATGGTGGCTTTTAGCAACTGTATAATTTTAACTTATTCACTGTGTAAATTATGCACTGTATAAACAAATTTAAAGTTACCTTAGTTAAAACTAAGTAAAATTAAGAATCCCATTCCCAAGTTGTAACAGCCACATTTCAAGTAATTAGCCACATGTTTCTAGAGGCTATCATACTTAACAGTGCAAATATAGAACATTTTATCACCGCAGAAGTTCTATGGGATAGTGCTACTCTGGAATGTATATTTCATTATGCTCAGCATAACCTTATATCAGTATCACAAGTTCTCTTTAGTTTGCTATTGATTCATCAGTCAACTGTTTCGTTCATCTAATCATGCCTTTCTGTGCTTTTTCCAGCCTGCATTTGTCTATTGTGTGTAAGATGATATTATAAGATTCTTTGCTGACATAAAGACACACTGACTATAGGGGTAACCTCATCTACTTGGTGAACAACTCATTTGATCAGTTATTTACTGCTTTACAACAATTCATCCCCCAAGTTTAGTGGTGTAAAAATATAACCTTTTCTTATCTCTCATGTTTTCTATGGGTCATGAATTTAGGAGTGGCTTAGCTCACAGTCTGTCATGAATTTGCAATCAGACGTTACCCATGAGTGTTATCATCTTAAAGCTTGAATGGGGCTACAAAATTCACTTCCAAAGTGACTCATTACACAAGTGGCAAGATGGTATTAAATGTTGTCTTCAGTTTTTCTGCATGTAGTCTCACCACAGAGCTGCTTCACTGTCTTCAAACCCTGGCAAATGGCTTCCACCACAGCAAGCAATCTGAGACCTAGATAGAAGCTTCAGTGTCTTTTATGACCTAGCTTTATAAAGCATATATTATCACGTCATCCATATTCCATTGGCCACAGAGGCCAGCCCTCATCAATTGTGGGAGGACACCATATATGAATAACACCATCATGAATGACAAGATGCCTGGTTCACTGAGGGATACCTAGAAGGCTGATGTCACAAAACAGAATATGTTCAAAATAGAATATGAGCTGGTTTGTCACAGAGCCTTATCAACGTATCCCTGCTCCTGGGGACTACCTCTTGCTGCTGCTGCTGCTGCTGCGAAGTCGCTTCAGTAGTGTCCGACTCTGTGTGACCCCAGAGATGGCAGACCACCGGGCTCCCCCATCCCTGGGATTCTCCAGGCAAGAACACTGGAGTGGGTTGCCATTTCCTTCTCCAGTGCATGAAAGTGAAAAGGGAAAGTGAAGTTGCTTAGTCGTGTCCGACTCTTAGCGACCCCATGGACTGCAGCCCACCAGGCTCCTCCGTCCATGGGATTTTCCAGGCAAAAGTACTGGAGTGGGGTGCCATTGCCTTCTCCGGGGGACTACCTCTTAGGAGCCATCTATATAATAATCTGTGAGAATTCCCCTAGAACTAACATCAAGTTTTCTTGCCTGGGAAATCCCATGGACAGAGGAGCCTGGCAGGCTATAATCCATAAGGTCACAAACAGCTGGACACAAGTTAGCGACTAAACAACAATGACAGTAGTCTCTAAAACCTGTTTTTTTTGTTCTGTTTTGAAAATTGGAATTTTGCCTGTTTTCAAATTTACAGCACTTGTTTCATATTCCAAAGATCACCACAACCACATATGCAGGGTTTTTAATTTTTTTTTTTTTTAGTTTTTCACTTTTCTGAGCCTAGAGCTTTGCCCCTAAGTGCAATAGGTCAGTGCCCTCCGTCAATTTTCTCTCTTATCCCACACTATTGTGTAGTGTATCACAATATCTTTTGTTGAAGTAATATTCTCTCAGAACATTCTTGCTTCTGTGTGTATTTGTACATGTATGTGTTGCTCTCTACAAGATAGAACCATGAACAAGAATCTCACTTCTCGAGATCTAAATTAAAAGATAAAAGAACAAAAGAATAAGGAGAGAGAACCATGTATGTAAGTGTTTTCTTAAAGCTTATCATTATAGAAAATGGTGTACATCAAATTGTTAACAACTAGAGGGAGGGGATTATGGTGGTAGAATGTGATGTGATAGAGAAGGTAGAGACGGTTATCTTTTTTTGCATTCAACTTTGGGTTGTTTGACATTCGAATGCATTGATATTTTCTAATACAATACTATAAAACATTAAAAATATGCTCACTATCATTATTATTTCTTTCCCTAGTGGCAGTGCTGTGATCTAGATTCAGGAAAATAGTGCCATTTATTTCCAGTCATTAGTTTGTAGCATACTCTCATGATACCATTTCCGTTTTCTCTTTCTTTTTAATTTTCAATCAAAAGGATATCCATTCTACTTAAGTAATGGATTCCTTTTTATGTAGATGTTTAAATTCTTCAACTTCAGTGTTATTTCTCTTTTCTTTCATTTTTCTCTCTTTTCAAAATGCACACTCTACTTGTGGATTGCTAGTTGCAGCTCATTTTGTAAGTCTCAGTAATATTATGGAGATTTTCACACACACACATGCATAAGTATACTTCAACTTTACTATGGTCTCTATACATTATGCATTCAGGGCCAAATCCAAGTTCTGTTGGATCCGAAGCGAAGCTTTTATTATTTGGGGTGCCTGCTTCAAAACAGAGTATACATTTGCCAATACAGAATTACTAGTACCAAAAAAAAAAAAAAAAAGAATTACTAGTACCACTCCCAGGTCCTTAGAAGTGCAAGTGAGGTGTCTTGAAGCAGAAGCCTCATTACCATCACAGTAAATGTATTCCTCTGTGCTTCTGCTGAGTGAGGCAAGCTGGCTAGCCTGAAGCTGCTGGGTTGGGAATTCCAGGACTAGAATGGAATGGCCTTCAATGAGTGGAAAGAATGGGGGAAAAGGAAGTCCCATGGCTAACTTCAGAAATTCATCTGACTTTTGGTTTTAATTTCCCTGTTTTAGTTCTCTTTATAAAACAATTGTCTTTTTTTTAGAGTAGCATTCCAGTTTTCAATAGCGACAAGACCCATGTTCAGCCAGGATCAGATTTCCAGGGCCCCATTTTAGAAACAAGCATAGCTCAAATCATGCCGAGCTTAAGAGCATTCCACGACAAGTAACAGAAGCTTTGCAAACTATGGTCAGAAGGCACATTTCATGACCTTTAGCCTGAGAAACATCAGGTTTTTTTTTTTTTTTTTTTTTTTGCTTTGTCCTCAGAGGAGTGAAACAGGAAAAATCCAAAGAATCAGTGGCAAGATTGTTGGGGACTATAGCAGAAATCCTACAGTTTCAAAATTGTCTCCATAGAAAAGAAAACCTTAAGCAGGTTCTTTAGCCCGATGGTTCCCAAAGGAGGTTCCTCGTTCAGAAAGGAATCCCTCAGACTCTTAAAAGGTAGGCTGCCCCAGCCGGCTCACAAGTGTACTGGGAAATATTGGACCTTGAGTATTTACAATCACAAATGTACAAAGTGTCTTTTCAAGAAGATTGCTATGTAACCTTATTTGTAGGCAGCAAACTTGTCCTAACAGAAATTTACAAGATTTATGTTTTCATACCCAAGGTGTCAAAGTAGAAGAAAAACAATAAATGGCAGACTGTTTTGTGTGCTTAAATGCTTAGTAAATTTCATTTTAAAGTGTCTATTAAGATATATATTGCCAATTATAAATGTATAAATGAAAAAAAGAAGGAAAAGCAGCCTAGACTCTTTTGGATCTGTATTTTTCATAACACACACACGCTCGTCAGTGTAATTTCTCTAGCTTATGGTAGTTAGCAATTTACATGAAAAAAATGAATATGCAATTCTTTGTATACAAAGATGAAAGCAATGATACTGGAGTTTCCTTTTTTTTTTTTTTTTCTAAAAAGGCATCACTGGATGCCCAGAGGTGAGGTGCTATCAAGAGCCAAAGAGTAGAGAGATGCACACTGGCCCTCTGGAAGATCAAACCCATACCCTTGGCACCATGTCTACAGTACTCATACCAACTGAGCTAACTGTGTAACCTTGCCATTTAGCATCTCAGGTCAGCTAAGTACGATTGCTCACAAACACAGCCTCCTACAAGTCTCCACTGAATAAGGTTTGTTCTCGGCCAAAAAATCTCTCTGGAAGGAATAAGAATGGATTTTAATATTTTACAAGCATTGAAAATTGCTGGATTTTTTTCCTCTGGAAGTTTCTTAAGCTTGAAATCCATGGTTTTTCCCTATGAGGTGATCCACTTGGTAATCTCTGCTCAGGCAGGTCACTTGGGCTATAGCTGGACTCCATTTCTTTTTATAAAGCCCTTGTTATTTCTGTTAGGAGGGCTTGAAGGCTGAAAAGGGGGAAAGGGGAACTGGATAGCTCAGGGGCCTAACTAATGTCATCTGATCTCACTTACCCTGAAGCTTTTTTGAATTTGGCTCCTCTTCACACAGTCTCAAAATATGCACTGACCCTTCAACAGTCATTGACAAGTGGGTTCTGCAGTCAGACGGCCTGAATTGAAAGCCAGATTCCTCCAATTACTAGCTGTGAGGCTTTAGGATAGTTACTCCATCTCTCTGTGCCTCAACTTCCCTGCCTATGAGACAGAGATCATTTAAAAGCTGAAAGAATTTTTGACAAAATTAAATGAGATAACATACACAAAACCAGAACACTTATTCCAGAACATTCCAGAACACTTATTTCAGTATATAACATATACTCAATAAATACTAGCTATTAAAAACAACCACCAAAAGTCACAAAAGGCACAGGGCTTTAAGATAACAAAGTGGATTGGAGGAGAAAAGGATGGAATATATACAGGAAATAATGTACTGGCAGAGAAATGATTTCTGGGTAGAAGACAGTCTGACAAGTTTCTAGACTCTGGATTGACTGGGCTTATTTTTATGCAGTTTGAAGTCAGGAAAGAAAGAGAGAAAAAACCACTTTGGAAGGGGGAAGGGGAAGTGATGGTTGTGGGGTGAGGGGAAAAGAAACCCTGAAGGTGGAAAACAAGTGCCCTACTTCAGGATTTGTCTCAGCCTCATGCTCAGGGGCCATCTATTTGCCTTCTGGTCAGCTAGCCAGGTTGACCTTACCCAAGCTGGCCACAAAAATTCCCATAATGCCAGCTTACAAGGCAAAGTTTCCAAGGTCTTCCATGACTCCTTTTTCCTTGAAAATAATAATAACTTTAAAAAATGTGTAGATTCTCTGTCAAGTTCTGGTCAAACACCTAGCTTCCCCTCCCCCCACCACGGGGGTCCCACCAGGCGATGTGGCTAATCCCTATGGAGTCATGAAGCCGCTAGCCTCCCACGGAGCCCTGCAACTGGAGCCCAATGATCTAGCCTGGATTCTTTTGCCTGGTCTGGACTTGTCCCCATAGACAGGCTAAAACAGTCTCTGCCATCGGGGGCTACAGGGCATTTCCCTATACCCTACAGTCAGCAAAACATGTTGTTTAAAAAAAAAAGTCTCAGCACTTCTTCCCTTTAGCAAAGATTCTCTTTAGATATCCTTTAAATGTTGTATTTCTTGACTCTGTTTCTTGATTTCTAAAAACTAGTTGTGTATTGAAAAGTGTAACTTTCTATTAACTAGCTCACTTACCCAGCTCTAGTTATGAAATGTTATTTTCAGATTAATATTCAGAGAGATCTAGAAGAGTTTTACCGATCATACAGGAATTCTTACACTGTGTTAAAAAGAGCAAGAGTTTGTGCGCTGGAGTTGT
The DNA here is from genome assembly GCF_042477335.2 of Ovis canadensis. Lineage (NCBI taxonomy): Eukaryota > Metazoa > Chordata > Mammalia > Artiodactyla > Bovidae > Ovis > Ovis canadensis. Next base: position 133,784,941 of record NC_091727.1, read on the forward strand.
CAAGATTTGAATTTTTGGAAAATATACTTTGCTTGGTTTACATCATATTTGAATTAACACGAAAATTCGATCCAGAACAACCGAATCTCTTTTGGGGAGAAGGCAGTAGTTGGTTTTCCCCGCACCCGTTCACAGAGAATTTTCTTTATTTAGCGAGACCGGGTTCCTCAGATAGACTGGAGATTACAGAACTCACTGAGGCTCGGAGGTTAAGGAATGTAAAGGGGTCAAACTCGGAAATTGAAACAGACACGAAATAAACAAAATCCACCAATATATAAAGAAAATAATAACAAAAGTGAAAGGCGTGGGTCAGAAATAGTGAGCTCCAGGTCTATGGGAAAAATTATTCCTTAAATCCTTCTAGAGGAGGTAGGATTTTTTTATCTTTCTTTCTTTCTTTTCTTTTCTTTTTTCTTTCTTTTTTTCTTTTCTTTCTTTCTTTGTTTTTTTTTTTTGCTTAAAAAATAAAGAAACCGGAAACAAACCCCCTACATCACGTTCGGAGCGAGGGTGCTCAACGTGGTCGATGAGCTAGGGGAAGTAAGCAGCTTTGGGACGTTTTCTAAAGTGTTCCTCGCAGTGCAAGCGCTTAGAATGCGGTTAGTTTTAGACACCGGCTCCCTTTTCCCATAAACTCTCAAGAGGTGTCTTACTTCTCCAAGTTAAAGTGCCTTTGTCAGATTCTTTTAAACCGTGTATTGGACCTCCTGCGCCTTCTGGGGAAACGGAGGCGAACAGTCTGAGCGCCCGGAAATGTTTTGCAAGGAAGGAGCGAATGAATGAAACCCGGCCAGAGAGCTGAAGACAGGGAAGGACGCAGGAACTTTCTGAGCTTTGCGAACGCGGCGAACTGCAAACTTAAGACCCGGGTTAACCAAAGCTTCAGAGACTCAGACTCTTAACTCCCAGCACCTGTGAACAGGTGCGGTTCCGACTGAGCAGCCCGGGCCTGGTACCAACTAGCCCAGGACTAGGAGAGATGTAATCCACCTCGAGGGGACTTCGCAGCGGTCCAGTCCACGCTGCGCTGCCTTCGGCTACTGGCCTCGAAGGCCAAGCTGCGGTAGCCCTGCGGCGCACTTGATGTTCTCTGCCGGCCCCGCCCGCACCGGGGACTCGCCTAGGTCGGATCCTTAACCCAGTGGTAAGTTATTTCCTTATCTCGCTTGATGGGTCCTTGCAACAAATGGAGCAATAGAATCAGAGCAGAAAGAGAAGGCAGACAACTAGAAAAGTCTCAAGTGTTTCGTGGAGAGTTGAGGGCGCGGGCTGTTTGGACTGTGGTAGGGCTGTGGGGCCCAGACTGGGAGCGGCGCGGAGCGGGACCAGTTTTCCGGGGCTGGCAGCTGCCTCGAAAAAGTTTCCTGTGGAACACCCGCCGGCGGGGGCGGCGGGGGCCGCGGCGGACTTAGGAGGGGGCGGGAGGGGGCTGCAGGGCAGGGGACGGGCGCCGGGGCCGGCTAGCAAACCGTTATAGTCCTTGAGCACCTCCCTCGGTCACTGGCCCCTCGCCCGCCTCCCCGGCGCTCGGTTGCCCACCTGGCGACGTGACGCTGCACCAATCCCCTTCGAGCTGCTCCCCGGCCCCCCTCCCCTTGCACCGCCCCCCTCCCCACCCTGAAAGAGGCGCACCCTGCCCCGGCAGACGCTGCGCTCTCGCCCGCAGAGCACCCTTCTCGCTCCGTGGTCTCCGGGACGGTCGCTCGACTCTTCTCTCGCCTTAGCCAGACTCGCTTTCCCGCCTCTCAAACTCCAGCTTCCCTCCACTCCTCGCTCGTTGCCCTCCACTTTCCCCTCCTCTTTCTCCCACGCCGCCAACCCTGATCCCCGTTCCTTTCCCCGGCCCTCTCCCTTCCCCTCTCTTCGTGGGACTTCTGTACGCTTCCACCTCGGACTCCCGCGAGGGTGCCTGACCTAGTCGCCCGCTCTGGTTCCCCTTCGAAACCATGGCGGGACCTGGCGGTTGGAGGGACAAGGAAGTCACGGATCTAGGCCACTTGCCGGTGAGTAGAGGACGCCCGTCGACCCCCTCACCCCCAAGGGGTGTCTTCTCCGAGTTCTGAGCATCCAGGGAGGGGACCGATGTCCCGGAGCCTGGCTTGGCCAGAACTTCCAGGAGACCGCGAGTGCGGGAGGGAACCCCCAAGAATGGGCTTTGGGGAGGGCGCCCCTCTGGGCACCCGAGTCGCTCCAAACTCACGGAAAGGCGAAGGGCCAAGTTTAGAGGGGGGTGGGGGGTGGGGGTGGAGAGAGGTGGCAGTGGAATGGTGCGAGCCACAAACAGTGGGCCCTTTTCCCAATGTGGCCTCTTCGGTCTAGTGGCGCTCGGGTTCTTGTCCTAGCGGGGGCCCAAGAGAGCGACGACGCGTGGCTTCCTGAGAGCACTCCTATGTCACCTCGCTGCCCCGTCGTTTGCTGCTGCTTTTGCCAGAAGGGATGCCCACTCTCGGCTTGACCTTTCCTTCTAGGTGACAGCCGGCCAGAAAATCAAACCGTTGCCATCTCGCTTTCTAATAGCACTTTCCAAAACCTTATTCTGCCAGGGCACTAATTACGTTTTAGTATTGCAGGAGCTAAAGAACTCGACGGCTTGGGGAAGAAGTGAATTGTTCACACCCCAATTTGTGTTTAAATGGTATCGCGCTCAGTTGCTAATCACTTGCTAACTTTTTCTCGTGGTTTTCGTTTGTGGATTCCCCTTTTCCCAAACTGCCCAGGTTTCCTCCGAAGTTGTAATTGATTGGTGAGCTATTATCACTGTCGTTATTAGTAGGCTTAATTTTTTTTTTTTTAGCAGCGCCGTTTATTTCATTGGCATCTGGTTTCTGGCAGATGTTGGATCCCACCCAAATCCGTTTTTCAAGTTCCTTTTTAGACTGGCATTTCACTTGCACCCTCTTGAATGTAAAGGGTCCCTGGACTCTCTGAAAGGCAATAAGCATGCACCCATGTTGGAAAGATGGCCAAGCAACTGTATATTTCAGGGCAATGGCCTGCTTGCTTTGGTAAAAGCTAAATATTAACCTTGAGGTTATAGAACTATTCAAAGTATCAGTGCCTTAATTGTATACATATTTACATTTAAATATTGTCTTATTGATGATGGCAGAATCCCCTTTCCCTCAAACACTGGGCGTTCTCCAAGCTTCACCTTTACAATTTGACCCTAAAATAATGTGGAGGAGGAGATGATGCACATGGGTAACATTTTAGCAAATTGTTCTCAGCCTTTTTAAAAGGGAGCCTCAATATAAACATGTGGAATTACAGATGCATTGTGGTTATTGATGCAGCTTCATAAAATAAACTCACAGAATTTTTTAAAGTATTCTCCCACTTGGTGTATACATGAGATTTCTGGAATATGGAGGCCTCAATTGGTGGTTTCCTTTCTGAACAGCACTTTCATATTCTGACTAGATTTGCTCCCAAGTGTAAAACCAACGAATAAAATGTTACCCTCCTCCAACATCATCTGTGTATTGTGGAGGAAAGCAGGAAAAAAAAAAGCAAACTAGGGTAAATAAGGAAACCACACATAGATAGGCAAGCTGAAATAAACTCTTTTGAAAACTGACTAAAGGTAGGAATGGGAAAGACTTCCTGGAAATGGCAGGGCAAGGAATCCCAAAAGCAAGGAGGAAACGGAGAAGGGGGTTGATTGCCACAAAAAATGGGGGGAAATGGCTCAGACTAACTGACCCACTCATGGCCTGGGAAATAAGAACTTGGTGAGGGCTAAGATGATAAAGGGAAAGGCTGCAGTTTAGGGAAATATTAGTTTTCTGGGTGTTGGTAGAGGGGAGAAAGATGAGGGTAGTTTTTAATGCAGGTGCAGGAAGAAGATATAAAACCTCAGGGCACTGATATTTGGCTCATTTTACAGACTTTATGAAAATCTCGTTAAGTCCTCAGCTTCTAACAGTTTCTAAATTTCTATTATATAGGAGCCATTTTATATCATGGAGATCTTCACCATGTGAGCAAATTATGCCTAAGTCTCCCTTTGAATATCCATCCAGGTCTAAACCCTAAGAAATCAAGTGGAAGAAGATCACCCCCTTTAGAATTTCTTTTTTTTTTAACATAAAATTTTTAGAGATGTGAGAAGTTCACTGTTGCTTTGGTCACTGAGGTATAGATTACTGATTTCTTTGCATTTGACTTATGTCCTAAAGTTGGTGAAGAAATAAGAGTAAATAAAGAGGTCAAGAGATATCTAAGTTACCTGTTTGGAAGTTTGCATTTTGGTGCAAAATAGACATGATAAAGCAAGCAAAGAAACCTGCGTACACTGAGATCCCTTGTGATAATTATCCTCAATAGGATGTATATGAGATTTAAAAAGTTGGCATTTGTCAACACTAAGCATACCAACATGGCAAAAGCCAGATAATGAGAGGGGATTCAGACGTTAGAGTTTCATACTGAAAACAGAATCATGCAGAGTATATAGAATATTTAAATACAGGTGTAGTTTAAAATTGATATATTATGTCCGTTTCAGGGCTGGCCAGCTAAATGACCACAAGACAAGGACCTTTGAGAGAAGTCAGGCTGGCTGTGAAAATTGTGATTTAAAGAAAGCGGTAGAAATTTATTTGACACTTTTGATATTAGATATTTTTTAAAACCTAAAATAGTAAGCAACAATGAAAGCTGTGTAAACAGGGAGAGAGGAGGGGAACTGTACATTTTTTGCATAATTCCTTAAAGTTAAAGACATAAAATGAGAGAGTGAACATAATAATCAGAGAACAAGAGGTAAGTCAACTACATCTTCTTTGTTAATTAATAGGTTACTGTCATTTTTCCATTTTCGCCAACTATTGAATAAATATTTCCTACAGGTGAAAAACAGAAAATACAGAGACTTGTGGTTTGTGCTTCCTTTTTTCAAAAAAGAATTGCAAAAGCCTTATGTTTTATATATATAAAACATTATATGTAGGTGTGTGTTTGTATATATATATATATATATATATATATATATATATTTGTAACCTGTGTGTGTTTCACATTGCCTGCCAACAGCAATACCTGGGGATATATATCTATATGTATACATATAGATATATGTATATATGTTTTTTCCCTAGTATACATATGTCACTCCATCCTTGGAACTGGAAACTATTTCTTCATCTCCAAATCTGGCATGTCTTTCGCTATGATAGTCCCTTTGCCTTCTGTGCCCAATATGGTAATGACATTCCTCACGACTGTGGCCTTGGTATTTGACACTGCCATGTGTAGTCCTAATCTATATTGGGGTCAGGATTAGACAGGCCTGGAGGACAGTAGTGGCAGAGGTGATCTGAAATAGTACATGATCCAAAAAACCATATTTGAATTATATTAGGTTTCTATTTAAATATATACTTCCGGCTCTCCCAGTCTTCCACCACCCTGGGTGGAAGACCAAGCCTACCTTTCACGCTCAGACATGAGAACCTTTCGCTTTCTCAAGTCCCTTAGCCTCCTATTTGGAATCAGTCTTACCTTCTAGTCCACAAGGATTGAAGTATTCAGCATATCCTCCATTAGGTATTCTAGAGCGCCACCTCAACATAGCATTGTGCTTCAGCCAGTTTCCTCAGTCCCCTGCCCCAGTGTCTAGAGCAGCAGGGTTTATGTCCGTGCACCAGAACAGTTCTCAAGAACGAGCTTGGAGCCCATCCGTAGAAACGCTGTTTTCATATTTCCATGGTTGGGAATCTGTATTTTAAACAAGAATCCCCAGATGAGTCTCGTGTTGGGAGAGTCTGTGCCGTCCACAGTTTGAGAAACACTGGTCTAGAGGAAGAGATTGTCCTTTTTAAATTTCCACGTGAACTGTGAAGCCCACTCATCCAAATATCTCTGAAACTTACTAACACTTATTTTGTTATATCTGCCATTTTCAGTTTCTCTATCCATGAACTATTTTCTTAAAGTCACTGTTTCTAATATTTGAAACAAAAGAACAATAGCCTATGGTATTCCTTCTAGGTACTTGCAATCTCTTTTCTTTCTTTAGCTAACTACTGGAATATGTTCTGTGTTTTTCTTTTACTGCCCTAAATCTGAAATGTATTGCTACCTGTGTTGACCATTTATCATTTCCCCTTTGTTCTTAATTTCTGCTGTGTTTGATTCTGTAGATCTGTCTCTCTGTCTCTCCCATGACCGGCAAACACTGCCTTCTAGTGGTTCTTTTTCTCCCTGTTACCCTTAACCCCAGCCCTTAATAAAAGGACCCATCAACGTGATCACTTTCTTACCTCTTTTTGAATTCAGAAGACAGAAATATCTCCCTAAAATTCTAGATTTCAGGGGGCAAACAGACTAGGACTTTTAAATTTCAGGAGTTTTCTAGACACGCTGAAAAATATAACAAAGTATAGAGTATTTGCCCCACATTTTACGATTCAAAATGTTTTAAAAATTAGACTTTCAGTACTACCTTTTGAGGAAAACTTTCACAAATTAAGGTTTCTTGTTAACTATTTTTTTTAACCAAATGGAACACCGAAGTATATACTGAACCACCGAATATTCTCTAAATTAATATAACAGTCATAAATATAAAGATCTTTCCTCTTCTGGTTTGCTTATCTGTAAATAGCAGGGCAGAGGAGAGGACCAAGTAATCATAAAGACCCTGCTAGTGAGAATCTTTGAATTTCACAGTCACCAAAAAAAAAAAAAAAGAGTTGACTTCTCAGTACTTCCTCCCTTGGGAGCCTAGAATAAACTTTCTCTGACTATAATTCAGTGGAAAATTTGATATAAGAAATTGTGTAATGTTATCCTAGTCATTAGCATAGACCCCTCCTCTTTTTGCCCAGTTTGACAGTCATTTAGTTTTGAAAGATTAATGTGGAGACAGAAACAAAAAATCTTGTATAAAACTAATGAAAAAAATACTCTTAGAATAAATGAATACTAGATTTAGCTTCCATTAAGAACAGAAGAAAACGTTTTTAAAACCTCCTTTAAGTATGAGCATGAGGAGAATGAATTTAAGATGTTTCAGTCATTTGTGATCAGGAAGAAATTTCTGAACAATATGAATATAGATAAAATGAGGCCTCCAAGAATTGCACAGGCATTTTATTCTCCCGTTTGTTTCCTTAGTGTCTTTTTTGAGTAAATAGATACTTGAGTTCAAGTATGAGTACAGTACTTACATTATTGAGGGCTAGAAAAGGAATTAAAGAAATTAAAGACCGTGTTCAAAGATTTGGAAATAAACATGTTCAGATAATGCAGTAATTCTCTGATATATGGTATCTTTTCTTTTTTTTTAAGCTAAAATGCGGCCTCAACTATACAAAGAATGGTTTACCAATAAGAACCAGCTAACATAGTTGATTCCTTTGATCAATGACTAGAGACTATTTCTCCAGAATTAATAATGTCTCATATAAACTCCGCAAAGGTCTCCTTTAAACAAATATGTTAAATTGATAAGATCTTCAAGCCGAACCTTAGGAAATTCTTTGTTGGCTTTTTCCCGTAATTTTTCAATGAATTATAACAACGATATGGTTATTATCAAAACCCACTATACCTCTCTTTTTACTTTTACTATATTCTCAAAATTATAGTTTAAAAATCTTTGTATTTCTGGGAGTGTTTCCCAGAACTGTTTTCCTACAATGATATTGTGCATATCGTGGCACTGATTTTAATGAGAATTTTAAGAAAGTAGCCTGCTAGCAATTGTCATATCAGTGCATTGAAAGCACCTGGATTTTCGAATGTCAGAATCTGATTTTTTTTTCCAAAGAATTTAGAGCTAGGAAGTCACCTAACACGGCACCTTTATTTTATATATGTGAAAACTGAATCCCAGAGAAAGGAAGTAACTTACACAAAGTCATATAGTTAATTAAAGGCAGAACCGGGGCTAAACTTTCAATCTCCTGACTCCATCCAGGTGAATATTTGTTGATTAAAGTAATCCCAGAGCTATGCCATTTTCCTATGACAGTTTTGCTAGATTACACAAATATCATACCAGTTTAAAGGAGTCTGTAATTTCAGTCATATACATTGCATTTGCTCAGTAGTTTTTCTGTTTATCTCATATTTGTCACAGTGATAAAAATATTTTCAAACAAGGTTACATGAAGTTTGTGTATATAAAATGTGCTATCTATAAAGCTTGTGAATTTCCAAGAATTTGCCAATGCTCCAGTTACTTTGCGTGTAAACTGGCATCTGCTCATATCTCATACATATTTTGCCAAAATAGCATAATAAGCTGCTAGGATAAAAGTTTAAGTAGTGAGAAAATTCAAGAAACCATGTTTTGTGGTGAAGAGGAAATTAATATCAATATTTTAAGGTAAGAAAATAATGTTTAAGGATGAATGCGGAAACCTCAGGAATCTGTTGTATTTTGTCTTTTATGATGTCACATTTAAGGTTAAGACACAGACTATATCAACAGTGAATTTGTGCCATGAAAACATATTCAGCTGATGTAAAGATTAACTTAAAAACAAACAAAAGCAACTGTCTTTTTTTTTAATGATATTCTTTTATTGCCATGATGTTGTTTTGTTATTCATATTTAGAAGCAATGTTCTTCTCAAGAAGTGTGTGTGTGTGTGTGTGTGTGTGTGTGTGTATGTGTGTTAGTTGCCCAGTCATGTCTGTCTCTTTGCAACCCATGAACTGTAGCCTGCCAGGCTCCTATGTCCACAGGCAAAAATACTGGATTGGGTTGCCATTTCCTTCTCCAAGGGATCTTCGCCACCCAGAGGTCCAACCCAGGTCTCCCGCATTGCAGGTAGATTCTTTACTGACTGAGTCACCAGGGTAATTGCTGTTATATAAATAAACAATTCAGACTTTATAGCTAATATCTACTCATCGTTATATATCTAGTCAATATTACCATTACTGTATGGTAAACTTTCTGCCTTTCTGGTTAGCACTCAACTGATGGATATGAAAAGAGTTTTTCATTGCAAGTAAATGAATTTCTTTCTACTTCTAATAGAATTTCTAATTAAATTATGAATATGCCTCACCTAGACATGATTGTACCAACTTCACAGTTTTATGATAATCAATTGTACAACTATTTAATGTTCACACAATTGCTTTTTTAAAAAAAAAAATAGTACACTCAGTCCAGGGAGATTGTGATAACTGTATTCTTTTGGTAAATAACACTTGGGTTCTTCCCATGGAAATTCTAAGGGAATAAGGCAGACTGAAAATAGCATTCTATACAGCTCAATGCTTAGCTGTTTTTCCAAGAAAATTCAGAAGTTTTATTGTACATTTTTGCAGGATCCAACTGGAATATTCTCACTGGATAAAACCATTGGCCTTGGTACTTACGGCAGAATCTATTTGGTAAGTGGACTTACATTATGTTTTCATTCTGCATTTCTAATGACAACAGTGATTGCAAGTTAAAACCCTACACTGCAAATCAAATAATGCCAAAGCATATTTCACTTTGAGAGAACAATCAAATTAAGATAGCTCAGTGACTACTGTGAGAAATCTTATGAAAGAAATGGATTAGAAAGCTATAGTGAACCAACCAACAAAACCTAAGATCTGAACATTATTAGCAGACAGTTAATAAAATTGCCAAAGGAAAAGGGAACTAACTCAAATAATATGTACTCAAATAGAAATATCACTTGTTTTATATTGTATATCCATACTATTCTGGTTACTCACATTCAACTTTTAAGCTGAATGTTGCAAAAGTTTCCATAGCATTCTATATCATCCTGTACACATGAATGTGCATATGTATTTGATAGTTTACCAAATAATCTAACAAGAAAATCTATGCATTTGTTCAATGATTTTTATATACCACAAAGTATATGACAGACACTGTGATAGACTTTGGAAATAAACTGGTGAACAAAGCAGATAGTTCCTGCTCTTCTAGAGTTTATGGACTAGAAATGTATAAGTGACTAAATGCGTGTATGTGTGTGTCTGGGAGGGTTGGAGGAGGCAAATTTATAAAAGTACACACATAAACAATTATATAATTGCAATTGTAATATATATCTGTAAGAAAATTCCTAATGATATAAAAGTAAAGAACAAGGGGGCTTATTTTAGATTGAAGGGTCAGCCTCCCTGGGGAAATCCCTGGTAAACCGACAGCAGGAGAACAAATATGAGATAACCAAGCAAAGGTATAATTGTAGAGGATGATGCTGATCCATTCGAGGAAGAGCAGGAGCAGTTTAAAGGGTTCTATTGGAGATAACGGTGCTTTAGTGGCCCTATCATTTATCAGGTGCCCTTCCCCAACTCTCTAATATGGTGAATAGACATTTTCTCAATCCTGTATAATGATATGTACAAATGCAGGACTCCTCTTCCCTAGGCATATCCCTCAAATACCAAATCACTATCCCTGGACTGATCCTTACTGTCAGCTGACCACAGGTCCTCTCCATATGGGTTGTGTAGAAGTATCTTGAAATGGGTCCAGTGGAAGGGGCTTCCTTCTAATCCAGACAAAGGTGCCCTCTGCTTGCCAAGCCTTGTACCCTTAGCGCTGCATCTGCCCAGGAGTTTCATTTTAAAATTCATCTACCCAGGTAGGGTGGGGAGACCTTTAAAATTTGTAAAAAGGTACCTATAGCACAGACACTGAGTAGTAGAAACAGAATTGTGGAGGAGTCCTAACAGTAGAAAAAAACTTGGTGAGTATAAGGAACAGAGAAGGTCAATATTCATGGTAAGTTTTCTTAAGTCATTTTGACCTAACCTATTAGCAGAAACAATAAGCTTTAGACAGTGGTGTGATACAGATGCAAATGTATTGTTTATGTTATCCCAGTTGCATCCAGACTGAACGATTAGTTAACAATTGTGTGATTGGAGCAAAATTTGCCACCTTGTGCATAGATTCCTGTACCTTATGCATACAAGTTTCTCTTCTCTATGGCACATTGGTCATATCCATGGCTCTACACATGTTTTAATTCCTCAGGGATGTGTATTTAAGTGTGTGTGTATTTGGGTACTTTCTTTCATTTGAAGGTATATAGCTCTCTTCACCATCAGATACTAGGAATACAACCCTCAGCTTTATAAGGCAAAAAGCAAAGGTAAGGCTAGATAACACAAAAAGATGGTTTTTCATCAGCAGTCATCAGAATTGCGATGCCATAAGAAGAAGAAAAGTCAAGGGGGTAAAAGGTGAGTGTGCATGATAATTCTTTCTTTTGAACCAGGGCTTATTGAGGTATTGTTTGCACTTGGAAAAATTCATCCTTGTAAGTGTACAATTTCATGAGTTTGGACAAATATGTCCAATCATGTAACTACTACCATAATCAAGATTTTTCAGTATCCATCTTAAATTACACAGTATACCTTCAAGTAATATTCTACCACTTCACTGTGTGGTATCCCAGCTTGTATACTATGTTTATGGTTGTTATACATTTTGGTCTTATATATGATATAAACCCATACTACTACTACTCTGTTCCCTCTACTCAATACTACTACTTTTAATTTAGTCAGTTGTCTTTTAGAGCAATTTAAAAGGAAGAAATATTATATTTATACTCATTTGAGCTATTTCTGGTATCATCATTTATTTGGTTAAATCCAAGTTTCTGTGTATGATATCCTTAAGCCTGAAGAACTTCCTCTAACATTTCTTATAGTGCAGGGCTTCTGGTAATTAAGTCTCTGCCTTTGTGTGAAAAGTCTCTCCATTTTCAAAAGATATTTACATTGGATGTAGAATTTGGGGTTGACAATTACTGTTTTCCCTTTCAGCACTGTAGTAATAATACTCTATTGTCTTCTGGTTTGCATGGTCTGAAGTCTGCTGTCATTCTTATCTGTGTTCCTTTGTGTTTTTCTTCTGGCTGCCTTGAAGATTTTTCTTCTTTGTTTTTCAGCGTTCTAAATATGCAATGTATAGGGGTTTGTCTTTATTTTTGTTTTGTGTACACATGCATGTGCCTCTGTGTGTGTGTGTCTATTTTGTGGGGGTATTTGCCACCTCAGGGGACTCAGTTTCTGGGATATGAGCTTTAGTTTCTCCTTGTGCTCTGTGCTTCAAAGATACTCACTCAGTGCTCTCGTGCCTCCCCCAGAGGTATGTATATTGCTTATCCCTTCTTACTAGGGTCAGGAATATCCCCTGGAGAAGGGAATGACAACCCACTCCAATATTCTTGCCTGGAAAATTCTATGGATTTGTGACCATGGGGTCACAAAATATCAGACATGACTGAGCGACTAAGCACCTAGTAGGGCAGGGAAGAGTTCTCTGTTTTCCTGATTCAACCCCTGTCTTAGGCAGATCCTATGCCTCTAGGTCATGAGAGTGGGACCTTCTTACTTAACCTGCCCTTCTATTACTAGTAAGACACCTCTAAATGGCTTGGATCCAGGAATGATTCCTGTGCTTCCCCCAGAAGCAGGGGACTGAATATGTTTTTACATTTCCCCCAGCTATATCAGGTCCTCATCTGTACCCTGGAAGGAACAGCATTTGGTGCTCTTCCCCTAAAGCTTAGGGCTTTTACTCAATGGGCAAGGGGGAGAGAAATTGGATATGGTTTCACATTTTTCCTACTGCGAGGGCTTCTCTCTACCAGGTCAGGACCATAAATATGTGGAGAAAAGCTTGTGACTGTGTTTTAAGAGTACTGCACTCTAGTGCTAGCCCATACTTGGCATTTAGCAGTTCATTAAAAATCTTTTTAAAAAATTTTTATTTTGTATTGGAGCACAGTTAATCAACATTGTTGTGTTTCAGATATATAACAAAATGATTCAGTTATACGTGTATCTATTCTTTTTCAAATTATTTCCCATTTCGGTTGTTACATAATACTGAGCATAGTTCCCTGTGCTATACGGTAGGTCCTTGTTGTTTATCCATTGTAAATATAGCAGTGTGTACATGTCAGTCTCAAATTCCCAATCTATCTCCTCCACCCTTTGTTGACCACTTATCATTTCCCCTTTGTAAATTATCTTAACTTAGTTAATATCTCATTGCTCTGAAAAGCAATGTTTATGAAGCTATCTAGCAGCACAGAACTATGTTTATGGTGTTACATATTACATATTATTTTTATATTCTGATTACAGTTATGTTAAAAATTTGCACATTAAAAATAGTGAATTAAATGTTATTAATAGAGTACTGAGATAGTGGATGTACATTTCTATATTTTAAATTATATATTTCTAATGATTGTAATGTTATTTGTTCTTTACCTAAATAATATATATGTGCATATATATATATGTGTGTGTGTGTGTATATATATGTGAATATATATGTATATAAAATGATGTATAAATACCTTGTACAACAAAATGGAAGCATGATAACATTCAAAATTAATGTCAGAGTGACTCATAGAGTCCTTTGCTTTTTCAGCTCTGCCAACCACATCCCCTGCTGGTGTTTGTTTTGGTTAAAGTCTCTCCAATGTCTTCCAGCTTGTTTCCAAGGCCTTGTTCTCTGGCAGGTTTCCAGCTGTCTGCTGAGGTCTGTGCATGTTGAAATGAAGGCTGAGTTGCACACTCCACATTGTAACCCTTTTCCTTTCCTTCTTTTTCTTCTAATTAAATACCTGTCTTTCTACCCTCTCCTGCCTCCTGCCAGTATAAACCTCACTTAAAATCGTGGGTTTTACTTCTCTCTCTTTTTAGGAGAAAGTGCAGTTCTTTTTTCAGTCCGCTAGAGTTATAAAATGCAGTTTCCTTTTCACCTTTAGATTCTGGTCTCGTAGCTGAAGAATTGTCATTCAGATTGGAAGAATCCTTAGAATTTGCCCATGTGAGACCATATTAACAAAAAGAAATTATTTTGAAACTTTTTTTAATGGTACTATTAAAACTAGACAGTTTCCCAAAGATCAATATACCCAGAGAGACTGTAGTTATTCTATGGAATACGGAATATTAAGACAGAGACCAAGACCTTTTAGGATAGCTCAGTGGTTGGCAACCTGACCCTCCCGTTAACTGACACAATACTTGTAGACTGACTTTTCTGGGCCTATTTCCTCAAGTATAAAATAAATCTATTTGACTAGATAATCTCCAGCGTTGTTTTTATTTCTTTGGGGTGGGGGGGGCTCTTCAACAATACACCTAGCACAGTGCCTGGAACTCAATAAAATGGAAACTTATTCTTAGTGTTATGAACATAGTAAAAACTAGCCTATAGTTCTTTCACCACCTTGCAAAATAGAAGCTGATTATTGGCTGTTAGGTGGAGAAGTTACTCATTGCACCAAATACAATGTGTTTCCATTCTTTCCTCCACTTTACTACCTGATGCCAAGACCTAATATTTAGCTCAGTAACTACTATGATATCCAATGCAAAGGTAAAACTGTGTTCAGTCAGTTCAGTCGCTCAGTCATGTCCGACTCTTTGTGACCCCATGGACTGCAGCACGCCAGGCCTCCCTATCCATCACCAACTCCCAGAGTTCACTCAAACTCATATCCATTGATTTGGTGATGCCATCCAACCATCTCATCCTCTGTCGTCCCTTCCTCCTCCCGCCTTCAACTTTCCCAGCATCAGGGTCTTTTCCAGTGAGTCAGTTATTTGCATCAGGTGGCCAGAGTATTGGAGTTTCAGCTTCAGCATCAGTCCTTCCAGTGAATACTCAGGACTGATTTCCTTTAGGATCGACTGGTTGGATCGCCTTGCAGTCCAAGGGACTCTCAAGAGTCTTCTCCAACACCACAGTTCAAAAGCATCAATTCTTCAGTGCTCAGCTTTCGTTAAAGTCCAACTCTCACACCCATACATGACTACTGGAAAAACCATAGCTTTGACTAGATGGACCTTTGTCAGCAAAGTAATGTCTCTGCTTTTAAATATGCTGTCTAGGTTGGTCATAACTTTTCTTCCAAAGAGCAAGCATCTTTTAATTTCATGGCTGTAGTCACCATCTGTAATGATTTTGAAGCACCCCCCAAATAAAGTCTGTCACTGTTTCCATTGTTTCCCCATCTATTTGCCATGAAGTGATGGGAATGTTTCTTGAATGTTGAGTTTTAAGCCAGCTTTTTCACTCTCTTCTTTCACTTTCATCAGGAGGCTTTTTAGTTCTGTGTTACTGTTACCTAACAGCATTTTGTTACACAGAATACTGTTGAGGTAAGACAATGAACTGAATCGCCAGAGTGAACCAGTTTGCCTTGATCTTCATGAAGTCTTGACTATACTTCTAACCGTAATCATCTGTTCCCACGTTGCCATTTGCAGGTGATAAGGGCAGGAAAAGGAGTGGGAAAAGGTTCAAGGTGGTTATTTCAGGCAAGGGAATAATTCACCTGAGATAGGGTGAAACTTTACCATTGGTCCTAGAGCTTAATTTTCACTTGTCCCTGATGCCTAGTTGGAACTCAGTTACTATTGGTGGAAGGAATAGATGGTGTCAAATATCTTATTATTGTAAAACTTAAAAACATAATGGGCATAAGTAAGCATCCGTCCTTGAGAGATCTTACAGCAGTCACCTGTCCCTTGGTACTCAATGGATTAAGTTAGATATAGAAGGTGTGGGTGGCATTACAATGATGAGCAAATTCCCAAATTGCTTGCTCTCTGGAAGTGTGCTGTTGAATATGGCAATTCCTTTTTCTTTCTTTTATTTTATTTTTTTTAGTTCTTTATTTTTTATTTTTTTACTTTACAATATTGTATTGGTTTTGCCATACATCAACATGAATCTGCCACAGGTATACACGTGTTCCCCATCCTGAACCCCGCTCTCATCCCCCTCCCCATACCATCCCTCTAGGTCATCCCAGTGCATCAGCCCCAAGCATCTTGTATCCTGCATCAAACCTAGACTGGTGATTCATTTCTTATATGATATTATACATGTTTCAATGACATTCTCCCAAATCATCCCACCCTCTCCCTCTCCCACAGAGTCCAAAAGACTGTTCTATACATCTGTGTCTCTTTTGCTGTCTTGCATACAGGGTTATCGTTACTATCTTTCTAAATTCCATATATATGTGTTAGTATACTGTATTGATGTTTTTCTTTCTGGCTTACTTCACTCTGTATAATCAGCTCCAGTTTTGTCCACCTCATTAGAACTGATTCAAATGTATTATTTTTAATGGCTGAGTAATACTCCATTGTGTATATGTACCACAGTTTTCTTATCCATTCATCTGCTGATGGACATCTAGGTGGCTTCCATGTCCCGGCTAGTATAAACAGTGCTGCGATGAACACTGGGGTACACGTGTCTCTTTCAATTCTGGTTTCCTCGGTGTGTATGCCCAGCAGTGGGATTGCTGGGTCATAAGGCAGTTCTATTTCCAGTTTTTTAAGGAATCTCCACACTGTTTTCCATAGTGGCTGTACTAGTTGGCAATTTCTTTTTAAAATACTGTCCAAGGCATTCCTGTTAAATTTGATTTTTTTTAAAATCACTGCTTGACACAATGCTTTTACTCGGAAATCTCACCAGACAGGTAATATTTAGGTTTACTAGTTACATTTTCTGGATATGAAGTTGGGACAGGGAGTGGGAACAGAAAGGCAGGAAAGAAATGTCCTCAAAGTGGATGACATACAATTTATCATATTTTAAATTAAGTTTCAGAAACATGGTGCTGACATTTGGGTTGCCTAGCCACTAGACCTATTGGATAGGGGTTTGAGTATTTTTCCTTTTAGGCTGAAATTATACTGTTTATTTGCCTACCAAATGTCTAGCACTGTGAATGCTTTCTTTTTAGGTAGGAAAGTTTTCTCACATCCTTGCCATTTTGCAAATATAGCTCAATTAAGTCAGCCAACAAATATTGCTTGAGCGGCCGTAAAGTGCATAACACTGTGCATTTCATTATACATTGCAAGACTCACAAGCAGAGACTGAAGCTGCAGCTGAGTTGAGGCCACAGGCTTACTAGACTGTTGTGCCTTCCTGATGCAGTATCTTAAGTCCAGAGCCTTCTCTGTGTTCCTCCTCCTTCCTATGACATCGCCCCCTGGTGATTATATGCCTCAAAAGTAGGAATTGGTCGTTAAGTAACCCTCAGGCTTCTCTCGCATAGGAAACATAAATTTATCCATCAAATAAGTAATTGTTTTGAATGTTTAATTTTCCATAATACAATTAAAAATATTTATCGAACATTCACTGTGTCCCAAGCACTGTGTTAGGTACTAGGAGCTGGTTAGAATTATCAGAAGACATTTGGTGGGGAGGGATGGTCATTTTTATTGATTTAGTTTTAGTGGACCTAAAGAAGGAGGTTATTTTCCCTATGATTGTAGCTCTATATTAAGGAGGGAGTCATGAAATACAGTAAGGAAAGGGAATGCAAGGGTGAAAGTGGGCAAAAGGAGGAAGAAAATAGGGATCTCCTTTTTTTTTTTTTCCTGGATGTGGAAAGTCTAATGAACCATCTAACTCAGACTCTGGGACTAAGTTTTTCCTCAATAAGAGAACTGAGGTTGAATATTTGCAATAAGGGTGAATGAACCAGCATACACTAAATAAATTGAGACTCAGGGGACCAAATTAGTGGAAAGTGCTGAGGCCTAAAGGCCTTGGAGAACACGGAGTATTTCTGTGTTGGCCATGACATCTCTCCAACTGTGGTATATAACTCAGTCTCTGAGTTTTAGGCTTGTTTTTTTTCCTTTTGTGTTATACGTAAGTTTACTTCTGCCTCCTGATAAAATTTGAGGGAGGAAAAAGCAATAGCGTGAAAGGTGATAATAAAAGTCATATGTAGAATTTGAGACCTAAAGAGACCACAATTAAACATGTTCACAACTACTCTTATCTATTCAATGAGTTCATAGATATGTATGGAGAGAAAATGAAATTCTATGTTTGGTATGTTGGGGTAATGCCAAAAAGCATCGTCTCATGTCTTCATATACTTAATTCAGTTGTTTTTCTAAATGAGTTCTACAAGCAGAGAAGACAAATTTAAGTGAATGGAGACAAATATGTATTTTTAAACAAAAGCTGAGACTAATAAACTATATAGCATAGTGATTTTGTTCAATCAGATAAAAACATCCCAATTATAAAATGTAAATAAAATATAAATCTCTGTGTGCCAGGGGAAAATAGTACAGTTACTTAGAAACTGATGTACAGAATTTCATGACTGGTGGGAGTACTGCTAAAAACATTAATGTACTCTTTGTCGAATATATTGAAAATCAAGTTATTTTCCATATGTATGCATATATATTTATATATACTACAAATATACATATATTTATAGGGCTATACATTTAAACATATACATTTGTATATACATACATATATAAAATGCATATATATGAATATACATAGCATATGTTTATATATAATTATACTATATAGGGACTTCCCTTGTGGCTCAACTGGTAGAGAATCCACCTGCAATGTGGGAGACCTTAGTTCAGTCCCTGGGTTGGGAAGATCCCTTGGAGAAGGGAAAGGCTACCCGCTTCAGTATTCTGGCCTGGAGAATTCCATGAACTGTATAGTCCATGGGATTGCAGAGTTGGACATGACTGAGTGACTTTCACATACGCACATACTATATAGAAAATTTTATATGTATATATATGACACAGTGGTCAGATTCTCAGTAAATTCAGTGAAGGTGATTGAAATATCAACAGTTCTTTCTTTTGTCGTTGATCCTCTAACAGTTGGCCACTAGAAACTAATTAACCGGGTCATCACCACACTTCATGAAACAGATACTTTGGAAGATAGCATTTAGGCAGTTCTAACTCTTGAAAATAACAGTGAACCCTAACTTGGTTTTAGGGCCTTTCAACATTCATGCCATATTTGTGTATCTGTAGTTAAGGTAGTTTGGTGGGTGATGCAAAAGTAGCATTTAGAAATTAATGTGCCACTATAGCTCTCTGGAGGTGACAAAGCAAAAGTTATTTAGCGACTCAGTTGTTTCTGACTCTTTAGCGACCTTGTGGGGTCTACTGTAGACCACCAGGGTCCTCTGTGCATGGGATTTCCCAGGCAAAAATACTGGAATGAGTTGCTATTTCCTTCTCCAGGTGATCTTCCCGACCCAGGGATTGAACCCACATTGCTTGCATTGCAGAAGGATGCTGAGTCACCAGCAAAGCCCTCAAACTCAAAGTGGCAGTTCTTAAACTTTTACATTCCTGGGGCTACATTAAAGGCAGTCTCTTATAAAGAGGCCTGTGAGTAAAATAATACTAAAATATCAAAGAATATCAGAATATTAAGTAGTTATTTAACCTGTACTCTTATTTTCTCTGCTCAGCTACACTCAGGAATTTGTATTCCTCCTCTACCAGAGCATGGAGAAAGACAGGAACAATGAGGCATAAATTGTCTTTTCAATTGGAGAAATAATAACATGGAGGTGATATGTGTAATTCATGCTGAAAAAATAATAAAGCTCCTTTTAGGTATGTCATTTGTAGACAGAGTTGTATTATCACTAGGAAAAGGAGTTTGGATTATTCAGGTTCCCCTAAGGGAAAAGAAGATTGATTATATTCTAAGCACTGCCACTAACGTTTTATATAAATCATTAACTCTGAAGAGAAACAAAACAAAAATACCACCTCAATCAAAAAGGACACATCTGAGAGTCCTCATAGAAGGACAGCTTTTCTTAACCCTGAAAATAAAATAAAATAAAATGAAATAATTTGGTACACAAATTGAGTGAGTAAAAAAGATGGAGAATAAAATGTTAGTCAATTTAGAGATAGTGAGCTTGGTGTCCTAAAAATTGGTACCATTAAAAAAAAAGGCTACATTCACTGTGTTACACTGTGCCTAGCGCTTAATTTACAGTGTATTATTTACATCTCATAAGAGTGTTTGGAAGTAGGTACAATTGTTATCTTTAACTTCCCCCATCTCATAAAGAAGAAATTAAGGGTCCAAAATTTGAGTTACTGAACAAAGCTAGTAAGTTGCAAAGCCAGGAGTCAACCCAAAATTTGCCTGGCCACTAAGTCTATGTTCTTTACTATATTCTGTTCACCTCAACAGGTGCAAGCCAGAGTAAAAAGCAGTAAAGTAGATCGGCTGATTGAAAAAAAAAATATTTGCCCAAATATAAAAGTTTATAGGAAATTGGTGAGCTGAGGTCAGTAATGAAGATTATTTGTGATATGTCCCTCCAGCATAGCTGTTTGCATCATGATGGGCACTAAGGCATACTCTAGTCTGAGTGACTTAGGAGAATTCCAGAAGTAGACTGGGACAAGCAGATGGGCTTTATAGGACACTTGAAGCTCATGATTAAATCCCTACTCAAACCCTTAGAAGCCCTAGGAAGGCAAATAAGTGCTTGCTAATGCTTTACTCTAGTCCAGTGAGCAAGGCCAGAGGTATTTTGCTTCCGTTACTGCTCCTACTGGGAGCCTCAGGGAAGAGGGAGGCAGCAAATGATGATTTAAAATTAGTGTCTCCCAAAGATGAAACAGAACCTCAGGATCTCCTCTGTGGATGATTGGTTTCTGATTGGTGGGAATTTTTAAAATAAAATAAATAGATAAATAAAAATTTGTGTATTTTCTAATAGATTAATTTCTAGGAATATTGGTGAAATTATATATATGTGTGTATGTGTATATATTATATATATGCTTCCCTGGTGGCTTAGCGATAAAGAATCCGTCCTCCTGCAATGCAGGAGCTGCAGGAAATAGGAGGGCATGGTAACCCACTCCAGTATTCTTGCCTGGAGAAACCCATGGACAGAGGAGCTTGGCAGGCTATAGTCCATAGGGTTGCAAGGTCAGACACAACTGAAGCGACTTAGCACATATACATGTATAATTTGTTTCCTGCTCAAGAACACAACTTCTCCCAATCTGGCCGGGAATAAATTTCATGTAGTGGCTAAGTGGCTATAGCTTAGAAGGTTAGAGGCTGGCAAAGGAAGACAGTTGAACAGGTAGATGGAGTCAGATTTGGCATTGAGATGAGGTAAATACTAAGTGTACTGCTTAAGTAAAATTCTTATAATACCCCTTCAGATGGAGATGCAGGTTTCAATAGAACTTACAACTTAAGGCTTTCCTGGTGGTTCATTTCTACAAGAATTGTGTAGGCAGCGCATTCCTCCTTGTTCCTCCAAGTTCCACCTTGTCACAAAATAATGTGTTGCAATGACAGTGGAAAACCAGCTACGAAAGCTTGGAGTGTATGCCTAGGAATTCATTAGTCTTTAAAACTAGTTCACAGATTTCTTCAGGGGCAGAGACCAGGACATTTTCATTTTGGCTATACTTCCAGAGCACCTCGTAAAGTGCCTTGCAGATATTAGGCACAAAGAGCATCAGGGATATATGCCAAGCAAAAAATTCAGTGTAAATGTCTTAGTATGTTTTCTATTGCCTACATTCATTTTCTCCTTTTTTTATCACTGTTGTCATTCTACAAGTAGGTCTATGAGACAATTAGGTGTGTCCAGAAAATCTTTTTGAATCACCTTTATAATCTCTTTGAGACTAGCAGAATACCTTCTGTATGTGGGTACTTGCCACGATTTTTTGTGGGACTAAAAAGATGTGTACAAAAGTGACCCGTTCCCAAATAACACGTTTTATTGGGGGCTCTCTGCAGATGTGCCTTGATGGAAAGGATTGTCTAATGATACCCTGTTAAGCCAGCGCTGGAGACAGGTTGGCCTTTAAAAATTATGCCACCTAAGTAACTTTCTACTCTGACTATATAAAAAAAAAAAGGTGACACTGTGTAGAGATAAATATTTCCAAAGGATGGAAATATTAACCTTACTTATTTTTTATTACTCTAGGCTGAATGAGTCATTTAGGAAGCCTGAAAGAGTATTTTTTTCTTGGGGTACTGTAGTTTGCTGTAGTGTTTTTGGCACAGCCAAGTGTAAGGATGGTTTCAAGAGAGCCTCATACCTTCAGGAAGATGTCTAGAACATGTGCAAATATTTCCTGACTTGGAAGACTGGCAGCCATTAGAAAGAAAAACACATAAATAAGAGCTTACAAATGTCTTTGCTTCTTTCAGCCTTCTACCCATGCTTGCCAGTTGCTGTAATGGGGTTTTAAACTACCTTAAATTTTAGTGAGTTTCAAAAAATTAAATGCCCCCAAAATATTAAACTCTAAAAATTTTAGTAATGTGGATTTTGCAGGCTCTGCACTGATGTATGGGCTTTCCTGGTGGCTCAGTGGTAAAGAATCTGCCTTCCAATGCAGGAAACGCGAGTTCAGTCCCTGGATGGGGAAGATCTCCTGGAGTAGGAAATACAACCCACTCCAGTATTCATGCCTGGGAAATCCTATGAACAGAGAAGCTTGGTGCGCTACAGTCCATAGGCTCACAGAGTCAGACACGACTGAGTGAGCACACACACGCACACTGATATATGTGTATATATACATATACACACACACCTTTGTTGTTGGGTTATATTTCTAGTCCCTAGTCCCATGCCTTGGGAAACTCCCATAAGTCAGGGACACCATACATACACGCTGGATTTATTCCTTTTTAACTTGAGCAACATACGGTACCGAATAAGAGGTAGTTGTATCCTCCCCTAAGTTGTACTCAGGGCAGAACTAACAAATGGGAATAGAAAGGTGCAGAGTAGTTTCAAAGAAGTGAGAAGCAGAGTGGTGATACTTTTAGGGAGCAGAGTCTATGTCTACCCCAGCCAGCACAATGTGAAAACTGGTTTGACTGATTTCTTCACCACCACCACCATTCCCCTCCAAAAATACACCGACAGAATTAGTTGGCTGATTATTTAACAGAAATTACCCAAATGCTGTTGGCATCTAGTATGCCTAACCTTACTAAAATTGAAAATAGATGTTTTACATTGTGTCCAAAATGTTTTTTGGAAGGGACTTCTCAGACAGATCTTGATGCTTGGACATCAAGGGACGTAGATTGAAGAAGCATAACTTACTGTCAACCTACCTCCCTGAGGTCCTTCAGATAAGATGTTCCCATATGAGACCAGAACTTTCCAAATTAACCTCTCCCCATTTCCTTTACCTTCTTGGATCTGGCAGTTGCATGAAAGGTGAGTTGGGCTGGGAAAGGGTTTACATAAATAAATTAGAATAGGACCAATTAATTTATAAAGGGTAATTCATTAAAGAAATAAATATCAAAGTAACCATTTATATGATTCCATTGAAATTGAATTATAAAGCCTTCCTCACTCTCTACAAATCAAGAGAGTTTGTATTTTTTTAAAAAAGGCAAATGATCCACCTTTCAACAATATTGGTAAATACAGTAATGTGTTCTCAACTCCTTTATACTTCTTTCTTCTATATTTTCTGGTTTTCTTTATTCAAATGTTATATTCCAGTGCCCTGATGATCAGATAGGGAACTGGGGGAAATGGAGAGTAAAAATTAACGTATACACACTACTATATATAAAATATATAAAATCAGCTAAAATATATAATCAACAGGGACCTGCTCTATAGCACAGGGAACTCTACTCAGTACTCTGTAATAATCTACATGGGAAAAGAATCTGAAAAAGAATAGAAATATGTAAATGTATGACTAAATCACTTTGTTGAATGTCTGAAATAACATAGTAAATCGACTATACTCCAATATAAAGTTTTTAAAAGTTATTAAAAATAGAAGGGTAAGACAGAACTTAGAATAAGGGCTGCCAGATTTTATGAATAAAAATATAGGATGCCCAGTTAAATTTGAATTTTGATAAAGAACAATTTTTTTTAGTGTCAATGTATCCCAAAAGTATATACTTATGCTAAAAATATTTGTTTATTTGAAGGTCAGGTTTTACTGGGCCTAACCTATAGTTTATCTGCTAACCCTATCTAGAACAGCTTTTTCCTGGGTCACAGATTTACCACCCACCAACCCTGTGTTAAGAAATAAGAGAGATGCATGGGGATGACCCAGAGAGATGTTATGGGGAGGGAGGTGGGAGGGGGGTTCATGTTTGGGAACGTATGTAAGAATTAAAGATTTTAAAATTAAAAAAATAAAAAACTAAAAAAAAATAAATAAATTTAAAAAAAAATAAGAAATTAGAGAGATTGTCTTGCCCACCTGCTGTAGTATGGTAGAGAATGCCAGTTCAGTCTACCTAAGAAGCTACCATAGGAGTGGTCTTCTGGTCCCCAAACAGCTGCTACTCCTCCCTGCTTCTTCTAGCAAATGTTGTTTGGAGCTGCCTTCAAGCACCATAGCAAAGCTACTTTGCTGGTTGCTGTAGGGGCCACAGAGTGCAGGTGTATAATTTTCTCTTTACTGAGAGTCTGAGTAGAGGAAAGAAGAGATTTCTCTTTGACGTGCCAAGGAGAACATTTTGCCTGCTCTGTCCCCTGAGCTGGAAAAGAGAATCAATCTAACCTTTTTTTCTTACTCTAAAGGTGGAAGGGCACCAGGCTGGTAGCTTGCCAAGCACCTAGTGTTTTTGCAGCCAGTATCGGTCAATGTTTGTTTTGTTTTTAGGTGAACAATCTTATGTTATTCTGTTTCACAGGCAGGGTATCACTGGCTCCAATTCAGAGTTGTTTCTTCATAGAAGGACCGTTTGTGTTGTTAAGAGCCATATTGCATGTGGTCCATTTCTTTTTAGAGTTGTGAGTTAAATCATTTTGCCTGTGATAGTGAGAGGTTGACCTGAAAGAAGGATACATAGGGCATGACTGATTTACAGTGCAAAATAGACACAGATTGCTAGCAGAGCTGTTTAAATCCAACCATCATGTCTTGCTGTCCCTAATCCCCTCAGGATGGCCCAGCGAATGTTCTCAAGGGCAACTGATACTTGCAAAGGAAGAATCTTTCTGTAGATTTTTTAAGATTCCAAAAGGGGCAGTGATGTATGGGAAGTCTCTAGTTCATGTGGCATTGTTAATGATGCCCTCTCTGGATTTGCTAAGAGTTCACAGTAGACAGAGAAATAGAGCCTGAAGCAATGTCATCGTCTCCCAGCTCTCTCAGTGACTTCATTTGTTGGAACTTCTGCCATCATCAACTTTTTCTAGTGCTTCAGGAAGAGGTAGTTCCTAAATAGTAAGTGGGGAATGCCATGCAGTGTAATGTATAGATGTAAAGTAAAATCTGTCTTGCATCCTAGCCCCAAACAGTTCAAGTTACCATTAAGCATTAACTGATTTGAGCCTTAGAGAAATCACATGAGGTAGATTTTATGAAGTCACATGAGGTAGATTTTATGAATCGTATTTTGTATGTGAAACTGAGGCATGCTGCTGCTGCTGCTGCTAAGTCGCTTCAGTAGTGCCCGACTGTGCGACTGAGGTATAGAGAAGTTAAATAACCTATCTAAAGTCATACAGTAAGTAGACAAGCCAGGTTTGAAACCAGATCACTCTGGTCTGCAAAGCCCCACTTTTAACTATGCTGTTGAAAACTACAAGAGAATTGCTAAGTACAAAAGTAACACCTTTCTACATGATATAGTTGGATCAATGAGAACTTGGAAGGTGGTTCCACCAAGCCCTGAAGGAGTGTATAAGATGAGGTTCCAGTGACTCTGGTGTATACCGTTCTCCATTTCAAGTATTATTGTTTTCCTCCATTCAATCTCAGAGAGACTTTCTAATGAAGACAGAGTCAATTAGAGAATTATCTTTTCAGTCAATTGACAAAGCCAAATTGGATGGTATATTTTATGGGGAACATTAGAAGCTACATGAGAAATTAATTAGCCATTCATGAAGTGCCTGTTCTGAATAGTAAATATTTAAGAAGGATTCAATTAAATTTTATCACTGAGAACTGGCTTTTATTTTTAAGAATAAATTTTACGTAAAATCTTTCAATAGCAAAGTGTCTGGTGCACAATACAGGTTTTGGAATCAACCAGAACAGAGACATGCTATCAATATAGTGCTATACCATTTCAAGAGGAAAAGCTCTTCGCTCAAAAAAAAAAAAAAAAATCTAGACAGTAGACACATACTCCTTAAAAGACTAATCCCTTTGATGAGAGCCCCGGTCAGGAAGGTTTCAGCATAGGTTCATAGAATAGATTCTAAATAGTCAGCTAAAAATTCATGTAGGGGCTTATTTTGACACAAGCTTGAAGTATGCAGCTTCCATCCTTAGATAATCAAGTCTGTCTACTCCCCTGCCATGCCACAGTGGGAGCGTGTGTTTTCGTGTTACACAGATCTGAATTTAACTCCATGAGGTGAGTGACCAGGAGGTGGGTCACTTGTCATCTCTAAGCCACAGTTTCACAAAAATAACGGGGATAATAAACCCATTATGCAGTGCATGTGCTATTATCCCCAGGAAAGAATAGGCAAAAAGGCTTTCATCAAGACTGAAAACATTATAAAAATGGTATCACCACTGAGAATGCAGGAGTTGATGGAGGAATGCCTTTCTCATATAAAAGTTATTTTAATATTCTCTGGTTAGAAAGCAGAGGCAAGTGGGAAGAATCAAACTTAACTGCAGGGACAGAGCTGGAAGGACTCCCTAGAGATCAGATTATTTACAGATGACAAAACTCAAGCCCTGAGAGGAGATGTGACTTGCTTAAGGTCAAATATCTAAAGGTGTAAAGCCTTGCTTTGTTTTAGAAATACCATGTTCTATCCCTTGCTAACTTGTACTCAGTTCTTCAAGGCTTCTCAAATATTAGCTAATGCTCTGAGTTCCAGATAGTCATCCCCTGAGTATGCTACTTCTTCATAGGGAGCTGAGATGAAATGCCTCATTTTCTCTCATAGCAGATTATGACTAACACTGTGATAATTCCACATTTTTAGTTATAACTTTTGTGCTATTATACCAGTGAAACTACAGTTTTTGAAATCAGAATGATGATTCAAATGTTCAAATGTATTCCTTCAGCCTCTTCTGAGTGACAGCCAGGAGTAAAGGATATTATTCAGTTTACCTTAAGGAGGCCCTTTGGTATTTATCAAAATGCAAGAATAAAAAAATATTTTATAAATCAGGCTTTAGTTACTCCAGCCTCTGAAAAATGAATCCTCTACTTTCAGCTCACATTAGCCCCACATTGCATTTCTTTGTCTTGACAGGTTCTTTATATGTGTGTGTGTGTGTATATATATATATATATCCACTCTTATTTTTTCTTTAGTTACTGACAATTCAAAGTGTGGTAAATGACCTTGACTGCTATAAGTCTCTTTAATTTTTATGGACAGAATCTGGAGGAATGTAAAAGTAACTTATTAGTTAACTTTCCAGAGTCACTGTGCACCATGTTTATCTCCATATGGTTTGTATTATTATGTAAAATTTTGAGTAGTTTGTCCCAGATACATTTGATGGCAACGAACCCTTGAAAGCAGTGAATTCAAGTGAAGTCCTGGCCTGCCTCATCTTTAAAATGTCTCTGTGTTATTCCTTATGGCCCTGTAGCCAGTCGAATAACCACTGATAATAGATAATAAATAATACAGGTGAGAGGCAATGAGGGAAAGGGAATGAATGATTTCATGGATTTGTGTTGCATTATTTCAAGAGCAATCCATAATTTGACATGAATTGAGAAATTCTGTTTCAGCAGCATTGTGAGCAAAGACAATATCAGGCCTGGGTTTGATGCCTTCTAATGGAGCAGAATGCCCTGACTTCTGTATTTCCATGGTTCTTAAGCAGTAGTGCATATTAAAATCCTTGGGAGGAATCACTTAAAAATGTGAATGTTCAAGACCCACTCTAAGAGATTCTGATTGGGAACCACTGCCTAGAGGAACTTGAGATTCTGTGTGTAAACTAGAAAATCTCAAGAGAGGGTTTATTATTTTTTTCATATGTGGAAAAATTTAAGCATATGTGCTAGGAGGGCAAAGATTGAATTCAGTATGGTATGAGTTTCAGGAGAGCTATCCCAAACCAAATATATATCCCAAAGACAAACCTACCACATTCCTTGAAATCCCCATTATTAAAAAGTCATTTCTTTGGACATCTTACCAGGAATGAACTGCGTACACACATATTCTAAATTAAGTAATGCATTAAACTACTAATTAACACTTTAGCGCAGATGAGATTAGCTCTCACCCTAATCCCAAGGGAAATGAGGCACAAGGCAGGTAAATTATTTCTGATGTCTGTGAGAGAGGGGAGAAGGAAAAGTTTTGTAACATGGGGAGTTGTTCCCAAGGAAAGCAAAGCCAGATGTAGCACCTGTATAAGAGAAAGCCTTAGGGCGACATGGGAGGAGTCAGTGAGTGGGGGAGCTGGGGATGTTGGCAAAATACACTTTGCCAGAGGTTATCCATTTGCCCTTAATAGAGGGAGCCTGTTTCTCTCATTCTCATAAGCTCAAGTCTTCTTTGCTTAGAATGACCCTCCACTGACCCTTATTTAATGCAAAGTGTTCATTTAAATGCAAAGCAAGGAAAGGAGAAAGACTGGAGAGACTTAACCCTCCCATTTAGCTTACATAGTATTTAATAGCTGGCTGATTTGGCCTGTTCAGTGAAGAGAAACACACACACACACAGTCATGCATGCACACAGGCACACGCAGATGCATATTCAGAGCAACTTTTAAGTTTGTCAGTTAAACTATGTTAGATCAATGGAAAAACAACTTTCTCAATCATTGTGAAATGCCATTTTCTTCTTGCTCCTATGAACCTCAGTCAGAGTTGTGGGTCCTACTATGTCCTCTGGCACAGAGGAGAACTGACTTGGGTGAAAGAAACCTTTCAGAAGACATGTCAGAACTTTTCAGTATGCTGAAAATGCAAGCATAGGGATCCTGGCTGAAGGCTAGATAGAAGGGATGGGGAAAATGGTCATGCAGATTTGACTGTTTTAAGTTAAATGAAAAATAGTGAATTGGTGAAAGTTCTGGCTTGGTTAAAAAGCAGTTCAGGGACATTGGTAATCATGAATTCTACTATGATTTTATGTTTCTTTCCAGATACCAGGAAAGCCCATTTGTCCAGATGTCCTGAGCAGCATATAGTTAAAAGACTATGTTCCCTTAAAAATGTGGTTTTGATTCATCTGCTCTTGGATCATCCTGTTGCTCTTTGGTCAGATGACTTGAGACTTGGACTTTTTATTATTTTTTTTTCTTTTTAATATTTGGCCATGTAAAAGAGGGATTAAAGCACATATCAAATCTAAGCAGCAGGATTTAAACCAAGCCAAACACATGAACTGTCTTTTTTATTTCCCCTGCTCCCAAGTTAGCATCTATTCCCTAAAGCAGCACCAATGTTTTTAATTAAGGAAGCCAGCTGAAGTGGCATGATTGGGGACCACTTTCTAAAGAGGAGCCCAGAATCTGGTTCTAAAGTCTTGGCAGATCATATAGTGGAATTAAAATCTAGTCAATATGGATTTACTGGAAATATGCTCAACTGCTCCAAACCCTCAAGACCTTAACAGTCTAAGTAGCAAAGGAAGGTGGGATATAGTGATTAAAATAATTTTTTGAATACCCTGTTACACCCTGATGAACTTCACATCTATCAATTGAGTAATGAAATTAGTTTGTTTTTTTTTTTTTCCTCCTCTGGTTTACCAGTTTCTTCCTGTAGGTTCAGTGCAGTGTCTCAGTGGTCCTTGGAATGACTCTTTAGTTAAGTTTTTTTTTTTTAATGACTTTTTAGAGCAGTTGATGCACCGATTCTAGTTTCACATGTTAATACCCTTATACAGTGGTTCCTAAAGTTTGGCATCTGGACTGGAAGCATTAGTATCACTCAGGAACTTGTTAAAGGTACAAATTCTTGGTTGCCATGGTCTATGAAGGTGCTGTTTTGTCCCTCTATGGCACATGCTATTATATATATCTCCATGTCAGGCACATGCATTTATATAGGTTATCCTTCAGATTAGGTTCTCAGAGGATATAGGCTTGAGAAAGGTAATTAAGACTCTCTTCCACAGTAAAAATAAATTATGAAAGCATGTCCTTGGGCATTGATAAAAGGAAATCTCCCGACTCCTCTACTCCCACACCACAAATCCCTAAAAGTTTAGAAATACATGTAGCCCTGGTTTTGATTATAGAATTAGTTACTTTTCCTTGCTTTGCATATGTATCCTGTTAGTGAATTGGAAACTTAAGCAATTTGTTCCTTACATCTTAATACACAGTCGAGTAGCATTTGGGGGCTGTCTTCGCAAAGTTCTTTCTTGGCAAGTCAGGGGTGGCAGCTTAGTGCCATGGTTTGGAGTACTATAACAGCATACTGCAGTAAATTTTCCTGTGATGATGGGCTAGAATTCACTAAATGTTTCTGCAGAACTTTCAGATCTGGAAACCTGGGCAAGATTCCTCAGAAAGGGCAGAAGTTAAGGATGGTAATGGAGAGAGCTGTATGATCCCCTCTCCTGGTAAGATTTACAGAATGAGCTACTTTGAAGGTGATTTTAGGACTTTTTTTGTTTTGCCACCGAACAGATTGTTCTATCCCAGCCTACTTAGTCAATCAACTTAATAATAAAAAAGAAACATTGTCAAACCAGTTGTTTGACTAAATTAATTCCTGATTAACCGTATGGCTGGCTATTTCATTCAAGACACAATAACCTCAAGACACGGCCTAAGTTTGGTACATTCCCAGAAAGAAACTGAGGAAAACACTAACATCTGCAAACTACATGAATATAATTTTATATTTCATTAATGGGCTTTAATGAAACTTCATCATTTGAGTCACAGGAAGCACCAAACCTTTTATGGTCAAGTACACTTCACCTGTGTTTCTTTTAACCTGCACCCAAGTTTACTAAAACCAGGTTCACTATAGTCTTGTACATAACATCCTAAGTGCACATGTCAGATGATAAATGTTCTTCTGCTCTGAGGTTGAGTTTCAGTACGCACAAGGGAATTCTCGGTTGTATCAGCTGTCTTTAGTCTTATTTTAAATAAATAAAACCTGGATTGCCTTTGGGAGCTGCTTATGGTATTGCAGAAAGCATGAGCTTTGAATTCACTTGGACCTGGGTTTTAACCATAACTTTGCCACTTTCTGTGTGACCTTAGGAAAATTCCTTAACCTATCTGAGCCTCCTCATCTATAAAATTAAGGATTATAATACTTACTTCACAGGATACAGTACCTGATACTTAAAAAGTACACAGTAAAGGTTAGTTACCACCAATCAGGACAGACGAGTCTATACTTGAGAAACTAATCTTAATTAAGAGATATAAACACTGAGATGTCCTAGTAACCTGAAGCGAATATACTATTTATCTTCCTGACAGAATCAATCATGAACTGTGTACATTTTGATATATAAGCTATTGTACAGAGGGGAAAAGAAGAAGAAAGGGATTGAGGTTGGCACCTCTGTCCTTTGATTCAATAACAAGGGTAAAAAATGAGTTTTGATTCAGTGGAAGAAGCAATATCAAATGGTAAAATGGAAGCATGGAATTGTCTGGAAAGAAGCAAAACCTAGAATTAGGGGGAAAGGGAGAAAGTAATATCTTCATAATTGAATTAGGAGAAAATTCAGAAATAATTGTAATGCAGTGCTTATTGTAGTAAGTACTATAAAGGGAGCTATGAATGAGTGGGGGGTTGTGGGAGAGAAGGAAAAGACACTGAAAGTATTCTCTTTGAGACAATTGAAAGTGGGTTGAGTTTCTGGAAGCTTCCTCCTGAAGCCCTCCTACCACCTCTAACTGAAAGGCAAGTCTGCATTTGCAGCATACATGATTGTCTCCTCAGGTGACTGTCTCCTAAAGTATGATCTTTATCTTATAAAACAAAAGAATGAAAGGGAAATTATTGGCAGTAGAGACCTTTAGATACTCATGCCTCACTTTTTATTGAGACAGTAATATTTTTTAATTGTGTTCTGATTCTGACAGAAAGAAGATAATATGAAATCCTGCTAAACCACATTTTTTTTGGTAGAAGATAAAATATGTAATTAAGATATTAACTCAGGTCTCACATCTTTCTTCATGCCTCACTTTTTAACACCTTTGTAATGTACCTAACACTAAGGGGACAACAAATTTAATAAATAAACTAAAGCGTATTAGTATGAATAGTCATTCTATAACTATTAGTCAATCAGAAGTCATTATAGCTTTCCTCTGAGCCATTTGATTCATGAAAATAATTACTTTTTTTTTTACCATTTTTCTTCAAGTTTCATATTTATCAACCACACTCAAAAGGATAATTTGGGATAGTAACTTTTTTGTTGCTTCTATTGATCTATTTCCTGTAATTCTGCCTTTAAAAAGGACTCTTTGGGGATAGCTTCTCAAAGCCTTGAATTTATACATTAGGAAATATAGCTAGTTATTTTATGTTGATATATTAATAGTTGCTTACAAAAATATTGAAAATCAAGAAATTTATGAGGAAACTTTGCTGAGAACCTAGGTATCTTAACAACTCTCCTAGAATTCTAGTTCTTAAAGGAATTCCAAATTCTGTGACTGTGTTTATTTTCCATTTTTGCCATCTGATCTTCAATGGTATGTAAACAATCTGTAATAAAGTAACACTAATGCTCCTGGAATGCCATGAGGAATCCCATTGTAGTCCGCTATGTTACAGGGTTAGTGCTCATGTACATAAGATACTAAACATCTGGATGTTTGATTTCAGAATCACATCAGTATTGCCTATGTGTGTGCTCCTTATTTAAGACTCTTCATGGATGCAACAGCAGTAGAAGCCAACATCAGTGCTTATTATGCTTGTAGGCAATTGCAGGTGGAGAAAAATGATATACCAAACTAAGGATACCACCGCCACAGGGTCACTGATTATTTAGGGACAGAAACAGGTACCTCAGGATAAAAGGGCATGGTTTTCTTAGCTACATGTGTGCATGCTAAGTCGCTTCAGTTGTGTCCAACTCTTTGCAACCCTATGGACTGTAGCCTGCCAGGGGCCTCTGTTCATGGGGATTCTCCAGGCAAGAATACTGGAGTGAGTTGCCATGCCATCCCCCAGGAGATCTTCCAGACCCAGGATCGAACCCAGGTCTCATGTCTCCTGCATTTGTGGGTGGTTTCTTTACCACTAGCCCTACCTGGGTAGCCCTTCTTAACTATAGCAGTATCTAAACTATCCCTGCATGTGAAGCTGTTTCAAATAGATGCTGAATCGAGTAAGTTTGATCAGTAAGTGGGTTGTTGGGTTCAGTTAAGAAAATTATATGACTTAACAAATAGTGAAAGGCAGTAGTGTACAATCATTAAAACATAGGATCTGGATTTTTGAATTTGTATCTTGGCTCTGCCACTTAAGTACCTATGTGATTTTGGGCATGTGACCTCTTGATTTTCTCATCTGCACAGTGGGTATAATACTATTACTTATCCCATAAGGTAGTAGTAAATTAACTGAGTTAATATATGTAACAATTGTTAGAACAGAACCTGGTACATAGAAAGCCATCTAAAATTTTAATTTTTATCATTGTCATTAGTTATTTGAGTCTAATAGTTCTTTGTCCTGCAGTAGTTGTGAAACAGTAACCATCATACTGAAGGAATTGAGATTAATTTATTTCCTTTTAAAGCAATCCTTATTTTTTATTGCTCTAATTTACTATTAAGACAATAGTAGTGCTATGTAATCTTTGATTAGAATCACACTCCTCATAAAATATGGGCTATCAGTTAAGAAGCAAAAGGTTGGTACTGATTCAGGTTCCTCATTACTCTTTTTAGCCAGTTACCAAGCAACCAGATGTAAATAATTTATAAATTAAACCTTGGCTTTTTCAGATAATTTGAGGTAATTTATAATGTTAATATGCATTTGTTAAGATCGAGGTGAGAGATCAGAAACCAGTTTGGAAAAGAATAAAGATAATTATCCCGGTAATCTAACATATGATAATGCCTTCAGATGAATAATAAAGATCTAAATTTCTGGGCATAGGAGGCAAAAAGGGGAGAAAAATCCTTATGGCATTTATATCAATTTGTTGGAAAACTATATTTTTTTAAAGAAATAAAACTAATTTTTCTTAAAGTCCTATGTTGATTGGTTAAGCCCAACCTAAGGGAGCATTAATTTATTGGGGTTTTATTACATAAATAACTTGTAGGACAAGGAGGAAAATAACAAAGCAAGCATTAAAAGCTATTTCCAGGCATTTGCTGGCAAGCAAACACAAATTCCCCAGAGTTTTACAAATCTTCTGTCCATATCAACCTTCAAGACTGACTGTCTGCAAAATATATTAAGCAAAATTTCCTTTGCCATCTCACCTTGCTCTTTTGTTGTTCCTTCCTTCCCTCTTCCCTTCCTCCCTCCCTCCCATTTGGTAGAATTCCTCCCAGGCTTGTCACCCGAGGAACCTTACTTGATCCAGTAAACTGGTCTATATCTCCTGCCTTTCTCTTTTTACTTAATAAGGCAGCAAATTGATGCTGGCATTTTAGAAAGCTTTTCAGCAAAAGTGGAACCAAACATGTTTTTGATTACCTCACAGTTAAGCTAAACATTAAGTCAAACAGAACTTTCCAGTAACTGCTAAGTTCACTACCAGCACTGTCAATATATTAATAGTAAGAATAAAGTGCTCCCCACAAGGGAATTTTCCAGGATAATGAGACTATTCTATATCTTGATTGTGATGATAGTCACATGACTGTGTTTGTCAAAACACATAGAAATATACTCTAAAACAGGTAGAGTTTACTAATGTAAATTATACCTTGATAAACCCGACCTCCCAAAATGTGCTCCATCTCCAATTTTGTTTTGCTTCTTGAAATTTGAAAGGGAAGGATTTAAAAGATATGTGGCTGGATGAATGGATAAATTTCCAAAATGCTATAGAGATAAAATTATGTAGCTATAGAAGAGCATTGAGACTGAAACCCCAGAAGCATAATTCCAGGCTCAGCCACACTACTGGCTATACCCCTCCTCCACGTGACACCACTGTTTACTTACACTTCCTGAAGGTTGTTTCTGCCTGTTATAAGCTTGAGAGGTTGGACTAGAACCTCATTAAGGTCAGGCAGTTCTCTGTTGAGGTGACCTGATTTGGGGGGAGGGTGGGAGGAGCAGTTAGGGAGATTTAAGTGTCAGAAAGTAAATCTTCTGTCACAGAAACAGGTGGAATGGATAATGTCACGTGAAATTTGAGAAACATCTGTTAGCCTATAGCAGTGTCTGGGTCAAGATGGAGCCACCTGGATCGAAGTGATGTATTAATATCAGGTTGCCGAAATCAGAATCTGGTTGACTCAAGACATTTGGTCAGTGTGAAAAAAAAGATTATTATCAGTTTTATAGTTTTTAAGATTGTTTTCACTTTCACTGGGAATTTTTTTCTTTTTGAGCTAGTGGCAGAAGAGGGGAAAGCGAATTAATGAACAGTTATTTTCAGTGTAAGAGAATTATACTCATCTTAGAAGAGTAAAGATTGCCTCTAAGAGGGGTGGGTATTATTTTAAGAATGTTTTATTGTCTTGCTTTCCTGTAATTGCTTGCTCAGAAAGATCTCTTTCAGTTAGAGAAATGAGAAAAACCTGTTTCATTGATTGTATCAGCACTGAATGTGAAAGAGTAATACATTGAGCGGTATTGATATATGCTTTTAATAAAACCTGATTATGTTTAGGACACATGATTTCTATTTCCAGGCACAAATAGATCGGTTAAAATAATAAACTTGATAAGATGATGATTTTGAAAAAGGCCAGGGCAAACTATGTTCTCTGGTTGAACTTGGTTATCTTCAACCTATAAAGAGCATCTGTAAATGAAACCTGCTGGATAAGATTCTCTAGTGATAAATTAGAGTATTTTTATGTCAGTGATTTGTCAAACAATTATATATAGCCAGCATCAGCATGATTTTAGCTACTCATAACCCAGCAAGGGTGTAGTTAAGATAAAATGTGGCTTGAACCTAGAGAACAGCAGCAACTGAGAAGTCTTTATATATCTCAGAAACACACTGGAATGTGTCCCTCCACAGAGTGCTTGGAAATCAGGCTTCATTTAATTGTAAAATACTTAAAAATATATAATATAGATATCCCCAGTGAGAAGTAACTGCTTTATAGTGTTCACTTAATAATAACATGCACAAGGAGAATTCTTCACACTAGCTTACTTGATGTTTCCATAATCATATGTGTAATAGTGCAAGGGTGGGAGGGTACAGAAATCTTCTGAGGGGATAAATGGGTAGCTGAGTCGCCCTTGCTACACGGAAAGCTTGGAAAGAATAACAAACCTGGTTTATGGTCATTTTTAATAGCCTAGTTGACCCTGAACTTCTTGAAGGTGAAGTCCTTGACTTAATTTGTTTTTAAAGCTCAAGCCCAGCACCTTGCATTGAATGAATTAGTTCTCTTTGGTTTCTTTCTTTCTTTCTTTTTTTTTTTTTTTGGTGCTTACTTTGTGTCAGGAACTGTGCTACTTCTTCCATGTATGTTATTTCTTTTGATCTCCAAAACTTCCCTGTGAGAAAGATATCATCATTCCAGCTTTACAGATGAGGAAACGGAGATGCAGAGAAGTCAAGTAACTTGCCTAATAATTGGTCACATAATTATGTTATGCTAAACATCTGAGATTCAAAGACCAACATAATCTATCATACCAGAGCTTGCTTCACTGTCCAATGAGATGAAACATATATATGTGTGTACTCTAATATATTAGCAATTATTATTATTAAGCTGTTTCTTTTGACAAATTATTCTGTTAAGACTAGAGGAGATTCAGGGGACTTCCCTGGTGGTTCAGTGGCTAAGACTCCACTCTCCCAATGCAGGGGGCCTGGGTTCAATCCCTCATCAAGGAACTAGATCCCACATGCTACAACTGGGAGTTCACATGCCACAGTTAAAAGATCACACATGCTGCACCTAAGACCTAGCACAGCCAAATAAATAAAGACTAGAGGAGATTCATCGGAGAAGGCAATGGCACCCCACTCCAGCACTCTTGCCTGGAAAATCCCATGGATGGAGGAGCCTGGTGGGCTGCAGTCCATGGGGTCGCTAGAGTCCGACACGACTAAGCAACTTCACTTTCACTTTTCACTTTCATGCATTGGAGAAGGCAATGGCACCCCACTCCAGCACTCTTGCCTGGAGAACCCCAGGGACGGGGGAGCCTGGTGGGCTGCCATCTATGGGGTCGCACAGAGTTGGACACGACTGAAGTGACTTAGCAGCAGCAGCAGAGGAGATTCATGCTTAATGTTCCCACTGTCATTATTTAACTTTAGTTTTTAAATAACAGCTTTATTGAGGTAAAGTTAACATAATTTTCACCTCTTAAAAGTATGTAATTCAGTGTTTTTTTTTAGTATATTCACCAATGGGTACAACCATGACTTTTATCTGATTTCAAAATCTTTTCATCACCCACAAAAGAAACCCTGTACCCATTATGCAATCATTTGTCATTCCCTGTTTTCTCAGCCACTGGCAGTCACTAATATACTGTCTCAAAATATTTGTATATTCTAGAAATTTTACATAAATAGAATCCTACAATATGTGACCCTTTGTGACCAGATAACTTTCACTTAGAATACTATTTTCAGGGCTCATTATGTTATAGTGTGAATTAGCGCATCATTCTTTTTAAATAGCTGAATAATATTTTATTGCATGAATATAGCACACTTTATCCATTCTTCAGTTTTTATGGAGACTTGGGATGTTTTAATGTTTTTGACTATTATGATAATGTTTCTATGATTCATGTACAAGTTTTTGCATGGTTGTATGCCTTCTATCCTATTGGGCATACACCTTGGATGGAGTTGCTGAATCACATGATAAGAATGTAACTTTTTGAGGAACCATAGGAGTTTTCCACAATGCCTGGACCGTTTTACATTCTCACTGAAAGTATATGAAGTTTCTGACTTTTTCCATCCTCACCAACACTCTTTTTCATTAAAAAAAAATTATAACCATCCTTGTGGCTATAATATGGAGTGGTATATGGAGTGGTATCTCATTGTGGCTTTGATTTGCATTACCATAATAACTATTGGTGTTGAGTATATTTTAATGTACTTATTGACTGCTTGTGCTTCTTCCTTGGGTAAATATCTACTCAAATCTTTTGCTAATGTAAGTCCCTAATCAGGTATATGATTTGCAAATATTTTCTCCCATGCTGTGGGTTTTCTTTTCATTCAATTTTCATGAAATCTAATTTATTTGTATTTTCTTTAGTTATTCTATGAAACCATTACCAGATTCATTGTCCCAAAGATTTACTCCCATGTTTTCTTCTAAGGGTTTTTTTAGTTTTGACTCTCATATGTAGGTAACATCCATTTCAAGTTAATTTTTGTGTATGGTATGAAGGAGGGGCACAACTTTATTCTTTTGCAGGTTATCCAAATACCATTTGTTGAAGAAAACTTATTCTCCACAAATGTTGTAACACTCTTGTCAACATCTATTTGATCATAAATATAGGTGTGAGTTTATTTAATTTGTTTTAATATTAATATATTATCAATTTTTATGATGTCTGACATGAATTTAATTTAGGTATTTGAGCCTTACAGAAAAAGAGAGTCATAAGATACAAACTTCCTTGCTTTAAAATAGCAATTCTCTATGGTAGTTTCACCTTAACTGTGAAATGGATTACCCAAGAGCTAGTTTTGAATACAGTAATATATAAATGTCATTATTGACTGCCTTCTATTAAATACAAGGAGAACATTTACTGGTTAGCCACTAAAATTACAAAGTGATAAGAAAAAAATCCTGCCAGATAATTATCCTATACAAATGAAATATAATCACAAGACACTAAACATGTTAGATATGTTAGAATAAAAGGAAACTTGTTACACATCTCCAAAATGAAGAAATATATTTCATAGTTTCCGAATTGCTTTCCTTAGAACTTTCTTTGGCTGAGATCACACATAGATTTATTTCAGAGAATAACAGTGGGTGACAGAATATTTTGGTATTATGATATGGATCATTTGTTGTACAAGCAAACTATGCAGAGAAAAAGTTAGTTTTTTTTTTTTTAAATGAATGTGTTTCTGGCTATCACTTTCCTAAGTCAGTATTTATGATGGATACAGTTAGTGGCAGGTGCTAAAACCAGGCTGGAGGAGCTTGTGCTTTTTGTGCTCTTAATGTATTGCAGCAAATTGATTACATTTGTTTCCAGTGGCAATACATTTGTGTGAGAGAGGCCCTACATGGTACTGAACAAATTCATACTTTAACTGTCCTTAAACCTTCTAAATGGTGAGTGACTGATTTGAGAACTGGGAATTTTAATCACTAAAAAATTAGAAAGTAGCAGGAGAGTTTATATTCCATTTATCCGACATGATAGACCTGGCAAAAACAAAAGCAATAATGTATAAATGGAAGACAAGGAATAATAGTTAAGCTGTGGGATGGTATGATACATGATTTTTATGAAACCTTAGTCCACTCTTGTGTGCTACATTGATGATGTTTCCTGAAAGGCAAGAAGGAAGGTCACTATGAAAACACTAGGAATGATTCAAAGGATCCTGAAGTCGCAAAAGGTAAGAAAGCAGTGTATTATTGAATACTATTAATATCAGGGAATAGTAAGTTTTGTTCCAACACTAACACTCTCCGTTTAGACTGGCCATACTTCAAACTTCAAGTTAGTTACACACACACACAGTTTTTAAAAGGCTCTGTGAGAAACAAGTAACCCATTCTCATTTGTTATCCTTGTAATTGTCAAAGAATTCTTGCTGCTGTTTAGTCAAAATCTTTCCTGCTTTAATTAAAGCCTTTTTCCTTTTTATCACTTTTCTGTAGTCACAGGATGTGTGTGTGTGTGTGTGTGTGTGTGTATTTGAAGACAGTCTTCCAGCTTACCATTGAACCTTTCCTGTCAGCTTTACAACCTTAATACCTCTAAACTTTCCTGGAAAGATTCAGTTACCTTCACATCAGTGATTTCTGTTATTCTTTCTAAAAGAGTATCCTCCTTAAAAAATGATAATGCTCAAATTGTCTTAAGTAGAGTTTCTTTGTGAAAGTGGAGGGGGGGGTCAATACTTTTTATTCCTTTTCAAATGAAAAAGGGAGCCTAACAATCTCAGAATTCTATTTAGAAGAGTTTCATTTCTCATCCTGACATTTCTCAAACTGTTGTTTCTCACCGAAACATCTCTCAAAAGCTTCTGCTGCCATTGGAGTCGATTTGGTCATTAATGCAGGAGAACAATGTGTTTAAACAAAATTGAGTCATTTTTTTTGCAAAAGGATGATCTTCTAAGCTTTCCTTTATCTATGGTCATTCAGTGCAATGTATAGCAATATAAAGTGGTAATTTGAATGGAAAGTTTTTAAAAGGGGTTTTGAAAGTTTTTCTCTGTTATTATAACTATATTTAGAATGTATACTGCAAGGACATGTTGAGTTTATATATCCGAAGGTACAGTGCATAGAGTTATAAATCCCTATAGGAAGGATCCCATAGTTCTCAGCTCTGCTTAATTTCAAAAATCAAATTGGGACAGAGACAAAAGACAGATATTTAGTCTGTAATGTTATATAGTACATCTCATTACCTTGTAAGTATAGGGGAGATCCTAAAATATCTATGGGCCACTGCCCAGTTATATCTGGCCAATGTTGCAAATTTATTCACCCTATTTATAAGAAAATCTCTCCATATTGTTTGAGCTGAAAGTTTTTAAAACCTTTAAAGTTAAAAGGAATGAAATAAGTATTAGTTGAAAAACTCTGAAACCATCAAATGTCCCAGATAGAGGGATATACCTGATCTTTATAGAAAATTATCATTTATTTTAGCTGATGGCAAATGTACCAAACCATCCAAATGTTAATGAATATATATCTATTAAGTGAAACACATATGCACGTGCACCCATATATATGTGTTCTCAATACCTGAATGATCATATTGATATAATTTGATAGTTAAACTTATCAAGGTAGGAAAACTAGTTTCCATTTGACTTTTCTATAAGGCAAGACTTAGTTGAAACTGAAAGTCGCTCACTCGTGTCTGACTCTTTGTGACCCCATGGACTATATACTCCATGGAATTCTCTAGGCCAAAATAGTAGGGTGGGTAGCTTTTCCCTTCTCCAGGGGATCTTCCTAACCCAGGGATCGAACCCAGGTCTCCTGCATTGCAGGCAGATTCTTTACCAGCTGAGCCACAAGGGAAGCCCAAGAATACTGGAGTGGGTAGCCTATCCCTTGTCCAGGGGATCTTCCCAACCCAGGAATCATGCTAGGGTCTCCTGCATTGCAGGTGGATTCTTTACCAACTGAGCTATCAGGGAAGACTTGGTTAGGGCAGAGTTAATTTGGGAGAATAAACCTAGCTCATTTAGAGTGTCTGAATTTTGTTGTGAGACTAGTAAACTTTACAGACACTAAGCAGAAAGGACTAGTAAAATGAATTGCTTTGGGTGTACAATTTGCCCACTCTCATAGAGTCAGTCTTTCTCATCCTCTTCCTTCTTT
Source organism: Ovis canadensis (assembly GCF_042477335.2). NCBI lineage: Eukaryota > Metazoa > Chordata > Mammalia > Artiodactyla > Bovidae > Ovis > Ovis canadensis. The sequence goes on from NC_091727.1 coordinate 133,826,381, forward strand.
TCCTTACCCTACCCGCCTCTTCCTCCTGCTTCACTACCTCTTTCTCCTCCGGCACCTCTTTCTCTTCCTTCTTTCATCTTCTTCCTTCCCCCTCCCTCCTCCTCCCCCTCTTCTTCCCCTTTTCCTCCTCCTCCTCCTGCTGCTTCTCTCTCTTCTTCCTTCCTCCCCTTCCTTGCTTCTCCCAGTCTCCAACTTGACCCAGTCAAAGTAGATTGGTCTACTTCATTCTACTACACAGCTCTTCTTCAGGGTCATTTTCAGGAATGTTTTTCCCCTTCATGATTGCCTCTGATGTTTGTTTTAATTTGTGAATGTCCCCTGAACTTCAGTGTTGTTGCACTCCTTAACAGCTGCTGAAGCATATTACAAGGATTCCATTTCAGCCAGACAATTATAAAACAAACTCACTATTTTTCTAAGCTTATGCCTAGACTGGTAGATTGGGGAGGATAGGAGGAGAGGTAGTGGAGGATAGCAGTTTATTCCTTGGAGGGAACTTACAGTATTCACAACTACAGTATCCTCCCTGAGGGGGCCCCTGAGTTCACATTCTTTCAGGTACTGCCCCACAAAGATAAGGAATTTTCTGACTTCTCATAGTTCACAGTTGAATAAAGGTGTAGTATAGGATAAATAAGAACAATAACTTATGTATTACCTCCTGACACTGACTCATGACCATACCACTATCAAAGACCCTTGAAACCAGAATACTTTGGCTTTGTGAAATCTTAGTTGTGGACTTAGATAGTGAAATCTTTTGTTAAATAATTGTCTTGTGGAAACCCTGCAATATGTTTTCATCCTCTGTTATGAGGTCCAGCAAACATTTAAACCCACACAAGTGGTGAAGGCTGTTGAGCTATCAGTTATGTAAGTAATTTGGACCTGAAAGGAATTTGATTTGTGTATTCATAAAATTGGAATAAAAAAAATCTGCCTTTGCTCCCTTTCTTTGCATGTATCTAATTCTATTTCTGTATCTGTTAAACATTTGTTTAGGAAAAAGATATTTATTCATCTTACAGCTTTTTAGGCATTACTATGGCAAGATAACCTTTTCTTCTTTTAGATTCTGTCAACAGAGCCATTTGTATGTCAATTCAGGGGAAAACCAGTCAGTCAGTTATTTTGCTTTCAGTTTGGCCCAAGGAACACTGCTTAACCTGGGGAATACTCTAGGTGGCATAGCTCTCAAAAAATGTAAGTCAAGTGCCTAAAATATAGGAAAACAAAAAGTAATAAAAAGAAGTTCATTCATGATAGGTTTTAATATGTGTTATAAACTCTAATAAATTTTTTCCTGGCTTATGTGTATTTTTATTAAAAGAAGCTTATTGTATAATTATGAAATTTAAAATATACTGGTAAAATATTAAAGTATCAGAAGTGAAGACAAACTGATAGAATTGACAAGGATAAATTGGTCTGTTCCCAATTACAATGGAAGACTTTGACACCTGTCTCAGAATTTTAAAGACCAAATTGACAAAATTAATGAAAATATAATTAGCAAGCTTGATTTCTTAGAAATGAGTAGAATTCTGCAACCAACTATTAGGGAACAAACATTGTTTCCCATCACATAAGCAACATTTTGAAAAATTGATTATATGTTTGGCTATGAAGAAAATCTTAAAATCTATCTTACAGAACATAGTCTCTGACCAAAATTCAGAACAATTTAGAAAGCAACAACAAAACGGTAACAAAACCTCATGTATTTAAAAATTAAAAAACTTACATATATAAATAATTCATAGAGAAATTAGTATTTTAATATACATTCAAAAATATTTATGCACTCAGATATTTATCCAATCCAGCAATAATTTTGATTAAATAGGAAAGGGCTATTTTGAACTTCCCATGCATATCTAATAATAGCAGTAAACACATAACATAATAATTCTTTATACTTGGTTGATTGGGGAAGAGTGTTAAGCAAATTATAGATACTTACAAGATTATTTAATCTGTTTAAATAACAGTTTTTTTTCAAATCCTTTGATAGCACTAGATTTTCACATACTTCCTAGAAAAATGCTTTGGAAACAGGCAGTCTGTTCATTTTTGTTGGATTGTATGCAGTAAAAAATAGTGAAAAACTATCCTCGGTATAGTCTTTATGAGCTAATTGAAAATCATTCTTACCTAGTCTTTAAAGTAGATTCACTAAGGTTGTCTATTTGTCAACCTGGATTGATATAATGAAGTTAGATTTTGGAATAATTCAGATGGGCCTTTCTGAAAATTATTCTAAATTAATGAATCAAAATATACATATTTAATCTCTTGAAAAGGCAAAATGACAACCAAAGCTACATCATACAGATGCTCTTTTGCCCAAGACAGGTATGAGTGAAGTGTCTTCTCTGGAATCCATACTCTGATCATAAGCCAGGTATGATATATATTTTTGAAAGATCTGATAATTAGCCAAACTGAGCTTGCTACGGTTATAGATAGACCTGCTAAACATGGTGGCCTAATTCCAGAATTAGGCCACAGTCCCTGACTTACACAAGCCCACCCTGAAAATAAATTTCACCAAATGTATTTCTATTACTTAGTAAGTCTCAGCATTGTCAGAGAAACACTTGGCTGGTTAAAATAATATTTAAACAGCACATTTGTGCCTGTATTTGAATTCACAGAGCTGTTTATGTAGGAACTCCTATCTTCCATTATAAATAAAAATGGAAACATTAAAAGTCAAATAGTCTGTGATATTGGCTGTTTTTCTTATATGCTTTAAATATTAGCAGTTTACCTCATTGGATTTTATAATGAATCCATCCTGAAGCTTATAATAAAAATATGTGACATTGCCATCAATATGAGACCACGTAGAACCTATGGCCTAAGAAAATGCAACTGTCATGTAGGATTTCAGTTATATTCTAGGAATTTGAAAGAAGTCAGATATATAAAATCTAACAGATTTAGAGGAGTGCTGGTCTGAATTTGTGAAATATTTTCAATAGGAAAATCGTAAGTATAATTCTGGTAGTATCAAGGACTCATTTGCACCCTTATAATAGTTGCCACCTTGTCTCCTGCATTTTGGTAGTTTATGTACCTTTATTATTATTTATAAAATTCCTTAAAAGTAGAAACTGTGACTAATTTTTATGTCTTGCCTGGTGTCCAGGATATAGGTAAGATTTAATAAATATTTCTTAAACATGGAGGTTGTGTGAAGGAGTAAAAGAAACACTAGATTGGGAAGGGAATTTCGGGCTTAATTGTGGCTCTGCTGCTAATGCTAGTGGCGGAGAAAATAGCAGGGAAAAAATGGCAAAAGTATTTGAAGGAGAAAAGAAAAAAGTTGAAATTGTGAAGAAGGCAAAGTTGATTTTCACATGCCCCCATGGTCCTTTGGATTTCTCTTGGTTTTTCCTCCAAATCTGGAAATTGTCATTGATACATACACACACACCATTCCCCACTAATGTTCCTCCCTCATATGTATCTGTATGAACACACACAGAAATTTTATTGAAATAGCAAGGTATTTGATATAAATCTATGTTTTTAGCCGTATTATTGCCTTAGTCTCCATTGCTTCCTTTGCTAGATTTGACTTGCCTCCGTGCCTTCCCTCTTTTAATTAGCTGTAACTAAGATCTTCCTGTACTTTTATTTCCCTGTGTACTAGCTTCATTCTCCATTTATCATGTTACAGTTTTCAACTCAGCAGTTTTGGGAGGCTATACCCCACTATCATTTCTCCCCACCCACCACTGTCTGCTATGCAACTGTGAGGGATACACTGAGGGGTTTAACTTTGAGTCTTTTAGTTAATTTCACACTCTTCAGATTTCATTTCTGCAGACTTGATGTAAACAGCATGTTACTGGCAAATCCAGCACTATAGTTGCCAAGATGTGCTGAAATTCCCTTTGCCTAGATAATTCCTTAGAGTTTAAAAAAAAAAAGCCCCCAATAAGCAGACAGCTCTAGTTAAAATGCACGTGTAGTTCCTTGATGAGAAGGAAGTTCACTAGACAAGAACTTCCCAGTACATCTGTAAGAGAAGATTAGCTATTGCTTTGACTTTGAAAAGGCCAGAGCAGGATCATGAAGGAATGCAGTAGCAGAGTAGAGTGTTAAGGGAGTAAACATTTAGGGCATGGAGCATTGCCCACAAAGGTCAATTCAAGGTCAGTTTAAGGGTTTAAGTCATCTTAGTCATTCTTAAGAATGAAGACTCCCAAAATTTTAAGGTTGGCAGAGACTTGGAGTTAGTGGTAAATTACCAAATTAATATTGGTGGAAAATGTCCTTTAATTTCTTCACACTTATGCTTTGGAGCATTGATTAAACCCTGAAGGCTATTGGTGTTTCTTGGCCTCTCTTCTGTGGGAGCCAGTTTTTTCTCTCTTCATCTCCTTTCTCAATCTTTCCTATGCCCAGCCTGTCCTCTCACTTCCCCCACTACTCCTTCTTTTTCCATTTTCCCTTCTCCTTGGCACTTCCCTAAGTATTAGTGTCCATCCTGGTCAAATAGAGATGCCTCAAAGGTGCCTTTGAGAACTGCTAATCACTGCTGTAGATCATGGAGACAGTTTCGTTTTTAAGGACTTTTCTCTTTAAGGCATCAACATCCTCTTCACCTTAGCTTCATACTGAAGGTGTTGTATTTGTACCTCTGTCGACAGACCTGGGAAAGTTGAGGATTCTGTTTTGATTGGGTAGATTTTGAGCCAAAGCTGCTGCTTTTGGTTGAGTCTCTTTCCTTACCCATCTGTCTTTTTCTTTCAACTAGTTGTGCTATTTGATAGAATTGAAAACACTGCAGCTTACATCTGTCTGGGCAGATGGAATGCATTTTGCATGAGTGTTAACTGATTCATGCGTTGCATAAAGAAAGCAGTCTGTATGTATGCTGAAGACTATTTATTGGCTTATAGAGGGTTTGATTCTTTGCCTTTGCCCATGCCCTCACCAGCTACCCCATGGTCAAGCCCAGACAAACCTTAAAGAAAAAGAAAAAAAACGGGGGGATACTATCAATGACAATGGAAGAAAATGGGAACTTAGAGGGGAAAAAAGTCTGAACACAGAAGTGTCTTCTGGTAGCTGAGTTCCTTTTGTATTTTTCTAGTGTACAGACCTTCAGAAGGGGAAAACTCATTGTGGGAAAGCTTCACACATGAAGTAATTCGTCATCTCTCACTTGATCATTATTTCACCATATATTATAAACAAAGCTGTTTGGTAATGTTTTCAGAGCATTTGGCATAGTGTGGTCCCTAGTCCCACAGAGTTCCTACACAGTTTCCTCAGCATGAACATAGTTACAGACTGTGACTTTAAACCTGAGTTTGTGATGAACATCAAAGTTTTTATGATGCCACCCATTTGTAGCACAAATAATGGCTTTGTGCTTTTGTCCCCCGTGGATGCTGATGTGCTTGTCACATAGCAGTGTGATGAAATCTCCCCTTAGTTGACCACTAGTAGCTATCCATGTATTTCCAGCAAATGCTGTGTGTATCCTGAAGCCAAGAACATTGAACTTTATTGTCCATTTTGTGCAATTTGCTCTTTGAATGCTATAGCGCGATAGAGAGCAGCTTCATTTGCAAATGATGTTACTACATATTTTGACCTAATTTTCCCTGCAGGAGTAATAACAAGGGTAATAAAACTCAGTTGAAGCTGCTGTATAAGCACACATAACTGCCTCAAATTACAGGGGAGTTTCTAAGCTACATAGCCACTGAAACCACGAAGGCCCTCTTCCGACTCTTTTCACAGTTCTAATAAGCATGACCATGACTGTCCCAAATTTCTGGATGAGGAAAAACATTATTCTGTTGGATTATGCTGGTGGTTAGAAGGTTTTTAGCTACAAAATTTGTGTTTCAGTATATATTCTTTGGCTCCATCTAGCCAGGGTTTGGGTAATTTGGGGGTTTGCTAGGGAAAAAAAAAAGAGGTGAGGAACTTGGAGTGCTCATCATCTCATGTATTTGTAGTAGATATAACCACAAGAGGTGTAAACAGCAGATCTTTAATGAAGAAACTTTGGAAGTAGTAGCCATGGGTTAAGGAAAGCAAGGCTAAGAATTAGGCAAATCAGACATACCAACTGGGCAAGAGCCTTGGCACTTCCATTACTTATGCAGGCTCATGCCCTCTGAGTAGCACATATCGTCTCCTGGATGGTCTCTGACTGAATGAATTTTGAGGAACTTCGAGTGGCTTCAGAATGGAACTCAAAGATGATTATAGAGTCAAAAATGAAATTCACCTATGGACAAATAATGATCTTTGAGTTCCTGGAGTACCCTGGTGCAGTGCAGCATTTCAGTCTTTGTCAGAAAGCCCCAGTATATCATAGGCACATTGGTCACTGAACTCCCTCCACATCTTCTCACACATAACTTGGCATAAAAATTATCTTTGTACACCACCCTTCCACCATTACGTACACACCTTTGCCCATGCATGTCCTCCCTTATTTAGAGCTCCATATGGAGATTGACTTGGTTTAGTTTAATGCTTACTTGCAGAGTGATGGTGACATGCCAGGCTTTGTGCTAGACTATAAAGATATACCAGAGAAGGCAATGGCAACCCACTCTAGTACTCTTGCCTGGCAACAGAGAGGAAATCTGCCCTTAAAGATCTGCCAGTCTAATAGCAGAGATGGACAAGTAAATAGACTATTTAAATAAAAGGAATTTATGAAGCCTCAGGAATATAAAGTACCAACTTATTTCATTTATGTTGCTGAAATAACATGAATGCCAATTAAATCTCCTAATATCTGATGCTGGGAGGGATTGGGGCCAGGAGGAGAAGGGGATGACAGAGGATGAGATGGCTGGATGGCATCACTGACTCGATGGACGTGAGTCTGAGTGAACCCCGGGATTTGGTGATGGACAGGGAGGCCTGGCGTGCTGCGATTCATGGGGTCGCAAAGAGTCGGACACGACTGAGCGACTGAACTGAATATATTTATAAAGATATGATACTTCTTCAAAGGGACCTAAATGTGACAAATGGGTCATTAAAAAATATAAAGTTGAGCAACAATCTCTTTGTTACTCTTCTTGAAGGAAGTGTAGCTCCTGTTTCTGCCCAATTGCAAATTCTGAAAGTTGTATCAACTTGATTATAGAAGCCTGTGATCCTAAGGCATCAAGGTTAAAATAGTATTTATTCAACTCCAAGCTCCATCTTCTCAAAGCCAGAAATATCTGCTGCTGCTTATTCTGAATTCACTCCAAAAGGAGAAAGTCACACCCAAAAATAATTTTTCAACTTTGGTACATTTGGTTGTATCAAGACTTTTGTGGTGACGGGATGCTCATGTAAATATCAAATTAGAGACTCTCCTTAGTGCCTCTTGTCAATTATTCCCCTCAATAAGTTTAATGAACACAATTTCTGTGGCCCTGTACTGTACATACTAGACTTTGAGGGAGTTATAAAAATTGTGTCTTAATAATCTTAATTATCAAATAGCACTTATCAAACATGTACACATCTGGGAGTTCCTTACAGCATTTATTCATTTTTTAATATAAATTTATTTATTTTAATTAGAGGTTAATTACTTTACAATAATGTATTGGTTTTGCCATACATCTACATGAATCCACCACAGGTATACACGTGTTCCCCATCCTGAACCCCCCTCCCTCCTCCCTCCCCGTACCATCCCTCTGGGTCGTCCCAGTGCACCAGCCCCAAGCATCCTGTATCCTGCATCTAACCTGGGCTGGCGACTCATTTCATATATGATATTATACATGTTTCCATGCCATTCTCCCAAATCATCCCACCCTCGCCCTCTCCCACAGAGTCCAAAAGACTGTTCTATACATCTGTGTCTCTTTTGCTGTCTCACATATAGGGTTATCGTTACCATCTTTCTAAATTCCATATATATGCGTTAGTATACTGTATTGGTGTTTTTCTTTCTGGCTTACTTCACTGTGTATAATAGGTTCCAGTTTCATCCACCTCATTAGAACTGATTCTAATGTATTCTTTTTAATGGCTGAGTAATACTCCATTGTGTATATGTACCACAGCTTTCATACCCATTCATCTGCTGATGGACATCTAGGTTGCTTCCATGTCCTGGCTATTATAAACAGTGCTGTGATGAACTTTGGGGTGCATGTGTCTCTTTCAATTCTGGTTTCCTCAGTGTGTATGCCCAGCAGTGGGATTGCTGGGTCATAAAGCAGTTCAATTTCCAGTTTTTTAAGGAATCTCCACACTGTTCTCCATAGTGGCTGTACTAGTTTGCATTCCCACCAACAGTGTAAGAGGGTTCCCTTTTCTCCACACCCACTCCAGCATTTATTGCTTGTAGACTTTTGGATTGCAGCCATTCTGACTGTTGTGAAATGGTACCTCATTGTAGTTTTGATTTGCATTTCTCTGATAATGAGTGATGTTGAGCATCTTTTCATGTGTTTGTTAGCCATCTGTATGTCTTCTTTGGAGAAATGTCTATTTAGTTCTTTGGCCCATTTTTTGATTGGGCTGTTTATTTTTCTGGAATTGAGCTGTCCTTACAGCATTTAAAAGCAAATCTAAAGTCTATGGAATTCCTTTAAAGAGCTCCCCAAACAGGCTGCATCTCTTCCTTTGGCAATTTTTAGAATAAATAAATCTTCCTGATGGCTAACTGGTGGGGTGTAGAGTGATTGGCACGTTTCCCCAGCTCGACCCATTCATCATCTGTGCTAGATCTTCTCCAGTATTGGCCACACCTCTAAACTCTGACAGCCCCAAATTCATCTGTCCCTTTGGGGTTCTTGAGCTTGTTGGTAGTGATGAAGACTAAATGGGGAAGCAAAGGAAAAGACTTTCAAATAACCAAACCACCATTACTTCCCATCTCAAGCACTGGTTAAGGAAAGTCCCTGCTTGGAGGCAGGATTATGGGCATGCTAACCTTTGAAAGTTCTCTTGAACCCCGTGTCCTTGTTTTTCTGCATAGACACAGTGATGATGAGAATTACCCTGTTAGCCACGTTATCCACAGCACAGCATGAAGTACGTGGTTGATGCCATTTAGGGCTGTACTCTTGGTGACCCTGAAGCATCACTTGGTTTGTTTGCTAGGAGAAAACTGGAATACAAACAAATGACTAGAAGGACAAAACTGTGTGAATGAAAAGCAAGGTTACCAGATAGATACGAATGCAGTGAGTACCTTGTGGCCTTCTGCCACCACAAAATGAAATGAAAAGAAAGAAAGAATGCCCTGGGGATTATGTGCTTTAGATTTGCCAACAGAAGGCAAAGCAAATAACTAGAAGGACTGTGTAGGAGTTGCTGAATAGTTGGCAGTCTTTCCACAGCAGTTTCCTTTAACTGCATTATTAACAATAAAGTTTTTAGCCTAATCAAAATTACAAGGCCATCAAGGACTGTCTTGTGTTCTTTCTGGGGAAAAAACATGGTAATTAACTGCTGCAGGATGATGGATTTTTCCAACACAGCTGTCACAACTGCTATTTTAAATCATTTGTTATGGTTTAAAATGTGTAATCCCCAAGAAATTGATCATTACTGCGATTCAGTGCTGGTGTTTCAGTGCCTTAACCAACCTGAGCTTTACATGAGACCATTAACTAACAAAAGCCAGTCATGAAGTGCTAACTACTAATGACTGATTTCTCAATGATCACTTCTGTCTTCTTTTAAACAAGATTTTATTAAAAAAAATTTTTACACTGAAATTTCTGGCAAGACAAAAACAGGTGCACTCTCATATTCTTGTTTCTTTCTTCTCTGTATGGTCACTGCCGCTTTTTTCTTTTCTTCTGCGCTGGCTGTGCCTTCCTAATCAGCATTACTTCATAGCCTTTGTTCATGGTGTGTCACTCAATGGGTCCACCCTGCCCTTCAGAATCTGTTCAGATGCTGTGACATCTTCATGGTGCAATTGATATTGTACCTCTTCCAGGAAGCCTTCCCAGTTACTGTATTCATCATTCCCTCAATTAGTATTCATTAAAAGGGTACCAGCCATTCCGCTAGGCATTAGCGATACCAAAATGAAAGACATATATTTCCAAATGTCAAGAACTTTTTATTTTTTCATCCAAGTTTATTGTTGGAGTGACGAAATCCTTGATATGATTATATGTGTGAGACCTAGACTTTATTGACTTTATTTTTCCATTGTAATTGTCTGCATGTAAATTAATTTACCCATATATCTTGCTTACCATCATCAAGACTCTTTGCGACACCATGGATGGTAGCCCACCAGGCTCCTCTGTCCATGGGATTTCCCAGGCAAGAATACTGGAGTGGGTTGCCATTCCCTTCTCCAGGGATCTTCCCAACCCGGGGTTCAAACCCAGGTCTCTTGCATTGCAGATGGATCCTTAGCCATCTGAGCCACAAGTGAAGCCACCAATTTTCTTCTGTAATCATTGGCTAATCTATAGTTTGATTCTGGATTACCAATCTGCAAGTTGATCTTGCTTTATTACTTCTGATATATTTCCTCAAATTGGAAGTAATCTTAAATGTGGTAATTCCACTTTCCGAAAATAAACTTGAAGAGTTTGGTGTTTAATGAAAGCTAGTGTAAGTCCATTTGTAAACCAGAGTTCTTTTATAGTCATCCCTTCATTTATTTTGTTATGTATGTAAAGATTGTCCTGCAATTATTTTTGTTTAAAGCAGACACATACACCTTTTAACAATGGTTTATATGTAACTAGTGTCCTAAATTCAGAGACATATCACATTTTCTGTTCAAAGGACAGATTCACAATGTTTAAATTGAGCTTGGAGCCATTGACAAGCAATAGTACAATAGTAAATTTTGTTTTTCCTATGAAGAAGACCAACACTGCTTATTTGATTATCTAAATTAATTAGTAAGAACATGAATCATTGCCAAATTGAAATCAACACATTGAGGAATTTATATTCTTTCCTGGATAATTTCAAATGGTCCTGGAAAAAGAATACATTTGTCCTAAATACTATATTTTAGGGTATAATCCTAGAAAATAGTTGTGAGATCATAAATTAGAGAAATTTCTTAGGACTTTATTTAAGACCTTCATGTGGTATCATATGTTTATTCTCTCAAACCCTTTAAACTGTATTTAGACTGTATCTGGGACCCAAGAATTCATGTTATTAAGTAATCTTTGTATTTGGTTTCATTCTGTACTTGTTTCAGATATATACATCTTAAACACTGTAAATTCCTCCAGTAAAATTGTGACTTGGCACATTTTGTCTCTTTACCTCTCCTCTCCACCCCCTCTTTTTATTTTTTCTCCCTCCACACTTTTAGAGCTTCTTCTAGACACCTTTACCTTGCTCCCCATTCTAGACACTTGCTACCTTCATTATGGTTGAGGAGCAATCTCTCCTGGAACTCCTCAGACCCTAGCACTTTCCTTCCTCCATCAACACTGAACTGTTTATTACCATTCCTGCAGTTATCTAATCTGATCATCTAACTCATGCCAAAGTGTTAATGACAAATGAAGAATGATAATCAGTTTTTTCAGCTAACATTTGAATAATAAGAGAGTTTCATTTCTTTAATAAAATTGAGGCCATAATACTGATTTTTATACTTGTGAATTGTAAGGTGAAGTGGAAGGGGGATTTTTTTGAGTAGTTGACCTTCTTTTGCCCCTAAAATTCGAATCATATGAGCTGCATCTATAAATAATGAAATTTAAGTTAAATGAGCTTGGTGACAAGACAAACAGTTGCCTAAGGTGAAAATATAGGTGATTTGACTCCAGATGTTAATAGGCTTGAGCTTAGAGTCGGGAAATTGCTACAAAACATTGTTACCACATATCTTCTATTACTCAAATATGCGAGGGCCTGTGAATGTATTGAAAAGATTTAAGCAGAAATTTCTTTTCTTATGGTAGGAATGAAAGCTAGCGGAATTTTCTTCTTGCATTGTGATGCTTGAGAATTAAAAATTCTCAGTTTGCAAACCCTATTTAAGGGATTATTGTAATGCAGTTAGTAGCTCCTATATGATAGTATTGAAATTACTGATGGTAAGAAACTCAGACCCCAAAACCCCACATTCATAATTTAAGATTTTCTTTGTGATTTTCCTGTATAATATTCACTAAGACCAGTGGGAAATGTGAGATTATTTAACGTTCAATCTAGAATTAAAAACCAAACTCCTCTCTTAGCATTCTCTATGTGTGTTTTCAACAAATGGTGTTTTAAATTAATTTTTCATAAAGCGTATATTGTAACAAAAAAAGGCACATCCTAGAAATAGAATTTGCTGGTCCTGGTTCAACATTTTATTTGATAGGCAGTCTGCTTATGACAACATAACCTTCAGCTAAAATCAAGATCTTATAACAACTTTTATGTAGTCAATGAACCACAAGATGGCACCACTAAACAAATAGTTTATCTCAAGATGATGTCTAGGTTCTCTAGATAAATGCTCAAAAATAGGACTGACTTTAAGACCTCTTCAAAACCAACATCGATCACTTCTGATTGATAGAATGAATAGAATATGAGAGGGGGAAATAGGGAAAAAAGAAACCTAACAGACATCACTTAAACCAAGTGATCTAGGTTAATTTCACCAATGCTCAGTTACATCATACCATGTACTTGTGACATGATGTGATGAGGAGGGCACTTCACTCCCATGATGTTCTTTCCTCAAACCCATGACCTCAGTCTAGTCATGAGAAAACATCAGACAAACCCGAAGTTAGGGACGTTCTACAGAATACTTGACCAGTACTTCTGAAAAGTGTCAAGCTAGTGAAAAACAGAAAGACTGAGGACTACCACAGATTACAGGAGCCTAAGGAGACATAACAACTAAATAGAGGCAGGATCCCAATTTGGGTCTGCCAAAAAGGACATTAGTGGGGAGACTGAGGCAGTCCTAATAAAGATTTTAATGTCGTTAAGAGTATTAAACCAACATTAATTTCTTAGTTTTGACAGTTGTGCCATAGTCATTGAGATGTTAACATTTAAAAGAAACAGTGTAAAGGTTATAGAGAAACACTCTGTACTATCTTTAAAACTTTTCTCTAAGTCTGAAATTACTATTTAAAATAAAAAAATATTTTAAAAGTCAAGATACAGAAAGTAGTCTCTGATACACTAAGTTAACAGGCAGCAATTTTCCATTTATTGCCTGGACATTCTAGACATCTACGAAAACTTGCATAATGGTTAGGCATGTTAACCCTGTGCTTGGTTCCACAATCTGGAGTTTAATTTCTCTATAGACATAGTGAGCATGTTTTTTTAAGACTCCACATTAGAATACCTTGTCTCATCAGAAAAAAAGTTGTAGTTTTCAGTTGAGAGAATAAAACCCAGATAATAAAGATGGAGCCAAGTTGATTTTCTCTGTTCTATGGCAATTGGTGGCACCTTTTAAAGAAGTTATCTCACTAATATATGTCATGAATATGATGGCTGTGCATTCCATATGTTTAACAATTTTGTGGTTTACTCACTGTAGATCTTGCCACATGCCAGGATTCCCTGTCTAACATGCCAAGTATTTGTGTTTCACAGGATAGTAGTTTGTCTCACAGAACCTCTTAGAATCAAGGGGTAAGCATTTTATCTCCTCTAAAGGCTGTGTGAGAACCAGTTTCCAGCATGTTATATTTGTACATACAGATGTGAGTAAACTTTGACTAGAAAGTGTTTATGTGAATAATTAGAAAAACAGTACTTTCTATGTCATGATAAGGGCTACATAGATAAAAGTTTTAATATATATTTTCTCCCAGATCTATAAATTAATGTGGACGTTTCCAACATATTTAAATTTCCACATGCAAGAGATTAAAATCGGACCCTTATCTTACCCTACTTCGAAAGTTAACACAAAATGAGTTAAAGACTTAACCTGAAGTTGTAAAGCTCCAGAGAAGAGAACATAGTGGGAAAAACTTCTTGACATTGGTCTTCAAAAGGATTTTTTGGATATGACACCAAAAGCACAAGCAATAAAAGCAAAAATAATTAAGTGGGTCTACATCAAGCAAAATCTTTCTGCATAGCAAAAGAAACCATCAGCGTAATGAAAAGGCAACCTACAGAATGGGAGAAATATTTGCAAATCATCTATCTGATAAGGCATTAATATCTAAAATATTAATTACTTTTCTCTGATTAATCAATAACCTACAACATTTTCGTTTCCTTTAAAAATTCTCGTCTTTGGTAGCTGTCATGCTCCACTGATCTTAGATATTTCCTTATACTTTGACTATTAATTTCTGAACACTATCCCAAGTCCAGCCTCATTCCCTTGCTTAGTTTCCATCAGGCTAGCCTTGTATACTAGTTTTCGAGGTCTGCTATAACAAATTAACCATAAACTTGATGGCTTAAAAGAAAGAGAATTTATTTCCTTGCAATTCTAGAGGCTAGAATTCCAAAATCAAAGTGTCTATAGGGCCATTCTCCCTCTGGAGGGGCTAGGAAGGAAGATTCCTTGCCTCATCTAGCTTTGGGTGATTGGCAACAATCCTTGTAGACACACCAGTCAAATCTCTGCCTCTGTCATCATATGGCATTCTCCCTGGATATCTGTGTCCAAAATTTCCCCTTGTTACTAGTTACTGGTTTTAGGGCCATCCCTAATTCAGTATGACGTTATCTTAAGTTGCTTATATCTGCAAAGGCCCTGTTTCCAATAAAAGGTCACATTCAGAGAAACCAATAGTTAGAACTTCAGCATTTTTTTTTTTGAGAACGCAGTTGAACAAAACCCACCTTGACCTGACTCACAGGCCTGACTCCATAAACTGAAACCAACAATCCATGCCACTTCTCATCAGTGCTTCAACCATTTAACCAGTATAGCTGCTTAATGCCTAGTTCAATTCAAAGTGCTGGTGTTTCTAGAGTTACTTTATTTCTTTGAAAGCCTACTGATCTATTTGTGACACATGGCTTCATTTACAAACAGTGGCTTGTTCAATAGGACTGAAGTAATCTTGAATGTACAGGATTAAATCCCATCGATCATATCTTGGAAAAACCAGTTTTGACACTCATGTAACCTTGATGGTAATGGTAGAGTGGACTTTTTTTCTTTCAAGCTTCTTTGATCAGCTGGCTTTATTTTGATGAGAAAACTTGTAGGAATCATCTA
Source organism: Ovis canadensis (assembly GCF_042477335.2). NCBI lineage: Eukaryota > Metazoa > Chordata > Mammalia > Artiodactyla > Bovidae > Ovis > Ovis canadensis. Next base: position 133,841,529 of record NC_091727.1, read on the forward strand.
AAGTATATGAAAACTTCTACTTTGTTTTCATATACTTCAAAGCACATATTTTTATAAGAGAGGTGTGACAACAGATAAGCAATATATTTAAGGATCACTGTCCTGAATTCAAGGAATCTTGATCTCTTGCATAGCTACTCACTTGGCACGTTACTCAAGATATTAAAAATACTGTCCAGAAACACCACCCCCCACCTCATCTGATCATTCTAATACGTTTAAAAATGTGGCTGTATTTCACCTGAGATCTGTGACTACTGACAGTTCTTTGTTTTGCCCCCATATTATTTTACTACATTTGCAGTAACAGATCCACAAATTAGGTGGATTTAAACATCAGAACTTTATTCTCTCCTAGTTCTCAAGGCTATAAGTCTGCAGAGCCATTCTGCCTCTAAAGGCTCCAGGGAAAACACTGCCTTCCCTCTTGCTAGCTTCTAGTGGTCGCCAGCAATCCTTGGCGTCCTTTGGCTTGCAGCTGCATCACCCCACTTTCTTCCATTTCTCTGCGTGTCCAGAAACACACTGGTATGTAAACATACCAGGCATGGACCATGGTAATCGAATACAACCTCATTTAACTTGATTACATCTGCAAAGACCCTGTTTTTGAGAAAAGTCACAATCTGAAGTTATGGGTGAACCTCAATTGTGGAGAAATATTGTCTAACCCAGTCCAGCCAAAGAATGCAGTCTCCTAGGGAAAAAAAAAAATCTGTTTCAACTTCCAGCCTTACTCATATCAATATCAGACTGATTTTTCTCTCTGACTTCAGCTTGAAATACTTTAAAAGGCATTAGTTACAAAATAAGAAGTCTTATTCCCAACCTCTGTGCTCATTTTTGAAAATTATAAATCTGTAACTTGTTACTTGCATTTTGTATAAATACAAGTTCTTAGAACTCAGAGGATTTTCAATAAAGAATCTTTCAGAACTTCTGTTCCTAAATATCTATGGTTCATATGATTGAGACACACTAAATGGTTTACAGGCCATTGAATTAATTATGTGTCACTCTTATCTGTGAAAATTATGGAAAAAACTTATTTTAGTATATGAAGAGAAGTTTGATAGAAATATCTGTCTGCATAGTACCACATAATCAGTTGGGAAACGTTCAATAAAACATTTCCTTTTCCCCTATCTCCAGTCTGAAATTTTTACTTTTCATTGGGATGCTTTGGTTTATATAATGCATTATAGTTCATCTCTCTATAATACTTTATATTTCATAATAGATGACAGTGTTTAATTTTATTTAATTTTAATATTTTTTTCCTTTGCTTCTTGATTGCTGGATTATATAGCCAGCATTCAATGTTTATTACTATCTTATGTTTCAGGGACTCCATGAAAAGACTGGTGCATTTACAGCTGTGAAAGTGATGAATGCTCGTAAGGTAATATTACATCCTGTCTGTATTCTGTTGCTTAGTAGATTGTTGTCTCAGGATAAACAGCTCAGAAAATATTGTATTTGTTTTTTGCATCACTGTTATATATAATTATATTAATTTGCATTTATTATATTTATAACTTTATATTTTCTATCACTAGTATATTATTTTTTATGGATTTATTACATTTACACATAAAAATTTTAATCACAGCAAAAGTCCTATATATTCTTGTATTTTACAAAAATGAAAAAGTCCATATTCCTGTCTATTTCTAGTTGATTATCTATTTCCAGGCATAGTAAACAGTAAATTTCCTCTAATATTGTATTACTCCTCTGTGTTTTATCATATTTCTTTCCCTCCCCAACAATTCCTTTTGAAAACTCAGGCCATTAGGTTTTCAGTGACAGGTAGAAGGAAAATAACTTGTCTGAGATGCACTTTTTTTTCCTGTATTTTTTAAGAGAGAGTCTAATTGGCAGTGTTCTGACTAACATTCATAAAGCTGTGTCATGGGTCATAATATATTGTCATAGATTATGCTAAGCCCTGATTTCTGTCATCTTTCTTTAGCATGAGTACCTCACTTTCTCAGGATAATATTAGCACGGGCATAACAAAGGTCAAGATATTTTCACTTCACTATAACCTAAAAAAAATTCTAAAATATCATATTTGAAAAAGTGTACATAGTCACTGAATTGTTATCAATGCCATAAACTGTTCTTTTCCAATTTGTGCAGGAAGTGAATTGCTGAAACTGTTTAAAGAGTTACATGTTTTTTGTTTCATCAGTAAATGTCAAATGAATGTTGAGGTGTTGTGGATTTATTTTACCCTGTAAACCATGACTTCCAAATAATCAGCTTGGTACTCTTTGAGTGAGACTCTCTAAAATACGTTTTCCCTTTTTCTCCACTTAATAGACTTTGACCCACATTTAATCTACGTTTTAGATACTCTGACTTGAAACAGTTAAAAATTATGTTCAGCCCATAGATAGTGTCAATTACCTTGTTTGTTAGAGGAAATAGCACTTTATAATCATCAAATTGTAATATTCCATAAATGGCAGTTAAATCTGTTACTATTAATTTTTTGCCAAGTTTCTATATATATATAAGAATCTGATTATTTTAATTAAAACTATTAGTATAAATTGAGAGAGGAATTATGTTACTCTTTCATTTAGTACTTAAGCACAAAGTACTCAAGAATAAATCATTTTCAGAGTGTACCAATGCATTTAATAAAGTTTTGTTCTTGGCTTTGCAGACCCCTTTACCTGAAATAGGAAGACGAGTGAGAGTGAATAAATATCAAAAGTCTGTCGGCTGGAGATACAGTGTGAGTACTGAAAGTCTTCATTAGCGTCCAAGCCATCTTTCCTTTAATTTTCAGCTTTAGACTAATCCCTTTGTATTGTATCATTATCCGTAGAAGGCCACCACTAAACTCTTCTTACCTAAAAGTGATATATATGTTTTCAATGTACTGACATAGATTCATTCATCATATTTGAACACTAGCATCTTTCGGAAAGTAGGGCCTAGAAGAAATGGTACCCTGAACAGGTAAGTGTTGACTGCAGATGAAGGACTAAGTAAATTCACAGCAGATATAGCCTACTAGCTGAATAATAAAAAAAGGGATGATGGGAACAAGAGTGAATTTTGTCTAAAATTGGCCTTATATGCTTAGTCACTCATTGTATCCGACTCTTTGCAACCCTATGGACTGTAGCCCACCAGGTTCCTCTGTCCATGAGATTCTTCAGACAAGAACACTGGAGGGGGTTGCCATGCCATTCTCCAGGGGTTCTTCCTGACCAAGGGATCAAACCCAGGTCTCCCACATTACAGGCAGAGTCCTTACCGACTGAGCCACCAGGGAAGTCTAAAATTGGCCTCGGCAAGGTTCTTTTCATACCTTTTACATGATATTCTGAACTGACTAGCTTTTCCCCATCGAGATTTTTAGAGACATTGCCATCATGTATGAGCCCAATGAAGACTACTCTTTTCGTGTGTGAGAGAACAGTCGTAGACAGCAAACCAACAGGCTGCCCAGCCTGAGTGTTCAGACATCTGGCATAGCACTTGAATACATGAGGGAGTAGGAAGGTGATTTCTACCTGAAACTTTTTAACAGCCTTGCAAAGCAGTCTCTATTACTCTGATAATTTGCTTGCTCTAGAGTAAGCTCTGGCAAAGGAAATTCTTTATCAGTAGATCTTGATGATCTAGATGTTAGTGATCTATCAAAATACTCTGGGGGCCTAAGTATAGAATTTTGCTCTAACAATATAACTGATATTTTTTTCTTGATTTTCTCCCCTGCAGTTAGCTATCTAGTATTCAAATATTTTCAACCTTTTGTATCTTAATAAATATGCTTCCAGACTCATTTAAAAATAAGCTTTTCCATTAATAATCACATCCAGAAGAACTTTCTAGTTATATTAAGAAGATATCGGTAAACAGTTTCATGATTAGTTTAAAAGTACTGGGCTCCTGTTTTGTTTACAGTGTTTCTTGGGAGACAAAGCATATCTAAACATAAAAGGTAATGCTTATGTTAATCAAGAAGCTGTGAAAGGTAAGGTATGAAAATTATAATTGTTTCAGTAATTCTGGTTTAATCAAATATTTGTGTTAATTCATTTGAAGATCATCTCCAAACTCTCTCTGAAGTCTTTCTACATAGGGAAAAACACTTAGATTTTAGAATTGGGTGAAATTGCAATGCAAGTTTTGGCATCCTGAGCTGCCTCTTCTTGACAAAAAGCAGGATATTCAGGCCACTCTGGGATCAACTGGCCTTGAGCCAGGAAATGCTATAGCATCATATTACCGGGATATATGTGAGAGTTTTAAATTACCCACTTGGCCTGATGGATATAATGTACTTATGTGTTTCTCACAAGCTCAACTTCCTGTTAATTGAGAATGGCAAACATACTAATGCTTTCCAAACATATCTGATCTTGGTTTATTGGTTTTGGGGGAGTTTACATTTATGTGGGAGACCCACTCTTAGAAGTTTTTTCTAGTGGGAAGCTTTGAGTTCTCTGATTATATATTTTAGTAAGAAAAATAATTGATCGGCCAGTTAGCATCTCTAAATCATCCTGAATCCTTTGGGGTAAGAAGTTTGTGACTTGCACACACATCTCATTAATCAGGGGTTTACAAAAATAGCAGTAGTGTGGAAGTCAAGAAACATGAGTTCCAATGCCAAGTCTACTGCTAAATAGCTAAGAAGTACTTGGAAAAACGGTTTTACCTCTCTAGTCGTCAGGTTTCTCATAGGTAAAATGGCACCAGAATAAGGCTTCCCTGGTGGCTCAGTGGGTAAAGCGTCTGCCTACAATGTGGGAGACCCGGGTTCGATCCCTGGGTTGGGAAGATCCCCTGGAGAAGGAAATGGCAACCCACTCCAGTACTCTTGCCTGGAAAATCCCATGGACTGAGAAGCCTGGTAGGCTACAGTCCATGGGGTCACAAAAAGTTGGACACGACTGAGCGACTTTCCCTATGGCGAGAATAAAAGTATAGTTAAATACAACTGCATAGTTGCCAGGAGTCCAGCTGTTCTCTTCCTGCTTGAGGACATGAGGTTTCTAACTCAGAAAGAAAAGGAAGTTCTTTGATATCAAACTACCAAACAAGTTGAAGGACTCAATCTGGCCTGTGCTTCTCTTTAACCTGTTCTTTGTGTTCTTATCCTCGCATTACCATCTCATTCTTGTTTATTGCAGGCTTTATGAGTTCATATTTCTCTCAGCAGAACCTTGGTGCCTTGCTAGAAACTGAGAGTACCCCTCTACATTTAGAATTGCTAGTTTCTAAGGTTTATTTCTATATGATGGCAAATATTGTTATCATTTCAAAGAATAACAACATCACAGGGAAGTAGAAAGTTTAAGGGTCCTATATGGCAAGAATGAAAGCCATGAGGATCAGCCTTTAGCTAAACAGCTTAAGGGTATGTGAAGGCAACTTATCAACCAAGCTTCCCTGGGAGGCTAGGGTGAAACTGGAACCTGAACTTATATATAATTCTCATGCTACAGGTGATTGTTTTAATTGTTCATGCTTTTATTACACAATAAATGCAAATCCTGTTGTTGGGGTTTCCAACTGGAGAAATAAGGCTCCATCCCCTCCTCCAAAGACATTCAGGTGTCTAGATTTGTTTTATAGTTGTTGAATCTTTATGAATAAATCCCCTGGAAAAATCCTAGAGAAATGCTAAAAAATGTTCTACAGATGTATTTTCCACTACCTCAAGATTGTCAAGTCAAGTTAATTGACGGAAATGCTGGGGATAACTAAAGATAGTTAGAGGTTCACCCATTAATTACTTTTAATGCCAGTGGGCCCTGTTCTAATTCATTGCCCAGAATAAGTCAAAGGTATCCTTTTTCACTGGATTTCAGAACAGGAGTTTAACTTTATCTTTAAAAGTCTTCTTTTCTTCACATACTACAAATATATCTCACTCTGTACAGTGAGAGTATTCCTGAAAAGGTTATATAAATTGAACTTTTATAGATGCTCTAGGAGAGCTTTTTTTATTTACAATGAAATGAAATTTATAGCTGCTAGGAATTCAGACCACTGGATTGATAGATAGCTTTATAACATATTTACCACTGTAGTGATTAGGAAAATAATAAATTTAAGCATATCTTTTAAAATTATAGGAACAATCAAACTAGAAAATTTAGAATTCAATTAGTCAAGGCAACGTGGTACAAGCATAAGGATAGGCATATAGATCAGTTCAGTTCAGTTCAGTCGCTCAGTTGTGTCTGACTCTTTGCAGCCCCATAAACTGCAGCACACCAGGCTTCCCTGTCCATCACCAATTCCAGGAGTCTACCCAAACTCATGTCCATTGAGTCAGTGATGCCATCCAACCATCTCATCCTCTGTCGTCCCCTTCTCCTCCTGCTCTCAATCCCAGCATCAGGAACTTTTCAGATGAGTCAGCTCTTCACATCAGGTGGCCAAAGTATTGGAGTTTCAGCTTCAACATCAGTCCTTCCAATGAACACTCAGGACTGATCTCCTTTAGGATGGACTGGTTGGATCTCCTTGCAGTCCAAGGGACTCTCAAGAGTCTTCTCCAACACCGCAGTTCAAAAGTATCAATTCTTCGGCACTCAGCTTTCTTTATAGTCCAATTCTCACATCCATACATGACTACTGGAAAAGCCATAGCCTTGACTAGACAGACCTTTGTTGAGTCTCTGCTTTTTAATATGCTGTCTAGGTTGGTCATAATTTTCCTTCAGAGTAAGCATCTTTTAATTTCATGGCTGCAGTTACCATCTGCAGTGATTTTGGAGCCCCCCCCCCAAAATGAAGTCAGCCACTGTTTCCACTGTTTCCCCATCTATTTGCCATCAAGTGATGGAACCAGATGCCATGATCTTCATTTTCTGAATGTTGAGCTTTAAGCCAACTTTTTCACTCTCCTCTTTCACTTGCATCAAGAGGCTCTTTAGTTCTTCTTCACTTTCTGCCATAAGGGTGGTGTCATCTGCATATCTGAGGTTATTGATATTTCTCCTGGCAGTCTTGACTCCATCCTGTGCTTCTTCCAGCCCAGTGTTTCTCATGATGTACTCTGCGTATAAGTTAAAGAAGCAGGATGACAATACACAGCCTTAATGTACTCCTTTTCCTATTTGGAACCAGTCTGTTGTTCCATGTCCAGTTCTAACTGTTGCTTCCTGACCTGCATACAGATTTCTCAAGAGGCTGGTCAGGTGGTCTGGTATTCCCATCTCTTTCAGAATTTTCCACAGTGTATTGTAATCCACATAGTCAAAGGCTTTGGCATAGTCAATAAAGCAGAAATAGATGTTTCTCTGGAACTCTCTTGCTTTTGCAATATAGATCAGTGAAATAGAATTATTTCCATATATATGTGGTCAACTAATTTTCAACATGAATGAAAACACGATTTATAGGGAAAGACTTGACTTTTCAACAAATAATGCTGAGGTAACTAGATGTCCACAGGTAAAAGAATGAAATTGGTCCCCTGCTTTCTATGCAAATTAACTCAAAATGGATAAAAAACATAAATATAAGAGCTAAAACTATAAAATGTTTGGAAGAAAAGATTGGAGTTGATTTGGTGACCTTGGATTTGACAAGAGATCCTTAGATATGACACCAAAAGTACAAACAACAAAACAAGAAATCGATAAATTGGACTTCATCAAAATTTAAAATTTTGTGTCTCAAAAGACACTATCATGAAAGTAAAATGACTGGCCACAGAATGGGGGAAAATAATTGCAAATCATATTTCTTATAAAGTACTTATATATAGAATATATAAATAAATCTTACAATTCAATAATAAAAAGACAAGTGACCAAACTTAAAAATTGGGGCAAAGATATTTTATTAGACACACCTCTGATGATCATAAAATATCTAGTAAGCCAATGAAAAGATCCTTAACTCCATCAGTCTTAAGGGAATTGCAAACCGAAACTACAATGAGATAATTACTTTACACCCACTATGATGTCATAATAATTAAAAAGAAAATAATGAGTGTGAAGTGAAGGCATAGAGAAATGAGAACCATCATTCATTTGGGAATGTAAAATGGTATAGCCACTATAGAAAACAGTTTGACATTTCATCAAAATGTTAAATATAGCATTACCATTTGACCCAACAATTTTACTCACAGGTATATACCAAAGGGAAATGAAAATATGCATCTACTCTAAAGTTGAAATGAATTTCATACTAGATAAAAGGTAGAAATAACTCTTTCAGTTGATGGATGGTAAATAAAAAAGAATGAAATACTGATATGTATTACAACATGGATGAACCCTGGGGGGGGGGAACAAACTAGTCATAAAAGTTTATATACTATATTATTTTCATTTCTATAAAATATTAAGGATAGATAAATCTATAGAGATAGAAAAAATGTGGTTGCTTGAAGCTGGGATGCGGTGGCAGAATTTGGGGGTGATAGCTAAAGAGTATGGGATTTCCTTTTGGGTTGACAAAAATGTTCTTATGGATGAGTAATTTTATTAATATACTAAAACCATTGAATTTTTCAGTTTAATTGGGTGATTCCATTTAGTGCAAACTTCATACAGTGGTCACTGCTGGTCCAAGGATCATACTTTAAGAACCATTGAATTAAAAGATACTCAATTGACCTTTATTTTCTCCCAAATTCCCAGTTAACCCCACATCTCCATTCTAAGAATTCTAGTTGAGATTTTATTATAATACATTGTTGTAGGGTATAAAGGGTTGCCATGCGATTCTCCTTCTTTGATCTACTATAGCTTAGGATACCATAGTCATTGAGTGGCATAGCTTAGGAATTTTACTATCCTTATTCTATAGGATGAAGAAGAGGATCTCAGGACTGAACTCAACCTTTTGAAGAAGTACTCTTTCCACAAGAACATTGTGTCCTTCTACGGTGCATTTTTCAAGCTGAGTCCCCCTGGCCAGAGGCATCAACTTTGGGTGTGTATTTAGTTACCTTGATCTTATTGCATAAGACTAAGTCTCAGTTAAGAACATATACTTTCATAAATGAGATGTCATTTTTGTGCACCTACAGAAGAACTTAAGTATGCAACTGCTCAAAGTAGTATGAAAAAAAAATGTCCTCTAATTTCTGGAAATGGGAGTGATAAAATATGGAAAAATAAATTAAGTGACTGGCAAGGGGTTCAGGGGTAAGATGTGAGAAGACTCAAATGAATACTGGGAATATCTAACATATTTCTTTTCAAATAGAGATTTGCTGCTTTTAACTTTATGTAGCTAATACATTTGCTTATAAATTAAAGATAAAGCTAAGGAGATTACCTGATGGATTTGGGCCCAATGACTGAATAATAAATATCTATTCTAAGTCACACTTGGGATGAGTATATGAGTGCAATTTAAGTGTTTGCTAAGTGCAATTATCTTTAAACATAATTCCTAGAAACTGTTTTTCTAAATGGTTAGTTGACTTATCCTTTTCTTAGGCTTCATGCCTATAGTATCATGAATTACAAATCAATGAGCTATAAATTTTAAAGGCTAACTGAAACCCATGCTACAGTTACCAGAATTGTTGCTGCCCTCTCCCATAGGAGACATAATCAAACCACAAGAAAATTAGCTTCAATCAAGTATATCTTTATTTAAAAAGGAATATTTAGAACATCATCATCTGGGGTCAGTGTACATTCTCTTGCATTTCTAGGCCAAGTTAAGAGTGGTATTTTTTAAATAATACCTGAGACTTTTCAGAATTTTTAAGAATCAAAGAAAGATTCTGTTACATTTTATATGTGAACTTTAGGAAGCAGGATAGTGGGCAATATAGGAAGGTTTCAACAAGGGATTGAATTGAAGCTGTGGTTCTCAAACTTTAACCAGAAACAGAATTTCATGGAGATCCTAATAAAACAAGTTGCTGGGCCCCACCCACAGAGTTATTAATTCAGTTAGTCTAGGGTAGGAAGTCCACAAATTTGCACTTTTTAAAAAGTTTACAAGTGATGTTGATGATACTCGTCTGGGTACCACATTTTGAGAACCCTCAAATTTAGAGATCTTCAGTTTAAACCTATTTTCTCCTAAATGTCCAGTTAACTAAATCATCTGTTCTCTGCCAGTGCCAGTTCAAATTTTGTTAAATACCACTGTGCATTTTTCATGGCTACTGTTTTTTTTTTTATTTTTAATTCCTTTTGGCAGGGGCATACAGCATTTGTCTTTAAATATATTTTTACAAGTTTTTTTTTTCTCTTGACAGTATGGCAGTCTACTTATTAGATATGTTTCTCAGTGCTCAATTAATTCAGTCATATAACATCTATTCATTCAAAAGCTATCTGTGTCCAGGCTTTCTCCTAGATGCTGAGGATACATTCATAAGCTGAATTTACATGGCTCTGGCCCACTGGAGCTTACAGTCTATTTGTGAAGACAAATATCAATTAAATCGTCACACAAATAAATGTATAATTGGTCAGAAGGGAAGTAACATGCTTTTGTGTGGGCAAATAACAAAGGAATCTAAGTTAGGGAAAGGAAAACTCTTCCTTGAAAAACTTTTTCTCACACTGATATCTGAAGGATAAATAGGCACTGCATGCAGAAGTTATTTGTGGAGGTGAGAGTTTTCCTGGGACCATTCACTTTCTTTCCTGTGTAAATCTGAACACATAGGAAGCAAATAACAAAATAATTACCATTTATAACGTAGAGCCATGCACTGTGCATACAAATTCGGGAAAATGAGAATGTTTTACATTCTTTTCATAGTAGAACTCTTCTGACTCAGGTAATACTGGCAAGATTTTCCAGTGTTCACCTTAGTGAATGACTTTAATTCATGTTTGCCATGGTTCAAAATGAGCCCCTTTTCTTCTATTACCACAGTGTATATGTTGTAACCATTTGATGTAGTAGACATGAAAATTAACCTTTTTGTGCTTTATCTGTACTATCTGGTTTGTTAGGCTGCTTTTCTTATCTTCGTTTATTGGAATAGTGTACTCAGGGAAAAGACCCTGTGTTATATCAGTTGTGAACAAATATAAAATAAGGAAGTAATTTTCTGAAAGGAAAATCTTAGCATTCCAAAAGGAAATAAGGTATACCTTTTAAATATTCATGATTTGGGGCCTATCCTTTTACTTCCTTTCATCTATGGCGATAATTATCTTACCTATAGTTTTTCTAAAAAGGCATGTCTTGTTCTACTGACAAAGTAGTATTAACATTTGACATTGGCACTAGTGCATAAACCTGCACTTAAAGAAAAGTTTGTGAAATTGATTATAATAGGCAGATTCTCCTTCACATCGGTCAGTCCTCTAGTTAGCTAATATATGAAAGCAAATTTGCTAGTAAGGCTCCTGATACATTAGTGGCAAAAACAAATTTCCTGAAAAAATTGCATTTGTTAATAAAGTAAAATTTAAATCAGACACTGTCAGAATATTAGCCTTAAAATAGACTTTCCTTAGCAGTTTATTTGGAAAAAGATTGCCCTACAGTAATGGAACTGACAGTTTCCCCCTTCAGGTTGTATGTTGCTAGTATCTTGGGGAAAATATTCTAAAACTTGAAAATAAAACAACAGTAAAAACAAATCTAGTCAATGCTTAAGTGTAAATTGTTTCGAGATACCCTCCATATCCTGTTTTTCCACCCGCAAACTATTCCCTCAACTGTCTTTTTTGTGCTACTCCAGTCATCACTCAGGCTTAGCCCTGTGCAGGCTTCTTTCTAAAGGCATGTGCTCGTTCTGTTTTCAATAAGCTGAATGTTCTTCTTTCTGAGCATATCCAAACACAACCTATCCTTCAAGGCTTAGCTCAAATCCCACCTCCAGGGTTTAAAAATCCCTGGTGTGGTACCTCCTTTCTCTCCCTCCAGAGATCTTTGGATTTTTTTTTTCAGTTCTTTCTAATTCTACTAGCTTCCGACCAGACAATTGAGCCAGTCTTTGCAATATCTTAATGTCTACACATAACATATACATGTAAGCCATATGAACTAAAACTCTCCAGATATTTTCAGAGAACTACTTTCTAAGTCTTGGTACTTTCTTTGCTGGCTTCCCTGCAGATGGTGATGGAGTTATGTGCAGCAGGCTCAGTCACTGATGTAGTGAGAATGACCAGAAATCAGAGTTTGAAGGAAGATTGGATTGCCTATATCTGCCGAGAAATCCTCCAGGTGAGCATTCATATAGTCATTTGCCCCTGACCTTGAAAAAACCCGGGGGTAATATATACAGTGTGTCTTATACTTGCTCATATAGGATGGTTTAAAAATTCTAAACTTCTGGATCAGGATACTGAAAAAAAAACAAAAGGCTTTAGAGAAAGCAGCTTTGATGTAATGTCATTCCAAATCATGGCTTTTAATGGCTCTTTCAGAGTCAGACTACAGTGTTTGGTGGGTCATGGGTATAATAACTTAGAGTGTTAAGCTGTTGTGATTTTTAGAGTTCTTTTTTTTTTTTAAAGTATAGCACTATCATTGGAGATTAAGATAGGCTGAGAAATCCGTGTTTTACTCAATGGCTCCAAATCATCTACAACTCTTTTGCAGACAGATATCCTCTCTGAATACAATGTCTTAACTTTTAAAACATTCCTTATTTTGAACACCAAATTGGATGAAAATGACAGTCTTCTTGATCTACCAAACTCAAATTTTTCTTTGTGTCTTAAGTGCTTAGAGTCACCCAAGAAGGATGTTAACAGAACTGAACAGCATCGCTGATAAAATATTAGAATGCTGTCTTAACTGGATTCACTCATGGTAATAGTGTACATAGTTAAGAGTGCAAATTCTGGACTGAGTTTAAATTCTGGTTCATCATGTATTAGCTGTGTGTCCCTGAGTCAATTACTTAATTTCTTCAAATCTCATTTTCCTCACCTGTAATTTGGGGTGGAATTAGCATCTTCCTTAAAAGGTTGCTGTAAGGATTTAAGAGTTGACTTCATGTAAAGTGCTTAGCACAGTGCTTGGCAAAGAATAAGGACTCAATTGATATTAGTTGTTTTTACTGTTATTTCTATTATTAATCTCCTGTTAGTATGTAGAGCAATCTTACTGAAACCAGGGCATGGTTAGTTTTAGTGGTGAATGGTCTGGAGACAGCATGGTAAACCAATACAAATGACAAGTACTTTAAAGTGAATTTCCATATTCCTCCAAATTCTCAGCCTTACAAGGTTGACTTGAAAATATTTTGGACTAAACAAATGGTTGGATAAGTAGAGTAAAACAATGGCTGAGCTACAATAGTTCAGATATCCAGGCCTTTAGTCATGTGGTTAGTTGGAAAAATGGAGACTAGAAAGGAAGGTAAATGGCCCAATATATACAAGTATTAATTTTTGGTGTTCTTTCTCTTTCATGGGTGTCCTGATTTATTTTCCTTTCCTTATAGTTGAAAGTACTATTTCTGGGAACTGGTTGTAGTAATTCCAGCCTAAAGAAGAATTTTGTCTGAAAAATGCAAATCTGGGCCATTTTTCTTACCACAAGTCTTTCCAAAAATGCTAAAAACAGTACCAGAAAAAGAGAAAAACTATATATTGACCTTGCTTTTTTATATAAATATATATATGTATGTATATGCAGGGCTTAGCTCATCTTCATTCACACCGTGTAATTCACCGGGACATCAAAGGTCAAAATGTGCTACTGACTCATAATGCTGAAGTAAAACTAGGTAAGTTTATTCTTGTAATACTTTAAATGAACCCCAAAATATCTTAACAGAGAAAAATCCTTTAAGATTACTGTTTTCTCTCATGTCACTAATATCCCCCTCTACTTATTTACACTATGTTGTCCCTGCCTGCAAAATAAATCAAAATTTGAAAATTTGTTTGGGAAAGGATGTGGGACAAGAGAAAGATGCACCTAACTGTTTCTCATAAATAATTTGAGAACAACAGTTTTGAAATGGGAGTTTTACATTTTGGTCATTGCTTTATCTTCTGTTGGGCTTACCAGGCAGCTCAGTGGTAAAGATTCCGCCTGCCAATACAGGAGATACAAGTGATGCGAGTTTGAGCCCTGGGGTCAGGGAAATCCCCTGGAGGAGGGCATAGCAACCCACTCCAGTACTCTTGGTGGGATCTGCTATTATATTTATTTCAACAATTTAATTGAGTGTTTACCATGTGCAAGTAGTGTGTCATGAACAAGGATTAAACAAAAAGACAATTCTTCCACATTACAGAGCCATATTTTCCAAAGAATATCTAAGAACTTTTAAATTTACTTAAGCACAAATCGCTTCATTGGAATTTTCCCTCAAATATTTAAAGAACTGATATAAGTTAGAAATGATGCTCCAGTAATATCCAAATCAAATTCAGAATTAGAAATCTAGAATCCAGAGTTTCTAGCTTTCAGTTCCAGGGTTCAGAATGGTATAATTAATTGAAAATAATTATTATATTGTCTCACAGGCACACAGGGAACAATATGTTGTGCTCTTTAATGTTTAAAGTTGTTGGTGGATTTCTAAATAATATCATATAAATAATGTCAGCACTATTTAATGGCAGATGACCTCATTGATATAGAACATAAAATCACTGGCATCAAATCCTGTATTTAATCATATCAATTCTTTCCTACCATATTTGTGTGTGTGTGTGTGTGTGTGTGTGTGTGTGTGTGTTTATTAGTCACTCAGCTGTGTCCAACTCTTCGCAACCCCATGGAGTATAGCCCACCAGGCTCCTCTGTCCTTGGGATTCTCTAGGCAAGAATGCTGGAAAAGGTTGCCATTTCCTTCTCCAGGGGATTTGCCTGACCCAAGGATCAAACCCAGGTCTTCTGCATTGCAGGCGGACTCTTTACCGTCTGAGCCACCAGGGGCTTCCCTACCATATCTCTAGCATGATCTTAAGATCATTCCCATTTTTCCTGCCAAATAAATATAACCAGAATAGAGTTTTTGTTCCTTCACTAAGAATGCTTTTCGCTGAATATTTGTGGAAGAAGCATGTGGTAATAATTGTTCCTGCAGTAAATGAAAAGTAATTTGAAGTAAATGTATTGTTCTTTTGTGTCTAAAAGCTAAAAAGCTAGAAACAGAATTTTAAGACACTGTGTTAAAATACACAAGGGTCATTTGGATCTCACAGTGAAATGTGCAGCATGGATATAGTATGTCACACAGCTACATTCTGTGTTCACATGTGGCAGTGTTCCCATATATTTGGGTCAAGTTGCTAGCCAACCCTATCATCTGCATCACAGAAGAGAAATTGTAAGTAAGCGAAAAGCCTCTGAAAAAGCTGTCACAAAGTCCCTGCACTAAAGATCATGTACTTGACTCTGTAGGAGAGACCTTTTAGCACTGGATTAAAATTGTTCAGGCTTCTTATCTCTATATAACCCTTAGACATTGGTTTCTAGATTTCTTAGATCCCACAATATTTTTAAATGACAGGTTAGAAGGAGAAGGTTGAAGAAGCAAAACCCAAAGGGAGTAACAGAAAGGAGAGAGACTGGTCAGTGACTATATTGCAGTCGCAACTGATCAATAACCCTCATATTCTGGTCCCTAAGTCAGTAAGGAAAAATGAATGATGCCACTGGTGGGATCTCATCCCTACTTTTAATTTCAGCTTTTCTTTTTTTCCCTTTTCTTCCATTTATCACTCTTTTCTTCCAGTCTTTGCTCATTTCCTTTTCTTCTTTGAATGTCATATATAAGCTTATGGCCTTCATAGATATTTCTTGGCCCTTAAAGTTGGCCCTCAGGGGTGGTGAGAATGCTGAACTCTGATGTAACCTATTCTCAAAAAAAAAAAAAGTATCTAGATAATGAGACTGTGCAACACCCAGTGATTTTCATGTATTATGGACATTGTGTTGACATTGTCTTTATTAGTCCTTCCTTTAACACTGCCTTAAACTCTTAACTTTTTAATTTTTCTTTTCTTTTCCTAAGTTCTTTAAACTACTTTTCAGTCAGGGTTGTTAGCCATCCTCTAGATTCCTGGAAACCATTCTAAATTAGAAAATCTACTTCATTTTTCATCCATGTTTTATTTTTTCTGGACTAAATAACCCCAGTCTACTTTAGCCTTTTTTTCTGTCTGTTTCTGAGGATACCATACTAAATATTTTCATATAATATATCCCACAGATGAATAGAAGACTGAGCTTTAATAGTCTAAGCTGAGATATGGATACCACACTAAATATTTGCATCTGATTCAGAAGATCTGTAGAAGAACTTAAACTAAATTTTAGCATAAATTTATTTTTCTTTATTAGTGTAGTAGGACTTTCTAACATCATGAGTGAGACTTCCTAATAAAGTGCTAATAAGTTTTTGATTTCTTAGATGCTGCTTATAGTGCTGGTCTTCTTCCAGCTTGGTGGCAGGTCCAAACACTACATATGTTATCACTTCAGAGGTTTAGGGTATACTGATGGAACTTTATTTTTAATATTCATGGTAAACATTCAGCCAAACCTACTGTAGATTTATAATAGCACTGCTGAATCTCTTTCCAACATAAATACCAGCAAAAGCCTATTTCCCAGTGTTCCTGGAGTAGACTTCATGGTAAAGTTTGCTGGGCTGGAATGAAAATCTGTTATCCATTGTGGCTTTTGTATTGGCTTTCCAAGTTAAAGCAATAACTTATTGAGCTTTTTGTTACTCATTAATTATTTTGACAAATGAATTTTGCAGTGGATTTTGGAGTGAGTGCCCAGGTGAGCAGAATTAATGGGAGGAGAAATAGCTTCATTGGGACACCATACTGGATGGCACCTGAAGTGATTGACTGTGATGAGGACCCCAGACGCTCCTATGATTACAGAGTAAGTGTAAGGATTCAGATAGTAGGAGACAAAATTTGTAAAGGACTTTTGACTTTTTATTTTAAATTATGAAATAAAAGAATAAAAACCACTACTTAAATAGGAAGTACTAGCCACTATTGCTATATGTGGTTTGATGATGTGTGTAAAAATAATATTTTCTAAGAATGTAGGCAAAGTAGACCATTGGGAGTTATCCATATTTGAGGAAGAATGTCTAGTTCATCTTGCTTACAACTTCTTGGTAAAGAATATTATATTATGTGGCTTTATATGGAAATTTAACTTCCAGGGACAGAGTGCTTTATACACTTAAAACTGAATAAATGTAAAGCCAATTATTAATCCCCACAGTAACTTAGCTCCAAAGAGAAAAAAAATAATAATTTGATTACTCAGGGTAATGGAGAAAGTCCTTGGCATGGTTCAGCTCCAAACCACAGAAAATCAGTGGAATAGACAAATTAAGTAACAATTTATGCTATTTATTAAAATTTCCACTGAAGCTGCAATTTGGACAATATACATCTATGTACACATTTTTAAAAGTTGGTATGGAAAGAAAACACCCCATTTGCTATAGACTGGAAAAACCGCACTCACTCTCCACATCATAACTCATCCAAACAATTCATTGTGGTTTCGTTGTGTGGAACCTAGGACTCAATACTCAAAGTTGATTAATTCAAATTTCATCTCTTTTCCTTTTCCCTTAAATGCCCTCTGCTTGATTTGCAAGCAGATCTGTTGAGAGCCAGTGCTATTAGGAGCTATGGAGACAGTGGAAGTATAATGCTCTTTAAGTGACTTGCTGTAACAATAATGCTTTATAGCTGTACAGTTTTTGGCAGTCTTCCAAGGACTTTCACCCATATTAATTATACATTTTACATTTTCAGTCCCACATAACTTAAAGAATACTTAAACTTATATCATCACAACTCTTTGAAGCTAAGACATCTATAAGCAGGTATTTTAATAATTCAGTTAACTTGTTTAGGAGTCATTACGCCAAACGGTGCACTTCTAGCCCTGTGCCCTTTCTGCATTCTAAAAAACAAAGTACAGTTAACAGTAGTGAAGATCATTTCCTAGAGCCTCCTAAAATGTATAATTTTCTAGAATTATCATTCTGTTCTCAGTTTCCTGTATTCAAGGAACTCCTGAAAGTGCTTATGTATATAGTATTTCATTTCATATTTATGCTAGTTCTATAACATGGGTCCTATTATTATCATCTCTATTTTGAGAGTGAAAAAAAGAAAGTGTTAGTCACTCAGTCATGTGTGACTCTTTGCGACCCCATGGACTGTAGCCCGCCAGGCTCCTCTGTCCATGGAATTCTCTAGGTAAGAATACTTGAGTAAGTAGCCATTCCCTTCTCCAGGGGGTCTTCCTGACCCAGGGATCAAACCCATGTCGCCTGTGTTTCCTGTATTGCAGGCAGGTTCCTTACCATCTGAGCCACCAGGGAAGCCCTAATTTACATAGGGTAAAATTGAGGTACAAAGTGTTAAATCTTTTACCTAAGATCTGACTTCTTTAGAGCTAGTAGTATGTGATTGGACTTCTTTACAACAAATCCCTTTTGCTATTTCAGTTAAGGTGACAATAGCAATACATCCAAGATGAATTTTCCTTTCACTGAATCCCCACCCATATCAACTTGTGTAGTACAGTACTGGCTGGTCATAGGGTCAGATAACGTCTTCCTATAACATCAGTCTATAATGAAGAAAACCCATAAAATGGCTGTGGCATTGGTACCTCCCCTCAGCCAAAGATTGTTTAGAGATTCTAAATACTATCTGTTTCCCACTTTTAAGTGACTTTTTTTTTTTTTTTGGTCATCTTTTCCTTTGCAGAGTGATGTGTGGTCTGTGGGAATCACTGCTATTGAAATGGCCGAAGGGGCTCCTCGTGAGTAATAATATTTGATGTTGGTTAAAAGTTATGGAAACATGCTGTACAAATCTGCCACTTGTACCAGTCAGCTTGTACTGATCACACAGGTGCCACACCATGTGCCAAACTGTAAATGATGGTCTTCCCCAGTTATGAAATGCCATAGTCAGAATGGCCAGATATGTCTGTAAGAGTTTTTATTCTTCTCTGTTAAGATATCTTATTTTAGGCTGATTGAGTATTGACTCAATTTAGCCTCAGTAACATTTGGTCATGATAGTAATAACCAAACAGAATCTAAAGGTGTTCCAGTACATATTCACTGATGAAATATTTAGGTTCCTGAACAGTTACACTTATATACTTCAGACTGTGCCAGTTAAGAAAATCCACCAGTAGTTCCTTTTAATTGAGCCAATCCTCAGCAATATTGAGAAGGAAGCTTTTTTCCCCACTTTGGAGTCAGTCCAGCTATCATTGGTGCCTTCCGTGCTCCCACCAGCCACTCCATTGCCCCTCATTGTTCAGTAAGCTCCATTTTCTCATGTTCCCCCTCCCTCTCTTCATTGAAGTAACCTGTCAGCAGTCTGTTCTCTCAGGTTACTACTGCTTTCTGGTAGGAAAGTAAAAGTGGAATGTGAACTTGAGTGTAAATGATTCATAACCAGCAAATGTATAATCCCATAAACAGGGCATATTTGCTGTTCTCAATACCTAAATCCAAGAATGTAAGTGATAAACACATTCATAGTATTGATGAGAAGTGAGAGAAATGCCTGAAGTGTGTATGTCAGGGGGCAGGGCTTGCAACTGCCCTGCTTTTCCCTCTCCAAGCAGATCCTGTAGGTTCCCATGTGCCTATGTGCTTCATCTGTACAATATCTACTATTTTAGCACTGTGTTTCATGGCTAATGGGAGTAATTTCAAGGAGTAGAAATAGTGGTATTATAATTGTTAAGAATCTCTGGTGTCCCTTGGAATATCAAGAATTTCTGGTGTCCCTTGGAATATGACATATCACAGAATGGGCATGGGTTAAAGCTAGGTCAGGTATGGAGATCAGGTCACTGCACCTTCTATTAATTTATATAAAGCTTGACCTTTGAACAATGGCCTTTATATTATTCTAATGAAATTACCCTGGGGACTTTCTTTATACTACTATGAGAGGCCAATTTGGCACTGGAGATTATTTTTTTTTAAGATATATTTTGGGAGAGGAAGGATTCCTCTAAAGAGTTATTAATATCAAATTGTCCTCACATGAATGACACACTTTTAGTATTAGGTGAAATTTACACTATGGCTCTCCTTTGGGGAATTATTGCACTGCCAGTTTTCTTTAATCAAAACACAAGAGGAAATAAGTAAAGTGAGACACATATTTAAATACTTATTGAAAAGCCCAGAATTCCCAAGCCAATGAGGTAATGAATTTATATACCACATATTGGAATAGGCTTTTCTTTGTATGGTTGTGTTTCTGAAAAAGAGAATGAAAGTCTAGTAATTTTGCACAGAATTGAGGTGCCGGATAGTTAAAATCTTCCTTATAATATCAATAGCTAATATTTATTAAGTGCTTACTCTGTGCCAGACACTTTTATAAGTGTGTTGCCATTTAATCCTCATAGCAACTCTTTGAAGGAATTCTTGATATATTTCCTGTTTTTAAGATGAAATAACCAAAGCACAGAGAGGTAAGTAATTTGCCCAAGGTCACAAAGGTAGAATTAGGATTTGAACACAGATGATCTAATCTAGAGGGTGTGTTCTTAATAGTTGTGTGTGCGTGTTAAGTCACTTCAGTCGTGTCTGATTCTTTGCAACACTATGGACTGTAGCCCAACAGGGTCCTCTGTCCATGAGAATTCTCCAGGCAAGAATACTTGAGTGGGTTGCCATGCCCTCATCTAGGAGATGTTCCAGACCCAGGGATCGAACCCATGTCTCTTATGTCTCCTGCATTGGCAGGCGGGTTCTTTACCACTAGTGCCACCTAGGAGGCCCTTTCTTAATAGTTACGTTGTATCTACTTCTTTTCCTAGGACTGTTAGCTTCCAAACCAGATTATTCTCATCTTTTTAGACTACTAAATCATTGTTTGCATATTCTTGTGCATAGTTACTAGTATGGTTGACTTTTCAGCCTATAATTACATATTACAGTTTTACAACTGGGGAGGATACCGGCATTACACAAGCACAGAAGAGTACTTGACTCCACCTGTATTTTTGGCTTCTCTAGATATAAATCATCAATCGCACATTTCAAAAATTTAACCTAGTGTAATTGATTATTATTTGTCCCACTTGGAAATAGTGAAGCTTTAGTATCTTATATAATGGACAGCTTGTATTAAAGTCAGCTTTTCCTCTAACTACCTTCTTTCATGTCTATTCTTCAGTGTCTATTCAATATGATATGTGAAAGAACACTGAGAATCCCCTCTGGAATTAGGAGTTTGTTCTGTAGTTACCTTTCTTACTTATTCTAAACTTATCTATTTTCCTTTGCAGCCCTGTGTAACCTTCAACCTTTGGAAGCCTTATTTGTTATTTTGCGTGAATCTGCTCCCAAAGTCAAATCCAGTGGATGGTAAAGATGAATGACTTAATCTCTTAAACACATTAACGATATTTTTATATAGCAAAGAAGTTTTAATTCATTTGATCAGTCCTGTTTCCACATCCTTATTGGACAATATTTCCTAAAAACGGATACCTTGAGGAGTCTGAATGAGTACTATTCATTAAGAGCTAGCTAGCCAAATAGAAATAATACTCTCCATGGTAGATTATCATGACAGTACTGTCCTGGCATTAGTGATGTATTCAGTTTTATTTCCTGTAATGGGCTGGGCCAATGGAAGCCTTTTGTGAAGTTTCTCACTGAGCTTACATAGGCAGTCAGTGATTGTGATGTATAGCCCAGACATTTGACCCATAAAACTAAACATCCATAGAACCTAAAGAGGACTTGTTCTCTCAGAGTGCTACAGCCCAACTAAACTTAAAAATCTTTCTTCCTGAAGTTTTTGGAACTAGTAAGTGAAGTTCTTGCTTATTCTCAGTATGTATTACTTGCCCTAGTAAAAGTGGTTACTATGATTCAGTTGCTGACATTCTTCCTTGTGATTAAATTTAACCCTTCCCACAGATTCAGGCTTTCTGGTCACATCTGTTTCCATGGGCCATTTTATAAGATTAATCAGTCCTGGTGACATTAACACCCTTTTCTGGATCATTACACGGACAGCTTTAGAGCTCAAAGTGCACATAGTCAAGCAAAACACTCAGGCTTCAAAATATGACTACTGTGGGATGACCAGTCTGGTCTCATGGTCTGCATAAATCATATCAACCACTTAATTGCCATCCCACCACTCGCCTTTTTTGCCACGCACATTCTTCTGAACTCACTGAAGTTTCTACTATTATTTGGGTAGAAAATATCATTGACTCCAGCCTCTTCTGAGGCTTGAAAGGCATTGCTGTGTAATGTACATTGTCAAGCTATAGGATATCTGGTTATTGAAAAGACTATTACAGCTAAGACAACTCTCTCCAAAAATATGACCTTCAGAGTGGCATGTGGGTGGAGGTGGGAGGTGTGGAATACCTGAGAATGCTCTTTTACCTCTTTGATTCATTTCTTTTAGGTCCCGCAAGTTCCATGATTTCATGGAAAAGTGCATGATCAAAAATTTCCTATTTCGTCCTACTTCTGCAAACATGCTTCATCACCCATTTGTTCGGAATATAAAAAATGAAGGACATGTTGTTGAGTCATTAAAGAAGCATCTTACTGGAATCATTAAAAAGAGACAGAAAAAAGGTAGGATATGTAACTCTTTATTTTACTGGAATAAATATTCAAATGAGAGAAATTTTTCTTATTTTTTTAGGAAAAATAATATTTAAGAATTAAGTTGAAATTAAAGTCTGAGACCTTTTGACATTTAGCTTTTCCATAAATATGCCATGTGCATTTAATTCATTATTTCTTACCTGATCATATATATACATATACATACACACATAAGATTATAAATTTTTGCTAGTTCAACTAGCATGCGTTCATATTTACAAAGGCCTTTGAAAGCCTCAAGAAGAATTTTATGATGTGCTAATTTTATTTTAAGAAAACTAACTGGAGAAATAAACACAAGATAATGAAATCTGTATCTTATTGTTCTTTCTCATTGTTAACTCCAATTAGATAAATGGATTTATAATTAATCACTTATTGACTGCTACTTTTGATGCAGTATCAGTGAACTGCACATAGTTGGT
The DNA here is from genome assembly GCF_042477335.2 of Ovis canadensis. Taxonomy (NCBI): domain Eukaryota; kingdom Metazoa; phylum Chordata; class Mammalia; order Artiodactyla; family Bovidae; genus Ovis; species Ovis canadensis. The sequence continues at coordinate 133,864,527 of NC_091727.1, forward strand.
TTTATGTATTAATCTCCAACTTTAAGATGTCATTAACAAAGCACAATTTATGCAAATAAAATTAAGCTTCTAGATATTAATGCCAAAAATGACAGGATGGTTATTCATCAAATCCAGAGGAAACTACTTAGAAAGTTCCAACTTTATAGGTTATATGGCATATTTTGCATTTAGTTTAGGGCACCATATGCAGAGTTGAGTGATAATGGAATGGAAAGTGGGGAGCCTGAAAAAGATAGCAGGCATTCTCAGATGCACTATAGGATTGACTGCAGCCAATCTTCTTCCATCTACATAACTATACGTATCTTATTTTTGAGTGAGAAGCAGAAGGAATTAATGTATTTAACCATGGTAGAGAATTTATTGGACCAGCATCATCGTAAAAGTCAACCAATCTCAGAATGGGTACATCTAGTTGAGAATTCACTAATTTCCAGAGTTGCAAAATTTCCAAAATGTAATCTGCAGGAAAAGCCACATTTATATAGAAATTGATGGATGATGTCAATATAGTTGTCCTAAACTTTTTAATATAGGAAATTGAAAAGAAAACTCTTGTCTATAAGTGTCTGTATTTCACTGCAGCACAGGTGACAGGAAAGATACCAAACATTTTCACTGTGTTAGTTGTGAAAAACAGAATTTAGATTTTTGCCTTCTCATTGAAAGGGCCAAAGATCCTGATCCTCATTTTCAAGATCCTCATTAAAAGGACCAAAGATAGGTGTGGGCCCAAACCATAAAGTCCTTCCATCCATAGTACATACCTGTAAGCCATGCTCACCAACCATCTGGAGTTTCTCTTTGTCCCTTTGTCCCTTTACCTTTTTCAATTTTTTCTCTTTAGAATTGCAGCAATCAGATTGCTATTTTTTTTTCCTATACAGAGAGAAATTAGTCTCTGTAGAATAACTGTGCTACAAAAGGAGGCCTAGGAAGAAGGATATTGTCTACACCACCAGTAGATGTGATGTGAAGGGTTACAGCCCTCTTGTTCTTGTAAATTCACTCAGCATCCTGAGCAGTAAAGGGTGCAAATTGACTAAGGTGGATTTATTAATTTCTGTTGATTATTATGCATTATTTTTTTTCTATTTCATAAAAGGAATACCTCTGATCTTTGAAAGAGAAGAAGCTATTAAGGAGCAGTATACCATGAGAAGATTCAGGTGCGTTAGATAACTTACATATATAATTTGATGTTAGCAGTTCATGTAAGACAGTTGATCCCATATTGTTGTGTTTAACTCAGAGAAACTTAATCCTTTCTGATAAAATAAAACAGATCTCTATATTCAAGAGATATTTGAATGGAAATGTTCAGGAAAAAATTTTATTACTACTCAAAGAGTCCTTAATTTCTGATGATAGAATGATCAACTAGATTATCAGGCCATTAATATTAAATATATTGCTAATGTAAAGACTTTCAGACATTACAGGAATGATTCAAAAAAGATATAGTGGAAGTATCTTTATTGCAGAAAAATGTTCATCTTTTAAAAATAAAAGCATCTTCCCTGAATGACATCACTCTACTGACAACACTAATTGTATGGCAACCGTTTGTACTTTTATTTCTAGGGGACCTTCTTGTACTCATGAGCTTCTGAGACTGCCTACCAGCAGTAGATGCAGGCCACTTAGAGTCCTGCATGGAGAACCCTCTCAACCAAGATGGTTACCTGACCGAGAAGAGCCACAGGTTCAGGCCCTTCAGCATCTCCAGGGAGCTGCCAGGGTGTTCATGCCACTACAGGCTCAGAACGGTACACCTAGGCCTCTACAGGGGCAAGCCCAGGCACCTCAGCAAGTACAAGGGGCTGCACGGATGTTCATGCCACTACAGGCTCAGGTGAAGGCTAAGGCATCTATGCCCCTTCAGATGCAGATGAAGGCACCTCCACGACCACAGAGGGCAGCCTGCATGTTTATGCCACTACAGGCTCAGGTGAAGGCCCCTAGGCCTCAACAGGTACAGGCCCAGGTATCCAAAAAGCAGCAGGCTCAGGGCCAACCCCAGGCATCAGGAGAGCCCCAGGATCTGGATCAGGTACCAGAGGAATTTCAGAGGCAAGATCGGGTGCCTGAACAACAGCAAAGACACGGCCGGGTCCCTGAACAACACCAGAGGCAGAATCACATACCTGAACAGCCGCTGCAGCCGAATGGGGCACCCGAACAGCCAGAGGTACAGGAACAGGCTGCAGAGCCTATACAGGCAGAGGTGGAGGCAGAGGAGCCCGAGTCATTACGAGTCCATGCCCAAGTGTTCCTGCCCCTACTGTCACAGAACCACCACGTGCTGTTGCCGCTCCATTTGGATACTCAGGTGCTCGTTCCAGTAGAGGGGCAACTCGAATGGTCACCTCGAGCACAAGCCTGGGCTCTAGACCCCACACAGGCAGTTGGCTCAGTTCAAGCACTCATAGAGGGCCTATCAAGAGACTTACTTCGAGCACCAAACGCACATAACTCAAAGCCGCTTGGTCCACTGCAAATCCTGATGGAAAACCTGGCATCAGACATGTTTTACTCTCAACCAGAACAACCACGGAAGAAAAAATCAAAAGTTTCTAGTCTAAGGCAGGCACTGGCAAAAAGACTATCACCGAAGAGGTTTCGGGCAAAGCTGTCACGGAGACCTGAAGTGTTTGAGCTCTCAGATTTAGAAGCCCATAGGCAAAGGCGCCAATGCAGATGGGAGGATATCTTTAATCAGCATGAGGAAGAACTGAGACAAGTTGCAAATGTAAGGGTTTTTGATATTTTTCCTAAGTCAAATATGCAGAGAAAATATGCTAGTTCATACTGAGGTGATCCCTCTGTAAAAGCAAATGAAATAAATGTTCATTGTGTCTCAGAGAAGATTAAATAATTTGGGTTTCAAGTAAATTATCCTGATATTTCCAAATAATTGTGACTAAATTTGAGAAAGAAAGATTTGTTTGAATGATCCAGTTATTTGCTTAATATCTCTTTAGTGATAGAGCTTTCATTATTACCTGATTTTCTACCTATTATTTCCTTAACCAACATCATATACACATTTAAAGGTACTATTTTGGATTTTTAAAAATTACTTTCATGGGTCAAAATTAAAAATATAACTCATTAAAATAAACACAAAAATTCAGTTTTGTTCCTCTAATCTCTAAGTACGTTTATTTTGCTCTTTCCTCCCATAGAATGCTAAACATCCTGTTTAAGAGAATTGCACTAGTTTTTGTACTTTAGGATGTTAAAGGTTAAACATTTTGTACATGCTTACCATAAGTATGACTTGTCTCACTTATTTTCCACCCATTTTACATCAATGAAGTACCTGCATAGAACATGGCACAAGTTACAAATTCAAGTTAATAAAACTTCATTCTTCAAAATTCCCTAATATAAATAGATATATAGATAATTTGGCTGGAGTTGGTGGATTCAATCTGGCAAATCTAATCTGTTAGTGAAGGGTTTGTGGGCTTCATAAGCAAATTAAAGAGGTCAAAAATACCAGGAGAGCAGTCGTTTTCTTATACTTCACAGTATCTGTTTATATAAAAGGAATCATTGTGAAGATCCTAAATTAAACCCTGCTATCAACATCCACTTATCTAATAATAATGAATGTAGTTATTACAAATCAGCCTTGTCTGAATGTCTCAATAAGGGAGTGTTTGGTTTGTGGCCATTGTGTTAATTGAGCAAATGCTGTTTCCCAGACATGTTTAACATGAGAAAAGGTAAAAGCAACAAGAGAAGCAAGACCCAAAAGGGGAAATGATTGTCTAGTCCCCCAAATCTGACAGATAAGAAGCAAAAGAAACCAAATAGAGAAGGAATTGCAAGAGTGCAAAGTGCTAATATTTGCCAGACATTAAGCAATCTAAAATGCTAATGACTATTCCCAATGAGCCCTAGTAACAATTGCATTTTTAAAAAAGACTTTTATGCATTCCTGCAAGACTCATGGTATTAGTAGCATAACACATTACTTATTCTCTTTCAGTGTTTTAAATATTTATGTAAGAAGCCATTCTAAAATGGAAGAAAAAGTCACTAAATGATAGCTACTAATCCTAGTACTAAATCCTACTAAACCTAGGATCTTGTATAGGTATTCTTGCCTTTATGTGTAACTGTCAAGGGAAATACAAAGAAAAAGAAAATTCTTGTTGTTGTAATCAAGTCATAGGTCTTTCAAAATACCTGAAAATTTATTAGAATTTAAAGATGTATGTGATTTCAACTCACTAGAAAGAAAGACAACACATTTCCATTATTCCCTTTGTGTTGAAGAAATGCCGATTGGCTTAAATGGGAAAACAGAAACTTGCCTAAACTCTTAGGACTCAAAAAGAAATATTTGCACTGCTGTATTGCAGATCTTCCATTGCTCAGGAGGACCAAACTTTGTAATTATAACCACTCATTAAATGTTAGAGTTTTGGGTTCATGAGTTAAGCTTTAGACCAGAGATTTTTAACCTGGGTCTAATAAAGTGAGCTGCATGTGGTCAATGACCCCCTAAAATATATGAAGAGACATGTGTCTTTCTATAGGCATTTTTCTACAAAGAATTTGTAGCATTACTCAGATGCTGAAAGGGATGCAGAACCAAAAACTACTAGAAACTACATTTAAATCAGTTTGAATATTGAAAAATTGTTTTTTAATTGAACAGTAAGATGATAATTGCTCCTATAATTTACAGTTTAACAGCAAGTAAGATATTTATTTTCCTTTTTGTTTCAAGGACAAAGAAGATGAATCATCAGATAATGATGAAGCATTTCATTCGATTCAGGCTGAAGTCCAAATAGAACCATTGCAGCCATACATTCCAGATCCTAAAGAAAATGAGGTAAGTCTCTCAATATGAGTTACTGTGACACTAATAAGTGCATGGAACAATGGTTCTTAACTTTTTTGTCTCAAAATCTCTTTATACTCTTAAACACTGAAAACTCCAAAAAAGCTTTTGTTTACTCAGATCATGTCATTGAATATATAGTGTATTATAAATTAAAACCAAAAATTTAAAATATCTATCACTTTGCTTAAAAAGTAATAAAACTATTAGATGTTAATATAAGAAGCAAATTTTAGTGAAATAACAATTCTTCATCTTGCTTAATAAGAAACAGCTGGATTCTCATATCTGCTTCTGCATTCAATCTGTTACCATGTGTTGTTTGAAAAGAAAATGTGAAAGTGTTAGTCACTCAGTTGTGTCTGACTGTTTGCGGCTCCATGGACTGTAGCCTGCCAGGTTACTCTGTCCGTGGGATTCTCCAGGCAAGAATGCTGGAATGGGTAGCCATTCCCTTCTCCAGGGGATCTTCCCAACCCAGGGATGAAACCCAGGTCTCCCGCACTGCAGGCAGGCTTTTTACACTCTGGGCCACCAAGGAAGCCTGAAAGATAGACTAACGCCTGAGTGGGGACATGAACCCTGGGCCATCAGATTAAATGTCTGATGCTCTATTGACAGCCATCCAGGCCAACTGTTAAAGTATGTGAGTAAAAGCTAGCTTCTCACATATTTGTGATTGAACAGGGAGAATTTCCATAGATTTTTCAGATAATTATGCATATTCTTTGATAATACACCACAACTAGAGAAGTGGAGTCTAAAACCATATCAGTGAGATTTTGGATATTCAGTAATATTAAAATCCATCTAATCAGCTATGAATAGATGTTTTGTTCATACACAATTTTATATCTTCATGCATTGATCAGTTGGAAAATACTGGTTCACTGTGTATGTGGTTCTTTCCAAATATGCATTTTATTTCACAACACCAAAAATAGCATTAGTTAATATCATCAATTTCATCATAAAATTGTTGAGTATTGATAAGCTGTCAAGTGCACAGTGATAGATGAGTCTAAAATTTACTTTGTTATTGAAAGCTCAGTTTTATCATTGTTAACAAATAACATCAATTGTTTTTTCCTTGATTTGACAGGCTTACTTCACTGATTTTAAATAAACTGCCTGCCAGATACCCAAGTTGAATAATCAGTTTGTCTCCTCAGTCATTCTTTTAAATAAAAATATTGCCCATGAAAAATTCAGTAGTTCAGCTTATATCTCTTTCTGAGATGTAGATTATGACAGGGTCTGGCTCATTTTAACCTATCGTTTATTTTCTTAGATTTATGGGAATAATCATGTCAGTCCTGGTGTCCAGATTGACTTTTGTTTTCACAAGTTTTTTAATAACTATTTAGCACATGGTATTGGTGAGGAGTGTGGACAAGGTCCTGTCATTATAGACAGCATTCCTTACAGCTATTAGTAGCTATCTAAAACTTTTTTGGTCACTAAATGCAGATAGGTGGATTAGTGAAGAACTCAGACATTCTTGTTTTATTAATAGTGAGTCATTGCTACTCTTAATCAGGACAAGCACCCAAGATCACTATCTATTTCTTTCAAGATACTTCACAGTAGTCTATTATGATGTATGCCATGGACACTTATCCTTTTTAAATATGTTATTTCTGATAATAACAGTCTCTTGAAATGAATAACAGAGCACTGCTTTATCAATACTAGTTAGTCGCAGATAGAACGTATGCTGGATTGTATTATTTAATTACAAGAGGCAATATGTCCCCCTCTCTGCTGTATTAAATGATGACTTTACTCTTACCCCAGATGACAATTATTACATAAGCATGATACATTAAGCCCAAAATATAACGAGCTCTATAAGATTTGTTTGGAATACATCATTTGCCTTAATATATGCCATTCTTACTAATCATTTTCTTCTCCCCAATTTTCAGAAAAAATACAGTCTATTCATTAGCCTTTCTTATTATTGACCTTTATCTAATTTTGGCCTCTGGTTAACTAGTTTCAGTAAACTTTCAGAGATTAGCTTCATGAACCAAGAGGCCTGGATGGAGTCAGTGTGATGCCAGTTATCTGAATCAAAAGTGGAAACAGTCAGTCAGATGCTTGTCTTGCATACTGCCAAACATCTGGTTATACTGGAAAACATTCATTAGCAAAATATGTGAATGACTGACAACATTTTTCATTTCTAATCTATCTGTTGGAGTATAAAGAAAACCTCGATAGGTTGCTACCTAAGAGGAAAAAAATAGCATAGTAAGATTAATATAGTTTATAGAAGCTATAGAATGATTTCATCAGCATGAAAATACTAAATTTATTTTTCATTGTAACACTGAATTTTCCTTTCTAAAGAATCTAGTGTGACAGCCTTGTTGAATGTCAGAATGACCTATTTGAGGGGGGTAGTTAAAAACTATTTTGAGTAGAAACCTAGAGATACACTTCATGGCCCTATATATTAAGTTGGCAGAAAGTAAATCTGTACCACAGATGGAAGTGGGCTCATTATATGTGCTCTGTTTCAAGTCTTTTGCTGTATTAGATGAATGAATAATTGATAAAATAAAATTAATTTGTTTAGAATTGAAAAGTGTTTCAAACACTGATTATGAGATGATAAAAGGACATACTTCCTTAAAGATTAAACACTTTAAATTCTTGAGACATTTGAATAATGTATGTGTGTATGTTACAACTTTTGAAAATTTAGTATTAGCTTAGAAGGGTAAGTGGGTAAAAAATTTGAATTTCAATTCTGGGCAAGAAGTTTGAACTTGATATAAAAAGTAATATGATAACATAAAAGGAACATTAAATTATCAGGCAGGAGGCCTACCGTCTGATTAAAGATACTCTTTGACTTGATGTAAATCCTTGGAAAAGTCATTTTCCATCTCCAGGATATAGATTCCTCAATAATAATATGAGGGTGTTTGACTATATGATCTCCATAATTTGTTGTTATACTAAAATTCAAGGCTATATTCAAAGATTTTGGTTAAGCAGTTCTAATGTCATACTGTAAGTAATTAGGAAAATATGATTTATTTATGAAAATCAGATTTTATAAGTTGGGTTTTTAAGAAAATATCTCTATGTGAAGAATGACAATTTCCCATAAATTAGTAACTCAAAAAATTTATGATTGAGAATTCTACTGAAGTTTTACATTTTATCTCAAGGTTCAAGAGAGATCTGCTTCTATGCCTTGCAACCAGGATCGTGTACATCGTGTCACGTTCTCTTCAAGGTATGTATCTCTGATTTCTATATTCAGATTACTCTGATTTACTATCATATGGAATATTAATGCTTATTTATTTGACACTAAGTTCTATGTAAATTCAAAATTAAAATATTAGTGACAACATAGTCATCAATGACATCACTGGCCCACGTTTAAAACCCCAAAACTGCAACAATCCATTAACTAGATCTTTCATATTTGAATATACTGCAATCTCAGTGTTATTTAGTTTGATGATTAGCTGGTAAGATTCACAATTTAATAGAAGGATCAACAGTGAATTCTTGAAAAGCTTTCAATTAGTAATTTACAATAAAAAGATGCGATATTTTAGTGTATCAGGTATACTTCAATTACATATTTTATCATGTAGTACATCATGTAGTACGTGATAAAACACACATACAATTGATAACCTCAGCAGCTAATGCCACAGAATGGGCAAACCTGAAATGACCTATAAGGAAAATCAAATCTAAAACTCAATATTATATCATTATTTTATACCAATCACTGTAATTTTTCACTCTATACTATTGATAATAATCACTAATTTTCAAAGTCATGTTTCATATTTTAGATGTTGTATGCCATGTGTTATGTTTGACTGCTAAATTTTAATATAGGTGTTCCTTGAAAATCATACCCCCTCCAACTCCCAACTCATACTAGAGAGAACTTAGCCTATATTCATTCACTCAACCATTCCGTGAATACTTACTGTATTTAAGATTCTGCACAGTATGGTCAGATGGCATAGAGCTGATAGTATTTAGTATGTATATTTCTATCTTATTATTTTTTAAAACACTCATGAATTTATGTCATTTAGATTTAACTGGTAGAAAGAAATCTTGAAAAACTTTAAAGCAAAATTGGGAGCTTTCCCTTACTATGCATTCAGTGAATGAGTTGTCATGATCCTTCTGATAACAAAAGAGGAGAAATCAGTTTAGTTTTTGTGTATCTGTTTTGGTATCATGGGTATAATATAAAATCAGTATGGCTATTAAATTGTTAAACATGGGGTATATAAAAATTCAATATTGCTTTTAAACTGGTTTTGGTTGGTTTTTATCACTAAAAGGTTTTTGAGTTTATGTATAGCAAATATATTTACTTTAGATATGGTTACATTTATGAAACAAATTTAACTAAATCTTGAGTCTTTTCTGAAATTCAGGGTCATAGAAAAGACTCTTATCTGTTCCAGGCCTAAATCAGTAATCAAAGTACTTCCTATATAGAAATTTCAAAGCAACTGTAAAATTTAGTAGTGCTTGTCCAAAGAAACTTTCTAAATATTCCCTGAATTTGAATCTTGAAAACCAAAGTGTCCTATCTGTCTATTTATTCATGTATCTAATGCAGGCTGACTTAAAGAATCACAAATTCCAAGCATTTGAAATAAGGATGGTAATAGTAGAATATTTAAAATAACTTAGCTTTTTATCATGTTAAAATCCTCACATGCACTATAAATTTCTGATTATTGCTGTTTTACCTAGGTAATGATAAAGTCTGAATATTAGTTTAAAGAAACTTTATAGAAATTTTTAGAAATAAACATGATATGTGAAGGAAACATATACTTGTATGGAGACAGTTTTTTTATATTTAGAAATTGTTTCTCTTTTCTAGATAAAATAATAGATTTGCAGAAATTGGAAAATATTACTAAAGCTCTACTTTCAGTTTGATATATACCCATATACTTAAAAGTTTGTTGGTCTTGATGTTGAGTTATACATTCCCTTTTTAAATGTTAGGACATGGCACATGCTTTTCTGTCTTTTCATTAGTGTTCCTCAGCGGTCTCTTTTGGAACAAGCTCAGAAGCCCATTGACATCAGACAAAGGAGTTCGCAAAATCCTCAAAATTGCCCAGCAGCATCAGGTGATTCAAAGCACAAAGTTTAAACAGTCAAAACGGAGTTAATGTTTAACAGTTTATTTTGCAAAAGTCAAGAAAGAATTTCAAGAAGGAATGAATCAATAGTGTCAGAGAGGCCAAGTAGGATGAAGACCAAGTCATTGGATTTGGCAGTCCTTTGAGAAATGGAGAGTAATTTTTCTAAAGTTTCTTTTTTCTTTTGGGTAGTAGTTAAGAATGTGCCTAGGGAGGTGGAGGGTTGGAGTTCAGCTTTAGTTTCTATACCATGTGTGAAAAATATGGGAAAGGAACTTGAGAAAGGCCTCTCCAACAGGCTAAAATTTATAGACAATCTTTAGAATATTGAAATATTAGATGGACTAGTTGTGGGCATGTGTTTTATTTATCAGTTTGTTATTTTACCTCCTCAAAGTAAAACATACAGTATCTCATAAATGTTAAAAATTAATATAGTTACTCAAAAAGAAAAAAATTAATAAAATCATAGAAAATAGCTTCACAAACTGTGATATGAATTTCAAATAAGTATTTAATGATGTACTTTTGGGAGAGTTTAAATGTATTATAGATTTATGAAATATCAGTATAAACAAAGTCAAAATTATGCCTTGGAACATAAAATCTGGCACTATCTACTTTTAAGTAATTCAGGTAAGTTAAACATGGGGAAAATGCCTGACTGAGTCCCCAGGTCACCTGTAAAAATATAGCATATAGATTTTATTGAAACATTAATACTTAAATGAATATATAGGTATACTGTATGAAAATCAGATACTCAAAGACCTGAATTTTTAAAGGTCATTCTTCTTCTTAGGAAACTCAGATAGTGATGTACTTTCTTTAAATAAGAGTGTCCCCTCATGCAGAAATATTATCTTGTGAGAAATAAGACAAGCCTATGTGAAGAGAAACTTTAGCAATTTTTTTCTCAGAATCTTTCTGGTTTGACCAGGGTTAATTTGCTAATACTAAAGAAGCAACTAAAAATTGAAGATTTATTCATATTGTATATTTTGAAATAAGGAAATTCTGGACTAGGCAGTTATGAACAGTGGTGGGAGAGAGAAAGGGAGAGTATCTATGTAGACAATAGCTAAGGTTCTTTTCAGCTCTAAAATTCTATTATTTTATTGTGTATGCTACATAGATGATTTGAAGTTCCTATGATATTACATACCTCATAATACAGGAAATCAGAAAACCTTACTACAGATTTGCCTCAAAATCTCGAACATTTACCCAAACTTCTTACCTAGCCTAATGACACACCAAAACACTTGCAAGAAAATAGTTTTCTGCAGAAAGGTAATAAACTGCAAAGGTATAACAGTGTCAGAAGGCATGAACACAAATTGTAAGATGTGTTCAGTATAATATCCTCAAAAGATAGTAATATTTTCAAATACATGCTTTTTGGAGTTGTAGTGTCAATATTTTGGCTATATAAATATCAAAGCTGCAAATAAAAGAGAGAGAATACTATTTGTCTTCAAAATCCAAGCACCCAAAAACAATAAATAGGGACTTGAAGGTCCCCTTAGTGAAGCTTTTTCTAAGTAAACTCACCCAGATCTACTGATCTTTGAACCTAAATATTTTCACCCTGTTTTAACCACAGATGTTATTTACTATACCACAAACCTTAATATAAAAATTCCAGACTTCTAATCTGGACAGATTTGCATTTTAAATGGAAATATTTACACTGTAAAATTGAACTGTGTGTTGTGATACAGCTAGCAAAATGTGGCTGTTAAAATTAAAACTAAATTGAAAATGAAGTTAAATTTAAAATTCAACCCCCCAGATACACTGGCCATATTTCAAGTGCTCAAATGCTATGTGTGGATAGTAGCTAATGTATTGGACAGTGCAGATACTGAACATTTCTGTTACTGCAGAAAGTTGTATTGCAGAGTGCCTCTATAGAAAGGCTCACAGCTTTATAAAAAGGGCTAAGATTTGTCACTTTTTAGTTGTTTATGTCTCAACTGTATTGCAGTACTTGAGGATATATCTGAGTGGAAATTGGGGGATTAAGACTGAAGAGTCAACTCTCCTCTTGAAATTTTTGTTTAAACTATCATCTTCTATACACCGTTGGGCTCTTTTTCTACTGGTTATTAGGGGAGGCCAGAAATACCACCAGCCCTTACTGTTCTTGATGCATTCTCTTCTTCTCATGGGACTATCTGCATACCAGTCTTACTATGTACCTTTTTACACAAAAATATTCAGCAAGTATATATTTAATATTAAAAACAAGAAAGCCATGTAGGTCTAACAGAACAAACTTTGAGTCTCTCTCTACCTGTGAAAATAGAACATAGGATCTTGGCCCCATAAGAATTTATCAAGTGATCTCTCCTGAATGGAAAGAGGCTACAAGAATACCAAGAGATTGAAGTGGTTTGCTATAAAAATGAAGATAATGGTTGTGATTACCACTGTTACTAATGTCTTTTTGGCATTCTACAGAATCTTCTTCTGAGGAAACAAGTCCTGTGATCAGGAGGCGGTCCCAGTCATCACCACCTTATTCTACCATTGATCAGAGTTTGCTGGTTGATATTCATGTAGGTTTCCATCTTAACTCTTAACATATTTATGTTTGTTCTCTTTAATCTTCAATTTCTTTTGACTTACATACTTTCATCTTCATTTGAGGGAAAGGTTAAAGCATTGAGTTTTTAAATTAATCTTTCAAATATAGATTTCTATTGGTATGTCAGCATGCAGAATATGAAATCTAGAAATGACATTTGATATGTAAAAACATTTAATTGATCATAAAATATTTTATTTTCACATTCTAATATCAGAATATATTTGAGAGAGGAGAGATAAAAAAAGCTGCTTGTAGAAGCATTAGCTCAAATTAAGAAGTACAGTTTAAATGCTTATTTTTTGTCTAATATCATTTCTTAGAAGATGAGGCAATACATAAAAATTAAAAAAATAGTGAAAAATGAAATGCCTTCTAATTTCATAAATAAAAAGGCCTTCTAATTATTTATGATTTAATGCTTTCAGATTATTCTGTTTTATTCTTGTAATTACCTCTACCCTACTATACATACAGCCCTTTCAGATTGCTCAGAGATTGCTTATAGGACATTATGTGTATATGTGTGGGTGTGTGTGTGTGTGCATGTGTGTGTGTGTGTGTTAGTCACTCAGCTGTGTCCAACTCTTTGTGACCACGTGGACTGTAGTCCATGGGATTTTACAGGCAAGAATATTGGAGTGGGTTGCCATTTCCTTCTCCAGGGGATTTTCCCAACCCAGGGATTAAACCTGGGTCTTCTTCATTGCAGGTAGATTTTTTTAAGGTAGATTTATGTTGGTTTGCTTCTTAGAAGTGTTTGCATTACTTCAAGATAAATCTATGTTGCATAAAACTAGAGTGGAGAAATTAACACATCAATTTTAAGAGCTATGTATTAATCCCAATATCAACGGATAAAACAAAAGGAAAATTGTGACACTCTTCTGTAGAGTGTCAAATCATCTGTCTTCTTCTCCAACACCAAAACACTCTTCTCCAAAACAAAACTAGAATGTCTAGTTCTCAGCAGGTAAGTAGAGCTAATTAAAAACAAAGTGAGTAAATTTTGCCCTGTGTGATCTAGAAAGGCCATTAAGGATCACAGCCTGAGGTTTGGGTTTTGGTGGCTCATCCTTAAAAAAATGTTGGCTCTACCTAATGAGTGAACATCTTCATTTCAGTTGAAAATATATTTTAAAATATTGTCAGCTTGGAAGCTTTCCAATCTAGAAGAAAATGAAAGGCTACTAGAGACTACATTAACCTTTCTTGTGCACACAGGTTCCAGATGGATTTAAAGTAGGAAAAATATCACCTCCCGTTTACTTGACAAATGAATGGGTAGGCTATAATGCACTATCTGAAATCTTCCGGAATGACTGGTTAACTCCTGCACCTGTTGTTCAGCCACCTGAAGAGGATGGTGATTATGTTGAGCTTTATGATGCTGGTGCTGATACTGATGATTCTAATGACGCTTATGAAGATAGTTATGACCACGACAATGGCAGTGATGAGTTGAATGACCAGGTTGATCAGGCTGATGTTGTTGGTGAAGACCATGATGATGATGACAATGATGAGGTTATTGATGACAAAGGCAATAATCCTGATGATGCTTCTAGCTGGCCAAGGTTGGTTTTCTTGGATTATTTGCATTGTCCATGTTTTATAATTTCAGAACAATTTGTATCTTTGGTTTACCTTTAAAATTTATCACCAGGAGGGTGAATGAATTACATTTGCATATTGGTAAATGGTTGATTTTCAATAATAGATTTTTAAATTATTTTATTAAAAATTATTTTAATGCAAAACACTTAATTTTGCATTTCTTTTAATATTATATTTTATTAACATTCAACTCTTTGTTAAGTTCTTTATAACTGGCATTATCTGGGTGTTTCTCTTAAAATTAATGCTACTAATCATTCTGCCCTGTAAAATACAATGAGTGTGATAAATGGGGTGACAAATTAAGTAGTGTGCTTCTTAATAATTATAAGTTGAAGCCCTGATGTTTAGGGCTTTAGAGAACAAAGCCTCTAAATTTGTTGAGCAAATGTGATACTCACTTGATAGTTTTAAGCTCCAACTTACTAACATCCTTGAGACTCTGAAAACTGCTGTAACTGAATTCAATGCTCATTTAGTTTTATCTTCTTATAGAGTAGCTACTCAAAGTGATAATATTTAGTGAAGTATTGTTTTTGGCATACCACCAGTTCTTTACTATATATATAGTTACTTGGTCCTGCTTTATAAACAGCCAATGTGTTCTTATTTTAAATTTGCTTATGGTTTGTATTTAAACTGCTCTTAAAGATGATTCATTAACATAGTATATTTTTGTATTTTTAGAAAAATAACAGTGGGAAAATTGTTTGCTTTATAATATTGAAATTCATATTTTGTTTTGTTAATTTTCAACTGTTACTGGGGCTTTATATGACAGAACAGACTACAGAGTATTCAACATTTTTTCTTTTTTTTACCAACTAAGAAAACTACCAGGAATTCTAATCTCAAATTCATTTGCTTTTAGAATTATCATAGTTACTTATTTATGTTTTCTCTTATGCAAAAGATTATTGAGACATTTTGCTAAGCTTGGTGGTCCTAGCAAGTAATTAAGTGACTATATTAACTAAATGAGATCTATATTACTGAGCGTCCTGGTGATAGTAGTAGAAAAATCAATGAAAATCTGTTGCAGAATGGATGATACACATGTTAGAAGATCAAGGCATGTGTTTAAATTAACATAAGTTAAATATAAGAAATATTCAAATATGTTGTGGTTGAGCCAAAAATATGTGCTTGATCATTCATGTGGCTGTGAAGTTGCTAATGTATGAAATAGTCTATGATTTAAGAAAAAATATATTATTGCTGCTAACCTAATATATGTTCCTAATATGTCCTTTTCCCTCTGTCATGCAAATTTAGCCAGGGAGTTGAAAGCGACTATGATAATTCAGTATTAAGATTGACAGGACATATGGACATTTTTCATATCTATATCATACCAGTAGTGTTCACATAGAGCAAAAACACTTCTGGAGATGATACATATGTGTTAGTCAACTTAATTTTGTTTCACTTGTTGACATTTATTTTCATTGGGTGGCTTTCTATCATTAATTGAATCTTGTTATCAGGCCAAGCTGTGGCAGAGGCAGAAGCTACAAGCAAGATGGTAAAGATGGAAGTGATAGAGGAGAAGGATCTTTCAGTGGCTATGGAAGTCAGAGAGTTAATAGAAGCCATGGAGGAAGTGCAGCCCTTGGGGCCGGTGCAGCCATTGGAGACCATGAAGACCACAGAGCGAATGTAGGCAGTGGAAGAAGAGGCAAGGAGAGTAATGGAAATGAGGGAGTCAGTGGAACCAATGAAGAAAGTGAAGCCCAAGAACTGAATGGAGGAGAAAATTGCTCAGAGACAGATGATCCAATATTGGAGAGACCAGCATTCCAGGAATTTGAACATCAGCTAGAGGTAATACACCATTTGAAAAGGAGAATGAATTCATCTCCTTGTAAATGCATTTATTCATGTGATAGGTCATATTTCCAGCCACTACAAATATATTTTAAACTTCTATTCCAAAGTCTTAAACATTTTAAATTATATCTATAGATACATCTTTATTTCTTCTAATTCGGATGCTTCCTATTTTCTTCCAAGGACAAAAATATCTTCTTTGTCCACCTTTATTACTCAGATCATATGCTTGGGATCAGTTCAGTTCAGTCACTCAGTCATGTCCAACTCTTTGCGACCCCATTGACTGCAGCACACCAGGCTTCCCTGTCTATTACCAACTCTCAGAGCTTACTCAAACTCATATCCATCAAGGCGGTGATGTCATGCAACCTTCTCATCCTCTGTCGTCCCCTCCTCCTCTTGCCTTCAATCTTTCCCAGCATCAGGGTCTTTGAGTCAGTTCTTCACATCAGATGGCCAAAGTATTAAGAGTTTCAGCTTCAGCATCAGTCCTTCCAATCAATATTCAGGACTGATTCCTTTAGGATTGACCGGTTTGATCTTGCAGTCCAAGGGACTCTCAAGAGTCTTCTCCAACACCACAGTTCAAAAACATCAATTCTTCAGCGTTCAGCTTTCTTTATGATCCAATTCTCATATCCATACACGACTACTGGAAAAACCATAGCTTTGACCAGATGGACTTTTGTCAGCAAGTAATGTCTCTGCTTTTCAATATGCTGTCAAGATTGGTCATAATTTTTCTTCCAAGGAGCAAGCATCTTTTAATTTCATTGCTGTAGTCACCATCTACAGTGATTTTTGAGCCCAAGAAAATGGTCTGTCACTGTTTCCTTTATTTCCCCATCTATTTGCCATGAAGTGATGGGACCAGATGCCATGATCTTAGTTTTTTGAATGCTGAGTTTTAAGCCAGATTTTTCACCCCCCTCCTTCACATTCATCAAGAGGAAATGGCAAATGGAGAAGGGAATGAAGAAGGAAATGAAGAAGGAAAAATGGAGAACTCCATGAACAGTATGCTTGGGATTGTGTCTCTTAATACATACATTTTTTCTGGGAGAAAAATTTTTTATTGTGATAGAATAAATTTTTTATTGTGATAGAATACACATAACAGAAAGTTTCACATTTTAACTATTTTTAAGTGTACAGTTCAATGGAGTTAAGTACATTCACAGTGTTGTACAACCATTAATACTATTAATTTCTGGAGATTTTTTATCACCTCAACCAATTAACTCTCCATTATCCCCCCAAGTTCCCAATAACCTCCATTCTACTTTTGTATAGGTACCTTATATGAGCAGAATCATACAATATTTGTCTTTTTCTGTCTGTCTCAGCATAATATTTTCAAGGTTCATCCATTTAGCATCATATATCAGAATTTCCTTCCTTTTTAAGGCTTAATAAATAGTATGAATATATCACATTTTGTTTATCCATTCATCTTTTGATAGACACTTGAGTCATTTTCATCTTTGGCTGCTGTGAACATTGCTGTACAAGTATCTGTTATTGGAGCTGCAGTTTTTAGCTCTTTGATCTGTATACCTAGGAATGGAATTATTAGCTTGTATTTTAACTTTTTGAGAAACTGTTAACACAGACAATTTAAATGGAAGTAATGTACTGTGTTTAGACAATGATTTTGACATTCAAAAAACATTTACTGACTTTATAGATAAGTTTAAAAATACTCAAGTAGCTTCACAGATTGTAGATAAATAGGAATTATCACAGAGATTTCTTGAAACATGTGCTATTTGAAATAGTTCTTGGCAAATGTGGAGTATTGGATATCTGAACAGAGCTGAGATTACAGACAGAAGAATTATCATGCCAGTTTACTTCCCCAGCCCATTGTCCTATCATAAAAGTAACTTAGAAGATGCCTTGCTCTTTCATGAATTAATGACCCTATGCCAGCAATTTTCTCTGTCTATATGGCTTCCCCTTACCTCTTCTCTGCTTTTGAACTAGTCATCCTTCATGACCCAACTCATACTATGTTTAATCCATCCTTGACAACTGTTCTTCACCAGTCATGCAGTCCCAGGGTCCAACCTCAGGCTTGGTTTGTGGTAGGCATACAATAATTATGGTAAGGAATCAAGGAAGAATCAACAAAATTAGAAGTGAAAATGGAGAAATCACAACAGACAATATAGAAATACAAAGGATAATAAGAGACTACTATCAGCAACTATATGACAATAAAATGGACAACTTGGAAGAAATGGACGAATTCCTAGAAAAGTATAACTTTCCAAAACTGAACCAGGAAAAATAGAAAATCTTAATAAACTTATCACAAGCACGGAAATCGAAACTATAATCCAAAATCTTCCAACAAACACAAGCCCAGGACCAGATCGTTTCACAGCTGAATTTTACCAAAACTTTAGAGAAGAGCTAACACCTATCCTACTCAAACTCTTCTAGAATTACAGAGGAAGGTAAACTACCAAACTCATTCTGTGAGGCCACCATCACCCTAATACCAAAACCAGACAAAGATGCCAAAACAAGAAAACTACAGGCCAATATCCCTGAAGAACAGAGATGCGAAAATCCTCAACAAAATTATAGCAGACAGAATCCAACAACATGTTAAAAAATCATGCATCATGACCAGGAATGCAAAGATTCTTTAATATTTGCAAATCAATCAATGTGATACACCACATTAACAAACTGAAAGGAAAAAAAAAACATATGATGATCTCAATAGATGCAGAAAAAGCCTTTGACAAAATTCAACATCCATCTATGATTTAAAAGAAAAAAAACACCCTTCAGAAAGCAGGACCAGAAAGAACATACCTCAACATAATAAAAGCCATATATGATAAACCCACAGCAAACATTGTCCTCAGTGGTGAAAAATTGGAAGCATTTCCCCTAAAGTCAGGAAAAAAGCAAGGGTGCCCACTCTTACCACTACTATTGAACATAGTTTTGGAAGTTTTAGCCATAGCAATCAGAGAAGAAAAAGAAATAAAAGGAATCCATTTAGAGAAGAAGTAAAACTCTCACCATTTGCAGATGATATGATCCTCTGAATAGAAAACCCTAAAGACACCACCAGAAAATTACTAGAGCTAATCAACGAATAATGTTGTAGGATATAAAATTAATACACAGAAATCCCTTGCATTCCTATACACTAACAATGAGAAAACAGAAAGAAATTAATGAATCAATTTCATTCACCATCGCAATGAAAAGAATAAAATATTTGGGAATAAATCTACCTAAAGACGTAAAAGACCCATATATAGAAAACTATAAAACACTAATGAAATAAATCAGTGAGGACACAAATAGATGGAGAAATATACCATGTTCATGGATTGGAAGAGTCAATAGGGTGAAAATGAGTGTACTACCCAAAGCAATCTATAGATTCAATGCAATCCCTATCAAGCTACCAATGGTATTTTTCAGAGAACTAGAACAAATGATTTCAATTTGTATGCTGCTGCTGCTAAGTCACTTCAGTCGTGTCCGACTCTGTGTGACCCCAGAGACGGAATCCCACCAGGCTCCCCCGTCCTTGGGATTCTCCAGGCAAGAACCCGGGAGTGGGTTGCCATTTCCTTCTCCAATGCAGTAAAGTGAAAAGTGAAAGTGAAGTTGCTCAGTCGTGTCCGACTCTGTGCGATCCCATAGATGGCAGCCCACCAGGCTCCTCCATCCATGGGGTTTTCCAGGCAAGAGTACTGGAGTGGGTTGCCATTGCCTTCTCCGCACAATTTGTATGGAAATGCAAAAAACCTCAAATAGTCAAAGCGATCTTGAGAAAGAAGAATGGAACTGGAGGAATCAACCTGCCTGACTTCAGACTATGCTACAAAGCTACAGTTATCAAGACAGTATGGTACTGACACAAAGATAGAAACATAGATCAATGGAACAAAATAGAAAGCCCAGAGATAAATTCACGCACCTATGGACACCTTATCTTTGACAAAGGAGGCAAGAATATACAATGGAGAAAAGACAATCTCTTTAACAAGTGGTGCTGGGAAAACTGGTCAACCACCTATAAAGAAAAAAACTAGAACACTTTCTAACACCATACACAAAAATAAACTCAAAATGAATTAACGATCTAAATGTAAGACCAGAAACTATAAAACTCTAGAGGACAACATAGGCAAAAAACACTCTGAGATAAATCACAGCAGGATCCTCTATGACCCACCTCCCAGAGTAATGGAAATAAAAGCAAAAATAAACAAATGGGACCTAATTAAACTTAAAAGCTTTTTTCATAATGAAGGAAACTTTAAGCAGGATGAAAAGACAGCCTTTAGAATGGGAGAAAATAATAGCAAATGAAGCAACTGACAAAGAATTAATCTCCAAAATATACAAATAGCTCATGTAGCTCAATACCAGAAAAACAAATAACCCAATCCAAAAGTGGGGTAAAGAACTAAACAGACATTTCTCCAAAGAAGACATACAGATGACTAATAAACACATAAAAACATGCTCAGCATCACTCATTATCAGAGAAATGCAAATCAAAACTACAATGAGGTACCTTCTCACGCCAGTCAGAATGACTGCTATCCAAAAGTCTACAAACAATAAATTCTGGAGAGGGTACAGAGAAAAGGGAACCCTCTTCCACTGTTGGTGGGAATGCAAACTAGTACAGCCACTATGGAGAACAGTGTGGAGATTCCTTAAAGACCTGGAAATAGAACTGCCATATGACTCAGCAATCCCACTGCTGGGCATATACACCGAGGAAACCAGAATTGAAAGTGACACATGTACCCCAATGTTTGTCACAGCACTGTTTACAATAGCTAGGATATGGAAGCAACCTAGGTGTCCATCAGCAGATGAATGGATAAGAAAGCTGTGGTACATATACACAATGGAATTTTACTCAGCTATTTAAAAAAATGCTTTTGAATCAGTTCTAATGAGGTGGATGAAACTGGAGCCTATTATACAGAATGAAGTAGGTCAGAAAGAAAAATACCAATACAGTATACTAACACATATATATGGAATTTAGAAAGATGGTAATGATAAGCCTATATGTGAGACAGCAAAAGAGACACAGATATGAAGAACAGACTTTTGGACTCTGTGGGAGAAGGCAAGGGTGGGATGATTTGAGAGAACAGCATTGAAACATGTATTTTACCATATGTGAAATAGATCACCAGTCCAAGTTCGATGCATGAAACAGGGCACTCAAAGCCGGTGCACTGAGACAACTCTGAAGGATGAGATGGGGAGGGAGATGGGAGGAGTTTCAGCATGGGGGACACATGTACACCCATGGCTAATTCACATCAATGTATGGCAAAAACCACCACAATATTGTAAAGTAATTAGCCTCCAATTAAAATAAATAAATTAATTTAAAAAAGAAATCAAGGGAGGAAGGAAACAAAACAAACAAACAAAAAAACAAGGAAGGAAGAAACTCCCTAGATGATTTCCAATGGGAAAGCACTATCAGTAGAAAGGAATCTATGTCTGCCTGCCTGTCTGTCAGTCTATCTACTTGTCTTTCTATCCACCCATCTGCTCATCCATCCTAGTAGGTAGCTCTTACCTACCTACCTACCTACCTACCTGCCTACCTACTTATCTTAATTAAAGACATTAAAACAAGATGTCCTGGCATGGTTTTCACAGCACCCTTAGGTATCTCCAGTTATCTTAAGAAATGTTTTAAACATTTGCAGAGAGACTAGATCTTCCTTTCATTTTAAAAGGACATGTTGCCATATAACATTTTTATGGTAGGAAAGGTCATAAAAACAAGTTTTTGATAGGACAGGATAACTGTATCAATGCCAAGAATCACTGTTTATACATAAAAGAAATGCTTATTGGCAAACAGGCTTACCAAAAAGAATTGGTATGTTTTTCCATCGGATATGGCATCCCACATAAATTCTGTCACATTTTGTGACTTTATCCTTGTATTTCTTGTCTGTAAGTCAATAGAATCTAGCTAGGTCTTCACTGAAGCATTTTTGCACTCTGGAAATTGTGTTGGTTGATTTTCTATCATTAGCTTTGTCCTTTGACAAAATGAAATTGAATCCAGCACAATAGTACTTTTTAGTTTTTTCATGCAGCTATTTAAAATAATGTAACTGAAAGCATAAGCTTTGGAATCAGACAGACTTTGGCATCACACTTTAATCCCCCAAATTATTTATATTACCTTGAATAGATTGTTTAACTTCAATAAGCTTTAGTTTCCTTATAAGTAAAAGAGAGATAATCAAACTTACTTTTGGTGTTGTTGCAAGAATTCACAACAATCTGTAAATAAGATGCCTAACAGGATATCTGATGCACAGTAAAATTTCCACAAATTTTAAGTCCCCAAATTATATAGCTGAGGATTTCATGCTCCATGAATTTCTGTTCTGACATCAGTTGTCTCAATATAAGTTAGTTCTTTCTTTTCTGCTAACATTATTGAGTTCTATTGGTAAATGTGGGTTTTATAAGGATCAAGAATTACAGATGTTACAAAATTTGCATTCCCTCTTTCAAGTAACCCCTAGGCATCTTACATTTCTCTCACTGTTAATTTCCTAATAAAGTCAAAATCAATTTTTGATCATCTTTTAGGAGGCAGGCGGTAGAAGTGAGGCCTCAAATGCCATTGCCCCAGGTGCTGCACCCGCAGTACCTGATGCTCAGAACGACACTGTGGACATATCAGAAGTATCAACAGAATCAGGTTTCTCTGCCAGCCACTCATCTCCCTCCAATGATTCTGAAAGGACTGCAAATGCTGACTTTGCCAGTGCCATCTGTAAGTGTATTTAATATAATCTTCAAATGCTTCAGTCTGATCCATATTAAATACAGTTTTTGACCACTGGTTCATTATCAGAAAAGAATCAAGTCATTCTTATACTCAGTTGACATAAATTCAGATGGATTTTTTAAAAATCTACTCTTCACTAAATCTTTATAGCACCTAAATTCGAACTGTAATTGAGAAATTGGCTCCCTCATCTGGATTTCATTTGATATCTAATCACAGTAACTTGTAATGCATTCAGATACAGAAATATATTCTGTCTTGATTTATGTCATCTGATGATTTATGAATTATAGAAATGATAACTCCATAACATAAAATACAATAAACGAAAAGGAATTTTTCTAAGCTGTGTCTCATTTGTAAAAACACTCAAGTGCATATGGTGTACACACTAATAAATTCTCTCAATATCTTCGCTTCACAGTATATGCTGGATTAGTGGAAGTACCTGAGAAATCATCTAAGCGACCCTCTGACGTTAACGTTAACCCATTATATGTCTCTCATGAATGTAAAAAACCACTAATCCACATGTATGAAAAGGAATTCACTTCTGAGATCTGCTGTGGTTCTTTGTGGGGTAAGTTTGATTTCTTAAAACTGAAAAATAAAATGTACTGGAACATTTAGCAAAAAAAAAAAGAGTACATTTTTATTTTATAAAAACTAGTGTAAGTGCACAGATATAAAATATGTATTTGCTATTGACAAACTGTTTTCAGGGCTTCCCTGGTGACTCAGATGGTAAAGAATCTGCCTGCCATGCGGGAGACCTGGGTTCGATCCCTGGGTTAGAAAGATCCCCTGGAGAAGGGAATGCTAACCCGCTACAGTATTCTTGCCTGGAAAATCCCCATGGACAGAGGAGCCTAGTGTGCTACAGTCCATGGGGTTGCAAAGAGTCAGACATGACTGAGTGACTAAACACAACTGTTTTCAATTATGCATACATGCTAAGTCACTTCAATCCTATCCCTCTGTGCGACCCTGTGGACCATAACCCACCAGGCTCTGTCCAAGTGATTATCCTGGCAAGAATACTAGAGTGGGTTGCCATGCCCTCCTCGTTTCCAAGTATGTGTGTGTGTTTGTATATGTTATTAAACATACATATACACATGTATCTACACACAGAGAGAGTAGTTAACTTGCTTATTTATTTTCACTCAGTGCAGTTTGATGTTTGAATTACTCCCTCTCCTGTTCATTCTGTTTTTCTTTATAACCTGAATTAACTTTGCTAAAATATAAAATTGGACTAGGTTATAATTATTTGAAAATTCAAGCTTAGTATTTTTAATTTGTGATAGAATGCAATGTATAATACCTAGTGAGATTATTGCAAGAAATTTCTTCAAGTTCTTGTTTTTAAAATATCTTGAGGATTTGTAGACAAAATTCCTTGTATAATATCCTAACTTTGATAGACTTCTTCAGTCCTTTATTCCAGAAGAATTTTAACCACTTGGTAATTCTGAGACAATTTTTTACCTCAAGCCAGTCTGAATCATAAATGAAATAGAATAAATTAATGCAAGGAAGTGAAAAATCCAAAATAAATGCCAACCTCCAACCTGCAGTTTCATAGATTTTGCTTAACGTATGACTGAACAGGGGACATAATTTTAAATTAAAAATAGAGCAGTGTAGCAAATATTATAGTTTTGCGGGGGGGAAAAAAAAGCCATCCTCAAAGTTCTACTAATGTAATGTGTCAGATAACAAGAAAGCAAAGTTTATTTCTTTATCATTTATGCCTAGTAACCCATTTTTATAACTTGTGGTTTTATATTTTAAAATATAAAAGATAGTAGTAGTATGTGTCATCATGGTAGAACAGGATGCCCCAAATGGCCACTTCCGGTGTCTCAGTCCCCAGGAGTGTCCCAGCTGCTTCGTGCCTCTCCAAGGGGATTCTCCAAGATCAACAAGTGTGTCTGACCCAGGCACCTTTCAAACCACTGTGTCTGCCTTGAAACTTGAAGCATATGAGATTTTGTGCATGCCCTGTAAGAATAGAATTTCTTTTACTTATGGCCCTTCAGCTCTCCTGAAAATAAGCCCCACTTGATTTTCAAAACCAATTGTTCTAGGAGCTATCTTCCCAGTGCCAGACCCCCGGGCTGGGGAACCCAATTTGCATCTTGGATGCCAAACTCCTTGGGAAGAACCTCTTGTTTATGAGTCATCAGCTCTTGAATATGAGTCTTTACTAAACTGCATCTCTGTCATTCCTTCCCATCTTGTTGTGGCTCCTTTTTTATGTATTTAGTTGCAGAAAATTTTTCTGCTAGCCTTTAGGTCATTCTCATAGACAGTTGCTCTGTAAATAGTTGTAGTCTTTGTGTGCCCATGGAAAGAGGTGTGTTCAGAGTCTTTCTACTCCTCTGTCTTGATCCTGACCCCCATTTGAAGTGCATTCTGAATTTAGTTGAATCTGCTATTTTAGTCTTCTCATTCAGTCTTTAAAACAGTGCTTATATTTTAATGACTAGAGCCAGCACACAAGTAACAGAGTATAGGAATGTAAATACATGAAATAGGAACTAATTTTATAGA
The DNA here is from genome assembly GCF_042477335.2 of Ovis canadensis. NCBI lineage: Eukaryota > Metazoa > Chordata > Mammalia > Artiodactyla > Bovidae > Ovis > Ovis canadensis. The sequence continues at coordinate 133,889,987 of NC_091727.1, forward strand.
CATTCAGCAATATAAGTTTTTTAATATATGCATGAACACAGAATCACCCAATTTTAAAATAATTTGCATATAATTATTTAAAAGTATTAAATCCCTGTTATAGTTAGGAATGAGAAACCAACAAGAGGGAAGGGGTATATGTGTACCTATGGCTGATTCATGTTGAGGTTTGACAGAAAACAACAAAATTCTGTAAAGCAATTATCCTTCAATTGAAAAATAATTAATTTTGTTTAAAAAAAGACTATATATACTAGGCCTCATGAATATTTAATAGGAACTTTCAAAAGAATTGACTGATTTTTGTAAAGTTTGGGACGTTACTAAAAGGTACTAAGTTAAACACAAAGTTCTATCTGTGTGATGGCATACCAGATACCAGCCAGTAGAATATTACCAGAGGGTGTTATTTTCTATATTTTAATGAAAATAAATTTGTTCTGTTAGTAGAGAGTTCCCTGTTACACAGAATGAAGTCAACAGTAGCTTAAAATGACAAACATCACCTTTACATAGATCAGCACACTGGAGGAGCAAAAGTATTAATATAAATGCAGTTATAAAAATGTAATCTCCAATTAAAATAAATAAATTTATATTAAAAAAGGTAAATTTAAAAAAATAAAAATGTAATCTGAGCTAATATAGCACTTTTCTTTTTGTATATGAACAGGAGTGAATTTGCTGTTGGGAACTCGATCGAATCTGTATCTGATGGACAGAAGTGGAAAGGCAGACATTACTAAACTTATAAAGAGAAGACCATTCCGTCAGATTCAAGTTGTAGAGCCACTCAATTTGCTGATTACCATCTCCGGTTTGTTTAAGAACTAAAATTAGCTGAATCATTATGCAGATTAATTAGGTGGTAAACTGGGCTAAATACTTTCTCAAGTGAAAGTGTTCCTAGGAAAGCACTGTAAATATAACTTTAATTGGGACACCAGGCTTTCCTACTTGTATTTTCTTAACTATTTACAATTTAAACTTCTGACTCCCCTTTGATGTCTGGATGTTTGATTGCAATGTACCTCTTCTATGTCAGGGAAAGGAAAAACCATGCCATTTGCATCCTATGAGGTCGTCTCTCAGTAACCATGCACAACTTTGGAAGTCACAGCTTCAGCCACCCATGCACTCACCACCACAGAAACCTCCACTATATACCTTTCCTGTGATGTGTTAGAAGCAACAAGGAACAAAGAGGCCAATAACTGGATAAAAATGAGAGTCTGTTGTACCTACCACAGCCCTATAATAAGGGTCTACAGATAGGGCTCGTAACAGGAATGGATCCTCTATTCTTCCCACATAGTAGCTGAACTTTTCAGTTTGGGTCAGTCAGAGCCTGAACCTTAGAATATGAGAGATCAAGTATATGGATGTTAAAAATATTGTGATTACTAAACAGTACTCGGTATCAGGAAAGCACTAACATTAATGCTGACTTTAGGCAAAAAACTATTCTTGAAAGATTGGGAAAAATGTTAAATGTTTTAACTGTAGAATAAAATGATACTAATCACAGTAATTTTTATGTGCTTCTATACTTCCTGTCTATACCTAATATGATATTGCACATTAATAAATGATTATGTATAGTCCTAAATATGATTAATGTTGCTTTAAGTTTTGATTAGAGAAAATCCCCTAGAAAAATATACCAAAGTATCATGATTTTTTAAATCGTTTTTCTTGGCCATTCATTTATAATTGTTTGAGGCACACGGAAGCAACATTTAACTTTTGAATACATCTGGATGGCTTGCAGGCTGCACATCTGGATAACAGATTTCTTTTTATCCAGCTTTCTCTAACCCAAATATTCTCTTTTTATTGCTGAAGTTTCTCTTAAATGTGGATTATTTTTGCATCAGATAGTACAGAGAATGTTAGTATAGAAAGATACCTGATAGTTTGGAGCTCAAATTTATTATTTGAGAACAGAATGACAATAGATATAGATACTTAAATTCTAACACTGCTAAAAAATGTGTAAAAATATGTTTAAGATTACATGAATAAGAATCTTATTGTTGGGCCTAGAAATCTTATAGTCTAAAACTGACTATAAAGTCACTATATATGAAAATAAATGTGTGATTAATAATGGCTTGTTTTTCTGAAAGAACTGTAAGAATTTGATGGGATTTACAATTAGAAATAGCAAGAAGAGATAAGAAAGCCTTCCTCAGCAATCAATGCAAAGAAATAGAGGAAAACAAGACTAGAGATCTCTTCAAGAAAATTAGAGATACCAAGGGAACATTTCATGCAAAGATGGGCTCGATAAAGGACAGAAATGGTATGGACCTAACCGAAGCAGAAGATATTAAGAAGAGGTGGCAAGAACACACAGAACTGTACAAAAAAGATCTTCATGACTGGATAATCACGATGGTGTGATCACTCACCTAGAGCCAGATCCTGGAATGTGAAGTCAAGTGGGCCTTAGAAAGCATATGTGAGATAGCAAAAGAGACACAGATGTATAGAACAGTCTTTTGGACTCTGTGGGAGAGGGAGAGGGTGGGATGATGTGGGAGAATGGCATTGAAACATGTATAATATCATATAAAAAACGAATCGCCAGTCCAGGTTTGATGCATGATACTGGATGCTTGGGGCTGGTGGACTTAGACGACCCAGAGGGATGGTACGGGGAGGGAGGAGGGAAGGGGGTTCAGGATGGGGAACACATGTATACCTGTGGCAGATTCATGTTGATGTATGGCAAAACCAATACAATATTGTAAAGTAATTAACCTCCAATTAAAATAAATAAATTTATAATAAAAAGAAAGCATCACTACGAACAAAGCTAGTGGAAGTGATGGAATTCCAGTTGAGCTACTTCAAATCCTGAAAGATGTTGCTGTGAAAGTGCTGCACTCAATATGCCAGCAAATTTCGAAAACTCAGCAAGTGGCCACAGGACTAGAAAAGGTCAGTTTTTCATTCCAATCCCAAAGAAAGGCAATGCCAAAGAATGCTCAGACTACCACACAATTGCACTCATCTCACATGATAGTAAAGTAATGCTCAAAATTCTCCAAGCCAGGCTTCAGCAATACGTGAACCGTGAACTTCCAGATGTTCAAGCTGGTTTTAGAAAAGGCAGAGGAACAAGAGATCAAATTGCCAACATCTGCTGGATCATCAAAAAGCAAGAGAGTTCCAGAAAAACATCTAGCTCTGCTTTATTGACTATGTCAAAGCCTTTGACTGTGTGGATCACAATAAACTGTGGTAAATTCTGAAAGGGATGGGAATACCAGACCACCTGACCTTCCTCTGGAGAAATTTGTATGCAGGTCAGGAAGCAACAGTTAGAACTGGACATGGAACAACAGACTGGTTCCAAATAGGAATAGGAGTACATCAAGGCTGTAAATTGTCACCCTGCTTATTTAACTTCTATGCAGAGTACATCATGAGAAATGCTGGGCTGGAAGAAGCACAAGCTGGAATCAAAATTGCTGGGAGAAATATCAATAACCTCAGATATGCAGATGACACCACCCTTATGGCAGAAAGTGAAGAGGAACTACAAAGCCTCTTGATGAAAGTGAAAGAGGACAGTGAAACAGTTGGCTTAAAACTCAACATTCAGAAAATGAAGATCATGGCATCCGGTCCCATCACTTCATGGGAAATAGATGGGGAAACAGTGGAAACAGTGTCAGACTTTATTTTTGGGGACTCCAAAATCACTGCAGATGGTGACTGCAGCCATGAAATTAAAAGACGCTTACTGCTTGGAAGAAAAGTTATGACCAACCTAGATAGCATATTCAAAAGCAGAGACATTACTTTTCCAACAACGGTCTGTCTAGTCAAGGCTATGGTTTTTCCAGTGGTCATGTATGGATGTGAGAGTTGGACTGTGAAGAAAGCTGAGTGCCAAAGAATTGATGCTTTTGAACTGTGGTGTTGGAGGAGACTCTTGAGGAGTCCCTTGGACTGCAAGGAGATCCAACCAGTCCATTCTGAAGGAAATCAGCCCTGGGACTTCTTTGGAAGGAATAATGCTAAAGCTGAAACTCCAGTACTTTGGCCACCTCATGCAAAGAGTTGATACATTGGAAAAGACTCTGATGTTGGGAGGGATCGGGGGCAGGAGGAGAAGGGGATGACAGAGGATGAGATGGCTGGATGGCATCACCAACTCAATGGACGTGAGTCTGAGTGACCTCCGGGAGTTGGTGATGGACAGGGAGGCCTGGTGTGCTACGATTCATGAGGTCGCAAAGTGTCAAATGTGACTGAGTGCCTGAACTGAGTAACTGACTGCCAATTAGAAAAATAACATTAAAGATAGATTAGGCTGAGAAAAAATAATAAACCGTTCGATTTCTTTGTAAGTTTACTGGAATGAAAGAGTACAGAGAAAGAGACCCATCTCACTAGCTGAGGACGCCTAACAGTCAATACACCAGACATATCTTCTCATATATGCACACTACCAGAGATAGCTTCTAGGTCTCTGAGTCTCAAAAAAGTCATGGCTTAGATAGAAAGCTAAAGTACAAATGAATGGATGGTAATTCTGTTGCCCACACAGTAGTAGTCTTAACGTGTTCCAAAAAGTATTGTCCATTCACTTCTACTTTGATAACTGGTAGACACTTCAGCTATCTTGGAAGTGAGAGACTAAAAGAAACTTTGCTATCATATTTCCAAACTCTAAAGGGGAGACCCAATGCAGTATAGTTTTTTAAAAGTGCTTTTTACTTTAATTAAAAGATTTGATTAAAAGACAAAATTCCTTTACCTTTTTTTGTTCTTCTAATATGTAAAAAAAAATAGACTGAATTCAAACACTGTGTCTTTCCTTATCTATCAGGCCGTAAGAACAGACTTCGAGTGTATCATTTGACCTGGCTGAGAAATAAGATTCTGAATGATGATCCAGAAAGTAAAAGAAGACAAGAGGAAATGCTCAAAACAGAAGAAGCCTGCAAAGCCATTGATAAGCTGACAGGCTGTGAACACTTCAGTGTCCGTAAGTCTCATTTCACATTTGCTTTTGCTGTTGTTTAGTCATTGCCATGTCCAACTCTTCTGTGACCTCTTGGACTGTAGCCTTCCAGGCTCCCTAGTCCTTCGAATTTCCCAGGCAAGAATACTGGAATATGTTGCCATTTACCTCAGCTATATAAATTTTGCCTCCCTTCATTTGGTGAAGTATATTCTTGTGAAAGGAAAGCAGAGAAAGGAAAACATTTGCAACTTCAACTACAAAAATAAGTAAATTTCTCTGAGACATCTTTCAAGCCTTTTATGTCACAATAATGGCTGTTATTGAAAAAATATTGATTGACTGAAATAGCTGTTGAAGTTAAATTTGGTTTACTTTTTCTCCTTTCTTCCCTTCCCACTCACTCTAATTAGTTCACGTTAACTGATGTTTCTTCCTGCTTCTATTTAACTTCAATTGTATAAATGTTTATGTGTCTTCAATAACCTGTAAGGAGATTTATATGACATTGTCTTTCCTTGGAGCAGCAATAAAATAGAATCCCATAATGATTCCTTTTTTAAAACTTGGAAAATCCCTCTTAATACTGACCAAGAAACTCTACCATGAGTCAAAAAGCAAATTTATCAATTATCTGCTGGCTCTCATTCCCACTTATGATATTCATGAGTATAATTGCAAAATATTTCCTGTCTGATTAGTGTGTTTTCATATCCCCTGTGTCTTCACAACCATCCACTGTGGAATGGAGTAACAAATCCAGGGTCTCAGACTCCTGCTGTCATCTCTCAACAACTTGGAAGTAATGCTTTCCCATTCTTTCTATTTCTGAAGCAAATCCCCTCTACTCTTAGCCTTTTATCCTTCTTTCCTCTTTACTAATTGTCTATCAGTCAGAACTAGTGGCATAGGTAAGAGATAGTTGGAATCACATAATATGAGTTGTGGCAGGATATTTTTATCCTGACTGACCATTTCTATTCTGCATACTAAGAGGCTTTCCCAGGATAGGTTTCATATATGTATACATATGTGATGCCATGTACTATAGCCTACCAGGCTCTTCCACCCATGAAATTCTCCAGGCAAGAGTACTGGAGTGGGTTGCCATTTCCTTCTCCAGGGGATCTTCCTAACCCAGGGATCATACCCAAGTCTCCCGCATTGCAGGCAGATGCTTTACCATCTGAGCCACCAGGGAAGCCCATATACATACATCAGTCAGTTTAGTTCAGTTCAGTCGCTCAGTCGTGTCTGACTCTTTGCGACCCCGTGAATCGCAGCACGCCAGGCCTCGCTGTCCATCACCAACTCCCGGAGGTCACTCAGACTCACGTCCATCGAGTCAGTGATGCCATCCAGCCATCTCATCCTTGGTCGTCCCCTTCTCCTCCTGCCCCTAATCCCTCCCAACATCAGAGTCTTCTCCAATGAGTCAGCTCTTTGCATGAGGTGGCCAAAGTACTGGAGTTTCAGCTTTAGCATCATTCCTTCCAAAGAAATCCCAGGGCTGATCTCCTTCAGAATGGACTTGTTGGATCTCCTTGCAGTCCAAGGGACTCTCAAGAGTCTTCTCCAACACCACAGTTCAAAAGCATCAATCCTTCGGCACTCAGCTTTCTTCACAGTCCAACTCTCACATCCATTCACATCCATACATGACCACTGGAAAAACCATAGCCTTGACTAGACGGACCTTTGTTGGAAAAGTAATGTCTCTGCTTTTCAATATGCTATCTAGGTTAGCCATAACTTTTCTTCCAAGCAGTAAGCGTCTTTTAATTTCATGGCTGCAGTCACCATCTGCAGTGATTTTGGAGTCCCCAAAAATAAAGTCTGACACTGTTTCCACTGTTTCCCCATCTATTTCCCATGAAATGATGGGACCAGATGCCTTGATCTTCATTTTCTGAATGTTGAGCTTTAAGCCAACTTTTTCGCTCTCCACTTTAACTTTCATCAAGAGGCTTTGTAGTTCCTCTTCACTTTCTGCCATAAGGGTGGTGTCATCTGCATATCTGAGGTTATTGATATTTCTCCCGGCAATCTTGATTGCAGCCTGTGCTTCTTCCAGCCCAGCGTTTCTCATGATGTACTCTGCATATAATACATACACACAAATAAAGGTAGAAATGAGTGCCCAGACAACTTAAGTATTAAATAAATATACTATTTTCTTCTAGTTTTGTGTATCACTACTTTAATATTCTCAGATGTCAACCCAGAAGTTGATATAGCAGAAGTACCTCTTACTAACTTATCAAATTTTTAGTTCAATAAGAGAGAGTTTACAAAGATAGTCAACCTTGCAAAGATAGTCCTGTGCGTTTGTGAAACAGATGGACTAGTTTAGTCTACTTTTCCTGGCTGATTGCATTCCAATCCATCCCAGCTCTCTAATAACACTTGTCCTACTGACGAGTGGAACAGTAGTTCCTTACCAAAGGAGAATAACAACATAAACATACTTGCCTTGTATTTTCTTAGCCTTCCAAGGTCCACAAAATAATGGACTGATACCAATTACTGCCATATATTAAAATTATCAGCATTATTTGCTTAAAAGAGAATTTGTTTGCTTGTTGGGGGATTTATTAATCGTAATTCTTTGACCTACTTCTGAACAGTTAAAAAAAGAAAGAAAGAGAGGCCAGACTCAGAGAGGAAGAGATACAGAGTGAGAGAGAATGAGAGAGGAAGGGAAAGGAAAGGAGAGAGGGAATTCTAATATATTAGTCTTAGATGAAGTCTGGCTAGAGAAGACAGCAGCAGTATCTCTGCCAAAGAAGAGGGATTTAGCACAAACATAAATCTAGAAGTAGGACAACATATTTCGTAAGAGCCAGAAGGTCTGGCCAAGGGCAAATATATACTTTTTATAAACTTTCTCTTTCTTTAATAAAAAAGCTCTATTGAAATAATTTATATTCCATAAAATACACCCAATTAAAGGGTACAATTAAGTTGCAGTATGTTTGTAGAGTTGTGTAACCATCACATGATCTGATTTTCATCATTCTAACAAGAAACGTCATAGCCATTAGCAATCACTGCACATTTAATTCCTCTTACCTTATTCCCTTCATAATCTTAAGAAGCTACTGATCTACTTTCTCTGCTATAGATTTGTCTTTTCTCCACGATTTACATAAATGGAATTATACATCATATGATCTTTTGTGACAAGCTTCTGTCACATACCATAATGTTTTCAAGGTTCATCCATGTTATAACCAGTACAACATGTATCAGTATTCCTTTTTATTGCATTGTATAAATATTTCATCTTTTGTTTATCCATTATAAATTCATTGCTTAAAATGTCTTTCTTCTGGTTCTAACCGTCCAAGTAGGTGTAAAGTGGCATCATATTATAGTTTTGATTTGCATTTCCCTCATGAATAATGTTGTTGAGCACTCAAGAGTTTATTGGCCATTTGTATATCTCCCTTGGGTTATTTATATTTTTGTTATTGAGTTGTGTTTTTTATATATTCTGGATACTAGACCCTTACAGATATATGATTTGGAAATATTTATTCCTGTTCCATACTTTGTCTTTTCACTCTCTTGATAGTTTCCTTTGATACATAGAAGAGTGAATTTTAATGAAACCCAATTTAGCTTTCTTTTTTTGTTGTTTATGCTTTGGTGTCAAACATGAGAATCTATTACCATGAAGGTTTATTTGCTTTTAAGAGCTTCATAGTTTTAGCTCTTACATTTAGGTCTTTGATCTATTTCAAGTTAATTATTGTATATATGGATTAAGGTAAGACATCCAGTTCATTTTTTAATGTGTAGATATTCAGTTGTCTCAGTACCATTTGATGAAGAAATTATTGTTTCTCTATTAAATATTCTTGGCACCATGACCATAAATGTACTTTACTTATAGACATTCAGTTCTACTCCATTGATCTATATGCCTATCCTTATGGCAGTACTACACTGCTTTGATCATTATAGTTTATAATAAGTTAAGAAACTGGGAACTGTGAGTCATCCAACATTGTTTTTTATTTTCAAGAGCATTTGGCCTCTTCCACTTCCATGTGAATTTTAATCAGCACTTCTGTTTATGCATAGGGGGCCATTGGGATTTTAGAGATTGCATATTCAAATCCATAAATCACTCTGGATGCTATTGCCTTCTTAATTGTCATTGTTATGACATTTTTAACAACAAATACAAATACTTGAGTGTTCTTGTTAACCCTGTGGCATTGTTACTTCTTTGTATTTTATCATTGTAGTCCAACATGAAGAAACAACATATATTGCAATTGCTTTGAAATCATCGATTCACCTGTATGCATGGGCACCGAAGTCCTTTGATGAAAGCACTGCCATTAAAGTGAGTGGTCTCCATTTTCACTGGGCTTTCTTTTGAGAAATTGGAAACAGAACAGTATTTGGAATATAGTAGGAGATATATAGATGCTATTCTTCTACAGTTAATGTAATTTGAAAAGACCGTGTCAATAATTATCATTTAACCCTTTTCTAGACAATTCACAGGCACCAAACCAAGGGAGAATGTGAGGGAAATCCCTGACCCCTCCCCTTACAGGAACTTCCTACCAGCTCCTCACTCCTAATTCCTGTAGCTAACATGAATAACTCCTCTTCTAAAGCCACAAACACAAGTTTTGGGTGCCACCCCAATGACTTGAAGCTGAGAAAGTCCCTGTTCTCTCTTAGTGGGGGGTGGAGAGCAGAGGGAAGGTAAGGAAAGGTGTGGCAGTGGCAGAGTGGGGAACCCCCTGGTAGAGGAATGAAGGGAAAGAAGGCCTTTGCTCTCATGGCCAGGACTGTACTAGCTGGGGGTGGGGAGGAAAGGGTGGCTCTATATTCCTTCCAAACTGGATCTCTAAACACATTTCTCTCTAGAACTATTACAAGGAATGCTGGTTAGGCTTATTTGGATTACGAGTACTGTTTCCACCCTTATTTTGGTTTAACTGAACTTCTATGGATCAGCCTCATAAGGTAACCATTTAGTGTCCCAAACAATTAAGTTGCTGATGATTTTTAATCACATTTCATAAACTGGAGACTATTTTTATCTTTATTATCTTTTTTACAGTGCTTCAGAACTCAACATAAATAGTATTATTCTGTATTTATTCTGTATTAATAAAGACTGATTCATGAACCAGTGGTACTACATAGAGTCCAGTAGCTCCTTAGAATCATCTGAAGCATTTGTTAAAAGTTTAGAGCCCAGACGCAACTCTACGCCAAATTAGTGGGTTTGGAGTGGGGCCTGGGGAATCTATATTTTTAGCAAACATCCTAGGAGATTTTGAACTGGTTGGTCCATGGAGTTTTTCAAAGCACTGATAGGGATACATTGTGATAGACCCCAGCAAGGTATTCATGAAATACAATCATAACTTAGGCTAGGATCTGTTTACATATTATATTTTATAGGCTAAAACATCACATGCGTACAATATAGATGGGTTAATGTTTATGACTGCTCCTCAAATGTCTGAAAGTGAAAGTCGCTCAGTCGTGTCTGACTCTTTGTGACCCCATGGACTATACAGTCCATGGAGTTCTCCAGGCCAGACGACTGGAGTGGGTAGCCTTTCCCTTCCCCAGGGGATCTTCCCAACCCAGGGATCGAACCCAGGTCTCCCAAATTGTGGGCAGATTCTTTACCGGCTGAGCCATTTGTACAATAAATATGTTCTTTTATAAATAGCACAGACTACTATATAGATAGTCTGGGCCTGTCCTGACACAAATCATATCCCTGATCTGATCTCCCTAAATTGGGCATTGGGTCAGTTGTCAGTATTTGGATATGGGTTTGTTCCTGGGTGTCTGCTGATTGGTTAGAGCTGCCTGGTATGGAGCTGGGAAGCAAAGAAGGTAAGTACCAACAGTCTGTCTGGCCTGATACACAGTTCCTTGTCTAAGTCCTCACTCCAGTTCTTGAATCCCACCACATGAGTTCAGTATGGTGAAACCTGTGATGCCCAGTCCTCTACTGTGACCTGAACTTGACAGTGTATCCTGTTTGGCTTTTTGTTTCCTTGGACTAGGAACCATAAGAGCCTAGAGTACACCCAGTCTATGGCAGGTTAACATGTCTGGCCTTTCTCATTCCCTACCAAGTGTGCATTGATCAATCAGCAGACTCCGAAGGAGACTACATGTCCTATGAAGCCTATATACGAATACTGGCAAAAATACAGGCAGCTGATCCAGCAAACCGGTTTAAGAGACCAGATGAGCTCCTTCATTTGCTGAAGCTCAAGGCAAGGAATTTAAAGACAGCACAGAGAATACAAGGCCATATAAGACTCTTATGATTTTTGAAGATTTGGCCTTTGAAGGAAAACTCAATATTTAGAACCTAAATATAATTGTCCTTGTTGAGTTAACAGAGCTAAGAAAAGTTGTAATACATAGGTCTCTAAATATATTATGTAATTTTAAAAATCATTCTGGGTTCTACACACCTGTTAAGCAAACGGGCGGGAGAATTTTCACCTTAGACAGAGTTTCATTTTTGGCCTTTTGGCCATATTTGGTTTTATACCTACAGGTGTTTCCAACACTTGGTCATAAGCCAGTGACAGTTGACCTGGCTATTGGTTCTGAAAAAAGACTAAAGATTTTCTTCAGCTCAGCAGATGGATATCACATCATTGATGCAGAATCTGAGGTTATGTCTGATGTGACCCTGCCAAATAACGTAAGATCCCTAGAAATTATTGTATAACACAATTTGAGTATTTCCAACTGTGAAACTCTTAAAAGGTTTAAAAATACGAGTACCAATGTCTATATTAGAACTGAGACCTAAAAGGTAAGTATTGAGTGCCAGAAGGTAGTAATGGATAAACAAAAATCACTGGTGGTTTCTTAGTCCAGAGTGCTAAGTCTGTTCTGCAGATAGACTTTGTCTGGCACAGTGATGTTTTGTATTTGTTTTTAAATGAATCACCTCATGCGAAGAGTTGACTCATTGGAAAAGACTCTGATGCTGGGAGGGATTGAGGGCAGGAGGAGAAGGGGACATCAGAGGATGAGATGGCTGGATGGCATCACCGACTCGACAGACATAAGTTTGAGTGAATTCCTGGAGTTGGTGATAGACAGGGAGGCCTGGCGTCCTGCAATTCATGGGGTCGCAAAGAGTCGGACACGACTGAGTGACTGAACTGAACTGAATCCCTAGTTTTCACTTAAAATCTGGATTTCTATTGAAAAACCAATGATCCAACATTACTATCTGGCCATAATCAACTGGAACCAATTGGTGCCTGCCCACTTTTAGATGGAGCATGTGCTATGCATTCTGTATCCATCCATATTTATGTGTTTATAATAACTGGCCCTGTTAGGCATATGAGTTTACAACCCTTACTTTTAGTTCTCTGCATCTCATTATGCATTATTATGTATATGCCCTTTCTTTATCCAGATTTAACTATGATATATAGCAAGTTATCATAAAGTATTCTCTTATAGTATACTTTGTACTTAGAATTTCTGATCAAAGGATTCAACACTTTAAAAGCTAATGCATATCAACTCTCAACTCAAATAATTATAAACATGAAAATATGGCACAGCATCTAAAATATGGATAGTTTTAAAAAATTCTATACACATCATTTATATAAAGAGCTCAAACATAACATAATATCTCACACACTCACACACACAATATACATTTAATGGTAGAAATGACGTTTTTTCCTATTGAAAATTATATTACAAAGGAAGAGATGAGTCAGCAAATCTTTTTAAATTCCCCATTTTGTCAGACACTAAAGCTTTAACAGTTTAGTGTTATACAAAAGTCCAGGAGAGAACTTTTTTGTACTTCTGAGTCACTGTAGTAATGTGATATTCTCCACAGCTTTCAGAGTTATCTTGTATATCTCTGACAGATTACACAGAACAGTTGTCAGATCATTAATGGAGGCTGTTTTTTCAAGTTTTGGTCAGATTTAACAATCTAACTAGATGATCATTCTGTTGTCACCTATGATTATATAGAAATCACTGTTTAAAACACTGAACCGAGCCCCAGCCAAAGCCACTTAAATATGAGTTCAGGTTAGTTTTAGTATAAATATTATAGTACTCTTCACTTGGAATGTCTTCCATCACTTCCTGCATCTTACTTTTTTACATCACATCATGCATTATTGAAAACCTCAGTATTGATCCAAGTTTATATTTATTTGAAAAGTCATTCAGGAAGATTGAATTCTGTGTTCAACTTGACTACTAGGCAAGAAGAATTACTTTCTTTTCAAGCAACCTGTTAATTATTATGGAAACAATGAGAGAAGATTTTTTTAAATCATTTTCTGGCCTAATTAGGATACCTTAACTGAATTCAAAAATAGAATTTTTAGCTAAATGCCCTAGTGTCTTGACCCATTAAAAGAGAAAGGACTCTAATATAAAGGAGGAGTGTCTTCTGAAACAGGATGTACTAAAAATAATTTTTCCAACAGTGCTAGATTACAAAAGCTATAAAGCTACAAGGGAGCTATGTGTGCTAAAAGAATATCTGATTACTTCAGGAATCATCTGAGAAGCAAGAGAATTACCTCTGGTGCTTTCTGGATTTACAGCAGCTAAGCTCTTTTCTAAACAAATTTTTTGAGACAACCTTTTTTCTTGCAATTTCTTTTTCTCTCTTCCTTCATCTCTTTTCTGATTCAGTTGCTCATGAGAGTGCCCAGGGAACGCATTAAAATTGCTTTTCGCCTCTGGATCCCCATTTTAGTTTTAAGAATTGTTGTTGCTGAGACTGAGGCATGGCCACAAGCACTTGGCCTGAGTGCGCTGGGTTTGGCAAGTATAGTTTCTGACATTTTTTCCCTTAAATTGCCTAATTGGAGACATGATAAGAGGAACTGATTGTTCATTTTTAAGGGAAATATGAGTAACGTGACAATATCTATAGTTTGGGCAAGTTTTGTCACATTGTTTTATGCATCATGAAATTTAGAAATTGTTAGATATTTATTAATATTTCATCACCTAATGCCTCTCTGAATTGAAGATATTTTAAGATTATGTAAATTGGATAATAAATTCTATAATTTTTTGAAGGGAGGATGACTGTTACATTTCAAGCAGTGAAACATATTATAAGGCTGTTCCTTGTAAATATTTAAGCTCAAGCTATTTTAAAGTTAATTTTCTATTTCTGATTTGAATGAATTGAATGATAACCAGTGATTTTATATTTGTTACTTGGTTCATTCCTTACTAAATTTAGTATTCATTAGTGTGCTAAAATGAATCTGAAATCAAACAAGTGATGTTTCTTCTATCATTATACATAATACTTGGTGAAATTTCAACAAATTTCTCTGTTAGAAATATATTCTGCTTTTTACATATATTATTTTTCTCCTAAAAATATAGGAGAATATTAAACAATAACAACCTTATGACATGGGGAAAGCTCTTCTCAAGCGTTGGATAGCATGCTGTTTAGTACTAAGACAGAAATTTCTCTCCTCTCTGTACTTTGAAGCCCTCTTTGGCCTTTATTGTTCAGCCAAGCTGCTTCTCTTAAAGTAGTAGTGATAAAATGTTGGGCATATAAATCCTTATGAAACATAATTCCGGCCCCTGGAAATCATTGTACCACAGAATATCATCATTTTACCTGATTCCTTGGGAATTGGCATGATGCTCACCTTCAATGCTGAATCCCTTTCCGTGGAAGCAAATGAACAACTCTTCAAGAATATCCTTGATGTGTGGAAAGACATACCATCCTCCGTAGGTATGTGGAAAATTTTTCTCCTTTCAGATGATCCCAGAAAATCTTCTATTTCCTAAAGTGTCACTTTTTCTCAAGGCACCTAGGGTTAATTTGGGGTACTGCATACTTATTCCCTTGTAAGATAATGTATATGTTTTTCTTATGCTTAATAATTTCACAAGGCTACCACAAAGAGACTGATTTTGGCTGTCTTAGTAGTTCATTTTCAATAATCATGTAATTAAAATAGGAACGTGATTATTTTCTATAATAATCTATCATTTTATTTTAACTCCTTTCGCTTGCAGATTTTACACAGATGTTGAAAATGTTATGAAAATTCCATAACATTGATTTGGGGGTTTTACCTTTATCTTAGGAGAGTGCCAACTAGTATAAGAGAGGAGCAAAATATTTCCATTTTGTACAGTCAATAGTGTTCTGTTTAGCCAGTAATATTCCTGTGAAGAATCAAATATAAACTGCATATGTGACTCATTGGTTGTCACTAAGATTTCATCATCCTTCGTTTACAAAACAGATAAATATGACTGACTGAAATGCTCTTAGGTACTACCCAGATGGCAACACAAAGAAAACTGCCTTCTCATCTTCATTAGACCAGGACATTTTTTTCTTTCTGACCAGCACAGGACTGCCAATCTGGGAAATCTGAATAACGTGAATCTTTCGTACATGTCTCTGAGGCTTGATGACTACAGAGATAATTCTAAATAGGAAACAGAATAATGCATATAAACGGCAAAAAATACTAGAGTAGAATGATTTGGTTGAAATGTTCCTGGAAGGAGGATAAGTTTAATGAAGCAAATAAAGGAAAAGGGAGAAGGAGAGGGGGAGAGAGATAGACGGGGGAAGGAAGGAAGGAAAGGAAGAAGACAGAAAGATAAGGGAGACAGAGAGAAAAGCAGTTTATGAATAAAAAGTTAGAAGCTTTTGAAATCTCTATAAAAGGGCTAAATGTGATCCACATGTGACTTTAAGGACGAGTTTGAAAGAGCTTTTTTAATGGACATTTTTTCACTATGGATGATAGCACATTGCATTGCATCTGCAGAATCCTTTCTTTTTGCATATGTAGTGTTAAGGAATGTCCTGAAAACCTCCAGTTCCTTCGAAAAGGTAAGAACTCACAGAGGGTTTAAAACCATTTTGTGAAAAGAGGTAAATGCTTACAATATAATTGACAGATCTGGGGCAAAAGAAACTGAGAATATGCCTTGTTCTAACTTTGACAGTGGTTGTGATCAATTTATTAATCAGAAATTAGAATAAGAAAATTTAGCCCAAATGGGAAATGTAACCCCTATATTTATGCCACTAAACAATGATAGGAATCAAAAAGATCTTAAAAAGTCATCTGCTACAGTTCTTGTCCTTAGGCAAGACAACTTCCAACCTAAAACAGAGCTATTTTAAGTAACTAAAATTGAAAAGTATCTCTCTAAATGTAAAATAAATTAGAGCACTATGAGAAGATATTTCGGTCTGGGTATTAAGGGTAATTTGAGAGCATGTAAAGATTGCTTTATAACTCTACTATTAAGGAAATCAATTGCTCTCTTTTTTTGTCTAAACACAACTTCTTTTTAAATTTAAAACTAACCCAGATCCAGATTTCCCCAATCTAAATTTTACATTTTCCTTTAGATATAATGAATGTTCTCACTAATAAAATCATTGCTTTGGATTTTCAAACAAATACATAGAGATGCAGCAATCATAGCAAGTATCATTAAGCATTCCCAACTAAATCATTGGATTCTATCTCATACAAACTAGCTCAGTACCTAGGTTAAGTGGCAAATTAATGTGCTTTAGAATCAAGGTATAAATTATTTAATGCCATGTGAACTGTGTACGTGGACTCAGCAAGTAGACTGTGCATGAAGTTTATAAATTTTGCTGTATGCAGTTGTTGAAAAAAATACTGCTCACCATGTCAGAAAATACCTTACAGTGTCAGCTGATTATATGGCTATTTATATAACTAGGTTTTCTGTTTTAAAGCAGTTGTCATAATCTTAATTGTCACTGAATAATATAAAGCAGGACCCAAAAGTTTTAATCTTAATAAAAATTTCCTGAGCAAGAGAAAGGCTTAACAGTGTCAAATTAGCTTTAGTTCTGTTTATAACATGATACTTAATTGAATTACATTAGAATTGCTAAAGTCATTATTTTAGCACACTTATTTTAGTCACTTAAGCACAAGTACAAACCCATATAGGATATTGTACCCCAACTAGATTATAAAATAATGCCTGTGGCTAGATTTGATTTTATACAAAGAGGTTAATATTAACCTTTAGCTTTTTCTGTGGTGTTGGAGAATGTAAATACAAAAATTAACTTAGATCTAGTTATTCACTATGGTGAATAGTTGATCACAATGATGAGAGTAGATAGCTAGCTTGAACATTCTGTTGAGCAGCATAATGGCCAAACTACCAACTTTGAAGCAGGAAAATAAGAATGTATTAATCCAAACTGTAATAATGTCCCTCTTAATAATCAAACATTAGCTGTAATTATAATTTTCCATCACTGGCAGAAGTATTTTGTGTTTTTCTGATTTTTAAATTTTTATTGTAGCTTTTGAGTGTTCACAGAGAACCACAGGATGGGGCCAAAAGGCCATAGAAGTCCGCTCTTCGCAGTCAAGGGTTCTGGAAAGTGAACTGAAGCGCAGATCGATTAAGAAGCTGAGATTTCTGTGTACCCGAGGTGACAAGGTATAGCTTACATACCCCAGTTAGAGCAAAAGTAAAGCAAGCAATGAAAATTAACTGAGGAAATTTATATTGTTTTCTTTCTGGCTATAAGTATATTTATGTTATATTTCCCAAATTGACATATTAATAATATAATAAAAATAAATTTGCAATTTGCATTAGAAACATTGATTTGGTAAATGATGAAATTTGGTTTCAAGAGAAATCATTTTCAAAAATGTAAAAATTCTAATTGTGTTCAAAGCAAAACCAGCCTCTATTTGTTACAAATTCCATTATTGTCTGTGATGTGTAGTTCTTTTCAAATTCATATTAATATGACATTTTGAAAGATAATGCTTGAGTAGATCTGCCTTTTATAGTTTTCAACATAATCCAGTAACAGAAGAAGGAAAAAGTTAATTATGTCTGTTGAACACCTAATCATATAGTAGAGTTTGTGCTAAATGCTTAAGAGGCTATCACACTTAATCTTCATGTACACTTTACAGAAAAGAAAAAGGAAATCAATATTTGACAATTATTTGTGTAATGTGATCAATTTTAGCCAATTCAGATAGTTTATATGGAAAAAATGAATTGTATGATATCAGAATAGTCCCTACATGTTGTGAGAAATAGTAGAATGAAAAAGTAATTCTAATAAGACTAGGAAGCATTCACATTTGTAAGAAATTTCAGAGGATTTGAATTATCAGAACCAACAGGGTAAAGCACTGGGCATCAATAAAAGGTACTGGTTTACAATATAAACAGAGATAATGCAAGAACCAATGATTGAGATCAGGTACATCTAGGATGCAGTCCCAGCTCTAACTACATGTGAGAACCTGGAAGTTTGACTTTGTTTTTCTGAACCTTAGTTTTTTCATCTCAAAAATGGGAATATTAATAACTTGGAACAATTCTGTAAATTATCAATAATGTATATATAATAAGCATCTCACAGGTCGACAGCCTGGCACATAAAAGGTGTTAAGTCAAGGGTAGCTGGTGGTGTTTTCATCATTACGTCACACACCTTCCTAAGTATATTCATTGTGGATGTTGAAAAACCTTGGTCAAGAATACTTCTATTTGCTATTTATACTCTTGTACTGTCCTAATTTTCTTTATGGCCCAGACCATATTTGCACGACATGTTCCTCTCTAAGTCAATTGGTTTGGCTGATAATATCAATCTATTCATGTCAGTCTATTACACTGAAATAGAAAATTGTACCAAGTAGAAAATTTCACTGGCCACTTAAGCATCAGTGCAGCGTGAACTGCATCTAAATAATATGATATTTTCCATATATTAAAAGTAAAAGGAAAGCTAACTTAAGTAAAAGTAGATTTTTTTAATAGAAAAGGAAAATTGTTAATTAAACAAATCAAGAAATTTAGCAGATAAATGTCACCTACAAAAACTTAATTTTATTTAAACTATATGAAGTACAGTCATATAGAATATGGTAAAAAGTACTTTTTAAATTATAATTTTGGCTCCATACTCATTTGAATTTGTAGACTTTAGGGAAATCTCTTTCTGAAATTGATTAATAACAGATAAATTGAAATTATTGTTGTACCTATCAAATATCAGTTTGCAGTTATTAAATATTTACTGATATTGTCTCTTTCTCTCTTTTTAAAGCTCTTCTTCACCTCTATCCTGCGCAATCGTCACAGCCGGGTTTACTTCATGACCCTTGGAAAACTTGAAGAGCTCCAAAGCAATTATGGTGTTTAAAAGCTTCCAGTGATTTATTATACTGATTATAAGCATCATAAATATACAATTTGCATTTTTTAATTTCTGAGATTAAATGAGCATTCACTTTTACTGGTAGGGAAAAATTAAATCAGATACTTTACTTTTAATGTAGCACAGAATAGTTTTAATGATAAATGCAGCTTTATATATAAAATTAACTATAGCAAGCTCTATGTACTCCAATGGTGTACAATGTCTTTTGCACAAACTTTGTAACTTTTGTTACTGTGAATTCAAACATTACTCTTTGGACAGTTTGGACAGTATCTATATTCGGATTTTACAACATGGAGTTAAGAAACCTGTAATGAGTTAGATTCCAAACAGCTTTCAAAAGAGTTGCCCCTGAATGAGGGTTTGTTTTTTTTTTTCCCAGAAAAAAAATCAAAATAGCAACAAACCATATACAGATTTGCCAAGTCCTAGAAAGAACCAAAGGTTAGGTTATGAAATGATATTAATAAGGACTAGGTATAAACCAGACCTAAGGCTGAACAACCTGCGTGCCTGGAGAAAATACAGTGATAAAGGGGGAAAAGCCACCCTTTTTCCTCATTGCTCCATGACAGTTAAGCCCCCGGTTAGAGACCAGTTGTGTTCTTTTCATCCCATGTTAAGCTGGTTTTCTCCTGATGAGGAGAAAGGAAGAAAGCCTAAAATGATTGATTTTCCTCGGAAACCCCAAAGATGTGCAATAGCTACAAGAACCACCAAATAATACACTTGCAAGCCTGATTACAGGACTGAACTCCTATACATATGTACTGTAGAATAAGTTGTATTTTTTAATACTTTAAAGTAGGCGTCAAGTTCTATCCCAAAGACAGATTGGTTGATTTATCAAAATTCTTATCTGGCCAACAATGTGACTATCAGACAGCTTTAAGTATTTTCCTGATCCCAGATTAAACTACAGGAAAACTTCCCTCCAGTTATTAAGCAAAAATAACAAAATATAACAACAAACAGTTTTGACCGCTAATACTTGTGTTTTTCATGGTTCTATTTCTGTAAAATCAGAAATTAATCTAAAAGTGATAACTCCACATGTAGAGACTTAATGTAATAGGTTAAAAGGAAAGATTTGGAATAAAATACAACTTAAATCAATACCTAGGTCTGCAAATTTATAGCAGTGAAAAGAATCATGCTAGTCCACTACCCCTATATATTATAGACGCCATAGATAGGTGGCATTTGGTCGCCTATGGTAATTGCTACCTGGTGAAAAGCATCATTTCTGCATATCCATCCTCAATACCATGGTTAGTTCTGGGGCAATAAGGAAGCAACAGAACTACCACAAAGTATACCTCACTATAATTCCTCTAGTTCTGCTTCTAAAATCTGAAGACAGTGCTAGTGGGATAATAATTTTCAAACTACCTGGTTAACCAAAATACAAAAGCAGCTAACTATATGTGATTTCATAATAGCACACTATTTCTTGGCACCTAGGTGCCAGGAATGATGATTTGGATTTTCCTAATAACTTTTATCAAGAATGTAGTAGCTCAATAATGATAATTTAGGAGAACCTGAATCCATGAATTAAAGATAAATGTGATTCACATTTGTTACTGTGACACAATAATGTGATCTTAAAACTGGCTTATCCTTGAGTGTTTACAACTCAAATAACTTTTTAAATGCAGTAGTTTAAAGAGAAAACAAACTTTTATGTCAAATTCTTTCTTTAGAATTAGTCTTCCTTTTTAATTTGTACACCAAAAAGGCCATGGGGAACTTTGTGCAAGTACCTCATCGCTGAGCAGATGGAGCTTGCTATGTTTGAATTTCAGAAAATTCTCTCATTTAAGTAGCGTGTAGAATCAAGTCTTTTAAAAATTCATTTTTTCTTCATAATATTTACTCAGTTAAGGTTCAAAAATAAGTTTTCTCTTAAATCATATTTTTAACACAGTAAGACAGTAAACTATTTTAGGATGTCAACTCCCATTGTGCTCTGTGGCTGTCATTCTAGCAAATATACACAGTAGTGAACTGCATCTACAGAGGTGTCCCAAAGTGAATAAGCAAGAGAGATTGCAAATGTGTAATTGAGTGTTAAATGATAAGGTGCTAATGAGGAAAGGAAGCTAGGTACATACTAAGAAGGGAGATTAGATGTTGGATAGCCAACTTAGGAAGGACTGAAAATATTTAGTCATTTGTAGGTAATGAATATTTCCAATTTAGATGTTTAATCCATCTGGAATTTTTACATCCTTTGCCAGCTGAAACAATAAAATGAAGGAGCAATTGAATTTCATAGTCAGTGCACAGTAAAGAAAAAATTGTAACTACACCTCACCTTGTAGCAGCAGCACCTGGAAGCCCTGGCTCATCACAGAAGCATTGACAGGGATTCCTGGAAAGCCAAATTCCCAAGTCCTGTGAGTTGAAGCATGAAAGTTCTGGCAGCTTGCAAGTAGCATTGGGACAGAGTACAGTTTATTTTAGTGTACTTTAGTTTTTACACCAAAGCCCTTGTCCGAAATAGAAGAAATCATTGAAAACTAGAAATGTGATATATGCAAAGAGCTGACAAGGTTAAGAACCTCAGGAAACAGAAAGGATAATTGTTAAGATAGTAGATTAGACAAAGCACAAATCATACATGCACACACACAAGCACACACACAAACCATATGAATGCATAAATTTTAATATTTTAGTGCTGCCAGTTTCCAGATAATTAATCAATAAGTGTTTTCTGCCAGGACTTACTTAACTGAGACACTATCAATTAAACTAGGAATAATGCCACATGAGTTCAATGGGATCTTTTAAGTACTCTTCAGTTCTTTTCAAAACTGTGCCTATTTAAATCGATTTGTATTCAATCTGTGCTCTGATTTTAAATTTTATAGAAATAATCTTTGAGACTGCTAATTGTTTTATCAGAAAACCTGCAATGAATCATTGTTCAATCTCTAAAAAATTTTAAATGTATTGATTGATGTCATTGGATCTTTTAAGTACTCTTCAGTTCTTTTCAAAATTGCATATTTGAAATCAATTTGTATGCAATCTGTGCTCTAATTTTAAATTTTATTGAAATAATCTTTGAGACTGCTAATTGTTTTATCAGAAAACCTGCAATGAATCATTGTTCAATCTCTAAAAAATTTTAAATGTATTGATTGATGTCATTGGATCTTTTAAGTACTCTTCAGTTCTTTTCAAAATTGCATATTTGAAATCAATTTGTATGCAATCTGTGCTCTAATTTTAAATTTTATTGAAATAATCTTTGAGACTGCTAATTGTTTATTCAGAAAAATTACAATGAATCATTGTTCAATCTCTAAAAATAAAAATTTTTTAAATGTACTGATTGATGTCATTATTTGAACTATACTCATCTAATACTTCAAAATTAAGACTCATTCAAGGATTATTCATTTCCTTAAAGTATGTAATAATGCATTGATTAGAAGGTGTTAGGGGTTCTACCTATTGTTCCATTAGGAATTCTAGCGAAGGAAGGGTATATTAATTGGACCAAAATCTTTCTGGGTTATGTAGTAGTGGAATTAAAAACTAATAACACATTTCCTCTAAATGTGTGGAATTTTACACAGACTCATGGGGTATGAGCAAAGGTGAAACCTGAGCAAGTTTTAATGCTGACTTCCTTCCCATCCCAAAGAGTAAAAACTGTATCCAAAGAGAGTAGTAAATATTTCTAGATCAGGGCTTCCCTGGTGGTTCAGTGGTTAAGAATCTGCCTTGCCACAGAGCAACTAAGCCCATGGGCCACAACTACTGAGCCAGCGCTATAGCCTGTGAGCCACATCTACTGAGCCATGTGCCTAGAGCCCATGCTCTGTAACAAGAGAAGCCACCAGAGTGAGAAGCCCAAGCACCACAACTGCATAAAGCCTGCACACAATAACAAAGGTCCACCACAGTCAAAAGTTAAATATTTTAAAATATTTGTAGTTTTTTTTCAGATTTTATTTTACTTTTACTTTACAATATTGTACTGGTTTTGCCATACATCAACATGAATCATATTCAAGAAAAGGTTTAGTGTGGAGTGATGGTAGAAAATGGAAGACAGAGCAAACATGGAAAATTTGAGTCCCTCAGCTGGGATCAGAAGAGGAATAGCACTTCTCTCAGCAGATCACAAAAGCATTAGAGGAATGGTTCCATGAAGATGCTATTGTCTCAGAAGATTTTGGAGAGATATTCATCAGACTTAACTGTTGCTGCCAGTTGGTATGGTCCTAATTTGTCAAGTATGGACAGACATTCTGAAGTTGTATTACCTGTACACGGCATACTTGCACAGGCTTTTATAGGCTAAATTTAAAGTACTTCATTATAATCAAATTGACTCATTCAGCTTGATACATAGGTACCACAGACTTCTACTACTTTAAGAGATACTGTTATGAACCAAGGAATAATAATATCAACACAGATTGGAATTAGAATGGTCAGGGTAACACCCTAAGACTGAAAAATGGCATTATCCTGGGAACCCTTTACCAAAGAAGGGGATATGGTAGGTCATGAATAGAAATCATGGTTAGTAAATTTATCATTCTCAAAGGGAGCAGTGGGTTTACAGACTCCAACACTGCAAGTCTATTAATCTTTTTCCAATATAATAACACTTTTCCCTTATAGGTCCTTTAACCTTCACCTAAGGATATTCAGGTTGGCTACTTTTTAATAAACAGCTAATATAATAAAGGCCAAACATCTTTCAAAAAGTATTATAAATATCACATTTTATGTTATTAATAACCATGTCAACTGATATAAAAAGAATAGTTCCTAAGGGAATAAAATGGATTCTATATGGATTTATCTTTTCAGAAGCTAGTACACAGCCTACTTTGTAGATAAATATAAAAAAAGCAGGTTCAAGATTAACTTTTTCTTATGTTGCTATCCCATATGTCCAAGTGGCTCATTTGGTACTTATACAGCAAAGACTCAAAAATATTAGTTGAAAAGAAAAATGAGCATTTTTTTTCCTCTGTATTTAGTTCTATTAAATTTACAACAGCCTAAAATTAAGACTGACAAATTCAATTCTTTCATCAAAATACCATCCGGGTTCTGGGGACCAAAGGGAAATGACCTTTGGGGTAACTTCATATAACTTGACCCTGTAAACCTGAAGTGAAACAAAGGGTAGATCAAAATAAAATTAAAATAGTGTCTTTTAAAGTTTTGTTTACCCTTAAAAGCAACACATAATGGACCACTATGCCCCATTAGTAATTACCCAAGGATCATGAGAAATGACAAAGGTCATTTAATAAAACAGCACAAAAAACAAGTCATCTAACTGTTCTGTACAAACACTTGGTTTGAATGTGATTCTTTTTTCACAAGAACAACTCAATGTTGCAGCATCCTGAGACAAATTTAAGGATCACCAAAGTATGTCAATATACTTTTGATCCCAAAATTTTAAATTATGTTCCCATAAACCAATATACCAAATTCCAGGCAATCCCCAAAGGTACTTTTTTAGATGATGAAAGAATGTGTCTGATTTGCTCAATTCAATTCAGTTCACTCAGTCGTGTCCGACTGCAACCCCATGAACTGCAGTACACCAGGCTTCCCTGTCAATCACTAACTCCCAGAGCCCACCCAAACCCATGTCCATTGAGTCGGTGATGCATCCAACCATCTCATCCTCTGTAGTCCCCTTCTCCTCCTGCCCTCAATCTTTCCCAGCATCAGGGCCTTTTCAAATGAGTCAGCTCTTTGCATCAGGTGGCCAAAGTATTGGAGTTTCAGCTTGAACATCAGTCCTTCCAATGAACACCCAGGACTTATCTCTTTAGGATGAAATGGTTGGATCTCCTTGCAGTCCAAGGGACTCTCAAGAGTCTTCAACACCACGGTTCAAAAGCATCAGTTCTGTGCTCAGCTTTCTTCACAGTCAAACTCTCACATCCATACATGACCACTGGAAAAACCGTAGCCTTGACTAGATGGACCTTTGTTGGCAAAGAAATGTCTCTGCTTTTTAATATGCTGTCTAGGTTGGTCATAACTTTCCTTCCAAAGAGTAAGCATCTTTTAATTTTATGGCTGTAATCACCATCTGCAGTACCAAATGGAACACTACTTCCAAAATTCTAAATGCAAACTTCCAACATCATGGAGTCTCACAAATCCACAGTGAGAAAGGAATACAATGAAGTTCAAAGAAAATTAGACTACACAAAAATGAAAATCTTCTCCCTAAAAGTAAAATTAACATTATATGACAAGCTGGGGAAATAGACATTTCATTTGACAAATAGAAAGTATCTATGAATTTTACTCCACAAACCTGTATGTGCAAAAACTAATTCAAAACGAGCAAAAATGATTATTTGAACTCCAATTCCTGTTCTACCAGTCTAAAGAGGAAATTTAAACTTATTTGGACTATTGTTATTTATCCATTAGGGTTCCATGAAAGTCTGAGGGATCAGAAAAAATGGGGTATCCCATTGGTCTATAGTCTACATAAGCCAACACTGATACACTGTGCACTGCTCACTCCTTGAAACAATTTCCTCTCTCAGCCACTGGGATACCACTCTCTCTTGATTTGTCTCCTACATCACTAATGTAGTTGACTATGGCTCTGCAATCAGGCAAAACTTTGTTTCTTTCTGGCTCCTTTCAAGATTTTTCCTTTGCCTTTTGTTTTTAGAAGATTTATTATTCTGGATCTTGGAGCAGATATCTTTGGATTAATTTTTTTGAGTACCAGCAAGGTCACTGGTAGGGCTTCCCTGGCAGCTCAGCTGGTAAAAATCTACCTGCAATGCAGGAGACCCTGGTTCAATTACTGGGTTGGGAAGATCTGCTGGAGAAGGGATAGGCTACCCACTCCAGTATTCTTGAGCTTCCCTGGTGGCTCAGCTGATAAAGAATCTGCCTGCAATGTGGGAAACCTGGGTTTGATCCCCAGGTTGGGAAGATTCCCTGGAGAAGGGAATGGCTACCTACTCCAGCATTCTGGCCTGGGGAATTCCATGGACTCCATGGGGTCACAAAAAGTTGGACATGACTGAGCAACTTTCAATTTCACTTTCAGCAAGGTCCCAGACACAGAGAAGAGAAAGAGAGGGTAGTGCAGAAAATAATATAAAGAAATAGTGACAGAAAGCATCCCCAATACAGTTAAAGATTAACAATCCAATAATTTGATTAAACTCATAGAACTATTTTTATAGGCTCTCATGTTTCAGTATGTTGTTTTTACATTTTCATATTTTAATATATTTTTGATTTCCCTTTTGATTTCTTATTTGACTCATTGGTTGTTCAGGACTGTGTTGTTTAATTTCTATATATTTGTAAATTTTCCAGTTTCTTGGTTTTGACTTCAAGTTGCTTACCACTGTGGTTGGAAGTGACACTTGGTATGATTTCAGTCTTCTTAAATTTGCTAAGACTTGTTTTGTGGCCTACTATATTATGTATCCTGGAGAATATTCCATGCATTCTTGATAATAAGGTATGTTCTGCTGCTGTTGGTAGAAGGCCCTGTATGTATCTTTTAGGTCTATCTGTTCTACAGTATGGTTCAACTCCAATAGTTTCTTATTTATATTTTGTCTGGATTATCCATTGCTGGAAGTGGAATATTAGAGTTTTATACTATTACTGTACTGTTGTCTATTTCTCCCTTCAGATCTGTTCAGGTCAGTTCAGTTCAGTCGCTCAGTCGTGTCTGACTCTTTGTGACCCCATGAATTGCAGCATGCCAGGCCTCCCTGGCCATCACCAGCCCCCAGAGTTCACTCAGACTCACGTCCGTCGAGTCCGTGATGCCATCCAGCCATCTTATCCTGTGTTGTCCCCTTCTCCTTCTGCTCCCAATCCCTCCCAGCATCACAGTCTTTTCCAATGAGTCAACTCTTCGCATGAGGTGGCCAAAGTACTGGAGTTTCAGCTTTAGCATCATCCCTTCCAAAGAAATCCCAGGGCTGATCTCCTTCAGAATGGACTTGTTGGATCTCCTTGCAGTCCAAGGGACTCTCAAGGGTCTTCTCCAACACCACAGTTCAAAAGCATCAATTCTTCAGCGCTCAGCTTTCTTCACAGTCCAACTCTCACATCCATACATGACCACTGGAAAAACCATAGCCTTGACTAGATGGACCTTTGTTGGAAAAGTAATGTCTCTGCTTTTGAATATGCTATCTAGGTTGGTCATAACTTTTCTTCCAAGGAGTAAGCGTCTTTTAATTTCATGGCTGCAGTCACCATCTGCAGTGATTTTGGAGCCCCCCAAAATAAAGTCTGACACTGTTTCCACTGTTTCCCCATCTATTTCCCATGAAATGATGGGACCAGATGCCATGATCTTCATTTTCTGAATGTTGAGCTTTAAGCCAACTTTTTCACTCTCCATTTTCAATTTCATCAAGAGGCTTTTGAGTTCCTCTTCACTTTCTGCCATAAGGGTGGTGTCATCTGCATATCTGAGGTTATTGATATTCCTCCTGGCAATCTTGATTCCAGCTTCAGATCTGTTAGTATTTGTTTAATACATTTATGTGCTCTGATGTTGAGTGTGTATATATTTCCAGTTGTTATGTCCTCTTGTTTAGTTGACCTCTATATCAATATTATGACTTTCTTTGTCTCTTGTTACTGTTTTTGGCTTAAAGTCTATTTTACCTGATATAAGTATCACTACCCCTTTCCTCTTTTGGTTTCCACTTGCATGGAATATCTTTTTACCATTCCTCCACTTTGAGCCTAACTGTGTCCTTAAAGCTTGTAACCAGCATGTACTTGGGTCCTTTTATTAAAATTCCATCCAGCCATTCTGTACCTTTTTGGAGAATTCAATGCATTTATGTTTAGAATAATTACTGATATGTAAGGACTAATTCCCATGGAGAAGGAAGTGGCAACCCACTCCAGTATTCTTACCTAGAGAATCCGATGGACAGAGGAACCTAGCAGGATACAGTCCATGGGGTCGCAAAGAGTCAGACACGACTGAGCAACTAACACGAGACTAGAAGGACTAATTAATATTACAAATTGATTTCCAGTTGTTTTGTAGTTACCTTGTTTCTTGCTATCTCTCTTACTGCCTTCCTTTTTAAATTGGTGATTTTCCATTATGGTATGCTCTGATAGCCTTATCTTTATTTTTTATTTTTGTGGGTCTACTATAGAGTTTTGCTTGTAGATACTATGAGACTTACATAAAATACCTTATAATAGTTTGTGTTATGCTGAAAACAACTTAACTTCAATCACATAAAAAATCTGTACCATTTTACTCCCCACTTTATGTTTTCAATGTCGCAGTTTACCACTTTTTATATTATGTATTCATTAATATAAATTATACTGGCTATAGTTATTTTTGATCCTCTTGTCCTGTAACCTTTATATACAGTTAAGATACCATCATATAAAAGAATTAGAGTCTTATTCTAGTTGTGTATTTACCTTTACCACTGAATTTTATATCTCCACACGTTTTTTCTACTGAATAGTGGCCTTTCATTTCCTTTTAAAGAACTCCTTGCAACATTTCTTGTTAGGCATGTCGTGTGTGTGTGCATGCATGCCAAGTCGCTTCAGTCATATCCGACTCTTTGCAACCCCATGGGCTGTGGCCCACCAGGCTCCTCTGTCCTTGGGATTCTCCAGACAAGAACACTGGAGTGGATTGCCATGCCCTCTTCCAAGGGCTCTTCCTGATCCAGGGGTTGAAACTGCATACTACTACTACTACTAAGTCGCTTCAGTCGTGTCCGACTCTGTGCAACCCCACAGACGGCAGCCCACCAGGCTCCCCCGTCCCTGGGATTCTCCAGGCAAGAACAGTGGAGTGGGTTGCCATTTCCTTCTCCACTTTTCCTTTAAAATTGGAAGAAGTTAAAGTTCATATGAAACTGCATATCTTATGTCTTTTGCATTGGAAGGCAAGTTCTTTACCACTAGAGCCACCTGGGAAACACTAAGGCATGTCTAAAGGGGATAAATTCCGAGTTTTTGTTTGTCTGAGAAAATCTTTATTCTCTTTCATTGTTGAAGAATAACTTTGCCAGATAGAGCATTCTTGGTTAGCTTTTTTTTTTCCCTTTCAGAACTTTGAATTTATCATCCTACTCTCTCTTGGCCTGTAAGGGTTCTGCCAAGAAAGTCTAAAGGGTTCTTTTGTAGATCACAATCTTCTTTTCACTTGTTGCCTTTAAAATTCTTTGTCTTTCATTTTGGCAGTTCTATCATAATGTGTCTTGGAAAAAATTGTTTTGGCTTGAAATAATGGGATGAACTATTTCATTAATTTGGGTGTCTAAATCTCTCCCCAGTTGTGGAAAGTTCTCAGCCACTATTTATTAAATAAGCTTTCTGACTCCTCTCTCACTTTGCCTTCTGGAATTTCAATGATTTGTGTTTGTTTGTTTTTTTTTTCATGGTCTCCCATATATCACATAAGGCTTTATTTCACTCTTGTTGTTGTTGTTGTTCTCTGGCTGGGTTATTTCACAGTCCCTATCCTCAGTCTCACTGATTCCACTGATTTTTTTTCTTCTATTTGATCTATTCTGCTGTTTATGATCTTTATTGCATTTTTTTTCATTTTCATGAATTCTTCAGCTCTGTGTTTGGTTCATTTTTATGATTTCTATCTCTTTGCTAAATTTTTCATTTTGATTATGTATTGTTTTCTTGATTTCACTGAATTGTCTGTAAGTTTTTGTAGCTGAGTTTCCTTAAAACCGCTATTTTGAATTCTTTATTGTATAAAACATAGAGCTCCATATCTTTGTGTTTGGTTACTACACAAAGAAGATTATTGAAATCTTTTAGTGCCATAGTATTTCTTTGATTCTTCACATTGCTTAGAGTTTTGTGTTTCTGTCTTCACAGCTGAAATAACAATGACTACTTCCAACCATTACTAACTGCATTCAGGTTAGAAATATCTTTAATCCTGAGACTCTCTCAGACATTGTATGGATACAACTGCTCCATGCTTCTTGTTCTTTCTTGTGGCAGAGTTCTTAAGCTTATACAGCTTCTCATTATCCTACAGTGCATCAGGCCAGTTGCTGGTTGCCGTCCTTTTGTTTTCTTGAAGGAGATACTACAGCTCAGCTTTATGCTTTCTCCCTTGCCCACAGACCCTGACCTGCCTTCTGTGAATGTTCCCTAGTCTTCTTCCAAATCTCACCATCATGGTCACCACAGGGAGCCAGCTGCAGAGTTGGGGGAGGCATGAATTTGGTATTATATACTGTGGGTGTCTGTGAACCAGTCCAGGGGATTTTCAGTTGAGATTTTCCTTGCAGCTTCTGGGTAGTTTTCCAAAGGAGTCCAGAATGCCACCATTAGAAATCGTGTCCCTTTAATACCCTCTAGGAATCTTTTATGCTACTCCCCTGATCTTTCTTTCCCCCAGTCATAGAACTCAGAAGTTAATATTCTGGATGCTATGAGAGAGAAATGTCTCTTCGGCAGTGTCCCACACACCTGGGAAAGGCAGGTGTTTACCCACCCAGTCTCCCATTCTCCCCTGGGAGAAATCACAGATTTATTTCCTTGGCCCTAAGCTTTGTTGCTCTGGGGAAAGGGTGATGCTAGCAAAGTGAAGTTTTTTTTTTCTTTTACCCATTCCAATGTGTACAAATTTGTAAATGTTTTGCTCCAAGGAAGTGGTAATTTTTTTCTTCTGGAAATCTGAACTTATAAAAAGACTCACATCCATAGCTATCTGCCCAAGTCAGTGTTCTCCAGTTCCTCTCAGACAATAGCCAAGAGGAACTAGAACTGGTTCACACTCTCCTGCAGATTTCAAAACCAGTACCAAGATCTGTCTACTATTCAATGCACAGGTGGGTGAGACTCCCCCCAGGTCCTTTGGCATATGGTGCTGGATCTCTCAACTCCCACAGAGGCAATTTTGTTCATGGATTGTTAAGTTTTGCTGTTGAAATTGGAGGACAAATACAAGGGGTTACTTATGGTCCATGATAATTGATGCCTAAATGACTCCAACATTTGATTCATCTTAATGTTTGGCATCTGTTAATTAACTTTTCTTATTCAAGTTAAGATTTCTCTGATTCTTAATATGATTATTTCCTATACATTTTATTTGTTATGTTAGGAGACTCACATTTAAATCTTTTATTTAAGTAGGAAGCCACCATGTCTAGAGATAACACCAAAGTCCTGGTGTACTTTTGTGGTCTGTGGTTATAATGACAGTTTATTTATTTTTAGAGGTTTTGCACTATTACTTTGTTCTGTTTGGTTTACCCAGGTTCAGTCCCTGGGTTGGGAAGATCCCCTGGAGAAAGAAATGGCAACCCACGCCAGTATTCTTGCCAGGAGAATTCCATGGACAGAAGAGCCTAGTGGGCTACAGTCCATTGGGTCACAAAGAGTCAGACATGACTGAGTGCTGTAGCTCCCACTGGTGCCTGCTGCTGGGGTGGAAGATGTTTCCCTTGTCCTGGGTACCTGGTGTCTCTGGGTAGGGTAGAGGAGTTTCAGGCCATGGGCAAGAGTCTTTCCTGGCAGTAATGTTGTTATGGCGTGTCTTCCTCTGTCTGTGGATGATGGAGTGTACGTCTCTAGCTGTCAGTTGTTGTAGGATCTCGTCCACTGGTGAACTAATGTCTCTGGGTGGGGAAGGGGAGTCTTATGCTAGTGGAGAAAAAGAAGCTTTCCAGACTGGGGTGACTTTTGTGGTGGAACCCCACTTGCTGTTGTTAGCAGGCTACCCACAGTATTTTCCAGTGTGTAATTGGAGTCTCCTGCTCAACTGGGTAAAAGGCTGCATCCTTTGACCACTTAATCTTCATGAGGTTCCTGATAAATCTCCTCTTCTAGTAGTGCTGGGCTTTCTTGATATGTCAGAGGAACTCTCATTAAACCTGGGGGAGAAATGATTCTATGTGGGGGATTTGGAATACTTACAACAACTTGCCATTCTGTTGTTTCTCCAGTCTTGGGAGTGTCAAGCCACCATACCTTCCTGTTACCACCCTTCAGAATTTTCTTCTTTGGTTGCCAAATGCACTGTAAATTCAGAGTTTATAGTTGTATCTAATGAGAAGGGACAGGAAGAAATGAGTCTCTCCCATCTTGTCCCTAAAACTTGTAGTGATCTAAATAATGCATCCATGTGTTGTTTTATTCTCTTTCTTTCCTTTTTCTTACTCTACCAAATCTTCAGCTCCTTCTTTCTGAGATCATCTCTCAAATAAACTATCTGAATTCAAATCCTTGTACAAAGTTCTCCTTCCAGTGGAAGCCAAACCCAGTAGATTGAAATAGGCTAAAGACATGAACAAGGAGAGAACAAGATGGCAGAGGAGTAGGTGGATGTGGAGTACATCTCTCTCCACAGATACATTAGGAACACACCTTCAGACACAGAAGTGCATGCAGAACACCAATTGAGAGCAGACAGGAGTACCTGATAAGCAGAAAAGAATATATAGAACTATGCAAAACTCGGTCAAAGGAACTAGGGAGAAAAACAGCCCCCTGTTTTTCCAGCGTTTTAGTAGTACTAGACCTGCCTTTGGTGGGTGGGGGAACTGAAGCAGGGGTCTGATCCCCAGATCAGGGCAATTATCTGAGTCAGAGGAAAAACATTTAAGGCTGAGGGTGAAACAGCTGATCTGTGCAGCCTAAATGGAATGAGAATCAGACAGTCCCTGCTGCAAACATGAATACCCTGGACAGGGATGCAGGTCACCTGGAAGGTGCAGCAGCCGGGAACTGGAGTTTAGGGATTGTGGAGCAATCCTTGGGTGAGGGCTGCTGTTGACTGCAGAGAAATGGATGGAGGGGGATGTGAGGGAGGAGACTGTGGTGGGAAATGCCTGTGGAGGAAAGCCAGGTAGCCATGGAAGCTAGGCGATATTGTTGAGTCACGCGAAGGGAGTGGAGCCATGACCGTAGCCTCTCTCTTCCCACATGCCAGCATCTGCAGTTGAACAATAGAGAGATTGGTCCATCAAATGCCTGACACACGGAACTACAGAATAGGATCCCGCTCAGGGTGCCCCTTTAAGTGCTTGGCATGCCAATCTACAGAGTAGGAACCCATTCAGGGGGGCCCCCTTTATGTGCTTGACACACCAAACAACAGAGAAGGCTCCC
The DNA here is from genome assembly GCF_042477335.2 of Ovis canadensis. NCBI lineage: Eukaryota > Metazoa > Chordata > Mammalia > Artiodactyla > Bovidae > Ovis > Ovis canadensis. The sequence goes on from NC_091727.1 coordinate 133,923,376, forward strand.
AGGCAAGGGAGCCCCTTAAGTGCCTGAATGGGCAGAGCCATGGACAAAGACTGGCCAAAGAGGCCCTCTGATCGCCAGCTACAAAAGGCTCGAAAAAAGATCCTGATCAGGCCATAACTCCTGTGGCAGAGGCAGTCCATGTGCTTGCACACTTGGTGCCACCAAGGTCCCTTCAACCCAAGCAGCTGTGCCACCTTCACGCTCAATCCTCACCAGGGCAGAGCTGCCACAGGCAAAAAAGAAGTCTTGCATCTATGCACACAGGGTTGCTTCAGTCGTGTTCAACTCTTTGTGACCCTGTGGACTGTGGCCTACAGGCTTCTCTGTCAGGAGGGTTCTCCAGGCAAGAATACTGGAGTATATTGACCAAGACTGGTTGTCATACCCATCCAGAGCACTATATTTCCTGCTACCCTAGCCACCAACTCCCCTGAAAGCACCTGGTGCTACCAGAAACCCTGCAACCCAAGCAGCTGCACCACCTCCACACCTTGCTCTCACTGGGGCAGACCCAAGTCTTCTAGGGCAGCCTCAGGAGCAAACCCCAGTGGATAACCCACATGCAGAGGTGGAAATAAAACCACAATTGAAACCCAGGGGCAGTGTGGCTAAGGAAGAAGACCCCAAAACTTCCTACCAGCTGTACAAGCTGCAGATTAAATCTGCACAATTAACTAGGCAGACTCTGTGTCTATGGAATATATAAAAGGATATTGAAAGCTCGCACAAGAGAAAACTCACTAGTTCTGATAGCTGTGGACCTTGGAGGCAAGAACACACAGGAGTAGGACCAGATTAAAATCTGAGCTGCCCCCACAGCAGATCCAGAGACCAGCACAGTGTTGGAGGGCATCCTGGGGAGGTGAGGTGGACTGTGACTCCCAGCAAGGGAAAGGACTCTGACAGCAGTGACTCAAGAAAAACAATTATAATTCTTATGTTTTGACTTGTTCTATAGATTCTTTTGAATTTTTTCTTTTTCCTTTTCTCCGCCCCCACCCCATTGTTGTTGTTGATTTTATTGGCCGTATGATATCTAAATAAGATTTTGAGTGTTTTTTTTTTTCTCAGTCACACTTTGTATTGTTGTTATAACCTCTGCCTCTACATTGGGCTTTTGCAGTTCTGTGGAGTTTTCTTTTTCTCTTTTTCTTTCTTCTTCCTTTTTTTTTGTCTTTTCTCTTTTATTTTCATTTTTAAACATTTTATTTTTTCTACATTTATTCCTTTGTTTGCTTTTCCTACTGTTCTTTTCCCCTTGCAGTAAATCTTTAATGTATATAAATCTTCTTTATCTACCTCTATCTACCTTTGCATATATATTCTTCCTTTCATTTCCTCTAAACATATTTGTTAGTTTTGTTTTCATTTGTTTATTCCCCACTTGGCACCTTGCTTTAATTATGTTTTATAGTTTCTGCTTTAGTTAGTTTTGATCTTAGGTGGTAGATATAACTTTTGGTTTCCTTTGTTCACCAGGCTGATGTATTGTACTTTATTTTTGCTTATGGGTGTATATGTATATGTGTATCCACTATTTTAATTATTATCTTCATGATTTTGTAACTGCCATTTGTCTGGGGTTCATCTTTGGTTTCTCATTTCTGGGCATTTGTTTTAATCTCACTTAATGCCATTATAAACCACTTGTGGAATCTTCGCTCCTGACCAGAGATCAAGCCCTGACCTTTTCAATGGGAGCACTGATTCCAAGACCCTAAACCACCAGAGAATTAACCCTAGGGAGTGTCAAATAGTGAGAACTCCCACAAAGGAAACCACTTGAATACAAGACCCAGCATCATCCAACCACCAGTAGCACCCTGTGCAAGACATCTCATCTAAACAACAAACAAAACAAAAATACAAACCCAATCATCAGCAGATAGGATTCCCACTTCACTCAGCCTTGTCTGTAAGGGAAAAAAAATTCAGCACAAATCTCCCCCTATGCAAAGCTTACAGAAACCACTGGAACAACCTTAGGAGGGAAGAAACCAAGAGAAAGAAAGAATTCAACATTGAAGGCTGGGAAAAGGAAACCTTAAACACAATAAGTTAAAAAATACTGAAAAGGCAGAATAAAATGCTACACAAATGAAGGCACTAACTAGAAACACAGAAGTCCAAACAAATGAAGAGGAAACAGGCAAACTACCTGGAAAAGAATTCAGAATAATGATAGTAAAGATGATCAGAAACCTTGAAAGCAAAATGGAGAAAATGCAAGAATCAATTAACAAAGACCTAGAAGAATTAAAGAATCAACATACGTAGACAAACAACACAATTACTGAAACTTAAAATACTCGAGAAGGAATCAGTAGCAGAATATCTGAAGCAAAAGAACGAATCAGTGTGCTAGAAGATAAAATGGTGAAAATAACTTCTGAAGAGCAGATAAAGTAAAAATAATGAAAAGAACTGAGTATAGTCTCAGAGACCTCTGGGAAAGTATCAAATGCACCATCATTCGAATTATAGGAGTCCCAGAAAAGAAGAGAAAGAAAAAAATTTTGAAGACATCATAGTTGAAATTTTCCCCAACATGGAAATGGAAATAGTCAATCAAGTCCAAGAGGCACAGAGTCCCATATGGGATAAACCCAAGGAGAAACATGCCAAGACACATACTAATCCAACTAACAAAGACTAACACAATGAAATAATATTAAAAGCAGCAAGGGAAAAGCAACAAGTAACATACAGGGAAATCCCATTTGTTTAACAGCTGATCTTTCAGCAGAAACTCTGCAGGCCAGAAAGGAATGGCAGGATATATTTAAAGTGCTGAAAGGGAAAACTCTACTGTACCCAGTAAGATTACTGTACCCAGTAAGAATCTCATTCAAAATTGATGGAGAAATCAAAAGCTTTTCAGACAAGCAAAAGTTAAGAGAATTCAGTACCACCAAACCAGCTTTATAACAAATGTGAAAGGGGCTTATATAGTCAAGGAATACAAGAGAAGAAAAAGATCTACAAAATCAACCCCAAACAATTAAGAAAATGGCATTAAGAACATATATATTAATAAATACTTTAAATGTAAATGGATTAAATGCTCCAAACAAAAGACACAGACTGACTGAATGGATAAAAAAACAAGACCCATATATATGCTGTCTACAAGAAACCCACCTCAGAACTAACAACACATATAGACTGAAAGTAAGAGGATGGAAAAATATATTCCATGCAAATGGGAACGGAAAGAAAGCTAGAGTAGCAGTCCTCAAATCAGACAAAATAGACCTTAAAATAAAAATGATTACAAGAGATAAGGTAGGACACTACATAATGATCAAGGGATCAGTCCAAGAGGAAGACAATACAATTGTAGATATCTATGCACCCAACATAGGAGCACCTCAAAACATAAAACAATAAAAGATATAAAAGGAGAAATTGACAGTAGCACAATAATAGTAGGAGAGTTTAATACCCTATTCACACCAATGGACAGATCATCAAAACAGAAAATTAATAAGGAAACACAAGTCTTAGTGATACATTAGATGAGACAGATCTCATTGATATCTTCAGGACATTGCATCCAAATGCAGAAGAATAAACAGTCTTCTCAAGTGCACATGGAACATTCTCCAGGATAGAGCACATCTTGGGTCACAGATCAAACCTCAGTAAATTTAAGAAAATTAAAATCATATCAAGCATCATTTCCAGCCACAATGCTATGAGAATATATATCAATTACAAGAAAAAAAACTATAAAAAACACAAACACATGGAGATTAGACAATACATTTCTAAATTACCAACAGGTTACTGAAGAAATCGAAAGGGAAATCAAAAAATTTCTAGAAACAAATGACAATGAAAATATGACAACTCAAAACATACGGAATGAAGCAAAAGCAGTTCTAAGAGGGAAGTTTATAGCAATACAATCCTACCTCAAGAAACAAGAAAAACATTGACTAGATAACCTAACTGTAAACTTAAAACAACTGGAAAAAGAACAACAACAACAACAAATAAAACCCCACCAAAATTAGTAGAAGTAAAGAAATCATAAAGATCCAAGCAAAAATAAATGAAAAAGAAATGAAAGAAACCATAGTAATGATTAATAAAACTAAAAGATGGTTCTTTGAGAAGATAAACAAAACTGAGAAACTTTTAGCCAGACTTATCAACAAAAAAGAGAGAAGAATCAAATCAACAAAATTGGAAATGAAAAAGTAGAGATTACAACAGACAATGCAGAAATACAAAGATTATGAACAACTATATATTTAGCAATAAAATGGAAAACCTGGAAGAAATGGACAGATTCTTAGAAAAGTTCAATCTTCCAAGACTGAACCTGGAAGAAATAGAAATTAGGAACAATGCAATTATAAGCACTGAAATTGAAGCTGTGATCTAAAATCTCCCCCAAAACAAAAGCCCAGGACCAGATGGCTTCACAGGAGAATTCTATCAAACATTTAGAGAACTAATGCATATTCTTCTAAAACTCTTCCAAAATATTGCAGAGGAAGGAACACTTCCAAGTTCATTCTACAAGGCCACCATCACCCTGAACCAAAGCCAGACAAAGACAACACACAAAAAGAAAACTACAGGCCAATATCACTGATGAACATAGATGCAAAAATCCTCAACAAAATTTTAGCAAACAGAATTCAGCAACACATCAAAAAGCTCATACACCATGATTAAGTTGAGTTTATTCCAAGGATGCTAGGATTCTTCAATACATGCAAATCAATCAACATGATTCACCATATTAAAAAAAAAAAAAACGGACATAGAAGGAACCTACTTCAACATCAGTTCAGTTCAGTTCAGTTCAGTCGCTCAGTCCTGTCCGACTCTTTGCGACCACATGAATTGCAGCACGCTAGGCCTCCCTGTCCATCACCAACTCCCAGAATTCACCCAAACTCATGTCCATTGAGTCAGTGATGCTATCCAGCCATCTCATCCTCTGTCGTCCCCTTCTCCTCCTGCCCCCAATCCCTCCCAGCATCAGAGTCTTTTCCAATGAGACAACTTTTCGCATGAGGTGCCTCTTGAGAAAGCTATATGCAGATCAGGAAGCAACAGTTAGAACTGGACATGGAACAACAGACTGGTTCCAAATAGGAAAAGGAGTACGTCAAGGCTGTATATTGTCACCCTGCTTATTTAAATTATATGCAGAGTACATCATGAGAAACGCTGGGCTGGAAGAAGCACAAGCTGGAATCAAGATTTCCAGGAGAAATATGAATAATCTCAGATATGCAGATGACACCACCCTTATGGCAGAAACTGAAGAGGAACTGACAAGCCTCTTGATGAAAGTGAAAGAGGAGAGTGAAAAAGTTGGCTTAAAGCTCAACATTCAGAAAACGAAGATCATGGCATCTAGTCCCATCATTTCATGGGAAATAGATGGGGAACCAGTGGAAACAGTGTCAGACTTTCTTTTTGGGAGCTCCAAAATCACTGCAGATGGTGATTGCAGCCATGAAATTAAAAGATGCTTACTCCTTGGAAGGAAAGTTATGACCAACCGAAATAGCATATTCAGAAGCAGAGGCATTACTTTGTCCACAAAAGTCCATCTAGTCAAGGCTATGGTTTTTCCAGTGGTCATGTATGGATGTGAACGTTGGACTGTGAAGAATGCTGAGTGCCGGAGAATTGATGCTTTTGAACTGTGTTGTTGGACAAGACTCTTGAGAGTCCCTTGGACTGCAAGGAGATCCAACCAGTCCATCCTAAAAGAGATCAGCCCTGAGTGTTCTTTGGAAGGACTGATGCTGAAGCTGAAACTCCAATACTTTGGCCACCTCATGCGAAGTGTTGACTACCTCAACATAATAAAGGCCATATATGATAAGCCTACAGCAAATATTATTCTCAATGGTGAAAAAAAGCATTCCTCCTAAGATCAGGAACAAGACAAGGGTGTCCACTTTCACTATTATTCAAAATAGTTTTGGAAGTCCTAGTTATAGCAATCAGAGAAGAAATATAAATAAAAGGAATCCAGATCAGAAAAGAATAAGTAAAGCTCTCACTGTTTGCAGATGACATGATACTGTACATAAAAAACCCTAAAGATAGTATCAGAAAATTACTAGAGCTAATCAGTGAATTTAGCAATGTTTCAGGATACAAAAGAAGTACACAGAAATCACTTGCATTTCTATATACTAACATTGAAAAATCAGAAACAGAATTTAAGGAATCATTCCCATTCACCACTGCAACAAAAAGAATAAAATATCTTGGAATAAACTTACCTAAGGAGACAAAATAATTGTACACAGAAAATTTTAAGACACTAATGAAGAAAACAAAGATGACATAAACAGATGGAGAGAATGGGTAGGAAGAATCAATATTGTGAAAATGAATATACTACTGAACACAGTCTAGAGATTCAATGTAATCCCTATCAAACTACCAATGGCATTTTTCACAGAACTAGAATAAATATTTCACAACTCATATGGAAACACTAAAGGCCCTGAATAGCCAAAGCAGTCTTGAGAAAGAAGAATGGAGCTGGAAGAATCAACCTGCCTGACTTCAGACTATACTACAAAGCTACAGTCATCAAGACAGTATGGTACTGGCACACACAAAAACAGAAATATAGACCAGTGGACCAAGATAGAAAGCTCAGAAATAAACCCGTGACCCTATGGGTACCTTATTTTTGACAAATGAGGCAAGAATATACAATGGAGCAAAGACAGCCTCTTCAATACATGGTGCTTGGAAAATTGGACAGCTACATGTAAAAGAATGAAATTAGAACACTTCATAACACCAAACACAAAGATCAACTCAAAAACTCAAAATGGATTAAAGACCTAAATATAAGACTAGAAACTATAAAACTCTTAGAGGAAAACATAGGCAGAACAGTCAATGACATAAATCAAAGCTAGATCCTCTAGGACCCACCTCCAAGAGGAATGGAAATAAAAACAAAAGTAAACAAATGGGGCCTGATTAGACTTAAAAGCTTTTGCACAGCAAAGGAAACTATAAGAAAGGTGAAAATATAATCTTCAGAATGGGTGAAAATAATAGCAAATGAAACAACTGACAAAGGATTAAATTTCCAAAATATAAAAGCAGCTGATACAGCTCAATACCAGAAAAACCAGCAACCCAATCAAAAAGTGGGAAAAAGATCTAAACAGACGTTTTTCCAAAGAAGACATACAGATGGCTAACAAGCACACGAAAAGATGCTCAACATCCCTCATAATTAGAGAAATGCAAATATAAACTACAATGAGATATCACCTCACACTGGTCAGAATGCCATCATCAAAAAGTCTACAAACAATAAATGCTGGAGACGGTATGGAGAAGAGGGAAGGCTCTTGCACTGTTGGTGGGAATGTAAATTGATACAGACACTGTGGAAGACAGTACAGAGATTCCTTTAAAAACTAGGAATAAAACCACTATATGAGTGCTGAAGAATTGATGTTTTTGATCTGTGGTGGTGGAGGAGACTCTTGAGAGTCCCTTGGACTGCAAGGAGATCCAACCAGTCCATCCTAAAGGAAATCAGTCCTGAATATTCATTGGAAGGACTAATGTTGAAGCTGAAAGTCTGATAATTTGGCCACCTGATGTGAAGAGCTGACTCATTTGAAAAAACCCTGATGCTGAGAAAGATTGAGGGCAGGAGAAGAGGACGACAGAGGATGAGATGGTAGGATGGCATCACCAACTCAATTGACATGAGTTTGAGGAAGCTCTGGGAGTTGGTGATGGACAGGGAGGCCTGGCGTGCTGCAGTCCATGGGGTTGCAAAGAGTCAGACACGACTGATGAACTGAACTGACTGAACTGAACTGATGACCCAGCAATCCCATTCTTAGGCATACACACTGAGTAAACCGAAATTGAAAAAGACACATGTATCCCATTGTTCACTGAAGCACTATTTACAATAGCTAGAACATAGAAGCAACCTAAATATCCATCAACATATGAATGGATAAAGAAGTTGTGGTACATATACAAAAGGAATATTACTCAGTCATAAAAAGGAACACATTTGAGTTAGTTCTAATGAGGTGGATCAACCTAGAGCCCATTTTACAGAGTGAAGTAAGTCAGAACAAAAAAGATAAATATTGTATTCTAACACATATATACAGAATCTATAAATATGATACTGAAGTATTTATTTATAGGGCAGCAATAGAGAAACATACATAGAGAATAGACTTATGGACATAGGGAGAGGGAGGAGAGGGTGAGATGTATGGAGAGAGTAACATGGAACTTACCATATGTAAAATAGATAGCCAACAGGAATTTGCTGTATGTCTCAGAAAACTCAAACAGGGGTTCTGTATCAACTTAGAGGGGGTGGGATGGGGACGGAGATAGGAGGGAGGTTCAAAACGGAGGGGATAGATATATACCTATGGCTGATTCTTGTTGAGGTTTGACAGAGAAAAACAAAATTATGTAAAGCAATAATCCTTCAATTAAAAAATAAATTTTAGTCACTATAGAGAACAGTGTGGAGATTCCTTAAAAAACTGGAAATAGAACTGCCTTATGACCCAGCAATCCCACTGCTGGGCATACACACTGAGGAAACCAGAATTGAAAGAGACACGTGTACCCCAATGTTCATCGCAGCACTACTTATAATAGCTAGGATATGGAAGCAACCTAGATGTCCATCAGCAGATGAATGGATAAGAAAGCAGTGGTACATATACACAATGGAGTATTACTCAGCCATTACAAATAATACATTTGAATCAATTCTAATGAGGTGGATGAAACTGGAGCTGATTATACAGAGTGAAGTAAGCCAGAAAGAAAAACACCAATACAGTATACTAACACATATATATGGAATTTAGAAAGATGGTAACGATAACCCTGTATGCGAGACAGCAGAAGAGACGCAGATGTAGAGAACAGACTTTTGGACTCTGTGGGAGATGGAGAAGGTGGGATGATTTGGGAGAATGGCATTGAAACATGTATACTATCATGTAAGATACGAATCACCAGTCTATGTTCGATACAGGATACAGGATGCTTGGGGCTGATGCACTGGGATGACCCAGAGAGATGGTATGGGGAGGGAGGTGGGAGGGGGGTTCAGGATTGAGAACTCATGTACACCCGTGGCAGATTCATGTTGATGTATGGCAAAACCAATACAGTATTGTAAAGGAAAATAAAGTAAAATAAAAATAATAATAAATAAATTAAATAAAATTTTAAAAAGACATGAACAATGAAGTCATCAAAAGAAATATGAAGTACTTATAAACTTATTTAAATATTTGGCTCACTCATAATGAAAAAACAGGAATGAGAACAAAGATAATCATTTTGTATCTGTCAGATTGGCAAAGGTTAAAGACTTTTGTATTATTCCACTTGTAGGTTCTATTGTTACAGTCTCTTTGCAAGGGAATTTGACAACAGCGTTCAGCATGCACATTCCCTTTGAACCAGCAATTTTAGTTCTAGAAATAAATACTACTGATATACTCAGACATGTACACAGTTATATGCAAAAGAATGTTTGTTGCCTGATTGGTTGTAATAAAGTACTGGACTAAGAGGAAAAAAACTGAATTCCCATCAGTAGGTGACTGGTTTAAAAAATATAGTAAATCTATACAGCAGAAAATACTCCATTAACAAAAATGGAACATATCTAGATAGGCCAATATGGTAGCTCTCTCAGATTCATTAAAGGGATTATACAAGGTACAAAAAATACATAACATAATTAAGAATTGTATTATTTATATTATCTACTGTATTACATAAGAACTTTAAACATCAACATACAATGTTTCTGAGAAAGGAAAAAAAATTCTGATTGGGTAAGACATCTGTTTTTCTATCCTTTCATACTTATAGAGCTTTTAGTCATGTCTGAATATTACTTTTTTAGTTATAAAAAATTCACCAAATAATGGATGTTGTGTTCCTCAATTGTAATTGAAATTTATCTTCAACTTATTTGTATCTATTGGTTTAAGAGAGAAAAACAATTTTTTCTATAAAGCTTGTACATAGAACACACACACACACACACACACACACACACACATGCACACACACATACCAAACATTTTAAAGTAATTATCTACATAGAGATAAGAATACATATTATCTTATGTATGCTTCATAATTTTTTGAATTGTTTTTATTACTTCTATAATAAAATAACAATGGTCTCTCCCCCCCAAAAAAATACTTTTATAAACTCTGCATGGCACGTCTGGACCATCACCCTCCTCACTGGAAAACTCCTTTATCCTATTACCAGCTATTCATTTCCCCTTGATTCCTCTACCTTGCTCTAATTGCTGTTTTTAGAGAAAAATCAAGCAGTACAAGAGAAAAGGGGTTCCTTCACCTGGACTTGAGCTCAGGCCTCTAATAAAACATCTAACAAAGGGGAATACAAATTTTACCAGAAACTAGATGAAACTGCAACTTTTTGACATTTGTATTATAGTTCTGCTGCACTTGATTATTTTAAACAAGCATAACAAAATTAGAAGATAGGAATGACATCTACTTTCCTATTAGGAAAGCTAAGTCTAATAGGAAAATGTTAGAAAATATTTTAAATGCTACTTTTAAACTTGCTTTTCACATTAGCTGTACTAGCCACTAAGTGGTGCTACAGGCTCATGTATGAGAAATGAGGCACATTAGAAGAAATTATTTTATGAAAATAGACACAGCTATCTTTTTGGGCTTCTCCAAGAAAAAAAGACAAAAATTCAGGCCAGTTTTCCTCCGCAAATTTTACTCTTTTGCCCAAAATGAGTATTTAGAAACTGAGATGTTGAAGGACTGGATGAGTTCACTAGAAAGCCTAGGAGTGGGGTATATAGGTGACACTCGTTTCATTCTTCTACTTCATGCCAGATTATTTAAAACAATTGCAATGTTATAGAATGTACAACAATTTTATATCATATAATTTTGTCTTTTTCATTTAAAAATCCAACTTCCTGCATGCAATTCTATGATGCACCAGTGATTACTGAGAGACTTATAAAAGACTTATATAACTACATGCTAGGAAACCACAAAAGAACAATGCTTTAAGTTCATGTCATATTTAATACAATTTTTATTAAATGGTTAATAGGTAGCTCAGTTGGTAAAGAATCCACCAGTAATGCAGGTAACACCAGTTGCATTCCTGGGTCTGGAAGATTCCCTGCAGAAGGGATAGGCTACCCACTCCAGCATTCTTGGGCTTCTCTGGTGTCTCAAACGGTAAAGAATCTGCAATGCATGAGACCTGAGTTCGATCCCTGAGTTGGGAAGATCCCTAGAGGAGGGCATGACAACCCACTCCAGTATTCTTGCCTGGATAATCCCCATGGACAGAGGAGCCTGGTGGGCTCTAGTCCATGGGGTCGCAAAGAGTCGGGCATGACTGAGCAACTAAGCAAACACACATTCTAAACTGGTAACACTTAGCATTTACTGTTTCAATATCTTATTGCCTAGAACAGTAGCTCTGAACTAGGGGCAATTTTTCCCCCAGAGGTCATTTGGCAATGTCTGGAGACAATTTTCATTGTCACAAAAGAGTGAGGTGGGTGTCACTAGCATGTAGTGTGTAGAGACCAAGGATGCCAAGGAAGATGTACTTTATACTTTCCCTAAGGCATTTCTATTACCCTTTCTGATCCTTGATGCTATTAATACAATACAAAGAAGAAAAAAGAAAGTGAAAGAGAGACAGGAAAAGAAAGAAGGAAGGAAATTTAAAATAAGAAAAATAGTAAATGAATTGCCCAAAGCCATCTGAGTTAAAACTCAGCTCTTTTGACTTTAAGGCCAATATCTCTTTGAAAACTGATATGCAATGCTACAGTTTTAAAATTATTGTTTGAATGGCTTCCATAGAGGTATACAGGTAAAATTTTATGTAAATAGTCATATATATATGAGCTATTTATTGAACTGACTATGTGTAAAATGCTGTTCTTAAGCAATTTATATACATTATTCATATTAAAATTGCAACAATCCCAGAATTGGTGTTTTGTCTGCTTCACATGTGGCAAATTGAGGTTCAGGGAGGCGAAGTAACTTGTCAAAGTTCATAGGACTTGTAAGTAGAAGAACTGGGGTTTAAATCTAAGGTCTGCTGTCTCAAGATCATGTTTGTTGTTCAATAGCTAAGTTGTGTCTGACTCTTTGCGACCCCATGAACTCTTTGCAATATGCCAGGCTTCCCTGTCCATCACCAACTCCCAGAGCTTGCTCTGACTCATGTCCATCAAGTCAGTGATGCCATGCAACCATTTCATCCTGTTGCTCCCTTCTCTTCCTGCCTTCAATCTTTCCCAACAGCAGGGTCTTTTTCAGTGAGCTGGCTCTTCAGATCAGATGGCCAAAGCACTGGAGCTTCATCTTCAGCATCAGTCCTTCCAATGAATATTCAGGGTTGACAGGTTTTCTTTTAAATTTTGATACATTTTTAGAGCAATTTTAAGTTTACAGCCGAACTGAGTGGTATCAAGTCCACATTTTTAACCACTGTCTCATCTCATACCACCTCTTCCATAAAGACTATTCCCACTGCACACATGAGCACCTGCATACACATACATATACCTATTGATGCTAACTGCACTATATATATATATATGTAATTGAGAAGCGTGGTGGCAGAGACTGCCTCTAATATCCATTTTTCTCAAACCTGCTACAGGAACTTAGATTCAATGAGCAGAATAATAGTAGTTTCAGTTGGAAATGTAGCTCCCTAGATAAAGAATACATTTCTAAGCCTCCCTACATGTGACATGTGATAAGTTCTGGTCAATGAGATGAAAGTAGAAGTGTCATATGAAATCTTCCAACAATCTTCCTTATAAAAGTACTGAAAGTTGCATGTTGCACCTTTTTCTTCATCTTTTCTTCTGTCCTGCTACCTGTGATGTGGGTGATGCTTCAGACCTAAGAATAAGGGCCCCACTCAGCAAAGGTGAAGCCCTCTAAGATTTCAATAGTTAGAGCTATCATGTCACCCCTGCCACATACAACTTTAGATTTCCATGAGAGAAGTACATTTCTAAAATATTTAAGCAATGGCAATTTTGAATTTTTCAGTCACTGGCCACAGATCTTAATCCTAACCATCATACTCATAAAGTGTTTTTGAAAAGGAGAGCCAAAAACCAGGATGCCATAAGTCTTTAGGCCCTATTGATCATATCACAGCAATGCTTTCCCAATCAGGACCACTCTGTCTTCAAATCTATAGTGTCTTTTCCCCAATAATATTTCCCCAGATACAGCTGAAAAACTATACAATCTTCCTGAGACAAAAATATCTTGACTCCATGAATCTAAATCTGATTTCATTTTATCATATAAACACCCTTCTAAACACATCTGAGGAGCTTTCCAGGTGGCTCAGTGGTAAAGAATCCTCCTGCCAATGCAGGAGATATAGGTTCAATCCATGGGTCAGAAAGGTCCCCTGGAGAAGGAAATGGCAAACCACTCCAGTATTCTTGCATGCAAAATCCCATGGACAGAGAAGCCTGGCAAGCTACAGTCCATAGGATCACAGAAGCGTTGGACACGACTGAACAACTAAAGAACAAGAACAAACACATCTGACTGATCTGCGGAGGAGGCTATGTCTATGGTCACCAGACCATAGAAGTGCCATCTTTGATGAAGGCCCTTATTAGATGCAGTTCACCTCCTAGGAAAGAACTTGACTTTATACACTGAAGTACATGTTTATATGCTCCATATAGAAACACATCTGACAAACTACATTTGGAGGGTATGATAGAAGAAAGTACAGAGCCCTGCAAGTGAGCCCAGTCTAGCAATATTAGTCAACCATGTAACAGGGACAGAAGTTAGAGAACAGTAAGTACTGGAATGTATATGGCCTTCTGACAACATTAAGGCATGCTCAGTCCAAGATGATTGAACTCACCTTGACCCCACTCTCAAGAAGCAGCTTTGTGTCTTAGAAGAAATAGCTGTGAGCATAAAACTAAACGTGTTATACATAAGAGTTATTGCATATGTACTGTCAGACCTTTCTAAACTAGCACAAAAATGTGATAAAAAGGCTTTTCCTTATAGTTCTGAGAAATTTAAGTCTAGGAGATTATTATAGCAAATGATTATATAAAAAACACATTGTAGTGGTGAAGATAATGACTCAGGCACACTCTTGAGTTGTGGTTTGGAGTATTGAAGTTACATAAATGACCAGTGGCATTTGAACAGACAAGAGATCCATGAAGCTGGCATTGGTCAAGTTTGCCCCAAATGGTAGCAGCAGTAACTAGCACTTATACATGTAGAGGGGGCTTCCCAGGTGGTGCTAGTTATAAAGAACCTGGCTGCCAGTGCAGGAGACATAAGAGACACAGTTTTGATCCCTGGATCAGGAAGATATCCTAGAGGAGGGCATGCCAATCCATTCCAGTATACTTGCCCGAGAAATCTCATAGACAGAGGAGCCTGGAGGGCTTCAGCCCATAGGGTTGTAAATAGTTGGACATAACTGAAGCAACTTAGCACACAGCACACAAAGGTGTAGAGGGTCGATCAGTAATAGCAATCACCTGCATCTGAGCAGTTGGCAGCAAAATAACAATGGTGATTATAGATGAATTCAAGGTGTAACATAAGTCTAAGAATAGCCTTGAAAGCAGTCCAGGTAGAATTTGATTCAAAATTCACCAACCTTTCTTGAGTATCTAGTATTTTTGAGTCTCTATTCCAGATGCTGGTGATATAACAGTAAACAAGAGACAAAACCCTTCATCTTCATGGAACTTATTTTCTAGAAGAGTGGGACACTAAATATGCAAAATATTAAGTATAGAGTATAATGGAAGGTGAAATATTATGTAAAAACAAAGCATCTTAAAGGGGAGGAGTGCTGGAGGAGTAGACTGCAGTTTGAAAGAGAGTGGTCAGGGTAGGTCTCACGGAATTTGCATGTGAACAAAGATTTGAAATTGGTGAGGGAGCAAGTCATGTTTCTATTTCAACAAAGAGCCTTATAGGAAGAGAAAATAGCAAGTACAAAGGCTCTGAGATGGAAACAGGCCAAATAGGTTTAAGGAGCAAGAATGTTAGAGTTGCTGTAGTCGATGGAGATGATGAATAGAAGTGAAATTCATAAAGTAAAGGTCTAGACCATTTAAAGGACTTTGGGTTTTATTCTGACAGAATGTCTTTAGATGATTTTATGCATAAGAAACATATGAGCTGACTTAGGTATCAAAAGGATTACTCTGACTTTTTGAAACTATACTGTAGGAGGGCAAGAGCTAAAACAGGTAAAAAACTATTAAACAAATTGAGAGATGCTGGTGACTTTGACCAGGGTAACAGCATTGGAGGGAATAAGAATTAGTTAGTTGACAATATTATATTTTGCTAAAGCCAACTGAATTCCTAGATCAATTTTTTAACGAGTACAATAAAGAGAGAAGTCAAGGATGATCCCCAGGTTTTTATTCCATACAAGAAGAAGGAACTGAAATGAACTGAGATGAAGAAAAATAAAAGTGTAGTAGAGTTTTTGATTGTCTGTTATGTTCTATATCCTTTTTTTTTTTTTTTGGAAAATAGGAATAGAAAACAAGATTTGGGTATTAGGTATGCTCATTGCTACTGATCCTGTGTGAGCATTTCTAGTTTGCGTTTTTCAAGGAGTTGGTATATTTCATATGTTATCAAGTTTGTGGGCACAGAATTGTTCCTAGTATTCTTTTATTGTATTTAAATGTTCACAGGATCAGTAGTAATAATCCTTTCAGTTCCGACATTGGCTATTTGTGTATTTTCTTTTTTTAAGGTTAGTCTAGCTAGATAATTATTCATTTTTTCCCTCTTTTCTAGGAGCCAGTTTTTTTGTTTGTTTGTTTCATTGATTTCTCTATTGTGTTTTTTGTTTTCCCTTTTTTTTTCATTTCTGTTCAAATACTTATAATTTATTTTCTTTTGATTGCTTTAGGCTTAAGTTGCCCTTCTTTTTCAGGTTTCTAAGGATCAGAAGATCCTAGGTTCAACTCCTGGCTGCCTTGAAACTCTTTAGGCTTCCCTGGTAGCTCAGATGGTAAAGAATCTGCCTGCAATGCAGAAGACCCAGGTTCAATCCTTGGGTTGGGAAGATCCCCTGGAGAAGGAATGGCTATCCACTATAGTATTCTTGCCTGGAGAATTCCATAGCCAGAGGAGCCTGATGGGTTATAGTCCATGGGATCCCAAAGAGACAGACACAACTGAGTGACTAATACTTTCACTTTCACAAGGTAAACACTTAGGATATTGATATTAGATCTTTCTTCTTTTATAATATATACATTTAATGCTATAAGTTCTCCATTAGCACTGCTTCTGCAACATGTCAGAACTTTGACAATTTTTATTTTCATTAAATTTAGTTCAAAATATTTTAAAATTTATCTTGAGACTTCTTCTTTGACCCGTGTTATACATAGAAGTGTGTTGTTTAATTCCCAAATATTTGGGGATGTCATGGTTTCTTTCTGATGTTGATTACTAATTCAATTCCATTATATTCTGAAAACACACTTTGTATGATTTCTGTTATTTTGAATTTATGAAAGTGTGTTTTAGAAAGTGCTCTATGTGAGGTTGAGAAGATGTATATTCTACAGTTGTTTGAAGTTCTCCATTAATGTCAATTCAGTCAAGTTGACTATGCTGTTCTGGCCTACTATATTCTTACTGATTTTCTGCATGCTTGATTTATAAATGATTGACAGCTTTTTCAATTCTTTAAACATAAGAGTGGATATATCTGTTTTTCTTTTAGTTCTATCAGCTTTTGCATCACATATCTTTGATACTTTGTCATTAAATGCATACATACTAGGGACTGCTATGATTTCTTGGGCAACTGGCCCTCTTATCCTATGTACTCGAACTTTTTTTATCATTAATCATCTCCCTTATTCTGAAGTCTGCTTTGTATGAAATTAGCTCAACTTTCTTTTATTATATATAGCTCTCTGTCACTTAACATTTAATCTATCTCAGTCTTTAAAGTGGGTTTCTGATAGACAATATTTGGCAATATGAGGTCAGGTCATTTTTTTAACCTATAACTATTTGTGTATTTTAACAGGCATATTTGGATTCTCACATTCATAGTGATTATTAGTTTAGATTTCTACCAAGCCTGGTGGGCTAAGGTCCACAGGGTCACAAAGAGTCAGATACAACTGAAGTGACTAAGCAAACACCCACAGTCTCCTCTGTCCATGGGATTTCTCAGGCAAGAACACTGGAGTCGGTTGCCATTTCCTTCTGCGAGAGATCTTCCCAATTCACTGATCAAACCTGGATCTCCTGCATTGATTGGCAAGTGGATTCTTTACCACTGAGACACCAGTGTTAGTAAAAGTGTTAGTTGCTCAGTCGTGTCCAACTCTACGTGACTCCATGGACTGTAGCCCTCCAGCTCCTCTGTTCATGGAATTCTTGAAGCAAGAATACTGGAGTGAGTAGCCATTCCCTTCTCTAGGAGATCTTCCTGATCCAGGGATTGAACCTGGATCTCCTGCATTGCAGATGGACTCTTTACCACCTGAGCCACGAGGGAAGTGGTAAAGAGCCACCAGGGAAGCCCTTATTTTTTGGATATTAAATCCTTATCAGACATACCATTTACAAGTATCTTTTCTCATTCAGATATTGTCTTTTTGTTTTGTTGATGGTTTCCTTAGCTACACAGAAGCTTTTAAGTTTAATTAGATCTCACTTATTTATTTTTGCTCTTTTTTCCCTTGGTAAGGGAGATAGGTCCAGATAATATTGTGAAGATTTTATGTCAAAGAGTGTACTTTGTGTACTTTATGTTTTATTTCAAGGGTTATATAATTTCTAGTCTTACATTTAGGTCTTAAATCTATTTTGAGTTTATTTCTGAATGTGGTGTGAAAAAATGTTCTAATTTCATTCTTTTACATGTAGCTGTACAATTTTCTGAGCACTAATTATTGAAGAGAGTGTCTTTTCTCCATTGTATGTTTTTGCCCCATTTGTCATAGATTAACTTACCATATTGTGTTGATTTATTTCTGGGTTCTCTATTCTGTTCCATTGATCTATGTATCTGTTTTTGCACCAGTACTGTACTGTTTTGATTACAATAGTTTTGTAGTATAGTCTTAAGTTGCAGTACCTGATACTTCCAACTTCATTACTTTTTCTCAAGATTGCTTTGCCTATTTGGGGTATTTTTGGTTTCATAAAATTTTTAGGATTATGTTTTCTAGTTCTGTGAAAATTTTCATAGTGTTTTATAGGCATTGCTTTGAATCTTTAGATTGCTTTAGATAGTATGGACATTGTAACTATATTAATCCTTGCATTTTATGAACAAAGGATCTATTTCTATTTATTTTATCATCTTCAATTTCTTTCATCAATATCTTACAGTTTTTAGAGTCTTTTACCTCCTTGATTAAATTTATTACTAGGTATTTTATTCTATTTGATGTTATTTTAAATGTCATTGTTTTCTTGCTTTCTCTGATAGTTCATTTTTAGTGTATAGATGTTCAACAAATTTCTACATATTAATCTTGCATTTTGCAACTTCACTGAAATAATTTGTTAGTTCTAATAGATTTTTGGTGAAAACTTTATGATTTTCTATCTATAGACAGTTTTACATCTTTCCTTCCAATTCGGATACTCTCTTTCTTTTTCTTGTCTAATTGCTGTGATTAGAACTTCCAATATTATGTTAAATAGATATGATGAGAGTGGGCATCCTTGTCTTGTTCTTCATCTTAGAGGAAAAGCTTTCAGCTTTTTATTATTGAGTATGATATTAACTGTCTGTCACTTATGGCTTTTTTTATGTGGAGGTACATTTCCTCTATACCCACTTTGTTGAGAGTTTCTATCATAAATTGATGTTGGATTTTGTGAATGCTTTTCCTCATCTATTGTGATGATCATGTGATTTTTACCCTTCATTTTGTTATTGAGATGTGTCACATTGATTGATTTGCAAATATTGATCATGCTTTCCTGTGTCCCTAGAATAAATCCCACTTGATCACAGTGTATGATCCTTTTTACATATTCTTGGATTTAGTTTGTTTATATTTTTTCAAAGGTATTTGCAAATATATTCATCAGGTATATTGGCCTGCAATTTTGTTTTTTGTGTGTGTGCATGTGGTGTCTTTGTCTAGTTTTCATTTCAGGGTAATGGTACCCATATAGAATGAATTTGAGTGTTCCCTCATGTTAGTTTTTTTTAATAGTTTGAGAATAATAGGTATTAGCTCTTATTTATATGTTTGGTAGAATCCCCTTGTGAAGCTACGTCATCCCGTACTTTTGTTTGTTGGAAATTTTTTTGATTACTGATTCAATTTCAATATTATTCATCAACATGTTCAGATTATCTATGTTAACTGACTAATTTTTAGAAAGTTGTATGTTTCTATGAATTTATCTATTTCTTCTGGATTGTCCAGTTTTTCATTTATAACTGTTCATAGTATCACTTTATGATTATTTGTATTTCTGTGATATCGATAGTAACTTCTCTTTCATTCCTTACTTTGTTCATTTAGATAGTCT
Organism: Ovis canadensis; assembly: GCF_042477335.2. Classification (NCBI taxonomy): domain Eukaryota; kingdom Metazoa; phylum Chordata; class Mammalia; order Artiodactyla; family Bovidae; genus Ovis; species Ovis canadensis. The sequence goes on from NC_091727.1 coordinate 133,943,005, forward strand.
CTCTTTTATTCTAGTGAGCCTGACTGAAGTCTTATCAATTGTCTTTGTTTTTAAAAAACAGCTCTTTGTTTCAATAATCTTTCAAATTGGGCAGGGTTCTCTATTTTATTTATATATTTCTCTGATTTTTATTGTTTCCTTCCTTCTGATGACTTTGGGTTTTGTTTGTCTTTTTTCTAATTTCTTTAGATGGTAGGTTAGGTTGTTATTTGAGATTTTTTGTGTTTTTTTCTTTTTGGGTTCCTTGAGGTATGCTTTTATGAACATAAACATCCTTCTTAGAACCATTTTGTTGAATCAAATAAAATTTGGAAAGTTGTGTTTTTATTTTTTGTCTCAAAGTATTTACTGATTTCCTTTGATTTCTTCATTGATCTATTGGTTGTTTATTAACACATTGTTTACTATCTACTTTTCTGTGTTTTTCCAATTTTTTCCTATAATTAACTTCTAGTTTCATATCCATGTGGTTGGAAAAGATACTTGGTATACTTTCTGTCCTTGTATTTGTTGAGACTTGTTTTTTGGCCTAGTATGTTATCTGTCCTGGAGGGCATTTCATGTGCCCATGAAAAGAATGTGTATTCTGCTGTTTTAGAATGGACTGTCCTGTAGATATCTATTAAGTGCAACTAGTCTAATGTGTCATTTAAGGCCACCCTTTCCCTATTGATTTCCTGTCTGAATGAGTTATTCATTAATGTAAATGGGTGTTAAAGTCCCCTACTATTATTTAATTATTGTCAATTTCTCCTTTTATTGCTTTACATAGGTCAGTTCTATACTAGGTGCATATATGTTTATTAAAGTTATATCCTCTTGTGCTGATCCTTTTATTGTTGTATCATGCCCTTCTTTGTGTTTTATTATAAACTTTGTTTTAAATTCTACTTTGTTTTATATGAGTATTGTTAGCCCAGATTTTTTTCCAGTTACATTTGCATGGAATATGTTTCCATCCCTTAACTTTCAATCTGTATTTTTTTTTAATCCATTCAGCCACTTATGTCTTTTTGTGGGAGCATTTAGTCCTTTGACATTTAAAGTGACTTTCGACAGTTCAGTTCAGTTCAGTCACTCAGTCGTGTCCTACTCTTTGCAACCCCATGAATCACAGCACACCAGGCCTCCCTGTCCATCACCAACTCCCAAGTTCACTCAGACTCACGTCCATTGAGTCAGTGATGCCATCCAGCCATCTCATCCTCTGTTGTCCCCTTCTCCTCCTGCCCCCAATCCCTCCCAGCATCAGAGTCTTTTCCAATGAGTCAACTCTTCGCATGAGGTGGCCAAAGTACTGGAGTTTCAGCTTTAGCATCATTCCTTCCAAAGAAATCCCAGGGCTGATCTCCTTCAGAATGGACTGGTTGGATGTCCTTGCAGTCCAAGGGACTCTCAAGAGTCTTCTCCAACACCACAGTTCAAAAGCATCAATTCTTCGGCGCTCAGCCTTCTTCACAGTCCAACTCTCACATCCATACATGACTACTGGAAAAACCATAGCCTTGACTAGACGGACCATAGTCGGCAAAGTAATGTCTCTGCTTTTGAATATGCTATCTAGGTTGGTCATAACTTTTCTTCCAAGGAGTAAGTGTCTTTTAATTGGCTGTAGTCATTATCTGCAGTGATTTTGGAGCCCTCAAAAATAAAGCCTGACAGTGTTTCCACTATTTCCCCATCTATTTGCCATGAAGTGATGGGACCGGATGCCATGATCTTCGTTTTCTGAATGTTGAGCTTTAAGCCAACTTTTTTGCTCTCCTCTTTCACTTTTCATCAAGAGGCATAAGGGTGGTGTCATCTGCATATCTGAGGTTATCGATATTGACAAGTACTTATTGCCATTTCAAAATTTGTTTTCTGGTTGCTTTTGTAGTTCTTTTCTGTTCTTTTCTTCTTTTAGTCCCTTCCCTTTGAAGATTTTCTTTACTATTATGTTTTTGTTTATTTCTCTCTAGTTTGTTTATCTATTGTTGGGTTTTGATGTGTGATTAGCATGGAGTTCATATGTGTTGACCTATATCTACTTGTTTTCAACTATAGTCATTTAAGTTCAAACATATTCTAAAAGCTCTACATTTTTTACTCCCCGGTCATGTTTTCTGTTTTTATGTCATATTTTACATCTTCATGTTTTTTTATTAACTATTTATTGTAGCTATATTTAATTTTACAATTTTGTCTTTTAATCTTTGTACTAGCTTATTTGAGTAGTTGATCAGCACAGCCTTTACTATATATTTGCCTTTATCAGTAGAATTTTTCACTTCCTATAACGTGTTTTTTTTTCTTGTAGCCTTATCTTTTTCACTTAAATAAGACCTTGTAACACTTCCCATAAGTTAAGTTTAATATTGATGAACTCTTTTAGTTTTTTGCTTTTCTGAGAAGCTCCTTGCATTGTCTTCAATTCTGAATGATAACCTTGCTAGGTAGAGTATCCAAGGTTGTAAGACTTTTCCCTTTCAGCACTTTAAATATATTATGCTACTCCCCTCCAGCCTGCAAAGTTTCTGCTGAAAACTCAACTGATAGATTTATGGGGGCTCCTTTATATGTTTGTTTATCTCTTGCTGTCTTCAGAAGTATCTTTTTATCTTTAAATTTTACCATTTTAATTATGATATGATTGTTGTGGGTTTCTTTGTCTTAATCTTATTTGAAACTTCTGTATTTCCTGTACCCAGATATAAAGTTTCCTTCTTCAGGTTTGAACATTTTCAGCCATAATTCCATCAAATAAATTTTCTACTCCTTTCTTTTTTCTCTCTCTTGTACTCCTATAATGTGAATGTCTATACTTGATATTGTTCCAGTGGTCCCTCAAACTAGTCTCATTTTTAAAATTTGCTTTATTTTTTTTACTGTTCTAATTGGGTGATTTCCATTATTCTATCTTCCAGATCACCTATGCACGCCTCTGTATCACCTAATATACTGTACCCTCTAGAGTATCTTTTAATATTGAATTCTTGAACTCTGATTGGTCCTTTTTTATATGTTCTAGTTATTTGTTAAAATTCTCACTATGTTCATCTATTTTTTTTAAATTTAAATTTATTATTATCATCTATTCTTTTTTTCACTTTAGTTAGGATTCTTACTACTATTGTTTTGAACTCTTTATCAGGTAAATTACCTGTTTCATTAGGGTTTTTTCAGCATTTTTTCCTCTGTTCTATAATTTGAAGTATATCTGTCTGTCTTTTTATTTTAACTTCCTCTGTCTCTTTGGAATTTGGTGAAACATTTACTTATTCCAGTCTTGAAGGTGTGCCCTTGTGTGGGAGTGTCTCTATGCAGTCTGCTTGTGCCCAGTAACTTTGTTGACAGAGCTGGACCTGAAGTAGCACAGGCTGCATCTTTTCCTGGGGTGTGCTGGCAGTCACCCCCTTGGTGGAAGGTAGGGCTGGAGTCAGAGAGTTTAGAACCAAAGCTAGGTGCAAGTCAAGACTTCTCTTGTGCTCAATGGCCATCACTGCTTTATCACAGATGGAGTTGGGGGCCAAGGGCTGGTTCAGGAGACCTGAGGCAACTGGGCTTCTCTTCCATATTCCAGACCAAGATAGTTTCCATATTGGTCTGGTATATGGCTGGGGCTTGAGGGCTTGAGGGTTTGGGGTTGCAACTCTTGGCTGGTTTCACTTTTCCCCTTGCATACATGCCTTGGTTAGAGGCCGGGTCTTGGTCAAATGGGTTGTATACTACACTACTGAGCTGCTCCTCCCCTCTGCCAGATGTGTATAAGGCTGTATGTTTTTGCAGTGGCTGTCTTTGCCCTGGAGTTAGTTTCACATTCTCTGGAGTGTGTACAGGAACATTCAAACTGGTAATGGCTGTGCTGCCCTGGTCAGAGGCAGAGGCAGGTCTGAGTCATGTTTATTCACTTCAAATATGTGCATTCTAATTGGCAATGGCACACTCTATGATAATGGGTAGCAACAATGGAGCAAGAGGGGCTGGAGTAGGAGCTTGGTATGGGCAGGAGTGTGGTACTGGAGCAGTCCTGGCAAACTGGCTAGATTTCCAGGCAGTTTTCAGTCTGTTGCCTCTGAGCTGTGACTGTGAGTGTGAAAGTCTATGCACTCTTCAAGAAGAGTGTCTTAGCTTCTTATAGCTATACAGTAAGTGCTATTGTTTTTAAAACAGCTAAGGGGTCTTGTGTTCCCAGTGTTAGATACCAAAGGTGAGGTGCATCATATGTAGATCAAACTTCATATTAATTGACCTATCAATAGCATTTAACACAATTGATTATACCTTTTCTTTTTAAAATAGATATATTTATTAACATTTATTTATTTGACTATAACCAGTGTGTTCTCTTGGAAAAAGTTTGTAAGCCTTTGACCTGCTTCATTTTGTACTCCAAGGCCAAACTTGCCTGTAACTCCAGGTAACACTTGGATATCTACTTCCTACTTCTGCATTCCAGTCCCCTATGATGAAAAGGACATATTTTGGGGGTGTTAGTTCTAGAAGGTCTTGTAGGTCTTCATAGAACCATTCAACTTCAGCTTCTTTGGAATTACTAGTTGGGGCATAGACTTGGATTACTATGATATTGAATGGCTTGCTTTGGAAATGAACAGAGATCATTCTGTCATTTTTGATATTGAACCCAAGTACTGCATTTTGGACTCTCTTGTTGACTATGAGGGCTACTTCATCTCTTCCAAGGGATTCTTACCCACAGTAGTGGGTATAATGGTCATCTTAATTAAATTTGCCCATTCCAGTCCATTCTAGTTCACTGATTCCTAAAATGTCAATTTCAACCTTGCCATCTCCTGTTTGACCACTTCTAATTTACCTTGATTCATGGACCCAACAATCCAGGTTCTTACGCAATATTGTTCTTTACAGCATCTGGACTTTACTCCCATTACCAATCACATCCACAACTGGGTGTTGTTTTTGCTTTGGCTCTGTCTCTTCATTCTTTCTGGAGTTATTTCTCCACTCTTCTAAAGTAGCATATTGGGCACCTATCGACCTGGCGAGTTCATCTTTCAGTGTCCTATCTTTTTCCTTTTTCATACTGTTCATGGGGCTCTCAAAACAAGAATACTGAAATGGTTTTCTTACACATGGACATCATCAGATGGTCAATACCTAAATCAGATTGATTGATTATATTCTTGGCAGCCAAAGATGGAGAAGCTCTATACAGTCAGCAAAAGCAAGACCAAGAGCTGACTGCGGCTCAGATCATGAATACCTTGTTGCAAAATTCAGACTTAAATTGAAGAAAGTAGGGAAAACCACTAGACCATTCAGGTATGACCTAAATCAAATCCCTTATGATTATACAGTGGAAGTGACAAATAGATTCAAGGAATTATATCTGATAGTCAGAGTGCCTGAAGAACTATGGACAGAGGTATGTGACATTGTACAGGAGACAGGGATCAAGACCATCCCCAAGAAAAAGAAATACAAAAAGGCAAAATAGTTGTCTGAGGAGGCCTTACAAATAGCTGAGGAAAGAAGAGAAGCTAAAGGTAAAGAAGAACAAGAAAGATATACTCATTTGAATGCAGAACTCCAAAGAATAGCAAAGAGAGATAAGAAAGTCTTCCTCAGTGATCAATGCAAAGAAATAGAGGAAAACAATAGAATGGGAAAGACTAGAGATCTTTTTTTTTTTTTAAAAAAAAAAGAAAATTAGAGATACTAAGGGAATATTTAATGCAAAGATGAGCATAATAAAGGACAGAAATGGTATGGACCTAACAGAAACAGAAGATATTAAGAAGAGGTGGCAAGAATAAACAGAAGAACTATACAAAATAGATCTTTGTGGCCCAGATAACCATGATAGTGTGATCACTCACCTAGAGCCAGACATCCTGGAATGCAAAATCAAGTGGGCCTAAGGAAGCATCACTATGAACAAAGCTAGTGGAAGTGATGGCATTCCAGCTGAGCTATTTCAAATCCTAAAAGATGATGCTGTGAAAGTGCTTCGCTCAGTATGCCAGCAAATTTAGAAAACTCAGCAGTGGCCACAGGACTGGAAAAGTTCAGTTTTCATTCCAATCCCCAAAAACGGCAATGCCAAAGAATGTTCAAACTACTGCAAAATTGTACTCATCAGACACGCTAGCAAAGTAATGCTCAAAACTCTCCAATCCAGGCTTCAACAGCACAAAAATGGTTAACTTCCAGATGTTCAAGCTGGGTTTAGAAAAGGCAGAGGAACCAGAGATCAAATTGCCAACATCCATTAGATCATCAAAAAAGCAAGATAATACCAGAAAAACATCTACTTCTGCTTTATTGTTTATGCAGAAGCTTTTGACTCTGATCACAACAACTTGTGGAAAATTTTTCAAGAGATGTGAATACCAGACCACCAGATCTGCCTCCTGAGAAATCTTTATGGAGGTCAAGGAGCAACAGTTAGAACTGAACATGGAACAACAGACTAGTTTCACACTGGGAAAGGAGTACATCAAGGCAGTATATTGTCACCCTGCTTATTTAACTTCTATGAAGAATACCTCATGCAAAATGCCAGGCAGGATGAAGCCAAGCTGAAATCAAGATTGCCAGGAGAAATATCAATAACCTCAAATATGCAGATGACACCATCTTTATGGCAGAAAGCAGAGAAGAACTAAAGAGCCTCTTGATGAAAGTGAAAGAGGAGAGTGAAAAAACTGGCTTAAAGCTCAACATTCAGAAAACTAAGAGCATGACATCTGGTCCCATCACTTCATGGCAAATAGATGGTGAAACAATGGAAACAGTGTCAGACTTTATTTTGGGGGGACTCCCAAATCACTGCAGATGGTGACTGCAGCCATGACATGACAAGATGCTTGCTCCTTGGAAGAAAAGCTATGACCAACCTAGACAGCATATTAAAAAGCAGAGACATTACTTTGCCAAGAATGATCCATCTAGTCAAAGTTATGGTTTTTTCCAGTAGTCATGTATGGCTGTGAGAGTTGGACTATTAAGAAAGCTGAGTGCTGAAGAAACAATGTTTTTGAACTGTGGTGTTGGATAAAACTCTTGAGAGTCCCTTGGACTGGAAGGAGATCCAACCAGTCGATCCTAAAGAAAATCAATCCTGAATATTCATTGGAAGGACTGATGCTGAAGCTGAAATTCCAATTCTTTGGCAACCTGATGCAAAGAACTGACTCACTGGAAAAGACCCTGATGCTAGGAAAGATTAAAGATAGGAGGAGAAAGGGACAAAAGAGAATGAAGTGGTTGGATGGCATCACTGACTAGATGGATATGAGTTTGAGCAAGCTCCGGGAGTTGGTGATTGACAGGGAAGCCTGACATGCTGCAGTTCATGGGGTCACAAAGAGTTGGACATGACTGAGGGACTTAACTGACTGAAATTTATTTCACTTCACCAAATATTCATTGTAGCTCGTGGGATCTTTATGTGCGGCATGTGAACTCTTAGTTGCTGCACGTGGAATCTAGTTCCCTGACCAGGCTATGGAACATAGGACCCCTGCATTGGGAACTCTGAGTCTTAGCCACTGAGACCACCAGGGCAGTCTCTACACCTTCTCTTTGATATTTTTCTTTGATCTCCAAAACGGCTTTCTCATGTTTTTTAATTCAACTTCATTGACAGCTTCTTCTCACTGCCCTTTCTATTTTCCCCTATGGTAGATAACCTCTTAACATTGGCACTCCCAAGTTCAGTCCTTATTTCTCTTCTCTGTCTATACTTACTCCCTTGCTTATATCAGTCTTGTGGCCTGGTGGCACAAAGTAAACAAGATATTTTTACCCATAGTAGAAATGTATAATTAGTAGGCAGACAGACATCTACCCAAATCCCAGATTGTTACTATAAAATCATATAAATATTGTAGTGAAATATATTTTTAAAAAAGGAATGTGAAAAGAGTACCTTTGAACAAACATGTAGTTTGTTTGAATAGTTTCACAGGACACCATGGAAGTAAAACCCCTTAGGTTCAGGATCAGATTGGATGTAGCTAGACCCACTGATAAAGAGAATAGCTGGGTGGGAAGCTTTTGTGGCTGGATGTGGAGCATGTATGGTAAGAGAAGAATTCACAGCTAATCATCTGGGGTTGTGTGAGTCTCAAATATGTCAAGGCAGCACATGGAACTTCAGACTACAAAACAGAGCTAAAGAAGCTAGACATAAAAGCCTCTGTCTATGGACTATTAAGAACATTTACATTTAAGAACAGATTAAACTAGCCTATAGTTATAGATGGAAACAATAAATGTTTGACATGGAGACTGATTGTAAAGGGACATGAAGAAATTTTATGCAAATATTTTATATCTCCATTTGAGGATGAATTTTGAGGGTGTATACATTTGTGGAAACTCATTGAATAATACAATTTCAATATAATTGTTTCAGTACATGTAAACTATATTAAAGGTGAATGTACATGCACATGTGTGAAAGAGAGGGGGCAGAGAGAGAATAGAGAATGGGATGAGAGATATTGTATATATCAAATATTAATAAAAAATTTTTATTATACTCTGCAAGTGATTTAAAAAATTTGTTGCCAGATAACAGTGAAGTGATATCAGGGAACATTTCTTTAATGATGGAAGAAGTGATTAAAAAATGTTATGTTTATTGGAATGATCCACTAGAGAGCAAAAAATAAAGATGCTTTTACAGGAGAGTGAAGAAAGAATTGCTGGGGCTTAAGCAAATGTGGTTAAAAGAATATGCAATTTAGTGCCAAAAAGATTAGTTTTAGAGAAAAGGAAGGTAAAGATCATCTTTGTACAAGCAAGAAGTTAGAGTATATAGATATAGATGCTGCTAAGTGGATAGAAGTAATGATAACGTATGTGGAAATTCCCCTTTAAATGTTCCAGTTTATCTCCAGAGTGGGAAGCAAAGAAATCTGCTGAATGAGAGGATGGAGGAGGGTGGTATTAGAGATTTGAAGATAAAGAAGAAGCTGTGAACTAGTCACCTTTGTAGATAGATTTAATGTACATAAAATAAATAATATATCTGGAAGGGTTAAAAAGATACTTTAGGTATGTGGTCATTAATTTATTGTTATGCACTTTTTTCTCCAGTCATGATCAGCTTTTCGGGTGCAGACATGAAAGAAAGTTGGATTTAATTAAGGTTCCAGTTTCCCAAGTAACATATACGAGAAAACGATTATCATGATTGAGCACAAATTTAAGCTGGACAAAATACCTAGATACAGAGACTATTATTATTATAGATTTCCTAAGAAAATTATTTTATAAAGAAGGATCGATAATTTAGAAAAATATATAATTATAAAAGCATCACATGCTCCTTGTTTTTTTAAAAAAAATTAAAATATATAAAATTAAAAAATTTAATTCCCAACATCCACACCTCCAACCTTCAGGAGAGGGCAAACTACTATTAAATGTTTTGTATGTATGCCTGAAAATTAAAAGTCTGGTTGATTTTCAAATCTTCTCCCTACAAATTCAGCGTTTTTAAGTAGTAAAAGGGCTGCAGTCCCAGAAAGAGGAATATTCATGAATGAATGAACAAATAAATAAATCCAAGCTCCCCCATAATTAGCAAATTTTGGGAACATAATTTAGGATAAACAATAGGAAAAGATAGTTCCTTTAATAGTTAAAGTCACTTTTATTAAAAGCAGAAATTTTTCTTAAGTGGTTCTGTTCTTGCAACAGGGAAAGAGACATTTGAACCGTGTCTTTAGCAAAACGTGTTGCTGACAGATGGGAAAGGTAAAGTACTTAATGGGGAGAGTTTAAAGGTCCTCAGTGTTTTCAAAGTAAATACTAGTTAAATAATATTGACAAAGTGCTTAAGTACTCTGAGGCAGGCCATTATGGTCAAAATTTTCACTATATGCATGTTGGTAATGAAGACTTAATTACAGAAAACAATAGGAAAATGAGCACAGATAGAAGAAATAGTATCTATTGACATTGCCTGTAAAAAAATTATGTGGCGGAGTGGGCAAGATAGAATGCATCAGCTGAAACTCTCAGGAACACAATGAGGGAAGAACTCAGCATTCCATAACATCACACACACACCTAATTTATTTTCATTAATCCAAAGTAAAACTTATTGCCTTTGATCAATTACATCACAATGTTATACCCCAAAGACTCCAGTTCAATAACCAAAAATCATTGAAAATCAATTTGAAATAGTCACCTCTTCCTAGGAATGTCTCCTGACCCTTTCCAAGGTAAATTGAGCTAATCTTTTTAGGGCCCTTCAGTTCTGCAGCTCTATTCATTATTCCAATCAGCACAATAAAAAATCATGTCAGACAGCTGCCCATGCAACAGGGGATTCCTCCTTATAATATGGTAACGAAGGAAAAAAGAGTAGCAATACTTAATGTAAGAAAATTTAGTCAGCTGTATGATAATAAAAGCTGGCATTTATTGGACACTTATCACAAAATAACTCTATGATGTAGGTGCCATACAAATAATAAAACTGAGGCCTAGAAAGTTTCGGTAATTTGTGGGACCAGAATTTAAACCCATGCTCTGATGCTGGTACCCATGTACATCATTAGATTAGAGAGCTGAAATTCTTTGAGATTTTTAAAGTTAGAAAAGTGAATTTGCTCTAATGATATTAAAAGCTCAGAGAACGAACAGGAAACTGGATGATTGGGCTAGGAATAACCAAAAGTGATGGCATGGCATGATTGGTCTGATAAGGATACTAACACATGGTTTTCTTAGACCTCAGACATTTTCAGTCTTGTTTTCCAATGATTATGATCCAAAATCTAACCACAGAGCATTAGATTATTCTAACTTACCTCAAGATATGCCTGCCTCTTCGTTAGAGGAGAAATCCCATGATTTAAGTAGATTTCATATAAAAGGCCGGAGAAGGCGATGGCACCCCACTCCAGTACTCTTGCCTGGAAAATCCCATGGACAGAGGAGTCTGGCAGGCTGCAGTCTATGGGGCTGCTACAAGTCGGACACGACTGAGCGACTTCACTTTCACTTTTCACTTGCATGCATTGGAGAAGGAAATGGCAACCCACTCCACTGTTCTTGCCTGGAGAATCCCAGGGATGGGGGAGCCTGGCGGGCTGCCGTCTATGGGGTCGCACAGAGTCAGACACAACTGAAGCGACCTAGCAGCAGCAGCAGCAGCATATAAAAGGCAAAAATACTTATTTAAAAAGAAACTGGACATTTCTCCAAAGAAGACATACAGATGGCTAACAAACACATGAAAAGATACTCAACATCACTCATTATCAGAGAAATGCAAATCAAAAGCACAGTGAGGTATCATCTCATGCCAGTCAGAATGGCTGCGATCCAAAAGTCTACAAACAATAAATGCTGGAGAGGGTGTAGAGAAAAGGGATCCCTCTGGGAATGCAAACTAATACAGCCACTATGGAGAAGAGTGTGGAGATTCCTTTAAAAACTGGAAATAGACCCAGCAATCCCACTGCTGGGCATACACACCGAGGAAACCAGAATTGAAAAAGACACATGTACCCCAATGTTCGTCACAGCACTGTTTACAATAGCCAGGACATGGAAGCAACCTAGATGTCCATTGGCAGATGAATGGATCAGAAAGCAGTGGCACATATACACAATGGAATATTACTCAGCCATTAAAAAGAACACATTTGAATCAGTTCTAATGAGGTGGATGAAACTGGAGACGATTACACAGAATGAAGTAAGTCAGAAAGAAAAACACCAATAGAGTATATATGGAATTTAGAAAGATGGTATACTGACGACCCTATATGCGAGACAGCAAAAAAGGGAACAGACTTTTGGACTCTGTAGGAGAAGGTGAAAGTGGGATGATTTGAGAGAATAGCATTGAAACATGTATATTACCATATGTGAAATAGATCACCAGTCTAAGGTCAATGCATGAAACAGGGTGCTCAGGGCTGGTGCACTGAGACAACTCTGAGGGATGGGATAGGGAGGGAGATGGGAAGGGAGTTCAGAATGGGGGACACATGTGCACCATGGCTGATTCATGTCAACATATGGCAAAAAAAAAACCACCACAATATTGTAAAATAATTAGGTTCCAATTAAAATAAATTAATTATTTTTTTTTAAAGAAAATAAGCTATAACCAAATCTTTCAGTGGGTTCAAGAGAGAAGCTGCACATACATATTCTTCTTCCTGCCATGGTTCAAAAGTAGAACTCAGAGGCCTCCTCACCTGAAACAGTTCTCATGGTGACCTTTAAGCAAAGTTGTCCAGTCTGTGCTCAAAACAGACTCTGCAGAGACCTTGCATCCTAGCCTGAGTATTCAAATATAAATTAATTTAGAAACCACAACTGATTAAACCTGAGTAGCATTATCTTGACTGATTAACAGATGCTTGGTGATGAGATACGCCTCTATTTCTGGAAATTAAAATCCTCTCAGAAATAAAAATAAATAAATAAATTGGAGCACAATAAGGACTGGAAAAGTTAATGCTGGGTTGTCCAGAAGCAATATGTCTATTAGAAGCCATGCTTAGAGCTGCCCAACATCTACATACCCTTCTTCCAATATACTTTCTTCCAAAATTGTTCTTACCTAAAAAGATGGCATTATCTTATGAAACAGGGCTTCCCAGATGGCACTAGTGGTAATGAATCCACTTGCAGTGCAGGAGACTCAGGTTCGATCCCTAGGTCAGGAAGATCCCTTGGAGAAGGAAATGGCAACCCACTCCAGTATTCTTGCCTGGAGAATCCTATGGACAGAGGAGCCTAGTGGGCTGCATTCCACAGGGTAGCAAAGTGCCAGACACAATTGAAACAACTTAGCGCACACACAGCACGCACATATCTTATGTAATATAATCCAAAATAAATTCTGTCACTTTCCAGTATTTCTTCAGTCATTTCACTGAGCTTCAATTCCAGGATCATGGGTAATGCTCATACTTTCTCTAGATCTATTATGACTATGCTTCAACATCCCTCAACCTGTGGACTAAATTTAGCCATTTTAAACACCACTTACTTATAGTTCTGGAAGAAATTGATTATATTAATTAAAATATATAGATATAAATCCATGACCAAGAAGAAAGAACCTATTTGTAAAGACCAAAGCTCTCAGTTCTGTAGCTGGCATTGAGGTCATATTTAGCATTAATGACTTCCTTCCTCCATTCTCCTTAATATATCCTTTTCTTTTACCAGCACCTTAGTAATTGGGCTTCATTGTTCAGTGCTTTGTGCAAACTTTAATTCTTGGCTGATCTGGGATACACTGCAAGAGAAGAGATGCATTGATTTACATTCTGGTTCTAACTTTTCAATATAGATAACAAGTTTACATTATTTTTCTAGCATATATCCATATCATGCTATTCAGGCAACAAGTGATTGCATTATCACTTGTTCAGGAATAGAACTGGGAATAGAACTGGGAGTAAGTGACAGAACCCCTACCCAGTAAGTGATAGAACCAGGGTTTAATTTCAGGTTCCTCTGATTCCAAAATTCACACCTATAATTCTAGTCTGGCTCCTTGAATGAATAAGAGACTAAAATAAGAAGTAGGAAATAAGAGTAACAACATCAGCAGTCATAGGCCCATAATCAGCAAAGAACAGAGGTTTGGATGGGCAGTAGAGAGATGGAAAATAGATAAGACAGCTGCCATAACAAGATAGGGGAAGGGAGGTGCAGGCTGAGACAACCCCTTGCAAAATCGTACCTTGCAAAGTTAATAATTGCAAGGAAACAAAACAAATAGGTGATAGCAAGAGCAAAAATCAACTTAGACCTTGTGAGGGTGTTTCATCTCAAGTTCTGGGAAGTGTGGCATATTAAACAGAAAGAGTAACCCTTCTTTTTCCGAACTGCAGAAAGGCACCATTATATCCAAATTGTTTTACTTTTCCTTCTTCCTCGCATTATTGTTCTCCATAATACTCATAGCCAAGTAAGACCTAGTATATTTTACTTATTTATCAATAGTTTACTGTCTTTCCATGCTTGGAATGTAATCTTCAAGAACACTTTATTTTATTTTTTTGTTGAGACAGATCCTGGCACAAGATAGGCCCTCTACTTATGTCTGTTGATTGAATAAATGAATGTATCATCAAAAAGGTTTGTGCCCCTTGCCACCTGCTTTCGAGGCTCTCAAAATTTGGAATACCAAATTCCAACATTCCAATTGACTTCTTGCAAATGCATGGCTACTTCTCAAAAACTAATGAAGCTTTCTGACTGCTTTTGTTTATTGCTTTCTATTTCCTGCTGCAGCAGGAAGTGACTTTGGACAAATACCAGTACTGTTGGCATTGCCCCTATTTCTATTTCCCTGGAGATAGGCAATGTCCTAGCCAAGAGCAGAGGCTCCACAGTGAGATAGCAGTAAGAATCCTTGTCTCAACAAAAAAGCCATTTGATTTGGGGAACATTCCTTAAGCCCCTGAGCCTTTATTTCCTTATTTGCTGCAGAGGTTCCCCAACCGTTTTTGCACCATGAAAGACAATTTTTCCACAGATCCGAGGGAGTGGATTTCGGGACGATCAAGTGCATTACATTTATTGTGCACTTTATTTCTATTGTTATTGCGTCGTCTCCACCTCAGATTATCAGGTATTAGATCCCAGAGGCTGGGGACTACTGATCTACAGTGTTTCATTTTATGCACCTTCCTTCTCACATCTAGAATATATGGACTCCCTCTCCAAAGAAGATAAGCCAGTGTTCTGACCTTCAGCTCAAAATCCAGGATCTCTGGGTAGTGAGTAGTTCTGTCAGGTCCACATGTAGATCCTTTTGAATTAAAAGTTATATCATCAATCTCTCCCACATCCCCAATAGACAATGGTGGCATAAGGACAGAATGCTGCTGCTGCTGCTAAGTCACTTCAATCGTGTCCAACTCTGTGACCCCATAGATGGAAGCCCACCAGGCTCCCCCATCCCTGGGATTCTCCAGGCAAGAACAGTGGAGTGGGTTGCCATTTCCTTCTCCAATGCATGCAAGTGAAAAGTGAAAGTGAAGTTGCTCAGTCGTGTCCGACTCTTAGCGACCCCATGGACTGCAGCCTACCAGGCTCCTCCATCCATGGGATTTTCCAGGCAAGAGTACTGGAGTGGGGTGCCATTGCCTTCTCCAAGGACAGAATAAGCTGAATAAAAACTCCCTTTATAAAAATGGAAGAATGAAAGATATACTGTGATCGCTTATTCATTGCAATGATGGAATCTGATCACTACTCTGAAGACATTCTGCACTTTTAATGAGGGAAGTTCTCTGCTTCGATAGTAAATCTTCTCTGTGTGAGAAACTCCCTTGTCCATTGCTAACCATAGACATATGTCAAGTGGGTTTGGGGGATATTTCCTTCCTTGGTGGATACACAATTATCCACACCCCTCTCTCAGAAGGCTCAAGTTTGGGGACAAAGCCATACAGTCATAAACTCTTTTAAGACCAAGTTTGTGGTTTCTTTGTCAATGCAATTGCCTCAAAACTCAATAAACTTTCCACTTATTTGCAACCAACACTATAAGACAGCAAACTTATCCAAATCTTTTTTCTAGACACAATTGTCTCCCTTATTTCTTTCCTTCCTCACCCCCTGCCAACCTCTTTCCTTAAATGAGGCCATCTAAATCTGTTTGATTGGGTGAGAAGGAAACAACCTTAATCTGATCTTTCTGAGGACATTTGTTTAAGTTCAGTTCAGTTCAGTCAGTCGTGTCCAACTCTTTGCGACCCCATGGACTGGAGCACACCAGGCTTCCCTGTCCATCACCAACTCCCAGAGCTTGCTAAGACTCATGTCCATCAAATCTGTGATACAATCCAACCATCTCATCCTCTGTTGTTCCCTTCTCCTCCTGCCTTCAATCTTTCTCAGCATCAGGGTCTTTTCCAAGGAGTCAGTTCTTCACATCAGGTGGCCAAAGTATTGGGGTTTCAGCCTCAGCATCAGTCCTTCCAATGAATAGTCAGGACTGATTTCCTTTAGGATTGACTGGTTGGATCTTTTTGTAGTCCAAGAGACTCTCAAGAGTCTTCTCCAACACCACAGTTCAAAAGCATAATTTCTTTGACACTCAGCTTTCTTTATAGTCCAACTCTCACATCCATACATGACTACTGGAAAAACCATAGCTTTGACTAGATGGACCTTTGTCAGCAAAGTAATGTCTGTTTTTTAATATGCTGTCTAGTTTGGTCATAGTTTTTCTTCCAAAGAGCAAACGTCTTTTAATTTCAAGGCTGCAGTCACCACGTGCAGTGATTTGGGATCCCCCAAAATAAAGTCTCTCACTGTTTCCATTGTTTCCCAATCTATTTGCCATGAAGTAATGGGACCAGGTGCCATGCTCTTAGTTTTGTGAATGTTTAGTTTTTAGCCAACTTTTTCACTCTACTCTTTCACTTTCATCAAGAGGCTCTTTAGTTCTTCTTTGCTTTCTGCCATAAGGGTTGTGTCATCTGCATATCTGAGGTTATTGATATTTCTCCCAACAATCTTGATTCCAGCTTGTGTTTCATCCAGCCCGATATTTCACATGATGTACTCAGCATAGAAGCTAAATAAGCAAGGTGACAATATACAGCCTTGATGTACTCTTATTCTAATTTGGAACCAGTCTGTTTTTCCATGTCCAGTTCTAACTGTAGCTTCTTGACCTCCATACGGATTTGTCAGGAGGCAGGTCTGGTGATCTGGTATTCTTGAAGAATTTCCCACAGTTTGTTGTGACCCACACAGTCAAAGTCTTTGGCATAGTCAATAAAGCTGAAGTAGATGTTTTTTCAGGAACTTTCTTGCTTTTTTGATGATCCAACAGATGTTGGCAATTTGATCTCTGGTTCCTCTGCCTTTTCTAAATCCAACTTGAACATCTGGAAGTTTACCGTTCCTGTACTGTTGAAGCCTGGATTGGAGAGTTTTGAGGATTACTTTGCTAGCATGTCAGATGAGTGGAATTTTGTGGTAGTTTGAGCATTCTTTGGCATTGCCTTTCTTTGGGACTGGAATGAAAACTGACTTTTTCCAATCCTGTGGTCACTGCTGAGTTCTCCCAATTTGCTCACATATTGAGTGTAGCACTTTCACAGCATCACCTTTTAGGATTTGAAATAGTTCAACTGAAATTCCATCACCTCCACTAGCTTTGCTGGCAGTGATGCTTCCTAAGGCCCACTTGGCTTCCTGTTCCAGGATGTCTGGCTCTAGGTGAGTGATCACACCATCGTGGTTATCTGGGTCATAAAGATCTTAGATCTTTTTTGTATAGTTCTTCTGTGTATCCTTGCCACCTCTTCTTAAGATCTTCTGCTCCTGTTAGGTCCCTACCATTTCTGTCCTTTATTGTGTCCATCTTTGTGTGAAATGTTCCCTTGATATCTCTAATTTTCTTGAAGATATCTCTGGTGTGAAAAGATATCTGTTTAAGGGAAGTCTTAATAAGCCGTTTTTCTTCAAAGACATTTTTCTTTTTGAGTTAATTAAAACTTCATCTATTTGGAGTTAATTTTTGTATATAGTGTGAGGTAAGCGTTCAACTTCTTTCTTTTGCATCCAAATATCCAGTTGTCACAACATCATGTGTCAAATAGACTATAATTTCTCATTGAATGAACTTGGGACTCTTGCCAAAAATCAAGTCACCGTAGATGTATGGGTTCATTTCTAGATTCAAATTCTATTCCGCTGATCCACATGTCTATGAAAGCCAGTACCACAGTACTTTGATTACTGTAGCTTGTCATAGGTTTATGTGTAATTTCTAAATCTCTGTTCTTTTTCAAGATGTTTTGGGTACTCAGGATCCCTTGTACTTCCTTATGAATTTTAGGATCAGTTTTTCCATTTCTACAAAAGGAGGTTGGAATTTTGATTAGAATTACATTTAATCTGTGGATTCATAATGGGTGAGTAATTCCAACTTAATATGAAGTCTTCTAAACCATGAACCCAGGGTGACTTTCTATTAATTTATGTATTCTTTACTTTCTTTCAACGACATTGCATAGTTTCAGTGTACAAGTCTTGCATTTTCTTAGCTAAGTTTAGTTTATGCCTACATATTTTAATCTTTATGATGCTGTTGTAAATGTAATTGTTTTCTTAATTTTCTTTCAGATTGTTTATTGCTAGTATATAGTGTAGATATACACCTGATTTTTGTATGTTGCTATATGGCTGACCTCCTGTATTAGTTCCAGTGGTATCCTGTGGATTCTTTAGGATTTCATCTGCAGATAGAGATAGTTTATTTCTTCCTTTGAAATTTATTTATTTATTTATTTCCTTTTCACACCTAATCCCTTTGAATGTAAATACCAGTAAAATATTGAATATAAGTGGTGAGATTAGGCATCCTTGTCTTTCTCCTGATTGGGGAGAAATGCTGCTAGTTTCTTGCTATTGACTATGGCATTAGCTCTGAGTTCTTAATAAATGTCCTTTGTTATATTGAGGATATTTCCTTTTATTCCTACCTGGTTGATTGCTTATATCATGAAACTGTGTTTAATTTTTCAAACACTTTCAATTATTGAGATGATTTTGTGTCTTTATTCATTCTATTAATATATAGTAAAATACTGATTGAATTTTATATATTGAACCACCTTTGCTTTTCTTTGTTAAATC
Organism: Ovis canadensis; assembly: GCF_042477335.2. NCBI lineage: Eukaryota > Metazoa > Chordata > Mammalia > Artiodactyla > Bovidae > Ovis > Ovis canadensis. The sequence goes on from NC_091727.1 coordinate 133,961,626, forward strand.
TCCTTGGGTATGGTGTATAATACTTTCTGTATTTTCTGGATTCAGCTTACTAGAGTTTTGTTGAGAATATCTGCATCTATATAAATGATATTGGTATTTGTTTTCTTGTTTTTGTGATGTCTTTGTCTGGCCTTGGTATCAAGGTAATATTGGCCTAATAGGATAAGTTAGGAAGTGTTCTTTCTTCTATATTATTCCAATAGTTCAAAAATAATTGATCTTAATTATTTTGTAGAAATTGGTAAAATTTGACAGTGAAGTCATCTGGGCATGCACATTTTGGAATTTCTGTATGTACCTATTATGACCATCTGCTCTAGGGTTTCATTTAAGGTTCAAGTTTTTATGTTGAACTTCTGTCTGGATGATCTATCCACTGATGTTCAGTTCAGTTCAGTCGCTCAGTCGTGTCCGACTCTTTGCAACCTCGTGAATTGCAGCACTCCAGGCCTCCCTGTCTCCACAACTCCTGGAGTTCACTCAGACTCACGTCCATCGAGTCCGTGATGCCATCCAGCCATCTCATCCTCTGTCGTCCCCTTCTCCTCCTGCCCCCAATCCCTCCCAGCATCAGAGTCTTTTCCAATGAGTCAACTCTTCGCATGAGGTGGCCAAAGTACTGGAGTTTCAGCTTTAGCATCATTCTTTCCAAAGTAATCCCAGGGCTGATCTCCTTCAGAATGAACTGTTAGTGAGGTGTAAAAGTCTGCTACTATTATTGTGTTACTGTCAATATCTCCCTTTAGTTCTACTAATAACTGTCTTATATATTTGATGATCCAATGCTAGGTGCGCCTATATTAATAACTTTCGAGAGTTTGGTAAAATTGATTTTGACAGAATCTGCCAGTTTATTAGTTGTTTTATGGAAGAATGGGCTTTTAAGACTCTAATCTACCATTTTCTATCTAAGGAGACTAAATGAGCCTTTTAAAATATTTGTATTGGTGTATAGCTGATTCAAAATATTATGCTAGCTTCTGCTGTATAGCAAAGTGAATCAGTTATACATATACATATATCCACTCTTTTTTAGATCATTTTCCCATATGGGTCATTACAGAGTATTCAGACAAGTTCCCTGTGCTATACAGTAGGTCCTTATGAGTTATCTCTTTTATATATAATAGTATATATATACACACACACATATATATATCTCTCACAGTCTCCCAATTTATCCTCCCCTTCCCCACTTTCCCTTAGTAATCATAAAAAATTTGTGTTCTACATCTCTGACTCTATTTCTGTTTTTAAAATAAGTTCATTGATACCATTAGACAACACGTGTAAGTGATGCATGGCATTTGTCTTTCTGACTTACTTTGCCTAGTATGAAAATCTCTAGATCCATCCATATTGTTGCAAATAACATTATTTCATTCTTTATTATGGATGAGTAATATTTCATTTTGTGTGTGTGTATATATATATTATATATATATATTTTTATATATGTGTGTATATATACATATATACACACATATACATATACGCACATATACATATACACACACATATATATACACACATATATATACACACATATATACACACATATATATACACACATATATATATACACATATATATACACACACATATATATACACACATATATTATATATATACACACATATATATACACACATATATATAAATATAATATATAAACACTTTCTTTATCCATTCCTCTGTTGATAGACATTTAGGTTACTTCCATGTTCTGGCTATTATAGATAGTAACGAGCTTTTTTTCTTAAAGACTTTTTCATCCTGGAGTCTTATTTAGAATCCAGAAGTAATTAACATTTTAAATGCCACAGGATCACTGCTATAGACTGAATGTATCCCTCCAAACTTTATATGCTGAAACCTTAATCCACCATGTGATTATATATGGAGCTAGAGCTTTTAGATTGTAATTGAGCAAAAAATGAACTATAAGGTTGAGGCCCTAATTACACAGGATTTGAGGCTTTACAAGAAGAAGGGGATATCTCTCTCTCTCTTTCTACACACACACACACACACACACACACACACACACAGAGGCTGTGTCGAGACAGAATGGGAAGGTGGCTATCTATAAACCAGGGGGCTAATATTTACTAGTATTTATTCCTACTGTCCTTTGATCTGGGACTTCTGGCCTCTAAAATTATGACAAAATTAATTTCTGTTGTGTAAGATACCCAATTGATGACATTTAGCAGACTAAGACATGTTTTGTTACTGTGAAATGGGGCTCTAACAAATACCTTAAAATGTGGAAATGGCTTTGAAACTGGGTAATGGGTAGAGGCTGGAAGAGTTGTATGATGAAATCTAGAAAGATGGACATTAAGCTGATTCTAGTGAGGCCTCAGCAGGAAATGAGCAACATATATAATGTATATGAGATTCATTGATTGATTTTATGGAACTGGATCACACGATTGTGGAAATTGGCAAGTCCAAAACTGGGGGACATGCTAGCAGGGTGGAGATTCAGGGAAGAGTTGATGCTGTAGTCTTGTGCCAAAGGCAGTCCAGGAACAGGAAGGAACATCGCTCAGTCGTGTCCGACTCTTTGCGACCCCATGGACTGTAGCCTACCAGGCTCCTCTATCCATGGGATTTTCCAGGCAAGAGTACTGGAGTGGATTGCCATTTCCTTCTTCAGTGGATCTTCCTGACCCAGGGATCGAACCCAGGTCTCCCGCGTTGTAGACAGACGCTTTGCCATCTAAGCCACCAGGGAAGTCCAGAGGCAGAAAATTTTCCTCCTGTTTCTACAACTCTGGGCTCTCTAGGGTTGCAGAGCATGATCTCCAAACAGAAAGTACTTCTCCCAGGAAAACCAACAAGAATCCCATTGCCTGGACACTTCAGGATTCTTTTTTCAGTGTATAACAAGCAAGAAGAGGAATCACTATCTGTTGTGGCCATCCTTCAGACACAGAATGGACCCCTGCTCAAAATTTGTTTCAGATATCAAGATTGGCAAACACACAAAGTGTGAAAGTCTTGTTGCTTACATGGTAAGGATTTTTCAAGAGTCAGATTCTTTTGCTCACCCAAAATGACTTCAGAGATCAGAGAAATAAAACTGGCTTGAGGTTTTTATGGTAAGCAGGGTATGGAGATTCTTTTGTGCATGCAGGGACCTATAAAATTTAAACCTCCCATCAGCAGCAAAGGAAAGAACACCTAGGTTTCTTGTAAGCGTGCCCAGATGTGGTATACAAGAGGAATAGGGAGAGGTGAGGCTTAAAAGATGCTAGCAGTCAAACATTAAAAAATGGACTCAGGGGACTTCCCTGGTGGTCCACTGGTTAAGGCTCTGCCTTCCAATGCAGTGGTCACAGGTTTGATCTCTGGTCAGGGAGTTAAGATCTCACATGCTGTACAGGTGGCCAAAAAATAGGTTCAGACTATCACACCATCTAGACAAGGGCAGTTGACCCTCTATCAGGAGGAGGAAGAAATGTTACACAGTGGAAGCAAGCTGAATATGCTTGGCCCCAAAGAAACAATCCACATGGTGCCTTTTGATATTCCTTTGACCAATTTTGATGGAGAATGGACATATGCAGTAACCTTGGCCAAAGAAGCGCTCTTGTCAGGGATGAGGGTCTCAGTCGTGTTACCAAGTGAGGTACAGAGACCAGCTAAAGAGAGGAGAAATGGAGAATGGATAGTGGAGGACTCTGGAGGATCTCCTTCTTGGACTTAATATGAAAAAGTAGATTTTGACAGCATTAGAAGTAGATTGTGTTGGACATGGAAGTGTTCCATACATATTCCTTTTCAAGAAAGGACTTCTTTTTTCAGATTCTAGTTGTCCAGTTAGTAGAAAGCCTTCAGTTTTCAGAACTTTCTAAGACAGTCTTAGTTGCAGAGAGATGTCTGGCCCATATCCAATGACTGATTGAGGCGGTTGTGTGAAGGGTCATCCATTTCATTGCATCAGTTGCAAAGGCACTCCCTAATAAACATTGTGTATGTTGAAACTCAACATTCATAAAAAAACTAAGATCATGACATCTGGTGCCATTTCTTCATGGCAAATAGATGGGGAAAAAAATGGAAACAGTGGCAGATTTTATTTTCTTGGGCTCCAAAAATCACTTCAGACTGACTGCAGCCATGAAATTAAAAGAAGCTTGCTCCTTGGAAGGAAAGCTATGACAAACCTAAATAGTGTATTAAAAAGCAGATATATCACTTTGCTGACAAATGTCCATATAGTCAAAGCTATGATTTTTCCAGTAGTCATGTACAGAACTGAGAATTGGACCATAAAGAAGTCTGAGCACTGAAGAATTGATGCTTTTGAATTGGGGTGCTGGAGAAGACTCTTGAGAGTCCCTTGGACTGCAAAGGGATCAAACCTGCCAATTCTAAAGGAAATCAACCCTGAATATTCATTGGAAGGACTGTTGCTGAAGCTGAAAGTCCAATACTTTGGCCACCTGATGCAAAAAGCTGACTCATTGGAAAAGACCCTGATGCTGGGAAAGACTGAAGGCAAAAAGAGAAGGATGCGGCAGAGGATGAGCTGGTTAGATGGCATCACCAACTCAATGGACATGAATTTGAGCAAACAGATATAGTGAAGGACAGGAAAAGCTGGTGTGCTCCAGTCCATGAGGTCTCAAAGATTCAGACACAACTTAGTGACTGAACAACAACAATGATGAACTCTGTCTTCTTCCTGGAGAACATAACCTGCAGCATCCCAACTAGTGCTACCAATTTCTGTATGACTTGGAATAAGGCTAGTGTTATGGATGGGGCTCAGAGGTTAAAGGATCTGCCTACAATGCAGGAGACCGGGTTCGATCCCTGAGTCGGGAAGATCCCCTGGAGAAGGAAATGGCAACCCGCTCCAGTACTCTTGCCTGGAGAATCCCATGGACGGAGGAGCCTGGTGGGCTACAGTTCATGGGGTCGCAAAGAGTCGGTCACAGCTGAGCGACTTCACTTTCACTTCACTTTACGGATGGGATGTACGTGTTCCTCCCATTCATATGATGAAGGCCTGTCTCGGCAGTGTGGCTATATATGGACTAAGGAAGTAATTAAGGCTAAATGAGGTGGCCAGAGTGGGGACCTTTTCTGATAAGATTAGTGTTCTTATAAGAAGAGATACCTAAGAGCTCAGTGGCTCTTCCCACACACAAGTATGCATGAGAGAAAAAGGCATGAGAGCACATGGCACAAAGGCTTCAACTAGGAAGAAGGATTTCAACAGAAATGTGATTTGCCAGCACCTTGATCACAGACCTCTAGCCTTCAAAACTGCGAGAAAAAAAGTTTCTCTTGTTTAAGCCAATCAGTTTTGATGTTGCTATGGCAGTCTGATCAGACTAATACAGCCAGGCTGCTTAGTAAATATTCTCACGATAAATCTAATTCTTAAAGAAGACATAAATTTATTTCTAGTCACTTAAATCATCTGCAATAAGAATTTTTGGTCAGTGGCCACCTCTCTTCCATATACGTATTTAGATATCAAGGTCTTTTCCATTATGTTTTTACTGCAAAAGCAGAATTTTTAACCTGGAGTCCAGAAAAACTTCAAGGATGTTTAAGGATAAAATTTTGAGAACCTATACATTTGTTTATGAAAAAATTCATCTGTAATTTTACCAACCTCCAGCCAAAATTTAGCATTTTGTTCATTTATAAATGTGGGCCACAAACCACAGTAGTGGCCACTGTACCTGTGATTTTTATCACAAAGTTCACATAATTTCAAAACACATTATTATTGTTGGAGATATCTTGAAACATCACATACTTCCTATTACTTTGGAAAGAATGTTTTCATTATATCACTTATAAGATCTAATTAATACATTGTGGTTCAAGCATACATATCACCACATTAGTAATTTCAATTGCATTATTTTTATAATTATATTTCAATATTACTGATGGCCTTTGTAATGCTAAATTTTTTGACATTTAACATACTACTCTGAAAAGAGGCACATATATTGCATCACGCTAAAGAGCTCTTCATCTTCCTGGTGATCAAACTATTAATAAATCACAAGTCCACAATCCAGTTCAAATGAGATGGAAAAAGAATGAAAGAGGTACCTGACTTATTGTAATGCCCTGGCCAGTAAACGTCACACCACACATATACTCACATTCCATTGATGAGAACTTAGTCTCATGGGCACTCTTAATTGTAAGAAAGGCTAAGAAATGTAATATATTAGGGAAGACTTGTGTCTGTGATTCTATTACAATGGAGAAAAGAAAAAAGACTTAATTAACTTCCTATAATCTATGCCACTACATTTTTGTACCTTGTCCCCCTGCAAGTTTTCTCCCTTTTGTTCTAAGAGTTTAGTCACAGATTTTTATTGGGTTTTTCTGTGCAGAGGGACTTCCCTGGTGGCTCAGAGGTTAAAGCATCTGCCTCCAATGCGGGAGACCTGGGTTCGATCCCTGGGTCGGGAAGATCCCCTGGAGAAGGAAATGGCAACCCACTCCAGTATTCTTGCCTGGAGAATCCCATGGACGGAGGAGCCTGGTAAGCTACAGTCCACGGGGTCGCAAAGAGTCGGACATGACTGAGCGACTTCACCTTCAACTCTGTGCAGAGAGATTTGTTTTCTCCTTTCTGCTCCATTTTTAATAATGTGGATTTCTTTTTCTTATCTTGCTGTATTCACTGGGACCTCCAAGGTAATGTTTAATAGGAACAATAATAAAGTATTTGCCTTTTTCCCCAATTTAGTAAAAATTCTGTTGTGAACTTTTACTGCTAAATGATATATTGGTATAGGTATTTTATGATTAACCCTTATGAAATTAAGGAATTTATATTTTAGTCCTGGTTTGCTAGAATAAACTGAGATTTATAAGGTAAATAGTGACCATCCTTTATGATCCAGCTACAGGAATAAGTGATTAAATGAGATTTGTTCTCTAATAAGATACATGAACTGCTAGAAAGATAGTGTCTTCCTAATTCCCAACTTGCAACTGGAGAAACTGATATTTCTCTCAAAACAATTTCTGATGAACTCATTTGGAGAGGTTTAGAGAGGGAAATGTATGGCATTTACTCAGGTCTCTGGAGGTAGGGCCTGAGCTAGAAAGCATATCTCCAAATCAGGAGACCCACACTATAATCTTGGCTCTGTCCCTAAGTTACTGGCTAATGTTGACCAACAGGAATAACAATTAATATTTATAAGGCTTTTTATCAAATATCTGGGCTTCCCAGTTGGTGCTAGTGGTAAAGATCCCACCTGCTAATGCAGAAGATGTAAGAGACTTAGGTTCAATTCCTGAGTCAGGAAGATCCCCTGGAGGAGGGCATGGCAACCCAATCCAGTATTCTTGCCTGGAGAATTCCATGGACAGAGGAGCTTGACAGGCTACAGTCCATGGAGTCACAAACAGTCAGACACGACTGAGCAGCTAACACTTCCCTTATCAGATATCTGGCTCTGTGACAAGAACATTACATGCATTATAGCAGGAATGTTCACAAAATCCTGATGACATGGATATCATTAGTGCTCCCATTTTAAAGATGAGGAAAACAAAGTGAAGGGTTTAAGTACCTTGTCCAAGATCACAAAACAATATAAGCAGCAAAGCCAAAATTGTAATGTAACCTCAGTGAAACCAAACTGCATGTTAGCAATGATTTTTCTGTCCTATAAATCACCTTTCCTGTCTGGACTTCCAACTTATTATCCATAAAACCAAAATGTAAGCTATACCAAGAGTAAGCAAACCTCCATCCAAATTATCTGATAAAACACCAGAATGCTTGTGGGCTATGTACTTTTCTAAACATATATATTTGTTTCAACCTGAAAGTGCAATATTTGCAAAAGCACTTATGCACTTGTTATTATTTCCCTGTCACTGAAGAATCACACCTTAGAGCTAGAATTTCAGTTAGTACATCATTTACAGTTACTGTACTATTTTTGTGTACTGAATTCTAATACTGGGGCTTTGAATACATATTGTCTGAAATAACGTCTAGTTTAGTAGATGGGGGTAGAAGAACATGAACAGACAAGGGGAAGTTGCTGAAGCATCTGAGAACAGGGTGGTATCAAATTTCAGTAAAACCAACCAGGAGATTTATACTTAAGCAAGTGGGACAGGGGTACAACTTTTTAGAAAGGGGTCTGATTAGAATACAGAAAAGGAAGGGCTATGAGTTATAATATGAATGAATCACTTTCCTTCTCCCCTCCCAGCTTATAAATTAGCAATAAGAAAACATTTTTTAGGGGCAAGGTGGGCTTGTACAATGAAGTTCATCTTTGTCTCTCTTGCTTTTTTGTACCATGCTTGTTAGGTCACAAAAGCTACATCCCTACCAGTAGCTCTCAGTCGGTGACTCAGCCCTGTAGTGAAAACATCTTTTTACAAGACACCGGTGGCAGTTCTGGCAAGAACACAGAGAACAATTTTGATTAGGTGGGAAGAAGGAGGTTGAGAAGTTCACATATAATCCACTGCATTTATGCCGCTTAATATTCGTTGTACTTTTTATTGGAATCATGGGGTATGAGGACTTGACCTTCATTTCAACTATTTACCAAGAGGGCAGAAGACAGGGCATTTGTCAGCCCAGTAAAATTCCTTGGAGCTGACTAATTGGGATGGGAGTGGATGTTCTGACAAAGAGGAACATATTGACATGGGGCCTCCTTGTGCTTTGGATACTGAGCCACTCATTGACTATCTGAACACACGAGTGGCCTCTTTCATACCCAGTGTAGTTCGGCTAGGGTCCAGCCTCCACCCCTGCACAAAGGAAATCATGTCCAAGCCCATATCGATCACATCGGGCTATACTGTTTATTTATTTCTCATTGCAATAAGCACATGAAATTAGCCAATAGCCTCTTTGCAACTACACTTCCGTTGGGTCCACAACTTTCCCTAGAAAGAGAATACTCCTAGTGTTTTTCTCCAATATCAACAACAGGAAAGATCTATCAAATTGGATGATAGGATGAAGAAGAGTTGTCTCAGGCTGATTCAGGAATCTGACTTCAGGAATGGCTTCAGTTCCCTTTTCACCAATGTAAAACATAGCCTTGTGGGCAACCTGTTGGGGGAGAACAAACACTGCTGATCCCCGGAAGAAACAGGAAATGACTTTGAAACAGTTTAGAAGTAGGGAAGTAGAAGAAAGGATGGGGCTACCCCTTCCCTATACTGTGTTGATGGTGCTTGAATAGGAAAGACACTAGGCTAAGTGTAGTTAATGAATCTCTGCTGATTATAGAACTTGCTGTCAAGGGACAACCTTTTATTCATGGCTTTCTGACTAGAAGTCATTTATTAAGCTTTCTCCTGCCCCTGCCACCTCCTCAAGAACTGTATTTCATCAGAGTCGATTCTAATGATTAAGTTCTTCCATCAGAATCATTTTAGAACATGAAAGTCGAGGATGGAAGTCACTGTTACAATGACTTGTTTTGGGGGTAATGAGAATGGCCCTGGAGTAAATCTGGCCTAGGAAGAGTTATTCTGCCTCTATAGGCTTCAGAATCATCACTGATAAAATGAGAGATCTGAATTAACTGCTTGTCAATGGCCCTTACATCTCATATATTAAAGGACTCTATCAACTTACATTGGAAACTTTAAGACCATTGTCCTTTGTGAGTCCAGAAAAATCAGCATTGTCAGCAAAAGCATCCTGGATGCCCATCTTCAGAAGGATGCCTCCAAGGTCATATGTGGCAGAAATGGAAAACTTTGGAACAAATAAGTTAACCCACCTGTGGGGAAAAGAAGAGGGAACGTATGGCTATTAGAACACCAAGCTCATGATTCCCTCCCTTTCTGTCTCTTTGGTATGGTCTTGGATTCTGCTCCTTCCCTAGGAATTGGTAACCACTACTATGCAGGTCAACACATGATACCAAAACCTTAGAAGTTATCCCAGATGAAATGCTCTCTGGTTCAGCCCATTTGGGACTGCGGCAATGGAAGTTGGGAGATGTAACTCACTTATAATAAACAACAAACATCTCTAGGGATATTCACAAAAGTTGGGATGTCAATGGCGTGAATGACAATTGGTAGTACCAGGGGAATTTCATGGATTTCCATCTAACACTTCTGGTGCAGTATGGAACATCTATCAATATCTTACCCATTCCCCAAGTTCCAGCTGGACTCTGGGAAAAGTATCATTTTTACTAGCTGGCTGACTTTGTATAGTTCATTTCATTTTTCTAGTCCCAACTTCTTCATTTGAAAAATTCTTATAATATTATCTCCTTTGCTGGTTTGTTGATGAGTTTAGATGAAATAATGTATGTAAAGTACCCAGCAAAGGGATTGGCAAAGAGGATCTCCTCACTATACTTTAGTGGTCATCACACAGCTCTTAAGTGGTTCAGGGTGTTTCTCCTGCCTCTGGGTTTCTTCTGAACTTAGTCTTATGCCCACCCTCCACTTTGCACATCATCTAAGATGTTTACCCCTTCTGCAGTAAGCGGTTCCATTTCTTCAGTATTTTCGATGACATGGCCCCTTCCACCCCCTCCATCTGGCCCTCCTTGGGAAGGACAAAGAGCGCCAGAGCATTCTTGCTGTAGTCCATTTGCAGCACGGTGCAGTTCAGCTCTGTATCCACCAGGTGATAGTATTGATCCACCTGGTGCATCATGGGCACTTGCACTGTTGTGGTCTTGTCCACTAAGAAGCTGGAACCCTCTTCTGTCTTGGATGGATCAAAAGGATTTGCCCACTGGGCTTAAAATACAAAGAGGAGAGAGTTTGTTTTAAACCTGCATTAGCGCCAATGTGAACCTCTCCATCAGTCATCTAATCTAGTAATGAATACCACCGCAGAGGTAGGTAACTTCTGTCAACCAGTTTTAAAAATGAGTAACTGAGGATCAGGGAGAGACAGTGACTTTACATAGTCTCCCAGATAGCTGGTGGCAGAGCCAGGAGTCACACCCAGGGCTATTGGACTCCATGTTCAACAGATGTTCCGTCTGTGTTCAAAATCACTATACTTACACTAAACCCATCAGAGCCACAGTTTCCTCTTCCGTAAAAAGGTATAAGCACATCCAACACACAGGATGAAATGAGACAACAGATCTGTTCTGCCGTTTTATCCGTCTACAAGTGTGTGATTTGTGGCCAAGAATCGTTCACTCTTCCACCAAACATGGCTGACATGTGCTGTAGAACCAGGAGAAATCATTTGGGCACAGCACCTTCAGAAAAGAGTCACATGATTCTTGTTGTTACAAGAACCAGCTTTAGAATCAGACAAACCTGGGTGGGAATACCAGCTCTGAAATTTATTAACCGTGAAGATTAGATGAGACAATGTGTATCAACCACACATGTAGCATGGAGCTTAGTATATAGTGGGTACATAGTACGTGATAGAAGCCTTTATGTAACATGCCCAAGAATGAACAGCAAGTGAGGGTCACAATAAGATTTAAAACTAATTCTGTTTACCTGTCAAGTGCAAGCTTGTCTCACCTCACCAAATCTTTTGGAAACCATGATCCTTTAGCTAAATGTGAGCAGGGTGTTCAAACCATTGTAACTCCTCATCTCTCTGAATATTCCCTCTCCCTAGAGATTCACTTGTTTCATCCACAGAGCTATGTGTCCCTCCGGGAATATCCAAAATTACACACAGCTATATCCAGTGGAACAGGTCTCTGTGGTACGAGAGACACCCACTAATGCCAGTGAGAAGACACCATGAGCTCCCTCCAGTGCCTCATCAAATTATGGAACATTGAACTAGAAATTGACATCTTAGAACCTTACCTTTAAAGCAAAGGTAGTTCACCAGGACTGTGATGGTGTTTGGTTTGAGGTCTTGGATGAGGCCCACAATTTTCCCTTTGGTTTGCCTCTCCACATGACTATTGATCTCCTGCTGGGCTGTAGAAACATTGGAGAAGTCGGTAGAAAAGACTTCAGTCTCATAGAGGTTCTTGACATCATCCAAGAACTTTTCCAGTGGTTTCAGCTGCTTCCCAATGAAAAGGGCATTTCCCATCTGTAATTCCAGCTCCTTCTTTGGAAAATTCAGTGAACAGATCAGGTGCTGGAAGCCCTGCTGAATCTCTGCCATTGGGGTGTCTGTAAGGTTGAATCCCAAGCTTTCCAGGATTTGAGTTTGGGTGCTGGAGCAGGCCCCAAGGGAGAGCATGGCCAGTCCTGCAGAGATGCTCACAGGGGAAAAGAAGATGTTCTGATCTGGAGTCTCCACAGTGACCCTCCGGTACAGGTTGAATGCAAAGTCAGCATTGATAGATGACATCTTATAGAGAGTGGCATTTTGTTGGGGGGAAAGGCAGGAGGTTATTTTGCCTTCACAGCTGTTAGGTGGTGCACAATGAAGCCCAAGTATCAAGAGAACCAGAGAGAAGAACAGTGGCATTTTGGAAGGAAGGTAATCTATAAGAGATGAGGTGAGAAAACCATTGGGGAATCTTAGCTGGATGAAAACTCTGAATCAGAAACATGTAATAATCACGCATCGTGATTAGTAAAACAATAGAAAATATTTAATGGTGTGCTCACCAAGGCCTATGGGGACGCTTTTCTCCCCTGAGAAACTAATGACACATCTAATAGGAGCAGGAAGTAGGTTCCTGGGGCCACAGAAATAGTGGCAAGGATTGTCATTCAGATGTAATAGTGACATATGAAAATTCTGGGAGTAAACTGACTTTATGGAAATTGAATTACTTTTTATTTGAACTAGAGGCAAACTTTTGGAGTGAAAAGAATCTTCAGATAACATTAGCACTCTTCTGCTTACATTATTATTTATATTAATATATAAGAATTTTAGATTTTTTTAATTTTGGCATTATTCTTAAGATAAAATCTATGAGAGATGAGATGAGAGAAAGCTTGTACTTTTCTTTGAATAAAAGACTAAAGGAGGGATTTCCATCGTGGTTCAGTGGTTCGAACTCCGCCCTTCTACTGCAAGGGGCACAGATTTGATCACTGACAAGGGAACTAATATCCTGGGTGCCATGCTGTGTGGCCGGATAAAAAGGGGGGGAAATAATTTTCACAAGAAAAGTATGTTTAGTTGGAATGGAAGGGTGGTAGTTTATGGAGCCATGTACATGATCATGAGCTGAAATTAATACATTCATGCAACATATGGAAAGTATAGGAATATTTCTAAATAACAGGAAAATGAAAGTGTAACCTTTTGCATTTCAGATCTCTGTCACCATCAGTATAATACAGTCATTTCTAAGTTGCAAGACATCTAAACACTATTATTCTTATATTCATTCACGTTATATTTTTATTTATCAGAGCAGCAATCAGAAAATATGATGTAAGATTCTCTGAGCCTGAAAGAGTACAAGACAGAAGAGTAAGGGAGTCAGCTGTGGAATCCAGTGACCATGGACAGGAGTGATATGAAGAAAGAAATAGTCCTCTATTTTCTTCCTGAGTGATTTTGTCCACTTCCAGGAACTAAGCTGCCATAGCACAAAACTACATACTGTATTACAGTGTGCTTCTATATTCTCAGTAATTTGTCCAGCTGCCTACTGCATGTATCCACTAGAATGTTCCACACATACCTCAGTTTCCATTTGGAAATCTGTTTCCTAATGTAAACACATCGTCTCCTTGACCCTCAAGGCTGCTCCATCATCTTCATTCCATATCACTATCTACTGAGGCTCCCATGCCAGAAACCTGGGAGTCATTTTAGGGGTTTCTTCATTCTTCATCCCCCACATCTAATGAGTCATGATGCCCTATGAGTGGTACCTTCTAAATACCTCTTCCCTTCTCTCCCTTTCTACTGCCACTGCCTCAGTTTATGGACTAAACTACCACTATGCCACCTGGGAAGCCTAAACTATTTCACCATATCCTAGCAAGTCACATAGCCTTCAATCTCTCCCAGTCCAACACCCCTGCTTCTACCCCCTCTGTCCAATCTCCATGTTGTCACCAAAGTCCTTTTTCTGAAAAAGTCACAGAGGCTAGTAGGGGGGTCAATTATCAGAGGATCACACTTAGACCTTGACCTCTAGAATTAACAATCTGAAGCTCATGATTATTTGGAATTCTGACTTGCTGACAGAAATGCTCAAAGTTCCAAAAGAGGAAAAAAGTACTTACAGCACATGCCCAAGAAGCCACTTGCATATCTCAGAAAGCAAAATCTTTCCATTTTTATAATGTGCCCTACTCTATTGCAAAAGTAGAGTGTTCTTAGTTACTCATTAACGCCAGGCATTAGCCCTGGGATGATAGTTTCAAAGCTGATGTACAAAACCAAGGCCAAAAAGAACAAAGTGAAAAATGATAAGGATGGAACTTTGAATGATTGCTTTGCTGTCACATCTTCCAACTATAACAAGAGAGGAAAAGGATGGTCAGAGCTGGTAGGGTCTGAGTTTGTGTCTTTTCAGCAGGCAGAATGAGGACCAGAGGCAAAATTGCCAAGAGGCAGCAGGACAGACTGTTTTCCCTATCACGGCTGGGATCAGCAGCCTTTTAAAGGAAAGGTACACACAGGCAGAGACTGGGTAAACCTCTTTAATGGGTGCCGTAGAAGTTATTTACACATTGGCTTGGAGGAGATCATGTCAAAAGTAGCTTCCAACTCCAGATTTCCGATGCTGGACACATCTACGTCTGCTCAGGGAGAAATCAGTCCTGTCCTCTGGTAACTAAAATCTCCTGTTCCATCCCTTGGGCCACAGGACCCTAAAAAGGATGCATAAGGAGCCAAGGAGAATGGAATCAAAGGTTTCATTGTTCAATATTCACTATGTACTGAAATGTGTGCTGCAAAGAAGCAAAGGGAGCTAAGAGCACTGGACTTGCTCAGGAGACCTGAGTTCAAACTTGCCTCTGCCAATTTCTAGATCTAGTGGTATAAGTAGTATTAGCAGCAGTCATAGTAGCAGCAGCAGCAACTCCAGAGTATTTAGCATGTGCAGGGTGTGATGTGAAGCATCTAATTTCAGACACTGGCCGCTTCAGGAGTACATTAAGGATACGTATATGTTAAGATTGGGGTGATTGCTGGCGGAATGGGAGTTAGTTTGAGATAAACTTAGATCACAGTCTATGGTGGGACTTGAAAGCCAAGTTAAACAGTGCAAACTTTACCTAAAGGGCATTAGAAAGCCACTGGGGGATTTTGACAAGGCAGTGACTAAACAGAGGGTGATAGTACGGTGACAACGTTTCTTCTTAAGCAAACATCGATAGAGCTCCTACTGTGTGGAAATGACCACACTTAGCACTGGAATTTCAAAAGAAACTGCCAGCTATCCGTGCTGAACCCAAGGGATCTTTCAAACTACCTGACACCCACTGCGCAAACTGAACAGAAGACAGTACACCTCACACATAGGATGGTCACTGGTGCATTTGTCCTGCCACAAGGCAATGGAAAGCTCAGAGCTCCCAACACTGAGGTTAGTCCATACTCACTCCTGGTATACAACACATAATCTGCTCTCCGTTACAGGTATTTGCTTCCGACGAAACAGACTGTCTAGAAAGAAAATTTCCAAAGTTGCGCCCTCTAGCGTCCTAGTCAGGCAATAGCACGACTTATTTTCTGTATCTGATTCAGCTGAGCTTTGCTGCTGCTAAGTCGCTTCAGTTGTGTCCGACTCTGTGCGACCCTATAGACGGCAGCCCACCAGGCTCCCCCGTCCCTGGGATGGGAGGCAGGAACTGCAGGATCTGCTGACGCATGAGAAAGGCAACCCTCCCCCACCACCACAGACTCCCCTATTCTGCCTTCTGGAGTCCTGTGCTCCTGTCATGCCTTTGCTATGTAAGAGCTGTGTAATTTGGGGAAAGTAACTTAACATCCCTGAACCTCAGTTTCCTCTCCTCTGTAGTGAAATTATATGGGCTTCCCTGATAGCTCAGTCGGTAAAGAATTCGCCTGCAATGCAGGAGACCCCGGTTCGATTCCTGGGTTGGGAAGATCAGCTGGAGAAGGAATAGGCTACCCACTCCAGTACTCTTGCCTGGAAAATCCCATGGACAGAGGAGCCTGATAGGCTACACCCCATGGGGTCGCAAAGAGTCGGACACCACTGAGCGACTTCACTTCGCCCACTTCAGTATTCTTGGGCTTCCATTGTAGCTCGGCTGGAAAAGAACCTGCCTGCAATGCGGGAGACCTAGGTTTGACCCCTGGGTTGGGAAGATCCCCTAGAGAAGGGAAAGGCTACCCACTCCAGTTTTCTGGCCTGGAGAATTCCATGGACTGAAGTCCATGGGTTCACAAAGAGTTGGACACGACTAAGCAACTTTCACTACTTTCACTACTACGTTTATAGTGGAATGATAACAATCCCCATATCATGTGATTATCAGAAGTATTAAATAAAATTTAGAGATGCTGTCTGGAAGCTCCTATATTGTACTTGGCACATAGGAGGGATCCAGAAACTGTTAACTCTCTTCCTCTTCATCTATTATCTTGATTCTCTTCCCCCACCCCGAGTCTCCACAGTTCTGTCCTCCACCTCCCTCTCATTCCTGACTATTGTTCAGTTCTGCATTCTGGAAACACATTCTTCCTAAGATGAAATTGATTGATTGTTAATTTGAAACATCTTCTTTAAAACTTACATTTAAAACAATCGTTTCAGTCTTGTATAAAGCTGCTGGAACTAGCACATTGAATACAGAATCTCTAGGAAGTGCAGCCATATCAATAAACTCAACTAAATCCAAAAATATGTCTCTCTCTTATAATTCAGAGGACCATTTAATTACGTTATCATTTATTTTCATATTCTCTTTATAGAATACAAATTGGGTTTTCAATTGCCTTTATCCCGCTAGACCAGATAATCAATTTCAAAGTATCATAATTTCATTAAAAGTCCAATGGCATTTTTCACAGAACTGGAACAAATAATCCTACATTTGTACAAACCACAAAAGACCCTGTGTAGTCAAAGCAATTTTGAGAAAGAAGAACAATGCTGGAGATATCATACTCCATGGTTTCAAACTATACTACGAAGTTATAATAATCAAAACTATATGGCACTGGCGCAAAAACAGACATATAAGTATCAATGGAACAGAACAGACAGCCCAGAAATAAGCCTATTTTTATGTGGCCAATCAGTTTATGACAGAGGAGCCCAGAAATAAGCCTATTTTTATGTGGCCAATCAGTTTATGACAGAGGAGCCAAGAATATACAGTGGAGAGAACACAGTGTCTCTATAAATGGTGTTTTGAAAACTGAACAGCCACATGCCAACGAGTGAGATCAAAGTTGTTTAAAAACATAAATGTAATACCTAAAACCATAAAACTCCTAGAAAAAAACATAGGCAATATATACTTTGACATCAGTCATAGTGACACTTTTTTTTTGGATTTGTTTCCTCAGGGAAAGGAAACAAAAGCAAAAGTAACTAAACACTACTATATCAAAGTAAAAAGTTTTTGCACAGTGAAGGAAACTGATAGATTACAGTAAACAATATCAGAATCATGATCTCCAAAGAAGTTTTAACTTAGGGATCAGGGACCAGGCTTAATCACGCAGAGCTTTTTTTGTGTGGCAGAAGTTTTATTACAGTGAAAAAGGACAGAGAAAGCTTCTGACATAAACATTGGAGGGGGACAGAGTGTGCCCCCCTCACAAGTCTTCAGTTCAGTACAGTTCAGTTCAGTCACTCAGTCGTGTCTGACTCTTTGTGACCCCATGAATCGCAGCATGCCAGGCCTCCCTGTCCATCACCATCTCCCAGAGTTCACTCAGACTCACGTCCATCGAGTCAGTGATGCCATCCAGCCATCTCATCCTCGGTCGTCCCCATTTCCTCCTGCCCCCAATCCCTCAGAGTCTTTTCCAATGAGTCAACTCTTCACATGAGGTGTCCAAAGTACTGGAGCTTCAGCTTTAGCATCATTCCTTCCGAAGAAATCCCTACTTCAGAATGGACTGGTTGGATCTCCTTGCAGTCCAAGGGACTCTCAAGAGTTTTCTCCAACACCACAGTTCAAAAGCATCAATTCTTCGGTGCTCAGCCTTCTTCACAGACCAACTCTCACATCCATACATGACCACAGGAAAAACCATAGCCTTGACTAGACAGACCTTAGTCAGCAAAGTAATGTCTCTGTTTTTAAATATGCTATCTAGGTTGGTCATAACTTTTCTTCCAAGGAGTAAGCGTCTTTTAATTTCATGGCTGCAGTCACCATCTGCAGTGATTTTGGAGCCCAAAAAAATAAAGTCTGACACTGTTTCTACTGTTTCCCCATCTATTTCCCATGAAGTGATGGGACCGGATGCCATGATCTTTGTTTTCTGAATGTTGAGCTTTAATCCAACTTTTTCACTCTCCTCTTTCACTTTCATCAAGAGGCTTTTTAGTTCCTCTTCACTTTCTGCCATAAGGGTGGTGTCATCTGTATATCTGAGGTTATTGGTATTTCTCCCGGCAATCTTGATTCCAGCTTGTGCTTCTTCCAGTCCAGCGTTTCTCATGATGTACTCTGCATAGAAGTTAAATAAGCAGGGTGACAATATACAGCCTTGACATACTCCTTTTCCTATTTGGAACCAGTCTGTTGTTCCATGTCCAGTTCTGACTGTTGCTTCCTGACCTGCATACAGAGTTCTCAAGAGGCAGGTCAGGTGGTCTGGTATTCCCATCTCTTTCAGAATTTCCCACAGTTTATTGTGATCCACACAGTCAAAGGCTTTGGCATAGTCAATAAACCAGAAATAGATGTTTTTCTGGAACTCTTGCTTTTTCCATGATCCAGCGGATGTTGGCAATTTGATCTCTGGTTCCTCTGCCTTTTCTAAAACCAGCTTGAACATCTGGAAGTTCATGGTTCACGTATTGCTGAAGCCTGGCTTGGAGAATTTTGAGCATTACTTTACTATCATGTGAGATGAGTGCAATTGTGTGGTAGTCTGAGCATTCTTTGGCATTGCCTTTCTTTGGGATTGGAATGAAAACTGACCTTTTCCAGTCCTGTGGCCACTGCTGAGTTTTCCAAATTTGCTGGCATATTGAGTGCAGCACTTTCACAGCATCATCTTTCAGGATTTGAAATAGCTCAACTGGAATTCCGTCACCTCCACTAGCTTTGTTTGTAGTGATGCTTTCTAAGGCCCACTTGACTTCACATTCCAAGATGTCTGGCTCTAGATTAGTGATCACATCATCATGATTATCTGGGTCGTGAAGATCTTTTTTGTACAGTTCTTCCGTGTATTCTTGCCACCTCTTCTTAATATCTTCTGCTTCTGGCAAGTCTTAGCATGGCCTTATGTACTTTTGCCAGACTCACTCCCACAACTTACATCTTAAATTAGTAAGATTAGAACTAATAATAGAAAGGTCTAACCAGACCCACTCCCACATAAGATAACAAGATTAGTCAAAAGGTTCTTGTTAAGGAGGAGAAAGGTGTCCTCCAGCAAGATACATTTGTTGTTATATAATCCTTAGTATAGAACTTAAGGGAAAAAATACCCTTGAGCCATTAGCTCTGAGCTTAAAGAAACAATGTTTTATGTGACTAAAACAAAGGGATGCAGAAGAAAAGTTTGTCCTTTTCTCCTCTTTGAGAACTCTGGACCCCTTTCTCCTCCTCAACAGCCCCCAACTCCTTGTCAACCTACCTAAGAGTTAATTCTCTCGAAATTATCAATAAAACCAAAAGGCAATGTACTGAATGGGAGAAGATATTTGCAAACAGTATTTCCATTGAGGAGCTAATATCTAAAATATACAATAAACTCACAGAGTTCAATATATAAAAAATAATATAGTTCAGGATGGGGGACACATGTACACCCATGGCTGATTCATGTCAGGGTATGGCAAAAACAACTACAATATTGTAAAGTAATTAATCTCCAATTAAACTTAATTATTTTTAAAAAATAATATGAATAAATATTGAGCAGAAAATTTGAATAAACATTTTCCAAAGGAAGACATACAGATAGCCAAAAGATACATGAAAAGATGCTCAACACCACTAATCATTAGGGAATTGCAATTCAAAACTAAAATGAGTTATCACCACATACCTATCAGAATGGCCATTATCAACAAGACAACAAAAAACAAATGTTGGTGAGAATATGGAGAAAAGAGAACCTTAATGAACCATTGGTGGAAATGGAAATTGGTGCAGCCACGATGGAAAACAGTACACAGATCCCTCCGAAAAACTAAAAATAGAACTATCATCAGTTCAGTTCAGTTCAGTCACTCAGTCGTGCCCGACTCTTTGCGACCCCATGAATCGCAGCACACCTGGCCTCCCTGTTCATCACCAACTCCCGGAGTTCACCCAGACTCACGTCCATCGAGTCCATGATGCCATCCAGCCATCTCATCCTCTGTCGTCCCCTTCTCCTCCTGCCCCCAATCCCTCCCAGCATCAGAGTCTTTTCCAATGAGTCAACTCTTCACATGAAGTGGCCAAAGTACTGGAGTTTCAGCTTTAGCATCATTCCCTCCAAAGAAATTCCAGGGCTGATCTCCTTCAGAATGGACTGGTTGGATCTCCTGGCAGTCCAAGGGACTCTCAAGAGTCTTCTCCAACACCACAGTTCAAAAGCATCAATTCTTTAGCACTCAGCTTTCTTCACAGTCCAACTCTCACATCCATACATGACCACTGGAAAAACCATAGCCTTGACTAGACGAACCTTTGTTGGCAAAGTAATGTCTCTGCTTTTGAATATGCTATCTAGGTTGGTCATAACTTTTCTTCCAAGGAGTAAGCGTCTTTTAATTTCATGGCTGCAGTCACCATCTGCAGTGATTTTGGAGCCCAAAAAAATAAAGTCTGACACTGTTTCTACTGTTTCCCCATCTATTTCCCATGAAGTGATGGGACCGGATGCCATGATCTTTGTTTTCTGAATGTTGAGCTTTAATCCAACTTTTTCACTCTCCTCTTTCACTTTCATCAAGAGGCTTTTTAGTTCCTCTTCACTTTCTGCCATAAGGGTGGTGTCATCTGTATATCTGAAGTTATTGGTATTTCTCCCGGCAATCTTGATTCCAGCTTGTGCTTCTTCCAGCTCAGCGTTTCTCCTGATGTACTCTGCATAGAAGTTAAATAAGCAGGGTGACAATATACAGCCTCGACGTACTCCTTTTCCTATTTGGAACCAGTCTGTTGTTCCATGTCCAGTTCTAACTGTTGCTTCCTGACCTGTATATAGGTTTCTCAAGAGGCAGGTCAGGTGGTCTGGTATTCACATTATAACACAAAATTCAAAAAAAAAAAAAAAAAAAACAAAACCTGTCAGTATTGTCAACCAACAACACAAGAGAAGACTGTGGATATCACCAGATAGTCAATAACAAAATCAGATTGATTATATTCTTTGTAGCTAAAGAAGAAGCCCTAAACAGTCAGCCAAAACAAGACTGTGAGCTGACTGTGGCTCAGATCATGAACTCCTTATTGCAAAATTCAGACTTAAAATGAAGAAAGTAGGTAAAACTACTAGACCATTCAGGTATGATCTAAATAAAATCCTTTACAATTATACAGTGGAAGTGACAAATAGATTCAAGGGATTAGATCTGATAGAGTGCCTGAAGAAGTATGGATGGAGGTTCTGACATTGAACAGAAGGCAGTGATCAAGACCATTCTCAAGAAAAGAAATGCAAAAAAAGGCAAAATCGTTGTCCGAAGAGGGGTTACAAATAGCTAAGAGGTTCTTTAGTTCTTCTTCACTTTCTGCCAAAAAGGTGGTGTCATCTGTGTATCTGATGCTATTGATATTTCTAAAATATCAAACAGAAGAAGAGAAGTGAAAGGCAAAGGAGAAAAGGAAAGATATACCCATTTGAATGCAGCATTCCAAAGAATAGCAAGGAGAGATAAGAAAGCCTTCCTCAGTGATCAATGCAAAGAAATAGAGGAAAACAATAGAATGGGGGAAAGACTAGAGATCTCTTCAAGAAAATTAGAGATACCAAGGGAACATTTCATGCAAAGATGGGCATAATAAAGGACAGAAATGGTATGGATCTAACAGAAGCTGAAGATATTAAGAAGAGGTGGCAAGAATACACAGAAGAACTGTACAAAAAAGATCTTCATGACCCAGATAACCGCGATGGTCTGATCACTCACCTAGAGCCAGACATCCTGGAATGTGAAGTCAGTGGGCCTTAGGAAGCATCACTACCAACAAAGCTAGTGGAGGTGATGGAATTCCTGGTGAGCTGTTTCAAATCCTAAAAGATGATGCTGTGAAAGTGCGACACTCAATATGCCAGCAAGTCAGGAAAACTCAGCAGTGGCCATGGGACTGGGGAAGGTCAGTTTTCATTCCAATCCCAAAGAAAGGCAATGCCACAGAATGCCCAAACTACCACACAATTGCACCCATCTCACACGCTAGCAAAGTAATGCTCAAAATTCTCCAAGTCAGGCTTCAACAGTACATGAACCATGAACTTCCTGATGTTCAAGCTGGTTTTAGAAAAGGCAGAGGAACCAGAGATCAAATTGCCAACATCCACTGGATCATCGAAAAAGCAAGAGAGTTCCAGAAAGACACCTACTTCTGCTTTATTGACAACGTCAAAGCCTTTGACTGCGTGGATCACAACAAATTATGGAAAATTCTTCAAGAGATGGGAATACCAGACCACCAGATCTGCTTCCTGACAAATCTGTATGCAGGTCAAAAAGCTACAGTTAGAACTGGACATGGAACAACAGACTGGTTCCAAATTGGGAAAGGAGTATGTCAAGGCTGCATATTGTCACCCTGCTTATTTAACTTCTATGCAGAGTACATTAAGTGAAATGCCGGGCTGGATGAAGTACAAGCTGGAATTAAGATTGCTGGGAGAAACATTAATAACTTCAGATACACAGATGACATCACCCTTATGGCAGAAAGCAAAGAAGAGCTAAAGAGTCTCTTTACCACAGTGAAAGAGGAGAGTGAAACAGCTGGCTTAAAACTCAACATTCAGAAAACTAAGATCATGGCATCTGGTCCCATCACTTCATGGTAAATAGATTGGTAAACAATGGAAACAGTGACAGATTTTATTTTCTTGGGCTCCAAAATCACTGCAGATGGTGACCGCAGCCATGAAATTAAATAACACTTGATCTTTGGAATTAAAATCTATGACCAAACTAGACAGCATATTAAAAAACAGAGACATTACTTTGCCAACAAAGGTCCGCCTCATCAAACCTATGGTTTTTCCAGTAGTCATGTATGGATGTGAGTTGGACTATAAAGAAAGCTGAGTACTGAAGAATTGATGCTTTTAACTGTGGTGCTGTAGAAGACTCTTAAGGGTCCCTTGGACTGCAAGGAGATCCAACCAGTCCATCCTAAAGGAAATCAGCCCTGAATATTCATTGGAAGGACTGATGTTGAAGCTGAAACTCCAATACTTTGGTCACCTGATGCAAAGAACTGACTCATCTGAAAAACCCCTGATGCTGGGGAAAACTGAATGCGGGTGGAGAAGGGGATGACAGAGGATGAGAAGGTTGGATGGCATCACTGATTCAATGAACATGAATTTGAGCAAGCTCTGGGATTTGGTGATGGACAGGGATACCTGGCATGCTGTAGTCCATGGGGTCACAAAGAGTTGGACACGACTGAGCAACTGAAGTGAATTGACTAGCTGTCAACCAATAATCCCAAATCAAGCAAAGTGATTTTTCAAGAATAAAGGTGAAATAAACACATTCCAGACAAACAAAAGCTTAAGGAATTTGTTGCTAGCACACCTGCCCTACAGGGACTGCTAAAGGAAGTTCTTCAGGCTGACGATGAGTGACCTCAGATTGTAATTTGAATACACACACACACAAAGAGCAATAGTAACTATGTAATTATAAAAGACTGTATATAATTGTATTTACTCTCCTTTCCTTTCTTAACTGATTTAAAAAGCAATTATATTAAAATATGTACATAATGTATTGTGAAGCTTATAACACATAGAAATGCAATATATTTAGCAAAAACAGCACAATGGAGGTAGATGGGAGGAAAGCTGTGTTAGACAAAGAAAATGACTCTAGATGGTAACTTGAATTCACAAGAAGAAATGAAGTGAATCAGCTACAATAAATAGGAAAGTTAATATAATAAAAGCTACAAACATGTATTTGTTACCCTTCTCTAAGATTCTTCAAGAGACATAAAATTTTATAAATAATTATAGCAATGTATTCCTGAGTTTGTAACATTTATTAGTTAACATATATAGGAATTGCTGTTGTTCAGTCACTAAGTAGTCTCAGACTCTGCGACCCCATGGACTGTAGCCCACCAGGCTCCTCCATCCATGGGATTCTCCAGGTAAGAATACTGGAGTGAGTTGCCATTTCCTTCTCCAGGGGATCTTCCAGATCCAGGGATTAAATTAATGTCTCCTGCATTGATACCACTAAGCCACCAGGGAAGCCCATACATAGCAATAATACCACAAAATAGAGTAAAGGGAATAAAACTATATGAAAATAGTGTTTCTATATCTAACTGGAATTAAGTTATTAATAATATAAAAATCTGAAGTTGATATTGAAAAGTTAAGATGGAAGAGCTTCCCTAGAGGTCCAGTGGTTAAGACTTTACACTTCCACTATAAGGGGTACAGGTTTGGTCCCTGATCGGGAAACTAAGATCCAGCATGCCTTGTAGCCAGGAAAAAAGAAAGAAAGAAGGAAGGAAGGAAGGAAGGAAGGAAGAAAAAGTTAAGATGTAGACCACTAGACCAACCACTACAAAAATTACCACTAAAAGTTTATGATGAAAAAGAGGCATCTGGCTCCTGATTTAAAACCTTACATGTGATTTTCAGGCCTCACCATAGGCAATTACGAAGGATTTAACCTGCACACTTTGAAGGCGAAAACTTTTCTCCTTACATCAGACGTGTTGTACAGCCAACAGATTTGTTGTGGGAGTGTGTAATTTCCTCAGTTCTGTCTCGTTGCAACAAAAATTTGAACCGATGGACCAATGTTACAGCTCCGTATACAGCTCAGTTTTATTTAGAAAGTAAAGGAAAGATTGAAGGCAGGAGGAGAAGGGGACGACAGAGATGGTTGCATGGCATCACCAACCTGATGGACATGGTTTTGGGTGAACTCCAGGAGTTGGTGATGGACAGGGAGGCCTGGTGTGCTGTGGTTCTTGGGGTTGCAAAGAGTCAGAAATGACTGAGCGACTGAACTGAACTGAAAGGAAAATACATCCTCGAGGCATGAGGGCATGCCAACCCAGTAGATGGGAAGAGGAGAGAGAGGCCTGCAGCCCAATTTTGGCTCCTCTTTTTATGTTTTTTTTCTCCTCCCCTTGGGCCTGCCCTATGTAAATTGGGCTAACCAGGAGTGCTGTTTGTTTTACCTGAGATCCTCACTCCGGTCCTCAGATTTTCCTTTGTTCTATTTTTACAGGCTTTTCCTTTCCTTGTCTTTTAGCCACCACCATTCTGGACTACTTTTTTCCTATTTTAACTACCTAACAGATTGACGTCTCAGGAGGGTGTTGCTGTCAAGCAGTCAGCCTCTCCTAGCTGGCCATGCTCTCACACATAGCTGTGTTCCTAGCCTAGGTGCCTCAGACCTTAAAACTACAGGAGCATTTTGTTCAGCGCTCCCTCTACAGTGAGACAACCTCGTCTATGTTCATCCATCGGACCTCATGCTGGTACTGGTCCATCGGCAAAACAGAAAAGAGTGGGGTCAGCACTTTCCCCAGTTTAGACTTTTGCTTTTCTTATTGCAGTAAGTGATTTAAGTAAGGCTTGAGTGTTACTTTTACTTTGGCATGTTGTCTTAAGCAGCTACTCTGACATCTGGCAGATCAGCTTTCTCTCCAGCTCAGCTGAGCTTCTGACAAACTTAGAGAGCCAATAAGTCAATTAACCACAATGCTCTCCTGGAACTCAAAAAGCCTGAAGATCCTACACAGTACCTTTGGGAGTTATTAACAGAGTCTGCAGGGCATATTAGAAGGTTGCTAGTGGATTATTTGCAAGAGTCTAAACGTCTCAGGGGGCACTTTGCTAGTCATGCATATGGATCTTTGGGAATGCCAGAGGAAGCCATGAGGCATTCTTAGGAGGGTGTTAGCATATTTTTATATAAACTTTTCCATTCTGAGGGCAGTTTCTGGTCCTCTTTAGTGCCTGATCACCACCAGATCATCCCCCAGCAGATCTCACCTGGCTGGTCAGATAAGTGACCCAACAGAGAGGGTCAAAGAAAGGTAGGGAAGCAATATCCTAGCCACTGTTTAAGGCTCTCCAGCAATGATATGGGGGTGGGAGTCATCACACAAGCTGAATAACTTGAACAATATGTTCCTGGTGCCAATAAACACCCTGGTTTCAGCAAGTTGTTGAAACGTCAAGAGAGGGGGAAAAAAAGTGTACTTTTCAAGATTGCTTTGTCCAACAGCCCCCAAAGAGACCTTAGAAACTTAATTAGATCTCTCCAGAGGTAATCTGATTAAAGTTAATAAAGAGAGAGTGGCACAGCGTAGGGTGCTTTACTACAAATCCTGTCCTTCATAGTGCCTTTATGGCAGCCGTCACCAGGGTAACAAAATGCAAACAGCAGCAGCAACAGCAGCTGTGACCTTCTGGTTGCCCCCTACCCCCCGCTCCCAGAAAGACTGGGCTCTGCTTGAACAGGCCCACCCTGCATGCTCCTAAGAGTCTCAGCCAGGAAGCAGCTGTCCATCCCAATCAGTTGCCTCACCCACTCTCTGCTCCTTCTCCCTCTCCTGCTTCAGATAACTTGTGGCCAAATCCAGGGAGGAAGCCTTGCTGGGGTCTTTATGTTGTCAGCCCCTGTGACTGATACAGGTCCACCCCTCTCTGTGGACCTGGGAATAGAGGGAAAGGCCCAGAAGCTTTTTGTCTAACCTATCAGCTATTTTTTTCTTTCTTCTTTAAAACAAATACTTTTGACTGAATATATCTATTTTTTTAAACTTATTATTTTATATTGGAGTACCACTGATTAACAATGTGTTCATTTCAGGTGCATAAAAAATGACTCAATGACTCAACTATACATGTATATGTAACTATTCTTTTCAAATTATGTTCCCATTTAGGCTGTTACATAAAATTGAGATGAGTTCCCTGTACTCCATAGTAGGTCCTTGTTGGTTATCCATTTTTAATACAGTAGTGTGTACATGTCGATCCCAGGCTTCCCAAGTGGTTCAGTCATAAAGAATCCACCTGCCAATGCAGGAGACACAGATTCGATCCCTGGGACGGGAAGATCCCCTGGGGAAGGAAATGACAACCCACTCCAGTATTCTTGCCTGGGAAATCCCATGGACGGAGCAGCTTGGCAGGCTGCAGGCCATGGGATCACAAAAGAGTTGGACGTGACTTAGCAACTAAACAGCAACAACAACATGTCAATCCCAAACTCCCTAACTATCCCTCCTCCCTGCCTCCCACCCCTAGAATCATAAGTTTGTTATCAAAGTCTGTGAGTCTGTTTCCTTTTGTAAATAAGTTTGTTTGTGTCATTCTTTAGATTTTTCTAATAAGCGATATCATATTTTCTCTATCAGACTTACTTCACTCAGTATGTCAGTTGCTAGGTCCATCCATTATCATTTAATTCTTTTCAATGGCTGGGTAATATTCCCTTGTGTATATATATGATGAATATTTAGGTTGCTTCCATGTTTTGACTCTTGTAAATAGTGTTGCTATGAACATCAGAATGCATGTATCCTTTCAGACTGTATTTTTCTCTGGATATATGCCCAGGAGTGGAATTGCAGGATCATATGATAGCTCTAATTTTAGTTTCTTAAGGAACCTCCATACTGTTGTCCAGAGTGGCTGCAACAGTTTACATCTCTGCCAATTATATAGGAGGGTTCTCTTCTCTCCACACCCTTTCCAGCATTTAATGTTTGTGGATTTTTTGATAGCCATTCTGATTGGTGTGAGGTGATATCTCACTGTACGTTTTGATTTGCATTTCTCTAATAGTTAGCAGTGTTGAACATCTTTTCATGTGCCTCTTGGCCATCTTTATATCTTCTTTGGAAAAATGTCTACTTAGGTCTTCTGCCCATTTTTTGATTGGGTTATTTATTCAGCATAGTTTTGGAAGTTCTAACCCTGGCAATCAGAGAAGAAAAATAAATAAAAGGAATCCAAACCAGAAAACTGTCACTGTTTGCGAATGACAATATTAAGAAAATGCTAAGGAGAATATTACTACAAAAATCTTAAGAAAACCACTACAGCTGGTCAGTGATTTTGGCTAAGTTGCAGGTTGCAAAACTAATACACAGATATCTATTTTATTTCCATACACTAACAATGAAAGATCAGAAAGAGAAATTCAGGAATCAATTCCATTTACCCTTTCATTGAAAATAATAATGTACCTTGAGAGTCTCTTGGACTGCAAGGAGATCCAACCAGTCCATTCTGAAGGAGATCAACCCTGGGATTTCTTTAGAGGGAATGATGCTGAAGCTGAAACTCCAGTACTTTGGCCACCTCATGTGAAGAGTTGACTCATTGGAAAAGACTTTGATGCTGGGAGGGATTGGGGGCAGTAGGAGAAAGGGACGACCGAGGATGAGATGGCTGGATGGCATCACGGACTTAATGGACATGAGTCTGAGTGAACTCTGGGAGATGGTGATGAACAGGGAGGCCTGGCATGCTGCGATTCATGGAGTCGCAAAGAGTCGGACACGACTGAGCAAATGAACTGAACTGAACTGAAGAATAAACCCACCTAAGGAGATAAAAGACCTCTACTCCAAAAACTATAAGATGCTGATGAAAGAAATCAAAACAAAACAAACAGATGGAAAGATATACCATCGTCTTGGATTTGAAGAATCAATATTGTGAAAATCACTGTCCTATGCCAGGCAATCTGCAGATTTAATGCAATTGCCATCAAATTACCAATGGCATTTTTCACAGAACTAAAACAAAAAAGGCATTTACAATTTGTATAGAAACACAGAGGACCCCAAATAGCCAACACAATCTTGAGAAAGAAAAGCAGAGCTGGAGGAATCAGGCTCCCTGACTTCAAACTATACTACAAAGCTATAGTCTTATGACTATAACAGTATGGTACTAGCACAAAAATAGTAATATAGATCAATGGAACAGGATGGAAAGCTGAGAAATAAACCCACATGCCTATGATCAATTAATTTATGACAAAGGAGGCAAGGCTATACAATGGAGGAAAGACAGTCTCTTCAATAAATGGTGCTGGGAAAACTGGACAGCTACTTGCAAAAAAAAGTGAAATTAGAACTTACTTTGACATCATACACAAAAATAACCTCAAATGGATTAAAGACCTAAATATGAGACGAGATACTATAAAATTCATAGAGGAAAACACAGGCAGAACACTCTGACATAAATCGCAGCAATATCTTTTTCAATCTGTCTCCCAGGATAATGGAAATTAAAAACAAAAATAAACAAATAGAACCTGATTAAACTCAAAAGCTTTTGCATAGCAAAAGAAACCATAAACAAAACAAAAAGCAACCCATAAAATGAAAGAAAATAATTGCAAATGATGAGGCCAACAAGGGATTAGTCTCCAAAATTTACAAACAGCTCATGCAGCTTAATATCATCAAAAGAAATAGTTTTTCTTTTAAGTGAGGTCTAGTGATATATAACATTATATTAGTTTCCCGTGTAAAATACAATGATTTGGTTTTATATACCTTGTAAAATGATCACCACAATGTCTAGTTAACATCTATCACCTTACATAGTTACAAATTTTTTTTCCTTGTGATAGCATTTACTTTCTTAGCAACTTTAAAATATGAAATAGAGTATTAACTATAGACACTGTGCTGTATGTCCCCATGACTTATTTATTTTAAAACTGAAATTTATATTTTTTATCCCTTTTACCCATTGTTGGTTATCTATTTCCTATATCATAGTGTGTATATGTTAATCTCAAACTCCTAACTTATCTTTCCTCCCCACCTTTCCTCCTTGGTAGCCATAAATTTGTTTTCTAAGTCTGTAAGTCTGTTTCTGCTTTGTAAATAAGTTCATTTGCATGATTTTTTTCTTATTCCACCTACAAGTGAGATCATATGATATTTGTTTTCTCTGATTTCACTCAGTATGATAATCTCTAGGTCCACCATGTTGCTGCAAATGATATTTTTTCATTCTTTTTATAACTGAGTAATATTCCATTGTATACATGTACCACATGTTCTTTATTCACCCCTCTGTCAATGGACATTAGGTTGCTTCCATGACTTGCTTACTGTAAACAGTGCTGCAATTAATATTAGGGTGCATGTATCTTTTTGAATTATGGTCTTCTTCAGATATACGCCCAGGAATGGGTTTGCTGGGTCATATGGTATTTTTAGGTTTTTTAAGGAAGCTCCATACTACTATACATAGTGATTATACCAATTTACATTCCCACCAACAGTGTAGGAGGGTACCCTTTTCTCCATACCCTCTCCAGCATTTATTGTTTGTAGACTTTTTGATGATGGTCATTCTGTTTGTATTTTTCTATCTGACTTTTTTCACTGAGCTTAATGCCCTCAAGGATCATCTGTTTTCATAAAATGTAAGATTCCATTCTTTCCTATGGCTAAATTATAATACGTATGCCATATTTTTTGTCCTTTCTTTCATTAATGAACATGTAGATTTTTCCATACTGGGGCTAATGTATATTGTGAATAATGCTGCTATGAACATGGCCATATGTGTATTTTTGTTTTCTTCAAATAAATACCCAGAACTGGAATTGCTAGATCACATGGTAGTTTCATTTTTAATTTTGAGGAAACGTTACACTAGGCAATGACAACCCACTCTGGTACTCTTGCTTGGGAAGTCCCATGCATGGAGGAGCCTGGAAGGCTGCAGTCCATGGGGTCTCGAAGAGTTGGACACGACTGAGCGACTTCACTTTCACTTTTCACTTTCATGCATTGGAGAAGGAAATGGCAACCCACTCCAGTGTTCTTGCCTGGAGAATCCCAGGGACGGGGGAGCCTGGTGGGCTGCTGTCTATGGGGTCACACAGAGTCAGACATGACTGAAGTGACTTAGCAGCAGCAGCATACTATTTTACATAGTGACTACACCAATTTTATTCCCGGCAACAAGTCACAAGCATTCCCTTTTCTCTATGTACTCACCAACACGTTGTTTCCTTTTTGATAATAAGTCGTTCCACCAAGTGTGAGGTGGCATCTCATTATGATTTTGATTTGTATTTCTCTGATGATTCGTGATGCTGAGCACTTTTTCATGTACCTGTTGACTACCTGTATGTCTTCTTTGGAAAAATATCTATTCAGACCTTCTGCTCATCTTTTAATCACAATGTTTTGCTCTTAAGTTGCAAGAGTTATTTATATATCAATAATTTAGATATTAACCCTTGAATATATGATTCGCAAATATTTTCTCTCATTCATTAGATTGCCTTTTCTTTTTGTGAATGGCTTCCTTTGCTGTGCAGAAGCTTTTCTGTTTTATATAGTCTCACTTGGTTTTGTTTCTTTGCTTTTTTTGCTTTTTCTTTTTATGTTGGATTCAAAACCTTATTACCAAGATCTATATGAAGTAGCTTGCCATCTATGTTTCTTCAAGTTTATGGTTGCCCGTCTTAAATTTAAGACTTTAATATGGTTTGAGTTAATATTTTTGTATGGTGTAAGATAATCATCTGGTTTCATTCTTTTGGCATGTAACCATACAGTTTTCCCAATACTATTTATTGAAGGGATTGTCTTTTCCCCATTGTGTAGTCTTGGTGCCTTTGTTGTAGATTAATTGACCATTTATGTGTGGGTTTATTTCTAAGTGCTGTATACTATCCCACTGATCTATGTGTCTGTTTTTGTGTCAGTACCATGTAGTTTTGATTTATACCGCCTTATAATATACTTTGAAATCTGGGAGCATGATGCCTTCACCTTGCTTCTTCTTTCTCAAGACTACTTTGGCTGTTTGAAGTCTTTTACACCTCTTTACACATTTTAGGATTGTTGGTTCTATTTCTATGAAAAATGCCATTGGAATTTTGGTAGATTCTTTTGGGTAGTATGGACATATTAATAGTATTAATTTTTCTAATCCATGTGCATGGTATAGTTTTTCATTTATTTGTGTATTCTACAATTTATTTGATCAATATCTTGTAGTTTTCATTATACAGGTCTTTCATCTTTTTGGTTAAATTTATTCCTAGGTATTTTATTCTTTTTGGTGCAAGTGTAAATGGTTTTTCTCTTAATTTCTCTTTCTGATGTCTTGTTATTAGTAAATAGAAGTACAACATATTTTTGTATATTGATTCTGTATCCTGCAAATTTACTAAATTCTTGTATTAGTTCTAACAGTTTCTAAATGGAGTCTTTTTTTTATATATATAACATCTTGTCATGTGCAAATAGTAAGAGTTTTCCTTCCTCCTTTCCAATTTGGATGTCTTTTATTTCTTTTTCTTGCTTAATTGCTCTAGCTAGGACTTATAATACTACGTTGAATAAAAGTGGTGAAAGTGAGTATCCTTGTCTTATACCTGCTCTTGGAAGAAAAGTTTTCAGCTCTTTATCATTGAGTATGATATTAGCTGTGGGATTGTCATATGCTGCCCTTTATTAAGTTGAGGTACATTCCCTCTATACTCTATTTGTTGAGATTTTTTTGCCATAAATGGTGTTAATTTTGTTAAATTATTTCTGCATCTATTGAGATGATCATCTATTGAGGTAATTTTTATCATCCATTTTGTTAATGTGATATATTGCATTGATTGATTTTCAGATGTTGAACCATCCTTGCATCCCTGGAATAAATCCCACTTGATAATGGTATGTTATCTTTTTAATGTCTTTATTGTTGAATTTGGTTTGCTAATATTTTATTGAGGACTTTTACCTCTATCTTCATCAGAGATTTCAGCCTATAATTTTCTTTACTTGTAATGTCCTTGCGTAGTTATATCAAAGTAATGCTGACCTTCTGAAATGAGTTTGGAAGAATTCCCCCCTCCTCTTGTATATTTTAGGAGTTTGAGAAGCTGCTGCTGCTAAGTTGCTTCAGTTGTGTCCGACTCGGTGTGACCCCATAGACGGCAGCCCACCAGCCTCCCCTGTTCCTGGGATTCTCCAGGCAAGAACACTGGAGTGGGTTGCCATTTCCTTTTCCAGTGCATGAAAGTGAAAAGTGAAAGTGAAGTCGCTCAGTTGTGTCTGACTCTTAGCGACTAGAGTTTGAGAATTGTTTTTATTTCTGTTTTTTTCAATGTTTGAAAGAATTTATCAGTGCAACCTGGAGTTTTATTTGTTAAGAAGTGTTTTATTATTATTACTACTACTAATTCAATCCCCTTACTAGCAATATGTCCAGATTTTCTATTTCAATCTTTGGTTAGGTTGTATATTTCTAGGAATTTATCCATATCTTCTAGGCTGTCAGATTTGTTGATGTATATTAAGCCCATATGATCTCTTGTATTTCTGTAGTAGCAATTGTAATATCCCCTCTTTCCTTTCTTATTTTATTTACCTGAGCTTTTTTCTCTTTTTTTTTTTCTTGGTGAGTCTGGCTAAAGGCTTGTCAATCTTGTTTATTTTTCCAAAGAACCAACTCTTATTTTCATTGATCTTCTCTATTTTCTTTTTAGTCTCTATTTCATTTATTTATGCTTGATTTTTGTAATTCTTCTCCTTCTACTAACTTTGGGCATATTTGTTCTTTATTTGTAGTTTCTTTAAGTTTAATGTTAGGTTGTTAGCCATTTGGAAACAACCTAAATGTCCATCAACAGTATAACTTATCCACTTTGCTGTACAGCAGAAACTAACACAACATTGCAAAGCAACTATCCTCCAGTTAAAAAAAAATTATGTTAGGTTGTTTATTTGACATTTTATTGTTTCTTGAAGTAGGCATTTATTGCTTCTCTCTTAGAACTGGTTTTACTGCATCCCCTAAATTTCATTTCAATTCATTGTATTTCCAATTTTGTTCACGTCAAGGTATTAGTAAATTTTTTCTTTGATTTCTTCTTCTATTTGGTAGTTCTTATATTTCCATTTCTTTGTTGAAGTTCACACTGTTCATCTATTCTCCTGAGTTTGATGAACATCTTTACTTTTACTTTACCATTACTTTCAACTCTTTATCAGGTTTAAATTACTTATCTTCATTTCATTAAGATTTTTTTCTGAGACTTTTTAAAAAATTAGGAACAGATTCCTCTGTTTCTTCATTTTGCTTGATACTCTGTGTTGACTTCTATTCATTAGATGAACCAGGTACCTCTCTCAGCCTTGAAGTCGTGGCCTTAGGTAGGGGATGAGCCTTGTCATTCAACCCTTCCCTAGATCTTGTTTCTCTCTCAAACATTTGTGATTGTCCAATCAAACCATTATATTTTAATAGCTCCAAGTAGTTGAGGCTGTCCTGAGACCTGTCAGTGTCCCAATAGGTAGGATCTCATTTGGGACCTAGATTCAGGCTGATTGGAATCCAGACCCTCAGGCAGCAAAACTTAAAGTATACAAATAAATACAGTCTTCTGGCCACCAAAGCCAGGCAATTTGGAGGGGTCCCCTGTGCAGCAGTCTCAGCAATTGGGTCTCCAGATAAGCATAAGCTCTTTTCTGGGAGATACTGGCAAGCTTTAGCAAGGCAGAGGGAGAACACAAAGATGGCATCCACTGTCCTACATTCCCTAAGAGCAGTTCCATAAACTCCTGGGTATGAGTCAAAACTGAAGCTTACATCTCAGGCCAATGCTCCAGAACAAGCAAGGAAGCTTCTTTCACAGAAAGACTGGAGGTGAATTTCAGTCCATCATTTCTGCAGTCTTCTGGGGGGGGGGCGGCTAGCTTGTAAAGAAATGTCTCTCTGATTGCCACTCTCCCATGGGACCCAGGAACACAATTTTCCTTGGCCACAAAAACCAGGGCCCCAGACATGCATAAGAGGTCCCCTCTGGGAGATAGTGTTGCTCCTGAGCATAGCAGACGGAGAGTGTAAAGATAGCACCCATTCTTTGAGGTCTGTGGAAAGGATTACAGTCATGCCTCAGATATGTACATAGTTAGAAGCTTGCCCCTCAGTCTGCATCTATGATGATTAGCTAACAGGCTTCTTTCACAGAGACTGAGCTCCGGGCTCTGCTGCCTCTTGTTGTGCCCTGGAGATGCTAACTATTTAAGGACTATTTTTCTGTTGGTTAAAATCCTGTGATACCCAGAGCCAGGCTGTGTTCAGGCGTTCTCTGGTGGCAGTTGAAGAATCTGGGCACCAGGCAACGATATAAGATCCTTCCTGGGAGATACCAGTGAGCTGTAACGAGGTAGAGAGAGAGTGCAAAGATTGTTTCCACTGGCCTCTGTTCCCTGAAATTACTTCTAAGGGCACTAAATGTGTGTTAAACCAAAAGTTTTCCCCTGAGACCAAAGTTCCTGGATAAGCAAATAAGCCTCTTTCAAATACCAGGGTATGTTTCAGCTACTGTCTGTGCAATGCCTTATGGGTGGTAGACTGCTAAAAACTGAAAACTGTCTTTCTGATTGATAGAATTCCATGGTACCCATGAACACAATTTCTCTTGGCCTCAAGAACCAGGAAATAAAGGGGCATGCTCTAGCCACAAAAATCAGGACAGCAAATTTGTGTAAAACTCGATCCCTGAGTTACTGGTGCTCTGGAACATGGCAGAGGGAGAGTGTGAAACTGTTCCCCACCAGTTGTAATGAGGCAGAGAGGACGCATAAAGATGGTTTCCACCAGAAATAGAAAAAATAATTAAAAGATGGTACCTGCTGTCTAGGGTAAGGCAGAAAGTGAAAGTATTAGTCACTCAGTCGTGTCCAACTCTTTATGACCCTGTGAACTGTAGCCCATCAGGCTCCTCAATAAGGCAGAGGAAGAGCACAAAGATGGCTCCCTACAGTCCTTGTTTCCAGAGAGCATTCCAGCAGACTCTTAGATATGTGAGTTAAATAAGATACCTGACTCTCAGGCCAATACTTTAGTACATACAAACCTCTTTCACTTAGCCTCTGGCTGCAACTGCCTACCTCTGAGCTCAGCCCTAGGGTAGTGAGCACAAGCACTTAAGCCCTTTTAGATCCATTTCTCACATTGCTACAGTCTTGTAGGTCTCATGGATATGAGTCTCTAGGTCCATCAGATCTCTGTTGGTTTTTAAAGCTAGATGTTTGGGGGTTCACCTCTTAGGTACAGGTCTTAAAAGTTTGGGTGCCCAATGTGGTGTTCAAATCCTTTGCTACTCAGGGAGAAGCTCCAGGTTTTGAGTTCCATGCCATTTATAGGCCATCATGTTAGCACACACATGAGGGGTGGCTTTTATGGCAAAATTGTATCCCAGTCTCTTCTACCCACTTTTATGTGCTTTCTTGCTTGCTTGCTTACTTGCTTGATGTATAGTCATTACTCAGCCAGTCTTTAGGTTTCTTTCCAGAGGAAATTGTTCCATATGTAGCTATAGACTCATTGTGTCCATGTGAGAGGATAAGTTCAGAATCTTCCTGTATAGCTATCTTGAACCAGAATCTGACCTCTCATCCCTCAAATACAAATAACACTCGGGTTAAGCCAATGACCCTCTCTTACCAGGGGGATCAGAATTCCTACACAAAGGTTAAAATTTAGTAGACAGATGAAAAATTAAATTATTTGTCTAAGTATCATTTCATAGATGACTGTTTTCCACACAATTACAGGCACCAAGGTGAGGGAAAAGCAGATAATACCCTCTGATTTGGAGCCTAAAGCCACCACCATTAAGACCCTTGCTTAACTTTGACAATGGCAGGATCCCTTAAAGCTTCTATAAATCTGTTTTTATGACCCCCATAAATGAATGTGTTATTGGTATTGACATATTGTCTATGTGCATCTCCGCTAGTTTTTTTCCCTCAAGCCCTGATGGGAATTGCTACAGTTAGGGCCATTTTAGTGGGACATATGGAAAACCATAAATTTATGTGACTCAGGTTATATCTAATGGTGTGGAAATTTGATCAGGCCACTATCAAGCCTCAGACTGGTATATAAAATAAGCCTTCTTGTGGAGTAGAAACATTTAAATAAAAATCAGTTCTGCTCCTAATAAACTTTGTATTACCCATATAGATGCTCACTAGAAAGGCCTCTAATAATGGTGTGAAGTGAAGTGAAGTCGCTCAGTCATGCCTGACTCTTTGCGACCCCATGGACAGTAGCCTGCACCAAGCTCCTCCATCCATGGGGTTTTCAAGGCAAGAGGACTGGAGTGGGTTGCCATTTCCTTCTCCAGGAATAATGGTGAGGGAAAGCATAATCAACTAGCAGACTATACTTGTCAGCTAAATCCTGAGAATGAAGTGTCTTCTACCCTAAAGCAGGTAGATTTACAATAGCTTGCCTCCTGGATGCCACTGCCATTTGAAAATGCTGAAACAGCACAGAAAAGCTGTTGCACCTGCCAAAGCCTAGCCAACACTAAAAGCATTGCCTAAGGACAGATTCTCCAAGCCATGGACCGGGACTTTCTTAGCAGGTTAATCACATTGAGCCTCTGGTCACATCTGGATAGCTTCACTGGATCCTGACTGCTGCAGAGACTTTCTCTGGCATTTGGCCTAGCCATTTATAGATATTTCACTGACTTGGCCACATTATCCTAGACCTACAAAACCACATTGGATTTCCCTGATAGCTCAGTTGGTAAAGAATCCGCCTGCAATGCAGGAGACCCCGGTTCGATTCCTGGGTCGGCAAAATCCCCTGGAGAAGGGAAAGGCTACCCACTCCAGTATTCTGGCCTAGAGAATTCCATGGATAGTCCATGGGGTCGCAAAGAGTCAGACACAATTGAGCCACTTTCACTTCACTTTCACAAAACCACGTTAGTTTCCTGTTCAGGTTCCCTGAACACTATTCATCTAATAATGGCTTCAGATTTGTGACCCAAGTACACACCAGTGGACACAATCATGGGGTATATAAAACAATCTCATGCTTCATATCACCCACAAAATTTAAAGGATAGGCTTAAGCAGCTGACAAGATGGAACAAAATAATACCAGCTTGGATTACATATCTTACCTAGCCTATGTCTAGGCTATCAACACACCAATTCTGCCCCTCTCCAAAGGCCCTTATGCCATATGTTTGATCGTGCTATCTACCTTCCCATCACTTTGAAATAGCTGGTCTAATAGCAAGTGAAAAGGCCTTCTGATGACTCAGTTTCAGAACCAGCTAAATGACAACACTTTGTAGAGTAGGACAATGTCCTTTGTGATGTGGTATATGCTCTAAATCAGCATCCAAAATGTGATGCAGTTTCTCCCATAGTCTGGATTCACGGGTTGTGGAATCAAGGTGTGAAAATGAGTGTGAATCCTCTCATTACTCTCCTACTAATCCATTGGCATAATTCTTGCTTCCTGTCCCTATGAACTAGGCTCTCCTAGTTCAAATGAATGAACACTTCCACTGAGGGGATACAACAATGGTTCCACTGGACTTGTAGTTGAGATTGCCATCTGGCTCCCTTGGTGCCACTGAATGAATAGGAAAAAAGAGGGGTTAGAATACTGGTAGAGGTGGTAGATCCTGACCATCAAGAGGAAATGGCATTGCTACACAAAATGGGGATTTGTAATACAGGAGTTTCCCGGGGATGCCTCTCAGTACTGCTATACCTGAGCAGGACCTGATGGGGCCCTCCTGGGGAGACATCCCCAGGTACTTTGCTAGTCTCTTATCTGTAGAGAAGACCTCCTATGCCTTCCCTGAGTTCCAGTCAAGCAAGACAAAATAATAGTACTTCAACCATTAAACAAAGTGAAGGACATTTAGTTCTTCTTCAAGGGCTATAGATAATGTTCTGAGCCAAGTCCTTTGAGCTGTTTTACAGATACTGAAACCCCATCATCACCAGGTGGAAGAAGTTAACTGCATGCTGCCCACAAGCGCATAGACCTCAGAATGCTTGGAATCAGAAGATTGATGATGTGCACTCCCAATTACCTCACCAGAAATCAATCAGAAGAATGTCCACAAACTGATCACATACCTCACAACCCACCACCCCACTCCCTCACCCTGTCTTTAAAAACCTCTCCTTGAAAGCCATTGGGGAGTTTGTACCTTTTGAGGACTAGCTACCTGGACTCCTTACTTGGTGCCCAGCAATAATGCTGCACTGTCCTTCACCACCTGGTGTCAGTAGATTGGCTTTATTTCATATAGGCAAGCAGATCCTAGTTTGGTTCAGTAACATTCCTATGTCCTGTGAACAAAATCAATGGAAAACTATAACAGCCCATACAAACAGAACTGCTAATAGTCCAGACCCTCTAGAAAGGAAAACTTAGGTCATTCCACCAGGCAAGGAAATTAACCCAGCTAAGGGACTTGCTTACAGCAATGAGAATATGAAATGGGTATTAGAAGAAGATTGGTGAAAACACCAGTTATGACCACCAGGATTTTCCAGTTGAAAACTCCAGGGATGTGATAGTAATGAGTAATTTTGCTTATTTTGATATCAATATATCTATTTTATTAGCTATTTTTCTTCAACTTTCCTTTCCCCTTATTCTTTCCTATTTATTAATATATAGCAAATGCTAATAAAGGTTAATTTTTATTTCAGGGTACAAGTTACCAGACGTTAAAGTGGTCTGAGAAGAAAAATAAGCATCTCACCCAAGATGGATGAAGGGAATTGTACCTTCTTTCATGAAGGGAGTTAGCATGTTCAGATTTTTACATGGGAGAGCTGCATCATGATAGGGTGAAGCATGGCTTTGCTCTTTTCTTTAGTTGAAGTGAGTATGGATGCCAAGTTGACAAGGGCTGGACTATGAAAGCACTAAAATGTGTCAACTTGGCCAAGCCAAACTACATTTCCCGTAATTGTTTACTTTGCATGTTGCAAGTTAGGGTTGATTACCATAAAACGAAAATCTGAGATGAAACAGTAGCCATGTTTTACTCTTGGAAGAATGATGTAGTCAGGCACCAAGTTGTAGATCACACACTGCTGCTCCCCCTTGTTGACAATGGCAGTGGCCAGGCTCACAACTCGAGCATTCAGGGTCATATTCCTCTAGCTTCTCTAATTTCTGGCCAAGTTCAAGAGGGATTTTGTAACAAGAGTTACATTTCTCCAGCAAATTTTTAGGGTTGATGATAGACAAATTCTGACACAGGGTCCAATGAAAGAAAGGAAGATGCAGGTTCCATCTTTTTGTGTATTTCAATTTTCCCCTACATTTCTTGAGTTCATATTCATTCTTCCTTCCTGGCCTTGTGTCCTGTGAGTTGAGAATCATCACCAGATGTAACAATAATGGCTGAATCAAAATTGTTTTACCAGTTTTTACAATAGTGTAAGTCAAATTCCATTGTATTTCTCTTCTTCCTGAGAGAAAAAGTCAAGGACACTCTGAGAAGACAAGAGCATTTTGAAGGGGTAACGTGAAAACTATCCTTTCAAGTCAGGTGTCTGATGCCTTTCTTTTGGCGTATACCTTACATCCTTCCTCTTCCTTTCTTGAGAAAAGCCCACCCAATGTGTCCTCTTCCGATGCTTTCAGCTACATAGTTTGTTCAGTTTAGTTCAGTTCAGTCACGCAGTCATGTCTGACTCCTTGCAACTTCATGGACTGCAGTACCCCAGGCTTCACGGTCCATTACTGACTCCCTGAGCTTACTCTAACTCATGTCCATCAAGTCAGTGATGCCATCAAACCACCTCATCCTCTGTCGTCCCCTTCTCTTCCTGCCTTCAATCTTTCCCAGCATCAGGGTCTTTTTCAATGAGTCAGTTCTTCACATCAGGTGGCCAAAGTATTGGAGTTTCAGCTTCAGCATCAGTCCTTCTAATGAATATTCTGGACTGATTTCCTTTAGGATGTAGTGGTTGGATCTCCTTACAGTCCAAGGGACTGTCAAGAGTCTTCTCCAAAAGCAGAGTTCAAAAGCATCATTTCTTCAGTGCTC
This sequence comes from Ovis canadensis, assembly GCF_042477335.2. Classification (NCBI taxonomy): domain Eukaryota; kingdom Metazoa; phylum Chordata; class Mammalia; order Artiodactyla; family Bovidae; genus Ovis; species Ovis canadensis. Next base: position 134,002,713 of record NC_091727.1, read on the forward strand.
AGCTTTCTTTATAGTCCAACTCTCACACCCATACATGACTACTGGAAAAACCATAGCCTTGACTAGATGGACCTTTGTTAGCAAAGTAATGTCTCTGCTTTCTAATATGCTGTCTAGGTTGGTCATAGCTTTTTTTCCAAGGATCCAAGCATCTTAATTTCATGGCTTCAGTCACCATCTGCAGTGATTTTGGAACCCCCAAAATAGTCTCTCACTGGTTCCATTGTTTTCCCATCTATTTGCCATGAAGTGATGAGATCAGATGCCATTATCTTCGTTTTTTGAATGTTGAGTTTAAAGTTAGCTTTTTCACTCTCCTCTTTCATTTCATCAAGAGGCTCATTAGTTATTCTTCACTTTCTGCCGTAAGGGTGGTGTCATCTGTGTATCTGATGTTATTGATATCTCTCCTGGCAATCTTAATTCCAGCTTGTGCTTCATCCAGCCTGGTATTTTGCATGATGTAATCTGCAGAGAAGTTAAATAAGCAAGGTGACAATATACAGCCTTGTCATACTCCTTTCCCAATTTGGAACCAGTCCTCTGTTCCATGTCTGATTTTAACTGTTCCTTCTTAACCTGCATACATATTTTTCAGGAGGCAAATGGTATTCCCATCTCTTGAAGAATTTTTCCACAGTTTGTTGTGATCCACACAGTCAAAGGCTTTGGCATAGTCAAAAAAGCAGAAGTAGCTGTTTTTCTGGAATTCTCTTGCTTTTTCAATGATCCAACAGATGTTGGCAATTTGATCTCTGGTTCCTCTGACTTTTTAAAATCCAGCTTGAACATCTGGAAGTTCACAGTTCATGTACTGTTAAAATCTAGCTTGGAGAATTTTGAGCATTACTTTGCTAGCGTGTGAGATGAGTGCTATTGTGCAGTAGTTTGAGCATTCTTTGGCATTGCCTTTCTTTGGGATTGGAATGAAAACTGACCTTTTCCAGTCCTGTGGCCACTGCTGAGTTTTCCAAATTTGCTTGCATATTGAGTGCAGCACTTTAACAGCATCATCTTTTAGGATTTGAAATAGCTCAACTGGAATTCCATCACCTCCACTAGCTTGGTTCATAGTGATGCTTCCTAAGGCCCACTTGACTTCACATTCTAGTATGTCTGGTCTAGGTGAGTGATCACACCATCGTGGTTATCTGCATCATGAAGATCTTTTTTATATAGTTCTTCTGTGTATTCTTGCCACTTCTTAAGATCTTCTGCTTCTGTTAGGTCCATACAATTTCTGTCCTTTATTGAGCTCATCTTTGAATGAAATGTTCCCTTGGTATCTCTAATTTTCTTAAAGAGATCTCTAGTCTTTCCCATTCTATTGTTTTCCTCTATTTCTTTGCATTGATCGCTGAGGAAGGCTTTCTTATCTCTCCTTGCTATTTTTGGAACTCAGCATTCAAATGGGTATATATTTCCTTTTGTTTAGCTTCTCTTCATTTCTCAACTATTTCTAAGGCCTCCTCAGACAACCATTTTGCCTTTCTTTTTCTTGGGGATGGTGTTGATCACTGCCTCTTGTACAATGTCACAAACCTCCATCCATAGTTCTTCAGGCACTCTATCGGATCTAATCCCTTGAATCTATTTGTCACGTCCACGGTATAATCATTAGGGATTTGATTTAGGTCATACCTGAATGGCCTAGTGGTTTCCCCTACTTTCTTCAATTTTAGTCTGAATTTTGCAATAAGGAGTTTATGATCTGAGCCACAGTCAGCTCCCAGTTGTTTTTTTTTTTTTTTTTTTTTTTACCCTGACTTATAGAGCTTCTTGGTATTTGGTTGCAAAGGATATAATCAATCTAATTTCGATATGGACCATCTGGTGATATCCATGTGTAGAGTCTTCTCTTGTGTTCTTGGAAGAGGGTGTTTGCTATGACCAGTGTGTTCTCTTGGCAAAACTCTGTTAACGTTTGCCCTGCTTCATTTTGTACTCCAAGGGCAAATTTGCCTGTTACTCCAGGTATCTCTTGACTTTCTCCTTTTGCATCCCAGTCCCCTATGATGAAAAGGACATCTTTCTTTGGTAAGTTACTACATAGATGGTAGTAAATGTATTACATGTAATGATAGTTTAGTTATAGATCCACTTCGCATTTGGTCTTTTCTCCTAGAAAATACTTTGAGCTTCTCATTTTGGGGGATTGTGGCATTTATTTCTCAGTTCCTGTCAATGCTTCTGGTCAAAGGTTGAGGAAGAGTGGTGGAGACAGCTTAGTCTGGTCTTTCTGATTCCTTTACTTGGGGACATTGACTTTCTCTGTGGCTAATTAACCTTCAGATGTCATGTTGCCCCCCTAGGTAGATAGAAAAGAAGTAATCTTGTTAAAATGTTGATTAGACATCAGGAAACCTTGGGTGGAGACTTGACTCTGCCATCAATTTTCACGACCTTTGGCAAGCAATTAGGTGCTCTGGGACATTGATTTTCTCTGTATCTGGTTAGTTACCTTGCTACATTCCCTTCGAATTTAAATCAAATTTTTTTTAACAATGCCATGCTTCCTCCTTGACGTGAGACCAGAGACAAAATTAACTACCATATGATCCAGCTATCCCTCTTCTGAGTATTCATACAAAAAATATACGTCAAGGGTGTATATTGTCACCCTGCTTATTTAACTTCTATGCAGAGTACATCATGAGAAACGCTGGACTGGAAGAAACACAAGCTGGAATCAAGATTGCCGGGAGAAATACCAATAACCTCAGATATGCAGATGACACCACCCTTATGGCAGAAACTGAAGAGGAACTAAAGAGCCTCTTGATGAAAGTGAAAGAGGAGAGTGAAAAAGTTGGCTTAAAGCTCAACATTCAGAAACGAAGATCATGGCATCTGGTCCCATCACTTCATGGGAAATAGATGGGGAAACAGTAGAAACAGTGGCAGACTTTATTGTTTTGGGCTCCAAAATCACTGCAGATGGTGACTGCAGCTGTGAAGTTAAAAGACGCTTAATCCTTGGAAGAAAAGTTATGACCAACCTAGATAGTATATTCAAAAGCAGAGACATTACTTTGCCGACTAAGGTCCATCTAGTCAAGGCTATGGTTTTTCCTGTGGTCGTGTATGGATGTGAGAGTTGGACTGTGAAGAAGGCTGAGTGCTGGAGAATTGATGCTTTTGAACTGTGGTGTTGGAGAAGACTCTTGAGGGTCCCTTGGACTGCAAGGAGATCCAACCAGTCCATTCTAAAGGAGATCAACCCTGGGATTTCTTTGGAAGGAATGATGCTAAAGCTGAAGCTCCAGTACTTTGGCCACCTCAGGCGAAGAGTTGACTCATTGGAAAAGACTCTGATGTTGGGAGAGATTGGGGGCAGGAGGAGAAGGCGGACAACCCAGGATGAGATGGCTGGATGGCATCATGGACTCAATGGACGTGAGTCTGAGTGAACTCCGGGAGATGGTGATGGACAGGGAGGCCTGGCGTGCTGCGATTCATGGGGTCGCAAAGAGTCAGACACGACTGAGCGACTGAACTGAACTGAACTGAACTGACACTAACTTGAAAAGATATATGTAGCCCTTTGTTCATGGCAATATTATTTACAATTGTCTTCCACATCTTCTGTGGAAACAACCTTAGTGGTGACAATCAATAAATGAATGGATAAAGAAGATGCAGTGTATATATATATATATATATATATATATATATATATGTGTGTGTGTGTGTGTGTGTGTGTGTGTGTATAAAGAGAGGAAAAAAAAGAGAAAGACATGTATCATACAGTTTCATTCATTACTGGATTGTAAAAGCCAAACAAACAAACATAATAAATAAAGAAATAACCAAAAGCAAACACCTAGATACAGAGAGCAGAGTAGTGGTCACCAGAGGGTAACCACTGAGGGGGAGGAGAAAATGAGTAAAGAGGATTAACCACATTGTGACAAAACTCAGGTTTGCTGCTCACCTCTTGTAAGCCAATACTCAAGAGGCAAGGTTGGTGGAAAGGAAAGTTTGCTTTATTCCAGTCTGCAGCTGGGGGAGAAGGCAGAATCATGATCAAAGGCCAACTCCCTCCTGACAATCTGTAGGCAGTATCTTTTAAGAGGGAGTTTCAGGGTGTATAGTCAGAAGGAGGGGGACATGTAGAAATAGCTCAGTCAGCTCTAACAGTCATCTTGAAATTGGTCATGCAGTGGTCTATCAATATCATCTTGATTGTTCTAAGTACAGTTAATCTTCAGTTCCAGAGGTGGCTTGTCCCATTTTCTTGAGGCCAGTTCTCAGAATTGTGGCAGCTTATGTCTTGGCTACAGTCTGGACACCGTGCAGTTAACTCCTTTCACCTGGTGGGGGATTCAGTATCTACAAAACAGTTCAAAGGCTATGTCTCAGGATATTGTCTATAGATTTTGAAGAGGGATAAAAGTCCTTGACTTTGTTTATTGACTATTATTATTCCATCTGGCTTGACTGCTTTCCTTTACTTCTGCTTTTCTCACTTCTCTGATTAAATTTATTCTTTGACTAAAGTTTTTCTATAGACAAAATGCAGGCAGAGGACATTGTGTGTGTGTGTGCATGGGGGGGGGGTGGTGTGTGTGTGTGGAGTTCTGCCCTGGGAAGGCCCAATAGGCTCCTGCTCTGTTTCAATATGGTGATAAATGGAGAGTAAATTTTTGATGCTGAGCATGTTACTGTGTATTCAGAAGTGGAAATTCCATGTCATACACATGAAACTTATATAATGTTATGAACTAATTTTACTTCAATAAACATACATTAGCTTTTTTAAATTCATTGAAATTTGGTTGAAATGATGAAAGGGATTTATCAGTGTTATTTTTCTGGTATATGATATTTCATAATTCATTTCCTATGTCTCTCTAAAATATTTTTCAGTTACAAAATGCTTTAATTTTCAGAATAAATACAGAAAAGTGACCTATCATTTTTTTTAATTGTGTTTTACACATGGTTTCCTGGTTTAGTGGGTCTGAATGCAGCAGAAAGCCTTAGTTTACTCAGATCATCCTAGGAAGGCTGCCCTTTTAAAGCCTTTTATGGTTGCCTTCTTGGAGAAGGCAATAGCAACCCACTCCAGTACTCTTGCCTGGAAAATCCTATGGACCGAGGAGCCTGGTAGGCTGCAGTCCATGGGGTCGCTAAGAGTCAGACATGACTGAGCGTCTTCACTTTCACTTTTCACTTTCATGCATTGGAGTAGGACATGGCAACCCACTCCAGTGTTTTTGCCAGGGGCGGGGGAACCTGGTGGGCTGCCGTCTATGGGGTCGCACAGAGTCAGACAAGACTGAAGTGACTTAGCAGCAGCAGCAGCATGGTTGCCTTAAATAAGCATTCTCTTTTCTGTATTCATTCTTTAGAGGCTTGGTGTGTTTTTCGCAGCATTTATTAAACTTCCAGCTCCTGTTTCTAACATTTCTTCAACCCTTTGTTCTGATTGATGCCATTTTAACTTTATATGCTCTTTATTATTAAGGAATTTTAATAATGTTAAGAAGTCTAAAATCTTTTCTCTCTTCTTGGAAGTTATTGCCACTGCTGAGATCTGAGCTATACAATTTTTAATGACTCTGTCCCTACTGACATGAGCTGGCCTTTGATGAAATGGAAGAGAGGATTACAGTTCGTGATTGGAATACTGCAGTTTTGCCGACTATTATGAAATTAACAGGACTTGTGGGCTTGCGTGGTCCTAAAGGCCAAACAAGGACTTTAACGTCTCAAAGATATAGGAGATTCCGAGTAACCCAGAACCTTGGGGCCTTGATCACTCATTGGACGCCAGGTATGTCAATCCTCACTTCTCAGCAAATGAGCTTGGGGCTCGCTGATGACGAAATCGCTCCTTTGTTGACCCTTCAACGTTCAGCTCCCATCACCCGCCCCTCTGATTCTTTCATAACTTAGGCACCGCCACCTTGGCACCAGTCTCTGTGAGCTCTACCTGTTGCAGGGCCCCTTCAGGCATCTTTTTAGACTCTGTTACCTGCTCAACCGACTTCTCTGTCACCCTACCACCTCCCTGTAGCCCCTGCTGCCAACAGCGTCCAGTCAGTGGCAGTCACTTTGGTGGCCTCCATTTTCACCACAGTCCTTTCTGCACTTGATCACAACTTGGGTCCCAGCAGGGACAAGTGGGTTCTTCCTGCCATGTCAGCCACGCAGGAGCAAGACCCAGCTCATAGCAGCCAGAATGTAGCTGATGATGGGGAGAACCGTGATCCTGGACTCACTGGCGTCCCTGGGATTCCCCTTGCCGAAGAGTCAGATGGGATCGCAGGGACTGCTGTCTTTCTGGCTTCACAGGCAATCGCCAGAGCTCTTCTGGAGGAGGATGCTAGGCAGCAGGCCGCCCAGCCCACAATCAAGGAGAACAGGGACATCCCCTCAGCAGAGCAAGAGGAGGACCTGGAGGAGGGTGAAGAGGAGGAGGAGGAAGAAGAGCTGGACTGTGACGACATGGAGAAAGATGAATACGAGGAGAAAGACCATGATGATGAGGTACAGGAGGAGGGCAGAGAGAGCGTCGTAGGGGCCCATGAGTTACCCATGGCAGGGTTTTGATCCCTGTTCCAAGATCTGGTCCATTCCCTTCTATGCAGTATCATTATAATAACCACGTCTTGGTTCACTCTCATTCAGGCTGCATAATGGTCAAATGTGGCTCTCAAGAGCTTGAGGATCCGGGAGAGGGACCCATACCTCGGGAGGGCAAGGGTCTGGCAGAGGGAGCAGAGAACTAGGGTGGGAGGGGTAAGTACCTGATAGAGGGAACCGCCCCCTAAATGCCCGAGGAACTTGCCAATGGGACAGCATGCTAGAAGGTAGAGGAACCCTAGAATCCCAAGGTCGAGGAGGGCAATTCCCTGACTGGTGCAGATGTATTCTGTGCACTGGAGGGACCTGTGCAAACCCTCCTGAGGGACCTCCTGAAACCCGCAGGAGGCAACCGATTCCTGAGGCCCTTGTGGCCCCTGTTGGGGCATCGGGTTAAAGGCAGGCCACGCTCAGCACTGGCCTCTAGCGGTTAAGCAGAGGGTCAAAGCTCTCAAAAACCTCCACGCACAATTTGCACAAGTGGAATCCCGATTCTATGAAGACCTTTATGGTCTCGACCAAAAGTATGCTGTCTTCTACCAACCTCTGTTTGATAAGAGAGCTGACATCATCAATGACATTCATGAGCCCACAGAAGGTGAATGTCAGTGGCAAGTATCTGTTCCAGAAGGAGCTTGGGAGGAGATGGAAAGAGAGCCTGAAGGGAAGGGGCAAACCAAGGGCATCGTTTGCTTTTGGTTGTGAGCATTTAAAGATTCTCTGTAGCATGACCCAGGGAAATGATGAACTTGCACCAGAGCACCCGAAAGATGTAAAACTAAAATTCTCAGGGGTCCGGAAACCAATGAGCTTCACCCTAAGAATTCCTCTTTAAGTCAAAGGAATACTTTTTCAACAAAGTTCTGATGAACACATACCAAATGTGGTCAGACCCAGATGATTCTGATCCCTTCTTCTCCAAAGGGCCAGAAATAATCAGCAGCACAGGGTGTGAGATCTACTGGAAAGATGGTAAAGACCTCACCCTGAAAACCCTGAAGCTACAGAAATGTGAGGGCCCTGAAGGTGTCGCTCCAACCACTAGGAAGGTGCCTCGTTAGTTTTTCTTCACCTACTTCTCTCCTCCTGAGGGTAGAATACTGGATGTGATTGTATCACTACTGATTGTAAATTGGGTTATTTTTTCCATGAAGTCTGGTCCCAAAGTCCATATTATTCTTCATGAAAGAAGCTAGTAATTATCAATATGCAAATTCTAATGAAGAGGTCCAAGAACTTGAAGGCAAGGAGGGAAAGAAGATGAAAATGAAGAACCAGAAAAAGAACCTGGAAAGGATCCAAATCCAATAGAGTGCAGCCTGGGAGAGTCCAGGTTGAGTGTGATCCAACCATTTCTGCCATACATATGTTATATTCTTAAACTTTCTTGATAAACAATAAAAATTGTTTAAAAATTATTTTTATAAATCAGTTTTAGGGTTAATAATTTGCATATTCACTAGATAGTATAAAATGCAGAATATTCTGAATTGTACATCTTTCATAGGTATACATTCTTTGAGCTGTAATGATAAGACTTAACATAGGTGAGAAATTTATCAGACCTGGTTTAGAACCCTTATTTGTTTAGAACACAGTTGTCAGCACTGAGTAGCAAAAGTGACTGGAACATGCATTAGAGATGGGACTTTGTCATTTGGCGGCCACTAAGTACTTTTTCTTATATTAACAAGGACACAATGCCTTTGATTATGTGACTACCTAAAAATTGCAAAAAGATAACAATTTCAAGTAAGATCGCGTTTAATGACTTATACCTAAGTATTTATTTAAACTTTTGTATTTCGTGTGTCAGGCAAAATAAAATTAGTTATATTAAGATTTTGGCTATCATTGAATTATTAATTTAACTTACATTTTTTCTATCATTTTTCTTCCTTCTTTTTTTTTTTCTTTCTCCTTTTACAGATATGGACTCTGAGGGTCTGGGAGATTGAGAGATTATGGTTTATGAAAAGAGCACAGTATTTTAAGGTGGAAAGACATTTATATCCCTGTCTGGTGTTCTCCTTTCCCCCACCTCACCAGCCAAAAATAATAATAATAACAAACATTTTTGGCATTTGACAAGTCAAAGATGAGACTGGTGTGATCAGTTGACTGAACACATGTTCAATTGATGGACAAACACCCTGACACCCAAGGGTCTGGTTTACAAGAGGAAAATTGTATTTTCTCTTGTTGAGACAACAAATATATACAGGATTGACTATTATTAGATTTAGAAAGTCACTGTTGTGTTTAATTGTTCTTTTATTTCTTCCTACAGTTTGAAGGCATAGAAAGACTTGGATGAAAGAGAAACAGTGGATTTATTCATCACAGATTTGAGATTTTCTGATTTTTAGTAGTCTGTGGGAAATTTATCAAGGCTGATTTGTTCCAAAATTCTTCACCCAAAAAGTAACATCGTTGATATCTAATTTTTCTGTTTTCTCTGATATGTCTGACAGAATTTGTTCAAGTTGAAAATAAAAGGCTTTTTAAAAATGGATAAGCTTCAAAAAAATTTTTATATAAATAACCCTGATTCAAATCTATCTTTGTATCTTTCTGTTCTGGCCCACCTTACTGTCATTGAAAAGGATCAATTTCAACCATGTTTTAAGTTCTTTTATTGAACTGAACTGATTGTGTCCTCTAATTGAAATGGGCTTTCTAGATGATGCTAGTGGTAAAGAACTTGCCTACCAATGCAGGAAACATAAGAGACATGGGTTCATTTTGAGTCAGGAACATCCCTGGAGAAGGAAATGGCAACCCACTCCAGTATTCTTGCCTGGAAAATTCCACAGAGGAGCCTGGCGGGCTACAGTCCATGGGGAAGCAAAAAGTCGGGCATGACTGAGCTCACACACACGCACATGGCCAATTGAAACATCAAGTTAAAAACAACATATGTAAAAAGGGATAGAGGTCCAGGTCCTACTGCATCTTTTTTTTTTTTAATGTTCACTCATGTTTTTTTAATGTGGTAGAATATTCCTTCATACAAACATAGTACAGTTTAGCTATACCTTTCTTTTTTTTTAATGTTTATGGACATTTGGGATTCTTCCAGGTTGGAGCTGCTAAAAATGATGTTGCATTGAGCATTTTTGGCATGAATCCTCATGAACACGTGCACACATTTCTGTTGGTTATACACCCAGGACTGGAACAGTAATCATCAGATCTGCATATCTTCAACCTTCTACAAGACAATATCAAATTGTTTCCAAAATAGTTGTACCAATGAATACTCCCATCACAACATATGAGTGCATTTTGCTCCACAAAATTACCAAGTATTGGATTCATGTAATTCTTGCTAATCTAATGAAGGTATAATGGCTTTGTATTGTGGTTAAGTTGCATTTCCTTATGTATTAATGAGATCAATCATCTTGGATCTTATTGAAAGAACCTGGCGAAAGACTTAGCTTATCTTAAGACCAGATAGTACTGGGCTGTTAGTGGGCTGACATAGTATAGTAGCATCAGTATCATTTGGGAACTTGTTAGAATTACAAATTCTCTGGCCCTATTCCAGACGAATTGGAAATCTGAAGGTAGTCCAGCAACCAGAGTTTTACAAGCCCTTTAGGTGATTCTGAAGCACACTATAGTTTGAAAAACACTGGTCTAGGCTTTATCTATGTTATGAACAGTCTTACTTCACTGATTTGAGACTGTTTCAAGTAAATTGAATAGGACGATAAAGGATGAACTGGGAAAGAGACCAGAATTCTCAGGGATGCAGACACAAGGAAAGAGCAGGTTCAAAGACTGGGTAGTAGCAGTGAAAAAAAGTGGATAAGGGAAAATTTCAGTCTCAGAAGTATACAAACATTAAGATGCCTTGTATACAAGGTCTACTGCTGCTGCTGCTAAGTCGCTTCAGTCGTGTCCAACTCAGTGCGACCCCACAGATGGCAGCCCACCAGGCTCCTCCATCCCTGGGATTCTCCAGGCATGAACACTGGAGTGGGTTGCCATTTTCTTCTCCAATGCATGAAAGTGAAAAGTGAAAATGAAGTCACTCAGTCGTGTCTGACTCTTCGCGACCTCATGGACTGCAGCCTACCAGGCTTCTCCATCCATGGGATTTTCCAGGCAAGAGTACTGGAGTGGGGTGCCATTGCCTTCTCCGTATACAAGGTCTAGAGACATTCAAAACAATCACCATAAATTGATTACGGGTGAATATACATATGGGCTTCCCTTGTGGCTAAGGTGGTAAAGAATCTGCCTGCAATGCAGGAGAGATCCAAGTTTAATTCCTGGGTGGGGAGATCCCCTGGAGAAGGGAATGGCCACCAACTCCAGTATTCTTGCCTGGAGAATCCCATGGACAGAGGAGCCTGGTGGGCTACCGAGGTCTCAAAGAGTCAGACATGACTGAGCAACTCACACACACACACGCAAACATACATGTAATCAAAGGAATGCATAAGAATTATGCACACATATGTAGCAGACAAAAAGTCATACGAATTATAAACAACTTATTTAGGATAGTGGCTACATCTAGTGGAGAGAGTGAATAAAGTTTAACTGGGGAGGGTAACATGGTGGGCTTCAACTCTGCAAACAGCCAAGAATCCCATGTGTGTGGTTAAGTGGATGTGTGTACTCAGGACATTTGCCTGTCAACCTCAAACCATGCTCTGTGGATCAGGGCCCTGAATTTGCTCCTCATGTAGACCTAAGTCCTAAGCCCCAAGAGGCCTACATAGTCCTCTTCAGAGGGCCTGTGCTTCTGAGACTTCAGATCATGGCCAAAATAAATACGTCCAGGACTGAGAAGTAGCTTAGAAATAAGGGCTATAGGCAGGGAACAGAGGATAAGTTAGTTACATTATCTACATATATGCAAGTAAAGCCTCTTGAGGTGAGAAATGGCACTCAGTGATGGTAGAGAAGGGGTAGAGGAGAGCCTGGGGCCTGGGAGAGGATCATGGGTCTAGGGTGGTGGATCCATTCTTCCCACATCACTGGAAAAGAACTTAAAGGAGTCCAAGTATGGTGGACAGACTAAAAGCTGGCCCCCAATAATCCCCACCTTCTAGTGTTCACAGTCTTGTGTAATCCCTTGTCCTGGACTTTGACAGGACTAATGACTTCCTTCTAACCAGTGGAATATAGAAAGGTGAAGCTATACATGACTATAGATGAGAGAGATCTTTTGTGTGGCAATTTGTTATGTAACAGTAGAAAGTTAATACACTGGATTTAGCACAGGGCAGCCCTGGAGACAGGTATCTAGATGTGTGATCTTGAGTATCACTGAACCATTCCTGGTATATACCTGTTACTGACAGATTTGTGTGTGTGTGTTTTTTTTTATTATTTTTAGTTGGAGTATAGTTGATTCACAATGTAGTGTTAGTTTCTGCTGTACAGCAAAGTGAATCAGATATGCATATACAGGTATCCACTTTTTTTTAGGTTCTTTTCTCATATAGGTCATTACAGAATATTGAGTAGAGTACCCTATGCTATACAGTAGGTTCTTATTAATTATATTTTATATCTAATGGAGTTGTGTGTATATGTCAATCTCAATCTCCCATTTGTCCCTCCCCCACTTCCTGGTAACCATAAGATTGTTTTCTATGCCTATACTTCTATTTCTGACAAGTTTGTTTTTAAATTTCCTCAATCAATTATATAAGGGAAAACATCAAAATAGACCAACTATTCAGATGCAAATGTAACCATTCAGGTTAATGTGAAGATATTTTATTTAATACTCTATTAGCTGATTTAAACGTTTTACATATTTCACATGCCTTTCACATATGCCATATGTGTGTGTGTGTGTGTGTGTGTGTGTGTGTACTCAGTTGCTTAGTTGTGTCTGGCTCTTTGCGACCCCATGAACTGTAGCACACCAGGCTCCTCTGGTCATGGGATGTCCCAGACAAGAATACTGGAGTGGGTTGTCACTTCCTTCTCCAGGGGATCTTTCTGACCCAGGGATTGAACCCACATCTGCATTGTAGGCAGATTCTTTACCACTGCGCTGCCTTGGAAGCCCCCATGGAATATAGACCCCCAATTAAACTCTTGACCTAAACCTTCAAATATTTCAGATGTTGCAGGTGGTCCAGTTTAAATATTTGATCTGTTACCTTTTCATCATCCTCACTCCCTGTCATGCTCTGTTACCTAGGCACAGTAACAGTGTCGACCTTGCTTTGGAAATAGTCTCTGCAGCTGGATAGTCCATCATTCACAGTGCTGGATGGACCTATGGATCTGGTCCCAGGGCAAGGCTAAAGTATAACCACCAACCATCTTGCCCATGCCCATTCCCACACCCAACCACATACACCATCTTTCCCATTCACATCTCACTTTCTTCAAACATATTGCATGCACAAATCCTCTTAGTCAAAACGACTTCTCTCCCATGCAAATAGTCACCTTGAGGCTACATTCCTCAGCTTGTTCATACATACCTATATGGAGCCCATTTAGGATCATACAGAACAATCCTTCTTAAGAATATTTTGCTTCTCTGACAACCTTCCATTCTGACCTGTCAATATCCTATTTGATTTTGCTCTGTTACTGATAGATTGCAATGAGCTACAAAATAGTTGAGAATCTTTACTCCCTGAATATTTTCTATTTTTGTAAGTGTAGTTTTTCACAGAGCAAAATACCAAGAAAGCTACAAAGAATCTGGAAACTTGTCAAAATGTGCCTCTGTGAATTTAGAAATTCTTAACCTCTTCTTTCTGCAAAAGTTATACTATTCATTTTGGAAAATAAAATATTAATGCAGGAATTGTCAGATTGAGAATAACTTTACCTTGGTCCCCTCCAAGGAAAAAAAAAGGGGGGGGGATAAAAGGAGCAGCAGCTAACATGTTACAATTATCTTGGGGAAGGGTATCAACCCAAATAAACTATTTGTTATGAACATTTGAAGGAAATATAAGCAAACTGTCAGTTTGGGCTTCCCTGATAGCTCAGTTGGTAAAGAATCTGCCTGCAATGCAGGAGACCCGGGTTCAATTCCTGGGTGAGGAAGATCCACTGGAGAAGGGATAGGCTGCCCACTCCAGTGTTCTTGGGCTTCTCTTGTGGCTTAGCTGGTAAAGAGTCTGCCTGCAATGCGGGAGACCTGGGTTTGATCCCTAGGTTGGGAAGATCTCCTGGAGAAGGGAAAGTCTACCCACTCCAGTATTCTGGCCTGGAGAATTCCATGGACTATACAGTTGCAAAGTCAGACATGACTGAGAGACTTTCACTTTCACTTTTCACTTTCATCACTTATAAAAGAATGAAAAGTGCTCCACACAGCATCCTAATATGCCACAGTCACAGCAAAATTCCACTAGGTCTGCTTGACTGCACTGACCAAGTGGAAGAGCACATTGCATGGCAGCCTGGGAATACTGCAAAGCTTTTCCTCATTCTGGACCCTACTCAAACATGATAGCCTTTTAGTGTAGTCAGTAAATGGGTAGAATTATTAATAGTGCTCCCGAGTAAGATATATGATACCTTCAAAACCAAAAGAAGCTCATTCATAGGGGCCAGATACATCAACTTGTCCTTCCTCTTGACAGAATACTTCAATGCTCTGTAGACCAGTAACCCCCTAGAAAATTCATCAAGGAAGCCAGTCCCTGAATTTTTATGGGGTTCATTTCCCATTCTCTGGAATGCATTCCTCTCAACCAGGTGTCTAGGATTGCTGTTATATCCTGCTCATCCAGTTCAAGTAGCATGGGCTTCCCAGGTGGCTCAGCAGTAAAGAATCTGCCTACAGTGCAGAAGACCTAGGTTCCATTCCTGAGTCAGAAAGATTCCCCCGAAGTCAGAAATGGCACCCTACTCCAGTATTCTTGCCTGGAAAATTCCATGGACAGAGGAGACTGGTGGCCTACAGTCCATGGGGCTGCAAACAGTTGGACACAACTGAGCTCACACATCCATGTAATGGGACAGTGTAATTCCCATGGTATGGAGAGATGATCAAGATCCCCAAGGATTAATTGTTGACACAAGTCTAGAGAATTGATACAGCCTGGTGAGGGTAACTTGCTTGCCCTGACAGCTATAATCAAACTGCTGCATATGGTCTTTATTTCCAAATACAGGGGAGAAAAAAACTTCACACCAGATGCCAGGGGATATGTGGCTTTTCTGCAGCAAAGAAATGACATCTTAAATAGTATCAACAATTGAGTTCATTATTTGACTGCTTTTATAATAATCCAGTTATTCTTGAAAATCCACCTTTCTCCTGCACAGGTCAAATAAGAAAGTTCAATGAGCATGTGATGAGAATCTTCACTCTGTGAATATTTAAATTCCTAGATGGTGGTGCTAATCTCAAGTTTCCTCCAGGAATACAACATTGCTTTTGGTTTGCTATATTGGTAGGTAGAGACAGTTTGAGTGCCTTTCACTTGGCCTTCCCTGCAGTAATAGTCCATATTCTATGGATCAGGAAACCAACGTGGGGATTCTTGCAGTTTCTGAGTATGTCAATTTCACTTATACATTCTGTACTGGGGATAACAATAGCATGGCAGCAGATGCGTCACTCACTTGAGTCAAAACTCCACAGTGGCATTTTGAGTCTCTGGGAATTAGGATTACTTCAGAGTCAGTGTCTAGTAATCTTTGAAAAATATCTGATTATTTCCGTCTTTCTTCAATGCAGTTACCCTGATAAATGGAAACAAGTCCCTTTAGGGAAGACTTCCCTGATGGTCCAGTGATTAAGGGCTTGCCTGGTGGCTCAGATGTTGAGGAATCTACCTACAATGTGAGAGACTCGGGTTCTGTCCCTGGGTTGGGAAGATCCCCTGGAGAAGGAAGTGGCCACCCACTCTAGTATTCTTGCCTGGAGAATCCCGTGGACAGAGGAGCTACAGTCCATGGACTCACAGAGTCTGACACAACTGAGCAACTATCACTTTCACTTTTTTCAAATGCAGATTTGACTGGGTAGCAGAGTCCTTTTTAAAGAAGATCTGGCCTCCTCTTTGTTCACAGGGCATTGAATTTTTGAAGTGGCTCAAGTATGGGAGTTGAGTTCAAGAGGATCTGTGAATTTTTACCATAGTCATTCAAGTCAGAATTCTATTCATTAGATATAGAGCTGTCTAATTTATACAGATGAAGTACAACTTAGTAAGCTGCTCATCTAATTTAGTTCTAGGGACACCACAATCAACTTGTCAACACTAAAGCTCATTGTGAGTGAGAAAACTCTTCTTACTACTTAACCTATTATGGTAACCATACCCATCTTGTCTCTGGCAAATACATGTTACCACTTGGCTCCTTCCAAACCAGAAATACAATGTCCTCCTTCAATGTAGGAAGTTTAATTTGAAGGCAGCAGTTCCTAATCTTTATGCCCTACAAAGGTTATACATCACAGAGACTTCAGTTTTGCTGAGGCTCCCCTTATGAATGTTTCTGATAGCTTCGTTAAAGATAGAGTCTCCTGGACTTTTCTGGATGTCACAGTGGGGTGCTGAGAGAATGTCAAGTGATAAATCCACTCTATCCTTTCAAACTCTCTAAACCTTTAGATACCTTCATCTCCAGTGTTCTAAGGAAGTACTGGCATTTTGACTCACTTCGTGTAGAGTGCCTTTGGGTCCATATTTGGTCCAACCAACAGCAAATTGTTATAGTCACTTTCCCCATTCAAACTGATGTATTAAATATGAAATCTCTACCTAGTGAGACTATACCAATAAATTTGGCCCAATCCAACATATCTTTTAACATCTTGATCCAAAAACTTCAGAATCTACTTTCACACTTTTCCCCCAAATTTCATTAATGTAAGTGGACAAAATCATACAACTGTTTTGATGTGTATAACACCTCCTTGAAGGCTATGCTTTTTTCTCATGCTCTGAAAGCTGCTAGGATTTGAAAGTGAAAGTGTTAGTCACTCAGTCCTGTCTGACTCTTTGTGACCCCATGGACTGTAGCCCACCAAGCTCCTCTGTCCATGGACTTCCACAGGCAAGAATACTGGAGTGGGTAGCCATTCCTTTCTCTAAGGGATCTTCCTGACCCAGGGATCAAACCCAGGTCTCTTGCACTGCAGGCAGATTCTTTACTATCTGAGCCAACAGGGAAGCCTTCTAGGGCTTGAGTCTGGTTATAGTTTTTTTTTTTTTCTCTTTTAATAGAGAATAAACTTTACTTTTATAGCGCAGATCATTATTTCTCCTGTCTCCACAATCTTTACTTCAGTTAAAACCAAATGTACTTTTGGCTAACATAAGAGAGGAAATATTTTCAAGTTGGCAGCCTTAAGGTTTTGTATTTTATTTTAATCGGAGGACAATTGCCCCTCATCCTTGCATTGGCCTCATGCCACACAACAATGCAAATCAGTCATAGCTATGTGTATATCTCCTCCCTCCTGATCCCCACCTCACCCCCAACCCCACCCCACCCCTCCAAGCTGCCACAGGGTGCCAGGCTGGACTCTGCACTACACAGCAGCTTCCAACCAGCTATCTATTCCAAATGTGGCAGTGCATACATGTCAATACCATTTCCCCAATTCATCCCACCCTCTCCTTCCCCCACCACATCCATGAGTCTGCTCTCCATGTTCGCGTCTCCATTCCTGCCCTGCAAATAGGTTCATCAGCACCATTTTTCTAGACTCCATACATATCTGTTAATATATGGGTCTAGGAACTTCCTTGGTGTTGTTGCTGCTGCTGCTGCTGCTGCTGCTAAGTCGCTTCAGTCGTGTCTGACTCTGTGTGACCCCATAGACGGCAGCCCGCCAGGCTCCCCCGTCCCGTCCCTGGGATTCTCCAGGCAAGAATACTTGGTGGTCTAGCGCTTAAGACTCTGCACTCCCAATGCGGGGGGTGGGGGGCAGGTTCAGTTTCTGGTCAGGAAGCTAGAGTCCTCATGCCACAACTCAAGATCCCATATGCTGCAACTAAGACCCGGTACAGCTGAAAAACAACAAAACAAACAGAAAAATACAAGTCTGGTTATAGATCCAAGAACAATGGTAACTATGTGATACGATGGAGGTGTTAGCTAACATTGTGGTGGGGATCATTTTGTCATGACACATTGTATACCTTAAACTTACATAATATTATATGGCAATTGTATCTTCATAAAGGTAGGAAAATAAAAATAAAAACAATGATACTTGGTGTGGGTAGATCCTGATGAGAATCTATAGTTTCTTGCAGGTCGGTCACCTCAGGTTAGGCCATTATAGGTTTTTAATACTAGGAAAGACTGATCTTTTCATACACAAGTGTAAAGGCTGCTACTGATAGCAAAGGTAGATTGGTAGAATTTATGGTTTCAAGGATTTCAGTTTCATCATGTTCTTCATCATGTTCTGAATGTCCCTATCTAAAATTTCATTGTTCATTTACTTTTACATCAATGTTTTTACTTTAACATAAAAGAATTCATGAGGCTGGAAGATCAATTTTCATTGTACTTCAGTCCCTAACAAAATTATACTTTAGTTTTGCTTTTCAGAAATCTCAGACTTATAACTACACGAGATAACAATTATTGCTTAGAGCAGTCAGAGATGTGATTTGCTTCTCTACCTGGAACTTGATCTGGGAATTTAAAACCCTGAACTCATCATTTTCTTTCCTAAGTTCTCTGAAACATGTAAAAGGAAACAGTCAACCTCATTATAACCCTTATTTTCAATAAAGTGTTTTATGGCTGGAAGTGTTTTTCAGTCACTCAAACTCTTACCATGTATATGCATTTGCTTCACGGTGTCTCAGTTCAGTTGTTCAGTCGTGTCTGACTCTTTGCGACCCCATGGACTGCAGCATGCCAGGCCTCCCTGTCTATCACCAACTCCCGGAGTTTACTCAAACTCATGTCCATTGAGTCGGTAATGCCATCCAAACATCTCATCCTCTATCGTCTCTTTCTCCTCCCGCCTTCAATCTTTCCCAGCATCAGGGTCTTTTCAAATGAGTCAGTTCTTCACATCAGGTGGCCAAAGGTGTCTACAGGTGATGATATAAGAAACTGTATTGCTGCTGTAATACCATAAGCTGTCACTGTGCCCTTTGCCAATGGAAAAAGTTATTAATGTCTTGAAATATAATCAGATCAGAGAACTAATTCAGGGGACCAATACTTAAAGCAGTTCCTCTGAAACTACTTCTGATATCTGTTCTGGCTATTATTATGCTTAACAAATTATCTTTAAAATAGTGGTATAGTACAAAAATTTTGTTTAGCCATCATATTTTGTAGATCAAGAATTCTTAAATGGCATATCGGAAAAGATTCTTCTCTGCTCCATTATACTGTGGGCCTCAGCTGGATAGGCCTAAAATCGAGGAGTCTTTCATTAGCTGGGGAATGCAGTAATATGAAGGTACATTCACTCATACATAAGATGCTTGGATTGAAGGGACACAAAAACTAGGATTGCCAGTTAGAACACATGCATGCATATGAACTCTCTAGATGTCTTGGCTTCCTTAGAGCATAGTGGCCTCAGGATAGTTAGACATATTATATGGCAGCTCAAGAATTCAAAGACAAGTGTTACAGAATACCACATGAAAGTTGCATTGAATTTCATGATCTGTCCTTGGAAGCCAAATAGTATCACCTTCAACAAATCTATTAAATGAAACAGTCCTTCCAAACTTGCCCAGTTAAAAAGGCTAAGGACATAAACCCCAGTTCTTAATGGGATATAGCAATATTCTCAAACAGTATGTGAGATGGAAGATGATGTCACAGATTTCTTTGAAAAAAAAATATTTTACAACCAAAAATACATACAAAGAAGGAACCGTGAGATAAGTAAGAGTGTTAGAGTCACAGTATGGCTAATACCCACACCCCTGGGTAAAGGACTGGCAAACAGCAAGATAATCACAACTGCAGAGGTTCTCCTCAAGGAGAGGTCTAAGTGCCAAATTGGGCTCCCCAGCTTGGTGTCCTATACCAGGAAGATGATCTCCCAGAATGTTTGGCTTTGAAGGTCAGTGTGGCTTGCTTTCATAGGATCCAGAGGGCTTCCCTGTCCCTCAGACAGTAAAGAATCCACCTGCAATGTGGGATACCTGGGTTTGATCCCTGGGTTGGGAAGATCCTCTGGAGGAGGGCATGGCAACCCACTCCAGTTTTCTCGCCTAGAGAACCCCCATGGACAGAAAAGCCTGGCTGGCTACAGTCCATGGGGTTGCAAAGAGTCAGACATGACTGAGCAACTAAGCACAGAGGACTGTAGGAAACAGAGACTCAGTTCTTAAAGGGTGCACACAAAATCTAACTAACACACTCTAAGACCAAGGGAAGAAGTAGTAATGTGAAAGGAGCCTAGATCGAACCAACTTGCTGATCTTGGAGAGCCTTCTAGAGAGTCAGAAGGCAACTGGGACTCACCTGGAGACAGAGACACTGGTACCAGCCACTTGGGGAAGCTTATTCTACTATGAGGGCTTCCTAGTGGCTCAGACAGTAAAGAATCAGAGGAGCCTGGCTGGCTACAGTCCATGGGGTTGCAAAGAGTTGGACACGACTGAGTGACTAACACTTTCACTTTAACTATTCTACTATGAAGACATTTTGTAATCCTTCCTCTAGCTTATTGGCACCTGGTTCCAGCCATGCCTGCCAGCCAGTCAACCCCATTTCTGGGACTGATCAGGCCAAGAAGTTAGCCATGCAAGGACATAGTTCCACCCGTCAGAAGGCCAGCAGCAGCTGCAGTTCCTCCCTAACACTCCAGCCACCTCTAGACCCCATGGTGCCTGCAGCCAGCTGGGTTCAGATTCAGCCCCACCTACCCACAGGCTGATATCATCTTAGGGACCCCTGGGCTTCACATCCATCCACCCCAGAACCTTAATCCACCCATCCGTGGGCTGGCACTGCCCTGGGATTCCCCAGGGCTCTGTAGCTAACTACCTCAAGACCCGGCCCTGCCCACCAGTGGCTAGCAGCTCCCACATCAGGGAGGACTTGACAAACAATGAGGCTGGGGACTAGCCACACTTAGCAGAACAGCCACAGTAGTCAGTCTCACTACATAAGAAGGGTTCATGCAGTGCACATAGGGAGATAGGAAGTACCCCTAAAGCATGTAACTCCGGTGAACAGAGGCAAGTGTGTTTCTGGGACCAATAGAATGTCTCCTGCTGAAGTCCCTTTCTCCAATATCAGGAAACATGCCTGACCTACCTCATACATGCATACATAGAAATGAAAACAAAGAATCAGGCAAAATGAAGTGACAAAGGAAAATTTTTGAAGCAACAGAACAAGATAAAACCCCAGAAGAAGAGCTATGCAAAGTGGAGATAAGCAGTCTACTCAGAAGAGTTTAAGGTAATGGTTATTAAAATGCTCAATAAACTTGGGAGAAGACTGAATGAATACAGTGAGAAGTTTAGCAAAGAGTTAGAAAATATAAAAAAGAACCAAATAGAGCATAAAAAATCCAATAACTGAAATTTAAAATGTACTATCAATAGAAGGAATCAACAATGTACTCGGTGATACAGAGGAATAAATTGATGAACTGACAGAGTAGTGGAAATCATTCAAGCTGAACAGAAAAAAAAAAGAATTTTTTAAAAATGAGGGTCATTTAAGAGACCTCTGAGACAACATCAAGCATCACGGCAGATTTAGGCACACACACAAATTTAAAGTGAAGAAATAGAAAAAGGTGCTCCGTATAAATGGAATAAAAAAGAAAGCCAGGGTAACAACACATATTAAACAAAATAGAATTTAAAGCAAAGACTACCAATAGACAAAGAAGGATATTACATAACACTGGGTGTATGTGTGTGTTTAGTCGCTCAGTTGTGTCCAGCTCTTTGTGACCCCATGGACTGCAGCCCACCAGGCTTCTCTGTCCGTGGAATTCTCCAGGCAAGAATGTTGGAGTGGATAGTCATTCCCTTCTCAAGAGGATCTTCCTGACTAAGGGATTGAACCTGTATCTCCTGCATTGCAGGCAGATTCTTTACCTGCTGAGTGGAAGCCATTGCATACCACTTCCCCAGTGGGGAAACCATTATATATTACTGCAGGGTATTTATCCAAAGAGAACAAAAACACTAATTAGAAAAGATATGTACCCCTATGTTCATCACAGCATTGTTTACAATAATCATGATATGAAAAAAACCTAGGTCCCCATCATTCAGTTCAGTTCAGTCGCTCAGTCTTGTCTGACTCTTTGTGACCTCATGAACTGCAGCACACCAGGCTTCCCTGTCCATCACCAACTCCCAGAGTCCACCCAAACCCATGTCCATTGAGTCGGTGATGCCATCCAACCATCTCATCCTCTGTTGCCCCCTTCTCCTCCTGCCCTTAATCTTTCCCAGCATCAGGATGAATGGATAAAAAAGTTGTGGCATGCATTTACAATGGAGTACTATACAGCCATAGGAAATGGAATCTGCCATTTGAAACATGATGGACATAGAGGTTATTATGCTAAGTGAAATAAGTCTGACAGAGAAAGAAAAATACTGTATGATTTCACCTATATGTGGAATCAAAAGCACCAAATAAATGAATAAACCTAACAAAACAGAAAGAGAGTCATAGATACAGAGGACAAACAAGTGATCATCAGAGTGGAAGGGAATGAGAAGACAACAGAAATAGGTGAGCGATATTAAGACAAAATAAATAAATAGATAGTAGATAGGTGGACAAATAGTATGTAAATTTCTGTGAGTGAAATGTGAAAGTTTGGAAATAAAAGTCTAGGATTGAATATGTGAGTATGACAATGACAGTATGAAAGTATGAGAGTGTGAAGGAGGGTGAAAAATAAGGGTAAAGTCTACTGAAAACAGCCAGAATTTTCCAAAACCTTCTACTAGGGGCATAGAATAAAACAAAACATGCTGGTATTATAAAACACCAGTTTTATCATTTTGTGGATGAGCATCACCCTGGTTGCTAAAACAAAGCCTGATTCCTCAGTAGGATGTGAGGAAGAGTGGTGGTGAGAGTACAGCTTTCAGCCACGGAGGACACAGACCTGAGTGCAATAAAGGCTCCTCTGCTTCCCATCTGTGTGACTCTGGGCACGTGCCTGAGAGTGACCATTTCCTCACACATTGCTAATGGTCTAGCAGGCCACTCAAAACAGGTTTAAAATGTGGAATCACATTTCTACTTATTCTCTCAGTATTTTATTTCTGAAGATGGCTCTCTTTTTATTTACATTTTCTCTCCAAGAGAAATGAAAACAATCCGGTTTGGCTACATGTATAATCTTGTCCTAGATGGTCCCTCTTTTTTGAGTCCCAGAGGTATGCGATAGCTTCATCTTGTTTAGACTACCGAGGCCCAAACAGACGGGGCTTTTTATTATTAATATATTAATAAAAATTAAAAGCAATTTTATTATTAATCTCCCCAGATCAATCAAGACCATATTACAATTCTGTCTCTTTAACTGGAATAACATGAATTTGTGTAAGAGTGTAAGAGTGTCCTTCCTTGTGTACTTTGATGATGATGTTGTGAAGTCTCCCCAAAGCTACTTACTTTTTTGTTTGCTTGTTTCATCATAGGAAGATAAAAGTTCCTTAACTCCAGCCATCCTTACACATTTTGTTGTAGTTGTTTAGTGGCTAAGTCGTGTCCAACTCTTTTATGACCCCATGGACTGTAGCCCACCAGGCTCTTCTGTTCATGGGATTCCCCAGGCAAGAATACTGGTTGCTATTCCCTTCTCTCACATTCCAAGATGTCTGGCTCTAGATTAGTGATGACATCATCATGATTATCTGGGTCGTGAAGATCTTTTTTGTACAGTTCTTCTGTGTATTCTTGCCACCTCTTCTTAATATCTTCTGCTTCTGTTAGGTCCAGACCATTTCTGTCCTTTATCGAGCCCATCTTTGCATGAAATGTTCCCTTGGTATCTCTAATTTTCTTGAAGAGATCTCTAGTCTTTCCCATTCTGTTGTTTTCCTCTATTTCTTTGCATTGATCGCTGAAGAAGGCTTTCTTATCTCTCCTTGCTATTCTTTGGAACTCTGCATTCAGATGCTTATATCTCTCCTTTTCTCCTTTGCTTTTTGCCTCTCTTCTTTTCACAGCTATTTGTAAGGCCTCCCCAGACAGCCATTTTGCTTTTTTGCATTTCTTTTCCTTGGGGATGATCTTGATCCCTGTCTCCTGTACAATATTATGAACCTCATTCCATAGTTGATCAGGCACTCTATCTATCAAATCTAGGCCCTTAAATCTATTTCTCACTTCCACTGTATAATCATAAGGGATTTGATTTAGGTCATACCTGAATGGTCTAGTGGTTTTCTCTACTTTCTTCAATTTAAGTCTGAATTTGGCAATAAGGAGTTCATGATCTGAGCCACAGTCAGCTTCTGGTCTTGTTTTTGTTGACTGTATAGAGCTTCTTCATCTTTGGCTGCAAAGAATATAATCACTTCATGGGAAATAGATGGGGAAACAGTAGAAACAGTGTCAGACTTTATTTTTTTGGGCTCCAAAATCACTGCAGCCTTGAAATTAAAAGACGCTTACTCCTTGGAAGAAAAGTTATGACCAACCTAGATAGCATATTCTAAAGCAGAGACATTACTTTGCTGACTAAGGTCCGTCTGGTTTTTCCTGTGGTCATGTATGGATGTGAGAGTTGGACTGTGAAGATGGCTGAGCACCGAAGAATTGATGCTTTTGAACTGTGGTGTTGGAGAAGACTCTTGAGAGTCCCTTGGACTACAAGGAGATCCAACCAATCCATTCTTTTTTTTTTTTTTTGGTCAGTGTGATTATTTTTTTTTATTAATTTGTATATTTTCACAGATCATGCCAAAAAATGTCATATTGGAAAAAATATATATATTAGATTCAGCTAAGTTCAGTCACTCAGTTATGTCCGACTCTTTGCAACCCCATGAATTGCAGCATGCCAGGCCTCCCTGCCCATCACCAACTCCCGGAGTTTACCCAGACTCATGTCCATCGAGTCAGTGTTGCCATCCAGCCATCTCATCCTCTGTTGTCCCCTTCTCCTCCTGCCCCCAATCCCTCCCAGCATCAGGGTCTTTTCCAGTGAGTCAACTCTTCACATGAAGTGGCCAAAGTATTGGAGCTTCAGCATCAGTCTTTCCAATGAACACCCAGGACTGATCTCCTTTAGGATAGACTGGTTGGATCTCCTTGCAGTTCAAGGGACTCGGATTATTCTTTTTTTTTTTTTTATTCCTATAGGTTTTATTTTTTTTTCATTGTTGTTGTTGTTTTTTTTTTAATTTTAAAATCTTTAATTCTTACATGCGTTCCCAAACATGACCCCCCCTCCCACCTCCCTCCCCACAACATCTCTCTGGGTCATCCCCATGCACCAGCCCCAAGCATGCTGCACCCTACGTCAGACATGGACTGGCGATTCAATTCTTACATGATAGTATACATGTTAGAATTCCCATTCTCCCAAATCATCCCACCCTCTCCCTCTCCCTCTGAGTCCAAAAGTCCGTTATACACATCTGTGTCTTTTTTCCTGTCTTGCATACAGGGTCGTCATTGCCATCTTCCTAAATTCCATATATATGTGTTAGTACAACCAATCCATTCTGAAGGAGATAAGCCCTGGGATTTCTTTGGAAGGAATGACGCTAAAGCTGAAACTCCAGTACTTTGGCCACCTCATGCAAAGAGCTAACTCATTGGAAAAGACTTTGATACTGGGAGGGATTGGGGGCAGGAGGAGAAGGGGAAGACAGAGGATGAGATGACTGGATGGCATCACTGACTCGATGGGCATGAATCTGAGTGAACTCCGGGAGATGGTGATGGACAGGGAGGCCTGGCGTGCTGCAATTCATGGGGTCACAGAGTCGGACATGACTGAGCGACTGAACTGAACTGAACTGAGACATGGAAATAGCATAAGAATCCATAATGGATGAATGAATAAAGAAGTTGTGATATTTATATAATGGTATAATACTTAGCCATATTAAAAAAGAAGGAAATCTTACCATTTCCAACAATATGATTAGATCTTGAGGCCATTATATCAACTCAGATACAGAAAGACAATCACTGTATTATTTCCCTGATATATGTAATCAAAAACAAAAATAAAACCAAAATCAAGCTCACAGGAAAGAGAGACCATAAATTTGGTTAACAGACAAGGGAGTGAGTGGGTGGGTATAGGGGGTTTGGATGAAAATGGTCAAAAGTTATAAAATAACTTGCAGTTATAAAACAAACAAGTCCTGGGGATGTAATATACAATATGATGACTATGATTAACAGTGCTGTATGTTATATAAGAAAGTAATAAACATCATAGAGTTCTCATCACAAGAAAAACATTTTTTATTTATATGAGATGATGGATGTTAACTAAACTTATTGTGGTAATCATTTCATGATGTATGTAACTCATGGTGGTCTGTACCTTAAGCCTATACAATGTTGTATGTCAATTATATCTCAATAAAACTGGAAAAAATTGGCTAAGTTGAATTTTCTATAACTTGAAATAGAAAGACTTCCAATATATGCATTCCAATATATGCTTGTTTTGTAAATGGAAGTATCAGAATAAAGGGGTTTTTAATATTTAAACAAACAAGCAAAACCTCATGAGCCAATAATATGCTGTCAACAAGAAACTCACTTCAACTACAATTACATATGTATGTTGCCTGTAATGAGATGGAAATAATATACCATACAATCATTAACTGACACAACCAAGAATGATTATATTAATATTAGCTATAATAGATTTTGGAGCAAAGAAAATTAGTAGAGCCATAGAGAAGGAAATGGCAACCCACTCCAGCGTTCTTGCCTGGAGAATCCCAGGGACGGGGGAGCCTGGTGGGCTGTCTTCTCTGGGGTCGCTCAGAGTCAGACACGACTGAAGCGACTTAGCAGCAGCAGCAGCAGCAGCAAAGAGAGACAGTACATTATAATAAAAGGATGAATCCACTTGGAATATGTAACAATCTTTAATAGGTATATACCAAACAGCAGACTGTTACAATACATGAAGCAAAAACTGATATAACTGAAAGTACAAATATATGAATACACAATTACACTTTGATACTTCAATACTCTGCTCTCAGAAACTAGTAGAAATATTGCACAGAAAATGAGCAAAGATATACAAGAACAAAAGAATACAACATTGATAGGATATAATTGACATTTAAACAACACTCCATCTAACAACAACAGAAGACATTATTTTTCAAGTGTCAATGGAACATTCACCATGACAGATCATATCTTTGACTATAAAACAAATCTTAACAAATTTAAAAGAATTTTAGCTATATACAGTATGTTCTCTGACCAGAATAAAATCAAAGCAGAAATCAATAACAGAAAGACACTGGGAAAACTCCTGAACCATTAAAGTGTAAGCAAAAATACATCTAAATAGTCTAGGATCAAGTAAGAAGTTCAAAAGGAAATAAAAGCATAACTAAATAAAAATTAAAATGCAGCATATAAAATATAAAACATGTCAGCCATAGCTAAAGCAGAGATGAAATGCAAATTTATAACAATAAAATTCTAATGTATTGCAGAAACTGACACAATATTATAAAGCAATTATCCTCCAATAAAAAAATCATTAAAAAAAGAAAAAAGCATATCAAATTAATAGCCAAATTTCCTACCTAGGGATATTTCAAAAAGAGAATGCAAACCCAAAACAAGTAGAAGAAACGAAATAAATAATAAAGATAAGAGCAGGAATCCTTGAAAACAGAAAAATAATAAAGAAAAGCAATGAAACAAAAGCAAATTATTTTAAAAAAATAAAGTAAAAAAAAAAAAACCACACACACAAACTCAAACACACACAATGGTAGAAAAAAACAGTATAATAAAACCCCATGTACCCATCAAGCAACTTTAACAAATATAAACATGTGGTCAATCTCAAAAAATAATAAATAAAAAAATCAACAAAATCAAGAAACCTAGTTAAAAAAAAAAAAAGAAAAAGAAAGAAAAAATCACCAATATTAGAAAGAACATGATTATAGATCTTTTAGTCATTTCAAGGATAGTAAGGGAATACTATGAACAATTTTATGTTCATGAGTTCCACTTCGTAAAAGAAAAGACCAACTTCTCAAATACCACAAAATAACAAAACTCAATCAATATGAAATATATACTCAGAATACTTCCATAAGTGTTAATTAAACTATTTAAAACTTTTAAAAACACAGGAAAAATAAATCTCCATATGGTTTTGTTGAAGAATTCTATCAAACATTTACAGAAGAATTAAAACCAGTGTTACATAATCTTTTCTAGAAAACAAAAAAGGAGAGAATACTTCCTAACTCATTTATAAGACTGGTATTATTCTGCTATTGAAACAAGAAAAAGGCAGTAAAAATAAAAATAAAAGCGATATCTCTTATGATCTAAGACACAAAAGATCCTCCACACTGTACTAGCAAACTAAATACAACCATATATAAAAGTGTTTATGCAACAAGACCAAGTGGAATTTATTTAAATTATGCAAAGCTGGTTCAGTGTTTGAAAATTTGATTGATTAATGTATTATACCATATGAACAAGCTAAAAAGAAATATATAATCATATCAATTGATGCAGAAAACATAATTGATAAAACCCAATACTCAGTCATGAGAGAAACTTTCAGAAAACTAGGAATCCAAAGGAATTATCTCAATTTGATAAAGAGCATCTACATCATATTTCATGGAGAAATACAATACCCTCCCTCTGGTATAGGCTGAATGCTTGTGTCCCCACAAAATTCGTATGCTGAAATCCAATTCCCAATGAAAGTGCAGCCTTTGGGAAATGATTAGGTCAAGAGAATGGAACCATCCCAAAAGGGATTAGTGTGGTTATAAAAGACACCCCAGAGACATCTTTGCAGTTTTTGTCATGCAAGGTCCGAGTGAGAAGACAGCCAACTATAAACCAAGAAGCAGGCTTCACCAGATTCTGAATCTGCTGGACTTTCAAGCCTACAGAACTATGAGAAATAAATTTCTATTGTATATAAACCACCCAACCTATGATATTCTGTTACAGCAGCTTGAATATACTGAGACACCAGACTGGAAACAAGACAAGATTGTCTGCTCTCACCACTCTTATTCCACAAGAAGCAAGGAAAATATATAAAAGGCTTACAGATTGGCAAAGAAAAGAGAAAACTAGACTTGTTTACAAGTGGCGTAATTATTTATGAGGAAATTCCCAATGAATTTACCAAAAAACTTCTACAACTAATCAGTGAGTTTAGCAATGTTTCAGGATCAATATGCAAAGTCAATCATATTTCTACATACAATAAACATGTGGAGACCAAAAATTTAAATATATATATTTTAAACACGCACACATATATATATAGGCTTCCCTGTTGGCTCAGACAGTAAAGAATCTCGCTGCAATATAGAAGACCTGGGTTTGATCCTTGGGTCAGGAAGATCCCCTGGAGAAAGGAATGGCTACCCACTCCAATATTCTTGCCTAAGTGAATTCCACGGACTGAGGAGCCTGGCGAGCTACAGTCCATGGGGTCATAAAGAGTCAGACATGACTGAGTGACTAACACTTTCATATATATTTCATAAGTATTTCATATATATATATATATATACATATACATATTCCATATATATCGGTTCAGTTCAGTTCAGTCGCTCAGTCGTGTCCGACTCTTTGCGACCCCATGAATCGCAGCACACCAGGCCTCCCTGTCCATCACCAACTCCTGGAGTTCACTCAAACTCACGTCCATCGAGTCGGTGATGGCATCCAACTATCTCATCCTCTGTCTTCCCCTTCTCCTCCTGACCCCAATCCCTCCCAGCATCAAAGTATTTTCCAATGAGTCAACTCCTTGCATGAGGTGGCCAAAGTACTGGAGTTTCAGCTTGAGCATCAGTTCTTCCAAAGAACACCCAGGACTGATCTTCTTTAGAATGGACTGGTTGGATCTCTTTGCAGTCCAAGGGACTCTCAAGAGTCTTCTCCAACACCACAGTTCAAAAGCATCAATTCTTTGACGCTCAGCTTTCTTCACAGTCCAACTCTCACATCCATACATGACCACAGGAAAAACCATAGCCTTGACTAGACGGGCCTTTGTTGGCAAAGTAATGTCTCTGCTTTTGAATATGCTATCTAGGTTGGTCATAACTTTTCTTCCAAGGAGTAAGCTTCTTTTAATTTCATGGCTGCAGTCACCATCTGCAGTGATTTTGGAGCCCCCCAAAATAAAGTCTGATGCTGTTTCCCCATCTATTCCCCCTGAAGTGATGGGACCAGATGCCATGATCTTAGTTTTCTGAATGTTGAGCTTTAAGCCAACTTTTTCACTCTCCTCTTTCACTTTCATCAAGAGGCTTTTTAGCTCCTCTTCACTTTCTGCCATAAGGGTGGTATCATCTGCAGGCCTGAGGTTTCGGCAGTCTGGAGTCCAGCTTGTGCTTCTTCCAGCCCAGCGTTTCTCCTGATGTACTCTGCATAGAAGTTAAATAAGCAGGGTGACAATATACAGCCTTGACATACTCCTTTTCCTATTTGGAACCAGTCTGTTGTTCCATGTCCAGTTCTAACTGTGGCTTCCTGACCTGCATATAGGTTTCTCAAGAGGCAGGTCAGGTGGTCTGGTATTCCCATCTCTCTCAGAATTTTCCACAGTTTATTGTGATCCACACAGTCAAAGGCTTTGGCATAGTCAATAAAGCAGAAATAGATGTTTTTCTGGAACTCTCTTGCTTTTTCCATGATCCAGCAGATGTTGGCAATTTGATCTCTGTTTCCTCTGCCTTTTCTAAAACCAGCTTGAACATCTGGAAGTTCACAGTTCATATATATATATATATATATATATATATATATATATATATAAAAGAGAGAGAGAGAGAGAATTTACATTCCCTGAAAAGTAAATTAAATATTCAGGTATATATTTAACAAAACAGGTTCTGTATGTTGAAAGTTACAGAATGCTGATGAAAGAAATTAAAGAAGACCTAAATATTTGTACAGTTATTGTGTGTTAATGGACTAGAAGTCTTAACACAGTAAAGATGTCAATTCTCCCCAGACTAATCTATAAGTTTAATCGATTTTCTATCAAAATCCCAGGATGTTTTTACATAGCTTGACATAGGCAAGCTTACTCTAAAATTAAAATGGAAAGGCAAAGGAATGAAAATACTTAAGTCACTCTACTGAGAGTAATACCTAATACATAATTAGAGTACTCAAGACAGTGTGATAATGGCAATAAGACAGACATGTAGATCAATAGAATAGAATGAGGAACCCAGGAATACACTCAGAAACAGATACTCAACTGAGTGATGACAAGCAAAGGCAATCCAAAGGTTGAAGGATTATCTTTTTCAAAAAACGGTGCTGGATTTCTTGAACTGTCATAGGCAAAGAAATGAAAATCACCCTATAACTTACACAAAATTAACTCATACAAAAATTAACTCAAAATCGTCATCTCAGTTCAGTTCAGTTCAGTCACTCAGTCGTGTCTGACTCTTTGCAACCCCATGGACTGCAGCACGCCAGGGAGCTTGTTCAGATTCATATCCATCGAGTCTGTGATGCCATCCAACTATCTTATTCTTTGTCGTCCCCTTTTCCTCCTGCTTTCAGTCTTTCCCAGCATCAGGGTCCTTTCCAATGAGTCAGTTCTTTGTATCAGGTAGCCAAAGTATCAGAGTTTTAGCTTCAGCATCAGTCTTTCCAATGAATATTCAGAAATTATTTCCTTTAGGACTGAGTGGTTTGATCTCCTTGGGACTCTCAAGAGTTTTCTCCAACACAACTGTTCAAAGGCATATACTTAAATATAAAATTTAAAACTATAAAACTTTCAGGAAAAATGGAGAAAAAAGTCTTCAGAATCTAGGACTAAGCAAAGGTGTTAAACTTGAAACCAACTGCATAATCCATAAAAGATAAAAGTGAAAAATTGTAACATCAATATTTAAAACTTTTGTTCTGATGGACAAAGTTAAGAGGATGAAATTATAAATTATACACTGTGAGAAAATATTTGAACACCACATATCTGATAAAGGAGTAATATCTAGAATACATAAAATACTGAAAAGTCAAGAGTAACAAGGAAACAATCTGATTAGAAATGGGCAGATATTTCCCTGAATAGGATTAGAGATGGCAATTAAACACATGAAAGATAGAAATACTCAGAATATTTTGCCTCTCTACAGGAGCAAAATTAGGTTTAGAGTACAGGCTACTTTGATTCCAATTGTGTGTGTGTTAGTCACTCAGTCATGTTCAACTCTATGTGACCCAATGGACTGTAGCCTCCCAAGCTCCTTTGTCCATGGAGTTCTGCAGGCAAGAATACTGGAGTAAGTGGCCATTCTCTTCTCCAGGGGATCTTCCTGACCAGGGATCAAACCTGGGTTTCCTGCATTGGCAGGTGGATTCTTTACCATCTGAGCCACCAGGGAAACCCTTGATTCCAACTAGAAAAACTTAAAAACAGAACCCAAAAGGATCTAACTGCTTTCAAGAATCATATCATATTCTAGGATAAGGCACAAGAATAGTCATAGGAATATAAAAATATGGAGTACTTAGCAAGATAAACTTATCAGTGTTCAGCATCCAGGGAAAATTTTCAGTCTTGTGAAGAAGGAGAGAAATATGAACAGAATGAGAGAGAAACAAAATTAACCCTGAAATATTAGTGATAACAGGAATGATAGACAAGCATATTAAAATAATTTTTATAACTGCATTCTACATATTCCCAAAACTGGAGGAATAATTGAATGTATTATGTAGAGCTGTGAATGACATGAAAAAAGGCCAAATCCATCCTCCACAGATTAAAAACTACAGCTTCTGAGATGGAAAATACACTAGGTGAGATTAACACCAGGTTAGATACTATAGGAGAAAGACTGGTGACACTGAAGACAGAGCAGCAGAACAAAGAAAGCAATCTAGAGGAAAGGAGGGTTCATAAGACATGAAATAATTTTCAGTGGCCTAATACAGGTTTAATTGTAGTCCTTTAAAGATAGGGCAGGGAAGAAAATATTTGAAGTTGTAGTTTAAATAATTGGCTGACAATTTTCCAAATCTGCTGAAAATAGTAAATCCACAAGTATAATAAATCCCAAGGATGTGAACCATGAAAAAAATACATCAGTCATATCATAACCAAATTGCTTAAAATGAGTGATAGAGAACATTTTAAAGTTTGAAAGGAAAAAGAAATATTACGTGCAGACTAGTAAGAAAGTAATGATACCAGATTTCTCTTTGGAGACAATATAAATTAGATGACAATAGAGCTACATGTTTAAATTAATAAAGGGAAGAATTTAGCTAGACATATAATTCAGTGAAGATATCTTTTAAAAGAAAATGTGAAATAAATATACTTTCAGATATACAAAGCTGGAAGTGGTCACTACAAGCAGAATTCTGCTACATGATACATTACAGAAAGTCCTTCAGATGATTCTGAATAGAAATCTGGATGTAAACAAAGTAATAAAATGTACCAGCAATAGTAACTACATTAGTAAATAATTTTCCTATTATTTAAGTATCCTTGAGTTGTTTAAAAATAAGATACTTTGAGTTTTATATAAAATATAGAAGTAAAGTATGTGATAAAAATAGCACAAGGACTGAGATTGGAGAAATAAAATCATACTATGGTAAGATTCTTAATCCATATATGAAGTTGAATAATATAACTTGGAAATATACTATGTGGGTGTTGTGTGCTTAGCTGGGACTGACTCTTTGCTACCCTATGGAATGTAGCCAACCAGGCTCCTCTGTCCATGGGATTCTCCAGGCAAGAATACTGGAGTATGTTGCCATTTCCTACTCCAGAGGATCTTCCCAACCCAGGGATGGAACCCACATCTCTTACACCGGCAGGCAGATTCTTTACCACTAGTGCCACCTGGGCAAATTAAACATGTCTATTTAAAACCCTAAGCAATCAAGAAATACGATAATAACAAAGGGTAACAGATAATAGAGTTACAAAGAATATAAAATGGAGGGAGAGAACAAGATGGTGGAGAAGTAAGTGGACATGGAGTACATCACTCTCCACGATACATCAAGAATATACCTACGTGCAGAACACCAGCTGATAGTGGACAGGAGTACCTGACCAGGTACTCCTATATATTCCTCTCCAACAGAAAAGAATATATAGAATCACACGAATCTTGGTAGGACAAAAGAACTATGGGGAGGAAAAGAGGAGTGTTACTAGGACTGGACCTGCCTTCGGCAGGTAGGAGAACTGAAGCAGGGGTCTGATCCCCACATCGGGGCAATTGTCTGAGCCAGAGAAGAAACATTTAAGGCTGAGAGTGTAACAGCTGATCTGTGGCAGCCTAAATGGAATGAGAATCAGACAGTCTTTTCTGCAGTCATATGTACCCTGGACAAGGATGCAGGTCCCCTAGAAGTGGCAGGGAGCTGGAGCTTAGGGGTTGTGGAGCAATCCCAGGGTAAGGGCTACTGATGACTGTGGAGAGACAGACCAAGGGGATGTGAGGGAGGAGATTGTGGTGGGAAATGCCTGTGGAGGAAAGCCAGGCCGCCATGGAAGCAAGGCAATACTGCTGGGTCACGTGTAGAGGGTGGAGCCATCACCATAGTCTCTCTCTCCCGACATGCCAGCATCTGCAGCGAACAATAGAGAGGCTGGCTCATCAAATGCCTGATACCCTGATGCCTTTAAGTGACTGATGGCTGAACTACAGTGTAGGACCCCACCCAGGGTGCCCCTTTAAGTGCCTGTTGCACTGATCTACTGAGTAGGACCACAGCCAGAGGAGGCCCTCTATGTGTTTGACATGCCAAGCAAAAGAGAAGGTCTCCAGGCAAGGGAGCCCTCTAAATGCGTGAACAGGCAGAGATACAGAGAAAGACTAGCCTAAGAGGCCATCTGATCACCGGCTACCAGAGGCTGAAAAAAGTCTCTGATAGAGCCATAGCTCCTGAGGTGCAGCTGTCTGTGTCCCTGCACAGTTGGCACTACCAGGGGGTCACTGCAACCCAAGAAGCTGTGCCACCTTTACGGTCAACCCTCACTGAGGCAGAGCTGCCACAGGCAAAAAAGAAGTCTTGTGCCTATGCACACAGGGTTGCTTCAATCATGTCCGACTCTTTGCACCCCTGCAGACTGTGGCCTGTCAGTCTTCTCTTTTAGGGGGTTCTCTAGGCAAAAATACTGGAGTGTATTGGTCAATACTGGTTACTATACCCTTCTGAAGAAGTGAAGTGAAGTCCCTTAGTCGTGTTCGATTCTTTGCAACCCAATGGACTGTAGCCTACCAGGATCCTCTGTCCATGGAATTTTCCAGGCAAGAATACTGGAGTGGGTTGCCATTGCCTTCTCCAGGAGATCTTACTGACCCAGGGATAGAACCCAGATCTCCTGCATTGTAGGCAGACGCATTACCATCTGAGCCACCAGGGAAGTCTCTAATACATACTGGATTGGGTAGCCATTCCCTTCTCCAGGGGATCTTCCTGACCCAGGGATCAAACCTGGGTCTCCTGCATTGCAGGCAGATTCTTTACCATCTGCACTACTTGGGAAGCCAAAAAAGTGAAAGTCGCTCTGTAGTTTCCGACTCTTTGCGACTCTGTGGACTATATAGTCTATGGAATTCTCCAGGCCAGAATACTGGAGTGGGTAGCCATTCCTTTCTCCAGGGGATCTTCCCAACCCAGGGATCGAACCCAGGTCTCCCGCATTTCAGGGAGATTCTTTACCAGCTGAGCCACAAGGGAAGCCCAAGAATACTGGAGTGGGTAGCCCATCCCGTCTCCAGAGGATCTTCCGACCCAGGAATAGAATCGGGGTTTCCTGCATTGCAGGTGGATTCTTTATCAACTGAGCTATCAGAGAGCCTAGAGCACTATATTTCCTGCTGCCCTAGCTGCTAACTCCCCTGAGTACCTGGTGCTGCCAGAACCTCTGTGACCCTAGCAGCTGCACCACCTCTGTACCTGCCCCTCACTGCACCAGACCCAAGTCCTTCAGGGACGCCTCAGGAGCAAACCCCAGTGGACAACCCACATGCAGAGGTGGAAATAAAACCACAGTTGAAATCCAGGGGCAGTGTGGCTAAGGAAGAAGACCCAAAACCTTCCCACCAGCTGTACAAGCTGCAGGTTAAATTCACATGATCAATTAGACAGATTCTGTGTCTATGGAATATATAAAAGGTCATTGAGTGCTCCCACAAGAGAAAATGCACTAGTTCTGATAGCTGTGAACATTCGGGGCAAGAAAACACAGGAGTAGGACCAGATTAGAGCTGCCCCCACAGCAGATCCAGAGACCAGCACAGTGTTGGAGGGCATCCTAGAGAGGTGAAGTGGACTGTGACTCCCAGGAAGGGAAAGAACTCTGACAGCAGTGACTCAAGAAAAATATTTATTATTCTTATCTTTTGACTTGTTCTGTAGTTTCTTTTGGATTTTTTTTTTCCTTTTTCTTCCCATCTCCCCATTGTTGTAGATGTCGATATTATTGGCACTATGAAATCTAAGAAAGCTTTTGAGTTCCTTTTTTTCAATTGCACATTTTATTGTTGCTATAAACCTCTCCCTATGTTGGGGTCTTGAAGTTCTGTGGAGCTTTCTGTTTTGGTTTTTTTTTTTTTTCATCTTTTTTTGTTTTCCCTTTTTTTTAAATTTTAATTTTTGAAACCAGGGAGGCCTGGCGTGCTGCAGTTCATGGAGTTGCAAAGAGTTGGACAAGATTGAGCAACTGAACTAAAAACCCATTATTATCTTTTCTGCATTTGTTGCTTTGTTTCCTTTTTCTACTGTTCTTTTCCCCTTGCAGTTAATCTTTCATGTATGTAAATCTTCTTTATCTACCTCTATCTAAATTTACATATCTATTCTTCCTTTCTTTTCTTTCATTCTTTTCCTCACAATATTTGTTAGTTTTGTTTTCATTGTTTTATTCCCCATTTGGCAACTTGCTTTAGTTCTGTTTTCCAGTTTGTGCTTCAGTTAGTTTTGTTCTTAACTAGTAGATATAACTTTTGGTTTACTTTGTTCACTAGGTCAATCTATAGTACTTAATTTTTGTTGGACTGCTTTGATTTTGCTTATGGGCGTATATGTATATGTGTATATTCAGTTATTTTAATTATTATTTGTCTGATTTAGTAACTGCCATTTGTCTGGGGTTTATCTTTGGTTTCTCATTTTGGGGTATTTGTTTTAATCTCACTTAGTACCATAACAAACCACTGTGGAATCTTCTTTCCTGACCAAAGATCAAGCCATGAGCCTTTGAAGTTGTAGCAGTGACTCCAAGACCCTAGACTACAAGAAAACTAACCTAAGGAGTATCGAATAGTGAGAACTCCCACAAAAGAAGCCATTTGAACACAAGGCCCAGCATCAACCAATCACCAGTAGCACCCTGTGCAGGATGCCTCACCCAAACAACAACATAACAAAAACACAAACCCAATCATCAGCAGGCAGGACTGCCACCTCATTTAGCCTTGCACATGAGAGGATAAACAAAAAAAGCTCAACAAAAATATCACCCTATATGAAGCTTACACAAACCACTGCTCCAACCTTAGGAGGGCAGAAACCAAAAGAAAGAAAGAAATCAACCTTGAAGCCTGAGAAAAGGAGACCTCAAACACAATAAGTTTTTTAAAAAATAATGAAAAGGCAGAGAAATATTGCACAAATGAAGGAACAAACTAGCAACACAGAAGTCCAAAGAAATGAAGAGAAAATAGGCAAACTACCTGAAAAAGAATTCAGAATAACAATAGTAAAGATGATCTAAAAACCTTGAAAACAAAATGGAGAAAATGCAAGAATCAATTAAAAAAGACCTAGAAGAATTAAAAAATAACAATAGAAAGACAAACAACATAATTATTAAAATTAAAAATACTCAAGAAGGAATCAATAGCAGAATATCTGAAGCAGAAAGACGAATCAGTGAGCTGGAAGATAAAATGGTGGAAATAACTTCTGAAGAGCAGAATAAAGTAAAAATAATGAAAAGAACTGAGGATAGTCTCAGAGACCTCTGGGACCATATCAAATGCACCAGCATTTGAATTATAGGGGTCCCAGAAGAAAAGAAAAAGAAAGGAACTGATAAAATTTTTGAAGAGACTATAGCTGAAAATTTCCCCAACATGGAAAAGGAAACAGTCAATCAAGTTCAAGAGGCACAAAGAGTCCATACAGGATAAATCCAAGGAGAAACACACCAAGACACATACTAATCAAACTAACAAAGATTAAATACAAAGAAAGAATATTAAAAGCAGCAAGGGAAAAGCAGCAAATAACTTACAAGGGAAACCCCATATGTTTAAAAGCTGATCTTTCAGCAGAAACTCTGCAGGCGAGAAGGGAATGGCAGGATATATTTAAAATGCTGAAAGGGAAAAATCTACAACCAAGATTACTGTACCTGGCAAGATTCTCATTCAAAACTGATGGAGAAATCAAAAGCTTTTCTTTTGATTGACAAAAGAAATCAATCTTTTATTTTTGACAAGCAAAAGGTAAGAGAATTCAGTAGCACCAAACCAGATTTACAACAAAAGTTAAAGGCACTTATATAGTTAAGAAATAGTCAAGATACAGTCAAAAGAAGAAAAAGATCTACATAATGAATCCCAAACAATTAAGAAAATGGCAATAGGAACATATATATCAATAATTACTTTAAGTGGAAATGGATTAAATGCACCAATCAAAAGAAACAGACTGGCTGAATGAATACAAAAACAAGACTCCTATATATGCTCTCTACAAGAAACACACCTCAAGCCTAAAGACACATATAGACTGAAAGTGAGAGGATGGAAAAATATATTCCATGCAAATTGGAAGCAAAAGAAAGCTGGAGTAGCAATCCTCATATCAGATAAAATAGACCTTAAAATAAAAAAAGATTACAAGAGATAAGGTAGGACACGACATAATGATCAAGGGATCAATCCAAGAGGAAGACATAACAATTGTAAATATCTATGCACCCAACATAGGAGCACCTCAAAACATAAGACAAACACTAACAGACAAAAAAGGAGAAATTAACAGTAACACAATAATATCAGGAGACTTTAACACCCCATTCACACCAATGGATAGATCATAAAAA
This sequence comes from Ovis canadensis, assembly GCF_042477335.2. Taxonomy (NCBI): domain Eukaryota; kingdom Metazoa; phylum Chordata; class Mammalia; order Artiodactyla; family Bovidae; genus Ovis; species Ovis canadensis. The sequence continues at coordinate 134,041,534 of NC_091727.1, forward strand.
CAGAAAATTAATAAGGAAACACAAGTCTTAATGATACATTAGATGAGATGGATCTCGTTGATATCTTCAGGACATTCTTCTCAAGTGCACATGGAACCTTCTCCAGGATAGAGCACATCTTGGGTCACAAATCAAACTTCAGTAAATTTAAGAGAACTGAAATCATATCAAGCATTTCCTCCGACCACAATGCTATGAGACTAGTTATCAATTACAAGGAAAAAACCTGTAAAAACACAAACACATGGAGAATAAACAATGCGCTTCTAAATAACCAACAGGTTACCTAAGAAATAAAAAAATTTATAGAAATAAATGACAATGAAAACATGACAACTCAAAGCCTATGGGATGAAGCACAAGCAGTTCTAAGAGGGAAGTTTATAGCAATACAATCCTACCTCAAGAAACAAGAAAAACATCGAATAGACAACCTAACTTTACACCTAAAACAACTGGAAAACAAAGAACAAAAGAACCCCAAAATTAGTAGAAGAGAAGCAATCATAAAGATCCAAGCAGAAATAATTGAAAAAGAAATGAAAGAAACAATAGTAAAGATTAATAAAACTAAAATATGGTTCTTTGCAAAGATAAACAATTGACAAACCTTTAGCCAGAGTCATCAAGAAAAAAAAGGAGAAAAATCAAATCAATAAAATTAGAAATAGAAATGAATAAGGAGAGGTTACAAGAGACAATGCGGAAATACAAAGGATTGTAAGAGACTATTTTGAACAACTATATGGCAACAAAATGGATAACCTGAAGAAATGAACAGATTCTTAGAAAAGTTCAGTCTTCCAAGACTGAACCAGGAAGAAATAGAAATTATGAACAACCCAGTTACAAGCACTGAAATTGAAGCTGTGATCAAAAAATCTCCCCCAAGACAAAAGCCCAGAACCAGATAGCTTCACAGGAGAATTCTATCATTTAGAGAAGAGCTAATGCCTATCCTTCTAAAACTCTTTCAAAAAACTGCAGAGTAAGGAACCCTTCCAAACTCATTCTACAAGGCCATCATCACCCTGATATCAAAACCAGACAAAGACAATACAAAAAAAGAAAAATACAGGCCAGTATCATTGATGCAAGAGTCCTCAACAAAATTTTAGTAAACAGAATTCAGCAACACATCAAAAAGCTCATACACAATGATCAAGCTGGGTTTATTCCAGGGATGCAAGTTTTCTTCAATGTGATACACCATATTACCAAATTGAAAGATAAAAACCATACGATAATCTCAATAGATGCATCAAAAGCTTTTGAAAAAATTCAGCACCCATTTGTGATTAAAACTCTTCAAAATATGGGCATAGAAGGAACCTATTTCTACATAGTAAAAGCCATATATGATAAGCTAACAGGAAACATTATTGTCAATGGTGAAAATCTGAAAGCATTCCCCCTAAGATCAGGAACTAGAGAAGGGTGTCCACTTTCACCACTACTATTCAACATAGTTCTGGAAGTCCTAGCTACAGCAATCAGAGAAGAAAAATAAATAAAAGGAGTCCAAATTGGAAAGAAGAAGTAAAGCTCTTACTGTTTGCAGATGACATGATACTGTACATAGAAAACCCTAAAGATACCATCAGAAAATTCCTGAGCTAATCAGTGAGTTTAGCAATGTCATAGGATACAAAATCAACACACAGAAATCACTTGCATTTCTATATACTAACAATGAAAAATCAAAAAGAGAAATTAAGGAATCAATCCCATTCACCATTACAACAAAAATAAAAAAAATATCTAGGAATAAACTTATGTAAGGAGACAGAATAACTATACACAGAAAATTATAAGACACTGATGAAAGAATTCAAAGATGACATAAACAGATGGAGAGATAGTCCATGTTCCTGGGTAGGAAGAATCAAGAGTGTGAAAATGACTATACTACCAAACACAATCCACAGTTTCAATGTGATCCCTCTCATATTACCAGTGGCATTTTTCAAAGAACAACAACAACAAAAAAAATTCACAATTCATATGAAAACACAAAAGACCCTGATAGTCAAAATAGTCTTGAGAAAGAAGAATAGAGCTGAAAGAATCAACCTTCCTGACTTCAGATTATACTACAAAGTTATAGTCATCAAGACAGTATGGTACTGGCACACACACACACAAAACAGAAATATAGACCAATGGACCAAGATAGAAAGCCCAGAAATAAACCCATGCCCCTGTAGTTACCTTGACAAAGGAGGCAAGAATATACAATGGGGAAAAGACAGCCTCTTCAATAAATGGTGCTGGGAAAACAGGACAACTCCATGTAAAAGAATGAAATTAGAACACTTCATTACACCAAACACAAAGATAAACTCAAAATAGATTAAAGACCTTAATGTAAGACCAGAAGCTATACAACTCTTAGGGAAAAACATAGGCAGAACACTCTATGACATAAATCAAAGCAAGATCCTCTATGATGCACCTCCTAGATTAATGGAAGTGAAAACAAAAGTAAATAGATGGGATCTGATTAAACTTAAAAGCTTGTGTACAGCAAGGGAAAGTATAAGCAAGATGAAGAGACAACCCCCAGAATGGGAGAAAACATAGGCAGAACACTCTATGACATAAATCAAAGCAAGATCCTCTATGATGCACCTCCTAGATTAATGGAAGTGAAAACAAAAGTAAATAGATGGGATCTGATTAAACTTAAAAGCTTGTGTACAGCAAGGGAAAGTATAAGCAAGATGAAGAGACAACCCCCAGAATGGGAGAAAATAATAGCAAATAAAACAACTGACAAAGGATTAATTTCCAAGATATACAAGCAATGCTAGAAAAATAAACAACCCAATCAAAGAGTGGGGAAAAGACCTAGACATACATTTCTCCAAAGAAGACATACAGATGGCTAACAAACACATGAAAAGATGCCCAACATTGCTCATTATTAAAGAAATGCAAATCAAAAGTACAATGAGATATCATCTCACACCGGTCAGAATGGCCATCATCAAAAAGTCTATAGACAATAAATGCTGGAGAGGGTGTGGAGAAGAGGGAATGCTCTTGCACTATTGGTGGAAATGTAAATTGATACAGCCACTATGGAAGACAGTATGGAGATTCCTTAGAAAACTAGGAATAACAGCAATCCCAATCCTAGGCATATACCCTTAGGAAACCAAAATTGAGAGACACATGTATCCCATTGTTCACTGCAGCACTATTTACAGTAGCTAGAACATAGAAGCAACCTAGATGTCCATTGACGGATGAATGGATAAAGAATTCGTGGTACATATACACAGTGGAATATTACTCAGTCATTAAAAGGAACACATTTGAGTCAGTTCTAATGAGGTGGATGAACCTAGAGCCTATTACACAGAGTGAAGTAAGTCAGAAAGAGAAAGATAAATATTGTATACTAACGCAAATATAAGGAATCTAGAAAAATGGTATTGAGGAATTTATTTGCAGGGCAGCAATGGAGAAACAGACATAGAGAATAGACTTATGGACATGGGGAGAGAGGAGAGGGTGAGATGTATGGAAAGAGTAACATGGAAACTTACATTACCATATGTAAAATAGATAGCCAACAGGAATTTTCTATATGGCTCAGGAAACTCAAACAGGGGCTCTGTATCAACCTAGAGGGGTGGGATGGGGTGGGGAGGTGGGAGGGAGGTTCAAAAGTGAGGGGATATACATATACCTATGGCTGATTCATGTTGAGGTTTGACAGAAAACAACAAAATTCTGTAAAGCAATTATCCTTCAATAAAAAAATAGTAAAATTTTTAAAAGAACATAAAATGGAATCACAAAACATACCTAATTAATTCAAAAGAAGGCAGAAGAAGAATAAAAGAGTAATAAAGAGCAGGAGGGTTAAATATTAGTAGCAAGATGGTAGATTTAAATCAAATCACATTAATAACCACATCAAATATAAATGGTCTAAACATTCCTTAGCTAGAGACTGAAAGATTGAATACAAAAGCAAGACTCAACCATATACTGTCTATAAGAAACCACTGTAAAAATAAAGGTACACCAAAAAAAGTGAAAGGAAAGAAACAATATACCATGCTAATATTAATCAAGAGAAAGATGGAATGGCTGTATTGATATCAGACAGTACAGATTTTAAGTAGATAACTGTTGTCCATCAATTAGGACACTCAATATTGTTAAGGTCTCAATTCTCCCCAAATTGATCGACAACAATCCAAGTAAGCATCTTAACAGTCTTTTTTGTAGAAATTAAGAAGTAGATTCTAAAATTTACAGGGATATGGAGAGAAATTTGAATAGCCAAAACAATTTTGATAAATACAAAGTTGGAAGACATATATCTAAATTCATTATAAAGATGTGTTAAACAAGACAGTGGTGTGTTACTGTAAAGATAAAGAGAACAATGGAATAGAAGACAGAATCCAGGAGCAGATTACACTTGAACAATTGATACTTTACAAAGGCGATTCTTTAGAGAAAGGTTAGTCTTATCAATAAATGTTGCTGGAGCAATTGACAATCCATGTTAAAAATATTAAACTGGAATCTAAGACACACTATGTACAAAAATTGACTTAAGATAGATCATACAACTACATTTAAAACCTAAAACTACACAAAATTTAAAAGAAAACATTGAAGAAAACTTTTCTTACCTTGAGTTAGATGAAATTACTTAGATATGACACCAAAGCAAACTCCATATGTTGTCAGACATATCAGAAAAAAGAAAAACCAGATTATCAGTGGATGTTATTTTTTAGGTGAAGAATTTTGGAGCAAACCAGCCTTGATAAAATTTCCCACTGCTGCTGCTGCTGCTGCTGCCAAGTCGCTTCAGTCGTGTCCGACTCTGTGTGACCCCATAGATGGCAGCCGACTGACCAAGCTCCGCCGTCCCTGGGATTCTCCAGGCAAGAACACTGGAGTGGATTGCCATTTCCTTCTCCAATGCATGAAAGTGAAAAGTGGAAGTGAAGTCACTGAGTCGTGTCCAACTCTCATCGACCCCATGGACTGCAGCCCACCAGGCTCCTCCATCCATGGGATTTTCCAGGCAAGAGTACTGGAGTGGGGTGCCATTGCCTTCTCGGAAAATTTCCCACAGACTACTAAAAATCAGAAAATCTCAAATCCATGAGGAATAAATCCATTGTTTCTCCTTCATCTATATCTTTCTATGCCTTAGAATTGTAGGAAGAAATAAAAGAACAATTGGACACAATTAAAATACGCCAGTGATTTTCTAAATCTAGTAATAGTCAACCCTATATATATTTGTTGTCTCAACAAGAGAAAAAACAACTTTCCTCTTCTAAACCAGACCCTTGGGTATCAGGCTGTTTGTTTCCATCAGGCTATTGGGTTTCCATCATTTGATGTCTTCAATCATCTGATCTCACCAATCTCATCTTTCACTTGCCAAACACCAAAAATGTTTATAATTTTTTTGGTGGGTCAGGGGAGGGAAGGAGGACACCATTCAAGGATATAAACATGTCTTTCCACCTTAAAAGATTGTGCTTTTTCTGTAAAACATAATCTCTTAATCTCCCAGGACCTCAGTGTTCATTTCTGTAAAAGGAGAAAGGAAAAATGGCCTTGTTTTTAAAGTAAAATACATGTGTGTAGATAATATGTAAAAAACCTGGAAAATATAAAACAATAATTAACAGAGTACATCAGGGTAGACAGTCAGGAGGTGGAAATCCATGAGATACAGGATCATATCAACTTCTATACAATTCTGTACTGTCCACATTTTCTTTTAATACATCCATTATATTTGCTCTCAGAAAAAATAAGATAACATTTTAGAAACATAGGGACTGTCTTGTTAAGCCTATCTTTTAAATGATGAAAGAATATTTTAATGTGTGCAAGCTCAGTTGTGTTGAGTTCTTTGTGACTCCATGGACTGTAGCTCACGAGGCTTTTCTGTCTATGGAATTTCCCAGGCAAGAATACTGGAGAATGTTGCCATTTCCTCCTCCAGGGGATCTCCCTAACCCAGGGACTGAACACTTGCCTCCTACATTGCAGACAGATTTTTTACCACTGAGCCACCTGGGAAGCCCAAATATTTTGATATGAATATTCAAGTAAATTGTTAGATAAAATAATTTCCATTTCAATTAGCATTCATATGTGTGAAAATTTAGGAAAGATAAAACTACAGACACTAACAGTGAGTATTTCTGATGTGTTGTAGTAGACAATATATACATATATGCATATATATATATATATATATCTTCTTATATTTCTGCATTTTCTATAACGTGTAATTATTCTACAGAAAAATATTGGCAATAAAGACACTATACTCTTACTGTACCTATTGTATCTTTCTCATCCTTCTATATTATAGGTGATAAAAACCCATAGACTACTTTTCCAGATGCCATTTCCAGCTTTGTGTCTATTAGGTTATTTCAATGAGAGGTACTATCAGGAAACTAGGAAGTGAGAGAAAGAAAGAAGCAATTTTTCTGTTTTGCTTTTTCTTTTCCTTTTTTCTCTCTTTTCTTCTCTCTCCTTTATTTCCCTCCTTTCCCTTTCCTTCCCTCCCCTTTTCTTTTCTTGATTCCTGGTTAGGCAGAAAGGGCCTAGTTGTGAAGTTAAGTCATGGATGCTCAGGCAGCCTAGGCAGCAGTGTGCTCCAGACTCTAGCTCTAACTGTAGCCATGAGAATTCCAGAAGCTGACACAGCACTTGTCTGCTCTGATTCCCATAGTTTCAGTGCACTCATGTCCTTTGGCTCCAGTGACAAAAATAACAGGTGACTTCAAGCATGCGAATTTCTACAACATCAGTGTTGCTTTCTCTCACACACATGAATACAGGCAGACACACTTACATTGTAAAATAAATTAACAATGAGAATATGTTGGTCTTGGGGTATTATGATATTACTCGTATAGTTCTTTTCTTTCAAGTAGAAGCCGCCTCTACTTTTCATGCATGAGGCCTCCTGTCTGATCCCTACATTTTTCTCTTCATTCTTATATCTCTATTGCATTCTCACAACATTTTTTGACATAAAACATTCCTTTGCTGATTCTTCCTCTGTCTTGTTGTTAATCCAGTATGTTCAAATATTGCCCATTCAAAACAAGTTTTCAAGCCCCCTTGGACCTTTAGGAGGAAAAGACAAGGGCCTCAAAGGTGAGAATAACTAGTAATCCTAAAACAAAAGAGTCTGATTAAAAGAAAACTAGGAATTAAATGTGCACCGATACCCCAAGGACTTTTCTGGAGCATAGAAAATCTATGCTAGATTTCTTGTCCATATTCACATGTATTAATGGGCCATGTGTATCTTCAAATACTCTATGGTTCATTTTGGGCTTCTTTTTTCCTTTCTCTGCTTCTTGCTATGCCTTCTTTATATGGTAGTGTTAGTTCCATACTTGCAATTCTTTTCCATAAGTTTCCTGAAAATTCCCAGGTATTTTCTTTTCATTTGAGCTATAGTATTGTTTTGATTACTTCTATCAACTCCTGAGATAGGTATTAAGATTACTCTAATTTTATACTTACATACTCAAAAAAACTGAGGTATATAGAAGTTAAAAAACTTACATGAGAACACATGAATAATAAATGGCAATCTGGGGAATAAATTCATATTTATCAGATTGTGTGTCCTATTGAAAATATCAAATACATAACATTCCTGCATGCACTTCCCTGACAACCCTCACAGACTAAGTATAAAGCCTTGTGAACAACTATCCATCTATTTATCTATCTACCTATCTATCATCTCTAGATGATATCTATCATCATCTAGAAAATGAAGAAAACCTCTGTTCAAAGTACATACAGGAATAATTCTGGTCCAGCTTGGTCTTTCTTTTATGGGCCCCCTAGAGAGTAAGATAATTCCTTCTTACTTTAGAGTCCTCAAGAAAGACCAGAAAGGGACCAGCTTTGGGTTGTTAATCCCAAGAAGAGTTGTATCACACTGCAACTCTCACCTGTGATCTCAGAGTGTAGCAACAAGTGGTTTTTGTTTTTCAAATTACCTGTGTGCTGTGATTGGGGCTTCCCTGATGGCTCAGACAGTAAAGAATCAGCCTGTAATGTAGAAGACTCAGTTTCAATCCCTGGCTTGGGAAGATCCCCTGGAGATGGGAATGGCAACCCACTCCAGTATTCTACCCTGGAGAATTCCATGAATAGAGGAGCCAGGTGGGCTACAGTCCATCAGGTCATAAAGAGTTGGTCACGACTGAGTGACTAACACACACACACACACACACACACGCACACACATTGTGATAATGTAATTGTCAATTCTTCATCACCTTTACTCAAATTTTTTAAAGAAATTTACTGGAGCATCACCCTAAGTGGTCTAACTCATAGGATCATTAGCCATTGGCAGTATCTAAGTTTTAGTACTGACTGAGCAAAACAAAATCCCCAAATAGGGCAACTCAAAGTTGTATTCCTGGAGGTCATAGGTCAGAGGGTTCTCTGTGGGAGTTCATTTCTCTGCACTAGAAGCACTTTTTCCTTCACTGCTGTGTTCCCCCACATTTGACCAGGGATTTCTCAGCCCACTTTGGCCCTGGCAGTGACACTGACTAGCTTGCATTTCTCTGTATGTGAAGACTCAACTCCAGTAAATTCTTCTATCTTGCTCTTGCACTTAAGATGTGCCAACATTTAGGCAGTATGTGTGCCTATGATCATGCTGTTTGTTCATAGCCAGGCTTGGATATTGGTCAAGGCCAATGACTTAGGGACTATTATATACTTTGTATATAGTCTGATAAAAATTCTTTTTTAGATAAAGTTATCTCTAACATGTGTCAAAATTTATTAAATTGCTAGTGAGGGAAACAGCAAGACAACAAAAATGTTTAGAACAGAGTGTGCCTGTTCCAAAAGGACATTGAAATGGAATGTTACAAAGTTGGAGACTATGAATACTTACATAAATACCAGCTATTTTTTAATACTAATTCAAGTTTCCTTTTACAAAGTCTTAAACACATAATGTCCTTGCCAGTTGTTACTAAGGAAGCTTGTAGCAATAGGGTTCACCCTAACTATCAGTCAGAAGATTTTAAAAAGCAGGGCATTTACGCAGCAAATGTTCTGAATATATCTGCCTGAAAGTGAAAGAAAGTGAAGTCGCTCAGTCCTGTCCGACTCTTTGTGACCCCATGGACTGTAGCCTAAAATGCTCCTCCGCCTATGGGATTTTCCAGGCAAGAGTACTGGAGTGGGTTGCCATTTCCTTCTCCAGAGGATCTTCCCAACCCAGGGATCAAACCTGGGTCTCCCACATTGTACGCAGATGCTTTACCATCTGAGCCACCAGGGAAATCCATATATCTGCCTGAGATTGGGGTTAAGTTTGCATCCTCCAGCAATAGTAAATAAGAGGACCATCTATCAGGAAAGCATGAAATAGTCAATAGAGATTGGAAACAGACTACCAAATAATAATTTAGTATCAGCAATTTTTTTTTTCAAACTGAAATGAAGATGCAAAATATACAGTTTGTCCATTTCTTCACTTCAGTTCAGTTGCTCAATCGTGTCCGACTCTTTGCGACCCCATGAATCGCAGCACACCAGGCCTCCCTGGCCATCACCATCTCCCAGAGTTCACTCAGACTCTAGTCAGTGATGCCATCCAGCCATTTCATCCTCGGTCGTCCCCTTCTCCTCCTGCCCTCAATCCCTCCCAGCATCAGAGTCTTTTCCAATGAGTCAACTCTTAGCATGAGGTGTCCACAGTACTGGAGTTTCAGCTTTAGCATCAGTCCTTCCAAAGAAATCCCAGGGTTGATCTCCTTCAGAATGGACTGGTTGGATCTCCTTGCAGTCCAAGGGACTCTCAAGAGTCTTCTCCAACACCACAGCTCAAAAGCATCAATTCTTTGGCGCTCAGCCTTCTTCACAGTCCAACTCTCACATCCATACACGACCACAGGAAAAACCATAGCCTTCACTAGACGGACCTTAGTCAGCAAAGTAATGTCTCTGCTTTTGAATATGCTATCTAGGTTGGTCATAACTTTTCTTCCAAGGAGTAAGCATCTTTTAATTTCATGGCTGCAGCCACCATCTGCAGTGATTTTGGAGCCCCAAAAAATAAAGTCTGACACTGTTTCCACTGTTTCCCCATCTATTTCCCATGAAGTGACGGGAGCAGACGCCATGATCTTCGTTTTCTGAATGTTGAGCTTTAAGCCAACTTTTTCGCTCTCCACTTTCACTTTCATCAAGAAGCTTTTGAGTTCCTCTTCACTTTCTGCCATAAGGGTGGTGTCATCTGCATATCTGAGGTTATTGGTGTTTCTCCCGGCAATCTTGATTCCAGCTTGTGTTTCTTCCAGTCCAGCATTTCTCATGATGTACTCTGCATATAAGTTAAATAAGCAGGGTGACAATATACAGCCTTGACGTACTCCTTTTCCTATTTGGAACCAGTCTGTTGTTCCATGTCCAGTTCTGACTGTTGCTTCCTGACCTGCATACAGATTTCTCAAGAGGCAGGGTTGGTGGTCTGGTATTCCCATCTCTTTGAGAATTTTCCACAGTGTATTGTGATTCACACAGTCAAAGGCTTTGGCATAGTCAATAAGGCAGAAATAGATGTTTTTCTGAAACTCTTGCTTTCTCCATTATCCAGCAGATGTTGGTAATTTGATCTCTGGTTCCTCTGCCTTTTCTAAAACCAGCTTGAACATCAGGGAGTTCACGGTTCACATATTGCTGAAGCCTGGCTTGGAGAATTTTGAGCATTACTTTACTAGCGTGTGAGATGAGTGCAATTGTGAGGTAGTTTGAGCATTCTTTGGCATTGCCTTTCTTTGGGATTGGAATGAAAACTGACCTTTTCCAGTCCTGTGGCCACTGCTGAGTTTTCCAAATTTGCTGGCATATTGAGTGCAGCACTTTCACAGCACCATCTTCCAGGATTTGAAATAGGTCAACTGGAATTCCATCACCTCCACTAGCTTTGTTGGTAGTGATGCTTCCAAGGCACACCTGACTTCACTTTCCAAGATGTCTGGCCCTAGATTAGTGATCACATCATCATGATTATCTGGGCTTTTAAACTGTGTTCTTTTGCTATATACCTTGATATATTTACATAAATGCATCAAGAGTGGTACCAAAACTGAATTCCCCCTAAAGCTAAGTTTGTGATACACCTCTCTATTCACAACTATATTCCCTTTCTTCTCCTGTGCCTGTTCCCCTCAAGACTGAAGAGTATGGGGGCTTCCCTGGTGGCTTAGTGGTCTTCCTCAATCTGCCTACCAATGCAGGGGACATGGATTCAATTCCTGATCTGGGAGGATCTCACATGATGAGGATCAACTAAGCCCAGGTGCCACAACTATTAAACCTGTGCTCTAGAGCCTGGGTGGAGAAGGCAATGCACCCCACTCCAGCACTCTTGCCTGGAAAATCCCATGGACGGAGGAGCTTGGTGGGCTGCAGTCCATGGGGTCACTAAGACTCGACTAAGACACGACTGAGCATCTTCACGTTCACTTTCATGCATTGGAGAAGGAAATGGCAACCCACTCCAGTGTTCTTGCCTGGAGAATCCCAGGGACGGGGGAGCCTGGTGGGCTGCTGTCTATGGGGTCACACAGAGTCAGACACGACTGAAGTGACTTAACAGCAGCAGCTAGAGCCTGGGAGAGCAACTACTGAGCCCATATGCCCTAGAGTCCATGCTCTGCAATGGGAAAGTCACCACAATGAGACGCCCATGCTCTGCAACAAGAGAGTAGCTCCTGCTTGCCGCAACTAGAGAAAAGCCTGAGCAGCGATGAAGACACAGCAGAGCCAAAAATAAATCAATCAATAAAAATTATTTTTTTAAAAAAAGATTGAGGAGTATCAAAGTAAAGAAGGTATTGAAACCATATACAAACCCCAGTGTCCCTGTCTTATGAAAAAAAGATTGGCTTTCGTCTCCCAGGCCTCCCCAGAGTCTTGAAAGACCAGCTCAAAAGTTAATGATTAGAAAATGCAAAGATGTAGAAACAAAGAGTAGCTGTTGAGCAGAGAAACTGGTAACAAAGTAGACTGTAAATCCACCACAAAGCAGAATCACCAAACTCCCTGTTCCCTGGAAGATATAGATAAAGGTCTGACACACATTCCTAAATTGTTTTTACAGGAAGCAGACTCCCACCAGATGAAAGTGCTTGATATTCTCTATTCTCTCGTGAGAGTCCCTTGGACAGCGCAGAGATCAAACTAGTCAATCCTAAAGGAAATTTACCCTGAATATTCATGGAAGGACTGACGCTGAAGCTGAAACTCCAATTCTTTGGCCACCTGATGTGAAGAGCTGACTCACTGGAAAAGACCCTGATGCTGGGAAAGATTGAGGGCAGGAGGAGAAGGGAAAGACAGAGCATGAGATGGCTGGATGGCATCACCGACTGAATGGACATGAATTGAGCAAACTCTGGGAGATAGTGAAGGACAGGGAAGCCTGGCATGGTGCAGTCCATGGAGTGGCAAAGAGTAGGACACAACTTAGTGACTGAACAACAACAACAAATGCAAGGAGTTCGGGCATCCCATGTTCAAAAGACCTGCTCTCAATGGCTTTCAATAAAAGAGTTTTAAAGGCAGTGTTAAGGAAGGGGCTACAGGGTGCTTGATCAGCTTGCACACAATTCTCAGATTTATTGGCAAGGTTAAGTTTAAAGTGTCACCAACCTTCTGCTTTCAACCTGTCTGAGATATACATGCTTGCAGTCAGCAGTTTTCTCATTATTATCTTAAATATTTAATGGAAGTGACAGTAGCTTTTCTGAGCAGTGAAACCAGTATATAGGCAATTGAGGAAGTTCAGAGTAGTCTTTTTATGAGATTATAATCCAAAAATATGCAAATCAGAGAGAAGACAAATTGGAGCACTACTTGGACTATGAGACTATAAAGCAGAGATCTCCACATACTTTTTTTGTCATCACTACTGTAAAAGACTCATTGATACCTCCCATAGTTCAATATTTTATAAAGTATGTGATTCTTCAATACAAATAATTTTTAAGAATATTTAAAAATACTTATAAAGTTTTTGAAAGAAAAATGAAAATAAATTAATTTTGATTATATACTTCATATATCCCACTGGATAGTCTTATATGTGCTCTGGAATATGCATAGCTTTCTGTGGGGATCATTTCTCTACTACCAGTTTAGACATGTAACTCTGCTGTTTGAAAACCTGAAATGTTCTCTATCAAACACTTCCCAAAATATTGGTTCCAATTTACATTCTAGTAGTGGATGTTTCTTCAAGTTGTTCTTCATCCCTTAACAACAACTGAAATATTTGATATTTTATATTTTGACATATCTTTTTTCTATATTCCGCTAATTTCTTTTAAAACCATTTTAATGCCAAAGAAAATTAAAATAACAGCAATAAAAGAGCAACCCTCAGAATAAAATCTTTTCATTCTAAATATCAAAGTTTCTCAAGGTCTTACAATTTTAAAGAACAAAGTTTATCCATTCTCTGTTCTCGATATTGTTATATTACAATGAACAATGTTTCTTAGTATTATGTCCTTGATAAAGAGCAGAACTGATCCCACAATTTTGCAGAAATTCTCATGAAAAGAAAGCTGCTTTGATGGAGTGGCAGTATTGAGAAGCCTTGGTTTTTGAAACTGTATCAGAGCACTTGAGAGAATGTGCTGGAGAGAATGTGCTGTTAGAAATCATATTTGACACCAAGAGCCCAAATACATAGACTTTAATCTGGGAGAGCTCAAAATGCCTTGTATGCTGTAAGAGCCTCAGGAAGAGCTGGCCATGCTTAATCTCACTTCTGTTAAAGCTAAACAAAATTTTCTTGCTTGCATACTCGTGTATTTCTATACATTTCTACAGTATTACACATTTTGAGGTTATTTAGTGGGTACACAAAAGTCTACAAAATTGTCATATCTTGAAAATAATGAACAAATAAAAATAAAACAAATGGAATAGCAAATGAAAGCAAAATGTCAGCTTTATTAAGAAGGGAAAATAAATCGCAGAATATTGCTCATTTTGGGGTTTTTCCAAGTGGCCGCTAGTGGTAAAGAAACTGCTAGTGGTAAAGAACCCATCTGCCAATGTAGGAGATGTAAGAAACACAGATTTGATCCCTGGGTTGGGAAGATCCCCTGAAGGAGGGCATGGCAACCATTCCAGTATTCTTGCCTGGAGAATCCCATGGACAAAGGAGCCTGGCAAGCTACAGTCCCACGGCATCACAAAGAATCAGACATAACTGAAGTGACTTAGCATGCATGCACTCTCATTATAAGAATAAATATGTAATAGAAACACAAATTTAAGCAATTTATTCATCACCTAGAGGCCTTTCTAGTCTAGAAGAATCAAAGAGAACCTAGGAGTTTCACTGCTTGAACTTCTTAATAGGGAAGTAATAGGACCTTCCCAGGTGGCACAGTGGCAAAGAAACCACCTGCCAAAGCTGGAGACGTGGGTTTGATCCCTGGGTCAGGAAGATCCCCTGGAGTAGGAAATGGTAACCCATTCCAGTACTCTTGCCTGGAAAAGTCCATGGACAGAGGTGTCTGGCAGGCTGCAGTGCATGGGGTCGAAAAGAGTCAGACAAGACTGGGCACACAAATATCAGAAGTAAGAAAGAACATCTTGCATTGTCTGTGAGTGTTCTTTGCCTGATTCTACTATGTTGATCATTTCTTTCTTATTGAAATATAACAGCTAGTTTAAGGATATTTTTGTTTATCCAGTCACATACATTCAAAGCATCTCTGCTTGTGGTTGATATTTGACTGTGGCTTATTGTGATTTTACCATTCTTTTTTTTTTTTTCAATTTCAGTATAGTCAGATTTTGTTTGGGGATTTTTCTTCAGAAATGGCCGAAGTAAGGACGTATTCAGTTCAGTTCAGTTCAGTCGCTCAGTTGTGTCGGACTCTTTGCGACCCCATGAATCGAAGCACGCCAGGCCTCCCTGTCCATCAGCAACTCCCAGAGTTCACTCAGATTCATGTCCATCGAGTCAGTAATGCCATCCAGCCATCTCATCCTCTGTCGTCCCCTTCTCTCCTGCCCCCACTCCCTCCCAGCATCAGAGTCTTTTCCAATGAGTCAACTCTTCGCGTGAAGTGGCCAAAGTACTGGAGTTTCAGCTTTAGCATCATTCCTTCCAAAGAAATCCCAGGGCTGATCTCCTTCAGAATGGACTGGTTGGATTAGTAGACGTGAATGAAAGAAGAGACATACTGTAATGTGGTCCAGGTTCAGATTCAAAATTGTAAAAAATTAATTCTATCTAAAATAAAGTTATTAATCCACTACAATCCCAGTCAAGACACTTAGCATGATTTTAGTGAAGCTTGACTATCAGGTCTTAAATTTACCAGAGATAATGTACAAGAGAAAGCCTGAAAAAATATGTAAGGAACATTTAACTGTATCTTTATTATATGAAAAAGAGATTTGCTATCTCTTTTTCTTTCTCCTTTTTTCAGGGAAATACAGACCCTAGGGGTTTGAAAGAAAATTGAACAGGCATATGTTTCCAATACACTTTAAAGTTCTTTAAAATGAACACTTCTTTCCTTTAATTGTATTTCAGTTCAACTTGGAGATTCTCCTCCCTCTAAATGAGGGAAGGACCTCCTGCTTTCCCCATCACAGGCAGGGGGGCGGAGCATCCTCTAGAAGCTTGGAAGAGTGAGCCGGCCCTGGCCAGTCTTGGGGGAGGAGCAGCGTTAGACTTCGGAGGCCTCGCAGAAGAGAGAAGAGAAGCTTGGAGGTAATGGCTGTCGTGGAAAGATAGTTATTTTCGGAGATTTCTGGAGACTTGGCAGTAAAGGTGAGAAAAGAAGGGACTGCTGCTTTGGAGTCGTGGAAAAGGAGCTTTGTTTTGTGAGAGTCGTAGTTTCTTTGAGGGAATTTTGACTGAATTTTGTATTCCTTCGAGATATTTTAAAACTCCACACTTTAAAGAGTGGGGGAGGTGATCAGATTACACCTGCGGAAAAAAATACTTCTGGAGGTTGCAAAAGCTGACATTCGAGTAGGGCATTTTATGTTTCAGTCAAAAAGCAGTAGTAACAGAGATAAATGATGAAACAAAACTTGAAAAATTAATCTTCCTTATTTAAAAAAAGAGATTATGCTGTGATAATGCCAAATGAGAAATGAAGTTATTAGTTGGGAGTGTTGGGTTTTTATATTACTTTGTTTGTTGATTGTATTTCCAACAAACCTTGCTGTTTTGGCGGAGTTTGTATAGTAATAATCTGAAATAGTGTATAACTGCGAATTTAAGTACTGAAGACAGTAAGAAGTTTAGTTTATTGTCAGGGAATACTCAGTGTCTTAAAAGAATCACTTTGTTTATGGATGTGTAAAGGACGATCATTGTCTATGTCTCTACTTAGCTATCAAAAGAATGATATATTCCAATTTATACTGTAATACAAAAATATCTGTAAGTTCATGAGCTGAAAAATAATAGGCTTATACTGATATAATAAAACACAACAATATGTCTAGTAATATGTCTAGTAATCTAACAATATATTTAGTAATGATGTCTAAGGAAAAAAAGAGGAAATTTTCCACTACTTTGCCCAGATTTCACTTAGCGTGAGTAGCTATGTCAGCATAAAAAAATTGAGACGAGAATTTAAAAACATGGGGGAAAAAGCTATCTGCCAAAAAAATAAGTAAATATGGAAACAAGGAAAGGTGTTCAAATTTGTTAGTGGAGAAATATAAAGTAGTGTATTCTAATATGTAGAATGAGGAAAAGAATATATATATATATATATGAATACATTATTTGAAATTACATATGTACACAGACAAACACATATGATGAGGGAAAAATCAAGGGGATTTTGCTCAAATATAAACAGTAAACCAATTCAGGGGTTGGAGTAAGAATGAGGTGTATTTTCTTCTTTAGACTTTTATATACCTTTAGTTTTGTTTTTTTGTTTGTTTGTTTTTGGAAGCACGGGATGGAGCTGAAAGAAAAATCCATTTTGTTACAGACATTTAAATACTCAAACACACCCCATTGTCTTTAGCTAAAGGTGGATTTTTCTGTGGGTCTGAGAAGGCTGGTTATCTGGTTGCTTGTGCTTTGCTTGCAGTTCAAATATTTAAACTACTGTCCAGACTTTGGTTCAAGCAGAAGATATTTATTTGTATTTTTATGTACTTTTGAGAAAGAATTAAAAAAATGTTCAAAGCATATTATGGAATAGTCATGTAGGATAGTTCACCATAATTTTGAATACTATGCAGCTATAAAAAGAATAAGCTAATATAGTGAGCTAAGTGCAAAAAATAAAAGATATAGAAGGTATATTCTAAAAATAAGCACGTTGCAGAATGGCCTGTAATAATATTGGTACATTATATGCAAGAAAATTTTGGAAATATGCATGTACTTTATTAATTGGAGATATATAAGTATAATTGCCATTTCCTTCTCCAGGGGATCTTCCTGACCCAGGAATCGAACCCGGGTCTCCCGCATTGCAGGCAGACGCTTTACCGTCTGAGCCACCAGGGAAGCCCCAAGTATAATTGGAAACAGAACATTTCAACTTTTTATATATTACATTTCTCCATTTAAAAAATCTTATTCTGAAAATAGTAAGCTTGAATCAGATTCATTATGAGAAAATGAGATAAAATTTGAGAAATGTAAGATTATCTTGTAGAAGTTATTCACAAAGAGATGATGTGGTGGTGGTGGTGAAGTCACTAAGTCATGTCTGACTCTTGCGACCCCATGGACTGTAGGCCACTAGGCTCCTCCGTCCGTGAGATTCTCCAGGCAAGAATACTGGAGTGGGTTGCCATTTCCTTCTCCAGGAGATCTTCCTGATCCAGGAATCGACCCCAGGTCTCCTACATTGCAGACAGGTTCTTTCCCAACTGAGCTATAAGGGAAGCCCAAAAGATGATGTAGAAAATATTTATTGATGTGAGAAGATGTTAAAATATGTTATTAGGAAGGATAAAGGTCTGGTTTCCAAAAACATGCACATTTATTAACATGTTTAAGAAAAATATATAGAGCAAGTCATTATATTTTGACCATTATTGTGAGAAGTTGCTTTCTTTCTTGAAAAATCAAAAGATGAAGGAAGATACACAATATGCACGAAGGATATAACAACAAACATTAAAATGAGGAAATATAATCCCACTTTTATATGACATCTACACAACTCTGAAGTTGAGAATGAACAAGTCTAGAAGCAAGAAAACAAAACCAAAAAACCCATCTAGAAGCCTGAGAAGGCTACAGTCTGGTTGGTACAGTTCCTATCCTTCCTGCCCGAAGACCTGAGTGTCTGCAGTAGTTCTGGTTCTAGTCACAAGATGGCACTCACCAGGTGTCCTAAATTTTCTTTCAGGCAACCATATTTATGAAGTGGACAGACAAAGCAATGAGATATATTTTCTGTTATGAGACAATATGTAGAATGTGATTGCAGTTCGTTGAAAAATTGCACATGTATAAAATAAAAACACACCAAGACTGATATGAGAATTCAAACAGAAAGCATTAAAAAAAGTAGTTACACAGATTAAGCCTATAGAGATGCACAATTCCCTTTTTTCCTGTCCCCAAAGCATACTTTTCATGAGGGAGATTATTTTAGTATCAACCTAATAACATAACTGTGTCACAGAGAACATTTCAAATACCAAGAACAAGAAGGAAAATAAACAAGGCCTCTGCATCACAGTTGAGATTTTTATCTCATTCCTATGTTTCAGAAGAGCATGCCTGCTAACGTTTTGGTAGGGAAGCTTCTTTACAGCTTTTCCATTTAATTGGTATGCTTCCCTGTCTCCTTTTGGACAGCTTAGGTTAATGTCTGAGATGCACATGATCTGGGGAATCTGTGTATGACACCAGTTGAGCTTCAGAAGGGCAGCACGACCACAAAACGGCCAAACAGGGAGAAGGCTCTGCTGGACAAACAGCTGGAGTGAGAATAAAAACAACCAGATCACAGGGGCATACCCTGCACGATCCATGTGATATTGGATAAGGTTCTTCCCATCTCATGAAATATTTCACATTAAAAACGTGTTGAGAACTTGGGGTATAAGAGGTATAGTTTATTTTGTTTGCTGCTCTGTAGCCATAACATTTTAAATTAAAAGACACATTTCATACTAAAATTATGTTAGGTTGATAATTGAGATACAATTCTTTTGCCCCTGTTCTGTAGCCCTAATGTTTTGTAATTAAAAGCCATTGCTTCTAGTTTTGGGGAAAATATCTCATGTGTTTAACCACTATGAAGAAAGAATTGGAGAGGCTATTCAGCTGTCTACCAGAGGTTGCAGCCAGGGACCTGACTCTCTAATCCTTGACAGCTTTGCTCAGTTGTTGTCACCACATACTAGACAGCATGTTGTTGTCATTTAGTTACTATGTTGTGTCTGACTCTTTGTAACCCTGTAGACTGTAGCCCACCAGGCTCCTCTGTCCATGGGATTTTCCAGGTAAGAATACTGGAGTGGGTTGCTATTTGTTTCTCCAAGGGCTTTTCCTGACCCAAGGATTGAACCCACGTCCCCTGCACTGGCAGACAGATTCTTTATCACTGACTCCCCAGGGAAGCACTAGATAACATAGTTACAAGTACTTCTTAAGACCTGCCTAAGGTCTCACAGCCTTCCTCAAATAGACTTCTGTACACTCTCTTGAATAAGGCTATTGATGCCGAACCTCATTATCTGTGTCCATGAGATCTTTGATTGCTTTGGACAGGCAAGGCAGCACTAGCAGCTTTGGAAACATTAAAGCCCAGAATTCTGTTGTGATAACCCTGTGGGATTTAAAAGGCCCAAATTATCCAGGAACACAAATAATGTCCTGCCACTTCCAAAGCCCCTCCCACATGCATTCTTTTCTCAGAGTACAACAGAAATAATAAAGATGTGACATTGGGTTTGTGCTATCATAATTCTTCTTGTTTTTCTTCCCCTCCCCTCCAAAAGATGTCCATGTCTCTAATCTCTTCTCTCTGATATTATTCTTCTGATTTGTAGCTTGTCTCCATCATCATTGTCCATGTTCTTTCTGCTTAGGGTAAACTTCTTATCTGATCCTTTTTTTTTTTTTGCCATATTTTAATCTAATCTAGTTGGCGCCTGTTGAAAACACTTTATTCCAGCTACTTTGTGGTTTCAGAGGATAAGAAGAGGCTACAGCAGGTGAGTGCCATTTACTAGCCCTACTGCAGTAGCGTTAAGGGCCCTTCAAAAACTGCTTTTCTAGAAAACTAGGCAGCTAGAACTGGATCAGTGTCCTGAGAAATTTTCCAGGACACTGCATATCTGTTGATTGAGTTCCTGTCTATATCCTGGTGCACTAACTGAGTATGTTGCAAATCCAGTTTCTCTGTGGTTAATAAAGATTTCTTTTACCCGTTTCCATATCCTTCCTGTCTCATCTAGCTCTCACTACACACTTAGCTACTAAATTCTTTTTTTTTAATTATTGTACCTTTAAATGTGGTTTCATATTTAGACAACCTAGGTTATTGTCAGAGATGCTTTTGAGTTATGCGTGTTTCTTTCTTTCTTTCTTTTATTTTTTTGAGATACTCAGGCTGAAGACTTTATTTTCCAGGTCTGGGGACCATGGCTCAGCTAATGCCAGTATCCTTGTTGAAAGTCAGTTGCCCATAGAGACGTGGTTTTACTCCTGAACTCTTGGATCTCTTCCATTGATCTGTATTAGTACCACACTCTCTTGATCATTGTTGCTTTCTAGTAAATTTTAAAATCTCAAAATATGTGTCCTCCTACTTTATTTTTTCCTGATTGGGATCTAGTATGGAGACATGACAAGTTAGCATAGTTATCAAGGATTTGAAAATTTTCTCTCCACTCAGCTAGTAAAGGTCTCAAACCCACAACTGTCTGCCTGCTTCCTTGTCATAATGCCTCTGTGACAAACTTAAAGGCTAAACATTGGGTTCTGCTGAGAGAAATCCATACCTCCTCACTAAAGAACCCTTGATGTCCTTTACTCAGATTGCTTAATGAAATAATTTTGATCTAGCCTGACCCTCCTGTTATATGTCTGTGAAAGAATGATGGCTTCTCTCTTTACAGCCCCTGATGCACAGTTTTCTTCCTCTCTGTTTGTTAATCACAGGAAGAGCTGTGTCATACTGCAGCTCTGTTTCTCTAACCTGAATTAGTCAGAGGTGCCAAGAGACAGGGGTCGTGTTTACTTGTTCATCGTGATGATGGATGGTGTTGTGAGGGCTTCACCAACTTTACCTACCTTTGATATATATATATATAACTATATATATATAACTATATATATATATATATATTGTTTTTGAATTAGCAAAACATTATCTTAAGAGAACTAACCCTCAGAATGATCCATTTGGCAGTATATAGGTTTTATCACTTCCTGGGAAATGACACCCTTAGTTTAAAGGCAATAAAAATCTAAATTTAACTCAATTTCTTGAATATTTTGTGAACAAAAATGCTCAGTAAAGAGGATATTGAATTGCAAACAACAAAAGCACAAGAACAAGGAGTTGCCAATTGTAAATGAGGATTGGATGAAATGAACACTTCTCTCCATAACCAATGATTATCAATTGTCATACTGCCAGGTCCCTGTGACACAGAAGAGATATGTTGTAACTAGTCTACGGTTGAGTGAAACTATAATGCAGATATGGTCAGTGTAAGAGCATAGTGCAGAAATATATTTTTTAATTTGTATGAGAATGTGGATGTATGTGAAAGATGGGGAGTTCATAGATAAGTATGGCAATTATTGAAAATTGTTGTGTTTCACCAGCATGTTCACCAAGAAGGACATAGATTAAGTAACACTCACTGGGGGTTGCAGTCATTAATTCCCCTACAATCAGAAAGTGAATGACATAATCTTTTGTTCTACTCCAGAATACTCAAGAGACAGGATTCCAAGTGCAGAAAGCCGTGAGTACTGATCAAGAGAACATATCTTTCTGTGTGGAACTCAGGTAAAACTGGGTTTTGGGTGTTTTGTTTTGTTTTTTTTTTAATTTACCATCTTAACCATCTTTTTAAAAGTCTGTGTTGGATTTGTGACAGCACTCCTTCTGTTTGATGTTTTTGATTTTTGGCCACGAGAGATGTGGTATCTTAGCTGCCTAACCAGGGCTCAAACCTGTGCCTGCACTTAGTCACTCAGTTGTGTCCGACTCGTTGTGACCCTGTGGACTGTAGCCTGCCAGATTCCTCTGTCCATGGGATTTCCCAGGCAACCATACTGGAGTGGGTTGCCATTTCCTTCTCCAGGGGATCTTCCCAACCCAGGGATAGACCCAGGTCTCCTGCACTGTGGATTCTTTACCATCTGAGCCACTAGGGAAGCCCTCAAACCTGTATCCCCCTGAATTGAAAGGTGACATCTTAATCACTGACCAACAGGGAAGTCTCTAAGACTTTTGCCTTAATTTTCTTTTGCCCTCTTCCCAGCTTTGTGACCTTGCCCATGAGCAAGAGTACCCATTTTCTGTTTTCAACTCTCCATTGAATCATTTTTCCCCCACTTCATTACAAGTGAAATTTAAATTTCATTGCTGTTTACATTTGCATTTCTTTATTAGGGAAGGTGAATATCTTTATGGATTGTTTAGTTTTAATTTTCATTTTGGATATTTGAGTTTTGAGGAGCCCCATTGAACAGCATATCCCCTTTCTCTGCTGAACAAATTGAACAAACTGATATAAAACAAATGGAGTTGCAGATAGAAGCCTAAACATCAGCTTTTGTACAAGGTGAAAGTAAGCTGCAGGGCATTGATTATTGAGGCAAGTGGACTTTAAAACAGCAAATTTAAACAATTTTACCAAACAGCCTGGAGGTTTGCAACTATATGGGAAGGACAGAGGTCCCTGTAGTTGCACTGTATGAGCTTGGTCACAGGGAAGTTAATATTGGGTAAGAATTTTTCCCTCAGAACATTGTGAATTGTCTATTTATGTCTCTTGCTCATTTTTTTAAACTTCACTCTTTTCCTTATTAATATATAAGAGCTACTTTAGGGCTATTTTTTGATTCAGAACCAGTTTGTCAAATTTATTCTTGTGTTTTCAACTTGCTTTATAGTGTTTTTAAACCATAAATAGTTGTTTTTCTTTTTCAGTTTTAGTATGTTCAGAGATATATTTCTCATCTCTCTCTTCATTAAGGATTTTGGTAGATGTTTATGTTTAAAAAATGACTTGACTTGAAAAACGCTGAAACTTTCTGAAGCATGAATGAGAGAAACTGAGTAACAGAGAAACATATCATGTCCCAGGGCCAGAAGAATTAACACTGTACAGTTTTAATTCTCCACAAAACAGTGTATTCATTCACTGTAATCACAAGCAAGGACTTAGCAGGTCTTTTTAGTGGACCATGACCAGTTGAGTCTTAAAATCTTTTGTAAAAATGTGAACAGAAAGGGCAGGAAAATATGTAAGAGATATTTTCAGCTGGATCTTTACTATATGATAAAGGGATTTGCTGTTTCCCTTTAGGAAGTCATCTACCCTTGTGGTTTGAATGGAAATGAGAGACACAAGTTGCCATTTCTCTTTCAAGTCCTTTAGAAATGAACGTTTTTCTCCTTTAAGTGAATTTCAGTTAACTTGGCTATTCTCCTCCCTCTAATTGAGGAAAGGCCCCCTCCTTTCCCCATCACAGGGAGGGGGCGGAGCATCCTCTGAGAAGCTTGGATTTGAGCTGTGCCTGGCCACTCTTGGGGGAGGGGCTGCATTTCACGAGGCTGCAGCTGACAAGAAGCTTCAAGGTAATGGCTGTCTTAAAGCTAGTTTTTTTCTGGGGATTTCTTTGGGCTTTAGTGTTACGGTGGAAGAAAATAGAGGCTGTTGCCTGGGAGGGGTGGGAATAGAATATATTTGGGGGGAAATTCCCGTTACTGTGACAGAATCAATCCCTTGAAAATTCAGTTTCTCCGATATTTTTTGAAGTCCACAGTGTGGGAATGGGTGATCAGATTACCGCATCTAAATTAAGACTTCAGTGAGGCATGCTGTTCATGTTAATTTTTTTACATGGCATTCCATGTTTCTATCTTTGGTACAGATTTTATTGAAGTGTTTATTATTCTACAGAAATAACTGACAGGAAAAATGTAACCATAAAAAGTGCTTGACATGTAAAATATAAATGTACAAGGAACATGGAAAGGATTCAGATATGCTGTTGAGTGATCAACAATTTGTTTTAAAAAAACGTGTTATTAGTAACTAGATTTCCATGTTAATAGTCAGCATCTCTGGAGTATTCAGATTACTGGGGATTTCAAAATACATATTTAACCAGTTTCAGCATTTTTAGAACTGTTTTATTCCATGATCATTTTTATCATTGATAAATGATTTTTTAAAAAGTAGAGAAAAATGATACTGAAACAAATTTGTACACCTTTGTTTTAGACACATAATCATTCATAAACACACAGACATGCAGCCATAACTAACCCCCCCCCATCTTTTGCCGATAGTTGAAATTTTCCTGGACCTGATCAAGTGCGTAGCCTGATTGCTGTGTTGACTACAGCCCTGTCTGTGTCCTCCTTGCAACTCATTCTTTCAGACAACAGGTATGACCACGGTCAGCAATAACCATTTTTCCTTATCTTTAAAGTTGGATTGTTTCTACTAGCCATTTACAAAATATGTGACATGGTACATTCATACAGTTACATTGAACATTTTATAGCTGACAGAAGTATGAGCATGTTGTGATTTGAAAAGATGTCTGAAAAGTAGTATTAGGTGCAAATGAAAATCGCAGAATGGCAAACACCATACTATGTCATTTAAAGATAGAGGACTGTGTTAATACAATATGTGTAACATCAGGAAAAATAGAAGGGTACCTTCACTAAATGGGATTATTTGTATAGTTTGAGAGACAGTACAGTCCTTACTCTCTCTATTAAAAAACATTTTTTAACAATATCAGAAAAAGAGTTTCAGGTAAAATGTTATAAATTAGGGGGAAATTACATTTGAAGTGATTCAAACAAAATCACTTTGGAAATATTTATAAGGAAAATTTTTCAAACTGTGCTTGAGCACAGTAAAAAGCTGGTTTTAAAGTAATATGTATTCACACACACACACATATATATATAAAGATATTGAAAGATAATTCAGAAAACAATGATATTGATTATTTTTACAGAATTGTACTTTCTTTTAAAAATCATATCTTTTCACTTTTCAGTAACCATGCATATTTTTGTCAGACCATTGCAACTAAATGCATTAGCATTCCATTTTTTGTGATGCATAACGAAACTCTAAATTTTAGTATGGTATATCCTAGAAGCCTGAGAAAACTGCTGGCTTGCCAGGATATAAGTTCCCACCCTTTTGCTCTAAAGATCTAGTAGTAACAGGATGCAACTCTGGTACTGCTCACAAGATGGCGCTTCCAGGATTTTCTAGATTTTCTCCAGGCAACTAATTTTTTGAAGTGAGCAAACAAAGCTGTGAAACGTATTTTATATTAGCAGACTACAAGACAGCTTGTAGAATTTGGTTTTAGTTTCACTGAAAAAATTGTATGTGTCTGGAAGACAAAGCCCCACCTGAGGACTGATGTGAGAACTCAAAGCAAAAAAAAAAAACCAAAAAAAAAAAAAAAACAAGAGAGAGAGAGCTACACAGATTTGGCCTATAGAAAAGGATAATGCAGTTGTTACTTTCCTTCTTTCCTGCCCCCAAAGCACAGTTTTCATGAGGGAGATGATTTTTTTTTTGGGGAGATGATTTTAGTATCAACCTAATAACATAACTGTGTCACAGAGAACATTTCAAATACCAAGAACAAGAAGGAAAATAAACAAGGCCTCTACATCACAGTTGATATTTTATATCATTCTTGTTTCAGAAGCGCATGCCTGCTAAAGTTTTGGTAGGGAAGCTTCTTTACATCTTTTCCATTTAATAGATTTGCTTCCCTGTCTCCTTTTGGACAGCTTACCTTAATATCTGAGATGCACAAGACCTGGGGAATCTTCAGGAATCTGTGACACCAATTGAACCCCAGAAGAGCAGCGCAACCACAGAAGTGCTGAGCAAGGAGACGGCCCTGAGGTGGACAAGCAGCTAGAGTGAGAATAAAAACAACGGGATCACAGGGGCAACTCTGCATGGTCCATGTGACATTGGGTAAGACTCTGCACATCTCTTGTTAAAACATGGTTAAATTGAGAATATGGAGTGCAGTTTGTTTTGATTCTGTTCAGTGACCATGTTTTAAATGAAAAATCACAAATTATATTCAGTAAAGAATTAGACATATTAAACTCCTGTAAGGAAATTATACAAATGACACAGCCCCAGTCCAGGTCATAACACCCTTGTGTCCCCCAAGGCCTGTGGTGGCCATCTGAGGAGAGCTGCTGGCTGAGATTGATACCAGGTAGAATATTTCTGTGCTTTGAAGTTAAAGTAGGTATCTTCTTTTTAAAAAAAAAAAAAAAAGAAGAAGAAGAAGAAGAAGTTCTGCAAATGAGTATGATGATGTCTACTTATGGAAGACTTGTAGGTTTCAGCCAGCTGTCTGACTCTCAATAAATTCTTAAAAACCACCCTGTCCAATAAATAGCCATGACAGTCATTCCAAATATCTGATTCCTAAGCTCATCCTCTTAATGAGATCATTGTGCTGTTGTCTGAATGCAAGAGACACAAACCTCAGGATCTGTGTCTGGCTGCCTTGGGTAGATAGGGCAGTATGATATCTTTAAAAAATTAAAAGATTACCTTAGAATAAACCTCGAGGTCCCAAAATTTCAAAACACCCTGTAAAAGCAATGGTGTCCCTGATGCATTTCATTGTTCAACACTCCCCTTCCTGAAGCTCCTGTCATCACACACTCATTCATTCTTTATATTTAATAGCTATAATATGCCTAAATACAGGGGCATTATAGAGCTATTTCTCTTTTCTTATATTGTTATTTTCCCCAACCACAGTATGTTTCTTTGGTGCCCAGTATTTATTCATCTTTTTGTTTGCTCTATTTTTATTTTCCACCTTCCTTCTCCTTTGACAGGGAAAACCCCTTTGCTTATTCTCTTTCCTTTTTCTTTAAGTGAATATCGCTCATTCAGAATTGTTTGTTTAAGCTTCCTTGCAAGTTTTCAGGAGGATATGTATAAGCACAGACGGAGGAAACTAGTTAGTAGCCCTAAGGCAATGTATGTGCCTTTGTGTGCTCAGGCACTCAGTCGTGTCCAACTCTTTGTGACATATGGACTGTAGCCCACCAGGCTCCTCTGTCCATGGAATTTTCCAGGCAAGAATATTGGAGCAGGCTGCCATTTCCTTCTCCAGGGGATCTTCCCCACCCAGGAATCTAACCCCTATCTTCTGCATCTCCTGCACTGGCTGGTGAGTTCTTTAGCACTGAACCACCTGGAAAGCCCCAGACCTAAGCAATAGATGCCTCTAAAATTACTGTTTTTGTGGTTAACCAGGCACACAGACCAATGACCTAAAGATTTTTCTAGATGATTCGGAGTTCACTGGTTGATTTCCAGTTTATATCTAGATGTACCAATCAATCACATGCACATTCAGATCATCAGTGGCTCATTTTGAACATTTTTTCCCCTTCCTCCTTATGTTCATATCTACTTCTTGCTATGCACTTAGACTGTTAACCGATCTTTTACAAATTATTTTAACCTTGTAATCTGTTTTAATATATGGTAGTACCAGTGGTTTCTTTGGTGAGCTATTAAAGTTAGAACTCAGTCCCAAACCCATGCCTGAATATGTTTGAGAACTTCTAACACATAACAGGAGAAGGCGTTGGCACCCCAGTCCAGTACTCTTGCCTGGAAAATCCCATGGGCGGAGGAGCCTGGTAGGCTGCAGTCCATGGGGTCGCTAAGAGTCAGACACGACTGAGCAACTTCACTTTCTCTTTTCACCTTCATGCATTGGAGAAGGAAATGGCAACCCACTCCAGTGTTCTTGCCTGGAGAATCCCAGGGACGGGGGAGCCTGGCGGGCTGCCGTCTATGGGGTCGCACAGAGTCGGACACGACTGAAGCGACTTAGCAGCAGCAGCAGCAACACATAACAACCTTGCCATAACACTTGTCTGAGAAACTCTGAAGTTTAGAGAGTATATCTTTAACAGTCTCTCATATCTCCTCAGTAAAGAACTGATAAGTACCTTTATTCAGAGTGCTGACAGGAATGAATTTGGTCCAGCCTGGATCTTTCTTTTACTATGGATTCTCAGAGGATGATGGGGGTGGGGATCGCAGTAAGAAGGGAATTCCCTTTATCTTTAAATCCACCAAGGCAAATCCAATGAAGGTCTTTCTCTTTGCTTGATAATCCTGTGTAGAGCACTGCAGCCTAGTTTATCTGCTTAAATACTGAGAGAGTAATAAAATTTATTTGCTGTGTGCTGTGATTATTACATTGTGGGGTCCTCATCTATCTTTCTTTCATTTCATTTCTTTTAATGTTTTCCATCCCATCATCCTAATTTTTGAATTCCTAGTAGCATCATCCATGGGCACTTTGTTAAGTTTTTGCGTTACTCGGGAAATAAAAAATTCTCCAAACATGGCAAGTTTATATTTTTGTGATCTCTAGGTCACTGGTTGGTCTTTTTTTCTTTTTTTTCCTATCATGTTTACATACATTTGACCAGAAATTATCATGTCCCTTTGGCCCTGGCAGTGATTTTCTGTCTGGCTTGCCTTTTTCATACCTGAAATGCTCACCCTTAGTGAGTTTTCTTCTGATGTCCTTCCCCTTTAGGTGGACTGGCATTTGACCAGTTCAGTTCAGTTCAGTTGCTCAGTCATGTCCGATTCTTTGCCACCCCATGAACTGCAGCACGCCAGGACTCCCTGTCCATCACCAACTCCTGGAGTCCACCCAAACCTATGTCCATCGAGTCGGTGATGCCATCCAACCATCTCATCCTCTCTTGTCCCCTTCTCCTCCTGCCCTCAATCTTTCCCAGCATCAGGGTCTTTTCCAATGAGTCAGCTCTTCGCATCAGGTGGCCAAAGTATTGAAGTTTCAGCTTTAGCATCATTCCTTCCAAAGAAATCCCAGGGTTGATCTCCTTCAGAATGGACTGGTTGGATCTCCTTGCAGTCCATGGGACTCTCAAGAGTCTTCTCCAACACCACAGTTCAACAGCATCAATTCCTCGGCGCTCAGCTTTCTTTATAGTCCAACTCTCACATCTATACATGACCACTGGAAAAACCATAGCCTTGACTAGACGGACCTTTGTTGGCAAAGTAATGTCTATGCTTTTTATTATGCAGTCTAGGCTGGTCATAACTTTCCTTCCAAGGAGTAAGTGTCTTTTAATTTCATGGCTGCAATCACCATCTGCAGTGATTTTGGAGCCCCCAAAAATAAAGTCTGACACTGTTTCTCCATCTATTTCCCATGAAGTGATGGGACCAGATGCCATGATCTTCGTTTTCTGAACGTTGAGCTTTAAGCCAACTTTTTCACTCTCCTCTTTCACTTTCATCAAGAGGCTCTTTAGTTCTTCTTCACTTTCTGCCAGTGAATATTAATAATAAGAACTTAACTTTGTTTACAGACAGTTGCAACTCTTTGTGCCTGTGCCTTAGCAGTCATTCAGTATTTTGAATATCCATTTAGAATCTAAAATATCTTGCTTTACCTGTGCTCATGGCCCCCTTGTGGTATTTGGTAGTATTCCAAATGTACCATTTCTACTCTTTTACATGGACCTTATAAACTAAAAAATATTGACATCTGTTCATTCTATAGCCATTCTGTCTCTCATATGTTATTTGGCTTCCACTTTCTCACTGGGGATGTATTCTTAACCAGACCTCTGTCTCCAGATTATAGCACTTTGGCTTCTGTTCCTTCCTTTCCTTCTGTTCATATGGTTGAATGGCATGCCAGAATGTCAGTGGAGTTAAAGACTGCCAATAAGGATAAATTTCACAAGCTGTAGAGTACTGGTGTCCTCCAGAGTCTTGACATTTGTCTTGTGTTAACTAACTTCAATGAAAGAGATACTTAGTGGAGATTTGAATTTGTGCAAAGAGTTACAGAACTGCATCAAAAGTCAGGTACCCAACAACATTTTTAAGGCAAATATAAAGATAGAAGTTAATAAAAATTAGTTAACACATGGAAGCAACCTAAATGTCCGTTGACAGAGGGATGAATAAAGAAGATGCAGTCCCTATATACAATGGATTATTACTCACCATTGGAAAGAATGCAATAATGCCATTTGCAGCAGCATGGATGAACCTAGAGATTATCGTACTAAATGAAGTAATTTAGACAAATATCATATGATATCACTTATATGTAGAATCTTTTAAAATAATACAAGTGAACATATATACAAATCAGAAACAGACTCACAGACTTTAAATACAAATATATGGTAAACAAAGGGCAAAGGTGGGGAAGGGGTACCTTAGGAGTTTGGAATTTACATATACACACTACTGTATATACTAATAGATAATCAACAAAGGACCTGCTGTATAGAACATGGATCTCTACTCAGTATTCTTCAGTAATCTATAAGGGAAGAGCATCTGAAAAAGAATGCATACATTATATGTATAACTGAATCACTTTGCTGTACCCCTGAAACTAACACAACATTGTAAATCAACTGTGTGCTCAGTCGTGTCCGACTCTTTGTGACCCCATGAACTGTAACCTGCCAGGCTCCTTTTTTCATGGGATTTTCCAGGCAGGAATACTGGAGTAGGTCACCATTTCCTCTTCCAGGGGGTAAATCAGCTGTATTTCAGTATAAAAATTAAAAAAAATAGGATATTATACATGTTTCAATGCCATTCTTCCAGTGGGAGGGGGGTTCAGGATTGGGAACACGTGTACACCTGTGGCGGATTCATGTTGATGTATGGCAAAACAAATATAGTATTGTAAAATAAAATCTGGAAAAATTAAAATAACAAAAAAAAATTTAAAATAAAGATGCTAAGCTAAGTAAGCATAACAAAAAAATCACTTAAAGAGGTTAAACAAATAGAATATTTAATATGTTCTTTATACACTACAGAGGATATTTTTACACATACCTGTGGTACTCACAACCTCTTTAGGTAATCATTGACCAAAGTACAAACAAAATTCCTATATATATTCCCATTATGCTCACTGTAAAACATCAACTTGTTATATAGGTTATATTCTGATTGGACACCTTTTTAAGACTCAGATTTATTAAGGTGTAGTTTACATAGAGTTAAATTCAGTCTTTTTGGTATGCAATTCAGTGAGTTTTGACAAACATATACAGTCATATAATAACCAGTACAGTCAGGCTATAGAATAGTTCCATTACTTCAAAATGTTCCTTACTGCCTCACTGTAGTCAATACTCTCTCTCTACCCCAGTTCCTAGCAACCACTTGTCCGATTTCTGTCCCTATAGTTTTCATTTTCCAGAATATCATATAAGTGGAATTATATAATATCTACCCTTTTGCATCTATTTCTTTCACTTACCATAATGTTTCTGATAATTTACTCATGTTGGTACATGTATCAGAGGTTTATTTCTTAAATTGGCTTACAGGTATTCTGTTATTTTACAACTTATATATTCACTCACCAGTAGATTTATAGTTTTTGCTGATTATGATTAAAGTTGTTGTATACATTCCAGAGGCCTTCCCCAGTGGCTCAACAATAAGGAATCCGCCTGTGATGCAGGATACACGGGTCTGATCCCTGGGTCAGGAAGATCCCTTGAAGGAGGGCATGGCAACCCACTCCAGTATTCTTGCCTGGAAAATTCCATTTGAGCTAATTCATTTTGAGCTAATTTTTGTGTATGGTCTTATCTAAGGGTTCAGGGTGAACATTCTTGCATATAATGTCTAATTTTATGCCATTATTTGTTGGAAAGACCATTACTTCTCCATTTAATTATCGTTGTCATAGACCATATTTGCTGGTCTGTTTCTATTTTATTTATCTATATGTCTATCCTGTGCCATTCAATACACTGTTTTGTTTACTGTAGTTTTTAAATCAGGTAGTGTAAGTCTTCCTACTTTGTGTTTTCTTCTCAAAATTACTCTGGTTGTTCTCCTAGTTCCTTTGCTTTTCCATATACATCTTAGAGATACCTTCTCAGTTTCTACATAAAGCCTGCTGAGATTTTGATTGAAATTGCAATGATTCTATAGATATGTTTGGGGAGAAGTTACAGCCTAGAAATAGTTCATCTTTTAGTCAATGAACTTGATATCTTTCTCCATTTATTCAGCTCTTCCTTAATTTCTCTTACCATTTTTAAAGTCTTCAGTGTGCAAATCATGCACATATTTGTTAGATTTATTCTAACTTAGTATTTCTTTGGGTTTGATATTACAAATGGTATTTTGTTAACTTTCAACTTCTAATTTTTATTCTATAGAAATAAATTATGTTGGCCTTATAGCTGATGATATTGATAAACAAGTATTAGGCTTAGTAGCTTTTGTTTTCTTTTGTTAAATTCATTGGGATTTTCTGCATAGATTATCATGTTGTCTGCAATTAAAAACAGCTTTATTTCTTCCTTTTCATTCTGCATGTCTTTATTTTTCAGTTGCTATTTATTGTTTAGGATCTCTAATATAATGTAGAATATAAGTGTTGAAAGCAGACATCCTTGTTCCTAATTTTAGGGGAAAAACATTCCATATTTCACTATTAAGTAGGATTTTAACTTCAGGCTCTTTTGTAGATGCCCTTGATCAAGTTGAGGAGATCCCTTTAATTACTGGTATGCCAACATTTTTTTATCATGAATGTCTGTGGAATTATGTCAAATGCTTTTCTGCATCAGTTGAGAGGACCTCTAATATTCTTTATTTAGTCTGTTGATATGGTGAATTACATTGATTTATTGGCAAATGTATAACCATCCTTACACTTCCAAGATAAACACCATTTAGTCATAATATTTTATCCTTATGGTTTATCCATAATGATTTTATAATCATTTTCTATGTAATTCTATATCATTTCTGTATCTGTATCATTGGATTTGTGTCTTTGTTTCTGAGGCACAATTGATCTGTAATTTTCTTTCCTTTTATACTTTTTCCTCTAGTATGAGGTTAATACTGGTATCATAAAATAAGCTGGAGATTGTGTCCTCCTTTTCTCATTTCATTACCATCTGACTTGCATAACAAACTTTTTGCTTAGAGTGCAGCCTGAATGCCAGAGGCTTTTTCTCAGTGGTCTTTTTCAATTCTAAATTTTCAATAGTTCCTTTACATCTGTGCCACATGTTGGGGAGGGTGGTGTCTCTCTTCATGCCCTTGCCTGTTTTCCAGCAGTGAGCTGCTGTTATTGTTAGATGCTAGGTTCCTGGTGAGGCAGGGAGTGTTCTTTGTTTGTTTGTTGGTTTTTTTTTTTTTTGGTCCAGCTTCAGCTTTAGGGAGGATCTGTGTAGCTAGATCTGATGGTTGCACTTTTCTCAGCATTCTTTCCTCTCCAAATGGCAGCTAACCTCTGATTTATATCTAGTGTTAGTCACTCAGTCATGTCTGACTCTTTGTGACCCCATGGGCTATGTAATCCACCAGGCTTCTCTGTCCATGGAATTCTCCAGGCAAGAATACTGGAGTTAGATTGCCATTCCCTTTTCCAAGGGATCTTCCCGACCCAGGGATTGAACCCAGGTCTCCTGCATTGCAGATAGATTCTTTATCATCTGAGCAACCAGGGATCTAAGGTTGATATCTTGCCCCTTCCTCAGCAGTAGCTGACCACTGCTTTTTATTCATAGAGAATCCTGAATTCAAAGGTTTCTTGCTCCTCCTCAAGGGCAGAGGTTTTTTGCTTTGACTGCTCCCCAGCAGCTATGGATTTCTGCCTTTGTCTTGGGGATAGAAGGGTTTCCTATCTTCCCTTTCCTGGGAAGGTGGCTTTTGATTTTTCCCTGGTGGCTTAAGACTTTTGCTCCCCATCATAGAAGGGTTTGTGTAAGTGTGTGGGGTTTCATGTCTGTCTGCCAGCAACAGTTGATTGCCTGCTGCATACCTGAGCCACTGACATGGGCTCTTTGGGTCTCCTGCATTGTCCACAGTCATGTTTGTGTGCTTCTGGTTAAGGACTGAAAAATAACTTGGCAGTGAATGTATAAGTGTCTTTGGTGCCACATATTCCAAACTACTGAGACACTAGCCCATTAAGAGTTTAAGATTTTAAAAAATTCATTAAGTGTTCAGCTGACTTTTTTTTTTTAAACTTGCTTGCATGACAGCTACTTCTGTCTCCATGCTTTGCAAAAGGGGCTGGTTACCCTTTGGAATTCATTTTACCTCAGTTCTGTGATGAGCTCAAGGGATATTATGGTTTTGTGGATTACTTACATTTTTTATCATTAAATTATGGGTGACATTCTCTTATGGCTTATTGTATCTTAAGTCAAAATGGAACTGATGCTTTCTAATAATATGTGTATGGGTGTTATTTTTGTTTTCTTTGTTATGAAATCTGCTTCAGGAAGAAGCATATTTCTAAGGCATATTTTTATAAATAGTTTATTTTTATACAATAATTATTAAATTTTTCCACTTAAATTTTTATTTGTTATATATGTTATAATCATATATGTTTTTATATATGTTAAAATCATACTTAAAGCATCATACACAATACATGATTTTTTGTATACACTTCTTTGGATTTTACACATGTGTAAATTCATAAAATCACTGTCACAGCCAGGATGTAGAAGATTCTATCACCCTGACAACTTTCTGTGCCAACCATGTGTAGTCACACCCTCCATCTACCTGTAATCCCTGACAGCCACTGATCATGTCACTGTGTTTTCCTCTTTCTGAAAATGTCGCATGAGTGGAATCATACAGTATTGTGGTGGGCACACCCTAAGTGACCCACCCCCTTATGTGATTCCTTCCGCTTAAGTATGGCCAGAACCTATGACTTGCTTCCAATCAGTAGACTATGGCAAAAGTGATGGGATGTCACTCACTCTTATAATTATGTTATAAAAGACTAATTTATGTTAAATTAGATACAGGATTCTCTATTAAGTTTCCATGATTTCTAGTACATAGCTATTTCAAATTCACTGATTAATTCACCATTCATCCAGTCGACGTTTATAGAGCATTCTTCATTTGGATGAGGTAGGTTCAGTGTGTTTTAGTGATTAAAAGCATGGACTCTGAGAGTCAAAGTACCTGGATTCCAATCCCGTGTGCCCAGTAGTCTCTAGGTATCCTTGTAAAAGTTAATTAACCTCTCTTATGCCTCATCTATAAAGTGGTAATACTCAGAATGCCCACCTAACAAGATTTTGTGAGAACAGAGGGAGATGGCATAAACAGAGCACTTGGCAGAGTGCCTGGCACATGGTAAGAAAACATCTGTGGTCTCTGTCATGCTTTGTCGTATTATTAGTAATATTACTACTCATGTTATGCAGAATGACTCGGGCATGGGACTCTCCTACCTGAAATAGCCATCTAATAATTCAATAAAATAATATGTCAAGTACTGGGAACAATACCTGGCACATGAAAAACTATAGATGTTAGATATTATTATATCTGTAGTTACTCTATATCTTCATTAATAGTAGTAGTAGTAGTAGCATTAATTATTATTGGTTATCCTTCTTCTCCCACTCCTTCTATAGAACAAAGAAACATAAAATATTATCCAAGGAGTTAATCTTTTCCTTTGTATTTTGTTTGAAAAATGGTGAGGTGTTGTAGTATTTTCTGATTTAACCCAAGTAGCTCAGTGGTAAAGAATCTGTCCCTGCCATTTCAGGTGACACAGGAAATGTAGGTTCAATCTCTGGGTTAAAAAGATCCCCTGGAGAAGGATATGGCAACCCACTCTAGTATTCTTGCCTGGAAAATTTCATGGACAGAGGAGCCTGGCAGGATACAGTTCATGGGGTTGCCAAGAGTCAGACATGACTTAGTGACTGAGCATGCAATATAGAAAATAGAAAAAATAAACACAGAAGAGTATAATTTTAATGTAATGACCATATTTTGTGTGCACTTGACTTTTCTAAAACGTGTGAAATGAGAAGACAGAATGAGAAATATTATTTGTAAAATATATAATTGAATATATCTCTTCATTTAAATAAATTCATATTTATACTAACCTGGTAATCCTCTTTATGTAATAATAATTTGAAAGCTTTGAAAAGATTAATTCTATAATAATATTATTATTTTTGTTGGTAAACATATATAAGATCAACTTTTTTTCCTACTACTAAAGACTAGAAAACACAGTGGCCTAGGTAAGATAGAAACGTATTGTTCCACTGGGTTAAAGTGATTGGAATGGGATGGACCCATTATTCAGGGATTCAGGATCTTTCATCCCTAATGAGTTGCATCCTTTTTCTAAATCACTTCTTGGTCCAGAATGGCTGTCTGAATCCTGTTGTGGTCAAACTCTAATGGGGAGTAAGAGAAAGAGGGAAAGTGAGGGAAAAAGAAAAAGCCCAAGAAGACAGTTTTCCCCTTTGGAGGTACCTTCTCTAGAATCTTCACAACTATTTCTGCTTACATTCTTCGGCAAGAATTCCATCTTGTGTCCAGGGCTTATTTGGAGGTTTGTGGGGAAAAAAATATTTTAAGAGTTTACACTGCCACCTTGAATGCAACTGGAGTTCTGTTAATGACAAAGAATGCAAAAAGTGATTGTAGGGTGGGCAAATAGAAATGTCTGCCCTGGTCTTTATAAATATGATACACAGCCGAAAAAGAAAAGAAAAGGAAAAAAACATTAATCAAACAACAAAAGTTCATAAAAGATGGAAAGGGAAAACTTCCTCTGGCAGAGAGAATGCTACCTGTTCACCAAGTTGTGTTTCATTTTCCTCCTGAGTCATAAGGAGACTACATTCCCCAGTCTCTTTAACGTTTTATCTAGTTGACTGTGGCCAATAGTGATATTTGCCGGTCCTGGCCTCTGAAACCTTTCCTGGGATTCTCCAATGGCCATCTTCATGAGATCCTTTGTAGTTGTTGTTTAGTCACTTTTAAGTCATGTCTGACTCTTTTGTGACTCTCGTTAGTGAGGTGCAAAGACTGTGGAGGACTTAAAGGCCAAAGAAGATGGTAGGGTCATAGAATGGAGGAAGTTTTGAGTCTTTTAATGCCTGCTTAGAATGGAGACTCCTCTCCCTCTCTGGCCGCTTGATAACCTCTGTTGAACTTTGACATCAGCATTAGAAACTCTTTTGGGGCTGAGCCTCTGAGATTTAGGGGTGGTTTATAATACAAACAGAGAAGGCAATGGCACCCCACTCCAGCACTCTTGCCTGGAAAATCCCATGGATGGAGAAGCCTGGTGGGCTGCCGTCCATGGGGTTGCTACAAGTCAGACACGACTGAGTGACTTCACTTTCATTTTTCACTTTCACGCATTGGAGAAGGAAATGGCAACCCACTCCAGTGTTCTTGTCCGTCCCCCCAGGGACGGGGGAGCCTGGTGGGCTGCCGTCTATGGGGTCGCACAGAGTCGGAGACGACTGAAGCGACTTAGCAGCAGCAGCATCAGCAGCACAGTACAAAAGATTACATACTGTAATCATTAGAGCCATCAATAAAATACTAGCCTGGGGATTAGCCTCATTATTATCACATATTTTCTAATATTAATGCTTACTTAGAGGTGGTTTTACATACAAACACATTTATATATAAAATAAAGTATATAAAATAAAATTTATATATAAATATATATATTTATATACATTTACATATTTAATACAGAGGCCAAATAAAACACTGCATCCCCCAAATTATCACAATGAGATACCACCTCACACCTATCAGAATTGCTATTATCAAAAAAGAACACAACAAATTTTGATGAGGATGTGGAAAAAAGAAAACCCTTGTATACTGTTGGTGGGAATGTAAACTAGTGTAGTCTCTTTGGAAAACAGTATGGCAGTTTCTCAAAATAACTAAAAATAGAAGTACCATATGACCCAGTAGTTCTACTCCTGTGTATATATCCAAAAAACAAACAAACAAACAAACAAAACAAAACCACTAGTTTGAAAAGTTAAATGGATAAAGAAGGTGTGGTATATGTATAATGAAAATTTTACTCTTTTTTATGGCTGAGTAGTATTTCATTGTATATATACCACACCTTCTTTATCCATTTATCTGTTACGTACAGTTAGGTTGCACTCATATATTGGCAATAGTAAATAATGCTGCTGCTACAAACACTGGAGTGCATGTATCTTTTCAAATTAGTGGTTTTTTTTTTTTTTGTTTTTTGGATACATACACAAGAGTAGAACTACTGAGTCATATGGTATGGGACTTCCCTGGTTGCTCAGATGGTAAAGCATCTGTCTACAGTGCGGGAGACCCAGGTTCGGTCCCTGGGTTGGGAAGATCCCCTGGAGAAGGAAATGGCAACCCACTCCAGGACTATTGCCTGGAAAATCCCATGGACAGAGGAGCCTGGTAGGCTACAGTCCATGGGGTCACAAAGAGTCGGACACAACTGAGCGACTTCCCTTCACTTCACTTCATGCTAAATGAAAGACAAATACTGTATAATATCACTTACATGCAGAATCTAAAAAATACCACAAACTAGTAAATATAACAAAAATGAAGCAGACTCACAAGATACAGAGAACAAACTAATGATTACTACTGGAAATAGAGAAGTGGGAAGGGGCAGTATAGGAGTAGGGGATTATGAGGTATAAACTACTATGTATAAAATAAGCTACAAGGACTATTGTACAACAGAAGGAATATAGCCAGTATTTTATAATAACTGTAGATGGAGTATAATCTTTAAAATTGTGAACCACTATGTGTGAAAGTTGCTCAGTCGTGTCCAGCTCTTTGAGACCCCATGGATTATACAGTCCATGGAATTCTCCAGGCCAGAATACTAGAGTGAGAAGCCTTTCCCTTCTCCAGGGGATCTTCCCAACCCAGGGACTGAACCCAGGTCTCCCACATTGCAGGCAGATTCTTTACCAGCTGAGCCACCAGGGAGCCTGTGAACCACTATATTGTACACTTAACAACAAAAAATGTTTATGTATTTTGAGTGCTAATATAGAGTTGTTTCCATAGATACCTAGTCAAGACTAATAAAAGTGTTTTCTAGACATCTCTAAAAAAGAAATAAAGTAGAACTTACTGTAGATACTCACCAACCACAGAAAACTAAGGCCTTGGCTACTTTGTCAGAGGGATACCTAACATCATCCAAAGTTTGGGAGAACCCTAGAACTGAGGTCTTCACAACCCATCATATCTTGTGTCCCTTTACATCTCACATTCTGGAGTTGAAAGTGGCTTACACATTGAATGCTGTCAGACATTTGTTAAGTATGTGTATTTCTAGATGTTGAATTGGGTTCTAAATTAATCAGGAGCATGTAGTCATTCTCTTAATGTATTAGTTTACTTTTACTACATATATATAGTGTGTGTTTATTTAGTTTATATAAATAAACTTTATATAAAATAAAATATATAACAATAAATTTATATATAAATATGTATTAGATAATACAGAAGGCAAAACACTTCATTCCCAAATATTTTCATTTCCAAAATTATCCCTAGCAATATTTTAAATTAGCTTTCTAAGTTAAATCAGCTGAATTTTAATCTAACACAGGGGAATTTTAATGAACAAAATGTGCAAGATATGTTTCAGACATACAGAAAAACAAATACATGCAAATTTTTAAAAATTAATTTTCCCCACATTGATTTGTGTGAATGAAAAATACTAATAAAATATAAGAAGGAGGATTTGCCAGTTATTGATTAGGGTATATGAAATGGGCATTTGCCTGCAAACCAGTGATTTCCAGCCTCTGGTCAGAAATACCCATGTTCCCTTGAAGATATATCTAGAAATTTCTGAAGCATTTAAGAAAAGAACTGAATAAAAGGAGAGACATACCATGTCCTGAAAACAGATTTAAAAATTACAAGTCATGTTCCCTAAAACGGTGTACAGTTTTAGTGCGATCCAAATAAACATCCTTAGTGAACTATTTTAATGAAGCATGACCAGCTGGGTTTTAAATTGACCTACCAAGGTAAGATGCAGAGAAGGCAAGGAAAAAAAAAAAAAAAAACCATGGTGAAGTAGTTTAAATCAGACCCTTTTTTAAAGTAAAGTGATTTATACCTTTTTTTTTTTTTTTTCAAGAAATCACCACCCTAAGTAAGGGAAATTAAACAGACACTTGTTGCTAATTCACTTTCAAGTTCTTTAAAAAGGAACATTTCTACCCTTTTATACTTCAGCTATTTAATTTGGCAATTCTCCCTCTCCTAATTCAGAGAAAGACCATCTGTCTTCATCACAGGGAGGGGGCACAGCATTCTCTGAGAAGCTTCAGAGTGAGCTGTACCTGGCCAGTCTTGGGGGAGGAGCAGCATTTCACCAGGCTACAGCTGACAAGAAGCTTCAAGGTAATGGCTGTCTTAAATCTAGGTATTTTATAGGGATTTCTCAGGAACCTAGGATGAAGATGAGAGAAATAGGAACAGTGGTCTCAAAGTGGTGGGAAAGGTGTGTGGATTTGAGATAACTGTTGGCATTTTGAAAGAATTAATCCTTTGGAATTTGTGTATCTCCCAATCCTTTAAAAGTCTACAAGTGTAAGAAGGAGTGATCAGATTACAGCCTCTACATTGACTTCAGTGCAGCACAGGCATTCATGCTAATGTATTGACTTGGCATTCCGTGTTCATATTGCTAGACATTCTGTTACTGTTTGAATGTTTAAGCATTTACTAATTTACACAGAAAATGAGGATAAAAATGTTTGGCAGCATGAGGGGAATACTTCTATAATTTGATTGGCACATAGACTATGTGTGTGTCCCCTGTACATGAACATGGAAAGGGGAACAAGTATGTATCTGAGTGAAGACACTTTCACATATATATGCATGTATATTCACATGATTTAAAAAATCTGGGAGAAACTAAGCTCCCATGTTATTCAGCATTTCTGGATAGTCGTTACTATTTTAATATTAATTCTTAGCCAATATCAGCATCTCCCCATGATTACTTTTACAATCATGAAAGAAAAATGAAGCTGACAGCATATCCAGTTTGCTTCAAACACGTAAGGATTCACAGACACAACAGAGACATGCAGACATAACCCCCCATCTTTGGACAATAGTGGAAATTTTCCTGGACCTAATCAAGTGCGTAGCCTGGTTGCTGTGTTGGCTACAGCCCTCTCTGTATCTTCCTTGCAACTCATTCTTTCAGATCACAGGTATAGCTGTGGTCAGCAATAACCATTTTCTGTATCTTTAAAGTTTTTTTAAGACTGAGACAGAGGATTTGGTTTATTTCTGTTAGCAGTTTTAAAAAATATTATAGGCCATGGTGCATTCATACAGTGGAATACTATGTGTCTGGAAAATAAAAACGTAAATCTCGATATGTAGAGATTTGAAATGTCTGAGAAATAAAGTGAAAAAAGTAAATTGTAGCATACAATTGTAGCATTATCTCACAAAATTAAATATGTGTGTTAGCAGAACATATATATGCTACTATATAGTTCATGCAGCCAATTCTGGGAAAACATACCTGCCATACTATTAACATGAATATTTATTTGTGTAGTTGGACAGACAGGACTAGCTTTACTGCCGTCTAATTTTAGAGTATTAATATATTCTTACACATTTACTTGTTTACATCATCAGGAGAAATACTGAGATAAAATGTTACAAATGCGAGAAAAAAACTCATTTAAAGTAATTCGTAAACCATGTGAAAAACACTTAGGTAGAATAATGTTCAGACTGTTCTTATTGAGATCTGATGTTGTTTTGAAATGGTATGCATTTATCTATACATGTAAAAAAAGTCTGGAAAATGGAAAATATTCAGATTATTTATATAGAAGCTTGTACTTAGTTTTACCTACATCTTTTTGCATCTTTTTGATTTTTAATAAGCTTCTGCATGTTTTATAACCAGAAAGATTATAGTTGAAGACATTATGATCCTCTTATCCTACACAGCAAACCCCTTGACATTAGAAAGTTCTATAAGCCTGGAAAGACTCCTGGCTGGCTAAATGTAGTTCCCATCCTTCTCTCATAAGAAAAATCTGAACTTAGCTCTGCATGTAGCGCCTGCAAAATCTGCAGTTCTGCTTCTGGTCACAAGATGGCGGCGGCCAAATTTCCTACATTTTCTCCAGGCAACCATTTTTATGAAGTGGACAATAAAGCAATGAAACGTATTTTGTATGAGTGAACTGTGAGACAGCATGTAGAATAAAATTCTGTTGAAAAAAATTATATGTGTAAAGGACGAAAAACTCACATAGTGGTTGATTTGAGGATTCAAACAAAACCTGTAGTCTTGTTCATAGTAGTGTGTTATGTGTTTAGTCGCTCAGTCATGTCTGACTCTTTGCGACCAGGTTCCTCTGTCCATGGGATTTTTCAGGAAAGACTAATGGAATGGGTTGCCATTTCCTTCTCCAGGGTATTTTCCCCTGGGATCGATTCCTTGTCTCCTATGTCTCCATTGCAGGCAGATTCTTTATCCTCTGAGCCATCAGGGAAGGGCATAGTAGACACAAGGCAATTGTTGCTTCCCTTTCTTGTCTTTGCCTCACACTTTTCCTGAGAAATATGATTTAAGCATGAACCAGATATCATAACTGTATCACTGAGAGAGAAGTTAAAATAATATAAACAAGGAGGATAATAGACATCGACATCATAGATAAGATTTCATTTCATTCCTCTGTTTCCAAATGACATGTGTGCTCAAGTTTTGGTAGAAAAGTTTCTTTATGCCTTGGCCACTTAATTTAATTCCCTGTTTCCTTTTAGACAGCCTGTCTCCTTTTGGAGTAAGAATCCAGACAGCCAGATCACAGAGCCAGACCCTTCCTGATCCACGTGACATTGGGTAAGGCTCTTTTCATTTTGCAAAATACTTCACGTTAAAAACATGTTGAGAACGCAGGGTATAATTTATTTTGCTTTTTTCTCTAAAGCCTTAGCAATATTAAAAACTACATTTCATATTAAAATCATGTTAGGATGAGAATTTAAGATGTAATTCATTTTGCTCCCTGTTCTGTAA
The DNA here is from genome assembly GCF_042477335.2 of Ovis canadensis. Classification (NCBI taxonomy): domain Eukaryota; kingdom Metazoa; phylum Chordata; class Mammalia; order Artiodactyla; family Bovidae; genus Ovis; species Ovis canadensis. Next base: position 134,084,801 of record NC_091727.1, read on the forward strand.
TGTTTTGTAATTAAAAGTAATAGCTTCTACTTTGGGGGAGGAATCTCAGGTGCCAAACTTCTATGAAGAATTCATGCCAGAGACTAATCAGATTTCACCTGAAGTCCTAGCCAGCCACCTGACTCTCAAAAAATCCTTGATAATTACCCCATCCAATATGTGAACCTGGCAGCCATTCTGAATCTCTGCCTTTTAAGCTCAGGCTATTCACAAGGTCATTGTGTTGTGGTCTAGGTTCAAGAGATACAGACCTTATTATCTTTGTCTGCCTGCTTTGGGTAGATAGGGAAGCATTTACAGCTTAAAAATTATAAAGCTCTGTGTTTAGCTAGAACAGTGCTTCCAGAGTGTTCTTAGACAAGTAGCCTCAGCATCACTTGATAACTTATTAGAAGTACAAAACTTTGGATCCTGTCCAGAGCATCTGAATACAATTCTCAGGATAGGGCCTAGAAATCTAGTTTTAATAATTCTCCAGATGAGTTGGATGCACACCAAGTTCAGAGTCCTGCTTCTCTAGGTATAACATTAGGAGCACCAGTCCCAAACATGTTTAATACATAGAGTTCCTGACACACCACTTCTGTCATCATGCACATAGAGTCACATTTTAATAATCATGTGCAATAATGAAAGTAAGTTCTGTGAGATGTTATAAAAACACTTTTCCAGTTCTTATCCTGCACCTCATATTATTCTGCATTTTCCTCCTCCATCTGATGCCCCACTGAGCATTGTCCTTTCATCTGTCTCTTCTCTATTTGCAATTGCTCACCTACTTTGGCAAAATGATTTCATTTGCTGATACTCTTCTTTTCCTTTTTGCTATTTCAGTATCTTCCATATTGTCCATTCAAACAACGTGTTCAAGCATCCTTGGGAAGTTCAGCTGGAGGAGAACAGGCCACACAAGCTATAAACACTTTGTAACTCTTTGTAGTTCTAAAAGGGGCATTGGTCAAAGTATTGTTTGTGGTAGGGACTTCCTTCATAGTAACGAGAATAGCCAGACACGTAAATCTCTGATATTAACCTCTTGGCACATAAATCTAAATCATAATGGATGCTGAGTATGTCTTATGCAATTGGCAAGACCAGTTGTGGCCAGCAAAAGTTTTGTCCAGATCTGAGGCTTCATCAAATAGTAAGAGAAAAAAGGTATTTTTCCTGGAAGTTCAAATACTCTCACTGGATGAAAAAATTCAAATGGAAAGCACAGAAACAAAGATCCTAACTAAATCTCAAGTTGAAGCTATTGCCTCCTCACTAGCCACACAGTCAGAGGTCAGTGACCCACCTGGAGAGGAAACAGCCTATGCCAGGTCACTAAAAATGGCGCTAGATATTCTGAATGCGAGAACAAATTTGATTCAAGTAAGCAGTTCAGATGAGGAAGAGACCACTATACTGTCTCAAAACATACCACAAAAGCCATCTGATTCACCCCCTCGTAAAAAGTATCGGAAGCATGAAGGAGAAGGAGACTTACCAAAGTGTCTGGAGGAAAATGAAAATTCAACAACCCTGTTAGTATCATCAGAGAGTGATGATTCCCTGTATGATGATAAATCACAGGTGCATGCAATGATTGATAGTATTCCAGATGAAATGGAAACAAAATCATCACAAAACCTCAGCTGGTGCCAGACTTTCCCTTCACTTTCAGAAGATGAGGATGAAAAAGAGAGCAAGAAAAAGATTGACCTCTCAATTTTGCCTTTGCTTTCCACAATTAAAGAGGAAGATGTGTATGTTAAAGAAGAAAAATTCAGTTCAACTTTACCATCAGATGGCTTCATTGTGCCCAAAGCTTTAAAAGAGGATCCAGAAGACATCTACCCAGAGGCCCCAGCCACTTCCTCTGAATGCTCTGCCCTCTCAGAGAATATTGATGATCCTGGAGAGGGTCCCTCTGATCCATGCTCAGTTGCCAGCCAGAATCAACCTACTGTGGAATCAGAGATGGGTGCTGAGGCATCCCCTCAGCCTTCTTCACGGGAACATCAGGTTTCATTTAGTGCCTCTAGCCATTCCGGGGATTATTCACTCCTCGGGAGTAATGAAATAAATCTTCAGAGACTGGATTTTGAAGAATTTGAGGAAGAATTTCAAGCTTCTGACAAGTCAGCACGTGCAAGTTCGATTGCTGCATCCATATTAGATGACGATGAAGAAGATGAAGAACTTCCCCGTTTCCTTTTTCATTATGAGCAACGTTCATTTGAAACAGGGATGATTGTCTGGTTTAAGTATCAAAAATACCCATTTTGGCCATCAGTGATAAAAAGCATCAGGCGAAAAGAGAGAAAAGCAAGTGTGATTTTTGTTGAGGCAAATATGAATCCTGAAAAGAGAGGCGTTAGAGTGCCTTTTAGAAGGTTAAAGAAATTTGACTGTAAAGAGAAGCAGGCACTAGTGGAGAAAGCCAGGGAGGAATACAGTGAAAGTATTGACTGGTGCATCTCACTTATTTGTGACTACAGAGTTAGATTAGGTTGTGGTTCTTTTGCCGGCTCATTTTTTGAGTATTACGCTGCTGACATTAGTTATCCAGTTAGGAAAATAATCAAACAGGATACCTTCAGGAATTTATTTCCAAAGCTTCAAAATGAAAATACTGGGAGATCAATGTCTGTGATTTCCCAGACCAAGAAAATGTCCTTCCAGAAAATTCTTCCAGACCGAATGAAGTCTGCTCGGGACCGAGCCAACAAGAACCTAGTGGACTTCATCGTGAATGCAAAGGGAACAGAGAGCCATCTCTTAGCCATTTTAAATGGCACAAAAGGGTCCAGGTGGCTGAAATCATTCTTGAATGCACATAGATTCACACCCTGTATTGAAACATACTTTGAAGATGAAGATCAGTTGGATGAGGTGGTGAAATATTTGCAAGAAGTCTACAAACAAATAGATGAAAAAATGCTGACTCGGATAAGAGATGATAAAATTAAATTTATCCTGGAAGTTCTTCTGCCAGAAGCAATCATCTGTTCAATTTCTGCTGTTGATGGATTAGATTACCAGGCAGCAGAAGCAAAGTATCTGAAGGGGCCATCTCTAGGATACAGGGAAAGAGAATTATTTGATTCAAAAATCTTGTTTGAAAAGAGGCGGAAACCGTTAACAAAGGAAGATCATTAAATCTTCTGAGGGTCCAGTAACAGGGAGCTTCCATAGATTCTAGCTTAAAAGAAAAATCTCTGAATTATTCTAACATATTTTTTCCAGAAATGGGAGACTTTAGGTGATATGTTCCCTTCTTTTTGCAATATCTAGAATCTATGACCTGTTCTGCATCTTCATTTCCTTTTCTTTCAATTCTTCAACATCAAATTATTAACATATTCCAGCAGTTCTACTTTCCTGTGCATTTTTAGAAAGCATAATTCCAATATGATTAATAAAGGAGAGTACTATTTTGTTTTTTGACATTTTTGTGTCTATGCTGTATAGTTAAATATAGTGTGCGCAATTGTTTTAATATTAAAGTTGCACCGGTATGAGATATTAAGCAAGATAATTAGAAAAAAGCATCAATCATATATTTTTGCTTAATTTTTATAAAATATTAGACTTTCTCTTAAGATAGCTGAATTATTTTTCCTGCCAAGCTTATTTATTTTTGGAAAAATATCTCTGAGATATAGAACCAAAGATAGAGATGCTTTGCTATATATTACAACTGAGTGCAATTGCTTTTGCAAGAAAACAATCTGGACTTCAAAAATAAAGTAAATGGATTATCTGCATGCAGTCGGTGTGTGTGTGAATAACATCACAGCATGCAGGAAAGAATTTCGGCAGCCTTGAACAGGATTATTCATTCTACAGTTCCATGAAGTTCCATGTGTGGGAGTGTCTATTGTTCAATAGCCAGAACAGTTTCTTAAAACAGACAGGCTTTCGCTTGCCTTCATAACTAACATTGGCTGTATCTTAATATAGCCTTCTGACCACATATAGAAGGCAGTAGAATCATTGTATTCATGGTCTGGCTACTCTAGATGTATGAGTCCAGACTGACTGCTTAAGAGCCCACCTCATTTGATATAAACTGTAGAAAATGCAAGCACTTTGTTCTGAATCTTGTATTTCCAAATACAGACTTGCTTGCTTCAAACCAAGCATTTTTTTTTATCATCTGGCTTGTTTGTACAGTAGTTCCAGTTGCTTTCAATAATATAAATTCCAACTGGTAAATCATTCCACATTACTAGAAAGAATAGATGGACCAGAATCTGTGAACTTGGAAATGGGTCACATAAAAAGTCTCTGTTTGGACAAATATGACAATTATCCCAACATGTTTAAAAATACACAATTGAAAGTTAAAGTCTGAAGTCAATAAACCATTTATTCTAACTTGAAACAAGACTTTTAGAATAAATATTGAGAGCTATTTTATTTTAAAAACTTGATGTAAAATTAAATCCTAAAGGCTTAATATGAACCTGTCTGCATTTTTCAAAGTGAGACAAATGTCACTCCTGGGGTTTTGTTATGTGTTCACATGGCCTTGTGTTTATGTAAAAATTGCAGAAATTTGATGTTTTGCTTTTCAATAAAACTATTATACCTTTCACCTTGGATGTTCACTTCACCATACTTCAGATTGTGCAGCTACAAAAGTGGTGTCTCTGCATACATGCACACACACACATATGATTTGTTTGGAATTTTTGCTTATTGCAGTTGTCATAATTTTAATGCTGTTATACATTATCTGTCATTCTAAATAAATACTCACTGTTGTGATTGATTTTGTGTTATTTTAAAAGAAAACCTTCAAAAGTATATAAGCTTCAGATTCCACAGAACCTTTTCTAGACCCTGTCTCCTGCCTGACAATGACCAAGACTCCTCGGGCGTACAGCCTGAACCAATCCACATCGTTTACTCATGATCCTGAGGATCATTTGACAACAGACCATCACCACAGTATATGTGGGCCTTATATCCTGGGAAAACACACACTGTATTTGCTCTATAATATTGTGTTCCTTTGCATATAATATATTACCCACCTTCTGTTTTCTCAGTGGAGCTAACTCTATCTCCTTGGTTCTCATATTTTCTTTACTACCTAGTTTATTTATTCATTCATTTAGTCATACGCTTGTGAGTCAGAAAAAAAGCAATGTGTGGTTTAAAGCTCTGCTCTGGGTATTTAAGATGCCAGATTTAAAGTGAACCAGATGACCTTCAGTTCAGTTCAGTCGCTCAGCTGTGTCCGACTCTGCAATCCCATGAATCCCAGCACACAGGCCTCCCTGTCCATCACCAACCCCCAGAGTTCACTCAAACTCACGTCCATTGAATCGGTGATGCCATCCAGCCATCCCATCCTCCATCGTCCCCTTCTCCTCCTGACCCCAATCCCTCCCAGCATCAAAGTCTTTTCCAATGAGTCAACACTTCCCATGAGGTGGCCAAAGTACTGAAGTTTCAGCTTCAGCATCATTCCTTCCAAAGGAATCCCAGGGCTGATCTCCTTTAGAATGGACTGGTTGGATCTCCTTGCAGTCCACGGGACTCTCAAGAGTCCTCCAACACCACAGTTCAACAGCATCAATTCTTCGGCGCTCAGCTTTCTTCACAGTCCAACTCTCACATCCATACATGACTACTGGAAAAACCATAGCCTTGACTAGACGGACATTTGTTGGCAAAGTAATGTCTCTGCTTTTGAATATGCTATCTGGGTTGGTCATAACTTCCCTTCCAAGGAGTAAGAGTCTTTTAATTTCATGGCTGCAGTCATCATCTGCAGTGATTTTGGAGCCCAGAAAAATAAAGTCTGACACTGTTTCCACTGTTTCCCCATCTATTTCTCATGAAGTGATGGGACCAGATGCCATGATCTTCGTTTTCTGAATGTTGAGTTTTAAGCCAACTTTTTCACTTTCCTCTTTCACTTTCATCAAGAGGCTTTTTAGTTCCTCTTCACTTTCTGCCATGAGGGTGGTGTCATCTGCATATCTGAGGTGATTGATATTTCTTCCAGCAATTCCAGCTTGTGCTTCCTCCACCCCAGCGTTTCTCATGATGTACTCTGCATAGAAGTTAAATAAGCAGGGTGACAATATACAGCCTTGAGGTACTCCTTTTCCTATTTGGAACCAGTCTATTGTTCCATGTCCAGTTCTAACTGTTGCTTCCTGACCTGCATATAGCTTTCTCAAGAGGCAGGTTAGGCGGTCTCGTATTCCTATCTCTTTCAGAATTTTCCACAGTTTATTGTGATCCACACAGTCAAAGGCTTTGGCATAGTCAATAAAGCAGAAATAGATGTTTTTCTGGAACTCTCTTGCTTTTTACCTTAGTCATCTTAGATCACTTCTTCCTCATAATAGTGATACGCTTCATCATAATAGTGGGAAATATTTCTTAACATTATAGACTGTCTCTATTTGAAAAACAGAGCCCAAAGATTCCCCATATTTGTGAGTTCCTGGGTGTCTGGTTTGGGGTAAAGGAAAGTGAAAGAAAGTGAAAGTGAAGTTGCTCAGTCGTGTCCGACTCTTTGCAACCCCATGGACTGTAGCCTACCAGGCTCCTCAGTCCGTGGGATTTCCCAGACAAGAATACTTGAGTGGGTTGACATTTCCTTCTCCAGGGGATCTTCCTGACCCAGGGATCAAACCCAGGTCTCTGGCATTGTAGGCAAATGCTTTACCGTCTGAGCTACCAGGGATTGCACGTTGGGATAAAGGAAAGGCACCTAAATAGCTCTTAGGATGTTTTTTATATTGTGGCATATATTGAAGTAAGGGAGATGTGCCTCAAATATACATTTATTTTCCTCCTAAAGGCTACCCACTCCAGTATTCTGCTCTGGAAAATTTCATGGACTGTATAGTCCATGGGGTCACAAAGAGTCAGACACAACTGAGCGACTTACACTTTCACTTTTGAGTAAGTTGGCATGAGTTTGACTTCCAGCTCAGAGTGAATTCAGAAATCCCTTTCAGCCTCGAGTGGTTTTTAGAGCAGGCTCTAAGAGTGCCCTAAACTGGATCTGTAATCTAGGTTTGTGTGTCTTAATGGGAATACACAGCCTGTCATTTACCCTAATCCATTGGATTAAGAAAACACTCATCACCAGTCATAAGACAGAATGCTGAATAGCAGACCCTGATTCTAATTGCAAGGTTGCAGACCTGCATGGAAATTGTATTCATAACACTTCAGTTTAGTTCAGTCGCTCAGTCGAGTCCGACTCTTTGTGACCCCATGGGCTGTAGCACGCCAGGCCTTCCTGTCCATCACCAACTCCCGGAGTTTACCCAAACTCATGTGCATTGAGTAGGTGATGCTATCCAGCCATCTCATCCTCTATTGTCCACTTCTCCTCCCACCTTCAACCTTTCCCAGCATCATGGTCTTTTCAAATGAGTCAGCTCTTCACATCAGGTGGCCAAAGTATTGGAGTTTCAGCTTCAACATCAGCCTTTTCAATGAACACTCAGGACTGATCACCTTTAGGGTGGACTGGTTGGATCTCCATGCAGTCCAAGGGACTCTCAAGAGTGTTCTCCAACACCACAGTTCAAAAGCATCAACTCTTCTGCGCTCAGCTTTCTTTATAGTCCAACTCTCACATCACTACATGACTACTGGGAAAACCATAGCCTTGACTAGATGGACTTTTGTTGGGAAATTAACGTCTCTGCTTTTTAATATGCTGCTTAGGTTGGTCATAACTTTCCTTCCAAGGAGAAGTGCCTTTTAATTTCATGGCTGCAGTCACCATCTGCAGTGATTTTGGAGCAAAAAAAAAAAAAAGTCTGACACTGTTTCTACCATTTCCCCATCTATTTGCCATGAAGTGATGGGGCTGGATGCCATGATCTTAGTTTTCTGAATGTTGACCTTTAAGCCAACTTTTTCACCCTCCTCTTTCACTTTCATCAAGAGGCTCTTTAATTCTTCTTCACTTTCTGCCATAAGGGTGGTGTCATCTGCATTTCTGAGGTGATTGATATTTCTCCCAGCAATCTTGATTCCAGCTTGTGCTTCATCCAGCCCACTGTTTCTCATGATGTACTCTGCATATAAGTTAAATAAGCAGGGTGACAATATACAGCCTGGACATACTTTCCTGATTTTGAGGCAGTCTGTAGTTCCATACCCAGTTCTAACTGTTGCTTCCTGACCTGCATACAGATTTCTCAAGAGGCAGGTCAGGTGGTCTGGTATTGCTATCTCTTTCAGAATTTTCCACATAACACTTAGATCTCTATGTCAATATATGCATCCTAATAAGGAAAGAGTAGACCTCTGAGACCTGGAATAGTAATGAGTGCAAAAATCTTGAATCCCTATCATCCCCTGTACACTCAGTCTGGCAAAAGTAGCCCCCTAACCCTAACTCTTGGAGAGCAACCTCCCTGTCCCTGGAAAACGGGGCAATAGCCTCATCTAAGGCAGCTGCCTTGAAAAGACTGCTTGTCTTACTCAACAGCCAACACTGATGTTTTTCACTGCTTCCAACTCATGGCAAGGGTAAGGTTATCACAGCACAAAACCAAAATACAGTCTCTCTTCAGGTGGAATATCCGGAATGAGCTCTAGGAACTGGCTAATAGGTGCTTGTGTGAACTGGGATAATACATGTTAGAATGGATTTGAGGACTCACTGACATGGGAGTGCATACTTATGACTCAGAGGTCAATGACCTGGCGCTGCCTTCACATATGCTATTTGGGTGACATCTTGAAGCTTGGGCAACAGACTATGTATGGTAAATGAGATAGAAGATATTAGAACTTGCTTGCCAGAGTACTGAGGAATTGTTGAGAATGTCAAAAGGAATGAAGGCATTAGAAATAATTACCTTCATAACATGAATAACAGGAGACAAGAGGACCTATCTCTAAAGTATATTTCCTTCAGAGGGCAGAGAAGACACTACTATAATAAAGCTGTGAGGAGGAACACTTGACGTTGGTGAAGGGGAACATTTGACATTTTTATAAAAGTCAATGTATGCTCTCCTCTGCAAGTCATCATTAGAAGTAAACTGTGTTCTAATGGAAATAATAAGATTTCAGAACCCAGGTTGCTGCACAAAATCTCAGGGACAAGTATAATTACCATAATGGGAAGCACAGCCAGAGTGGAATCAAACTAGTTTGACTGACAGAAGTCTGTGGTAATGCTTTATTGATAGTATTCCAGGGCTAGATATATGAACAGTTATTTTGCATGAAAAGAAAAACCTGAGACTTGACAAGTCAAAAAGTCTGATGTTAACAGACTTGGTCCCCTACCACGTTTTCAGATCTGCAGTGCAAGTTCTATTACTCAGGCCATATGCCTCAGTATATCTTATAATGCTTACAGTATCTATGATGGATAAGGAAGCATTATCTAAGTCATTCTAAGCCATAATATGGGAGTTACAACACAGAATCCTGAGGTTCTGAGCAAAATTCATATCTCCTATGTCAGTAAACTACTTGCCAATTAAAACATAGCTCCTTACATGCTATTGAGTTCAGTAGAAATATATAGAGAGTACCTTACCAAGAGATAGCAAGTAAGGTGCTATACGACAGGAGCTGCCCACCACAAGCTGAACGTTATGATACTCACCAAGTGATAAGATCTGGCAAGCTCAATAGCAGTCCATAGTACCATGGACATGCTCCAGGATCCAGCCTGAGAAAGCACAAATAAATTGGCTGACTGCACAAACCCTCATGCCTTTGACTGCTGTTACAATGATGCCCCTCATGAGGCAGGGGGTGGTCTATGAACAACTACTGGAAGAGGAAATTATTAATCTCAGATTTAGGGCACAGATGTGTGAGCATTAAATATCAATGATGGCTGTAAATGGACTGCTGCCACACTTCAGTTTCAGTCAGAGTAGAATAATGTTGAAGCAGGAAACTTCCGGTTGGCAGAACTGTGAGTATTACATCAGGTTCTTCACTCTGTAATTAATGGTCATCCAAGGAACTTACTGTAGAGAAGGCATTTAAAAACCAGGTGTTTCTGATCACACATGTGGATATCAAACAGCTTCTCTCCTCAGTCACCGTGGTTCTGGCACAGTGAGCCCATGAACTATCCTGGTGGCAGGGTTGGAGCCTAAGCTTGAGTTCAACAACACTGGCTCTCTCCATGGGTGATCAAGCTACTCCCACTTCTAAATGTATAACTCCCCAAGAGCAACATCTGATGCTGGGCACTCAGTTCCATCCCTTGCTTCAAGGATATCATCCAGCTACCTCATTCTACATAGAATACACTGCACCCACTCCATCTTAGAGGTGGTAGTTATTCATCATCACAAATATAGATGCCAACTTTAGACCCATAGGGTCAAGCACCACTTGCCTGTAGTGATGTGCAATTTCTAACATAGCATTGTTTGACTTTTCCTCCTTCCTTGCTTAACCATGTTGTTGTTGTTCAGTCACTCAGTCATGTCTGACTCTTTGTGACCCCATGGACTGCAGCACACCAGGCTTCGCTGTCCTTCACCATCTCCCGGAATTTGCTCAAACTCATGTCCATTGAGTCGGTGATGCCATCAAACCATCTCATCTTCTCTTGTCCCTTCCTCCTCCTGCCTTCTATCTTTCCTAGCATCAGGGTCTTTTCCAATGAGTTGGCTCTTCACATCAGGTCGCCAAAGTATTGGAGATTCAGCTTCAGCATCAGTACTTCCAAGGAATATTCAGCGTTGATTTCCTTTAGGATTGACTAGTTTGATTTCCCTGTTGTCCAAGGGATTTTCAAGAGTCTTCCAACACCACAGCTCAAAGGCATCAATTCTTTGGCACTCAGCCTTTTTTATTGTCCAGCTCTCACATATGTTTTCCTTACTCTGACTTACTAGAACCACTTTCCAAATGAGCTACTCAAATGAAAACTTTTGTGTCATACTCTGTTTTGTGGACACGCAGGCTAAAATAACCTGCAATAATTAAAATTTTATAAAATACAAGTAGGCATCTTTGGATCAAAGTGTTTATTTATAATTTAAAACTTATTCATATATGAAAACTATTAAAAATTAGCAATTTTCCAGTTCTGGCAACGATAGAGTCCAACATTTCCCCCATCCCCTTTACCAGAAGCAATAACTTATTTTTTCACATTAGAAAACTAGGGAAAGAAGAGCAGCTTAGATCCAAAACAAGTAGAAGAAATCAAATAAATATTAGAGCAGAAACCAATAAAATTGAAAACAAGGAAACAATAGAGTAAATTGATGAAACCTAAATCTGCTTCTTTGAAAAGGTTTTGGTAAGATTTTAGCTTAGATAACCAAGAAAAACAGAGAAGATACAAATGACTAGTATCAGGAATGAAAGAGGGGACATCATTACTGATTTCTTGGATGTTAAAAGAATGATAAAATTGTATCAATAACACTATAAGCACAAATTCCTCAGGTTTAAAGGAAAATATGTATTTCATTCATGTATACTTAATGCTTTAAAATAAAATTCACATTCTCTTTCTCAACATAAAAAATCATTGGTGACAGATACTAAGTAACAGTAATTGTTTAAATTTAATGTATATTTTCCCATAACTATAAGTACTGGAGCTTTAGCTTCAGCATCAGTCCTTCCGATGAATATTCAAGACATTTCTTTTAGGATTGACTGGTTGGATCTCCTTGCAGTCCAAGGGACTCTCAAGAATCTTCCCCAACACCACAGTTCAAAAGCATCAATTCTTTGGGGCTCAATTTTCTTTATGGTCCAACTCTCACATCCATACATGACTACTGGAAAAGCCACAGCTTTGACTAGACAGACCTTTGTTGGCAAAGTAACGTCTCAGCTTTTTAATACACTGTCTAGGTTTGTCATAGCTTTTCTTTCAAGGAGCAAGCATCTTTTACTTTCATGGCTGCAGTCACCATCTGCAGTGATTTTGGAGCTCAAGAAAATAGTCTGTCACTGTTTCTATTGTTTCCCCATCTATTTGCTATGAACTGACAGGACCACGTGCCATGATCTTCGTGTTTTGTGTTTTTTTTTTATATAAATTTATTTATTTTAATTGGAGGTTAATTACTTTACAATATTGTATTGGTTTTGCCATACATCAACATGAATCCGCCACAGGTATACATGTGTTCCCCATCTGAACCCCCCCCTCCCTCCCTGTACCATCCCTCTGGGTCATCCCAGTGCACCAGCCCCAAGCATCCAGTATCATGCATCGAACCTGGACTGGTGATTCATCTCATATATGATATTATACATGTTTCAATGCCATTCTCCCAAATCATCCTATCGTCGCCCTCTCCCACAGAGTCTAAAAGACTGTTCTATACATCTGTGTCTCTTTTGCTGTCTCCCATACAGGGTTATCGTTACCATCTTTCTAACTCCATATATATATGCATATATATGCATCTTTCTAAACTCCATATATATGCGTTAATATGCTGTATTAGTGTTTTTCTTTCTGGCTTACTTCGCTCTGTATAATAGGCTCCAGTTTCATCCACCTCATTAGAACTGATTCAAATGTATTCTTTTTAATGGCTGAGTATTACACAATGGCTCCATTGTGTATATGTACCACAGCTTTCTTATCCATTCATCTGCTGATGGACATCTAGGTTGCTTCCATGTCCTGGCTATTATAAACAATGCTGTGATGAACATTGGGGTACACGTGTCTCTTTCAATTCTGGTTTCCTCAGTGTGTATGCCCAGCAGTGGGATTGTTGGGTCAATGTTGAGTTTTGAGCTAGGTTTTTCACTCTCCTCTTTCACTTTCATCAAGAGGCTCTTTAGTTGCTCTTTGCTTTCTACAGTAAGGATACTGTCATCTGCATATCTGAGGCTGTTATTGATATATCTTTCAGCAATCTTGATTTCAGTTTGTGCTTCATCCAGCCCGGCATTTCACATGATGTATTCTGCATATAAGTTAAATAAGCAGGGTGACAATATACAGCCTTCACGTACTCCTTTCCCAATGTGGAACTAGTCCATTGTTCCATGTCTGGTTCTAACTGTTGCTTCTTGACCTGCATACAGATTTCTCGAGAGGCAGGTAGGATAGCCTGGTATTCCCATCTCTTTAAGAATTTTCCACAGTTCGTTGTGATCCATACAGCCAAAGGCTTTGGCATAGTCAATAAAGCAGAAATAGATGTGTTTCTGGAACTCTGTTGCTTTGCCTATGATCCAATGGATGTTGGCAATTTGATCTCTGGTTCCACTGCCTTTTGTAAAACCAGCTTGAACATCTGTAAGCTCTAAGTTCACATACTATTGAAGCCTAGCTTGGAGAATTTTGAGCATTACTTTGCTAGCCTGTGAGATGAGTGCAATTATGCAGTAATTTGAACATCTTTGGCATTGCCTTTCCTTGGGTGAAAACTGACCTTTTTCCAGTCCTGTGGCCACTGCTGAGTTTTCCAAATTTGCTGACATACGGAGTGCAACATTTTCACAGCATTGTCTTTTAGGATTTGAAATAGCTCAGCTGGAATTCCATCACCTCCACTAGCTTTGTTCATAGCAATGCTTCTTAAGGCCCACTTGACTTCACACTCCAGATGTCTGGCTCTAGGTGAGTGATCACACCATCATGGTTATCTGGGTCATGAAGATCTTTTTTGTATAGTTCTTCTGGTATTCTTGCCATCTCTTCTTAATATCTTCTGCTTCTGTTAGGTCCATACCATTTCTGTCCTTTAATTTGCCCATCTTTGCATGAAATGTTCCCTTGGTATCTCTAATTTTCTTGAAGAAATCTCTAGTCTTTCCCATTCTATTGTTTTCCTCTATTCCTTTGCACTGATCACTTAGGAGGGCTTTCTTATCTCTCCTTACTCTTCTTTGGAACTCTGCGTTCAGATGAGTATATCTTTTCTTTTCTCCTTTACCTTTCACTTCTTTTCTTTCCTCAGCTATTTGTAAGGACTCCTCAGACAACCAGTTTGCATTTTTGTAGTTCTTTTTCTTGGGGATGGTGTTGATCACAGCCTCCTGCACAATATTATGAAACCCCATCCATAGTTTTTCAGGCACTCAGTCTATCAGATCTAATCCCTTGAATCTATTTGTCACTTCCACTGTATAATTTTAAGGGATTTGATTTAGGTCATAGCTGAATTGTCTAGTGGTTTTCCCTACTTTCTTCAGTTTAGGTCTGAATTTTGCAATAAAGAGTTCATGATCTTTATTGTGCCACAGTCATTTCCTTGTCTTGTTTTTGCTGACTGTATATATCTTCTCCGTCTTTGGTTGCAAAGAATATAATCAATCTGATTTTGGTATTGACCATCTGGTGATAGCCATGTGTAGCATCTTCTCTTGTGTTGTTGGAAGAGGGTGTTTGCTATGATCAATGCTTTCTTTCTCTTGGCAAACCTCTGTTAGCCTTTACCCTGCTTCATTTTGTACTCCAAGGCCAAACTTGCCTGTTACTCCATGTATGTCTTGACTTCCTACTTTTTCATTCCAGTCCCTTATGATGAAAAGAACATCTGTTTTTTGTGTGTTTTTTTTGGTGTTTTTAGTTCTAGAAAGTCTTGTAGGTCTTCATAGACCTGTTCACCTTCAGCTTCTTCAGCATTAGTGGTTGGGGCATAGACTTGAATTACTGTGATGTTGAATGGTTTGCCTTGGAAACGAACAGAGACCATTTTGTAGTTTTTGAGATTGCATCCAAGTACCACATTTGGACTCTTGTTGACTAAGAGGGATACTCGATTTCTTCTAAGGGATTCTTGCCCACAGTGGTAGGCATAATTGATATAAATTATTGGATTTCTTTTTAACATAATTCCTAAATTTCCCATTATGACTACTTATTTTTGAAAAACTACCTTTTAGATGTCAAACCAATGGCAGAGATAATATCACTAACTTCAGTCGGTTTTGCAAGAAAACAACTTGTGTTTAAAAAGTAATGTTAATGCAGTCTATATGAAATCTCAACATGTAATAAATCATTTTGGCAGCCTTGAGAAAGATTGTTCACTATATACTTCTCTGAAATTTTATTTATAGGAGTATCACTTCTTCAGTGGCTGGGTAACTTCTTAAAACAGATTTTTGTCTGTCTTTCTAAATGAAAGTGTCTGGGTTTCTTAATATAGCCATCTGACATGTAAAAAGCAGCTAGAATCATTACATTCAACGATTAAGCTACTCTATGAGTAGGAGGCCAGGCTGACTGCTTAAGAGCCCATCTAGTTTGATATAATCTGTAGGAAATTTAAGTACTTTGTTCTGATGCCTGTATCTCCAAAAACATAGTTATAAGCCAGGCAAGCATTATCACCTGGTCTATTCATAGAGTAGCTCCAATAAGTTTCAGTAATATAAATGCTGACTGGTAAGTCATTCCAAGTTCCTAGAAGGAGTAAATGAACCAGGATTTAAGAATTTAGAAATGTGTTACATAAAAAGGACTCCAGTTAGATAAATATGACAGTTACTCGAATATGGTTAAATACAGGCATACCTCAGAGATATTGCCGGTTCAGTGCCAGACCACCTCAATAAAATAAATATTACACTAAAGATAGTCACACAAATTTTTCTGTTCCCTAAGGCATAGAAAAGTCATATTTACACTACAATGTAGTCTTAAGTGTGTAATAGTCTTGTGTCTAAAAAATGTACATGCCTTAATTTTAAAATATTGTACTGCTAAAAAATGCAAACCATCATCTGAGCCTTCAACGAGCCATAATCTTCTCACTAATAGAGGGTCTTGCCTCGATGTTGATGACTGCTGATTGATCAAGGTGGTGATTGCTGAAGGTTGGGGTGATTGTTGCAATTCCTTAGACTAAGAACGATGAAATTTGCCACATTGATTGACTTTCTTTCAAGAACAGTTTCTCGTTACACATCTCCATCAGAGCTCTTGGATGACCAGGTGCATTGTCAATAGCCATAATATTTTGAAGGGAATCTTTTTTTTTTTTTTTTCCTGAGCAGTAGGTCTCAACAGAGGGCTTAAAATATTCACTAAATCATGCAAACAGTTGTGCCATCTTCCAGACTTTGTTGTTCCATTTATATAGAACACAGGCAGATTAGATTTAGCATAATTCTTAAGGGCCCTAGGATTTTCAGAATGGTAAGTGAGCACTGGTTTCAACTTAAAGTCATCAGTTGTGTAAGCCCATAATAAGAGAATTAGTTAGCTTGTCCTTTGAAACTTTGAAGCCAGGTATTGACTTTTCTCTAGCTATGAAAATCCTAGATGGCATCTTCTTCCAACATAAGACTGTTTCCTCTGCATTGAAAATCTGTTGTTTCATGGACCTGCCCTCATTAATTTTCTCAGCTAGATGGTCTGGATAACTTGCTGCAACTTATGCTTCAGGACTTGCTGCTTCACCTTGCACTTTGATGTTACTAAGATGGTTTCTTTCCCTAAACTTCATGAACCAACTTCAAGTTTCAAACTCTTCTTCTACAGTTTCCTCACCTCTCTCAGCCTTCACAAAATTGAAGTTAAGACCTTGCTCTGAATTAGGCTTTAGCTTAAGGAAATGTGACTGGTTTGATCTTCCATCCAGACCACTGAAACTTTTTCCATATCAGTAATAAGCCTGTTTCACTTGCTTCTCATTCATGTGTTCACTGGAGCAGCACTCTTAATTTCCTTCAAAAGTGTTTCCTTTGCACTCACAACTTGGCTAATGTTTGCCACAAGAGGTCTAGCTTTCAGCCTATCTCACCTTTCAAAACACACCTTCCTTACTAAGTTTAATCATTTCTAGCTTTTGATTTAAAGTGAGGGAAAAATTACACCTTTCTCAATAAGCTTAATTATTTCTACCTTTTGATTTAAAGTGAGAGACAAGTGACTTTTCTTTTCACTTGAACACTTTGACACCATTGTAGAATTATTGATTAGCCAAATTTTAAATTGCTGTGTTTCAGAGAGTAGGTAGGCCTAAGAAAAGGGATAGAGACAGAGGAATGACAGGTTGGTCAAGCGATGAGAATGCACACATTTATTAAGATTGCCATCTTCATGAGTTCATGGAGTCCCAAAACAATTACATTAGTAACATCAGAGATCACTGACCACAGATCACCATAGCAAATATCATAATAATTAAAATGTTTGAAATACTGTGAGAATTAACTAGAATGTGACAGAGACACAAAGTGAGCAAATGCTGCTGGAAAAATAGAACTGATAGATTTGCTTGACTCAGGGTTGCTGCAAACCTTCAATTTGTAAAAGATACAATATAATATTTCATTTTCTTACATATCCAAGTATGTTTATAAGGAAAATGGGGCTTCCCAGGTGGCACTAGTGGTAAAGAAACTGCCTGCCAATGCAGGAGACCTAAGAGACATGGGTTCAATCCCTGGATTGGGAAGATTCCCTGGAAAGGGGCATGGCAACCCACTCCAGAATTCTTACCTGGAGAATCTGCTGGACAGAGGAGCCTCGTGGGTTACAGTCCTTTGGGTCATAAAGAGTCAGACATGACTGAAGCGACTTAGCACAATATTTCATTTGCAGCAACATGGATGGACCTAGAGAATATTTTACTTAGTAAAATAAGCTAGTCAAAGACAAATATTATATGGTATCACTTACATGTGGAAGCTAAAAAATAATGCAAATGAATGTGTATGTAAGAAACCTGTGAGTCTGTTTCTGTCACAGAACACAAACTGCCACTGCTGCTGCTGCTAAGTCGCTTCAGTCGTGTCCGACTCTGTGCGACCCCATAGGCGGCAGCCCACCAGGCTCCCCTGTCCCTGGGATTCTCCAGGCAAGAACACTGGAGTGGGTTGCCATTTCCTTCTCCAATGCATGAAAGTGAAAAGTGGAAGTGAAGTCACTCAGTCGTGTCTGACTCTTCGCGACCCCATGGACTGCAGCCTTCCAGGCTCCTCGGTCTGTGGGATTTTCCAGGCAAGAGTACTGGAGTGGGGTGCCACTGCCTTCTCTGGGAACACAAACTAGTGGTTACCAAAGGGGAGAGGGAAGGACAAATGAGGAATTTGGGATTAGTAGATACAAACTACTACACATAAAATAAATAAGCAAAAAGGATTTACTGTATAGCACAGATATGGAATTATATTCCATATCTTGTAATAACTTATAATGCCTGCAAAAATATCCAAATCACTATGTGTGCACCTAAAACTAAAAATATTTTAAATCAACTATGCCTCAATTAAAAACACAATATCTGCAAAGCACAATAAAATGAAATACAATAAAATGACATATGCCTGCATACACAATTAAAAGTTTAAATCTGAAGCCAATTAATTGTTTATCTTAACTTGAAACAAGATTTTTTTTAAAGTTAGAAAAATTATTTTAAAAAAACTTGATATGAAAATAAATACTAAGATCTTAACCTAGGCCTAACTGCATTTTTAAGCTTTATGGTACAGTTAAGCTTTAACTGCCCTCGCATATGATGTCACTTACACATTTTTTTCACAGTAATGACTGTTGTAACTGAGTTTATCTAAAGAATGAGACCACTTTCTTGATTTCTCCCTCACTTTACAGGAGCTCCTTTAATAAAAATTATATTGTATTTCCTATTCAATGGGTGATTATTCATTTTCCTTCTACTTCATAAGTTAATGTTTTATGAAAAAGATAGACATTTAGGTAAATAGTTGCAAATAAAAATTGTTAAATGTTATACACATTTCATTATTGATTTCAATGTGTAACAGATAATATTTTTAAAATTATTAAGTGGCTTTGCTGAAATTGTGGTGTAGAGAAGTCCAAGGAACTTTCAATCCACTGAAGCAACAAATAAGCTTCCAAAAAACGTGAGAATCAACATTTTTGAAACTATTGAATTTAATCAAACACGTTGAACATGAACTCAAATGTCCACTAACAGATGCACAAGTAAACAAAGTGTGGTGTATACATACAATGCACTATTATTCAGCCTTAAAATGGAAAGAAATCCTATCACACATTACCACATAGATGAACCTTGAGGATGCTATGCTAAGTGGAATAAGTGAGTTACCAAAAGACAAATTGCTGTATGATTCCACTTCTACTGTTTTTACTGTTCAGTTGTTAAGTTGTATTTGACTCTTCGTGACCCCATGGACTGTAGCATGTCAGGCTTCCCTGTCCTTCACCATCTCCTGGAGTTTGCTCAAACTCGTGTACACTTAGTCAATGATGCTATCCAATCATCTCATCTTCTGTCATCCCCTTCTCCTCCCGCTCTCAATCTTTCCCAGCATCAAGGTCTTTTCGAATGAGTCGGCTCTTTGCATCAGGTGGCCAATGTATTGGAGCTTCAGCTTCAGCATCAGTCCTTCCAATAAATATTCTGGGTTGATGTCCTTTAGGATTAACTGATTTGATCTCCTTGCAGTCCAAGGTACTCTCAAGCATCTTCTTCACTTCCGCTATGTATTTAAAATAGTCAAATTCATAGAAATATAAGTCGAATGGGAGTTACCAGTAGCTACAGGACAAGGCAAAGGGGAATCATTATGTAAGAGATACAGAGTTTCAGTTTGGCAAGATAAAAAAGTTCTGGAAGTCTGTTTCACAAGAATATGAATATATGTAGCCCTGCTGAACTATACAATTACCGATAATTCTGATGGTTAACTTTATGTTATATGGCTTTTTTTTACCACAATTTTAAAAACATGACACTTGGAGAATCCTTAAAGAAGAAAGAAGTTAATAATTGCTGGTAAGAGCGTGTTGAAACACTTTTATTTTCCTGATTATCATCTGCTATTTGTCAGCTCAGAGGTGTCCATAAGGATGATAGTCTACATGTCTGATAGCCATGTTGCCAGAGGAGCAACATGAACCCTGTGTTCAGAGAAATGTGGCTGTGTATTGTGACCTGTCTGGCAGCTCCCTGAAAGCCGTTCTGAGGCTTCCCTTTTTTTGCATCCCTCAGAACCTCCTCAAGGTTTTGAGGAGCCTCTTTGGTGGTATATGTCGAAAACATGTAAAGAAAGGAACAAAGGCTTCTCTTGTGGTTCAGACAGTAAAGAATCTGCCTACAATGGGGGAAACCCGGGTTCAATCCCTGGTTTGGGAAGATCCCCTGGAGAAGGGAATGGCAACCTGCTCCAGTACTCTTGCCTAGAAAATTCCATGGACAGAGGAGCCTGGTGGGCTACAGTCCATGGGGTTGCAAACAGTTGGACATGACTGACAACCAAGCACACATGTAAAGGTATATAAGTCACCATCTGGAGCAAGGAACAACAGACATGGCAAGAAGCAGACAAACTGAAAAGTCTTACAAGGAAGAAAGGGGAAGGAGATACGTGGAGGAATAAGGGTTTTGAAATGCTTTTGTTTATATTGAGGACTCTCAAAGGACACATGCATACCCAAGAATAGATGCATAGTTGCAAAAGACCTAAGAAGGCCAGAGCTTTAACCTCTGCTCAGGCTTAAGCCTCAATATAAGCAGGAAGTAAAACCTAAGGTTGACTTCTCAATGGCCTGGCTAAGCACTAAAAGCATGCCCCAACTCAGTCAGTGCACAAAGAACAGGAGAGATTTTCTTGCTTATTTGTTTGTGCTTTGTTCCTTTCCTCTTCCTTCTCTTCCTCCTCCTTCTCCTCATCTCCTTCTTCCTCTTCTCCTTCTTCCTTCCTCCTCCCCCTCTCCTCCTCCTCTTTCTTCTACTTGTACTTTCTCTTTTTCTACTGATTCCAGGCTTTTAAGGAAATCTCTGTCAAATTACTAGCTGGCCACTAGGCTAATGGAACGGAGACTTCAGTGACCACACACAGCAAACAATACACTCTTTGGAAAGACAGAAAAATTAGAAAAGTCACTAAGCAGAAAACTACAATATACAACAGCAGAAAAAAAATAAAATAAACCTGAGCAGAATAACCAAAAGAGAATTATAATATTAGATTTTTAAAATTAAGATACAAAGAAGGACATTATATATTTATAAAGGGGTCAGGTAAGGAAGAATATTTGACAGTTAAAAACATATACACAGGTAAAAATAAAACCCAAAAATATAGGAAACAGAAATTGATAGAATTTAAGGGGAAAATAGATTCTACAATAATATAGTCTCTATGTCCCACTTTCAATAATGAATAGAATTACAGAAATGATCAGTAAAGAAACAGAAGATCTGAACAATACTATAAACCCAGGTGGCTAAGATAGTAGTGTCTGCCTGCAGTGCGGGAGACTGGGGTTCAATCCCTGGGTCGGGAAGATCCCCTGGAGAAGGAAATGGCAACCCACTCCGTACCCTTGCATGGAAAATTCCATGGACGGAGGAGCCTGGTAGGCTACAGTCCATGGGGTTGCAAAGAGTCGGACACAACTGAGCGACTTCACTCACTATAAACCAACAAAGTATAATATATATTTATATAACACTTTACCATACAACAGTGGAGCACACATTCATCTCAAGTGCACATGGATCCAGGATAAATCATATATTAGACAACAAAACAAGCCTCAATAAATGTAAAAAGATTGAAATCATACAAAGTATATTTTCTGAACATGAAAGAATATAACTAGAAATCAGTAACAGAAATAAAAATTCACAAAGATATGAAAATTATGAAACAGACACTTAACCACTGGTTCAAAAAGAAATTTAAAAGTTAAGTTGAGATGAATGAAAAAATGAAAAGCACAATATGTAAAAATCATAAGGTGCAAAACATGCAAGGCTCAAAGAGAAGATTATTATCATAATTGTCTATAATAAAAAGAAAAGTATCAAATCAATAATTTAACTTCATATATTAAAGAACTATAAATAGAAGAGCAAACTAAATGCAAGGCTAACAGAAGAAAGAAAATAATAAAACTTACAAGCAGAGATATAAAAATAAAGAATAGAAAAACAATGGAAAGAATCAACAAAGCCAAAATTGGTTCTTTGAAAAGATCAACAGAATTGAGAAACTTTTATGTAGACTGACTAGCAAAAAGAGAAGATAAAAATTGCTAAAACCAGAAATAAAAGCGAGTACATTACTACTGAACTTATAGAAATCAGAAGAGTAATAAGGATACTACAAATAACTGGATGTCAACAAATTGTATGTTACCTGCAATGGACAAATCGTTAGAAATAAACTATCAAAAGTGATTCAGTCTGTACAATAGGCTCTAAGTTCATCCACCTCACTAGAACTGACTCAAGTGCATTCCTTTTGATAGCTGAGTAATATTCCATTGTGTATATATATCACAACTTCCTTATCCATTCATCTGCCAACGGAAATCTATGTTGCTTCCATGTCCTAGGATGGAGGGGACATACATATACCTATGGCTGATTCATATTGATGTATGACAAGAAACATCACAATATTGTAAAGTAATTATCCTCCAATTAAAATAAATAAATATTTTTGAGTGATTCAGGAAGAAGTAGAAAATATGCATAGCTCTGTAATAAATAAGGATATTAAAATAAGTAATAAATCTTTTCTCAAGTAAGAAAAGCCCGTGACCAGCCTTCACTGGTGAATTCTACCAAATTTTTAAAGAAGAATGGACATTTATCCTTCTCAGAATCTTCGTAAAAAGAGGAAATTCTTCCTTCTTCATTTTGTGAAGCTAGCATGACCCTGTACCTAAAGCCAGACAAAAATAACACATGAAAACTACAGACTAATATCCCTATGAATATAAATACAAGCATCTTCCAAAAAAGACTAGCAAACTGAATTTTTGTTCAATCGCTGAGTCATGTCTCTTTGCAACCCCATAAACTGCAGCATGCCAGCCTTCCCTGCCCGTCACTATCTCCCGGAGTTTGCTCAAACTCATGTCCATCGAGTTGGTGATGCCATCTAACCATCTTATCCTATATTGCCCCCTTCTCCTCCTGCCCCCAATCTTTCCCAGCATCAGAGGCATTTCCAGTGAGTCCGCACTTCATTTCAGGTGGTGAAAATATTGGAGCTTCAGCTTCAGCATCAGTCCTTACAATGAATATTCAGGAAAACTAAATACAACAGCAAATTAAGGAGATTAGACACTATGACCAAATGGAATTTGTCTCAGGAATTCAAGGGCAGTTCATCATATAAAAATCAAGCACTGTAACACATCATCTTAATAGAATAAAGGAAAAAACCCAAATGATCATTTCTACTAATGTAGAAAAAAATTAACAATTTTCAACACCCTATCATGATAAAAACACTCAACAATCTCAGAATAGTAAAGAACTTCCTCAACCTGATAAAAGTCTTCTAAGAAAAATACACACCTAATATATGTCTGATAAAAGACTGAACTCTTTTCCCCTGAGATCAGAAGCCAGATGATAATGTCTGTTTTCACCAGTTCTTTGAAATAGTATGTTGGAAGTTATAGCCTTTCTTACTAAGTATGTAGCAATATCTCATTGTGGTTTTAACTTGCATTTTTCCAATGTTTAAATATATTGAGTACCTTTTCATGCGCTTGTTTTGTATCTGTATATTCTGTTTGGTAAAATGTCTATTCATATCTTTGGCCTACTTTCTAGCTTCTATTTACTGTTGAGTTTTCAGAGTTCTCTAATATAATCTAAACACTAGTCCTTCGCTGGATGTGTACTGTGCAAATATTTGTCCAGTTTGTAGCTTTTCTTTTCATCCTCTTCACATGGACTTTCAAGAGCAAAAATTGATCCATTTTTTTTCCTTTTTTTCACTGTGTTGTTAGTGTAAGAACTAAGAACACTGCTTAGCCTTATTTCCCAAAGATTTTTCCTTATGTTTCATCTTTTTCCAGAGATTTTATAGTTTTGGGTTTTACATTTAAAGCTGTGCTCCATTTTGGGTTAAGCTTTTTAATAAGGTATGATGTTTAGGTGACAGTTTACTTATTTTGCTCCATGCTACTTGTTGAAAAGTGGATTGTTTTGCAACTTTGTAAAAAATCAGTTGGGCATAGTTGTATGAGTCTATTTCTGGGTTGTCAATTCTGTTCCCTTGAACTTTGTATCTATGTCCCCACCAGTACAACAATATCTTCATTATGATATATAGATATAGACACAGACACACTGGATAGAGTGGTGTTATTCTTCTTTACAAAATTGTTTTGGCTCTATTAAATCCTATGCCTTTAAAGACAAGTGAGATTTTTATAGGAATTGCAAAAAGTCTATAGATAAATTCACATCTTTACTATGTTGAATCATGTAATCCATGGATACCATATTTCTTTCCATTTATGTAGCTCATATTTCTTTCATGAGCGCTTTGTAATTATCAGCATACAGATCCTGTTCATGTTTTGAAAAATGTATATCTAAGTATTTCACTACACTTGCAATTATAGTAAATTATATACATTTTTTCAATTTTGGTTTCTAAAAATACAATAGATTTTTGTATGTTAGTACTTTATCCTGTGACCTTATTGAACTAATATTTGTTCTGAGCAGATTTCATAGGGCTCTACAATTCCTTTGTATAAATATGTGGTAACAACTATTATCAGTTCAGTTCAGTTGCTCAGTCGTGTCTGATTCTTTGCAACCCCATGGACTGCAGCACGTCAGGCCTCCCTGTCCATCACCAACTCCCAGAGTTTACTCAAACTCATATCCACTGAGTTGGTGATGTCATCCAACCATCTCATTCTCTGTCATCCCTTTCTCCTCCCACCTTCAATCTTTCCCAGCATCAGGGTCTTTTCAAATGAGTCAGTTCTTCACATCAGGTGGCCAAAGTATATGAGTTTCAGCTTCAGCATCAGTGCTTTCAGTGAATATTCGGGACTGATTTCCTTTAAGATGGTGGTGGATTCATGTCAATGTATGGCAAAACCAATGCAGTATCGTAAAGTAAAATAAAGTAAAATTTAAAAAAAAAAAAAAGATGGACCGGTTGGATCTCCTTGCAGTCCAAGGGACTCTCAAGAGTCTTCTCCAACACCACAGTTCAAAAGCATCAATTCTTCGGCACTCAGCTTTCTTTATAGTCCAACTCTCACATCCATACATGACCACTGGGTAAATCATTGCTTTAACTAGGTGGACCTTTGTTGACAAAGTAATGTCTCTGCTTTTTAATATGCTGTCTAGGTTGGTCATAACTTTTCTTCTAAGGAGTAAGCGTCTTTTAATTACATGGCTACAGCCTCCATCTGCAGTGATTTTGGAGCCCAAAAAAATAAACTTTGTCACTGTTTCCACTGTTTCCCCATCTATTTCCCATGAAGGGATGGGACCAGATGCCATGATCATAGTTTTCTGAATGTTGAGCTTAAAGCCAACTTTTTAGCTCTCCTCTTTCACTTTCATCAAGAGGCTTTTTAGCTCCTCTTCACTTTCTGCCATAAGGGTGGTGTCATCTGCATATTTGAGGTTATTGATATTCCTCCAGACAATCTTGATTCCAGCTTGTGCTTCATCTATCCCAGAGTTTCTCATGATGTACTATGCATATAAGTTAAATAAGCAGGGTGACAATATACAGCCTTGACGTACTCCTTTCCTGATTTGGAAACAGTCTGTTGTTCCATGTCCAGTTTTAACTGTTGCTTCCTGACCTGCATACAGATTTCTCAAGAGGCAGGTCAAGTGGTCTGGTATTCCCATCTCTTTCAGAATTTTCCACAGTTTATTGTGATCCACACAGTCAAAGGCTTTGGCATAGTCAATAAAGCAGAAGTAGATGTTTTTCTGGAACTCTTTTGCTTTTTCCATGATCCAGCGGATGTTGGCAATTTGATCTCTGTCACCCTGCCTTTTCTAAATCCAGCTTGACCATCTGGAAGTTCATGGTTTACGTAATGTTGAAGCCTCTCTTGGAGAATTTTGAGCATTACTTTGCTAGCATGTGAGATGAGTGCAATTGTGCAGTAGTTTGAGCATTCTTTTGCATTGCCTTTCTTTGGGATTGTAATGAAAACTGACCTTTTCCATTCTTGTGGCCACTGCTGGGTTTTCCAAATTTGCTAGCATATTGAGTGTGGCACTTTAACAGCATCATCTTTTAAGATTTGAAATAATCAGCTGGAATTCCATCACCTCCACTAGCTTTGCTCGTAGTAATGCTTCTTAAGGCCCATTTGACTTCACATTCCAGGATGTCTGGCTCTAAGTGAATGATCATACCATCATGATTATCTGGGTCATGAAGATCTTTTTTGTAGAGTTCTTCTGTGTATTCTTGCCACCTCTTCTTAATATCTTCTACTTCTGTTAGGTCCATACCATTTCTGTCCTTTATTGTGCCCATCTTTGCATGAAACATTCCCTTGGTATCTCTAATTTTCTTGAAGAGATCTCTAGTATTTCCCATTCTATTGTTTTCCTCTATTTCTTTGCACTGATCACTGAGGAAAGCTTTCTTATGTCTCTTTGCTATTCTTTGGAACTCAGCATTCAAATGGGTGTATCTTTCCTTTTCTTCTTTGTTTTTTATTTCTCTTCTTTTCACAGCTATTTGTAAGACCTCCTCTGACAACCATTTTGCTTTTTTGCATTTCGTTTTCTTAGGGATGGTATTAATCCCTGTCTCCTGTACAATGTCATGAACCTCCATCCATAATTCTTCAGGCATTCTTTCTATCAGATCTAATCCCCTGAATCTATTTGTCACTTCCACTGTATAATCATGAGGGATTTGACTTAGGTCATACCTGAATGGTCTAGTGGTTTTTCCCTACTTTCTTCCATATAAGTCTGAATTAGGTAATAAGGAGTTCACGATCTATTATGGCATAGAGTAAAAATGTACACTTATGAAAGAGCCTAGAAACTATGTCACTAAACAAAACCCACATGTACTATGTATCGTCATATGAGAAACATGGAGTAGAAATGGAAATTAAGAAGATGTAAATATACTTAATAACAAAGACATGCACTTCAGGTAAGAACTTGTTATTGAGGCTGCCAATAACTCTAAATTTCTAATCTTAGAAGATAACAGTGTCTCAAATGACACCTCTGATAGAGGAGTCAGAATTCAGTATTCATGAGTAGATCTTTCTTAACCAACCACAGATATTTAAACAATATGGTTCCATATTGACTTTTTTTTCATATTGCCTTCTTAAAAGGACATTTCTTTCATTGAATTTACAATTTGGCTTTATCATCTAAACAGGTTACATAAATGATAAAGCTAACATTGTATCCATGTCCCCTCTTTTCATCAAGTACCATTCAGTTGTTGCTATGGTCCTTGGCAACATCATGTACTGTGCTATGGGAACATAATTTTCCATGGCGTAATTGCCTTAAAAATCTGGACTCTGCTTCTATTTTCTACTTGTACTTATTATGAGCTAGAATGTCAGCTTTAGGACCAGCTTCAAAAGAATTTTTGCTCTTTTATTTCTGCTTAATATCTAATGCTCTGAGCAGTGCCTGGCACATAAGAGGTACCCTCAAAATATTTGTTAAATGAAGGAAATCAAGTCTCTTGAGATCTGCTCTTTATTTGTACTTTTTTCAAAAAGTGAAGCTCCTGAGAAACCTGTCATTCAACTCCTGCGATTTCTGAGGCTTAAAAATACTTTACCAACAGAAAGGTATTAACCAAAAGGTATAAACAGTTATGCAAGATGAATAAGTCCTAGAGGTCTACCATAGAGCATAGTTCCTTTAATACTGAAAATTTTGCTAAGAGGCTAGATCATATGTTAAGTGTTTTTATCACAAAAAATGATAGTAATAAAGAAGACAGGAAAACACTTTTGGAGGTGATGGATATATTTATAACAGATAGTGGCCATGTTTTCATGGCTGTATATATACCTCTAAACTCAAAGTTGTTTACGTGGAAAATGTACAGCTTTTTATATCAATCGTGTCTCAATAGAGTGATTTAAAAAAAAAAGCACTATACTCATTCCAATGAGATATATCGGAGGATGGAGGTTTTGACGGAGGATAAAGCTTAGCATTATCCAAGCATCAGGAACACCTTTGGCAAAAATTAAATAGAAAGTAAAATATGATGGAAGAGCATAATATCTTAGTGCATACATACTAAGTCACTTCATCTGTGTACAACTCTTCATGACCCTATGGACTATAGCCCACCAGGCTCCTCTGTCCATGGGATTCTCCAGGCAAGAATACTGGAGTGGGTTGCCAT
The DNA here is from genome assembly GCF_042477335.2 of Ovis canadensis. Taxonomy (NCBI): domain Eukaryota; kingdom Metazoa; phylum Chordata; class Mammalia; order Artiodactyla; family Bovidae; genus Ovis; species Ovis canadensis. Next base: position 134,112,869 of record NC_091727.1, read on the forward strand.
GCTCTCCTCCAGGGGATCTTCCTGATCCAGGGCTCGAACCTGTGTCTCTTCCATCTCCTATGTTGGCAGGTGTGTTCTTTACCACTAGCACCACCTGGGGAGCCCCTAAAATCCTTGGATTTTAATTAAATTTGATACAGGAGCAAATTAATTTTTTTATGTTTTTTTTTATTTTTATTTTTACTTTATTTTACTTTACAATACTGTATTGGTTTTATCATACATTGACATGAGTCCGCCACAAGTGTACATGAGTTCCCAATCCTGAACCCCTTCCCACCTCCCACCCCATATCATCTCTCTGGATCATCCCCGTTGTACCAGCCCCAAGCATCCTGTATCCTGCATCGAACATAAACTAGCAATTCGTTTCTTACATGATAGTATACATGTTTCAGTGCAAATTAATTTTCATTAAATTCTTTGGAGTTTATTTATGGGAAATTCATAAAGGGAAAGGAGAGGGTTTTTTGTTTGTTTGTTCGTTTGTTTTCAAATTCAGAGCAGCTCTACATTTTGGTCATTTTATTATTGGTCTATCTAAATGTGATCTAATGTTAGAATTTCTGATGAACTTTATTACAACATAGGTAGATGTAAAGGAGGATGAGAAATAGGAGAGCAAGACTAGAACTACAGAGATAGACTATCTTTGTAAATGAATAATTTATTTCTATAGGTGTGGGAAATCTTGCTAATGAGAGCATGTTGGCTAGGTGGCTAGACAAAATCCCGAATGAATCCATAGTACTACTAACTATAGCACCAGGAGCACAGGGCTCAATAGGCAATTATTAATAAAAGTTTTCATATGCTGACTGAAAAGACAACTCTAATGAAATCTGGTGATGGGATATGCAGCTACACATTTGACTTACCATAAGTTTAATTAATGATTAAGATATGTGAGTTAAAAGAGCAAAGACCTTATGAAACATTGGAATGAAGGTGGATTAAAGGTCCTCCATTTCCCTGGCTACTTGTTTCCACATTGAAGGATTTCACAATTACACTCCTGATCTCTCTCCCTAAGCTTCCCTCCCTTGGGGAGGATGATTGGTGAGCTTGGGAGAAGAAATTGAGTTCCTAGGTCAGTCTTGTCTTCTGTCTTTGGATCTTACTGTCTACAATGAGGATTCAGTCTGGCTTTCTTTATGCTGTAAGTTAAAATGGACTTGTTCTGTGGTGCTAGGAGATGAGGAAGGCAGCAATTTTCTAGCAGTAACAGAGATTGGATAACTGAATTTGTCTAGCTCAAGGGGGAATTATTTGCAAGCACTTTGGTTAAGTTTCAGGAATAAAGCTAACATTTTGATGTTCACCTCACTGTGTAGACTTCCCTTGTGGCTCAGCTGGTAAAGAATCCCTCTGCAATGTGGGAGACCTGGGTTCTATCCCTGAGTTGGGGAGATCCCCTGGAAAAGGGAAAGGCTACCCACTCCAGTATTCTGGCCTAGAGAATTCCAAGGACTGTATAGTCCATGGGGTTACAAAGAGACGCAAATGAGCGACTTTCATTTTGACTATTCTCTGTCACCCAAGTCTTATTTTTTGATTGATTCTAATCTAGGAAACATTTAAAAAGTGCTTAACACATCTGCTGTATTAACCTCAAAAAGAAAAATAAAGCGGTTCAAATCTCATGAGTTTTCCAGGATGACTTAATATAAATATAAATAATCAGGATGACTTAATATAAATATAAATAATTAGCAGGAAGAGAAAAGTGGAAATATTTTTGTGGACTCTTTCATTTCAAGAACTTTGGAAGATATTTCAAGCTTCAAATTTAAAAATCATTGTACTAGACGCTGAGAATACATTTCTTTTTCTGTGAGATTGCTCTTGAAAGGCCTTTGTCACTTCTCTTCTTTGGTGAGCAATATAGAACTTGGACTACAGTCTGAGATACTTCTAATCCCAGAGTATTTTTCAAAAGCAATTGTCTTCAGATGTATTTATATATCATCTTTATATAAACCTGTCTTTGTGTTAAAAGAGAAAATTCAATTATATTTGGAATTTTAGGATAAAAGGAAATATTATACTAAATGAGAAGTTTAAAAAAATCTTCCTTTGAAATTGAGAAGTTTGGGGTAAGTTATTGGCACAGATGGTATGCAATGAGAAAACATTCTGTTTATCCAGATTGAGAGTCCAACAGATATGTATGCAATTGAACTACTTAGCAGAGTAAAATGTACAAATAAAAAAACAACAACAACAAGGGACAGTTTTGTGTGCACACTTGTGAGAAACAGAATTCTTTCATTGCATTATTGGGGCTTCCCTGATGGCTCAGAAAGTAAAGAATCTGACTGCAATGCAGGAGACATAAGAGACCCGGGTTCAGTCCCTGGGTCAGGAATAAATGGAAATGGCAACCCACTCCAGTATTCTTGCCTGAAAAATCCCATGGACAGAGGAGCCTGGTAGGCTACAGTCCATGGAATCACAAAGAGTCAGACACCACTGAGCAACTAACACTTGCACTTTTCTTTCATGTATACAGGGCTTATTCATTGAACAATAGAGTATATTTTATGCATCTTTACTTTTTGGTGCTTCTGATATCCAAAGCAAGACTTGGCTATTGACTTCTGGACTGATCAACATTTATATTTAGTCGACCAAAGAATCGGGAGTTGTTTTGTAAGCTCTGTGTCTGCTTGTGAGGTGAACATAGTGGTAGAAACATATGGAAATGGGAATGTTGATTCTATTTCAGGTAATACAAAAGGAAAACATGCCACCCATCTCTGACACTGAATACAGCTACAGCTGGGAAAGAATGAGTGGAGAAGCTGAGGACTTTGAAATATAAATAGCAGTGGGCAAATTGAGAAAGGACAACCAAATTCAAAATATCAGGGAACTGACAGTGGTTTAACATAGTTTTTACTTCTTGTACTCTCTGTCTTGAATGTAATACACTCTGAAAGTGAGTACTGCGGTGTAGAAAGTGAGAGTTTAGAGAGCTTAAAATAGTTGGACAAGAAATGCCTAACATTCATTGAGATCACCGATATAGCCCTTTCCTTCCTATCTTTGAAATACGCCTCTCATTGTTAGCACCTCTCATTGCTATGTTGTGTCCGACTTTCTTGCAAACACGTGGACTGCGGGCTCCTCTGTCCATGGGATTTCCCAGGCAAGAATACTGGAGTGGGTTCCCTTGCCTTCCTCCAGAGGATCTTCCCAACCCAGGGATCAAACCTGTGTCTCCTGCATTGCAGTCAGATTCTTTACCATCCGAGACACCTTGGAAGCCCACATCTCACATTAGATACATTTTTTTTCAAAATGCATCATTAAATTAAATACAAAATCTAAAACTATAAAGCATCTGAAATAAAATATAGGGAAAAATATTTTATGACCTTCAGGGAGGCAAAGACTTCTTAGATATGACACCAAAAACATGATTCATGACAACTGGACATTATCAAAATTAAAGCTATTCTCCTTGAAAAACACTGTTAAGAGAATGACAAAAAATAAGCTACAGAGAGAAAATATCTTCATATCACACCTGATAAAGGACATGTATCCAGAAAACATACACACACACACAAACTCAGAACTCAGGAAGCAAATAAACAAACCAACATAAAATAAAATCACAAAACTCAATAATATGATAATAAACATTAAACATCAGATGGGAAAAGAATTTTAACATTTTGTTAAAGAAGATATAGGAATCACAAATTAGTATATCAAAAGATGTTTAACACTATTAATTACCAGGAAAATTCAAATTAAAACCACAATGTGTTAGCATCACACAGATTTCAGAATGAATAAAATTAAAAATATTAACCACACTAAGTACTGGATAGGATGTACAGAAGTATTGAATGGGATGTAGAGAGACTGGAACTGTCATACACTACTGGTGGGAATGTAAAATGTCACAGACACATTAAAAAACAGTTTGGTAGACCACAAGTAACAAATGTCTCTGAGAATGTAGAGAAAAGAGAGCACTGACTCACTGTTGATAGGAATGTAAATTGGTATAGCCACTGTGGAGAACAATATGGAGGTTCCTTAAAAAACTAAACATAGAATCACCAAATGACCCAGCAATTCTACTCCTCTGTATATATCTGAAAAATAAAACATTAATTCAAAAAGGTACAGGCATCCCCAATGTTCATAGCAGCATCTTTACTATTGTCAAGACATGGAAACAATCTAAGTGTCCATCAAAAGATGAATGGATAAAGAAAATTATATATATATACATGTACATATATAGAAGTGAAGTGAAGCGAAGTCGCTCAGTCGTGTCCGACTCTTTGCAACCCCATGGACTGTAGCCTACCAGGCTGCTCTGTCCATGGGATTTTCCAGGCAATAGTCCTGGAGTGGATTGCTATTTCCTTCTCCAGGGGATCTTCCCAACCCAAGGATCAAACCCGGGTCTCCCGCATTGTAGACAGACACTTTACTGTCTGAGCCACCTTTGCAACCCACTCCAGTATTCTTGCCTGGATGGAGGAGCCTGGTAGGTTACATTCCACAGGGTTGCAAAGAGTCAGACACGACTGAGCGACTTCACCTTCACCTTCAGCCATAAAAAGAATGAAATTTTGCCATTTGCAACAATGTGGATGGACTTGGAAAGTTTTATGCTAAGTGTAATAATTCAGACACACAGAGAGAAATACCATGTAATATCATGTGTGGAATCTAAAAAGTAAAACAAGTTAGTGAACGTAACAAAAACCAAATGGATATCTGTTCACAGATGTAGAGAACAAAGCAGTGGTTATCAGTGGGGAAGGAAAGGGGAAGGGACAAGATAGGGGTGGAGGATTAAGAGGTACAAACCGTCATATATAAAATAAACTACAAGGATATATTATACATCACAGATAATATAGCAAATATTTAATAATAAATATAAATGCAGTATAATTTATGAAAATATTGAATCACTATGCTGTACATCTGTAACTTACGTAATGTTGTACATCAACTATATATTGATAAAAATAAAAATAAAGAGGAAGAAAGAATTCTAAGGGATTGATGCTATGGAAAATGCTTGTCAGCTGGCTTTATGGTCTTCTGTGCCAGCTGAATGGTGAATGGGGCATTTGCTTCCTACCTCCCCCCCTTTTTTTTTCCTCTATTGCTGTTGTGGTCAGTCATGTCTGATTCATTGTGAACCCATGAACTGGAGCCCACCAGCCTCCTCTGTCCATGGAATTTTCCAGGCAAGAATACTGGAGTGGGTTGCCATGCCCTCCTCCAGGAGATCTTCCTGACCCAGGGATCAAACCCACATCTCTTTCATCTCCTGCATTAGTGGGCAGGTGGGTCCTTTATCACTAGTGTCACCAGAGACATCTATATGAAATGAATGGTTATGTATAAATACAAATGGTTATGTATAAATACAATACAAATGAATGGTTATGTAGTAGGTGTTTCTTATATTTTTTAATACATTTCTTTTCCTTTGATTTCAACCTCTCTCAAAGGCTTCTAATTGGTCTCTTTCTGATCACAGGTTTATAAATAAACATGATTGCTTGGAAAAAAAAAAAACAGGTTGGCCGTTTCTTTAAAAATTAAACACATGCCTATCATATTATCTAGACATTTCACTCTTAGATATTTCCCAGGAGAAATGAAACAATACATCCATAGAAAGGTATGTGCATGAATGTTCATAGCAATTTAATTTGAATTAGTAAAAAATACTGTAAACAGGAAAACTCCGAATGTCCACTGAGAAGTAAATAAATATAGCACCACTCTTCACAATAACCAAGACAAGGAAACAACCTAATTGGCCATAAACAGATGAATAGATAAAAAAGATTTGGTACATATATACAATGGAATACTACTCGGCCATAAAAAGAATGTCATTTACAGAAACATGGATGCAACTAGAGACTATCACACTAAGTGAAGTAAGTCAGAAAGAGAAAAACAAATTCCATATGATATCACTTATATGTGGATTCTAAAATATGACACAAATGAACAAATGAGCTTATCTATGAAACAGAATTGGGATATAGAAAACAGACTGGTGTTGCCAAGGAGAAGGGTGGTGGGGGAGGGATGGAATGAAAGGTTGGGATTATCAGATGCAAACTATTATATCTAGAATGGATAAAGAACAAATTCCTACTGTATATCACAGGGAGCTATATTCAATATCCTGTGATAGACCATAATGGAAAAGTATATTTTTAAAAAATAATGTATATGGGTATATATCTGAATCACTTTGCTGCACAGCAGTAGTTAACACAACACTGTAAATCAACTATACTTCAATTTTTAAAAAGGAAATAAATTAATAAATGACAAACTGTAATATATCCTATACCTGTCCCTCTACCTGGGCTTCCCCAGTGGCTCAGCAGTAAAGATTCTAACTGCAATACAGGAGATGCACCTAGACTCAGGTTAGATCCCTGGGTCAAGAAGATCCCTTGGGGGAGCGCATGGCAACCCACTCCAGTATTCTTGCTTGGAGACTCCCATGGACAGAGGAGTCTAGTGTGCTGTAGTCCATAGGGTCACAAAGAGTCAGACTCGACTGAAGTGACTGAGCATGCGCACACACACCTACATCTATACCTACAGCTACATCTCTATACCTATCTATCCAGATATCTATAGAAATATATCAGTAATGGAAATGAGTTAGTAATATATGCTACAATATACATGAATCTCAAAACAGTTTTCATAGTGAAACAAGACCAGAAAACTATAAGCACACACTGCATTACTGCATTAGTATAAAATCATACAAAATTCAAGACCTATGAGTAACCATGGAACAGGAGGGAGGGTGCAGAAAGTGAGAACAAGAAAGGATTATCAGAGGAATGAAGAAGCTTCTAGGAATCAATAAAGTGAAATGTCATCATCTTGAGAGTGGAGATAGTTTTATGAGCTTGTATATATCAAAAGGCTTCCTGGGTGGCTCAGCAGTAAAGAATGAACCTGCAGCAGGAAACATGGGTTAGACCCCTGGGTCTGGAAGATCCCCTGGAGGAGGGCATGGCAACCCACTCCAGTATTCTTGCTTGAAAATTCCATGGACAGAAGAACCTAGCGGGCTACAGTCCATGGGGTCTCAGAGAGCCAGACAAATCTAAGTGACTGAGTGCACACACACATATATGTTAAAAACTGTACTGTATAGTTTAAATGTGTAACAGCATGTTTTATGTCAAACATACACTCATTTAATAAACTAAAATAATGGAAAAAGACAAACCATGCAAACATTAAACATAATGCTGGAGTGGATATATTACTATGGTAAAAATTATATTTCTTTTTTTAAATTATTTTAATTGGAGGTTAATTACTTTACAATATTGTATTGGTTTTGCCATACATCAACATGAATCCGCCACGGGTATACACGTGTTAACAAGGCTCATTTAAGGGATGAAGAAGGGTATAACAATGCTAAAGGATTCAATTGAAAGACTGAAAATCCCAAATGGATATGTGCCTTGTGTATGTGCTCAGTCTGACTCTGCAGGTCCGAGGCTCCTCTGTCCATGGAATTTTCTGGGCAAGAATACTGGAGTGGGTGGCCATTTCCTACTCCAGGGATCGAACATGCCTCTTTTTCATCTTCCACCTTGGCGGGCAGATCTTTTACTACTAGCATCACCTCGGAAGCCCAGATATGTGCTTAAGTGAGCTTCAAAATAACTGAAACAAAAAAGAAGGAAATTAAAGAAGAAATAGAAAATTAGGCATTTGTAGTTAGATGTTCTAACACTATTTTCTGAGTAACTCATAAATAGTAAGTTTGAATAAGATTGAGACAAGACTATCAAATAACTGATCTAATTGATATTTATGAAGCACTCCACATGGCACCTGGCATAATAAATATTCTTTTCAAATGCATATGCATCATTTACCAAGATAAACCATATTTTGAACCACTAAAAATCCTCCATAAGATTAAAATGTTAAAAGTATACAATATATCTCCTCTGGCCACAGTGGAATTAAACTAGAAATAAATTATAGAAAAATATTTTTTGAATTCCATTGTTCTAAAATTAAACATCATTCATAAATAATATGTCAAACAGGAAGCCATAAGAAAAGTTAGGAACTATTTTGAAAGGAATAAAAATAAAACACAAGATATCCAAATTTTTGTGATGCTTTTTAAAGTAATGTTTAAAGAGAAATGTATAGCATGAAATGTTTGAAAGAGGAAATAAAGATCCCTAATCAATTCTCTAAACTACCACATTAAAAAATTAGCAAAAAAAGAGCAAATTATACCCATAGCAAGCAGGAAGAATGAAATCATAAAAATAAGAGTAGAAATCAATGAATTTGAAAGAAGAAAATCAATAAGGAAAATGAATGAAAATACAAGCTGATTCTTTCATTATAAGAAAATTGATAGCACCCTAGCCTGACCGACCAGGAAAAAAAAAAAAAGAGATCAAAAAAGAAGAAAAAATTACCAATTGCTAGAAGTTAAAGGTAGGATATCACTACAGATACTATAAACATTAAAAATATAATAAGGAAATATTATAAATGTTTTTATGCATAAATTCAACAACATACCTTATATCAACTACTGTCTGAAATAAACCATCAGCAGTCATTCAAGAAGAAATCTACAGCATTCAGTTCAGTTCAGTTCAGTCGCTCAGTTGTGTCCAACTCTTTGCTACCCCATAGACTGCAGCACGCTGTCCATCACCTGTCCTCCCTGTCCATCACCAACTCCCAGAGTTTACTCAAACTCATGTCCATTGAGTCGCTGATGCCATCCAACCATCTCATTCTCTGTCATCCCCTTCTCCTCCGACCTTCAATCTTTCCCAGCATCAGGGTCTTTTCAAATGAGTCAGTTCTTTGCATCAGGTGGCCAAAGTATTGGAGTTTCAGCTTCAACATCAGTCCTTCCAATGAATATTCAGGACTGATTTCCTTTAGGATGGACTGGTTGGATCTCCTTGCAGTCCAAGGGACTCCCAAGAGTCTTCTCCAACACCACAGTTCAAAAGCATCAATTCTTCAGCGCTCAGCTTTCTTTATAGTCCAACTCTCACATCCATACATGACTACTGGGAAAACCATTGATTTAACTAGATGGACCCTTGTTGGCAAAATAATGTCTCTGCTTTTTAACATGCTGTCTAAGTTGCTCATAAATTTCCTTCCAGGGAGTAAGCATCTTTTAATTTCATGGCTGCAATCACCATCTGCAGTGATTTTGAAGCCCCAAAAAATAAAGTCTGCCACTGTTTCCACTGTTTCCCCATCTATTTGCCATGAATTGATGGGACCGGATGCCATGATCTTCGTTTTTTGAATGTTGAGCTTTAAGCCAACTTTTTCACTCTCCTCTTTCACTGTCATCAAGAGGCTTTTCAGTTCTTCTTTGCTTTCTGCCATAAGGTGGTGTCATCTGCATATCTGAGGTTATTGATATTTCTCCCAGGAATCTTGATTCCAGCTTGTGCTTCCTCCAGCCTAGCGTTCCTCATGATGTACTCTGCATATAAGTTAAATAAGTAGGGTGACAAAATACAGCCTTGACGTACTCCTTTTCCTATTTGGAACCAGTCTGTTGTTCCATGTCCAGTTCTAACTGTTGCTCCTGAGCTGCATACCTGTCAAGAGACAGGTCAGGTGGTCTGGTATTCCCATCTCTTTCAGAATTTTCCACAGTTTATTGTGATCCACACAGTCAAAGGCTTTGGCATAGTCAGTAAACCAGAAATAGATGTTTTTCTGGAACTCTCTTGCTTTCTCCATGATCCAGTGGATGTTGGCAATTTGATCTCTAGTTCCTCTAAATTAATAGTTATATGTCTTTTCCAGAAATTATATTCATAGTGAAAATCATTCCAACAGTGAAAACTTCAGAACCAGACTTCACTGGGGAGAATTCTACAAAATGCTTAATATTACCAATTCTGCACAAATTCTTCTATAAAATAGAAAATAAAGGCTTTATTTCATACTCATTTCATGAAAACACAATTTTACTGAAGGCATAAAAAGATAAAAACATGTTAAACAATTGAAACTACAGACTAATGACTCATTAATATAGAGGTAAACATCCTTAACAAAATACTAGCAAATTGAATCTAACAGTACATGGAAAAATAATACTATATCATCACCAAATGGGAAATACTCATTAATTTCAAGTTTGCCTAAACTGAATCTGCCTGCAATGCAGGAGACCAGGGTTCTATTCCTGGGTCAGGAAGATCCCCTGGAGAAGGAAATGGTAAACCACTTCAGCATTCTTGCCTGGGAAATCCCATGGACAGAGGAGGGCTACAGTTTATGGGGTTTCAGAGTCACACACAAGTTAGTAACTAAACAACAACAGCAACAAAAAATTCAAAAATTGATTAATACAATTCACCATATGAAGACAAAAGAAAAAAAGTATTTTCAATCAATACAGAAACATTTAACAACATTCAATATGAATTTGTCCAAATCAAATGGACAAAAATCATCCAACAACATGTAATAAGTAGAAACTTTCTCAACCTCATGAAAAGTACTAATAAAAAGTTTTTCAGATTTGTTGTTTGTCAGTTGCTTCATTTGCTGTTATTTTCTCCCATTCTGAAGGCTGTCTTTTCACCTTTCTTCTAGTTTCCTTTGTTGTGCAGAAGCTTTTAATTTTAATTAGGTCACATTTTTTTATTTTTGCTTTTATTTCCAGTATTGTGGGAGGTGGGTCATAGAGGATCCTGCTGTGATTTATGTCGGAGATCGTTTTGCCTATGTTCTCCTCTAGGAGTTTTATAGTTGCTGGTCTTACATTTAGATCTTTAATCCATTTTGAGTTTATTTTTGTGTATGGTGTTAGAAAGTGTTCTAGTTCCATTCTTTTACAAGTGGTTGACCAGTTTTCCCAGCACCACTTGTTAAAGAGATTGTCTTTAATCCACTGTATATTCTTGCTGCTTTGTCAAAGATAAGGTGTCCATAGGTGTGTGGGTTTATCTCTGGGCTTTCTATTTTGTTCCAGTGATCTATATTTCTGTCTTTGTGCCAGTACCATACTGTCTTGATGGCTGTGGCTTTGTAGTAGAGCCTGAAGTCAGGCAGATTGATTCCTCCAATTCCATTCTCCTTTCTCAAGATTGCTTTGGCTATTCGAGGTTTTTTGTATTTCCATACAAATTGTGAAATTATTTGTTCTAGCTCTGTGAAAAATACCATTGGTAGCTTGATAGGGATTGCATTGAATCTATAGATTGCTTTGGGTAGTATACTCGTTTTCACTATATCGTGCACTGGGACTACCCAGAGGGATGGTATGGGGAGGGAGGAGGGAGGAGGGTTCAGGATGGGGAACACGTGTATACCTGTGGTAGATTCATGTTGATGTATGGCAAAACCAATACAATATTGTAAAGTAATTAACCTCCAATTAAAATAAATAAATTTATATTTTAAAATGTGAACACAATATAAAGAAATAAAGAAATAGGAAATAGGAATAAAAATTTAAATAAACTGCCAATGTTCAAAAAAAAAAGGTTTTTACACTCAGCATTCTATTTAATGGTGAATGACAATGCTAGTCCCCCTAATTTTGGGAACTAGGCAAAGAAGTGTGCTCTCAACACTCGTCTTTAACATATTGGTGCCCTTTGGTATTAAAATTAAACAAGGAAAAGAGATTTTATAAAACATAAAAAATAAAACTGTCTTTATTTTCAGATGTCATAATTCCTGACATAAAGAATCCCAAAGAATTTACTAAAAAGCCATTCTAATAATTGAGTTTAACAAGGTTGCAGGTTTGTAATATATATAAATCAATCATATTTCTATGCATACATAATCAACAAAAAATGGAAATTGAAATGAATGAAGAGTATTTTTATAGGTGCACCAAAAATTAAAATACATGCAAACCTCACCATAACTCAACCAAGGTTAAAGTGGTTAAAACAGAAGGGAGAAAGGGGGAGAGAAAGAAAAGTTTCCCTCCCTGCTTCCCGTTCATAGTGTCATATTAGTAAAGGACCTTCAGCAATGTGCATTCTTCTGTTTATCCTCCAACTCCAAGGCACTCATGACTGCACCACTCAGAAAGACCAACAGCAAGTCTTCTGGGATCCACTTTCCTCAGAGGTCTGGTTCCCAAGTAGTGTGTGGAGTGGGATCCTCCTCCAAGATTCTGAGACTCAGCACCAGCCTGGAAGCTCCCTCTTCTCAAGCCTGGAAGCTCCCTCTTCTCAAAGATATAATCCCCTGGTGTGTGGTTTCCTTTGCTGAACCATTTTAGGAACCAACACTAGCTATGCAGTCTCTTTTCCTCAGAGGTCCGAGTTCTAGCACTGAGGGAACCATCCTCCCCTCTTACAGTTTTCAGAACACCCAGATCTTCCTTTGGTTTGCCCAGCTTTAGGAGTGGCATTCCTTTTTGTCTCCGTATAAATTTAGTCTTCCTTTTATGTTTATTTAGATGCTCCCAGATTGTTTAGCTAATTTCCTCTATTCAATCTTCACTCTTGTCAACTTGTGTGGTTTCTGTTTCCAGACTACAGTCTAACTGATATGCTTTTTTTTCTGATTGGACCCTGACAAATGTTGAGTCTTTTTTCCTGTGGTGGTTTTTCAGGTTTCCTCTTAGCCTGTGCTTTTCAGGATCACCTCTTGAATCTTGTACTTGATTTTTCTCAATACTTTCTGGAGAATTTTTTCCATCTTCTCTTCAAATATTGCTTACTCTTCAGTCTCTCTCACTCTTCTTTGCACTGTGACTTACAAATTTATGTCATTTTCTACACTTTCATTTTGTTGCCTCTGCTTTATCACTAAAAGTTCTTTTTACTTTTTATCCACTTTCTTCTCTTTTCACTCTGACTAATCTGTTTAAAAATTCTTGATTTCTATATTTGAGTAAATTTTGTTTATTGTTGAATTTGTCACTGTCTCCAATTCTATTAATTTTTAGTGTTTTTGTTTAGCTTTTTTTCTTAGTTGTACACAATTTCTTACTAAATATAAAATGTCTTCTATGTGTTTTCAAAGCGATTCCCCTTAAATTCTCTTTTATGTTGTCCCATTCTTCAATTTTTAAATATATTCTTGACATAAACTTTATATCTTTTCTTTGTTTTATTATTTTTAGAAAGCATTATTTAGATGCATAAATTAAATAGAAGTACATTCTCCTAGTTAAATCTTACAATATGACTGTAATATTAGTATCTAGATACTCATTACCTGAGTATACTCTTCTTCCTCCACTTCTTTCAGATCAAATCTATTTTATCAGTTTTGTATATGCCATTAAAGATCTTTTCATCCATAACTATGGATGCCTTTATGTTAAAACAAAATAATATAGAGAATATTGTTTTCCATCTGTATGGGATTTTAAATTAATGGCATGTTATCTTTTTGTATGTAATATGATGCTCTTTCTATATTAACATATTTAAATCCATCTCATTCTTTTGTTGGATGCATAGGGTGGTGCAGTGATAAAGAATCCACCTACCAATGCAGGAGATGCAATAGATGCAGGTTCAGTCCCTGGGTTAAAAGGTCCCCTGGAGAAGGAAATGGCAACCCACTCCAGTATTTTTGCCTGGGAAATTCTGTGAACAGAGGAGCCTGGTGGGCTACAGTCCGTAGGGTCTCAGAGTCAGACACGTCTGAGCACTCACACACACACACACAGACCTTATATTAATTATTCTATCCCTTCTAGTGCTACTTTGTTATCAGTTGTTTTGTTTTGTTTTATTATAAAAGCAATGCAATGAATAGTCATGGCAATAGTCAGTTCTCTCCTGAGGCACAGCGAAGAGATATCAATAAATGCTGAAAGACTCACACACCCAATTCACATACCTCTCACTTCCAAAAAAAGGAAATACCTGGTTTTTAAATCCCCAAGCTGATGCCTGAGTAATTTACAATTATATGAGCTTTAAGAAATCTTCTGTCTTTAAGGTTATAGAGAAAGGAAGAAATGAAATGTATTATTTAAAGAAAGTTGGCCCAGTGAAACTTGGACTAATTGTGAGTTTTATATAGAAAACTATTGAGAGTGTTAAATTAAGAGGAATTCTCTGTAGTGTTAAAAAATACTCCCTGGAAATAAAACCAAGATGAAACTAAGAAACAGAAAGGTTATACTGAAAGTAACAAAGGTAGTGAGTGGCAGAGCTAGAATTCAAGCCCACAAATGTCTGTGGATCTCTCTGATTAAGAAGTACAGTTGTGAATGATCTCAGGGCAGAAGTTTCCAGATAAAATACAGAACACTCAATTAATTTCAACGTCACATGAGGAATTTTTTTTAGTGTAAGTATGATCCATGAAATATTTGTTGTGTAACTGAAATTCAGGTTTAACTGGACTTTCTGTTATTTTATTTGCTAACTCTGGCAACCCTACCAATATTTATCTTATTTATCTTCTGCGTATAAAAGCTATGTGCCTTGGTTTCCTTTTTCATTTTTTTCCTCACACAAAGAAAAAGTTTGAAAATCTTCTTTTGGTTTATATACAGGTATATTTCTGAACTTACCTGGGACATACACTATGGGTCCTAGGAGGTTTGAGACAGGTTTTTTTTTTGCTTTTGAGTCCCTTGGCTGGCCACTCAGGGGATGCTCCTATGCTTGCTAGTAGGAAGTAAAACTGTGGTAATCTCAGTCTCTCTAACCTGAATAAATATATATATTACAGACACTGTGTGTGTGCTTCTGTATTCTGTTGATAAGTTAGTGTGGTATTCACCAAATGTACCTAAATTTTGTTTTTAAAATTAATTTTAAAATAGCATAAATGTAAAACACCTATAAACATATTATCAGTGATAATCTGTAGGTTTTATAGTTACCTAGGGACCAGCATAATCCCTAATGTAGCAGCCTCATATTTATCTTCCGTCCTGTGTTCCTGAGCACTATGGAGCAGTGCATCCATCTCATTCAAGTTGTTCTTCATGGCCCTTGGTATGATGAGTGACTTTCCATCAAATCCTGGACACTTTACTCTGTTGGGACATACTTGATTTTATGTAAACATTCTATTTCAACACACAGGCACTCATCCTTTTTTAGGTCTAGCTTATAGATCCTAGTCAACTTTTGTGACCGTTACTTCAAATGGTAATTTAATTTTCAAGCCCAATTCAGTATTACTCTGGTTGGCTTCGTTCTGGCTCTACTAGGCTCCCTCTCAATCTCTGCAGGTTTCACCTGTGTGCCCAAAGTCACTGTATGGGAGCAGATGAAATATTGGGTCTTGGTTGCTGACACTGTGGTGGTCTAACCCACCACTGCTCCATGCATGGCCTCTGGAACAGGTCCCTGGCTGGGCCTTCATGACTGCACCCCCACTGTTGATTGGGTCACCACTGTTTCTATTGCTGGATATGGTGGCTCTGCCTTCCAGGTGTTTAACTGGTTGGTTTTTTTCAACTCCTTCGGACAGAAAGAGTTTGTTGTCTTATGTGTTTGTTTTATGCCTGTAAGAACTTCCAGGTTGTGGGTTTCTTTGGAACTTAGGAATATATAAGAGATATGGAGAAAGTGCAAGAGATTCACAGTGTGTCTTTCCTCAAGTCTTAAGTTCTATGGCTTGTCAGCTCTTTCTTCTATCTTCAGAGTCCTTTTATGATTGTCTGTTGAATGTTTTTGTTTTGTTCAGTCATTCAGTCTTGTCCAGTTCTTTGTGACCCCATGGACTATAGCACACCAGGCTTCCCTGTCCTTTACTATCTCCCAGAGTTTGCTCAAATTCATGTCCATTGATTCAATGATGTGATCCAACCATCTCATTCCCTGTCACCCCCTTCTCCTCTAGCCCTCAATTTTTCCTAGCATCAGGGTCTTTTACAATGAATCAGCTTTTCGCATCAGATGGCCAAAGTACTGACACTTCAACTTTAGCATCAATCCTTCCAATGAATATTCAGGGTTGATTTCCTTTAGGATTTACTGGTTTGATCTCCTTGCTGTCTAAGGGACTCTCAAGAGTCTTCTCAAAGACACCACAATTCAGAAGTATCACTTCTTCTGTGTTCAGTCTACTTTATGGTACAATTCTCACATCCATACATGACTACTGGAAAAAACATAAGTTTGACTAGACAGACTCTTGTTGGCAAAGTGATGTCTCTGTTTTTTAATACACTGTCTAAGTTTGTCATAGTTTTTTCTTCCAGGGAGCAAGCATCTTTTAATTTCATGGCTACACTGACCATCCACAGTGATTTTGAAGCCCAAGAAAATAAAGGCTTTCACTGTTTCCATTGTTTACATGCTTGTTTACCATGAAGTGATGGGATCAGATGCCATTATCTTAGTTCTTTGAGTGTTGACTTTTAAGCCAGCTTTTTTGCTCTCCTCTTTCACCTTTATCAAGAGGTTCTTTAGTTCCTCTTTTTTGCTGGTGTTATCTGCATATCTGAGGTTACTGATATTTCTCCTAGCAATCTTGATTCCAGTATGTGCTTTATCGAGCCAAGTATTTCATATAATGCACTCTGCATAGAAGTTAAATAAGCAGGTTCCTTTCCCACTTTTGAACCAGTCCATTATTTTGTGACCGATTCTAACTGTTGCTTCTTGACTTGCATCCATATTTCTCTGGAGGCAGGTAAGGTGGTCTGGTATTCCCATCTCTTTAAGAATTTTTGTTTGTTTGCTTGTTTTTGTGATCTCTTTAAGAATTTTCCACAGTTACCTATGATCCACAAATTGAACATGGAATAATGGACTGGTTCAAAATTGGGAAAGGAGTGAGTCAAGGCTGTATATTGTCACCCTGCTTATTTAACTTATATGCAGAGTACATTATATGAAACACTTGGCTGGATGACTCACAAGCTGGAATCAAGATTGCTGGGAGAAATATCAGCAGCCTCATATATGCAGATGATACCACATTAAAGGCAGAAAGCAAAGAGGAACTTAAGAGCCTCTCGATGAAGGTGAAAAAAGAAAGTGAAAAAGCTGGCTTAAAAGTCAGCATTCAGAAAATGAAGATCATGGCTTCTGGTCCTATCACGCCATGGCAAATGGATGGGGAAAATGTGGAGGCAGTGTCAGATTTCATATTCTTAGACTCCAAAATCAATGCAGATGGTGACTGCAGTCACAAAATTAAGATGCTTGTTCCTTTGAAGAAAATTTATAACAAACCAAGTCAGTGTATTAAAAAGCAGAGACATCACTTTGCCAACAAAGATCTGTCTAGTCAAAGCTATGGTTTTTCTAGTAGTCATGTATGGATGTTAGAGTTGTACCATAAAGAAGTCTGAGTGCCAAAGAACTGATGCTTTTGAATTGTGAGTCTTGAGAGTCACTCGGACAGCAAAGGGATCAAACCAGTCAACCCTAAAGGAAATCAACCCTGAATATTCTGTTTGTTGGAAGGACTGATGCTGAAGCTGAAACTTCAATACTTTGGCCACCTGATGTGAAGAGCCGACTCACTGGAAAAGACCCCAATACTGGGAAAGACTGAGGGCTAGAGGAGAAGGGGGTGACAGAGGATGAGATGGTTGGATGGCATCATTGGCTCAATGGACATGAATTTGAGCAAAGTGGGGAGAAACTGAAAGACAGGGAAGCCTGGCATGCTGCAGTTTATGGGGTTGCAAAGCGTTGGACACAACTTTGCAACTGAACAACAACACAGTGAGAGGCTTTAGGGTAGTCAACAAAGCAGAAGTAGATGTTTTTCTGATATTTCCTTGCTTTTTCTAAGATTCAGCGGATGTTGGCATTTTGATCTCTGGTTCCTCTGCCTTTTCTAAATCCAGCTTGTATGTCTAGAAGTTCTCAGTTCATGTACTGTCGAAGCCTAGCTTGAAGGATTTTGAGCATTACCTTGCTACATGTGAAATGAGTGCAATTGTGAGGTAGTTAGAACATTCTTTGGCATTGACCTTCTTTGGGATTGGAATGAAAACTGACCTTTTCCAGTTCTATGACCACTGCTGAATTTTCCAAATTTGCCGGTATGTTGAGTGTAGCACTTTAACAGCATCATCTTTTAGGATTTGAAATAGCTCACCTAGAATTCCATCACCTTGCTAACTTCCTCCATTGTTCATAGCAATGCTTCCTAAGGCCCACTTGACTTCATACTTCAGGATATCTGGCTCTAGGTGAGTGCCCACACCGTCATAGTTATATAGGTCATTAAGATCTATTTTGTATAGTTCTTCTGTGTGTTCTTGCCACCTTTTCTTAATACCTTCTGCTTCTGTTAGGTCCATATCATTTCTGTCCTTTATTGTGCCCATCTTTGCATGAAATGTTCCCTTGGTATCTCTAATTTTCTTGAAGAGATCTCTAGTCTCTCCCATTCTATTGTTTTCCTCTTTATTTGCATTGTTCACTTAAGAGGCTTTCTTACCTCTCCTTGCTCTTCTATAGAACTGTGCATTCAGATGGGCATATCTTTCCTTTTCCCCTTTGCCTTTTGCTCCCATGGTATTTAGAGAAGAGAAAAATGGAAAGTTAGTCAGTGCCAATTTTTTTGGAACTAGAAATCAGTTTATCTTTTCTGTAATCATTTTCTTCATCCTACCATTTTCATAAGCATTTCTCCAAAACTTTGCCAGTTTCCTTAGCCCATGCAGCTCTTCCATGCCTGGTTTTCCTAGTACTATATCTGAAAAGTTAACAGTCACTAAATTTTCTCCTCACCATATTGTTCCAAAAGTACCAAAAATTCTTGGGCATGGCCTCAGTACATTCCTGGGGACTGCTTTATCAACTATCTCCATTATCAACAAGAATTTTGGTGGAGGGAAAACTCTCTTGCTCACATTTTACTCAGGCTCTGCTTCCTCCTTAGGCTCATCTAGATGTCCAAATTTTAACATTTTTTGTTCTACTTCATTCATTGATCCAGTCAGTCAATCATTTAGTTTTAACATCTGAGTAATAAATAAACCACTAAGCTGTGGTACAATGCTTTGATTTTGATGATAAATTTAAGGTACAATAGAAAGAATGTGATAATCTTGTGAATCAGGTCATCTGGAGATATTGAATGTTGACACTGGGTTTGGGGCTATATGGATTTTGAAATCCCTTTCAGCACAAGCATCTGTTTCTTCAGGTTCTAAGGTGGTCTACAACAGACAGTGAATCTGGTTTTTGTGTGTCTGACAGGAAATCCAGAATAATTAACTATATTTTTCTTCCACTTTAACTCATTGTTGCAAAATCCTTTTATTTTATTCCAATAATAAATTTTGGGAGAATTGCTGAAATAATCTCTCTTAATAATTTATTCATGTATTCATTTACTCCATTGATTCTGAGGAAGAATTTGTACTTCAGTTTCCTAAGAAAGCTAATGTAAAAGCGATTGTTATGCTGATATTCTGGTTTCCATGACAACTGGAATATGCTATCTAATGGTCAGAGGTAGAAACAGCAAAGATATTCATAGAGAAAGAATGGTATCCATGCATCTATAACAGACCTATTAAGGCTTCTACCATCACTATAACTGTTATTATGTGTCTTTTCATGTGTATGAGTCTGAGGCAATGAGTTATTTTATTGGACAGCCTGAGTTTCTGATCCCCCCTGTAATTTGGGAGAGCCTGTCAGGTCCTAATGAGGAGAGTGGTAAATAACTGAGTCATCATTTATTTATTCAATTTCCTTGCCTCTGTGCTCTAAAATAGCCTGACATCTGTGAGCAGAGAGCCTTATTAAGCCTTTGATCCTTTCAAATAGATTATGTTAGTGGACACAGAGTAAAATGTGGGCAATTCAAAAGAGGATTAAATTAATTTAATTGATTTAAAAATGTATGTAATATTTTTCAGTTTTAACATTATGTATTGAAAACTCCCCTGACAATATTCAGCCCAGCTCTCTGTGATGAACTAGAGGGGTGGGATGTGGGGTGGTGTGGGAGGGAGGCTCAAGAGGGAGGGAAGATACATATATACTTATACAACGACCAATCCTCATTGTTGTATGGCAAAACGAAACACAACTATAAAGCAATTATCCTTCAGTTAAAAAATAAAACCAAAAAGGAACTCCCTTGACAACATGGGTATAACTTACCAGGAAAAATATTTAGTAATGACCTAAATTCTCCTTAAATTGTCTTATATATGTAATACCAAAATAATTATCAAAAGTTCCTTCTAATTACACAAGGCAATTATAAAACATATCTAATAAGTAATTATAAAATGTATCAGTAAGGTGCCAGAATAGCTAAAATATTTTTACTATATCAGACCATTACAAATTGATCTTTTAGTGTGATAAAGTTTCCTTATACATTACTTTTAGGAAATACTCCATTGAGGTGCCTATAAATTTCCACAGGCTACATGCTATAAGAAGCTCTAAGATAATATCTTGGAATTTTGATGATGTGGATTTGGTGAAAGTGAAAAAAAAGAATTTCAGTCCATGGATGTTGGTATTCATGGGAGTCATTTTAAGACATGTGTACTTATTGAAAGAGAACTCCATACTAGGATTTCTTTTCCCTGAGGTATATGTTAATCAGTCACCTGGATACATGGTAATCAGAATATAGCTTCCAAAATACTATTTCTATAGAGCATGACTATCAATTGGATAAATGAAAACTTTTTTGATTAGTGATTTTATTTCAACCAAAGAGCAATTGAAGAAAACAACTCATTTTTGTTAAAAGTTTAGGAATTAAAAACTCTTAATTATTACATCTTAATACTTCAAATGTTTTAAGTTTATTGTGGTAAGAACATTTAACATGATATCTACCTTTTCAATGAAATTTAAATTATACATTATTGTTGACTATTGGTACAATGTTAAGTAGCAGATCTCTAGAGCTTATTCATCTCACTTAACTGAAACTTTGTGCCTGTTGACTAGTAACTTGCCATTTACCCCTTCTCCTAGACACTGGAAATCATCATTTCATTCTTTGATTCTATGACTTTGACCATTTTATATATATCATGTAAATAGAAGCATGCAGTGTTTATCTTTCTGTGACTGGATTTTTCCACTTAACGTGTCATCAAGGTTCATTTGACAAGGGATGGCGGTGGGGGGAAGGACTTCCCCAATGGTTCAATGGGTAAAGAATCTGCCTGCAATGCAGGAGACATGGGTTCAATCCCTGGGTCAGGAAGATCCCCTATGTGAGGAAATGGCAACCCACTCCAGTATTCTTGCCTGGAAAATCCCATGGACAGAAGATCCTGGCAGGCTACAGTCTGAAGGGTCACAAAGAGTTGGACATGACTGAGTGACTAGCATGCAAGCAAGGTTCATTTATGTTGTCATATATGGCTCAATTCCTTTCTTTTTAAAGACAGAATAATATTCCACTGTGTGCATACACCACATTTTCTCTACTCATCCATCTGTTGGTGGACACTTAGGTCGTTCCCACATTTTATCTATTGTTAATAGTGCTGCAGTGAACACGGAAGTGTCAATGTCTCTTCAAGATCCTGATTCAATTCTTTTGGATAAATACCCAGATGCGATCACTGGATCATATGATATTTCACACTGCTTTGCATAGTGGTTGCACCATTTTGCATACCCAACAGCAATATGGAGAAGGAAATGGCAACCCACTCCACTATTTTTGCCTGGGAAATCCCGCCTGGAAAATCCCATGGATGGAGGAGCCTGGTAGGCTGCAGTCCATGGGGTCACTAAGAGACTGAGCGACTTCACTTTTACTTCTCACTTTCATGCATTGGAGAAGGAAATGGCAATCCACTCCAGTGTTCTTGCCTGGAGAATCCCAGGGACGGGGGAGCCTGGTGGGCTGACGTCTGTGGGGTTGCACAGAGTTGGGCACGACTGAAGCAACGCAGCAGCAGCAGCAGCAACAATATGCAAGTGTTTCAGTTTCTCCACATTATCACCATTTGTTATCTTTTATTATTTTAAAATAATAGCCAATCTGGCAGCTGTGAATTGATATCTTATTGCGGTTTCAATTTGCTTTTCACAGATGATTAATAATGTTAAGCATCTTTCCATATCCCTATTGTCATGTATGTCTTCTTTGGAGAATTTCTTCTCAATTCCTTTGCCAATTTTTAAAGTGAGTTATTACTTCTTTTGCTATTAAATTATAGGAGTTCCTCATATAATTTGGAGCTTAACCTCTTTTCAGATAAATGTTTTGCAAATATTTTGTCCCATTCCATAGGTTGCCTGTCCTCTCTGTTGAGGGTTTCCTTTGTGGTGCAGAAGATATTTAATTTGATATAGTCTCACTTGGTTTTGTTGCCTGTGATTTTGATGTCAAATCCATGAATTAATTTTCAAGATCAATGTCATGAAGCTCTTCTTTATGTTTTCTTCTAGGATTTTTGCAGTTTCAAGTCTTATATTTAAGTATTTAATCCATTTTGAGTTGATTTTTGTTTGTGTGTAGTGTAACATGAGTCCAGGTTTTACACATGAATACTCAGTTTTTCATCACCATTTGTTAAAGACTATCCTTTCTGCATTGCGTATTCTTGGTAAACGTGTCATTTTTTAATATAGTTTAAGCTGACAACAACTTAACTTTAATCACATACAAAAACCATTTAAACCGCCTCCCACATATGCTTCATGTATTGTTGTCACAGTTTACAAGTATTTATATTGTGTATCTTTTAAAGTATTTTTAGATTATAATTGTTTTAATATTTATCTTAATACTTTTGTCCTCTGCCTTTAATACTATAATTAAAAGCATTTCTTTCCCAACACCATTACAGTAATAAAGTATTCTCTATTTGTCCATATATTTACCTTTCCCAAAGAGTTTCGTACTCCACTATGCTATTGTGTTGCTGTTTAGGATCCTTTTGTTTCAACTCGAGCAACTCTCTTTAGCATTTCTTGTGAAGCAGGCAAGTAGGAATGAACTCTCTAAGCTTTTCTTTTTATTTACTTTTTTGGTAGGCAGAGTCTCTTTCTCCCCTTAATTATTAAAGAACAGTATTGCCAGGTGTAATATTTTTGGTTGGCATATTTTTTCCTTAAGTGGTCTGAATATATCATCCCACTCCCTTTGCAAGTTTTCTCCTCAAAAATCCACTCACAGTCTCAAGAGGTTCCTTTGTATGTGAAAAGTCACTCATCTTGGTGCTTTCAAAATGATCTCTGACCTTTGACAGTTTAATTAAAATGTGCCTCACTGTGTATTTCTTTGGTTACATGTTTGGAATCTATTGGGCTTCTTTATTTGGGATCTATTAGGTTTCTTGGATATGTGTGTTGTTTCTCTAAATTTGGGAAGTTTTCATCCATTATTTCTTCAAAGAAGAAAAGAAGCTATTCAAATAACCTCTCTGGTTCTCTCTCTCCTCCATCTGGGACTCCCAGAAGTGACAATATCCCATACGATTTCCCATTCTCTTTTTTTTAATCTTCTGACTAAATTGTTTCCAGTTGATCATCTTTTTTCTTTTTTGCTTGATCTAGTCTCAGGTGACTCCTTTAGTAGATTTTTCACTTCAGTTATTGTGTTTTTCAGCTCCATGAATTCTATTTGGTACTTGTTAAGATTGTCTTTCAGTTTATTGAAATTCTTGCTTTGTTCATATATTGTTCTCTTGATTGTGGTGAACAACATTATGACACTTAATTTGAATTCTCTGTCAATCTCTGTGAATCATGTATCTTGGTTTCATTAAGGTTAGATTCTGGAGACTCATCGTGTTCCTTTAGTTTGGAGCATGTTTGCCTGATTTTTTTTTTTTTTTTGACTCTTGGTGTTGATGTCTGTACATTAGACAAAGTAGTCACTCACTTCTCCAAATCAGTTCGTGAACTGGCCTTTCACAGGAGAAGATCTCTATTCATCACCCTGGCTGAAGATTCGGGGGCTTTCCAGCAACTCTTTCCCTCTGCAAGGAGAAGCAAGCTGCTGGATTTTGTCTGCTCGCTGGGTCCTGAGCAGGGGAGGATCTATGGCCTCTACAAGTCCAACTGCTATTCTCCCTTAGATGGTTAGTACTATTCTAGACCTATCAGAACCCCAAGACTGGAAAGTCAGATGCCATTTCTTTGGGCATCCCTGGAATAGATGGAGTATTGGATGCATGTATCTACTTCTAACCTCACACCGGGAGGCTGAGACCTAGAATTTTTCATTCACTCACTCTGTGCCTAGCAGAAAGGAAGGGTCTTTGATATCTAACAGTTTAAGCTATCGTCTCCATTCTCCCCTAGGTGGTTAGTCTGTATCAAGCCTATCTGAGCTCCATGACTAGAAAGACCAAAAGCCAGTGCTTTGGGGAGCCTCTCAGGAAAAGTTGGGGTGCTGAGCCAGTCTCTTCCCTCCCCCGAGAGAAGCTGAGAATTAAATGGTTTCTTCCTGATCATACAGCCCTGAGCCAGAGGCAGAGACTGAGGTGAGAAGGTGTCCTGAATCTGCCTGTTGACTTCATTGAGTCTGGTTTAAAGTTTGCCCAGGGTGCAAGAGCATTTCATTTAGTTTCTGGATTTATGACAAAGGGAATTCATCCATTAATTGTTGCTAAATTGATGTGTTTCTGAGGGAAAGGAAGGTCCAAGACTTATTACACCACCACACTGCTGCTGTAACTCTTGAGTATTTTATTTCCTGATCATTAAAAACTATGAATTAATGAGTTATGGATTGGGCAAGATTAATATTTGTTATTTATATTAATTTGATTTTGTATTTAAATATTACACCAGGTTCTAGAAGATCTGGATCAGAATAAATATTTGGATAAGAGCTGAAATTTTCTGAGATTTTGGGGGATACTTTAACAGGCTACATATTGTTTAGTGCAAGCACCAATGAACAAAGAGAGCACAGGGAGAAAGAGAGAGAAAGAAAAAGAAAAGAAAGGAAGAATGAAAGAAAGAAAAGAAGAAAGAAAAGTGACAGGATGAGATTTCTATAGATACAGAAAATGAAATAAAATTATTGGAACTTTATATATCAACTTGGTAGTAGAGGATATATTGAGAAGGACCACTGGGTGCTATGCCAATTCATTTAGACTTTTTTTTTTATGAAAGAGATTTTCCTACTATTTTTCATTTATATTAAACATTCATCATTTGTAATCAGGAAAAGAAATGATAATTTTTATTTTGAGGATATGTAGGAAATACACCAATATGTCACACTTTCTAAGTCATATACAAATATAGATTATGAAGTATGGTAATATCTGATGTAGAACCCAAAATATAGATTTTTTTATTTTAAAAAGTCTCAACTGTTGGCAATAATCTTTTTACCACTTTTTTTTTAGCACTTCTAATAGGCATTTCTATGCTAATGAATACTGAGGAGAGCTACCTATCTACTTTGGTGCTTGATTAACTTGATTTCCGATTTGGGTGCTTCACATCCCACCTGTGTGGCCTTAAGAACTAGAACCGACCCCCTGCCATGCCCCTGTGTCTATTTCATCAAACTTTCTACAGTCTGATGTTGCCACTTTTTTATAGTTGTGTTCATTTGGTTTTGGCTGTGCTGGATCTCCCCTGTTGTGCGGGCTTTTCTATGGCTGTATCAAGCAGGGGCTACTCTCTTGTTGCCGAGCTCAGGCTCTAGGGTGCACGGGGGTCCCTAGTGGCAGCACGCGGGCTCCGTAGTTGCAGCTCTTGGGCTCTAGTGCTCAGGGTCAATAGTCGTTCATAGGCTTCGTTGCTGTGCAGTGAATGGGATCCTCTCATCCCAAGGATCAAATCCATGTCTCCTGCATTGGAAGGTGGATTTTTTACCACTGAGCCACCAGGAGAGCCCTTGCCAATTTTTTGCTGTTTTACCAATCTTAAGAGGTAAAAATATGGGATACTTTTGCATTTGAAATTCTTTATTAACGAAGAAGACAATTTTACTATTCACTGGCCATTATCTTCTTAATGTTTCCTTACTATGGAATTGAGGGTACACAATAAATCTCATTTTTCTTCCTCATGGAACTTGTTGAAAATTTTGGAATAATATTTAAATATTTATCTACTGGCAGATTGGTACAGCCACTACGAAGAACAGTATGGAGGTTCCTCAAAAAAAAAAAAAGATAAAGAAAACAACTAAAAATAGAAGTGTTGCAGCAAAAATGAAATGAGGCTTTTCTTAAATAAAAATGAGACTTTTTTGAAGGGTTGGGGAAACAGCATAAACAAGAGATTTAAGCAATCTTGGTTATTCTTTAGCTGTTACTACTAACACTTGTAGTTAGTTTGTCCTTCACAAAGTTAATTACTCTGACTCTTTATGAATTACACACTGCAGTTGGCATTCTCACCCCCCACCCCCCACAACACACACACACACACACACACACACACACACACACACTACCTTGTAGCATTCTTTGTTTCAGGAAGGTCACAGGCTGATAACTTTAGAAAAGGCAAACCCTAGTTACAGAACTGCCTATGCCAGCTGTGGCCATTTTGAAATTTTAAAAAAGGAAAAGAAAAAAAAAAGCAAGACCATTATATACGATATAAAACCTCTCCCTATTCCCAAGGAAGGGGCCACAGTTTTTCAGACAGTCTCTTCTTGTGTTCCCTCTTTGCCTGACGAAGAATAAAGCTAGTTTTTCCTGTTCCTCCAAAACACTGTCTTTGTATTTCTTTTTGGTATTGGTGCACAGAGAGCCAATATGTTCACATAAGAATTACCATATGACCCAGCAATTCCACTCCTGGGCATATACCTGGAGAAAATAATAATTCAAAAAGATACACACACCCATATGTTCAATGAGGCAGCATTTACAATAGCCAGGGCATGGAAGCAACCTAAATGCCCACAAACAGAGGAATGGATAAAGTAGATGTGGTACATATATACAATGGACTATTACCTAGCCATTAAAAAGAATGCAATAGCATCATTTGCAGCAACATAGATGGACCTAGAGATAATCATGCTGAGTGAAGTGAGTCAAACAGATAAGGAGAAATATTGTATGATATCCCTTATATGCCAGACCTAAAAAGAAATGATACAAATTAATATATTTATGAAACAGAAACAAACTCATTCAAAAGAACTAACTTATGGTTGCCAGCAGGGAAGACTGGGGGATGAGACAGTTAGGGAGTTTTGGATTGACAGGTATTATATTTAATACATATATGATGTATTATTATTATACATATGTGACACTGCTATATTTAAAATGGATAACCGACAAGGTCCTGCTGTATAGCCCAGGGAATTCTGTTCAGTTATGTGGCAACCTGAATGGAAGGGGAATTTGGGGGAGAATGGATACATGTATGTGTATGGCTGAATCCCTTTGCTGTCCACCTGAAACTATCACAACATTGTTAATCACCAATACTCCAATATTTATTTTTTAAGTTAATTTATTTATTTTAATGGAAGGCTAATTACTTTACAGTATTTTGGAGGGTTTTGCCATACATTGACATGAATCAGTCATGGTGCACATGTGACTCCCCCTCCTGAAACACGCTCTCAACTCCCTCCCCATCCCATCACTCTGGATTGTTCCAGAGCACTGGCTTTGAGTGCCCTGCTTCATGCATGGAACTTGGATTGGTCATCTATTTTACATGTGATAATATAAATGCTGCAATGCTACTTTTTCAAATCATTCCACCATCACCTTCTCCCACAGAGTCCGAAAATCTGTTCTTTATATCTGTGCCTCTTTTGCTGTCTTGCATATAGAGTCATTGTTACCGTCTTTCTAAATTCCATACATATGCATTAATATACTGTATTGGTGTTCCTCTTTTGGACTTACTTCACTCTGTGTAATCGGCTCCAGTTTCATCGACTTCATTAAAACTGACTCAAATGTGTTCTTTTTTAAAGCTGAGTAATATTCCATTGTGTATATGTACCAAAGTTTTCTTATCCATTCATCTGCCGATGGACATCTAGGTTGCTTCCATGTCTTAATTATTGTAATGTGCTGAAATGAATATTGGGGTACATGTGTCTCTTTTAACTCTGGTTTCCTCAGTATGCATGCCCAGCAGTGGGATTGCTAGGTTGTATGGCAGTTCTATTTCCAATTTTTAAGGAATCTCCACACTGTTCTCCATAGTGGCTGTACTAGTTTGCATTCCCACCAACAGTGTAAGAGGGTTCCCTTTTCTCCACAGTGAAGGCAATGGAATTCCAGTTGAGCTATTTCAATTGCTAAAAGATGATGCTGTGAAAGTGCTGCACTCAATATGTCAGCAAATTTGGAAAACTCAGCAGTGGCCACAGGACTGGGAAAGGTCCCATCACTTCATGGCAAATAGATGGGAAAACAGTGGGAACACTGATAAACTTTATTTGGGGGGGGTTCTGAAATCACTACAGATAGTGACTGCAGTCATGAAATTAAAAGATGCTTGCTCCTTGGAAGAAAATTTATGACCAACCTAGATAGCATATTTAAAAGCAGAGACATTACTTTGCCAACAAAGGTCCATCTAGTCAAGGCTATGGTTTTTCCAGTATCATGTATGCTGAGTGCTGAAGAATTGATGCTTTTGAATTGTGGTGTTGGAGAAGACTCTTGAGAGTCCCTTGGACTGCAAGGAGATCCAACCAGTCCATCCTAAAGGAAATCAGTCCTGAATGTTCATTGGAAGTACTGATGTTGAAGCTGAAACTCCAATACTTTGGCCACCTGGTGCAAAGAACTGACTCATTTGAAAAGACCCTGATGCTGGGAAAGATTGAAGGCAGGAGGAGAAGGGGATGACGGAGGATGAGATGGTTGGATGGCATCACTGACTCAATGGACATGAGTTTGAATAAACCCCAGGAGTTGTTGATGGACAGGGAGGCCTGTTGTGCTGAAGTCCATGGGGTCACAAAGAGTTGGACATGACTAAATGACTGAACTGAACTGAACTCTTTCCTCAATGGTATCCATAAGTTTGTTCTCTACATCTGTGTCTCTATTTCTGAGTTGCAAATAAGTTCATTTCTACCGTTTTTCTAGATTACACATATAAGTGATATACAATATCTGTATTTCTCTTTCTGATTTACTTCACTCTGTATGACAGTCTCTAGGTCTCTCCATGTATCTGCAAATGGCACAACTTTGTTCTTATTTATGGCTGAGTAATATTCCATTGAATATATGCACCACATGTTTTAAAAAAATGACAACTTACTTTATATTGGAGTACTACTCCCAAAATTTAGAGAAGAGCTAACACATATATTAGTTAAACTCTTCCAGAAAACTGCAGAGGTAGGTAAACTCCCAAACTGATTCTATGAGGCCACCATCATCCTAACACCAAACCAGACAAACACATCACAAAAAAAAGAAAACTGCAGGCCAATATTACTGATGAACATAGATTCAAAAATCCTCAACAAAATTCTGGCAAACAAAATCCAGCCACATATTAATAAGATCATACACCATGACCAAGTGGGCTTTATCCCAGAGTTGCAAGAATTCTTCAATATTCACAAATCAATCACTGTGATACACCATATAAGCAAATTGAAAGATAAAAACCATATGGTTATCTCAACAATGTTGAGAAAGCCTTTAACAAAATTAAGTACCCATTTATGATAAAAAAAAAAACTCTCCAGAAAGCAGGCATAGAAGGAACATACCTCAACATAATAAAAACCATATATGACAAGCCCACAGCAAACATTATCCTCAATGGCAAAAAATTAAAAGCATTTCCTCCAAAATCAGGAATAAGACAAGGGTATCCACTCTCACCAATACTATTCAACATAGTTTTGGAAGTCTTAGCCACAGCAATCAGAGAAGAAAAAGAAATAAAAAGAATCCAGAATAGAAAAGAAGTAAAACTCTCACTGTTTGCAGATGGCATGATCCTCTACATAGAAAACCCTAAAGACTCCACCAGAAAATTACTAGAGTTAATCCATGAATGTAGTAAAGTTGCAGGATATAAAATAAACACACAGAAATCCCTTGCATTCCTATACACTAACAATGAGAAAATAGAAAGAGAAACTAAGGAAACAATCCCATTCACCATTGCAACGAAAAGAATAAAATACTTAGGAACAAATTTGCCTAAAGAAACAGAAGGCCTATATATGGAAAACTATAAAACACTTTATGAAAGAAATGAAAGATGACACAAATAGATGGAGAAATATATACCATGTTCATGGATTGGAAGAAGCAATATAACGAAAATGAGTGCATTACCCAGAACAATCCCCATCAAGCTACCAATGGTATTTTTCACAGAACTAGAACAAATAATTTCACAATTTGTATGGAAATACAAAAAAACCTCGAATAGCCAAAGCAATCTTGAGAAAGAAGAAGGAACTGGAGGAATCAACCTGCCTGGCTTCAGACTATGCCGCAAAGATACAGTCATCAAGACAGTATAGTACTGGTACCAAGACAGAAATATAGATCAATGGAACAAAATAGAAAGCCCAGAGATAAATTCATGCACCTATGGACACTTTATCTTTGACAAAGGAGGCAAAAATATACAATGGAGAAAAGACAATCTCTTTAATAAGTGGTGCTGGGAAAACTGGTCTACCACCTGTTAAAGAATGAAACTAGAACACTTTCTAACACCAAACACAAAAATAAACTCAAAATGGATTAAAGATCTAAATGTAAGATCAGAAACTACAAAACTCTTAGAGGAAAACATAGGCAGAAAGCTCTGACATAAATCATAGCAAGATCCTCTATGATCCACTGCCCAAAGCAATAGAAATAAAAATAAAAATAAATAAACAGGACCTAATTAAACTGAAAAGCTTTTGCATAACAAACTATAAGCAAGGTGAAAAGGCAGACTTCTAAATGGGAGAAAATAATAGAGAATGAAGCAACTGACAAAGAATTATTCTCCAAAATACACAAACAGCTCATGCAGTTCAATACCAGAAAAACAAACAACACAATCGAAAAGTGGGCCAAAGAACTAAACATTTTTCCAAATAAGACATACAGATGGCTAACAAACACATGAAAAGATGCTCAACATCACTCATTATTAGAGAAATGCAAATCAAAACCACAATGAGGTATTATTTCACGCTGGTCAGAATAAGCTGCCATCAAAAAGTCTACACAAATAAGTGCTAGACAGGGTGTCAGTTCAGTTCAGTCACTCAGTCGTATCTGACTCTCTGCAACCCCATGAACCACAGTGCACCAGGCTTCCCTGTCCATCACCAACTTATGGAGTCCACGCAAACCCATGTCCATTGTGTCTGTGATGCCATCCAACCATCTCATTCTCCATCATCCCCTTCTCCTCCTGCCCTCAGTCTTTCCCAGCATCAGGGTCTATTCATATCAGTCAGCTCTTTGCATCAGGTGGCCAAAGTATTGGAGTTTCAGCTCCAACATTAGTCCCACCAATGAACACCCAGGACTGATCTTTAGGATGGACTGGTTGGATCTCCTTGCAGTCCAAGGGACTCTCAAGAGTCTTCTCCAACACCACAGTTCAAAAGCATCAATTCTTCGGCGCTCAGCTTTCTTTATAGTCCAACTCTCACATCCAAACATGACTACTGGAAAAACTATAGCCTTGACTAGACGGACGTTTGTTGGCAAAGTACTATCTCTTATTTTTAATGTGCTGTCTAAGTTGACCATAACTTTGCTTCCAAGGAGCAAGCGTCTTTTAATTTCATGGCTGCAATCACCATCCACAGTGATTTTGGAGCCCAGAAAAATACAGTCAGCCACTGTTCCCACTGTTTCCCCATCTATTTGCCATGAAGTGATGGGACCAGTTGCCATAACCTTAGTTTTCTGAATGTTGAGCTTTAAGCCAACTTTTTTCACTCTCCTCTTTCACTTTCATCAAGAGGCTCTTTAGTTCTTCTTCACTTTCTTTTTTTTTTCTTCTTCTTCTTCACTTTCTGACACAAGGGTGGTGTCATCTGCATATCTGAGGTTATTGATGTTTCTCCCAGCAATCTTGATTCCAGCTTGTGCTTCCTCCAGCCCAGCGTTTCTCATGATGTACTCTGCATATAAGTTAAATAAGCAGGGTGACAATATACAGCCTTGACGTACTCCTTTTCTTATTTGGAACCAGTCTGTTGTTCCATGTCCAGTTCTAACTGTTGCTTCCTGACCTGCATACAGATTTCTCAAGAGGCAGGTCAGGTGGTCTGGTATTCTCATCTCTTTCAGATATTTCCACAATTTTTTTGTAATCCACACAGTCAAAGGCTTTGGCATAGTCAATAAAGAAGAAATAGGTGTTTTACTGGAACTCTCTTGCTTTTTTGATAATCCAACTGATGTTGACATTTTGATCTCTGGTTCCTCTGCTTTTTCTAAAACCAGCTTGGGGCAAGGGTGGTGGGATGAATTGGGAGATTTAGATTGACATATACACTATTGAAGGACTTCCCTGGTGGCACAGACGGTAAAGCGTCTGTCTACCATGCAGGATACCCAGGTTCAATCCCTGGGTCGGGAAGATCCCCTGGAGAAGGAAATGGCAATCCACTCCAGGACTATTGCCTGGAAAATCCCATGGATGGAGGATCCTGGTAGGCTACAGTGGGGTTGCAAAGAGTCAGACATGACTGAGCAACTTCACTTATACCCCAATTAAAATTTTAAAAGGAAGAAAGAAAATAGAAAGCAGAGTTCATTGGGAAAGGAGCAGAATTCAAGATCAGAAGTCCTCATTGGACACCCTGATTTGAGGGAAACTTCCTTCCCTCCAGAGGCAAGCTTTCCTTGGCCAGAGATAAAGGAGCTGGGTTGAAGAGTAGACCAACAGAGACTGTTATTTCCACAGGTGGTGAGCTGTTTATGAGGTTATGAGCCTCCTTATCAGGGAGGGGCTCAAGAAAAGCTGTGGCAACAACTGATGGTGACATTGAGGAGGGCCTTCATTCTCCAGGAAGCTGAGCTCACAGCGAATCCCTGGTCCAGTTCCCAATCTCAGAATTCAGTGTAAATAGCCTCAAGTCTCACCCACCTGCCTCTGGCAGAACTGGTGGGCACCCCACATCTTTCCTTCCAGTAGCTTCACCATGATACAAAGGCATGCTGTGCAATTAGCCCCCTTCCCCTGGAGCCCACTGCCTGAGACATACTTGGGTACATCCATACAGACAGGGACATGCACACTGTGAACAAATAATATGGATGATTGCTACCCAGTAAATATGACTACATATGTCATAGTTATGAGTGTGTATGAGCCTGAGGTTAAGTACTTCCATAGAATGGCTGAAGGATTAGTTGGCAGCATTGCCAGACAAATACTAGATGCTGAGTTAAATTTGAATTTTAGATTAAAAATGGGGGAAAATTCAACTATGAGTATATCCCACACAATAGCTGGAATATACTTATACTAATAAAATAATTTGTTGTTTATCTTAAATTCCAATTTAAAAATAAATAAATATTTATCTTCTGGCAATTTGAATACTGAAAATTGTAGTCCAGCATTTCTAGACTGAAATCTTATGCTCTCATGAACTGTGGGTCCCTCCACACTACCAGAAATAACTTTGTACTTCTTTTAAACACTTTTATTCATCCTTGATATTCCAGATGAAACATAGCATACATTTCTGACCTCTAATCAAGCCTTGCATTGAAGAGATATTGATATTTTGTCTATTTGTCAGAAAAGGAGATTGGGACACAGGTCAGCTAAGGAAAATGCTTACAACCATGCACTCAAACCTCAGTTAATGTACTGAATGATTCTCTAGTTGGAAAGCTACCTATGGAATTTCCCTACTGTTTTACATCCATGAAAAAATCTAACAGCTAGAATGTGGGCTGTGATATCTGTCTTGGTTTTCTCCTCATAGAGAAACTGTTGAAAACTCTCCTTCATTAATCTGCAGGTATGACTCTGTCCCACCTGGCCTTATTCCTGTGTATCCCAGGAAAAATGTGGTGGCTTCTTGATTAAGAGAGCCCAGGACTAAGAAATAAAAAGGAATTTTCTCTTTGCTTTTTAATTCTGAGATTAACATAACATAGAACAGTTGTGTCTCTCTAAGTTGAGGAGCTGTGTGTGACGGAAACTGTATATATTTGTGTACATTGATAAATCTGTGCATTCTTTGTTAACTATCATTTAGTTTCTTTTCAAAATTTTTAATCTATCATATCCGTAAGAGTCATAGAACTGAACATTCTTATGCATTGGCAGCATGTAAATTTCCTCATGTCCTGAAGGAAGCGAACCCTAAATGTAACTGGTTGAAATTCATTTCTGTGTTTGCCAAAGATAGGGCAGACTGTGGGAGTTCAGTCTCTTGTCAGAATTCTTTTCCTTTTTGCTATTCTCTTCATATATTTTTTTTCTGTATATTGCTCTGCTTGCTTTGACCCAAACATTAAATCCATGTGAAACTTGCTTACCTCTGTACCTGCAGAGTTTTACAGCTCTACTTTCACCATTATGAGTTTATTCAAAGTATCATGAGAATTCATGGGCATTCCACCCATAGCAACTTACTTAACCTTATGACAGCCTGTTATAACTAGAGTATCTCTGATCACAACTCCAGTATTTTCAAACGAGAAAAAAAAAAAACCCTTTCCTATATATTGCTTTAGCCCTTAGTTGTGCACAGAGTCATCACAATGACAGATTCTGACATCTCCTTTTCTACTTCTATTTTATTGTAACAATGTGAGTCACATCTAAGATCTTGTGCTCTGGGATGATGCTGATATTCTAATGCTAAATCTAATGAGTCACCAAAAGTACATATTCATTGTATGACTCAAGTGCCAAGGGAATTTCTTATTGATTGGAGGTTCCATTGACCTACAACTGGAGGTTGAAGTAATAAGAGCACTGCAGGGAACTCAGTGGACTGGATCTTCTATGCAGCACGGTCTGCCATCAGGAATTCCTGTGAGACAGCTGTATTAGAACTGAATGTGTGCTTTCATTGGCCAATGGTAACAGTCAGAGACCTCATGGCAGAAGAGTCTGTTCTGAGGCATTCAGTGAAGGGCATCTCTGGCGTGTTTCCAATGCCTCCTCCCTGTTCTTGAGTCCAGGAGGCAACTTTGGCAACTGAGTGTTGGAGGTAATGTTGGAGGCTTGATTTGGGCATTCGTTCAGGAGCAAGCATGTGGGATTGTCAGTTCCAAGTTAATCCTAACAGTGAATCTGAGGAGAAATCTGAGCCTATAAACAATCCAAAAATTTGTCCATTACCATTGGCTGAAAAGTTTGGTCCATGAAACACTTACTATTTAAAAGCTGCTAGTATGCTCCTTGAAGGTCTCCCTAGTGGCTCAGTGGTAAAGAATCCACCTGCCAATGCAAGAGCCAGAGGAGACGTGGGTTCAATTCCTGGGTCAGGAAGATCCCCTGAAGATCTTCCTGTCAGGAAGAGGAGGAAATGACAGTATTCGTGCCTGGAAAATTCCATGGGCAGAGGAGCCTGGCAGGGTAGGTGTTGTAATTCGATATCCAATTTAATGAAACAAAAGTCTCTCTATTTTTCTAAGCAAGCATCCTTGTTAAGAAAGCTTTTTTCTAATACTTTAAAGATGTGTCATATGTCATGATAGTACCTACATAGAGTAATAATCTTTTTACACTTCGGGAAACAAGTAAACAAAGTTATGAAACAGGAGTTGGCAAATTGGCAAATGTTTCAGTAAAATGCCAGATATTCAATAACGTAGACTTTGAGGGCCATACAAGTCTCTGTCCCAATTACTTAACTCTGCCATTGTAACAGAAGGTCAGCCATAGACAATAAGATAAAAAATGAGAATAGCCATGTTCCAAAATTAATTTAAAAAAAAAAAGGACAGCAGGCCAGATATAGCCACCAAGCTCTAGCTTGTGACCCTGTTATAAAGGATTGGATTTTAAATGTTTGGAAAAATCTAATATTATCTTTCTGAGCTCCAATTCATTATCATTTTTCTTACAGCTGCTCACATAGCTGAGCATCATTTTGGGAACCAATTCTCAAAAGGAATATTTATGTCTTTTCCCACCACTCATTTAAATCTCAGTATAACTTCCCTTTACCTGTAGCATGAAGCACAAGTCCCTTAACAAAGACTCTTATGTCAGCTTGAGTGCCTGCTATTTGATGTTGTTGATGATGTAATTAGAAATCCATTCTATTAATTATGGTTTGAGATAGAAGCATAGGCTTTCCTTCCTTCTGTGTATGAAATATGCTTTAAGAGGAAGAAGATGGTAGGAAAGTGATATTTGAATCTCTTAATCAACATTCCTTAGAATATGTGCAGGTCCTGTGGCCAGGACTTTGGTAGCCTTGTTTGTCCTTTACCACCTGTTTGGGTCTGATCATTCAGATTGCCATAGGGAGACAGGAAATTGAGGAGAGAGAGCAGTAGGTTGCCTTCCCTTTCTGATTCCTTTTGCTGTGTTAGCCCAACAAAGGTCCTTCACCTAGTAAGGCCATGTGATTCCTGTAGCTGCAATAAGGACAGGCTTGTATATTTCTTCTAATTCCTGGGTCATTGGATATTGCACCCCTCAGAAAATTTGTTTGTTGTCACTAATCATTCAGTTCAGTTCAATTCAGTCACTCGATTGTGTCTGACTCTTTGCGACCCCATGAATCGCAGCATGCCAGGCCTCCCTGTCCATCACCAACTCCCAGAGTTCACTCAGACTCATGTGCATCAAGTCTGTGATGCCATGCAGACATCTCATCCTCTGTTGTCCCCTTCTCCTCCTGCCCCTAGTCCCTTCCAGCATCAGGGTCTTTTCCAATGTGTCAACTCTTTGCATGAGGTGGCCAAAGTATTGGAATTTCAGCCTCAATATCACTCCTTCCAATGAACACCCAGGACTGGTCTCCTTTAGGATGAACTGGTTGTATATCCTTGCACTCCAAGGGACTCACGAGAGTCCTCTCCAACATCACAGTTCAAAAACATCAATTCTTTGGCGCTCAGCTTTCTTCATAGTCCAAATATCACATCTATACATGATCACTGGAAAAACCATAGCCTTGACTACACAGACCTTTGTTGGCAAAGTAATATCTCTGCTTTTGAATGTGCTATCTAGGTTGGTCATAAGTTTCCTTCCAAGGAGTAAGCATCTTTTAATTTCATGGCTGCAGTCACCATCTGCAGTGATTTTGGAGCCCCCCAAAAGCAAAGGCTGACACTGTTTCCCCATCTATTTGTCATGAAGTGATGGGACCAGATGCCATGATCTTCGTTTTCTGAATGTTGAGTTTTAAGCCAACTTTTTCACTCTCACTTTCACTTTCATCAAGAGGCTTTTCAGTTCCTCTTCACTTTCTGCCATAAGAGTGGTGTCATCTGCATATCTGGGGTTAGTGATATTTCTCCCAGAAATCTTGATTCCAGCTTGTGCTTCTTCCAGTCCAGTGTTTCTCATGATGTACTCTGCATAGAAGTTAAATAAGCAGGGTGACAATATACAGCCTTGATGTACTCCTTTTCCTATTTGGAACTAGTCTGTTGTTCCATGTCCAGTTCTAACTGTTGCTTCCTGACCTGCATACAGATTTCTCAAGAGGCAGGTCAGGTGTTCTGGTATTCCCATCTCTTTCAGAATTTTTCACAGTTAATTGTGATCCACGCAGTCAAAGGCTTTGGCATAGTCAATAAAGCAGAAATAGATGTTTTTCTGGAACTCTCTTGCTTTTTCAATGATCCAGTGGATGTTGGCAATTTGATCTCTGGTTCCTCTGCCTTTTCTAAAACCAGCTTGAACATCTGGAAGTTCACGGTTCCTGTATTGCTGAAGCCTGGCTTGTTAGGAAAACTCAATTTAAAGCCACAGTGCCGTTCTATATCACAACTATTAGGATAACTATTATCCAAATAATAATGAACAAACAAAAAAAACAAAAGAGAACGTATCAAGTATCGGAAAAAATGTGGAGAAATTGGAACCCTTGTGCACTGCTATTGGGAATGTAAACTGGGGCAGCCATTATGGAAAACAATATGTCATATCAAAAAGTTATAAATTAAATTAAAATACAATTACATATAAAATTAAAAATAGTTTATTTCTATAAGAATTAAATATAATTTTCCAAATGAAAAATAGCATTATGATTCAACAATTCCACTTTTTAGCTATATGCCCAAAACCATTGAAGTCAGAGAACCAAACGTTTGTACACCCATGTTCAAAGAAGCATTATTCATAACAGCCAAAATGTCTAACCCATGTTTATTGTAAGATGATTATAATAAACAGAACATCATATATTCATTCAGCGGAAAATTATCCAGCCTTAAAAAGCAAGCAGATTCTGACACATGCTTTAAAAATGCTGAAAGTGGTAAACATTATGCTAAGTGAAAGACACAAAAGGACCACTAATGTATGATTCCACTTATGTGAGTATGAAAGTATCTCAAATTCATAATCAAATTCACAGAATCAGAAAGTACAATAGTGGTTCGCAGGGCCAGATGGAAAAAGAAATGAAGAGTTACTATTTAATAGGTACAGTGTTTCAGTTTTGGAAGAATGAAAAAATTCTAGAGATGGATGATAATGATGATTGCACAACATTATGAATGTACTTGATGCTACTGAGCTGTACACTTAAAATGGCTACAATGATAAAGTGAAAGATATACATATTTTATCATGATTAAAATATAAGATTTCTTGAG
This sequence comes from Ovis canadensis, assembly GCF_042477335.2. Lineage (NCBI taxonomy): Eukaryota > Metazoa > Chordata > Mammalia > Artiodactyla > Bovidae > Ovis > Ovis canadensis. Next base: position 134,151,492 of record NC_091727.1, read on the forward strand.
GTACAAGCCTTCACCTGGGACCTGTATATCTTCATTCCTGTATTATAGATTTAAATCACTTTGTTGTTTGCCAACACCAAACTTCTGCTATTACATTATGAAGTAGCTGTAGAGCAAGGAGTACCACAAAAGTCTCAAAATAAAATGATTGGGAAAACATGTCTAGGAAAATGGAAACAATCTTACCCATTATTACATGGATCAAGTCTGGTTCTGCGAGCTAGATCTCTCTTTTAGGGTTATTTTTATTTATTTATTTTTAAATTAATTTTTATTGGAGTATAGTTGTTTTACAATGTTGTGTTATTTTCTGCTGTAGAGCAAAGTGAAATAGCTATACATACACAATATCCTCTCTTTTTTGGATTTCCTTTCCATTTAGGTCAACACAGAGCACTGAGTAAGGTTCCCTGAGCTATACAGTAGGTTTTCATTAGCTATCTGTTTTATACATATTAATAGTATCAATAGCTAGATCTCTTGATTCTTACTCCAACTACTATTCACCAGAGCCTCTATCCTGCTCAGCACTTCTGAGGTACACTGCTTTTCCAGGGTCAAGTGCATCAAATATGGTAATCCAGGTATGGTACATGTCTAATTTCTATTATAAAATACAAAGTAGGAACAAAATCATATCAAATGGATTGAATTAATAATTTTTCCCACCCCAGGGACTGCCTTGGTGGTCCAGTGGTAAGACTTTGCCTTCCAACCCAGGGGATGAGAGTTCAATACCTGGTCAGGGAGCTAAGATCCTACAAGCTTTGTGGCCCCCCAAAAAAAAAACAAAACATAAAATAGAAACAATATTGTAACAAATTCAATAAAGACTTTAAAACTGTCCACATCAAAAAAATTTTTTAAGATAATAATTTCCTCACCCCCAACTCTAGAAAATGTTATTCTGAAAGAGAAGTGATAACTTAATCTCGGCCATATTGTAGATGTCATATTTATTTTCCTTCTTCTGCTACATATCAAAGTATTTCCATGTTAAGCTTCTTAGATTATGCTAGTTCTTTCCTGTTTCAGAACAATGCAAGCTACTGCTTTCATGATAGCATCCTTTTTGGACACAGAGATTTAATACTACTCTATGTGTGTGTCTCTGTGTGTAACAGTGTGATTGCGTGTATGAAATCCAACTGGGGTCTTTGATGTTAACACATTTTTATTCTAAAACAACATTAAAGAGCTTAGAGAGCCTGTAAGATATGTAGAAAGGTATACAGAGAAGACACTCACTGTTAATATGATAGTGTGTGTTTTTCCAACAAATTTCCTATGCATCTGTATACATATAACATGCACATATTACATAAAACTATATTTCTTCACTCAACAGCATATTTGAGTACTTTTTTACATAAATAACTATTTTCAATGTCATTTTTAGTAAACCTCTTTCAAAACAATTTTCAACATATTTCAATGTTTCCAAAATGTCTTTTTTTTTTAATTCAATCAAAATGGGCATGAATAATGTGAAAGGTGAAATCACTCTCTCAATCTCTCTTGCCACCTTCCCACCCAGATATTCTGTTAATGGGTTGGCCATTTTCTGTATTAATGGATTGGCATATATATTTTTTTTTACAGCTTTCGGTATTCATTTTAGAAATATGTATTGTAATTCACTTGTATATTTCAGCTCATGCATTACTTCAAAATTTTATGTTTCATAATGTAAAAATTATTTTCATAATCAGTTCAGTTCAGTCACTCAGTTGTGTCTGACTCTTTGTGACCCCATGAGTCGCAGCACGCCAGGCCTACCTGTCCATCACCAACTCCTGGAGTTCACTCAGACTCACATCCATCGAGTCAGTGATACCATCCAGCCATCTCATCCTCTGTCATCCCCTTCTCCTCCTGCCCCCAATCCCTTCCAGCATCAGGGACATCTGTGTCTTTTCCGATGAGTCAACTCTTCACATGAGGTGGCCAAAGTACTGGAGTTTCAGCTTTAGCATCATTCCTTCCAAAGAAATCCCAGGGCTAATCTCCTTCAGAATGGCCTGGTTGGAGCTCCTTGCAGTCCAAGGGACTCTCAAGAGTCTTCTCCAACACCACAGTTCAAAAGCATCAATTCTTTGGTGCTCAACTTTCTTCACAGTCCAACTCTCACATCCATACATGACCACTGGAAAAACCATAGCCTTGACTAGACGGACCTTAGTCGGCAAAGTAATGTCTCTGCTTTTCAATATGCTATCTAGGTTGGTCATAACTTTTCTTCCAAGGAGTAAGCATCTTTTAATTTCATGGCTGCAGTCACCATCTGCAGTGATTTTGGAGCCCAGAAAAATAAAGTCTGACACTGTTTCCACTGTTTCCCCACCTATTTCCCATGAAGTGATGGGACCAGATGCTATGATCTTCATTTTCTGAATGTTGAGCTTTAAGCCAACTTTTTCACTCTCCACTTCCACTTTCATCAAGAGGCTTTTCAGTTCCTCTTCACTTTCTGCCATAAGAGTGGTGTCATCTGCATATCTGAGGTTAGTGATATTTCCCCCTGCAATCTTGATTCCAGCTTGTGTTTCTTCCAGTCCTGTGTTTATCATGATGTACTCTGCATAGAAGTTAAATAAGCAGGGTGACAATATACAGCCTTGACGTACTCCTTTTCCTATTTGGAACCAGTCTGTTGTTCCATGTCCAGTTCTGACTGTTGCTTCCTGACCTGCATACAGGTTTCTCAAGAGGCAGGTCAGGTGGTCTGGTATTCCCATCTCTTTCAGAATTTTCCACAGTTTATTGTGATCCACACAGTCAAAGGCTTTGGCATAGTCAATAAAGCAGAAATAGACGTTTTTCTGGAACTCTCTTGCTTTTTCAATGATCCAGCGGATGTTGGCAATTTGATCTCTGTTTCCTCTGCCTTTTCTAAAACCAGCTTGAACATCAGGGAGTTCACGGTTCATGTATTGCTGAAGTCTGGCTTGGAGAATTTTGAGCATTACTTTACTAGCGTGTTAGATGAGTGCAATTGTGTGGTAGTTTGAGCATTCTTTTGCATTGCCTTTCTTTGGAATTGGAATGAAAACTGACCTTTTCCAGTCCTGTGGCCACTGCTGAGTTTTCCAAATTTGCTGGCATATTGAGTGCAGCACTTTCACAGCATCATCTTTCAGGATTTGAAACAGCTCAACTGGAATTCCATCACCTCCACTAGCTTTTTTCGTAGTGATGCTTTCTAAGGCCCACTTGACTTCACATTCCAAGATGTCTGGCTCTAGATTAGTGATCACATCATCATGATTATCTGGGTCATGAAGATCTTTTCTGTACAGTTCTTCCATGTATTCTTGCCACCTCTTCACGTCTTTTAATTTCATGGCTGCTATCACCATCTGCAGTGATTTTGGAACTCCAAAAAATAAAGTCGGACACTGTTTCCCCATCTATTTCCCATGAAGTGATGAGACCAGATGCCATGATCTTCATTGAAAATGCATATATATGTATGTTTCCTTACACACAATTTTATATATGATACATAATTTATAACAGTATTTAAATATACATAGTTTGGTGTTAACATGCACAAACAGTTGAATGGGGTACATAATCATACAGGTTTGGAGGACTCTGCTTTAGAGAACTCAGACAAATTGGCTCTCAAACTACAGGTGTCATTTAAGGACACAGGAAACAAAAAAAAAAAGGGAGAGAAAAACAGTGATTCAACCACTCCAGTCTCCCCTCAGCAGAATTTGTAAGCATTTTCCATTAAATCAAATTGGTCAGCCTCCAAACAAATGCCTCACCACACTCCAACCACCCCCCCCCTCCCCGCCTACACACATACACCATTCACAAGAGGCTTGATATATTTGTGCATATATTCCATGCTCACTGCTTGTACACATTCCTACAAATATTTGTGTCATGTATAAATGTTATTTTCAGCTTCACTTATTTTCTTATCTAAATGCTTATCAGGAAATCTGAAATTGTGTTTAAAAATATATATATATAAATGGTGTTATAAATTATGTCTATATATCATCAGTTTTCAGTTTTCCAATCACTCAGAAATGTTTTTTTTACAAAGATTTGTGTCCACATACCACAGAAGTTTTATTCTATGTGTGCGTATATATATATGATATAAAAAAAAAACATTTTAAAACTTGCACAGCCTATTTAACATTTGTTGATATTCACATTTTTTTTTCACATTTGCTTTTATTTTTTAAAGAGTGAGACCTTTTATCAGGGTATTTTTGACATGTAACCAAAACATCAATTATAGTTATTTTCTGATTTCCAAAGCAATGCATGCTTGAGAGAGACAATCAAAATGGAAATATGCTAAATAAAAATATTAAACTATTCTCTAACCACTTGTTTGGTCCCATATATATAATCTTAAAGATATTTTCCTTTTCACATTTTGTACTAATAGAAATACCTTTCTCTTCTCTTCCTCTAGAGGGAACAGATAAATAGATACATATAGAGAAAGAGACAGAAATATATATAAAGATATAAATAGTGATTCCCACCTGCACACCAGTACCAATGCCATAGTGTTGAAAAACACCACACTAACTTTTCAAATAAATTTAATTTCCCATAGATCTTTGGGTATAAAAGTGTATCTAATATCTGACTTTAGAATTCAGCCAAACACTGTCTGAAAACTGTGAAAACACAATGAGATTAAAACAAAAGGGAAACGTTATAACTGACAGCTCTTAAATCTATAATGTCAGTCAATTTTAGATAAATCAAAAAATAAAATTTTCTATTGAATATCTTAATTTTTCAAAGTTCCTGTTTAACTTCTGTTGTATGACATTTGCTCTTTAAAGAATGGAAGAATTAAATGAAAATTAACTTTGCTTCTCCAATCAACAGGTATGGTTTTGGAAAAATTATTTTACAAGCTCTAGTTTGTTAACTCTTTTCTTAAGTGAGGGCTTCAATAACTTCTGAGGAAAAAAGATAAACAATCTTTATCAAGGAATTCTTTCAAAATGGGGTAGTTTTTTTGATAAAAAACATACCATATTATTACCTGGAGGCAGTAGTTCATTTTCTTTCATCTTCATCCAATGCCCCTTGCCTACAATTACTATTTAGTAGAGCCTCTTGTAAGCCGTAGGCTTTATCATTTAAAAGGCTTGAAAAACAGTAATTTCATAAAATGAGTCAGAAGTTTCCTTTATCATAATAAAAGCATAGTGTATAAAATTACTTTTATAATGAAAATGCATTCTTGCCTATTATTGCACTTTATCATCTCCAGATCAATTTCAGCATAAATTTTCACATGTGCTTTTTAAAAAGTTTATAAGATTGTATTGGACTAGGTGTGAATTTTTAGAACAACTGGGTAAGAAATTTCAATCATAAGACCCAGAGGGATGGTACAGGGAAGGAGGAGGGAGGGGGGTTCAGGATGGGGAACACGTGTATACCTGTGGCAGATTCATGTTAATGTATGGCAAAACCAATACAATATTGTAAAGTAATTAACCTCCAATTAAAATAAATAAATTTATATTTTAAAAAAATTAAAAAAAAAAGAATTGTTTTCATGTTGTTTGCCAGTTCATATATTTCTTCAGAGGGTTCATGCATAATTTTAGGAGGGTTTTTTTTTTTTTGTACATAGCAGTTAAATAGCAACTGTTATGAACAGAGGACTCACAAAATTGTCCTCAGTTTGCTAATTAGGAATAAAAGTTAAACATTTCTCATTTTGCAAATTATATCACATGACCATAAATGTGCATACACGTATTCAATTTACTGAACTTTCAGTACTGAATCTCTGACTGCCAAGTTTTCTCTAAACAGCTAGTCAGAAAAACCTAGAGTTCAGGTACATGCCTTAGAAGACCATATCCTATTTAGAAAAGGAAAAGCATGAGCGCTTCAGAAAAAGAATCATACCACACTCATGGTTTATCTTGAAGGCATTATTTTAAGACAAGAGTGAATAGTCTCCCTTTTGAACTATGGTGTTGGAGAAGACTCTTGAGAGTCCCTTGGACTGCAAGGAGATCCAACCAGTCCATCCTAAAGGAGATCAGTATTAGGTGTTCATTGGAAGGACTGATGCTGAAGCTGAAACTCCAATACTTTGGCCACCTGATGTGAAGAGCTGACTCATTTGAAAAGACCCTGATGTTACGAAAGATTGAAGGCAGGAGGGGAAGGGTATGACAGAGGATGAGATGGTTGGATGGCATCACCGACTCGATGGACATGGGTTTGGGTGAACTCTGGGAGTTGGTGATGGACAAGGAGGCCTGGCATGCTGTGGTTCATGGATTTGCAAAGAGTCGGACACGACTGAGCAACTGAACTGACTGAACTGAGTAGTCTCCTTGTCAAAGCTCATAAAGAATTCAGGTTGTTTCTCCAGTCCAGCAGGCCAACTTTCTTTCAAAGGTTACCTATTACTCTGCCACAGGAAAGGTATCTAGTATACCCTGTATTTGTAATAATATCATGCATAGTGTTCTGAGTTTAAAAGTCAAGAGTACCTTATTTTCCTGAAGTTGAGACCTTTATAATTACTAACATTCAAGTGAGAGAACAAAATGTGTCTTGCAGAACTTATTGATTTCCCTGTGTTATGCACAAGTTTAAGGAGTTGCTCATGTACACAAAATAGGTCATCGCATTGTATTTCATTATAACAATGACAAAATTAGGTATAAGGAAAGTGCTATCCATGAGACAGACTAAAACATTGAGTTTAAGTCAAGAATAATGGATATTATTTATCCATTACAAAGACTGATACATACCTAAATACACTGACATAGAAGAAAATTTCTGGTTGATATAATCAGGTTAGAGATCAATGAAGTGCAAATGTAAAACACTACAGGTGGAGAGCAATGATATGCATGTTTATTTTAGGATAAAAATGGGATAAATTTGAGTCTTGAATGGTAAGCTGAAATCTGATAACACATGAAACAAGAGAGTAACAAGGATGGAAATGGATAGCAAATGTAGACCTGACTTTTTTCCCTTTAATACTATAAAATATTACACAGAGGATGCATTTATATGTACATATGCACTTTAATTTGACTTTATAGAGATTTTAAGGAGATAGGAGATAAAATATCAGATAAAAGTGTGAAAAGAATGTAACCATAGAAAAATGATACCTTACAAAGAGAATGTAAGAAAAATATCTTTGAAAAGTTCTTAGGCTACTATTTTATATGGATCAAAGGAAATATTTCTTATTAAAATTTATGTACCTACACACCTAAGAGATCTGTAAAGAGTACCAGAAGAGAACCTGGGAAAGCAAGAACAATAGCTGAGAATTTTCCAAAATAATGAACAGTATCAAGCAGAATATTCCACGTGTGCTTTAAAACAAAAACATATTTCACATACATGCACACATGCAAACACATCCTTAGGCCAGTTATAGTAAAATGCCTAGAAAACAAAGTCAATGAGAAAAACATAAAAGAGAAGATACAAAACCAAAAACAGTCATGATTAACAAGCAAGGGCCCTCTTTTTAAATTTTCTTTCCTTTAAAAACAAAATCAGAGTTAACTTAGAATTCTATTTTGGATATTCTACCACTTCTGAAATCATACAGCCCTATTTTTGTTTATGGCTTTTATTCAGGTGACACTGAGAAGAACAGGAACAGAGAGCAAGACACATTCTGCTTCTCTTTCCTTTTTGTGAACCTGACTGGCAGGCTAGTGAAGGAAAAATGAGCTTGGGGGACTCCTAGTCCCAGCGTCATGCACAGAGTATAGCATATGAAGCCAATGGACTTAGCTATCTTTTACAAAGCATCTACTTCTTCCTAAAGCATATACCTGACAAAGAATGCAACAGCAAATCTTTTAGACGTTATGTATTTTTAAAAAAATATTTATTTGGCTGCACCAGGTCTTAAGTTGCAGCACAGGAACTCTTAGTTGCAGGATGTGGGATCTAGTTCCCCGACCAGGGATCCAACCCAGGTCCCCTGCACTGAGAGCATGGAGTCTTAGCCCCAGGATCACCAGGGAATTCCTGCTATGTTTTTTTTTTTTTTTGAAGCACAATAAATACAGAGGTTAAGTGTAACATCAGCAACATCCATTTTCTAAAACGCAAAACCAAAAATCAGGACATTTGTTAAGGAACTCTTATCTCATGCTTATATAATAAATTGAGAAACATTTACAGATTTCAGTTAGTAGTGTGATGGCAGGAAATTTGCTTATTTCCTTTACTGAGCATAAATAAAGAGAATGTTTATTGAGAATATTCAGTAATCTGTTCTTCAGCCACGTACAATGAGCACAATAAGTTCCACCTGCTGATCAGAGTGGTGACTTTGACCACTTGTGCAGAGAATAAAAAAATAAAAACCAGTTCTAGTGAGGAATTCTCTTTAAAATGAGCCCTTTTCTTAATATTACCCTGCCTGGAAAACATGTCAAAGACTCAGAAATAGGCACAAGAAATTCCTGGGACTCTACAGTGGAATGTCACACATTGGCTAATGGGTCCTGCAGGGATTAGCTCATTCTATAGAAGTATGACCTTTTCATCATCTTCGATTGATTAGACTACTTTACCAGTCCATAAGAGAAAGAAATTGACATGTAGAAAACTGATAGCAATGCCATTGTTTCCATTCATGGCAATGCAAATGATTCCTATTCTTAGCAATTAATACACAATTTGTCCTATAGAAAAATGATATCAGTATCTCAATTTCTTATTTGAAAAATGTTCAGTAGTTTACTGGTTCCCTTATTAATTGTTGAAACAAATAACAACTTGAATAGGAATTCATTTAACAATAAGTATGAGAGTCTCAGCATCACAGACCACTGTGTAAGATTTGGTGCAGAGAACAGGTATAGATACCCTTTACCTAGTACTTATGTCTTTCTAAAATTCATATCCTGACAACAAATGCAACAATAATTCCTTTAGCTGAAGCACCAATGCTTTGACCACCTGATGTGAAGAGCCAATTCATTGGAAAAGACCATGATTCTGGGAAAGATTAAGGACAGGAGGAGAAGGAGACACAGAGGATAAGATAGTTGGATGGCATCGTCAACTCAATGGACATGAGTTTGAGCAAATTCTGGGAGATAGTGAAGGACAGGGAATGCTGGGGTGCTGCAGTCTTTGGAGTCACAAGGAGTCAAACATGACTGAACAACAGCAGTTCCTTTAGATGCCATGACTTTCTTTTAAAACATAATAAATACAAAAATAATTACAACACCAGCAACAGCTACTTACTAAACCACGAAAACAAAAATCAGAACCTTTGTTAAAAAGTTTGTACCTCATGCTTACGTGATAAATGGGGAACCATTTACAGATTTTAATTAATGGTGTGGTGACAGCAAGTTTGTTTTATAAAGAGAAGATCTTTCTTAATCTATGTGTCAACTGCTCAAGGTGCATACCTTTCAACTCTGAAGTTACACACAGTTACATTAGATTTTCTAATCCCACTCATTTATCTCATTATATCTTGACTTCACATTTTCTCTCCCATAACATACACATGTTAGGTAGTTAGAACAGGAAACAGGAGTCCAGAATGGCAGTGGCTAAAAGACAAGGAAGGGAAAAGCCTGTGAAAAAAGAACAAAGGAAGGTCCGAGGACCGGAGTGAGAACCTCAGGTAGAACAAACAGCACACCTGGCTAGTCTGATTTACATAGGGCAGGCCCAGGGGGAGGAGAAAACATAAAAATAAAGGAGCCAAAGGTCGGCGGGTCTCTCTCTCTCCCACACACTGGTGCACTCCCTACTCTCTTCTCTTTGCATCTTTGGGTTGGCATGCCCTCACGCCTCGAGGATGGATTTTCCTGCTATTTTCTAAATAAAATAGAGCTGTAACATGGAGCTGTAACACTGATCTGTCTAAGAGCTATAACACAGTCTGGTCGAGACCTGAGAGGTATAACACGGTCTGTCCAAGACCCAAGAGCTATAACACAGTCTGTCCGAGAGCTGTGAGACGCCAAGGGCTCTAACGTCCATTGCTTCAGATTTTTGTTGAGATGAGACAGAACCGAGGAGAATACACTCCTCTGACACACATAATATTTTCCTAGTAGAGATGTAAAACGAACAAACTACATCTTTAAGAGTTTAAGCAAAAACCTTTTTTAAACAAAGATGTAAAATCAGACATATTTGGAGGTCTCTACTTTAAAAAACTCAGATCGCAATGCCCTCACACAACAGGAGTCATCTTAGGACACAGGAAAACACAGAAAGGTGAATCATCACCTCAGATTCTCTTTAGTGGGAATTTCCAATTTCTTCAATAAAACAGGAGAGCTTAAAGTCCCTAAATCCCCAACTAAACATCTCACCTTCCCAAAGCACACATACACAAGCATGCACACACATACACTATCTCACAGTGATAGTAATCACATACTAGGCTGCAGATTTTTGCTGCTAGTCCATCCAGCCTGTACCATCCTTGTTAAATGTTCCTGCCTGCAGGATAAAATGGCATATTCCAGTTGTCATAGAAACCAGAATGTCATCAAAATGCTCCTGTTCATGTTAGCTTTTCAAGGAAACCAGGAAATGAAAGCACATTCTCAGAATCATAGTGTTATACTTGATCTGAGTCACTTATGCCATCCCAATCTAATGAAGGAAATATTGGAGACAATACTTGCCATGGTAGAGGCATTTAGAGAAAGCAAGCTTTTTACACAAGGGATTAGCAAGGAAGTAAAGAAGGGTTAAGCAGTATGGTTTCCCTGTTGGAGACACAGGGTCATGTTCCAGTTTCTGTTACAAACCACCTTTTGGTCTGCCAAAATACAAGACAGGTGGAAGCCTGTGGGTTGCTGGTCACTTTAAAATGACCCACAGAGCATAAAGTATCTGGATGTCAGACAAAGGCAAACTAGAAAATCAGATTTTCGCCAGGGTCAAAGGAAGTTGTGCCTACTTTTCGACAAGGGCTTCGAGAAGAAAATGGTTTCTGAGAAGAGTCACAACTCCAGGAGAAACAACCACGAAGTGGCCGGGGCCCTGGGGCAGCAGGTAGATTAATCAAAGTACCTCATATTTGCAATCTGATATTTGCCCGGGTAATACTGAAACCACACTGTCAGAGGATAATCTTCGAGGTAGGTTTGTTACAACCACCTTGAAATTGTTTTAATCTAATAAGATTGATAAGGACTGCACAAAGTCATCAGGGTGCACAAGCACACACATGTTCTCTCTCACAGTCATTCATATTCGACAAAGCACCAGAGCGATGCAGCACTTTCTCCTATAATAAGCCAAGAGGCAATGCCTATGTAATTGGTCCTGAGCAATAGTGCGCATGTAACAAGCCCCCAGGACAGGAGGCGGTGCAGTCTGGTTTCCAGCAGTTCCAGGTTCCCTGGTTTAATCCCTTTACCCACCCGCTACACACACACACACACACACACACACACACACACACACACACACTCACTCACTCACACACACTGTGACCTGCTATTTTTAGCCACTGAGATGATGTCAATGAGAACTGCGTTAGCAAGTGATGCAGAGAACAAGCTTTCTTGTCCTGGTCTGAGCAAGCTCCAGCCCACCACTAGATCTGCCCACTTTAGAGCAAAACAAGATCATCCCCCATTGTGTGGGAGCCACAGGAGAAGGGCCCTGATGGATTAGAGATAGACCAGTGTGCAAACTGCACAAAGGATTTCAAAAGGTTCTTAACGTACAGGAAATGGAGGCGGTTATCAAGACTATTAACACTAGATAGCCTATCTAGTTTCTCAGGGAGAGCAAATAGTGAGGTGTTGTGCTCACTCCTTTTTATTTCAGAAAAATCGAGGAGAATTTGAGTCTCAGATCTGTCATTCATCCCCCAGCGTGACTTTCCCAATGCCACTTAACCACTCTGTTCCTTATTCTCCATTTTGGTGAAATAAAGTGATAATGTCTCTTATCTTTAAAAGGTTGATCAAAGGTCACTAAAGAAAATAGAATATTTTAGTTTTTGAAAAGATGCTTATTTTCCCAAAAGTGTATGCTTTTTATTCAAGCATGAAATGGGTTTAACGTTGCTACTTTAAGTGAATAAATACTCTAAAAGTGCTCAGTATTATTTTCTTGTTTTCCAATACTGGCAAATATAAGCCACCTAAATAAAGCTTTTTGGGGTCTTCAAAACAAACAGTTTGAGAAAGCTGTTTTGTAGAATTCAGGAAGGCAGCCGTAAGTCTGCTTCATACAGTGTCATGAGCTGACTTTCAAAACATCAAACTCTCACTGTTTGTCTCCAAAAAGTACAACACAACAACCAGAATGCAAAATGTCACCTGCATTGCAAAGTGGTAGGTCAGGTCTACAGCATCCCTCATGTCTCTGCTTAGCCCATGTAGAGGCTCATAGGATCTGTCCTCCTTAGTTAAGGAGACATGAGAGTGTGTACACCCTATTTTGGAGGCATTTTGCCCCCTCAAATTTTTTCAATAAACGATGACATTCTAGAATTTTCATTTGTCATGCAACTTATTCCACATCACTGCATAGTGTTCTGCCTGGTTTTGTAAATTAGCAATATTATTCCAATGCATGTATGGATTTATATGTGTTTGGAAATTGCTCCATGTTGTATCTTAAGCAGCCTTTTCAAAAAGTAAACGTAAAGCCTCTCTGTTCTGAGAAATCACAGGAATAAGTGCCACCTGCTGACCAGAGCTGGTATTCTGCACAATGACAACGAAAAGGAAACATACCCAGGACACCAGGTCACTAGAGACAAGGTTTACAGGCAAGACTCTCCAGCCTGTGGAATATTTCACCACCACCTAATGACAAGGCTAACCTGCATGTCTAACTGTCTTCCTCTCAAAACAGAACACTGTGTATAGCACAATGGCATATATCATTTCCATCTCTTTTTCCCCCTTCATCATAGGAAAGCTTATTGAAAATTCTAAGAACTGGTAGAGACTTTCAAAGTAAACATGAGTATCTATGTATCCAAATTTTGATTCTATCCATACATATATTTTGTTACTTTTAATATATTTTTCTTTTAATTTTTAGATTTTTAAAATTTATTTATTTTTAATCTGAGGATAATTGCTTTACAGAATTTTACTGCTTTCTGTCAAATCTCAATATGAATTAGCCATAGCTATACATAGGTATGCAAAAGTAGGAAGTCAAGAAACACCTGGAGTAACAGGCAAATTTGGCCTTGGAATGCAGAATGAAGCAGGGCAAAGACTAATAGAGTTTTGCCAAGAAAATGCACTGGTCATAGCAAACACCCTCTTCCAACGACACAAGAGAAGACTCTACACATGGACATCACCAGATGGTCAACACCAAAATCAGATTGACTATATTCTATGCAGCCAAAGATGGAGAAGCTCTATACAGTCAACAAAAACAAGACCAGGAGCTAAGCTGACTGTGGCTCAGATCATGAACTCATTATTACCAAATTCAGACTTAAATTGAAGAAAGTAGAGAAAACCACTAGACCATTCAGGTATGACCTAAATCAAATCCCTTATGATTATACAGTGGAAGTGAGAAATAGATTTAAGGGCTTAGATCTGATAGAGTGCCTGATCAACTATGGAATGAGGTTCATGACATTGTACAGGAGACAGGGATCAAGACCATCCCCATGGAAAAGAAATGCAAAAAAGCAAAATGGCTGTCTAGGGAGGCCTTACAAATAGCTGTGAAAAGAAGAGAGGCGAAAAGCAAAGGAGAAAAGGAAAGATATAAGCATCTGAAAGCAGAGTTCCAAAGAATAGCAATGAGAGATAAGAAAGCCTTCCTCAGTGATCAATGCAAAGAAATCAAGGAAAACAACAGAATGGGAAAGACTAGGGAACTCTTCAAGAAAATTAGAGATACCAAGGGAACATTTCATGCAAAGATGGGCTCGATAAAGGACAGAAATGGTATGGACCTAACAGAAGCAGAAGATATTAAGAAGAGGTGGCAAGAATACACGGAAGAACTGTACAAAAAAGATCTTCACGACCCAGATAGTCATGATGATGTGATCACTCACCTAGAGCCCAATATCCTGGAATGTGAAGTCAAATGGGCCTTAGAAAGCATCACTACGAACAAAACTAGTGGAGGTGATGGAATTCCAGTTGAGCTGTTTCAAATCCTGAAAGATGATGCTGTGAAAGTGCTGCACTCAATATGCCAGCAAATTTGGAAAACTCAGTAGTGGCCACAGGACTGGAAAAGGTCAGTTTTCATTCCAATCCCAAAGAAAGGCAATGCCAAAGAATGCTCAAACTACCACACAATTGCACATGCTAGTAAAGTAATGCTCAAAATTCTCCAAGCCAGGCTTCTGCAATACGTGAACCATGAAATTCCAGATGTTCAAGCTGGTTTTAGAAAAGGCAGAGGAACCAGAGATCAAATTGCCAACATCTGCTGGATCATAGAAAAAGCAAGAGAGTTCCAGAAAAACATCTATTTCTGCTTTCTTGACTATGCCAAAGCCTTTGACTGTGTGGATCACAATACACTGTGGAAAATTTGGAAAGAGATGGGAATACCAGACCACCTGACCTGCCTCTTGAGAAACCTGTATGCAGGTCAGGAAGCAACAGTTAGAACTGGACATGGAACAGCAGACTGGCTCCAAATAGGAAAAGGAGTACGTCAAGGCTGTATATTGTCACCTTACTTATTTAACTTCTATGCAGAGTACATCATGAGAAACGCTGGACTGGAAGAAACACAAGCTGGAATCAAGATTGCCGGGAGAAATATCAATCACCTCAGATATGCAGATGACACCACCCTTATGGCAGAAAGTGAAGAGGAGCTAAAAAGCCTCTTGATGAAAGTGAAAGAGGAGAGTGAAAAAGTTGGCTTAAAGCTCAACATTCAGAAAACAAAGATCATAGCATCCGGTTCCATCACTTCATGGGAAATAGATGAGGAAACAGTGGAAACAGTGTCAGAGTTTATTTTATGGGGCTCCAGAATCACTGCAGATGGTGACTGCAGCCATGAAATTAAAAGACGCTTACTCCTTGGAAGGAAAGTTATGACCAATCTAGATAGCATATTCAAAAGCAGAGACATTACTTTGCTGACTAAGGTCCTTCTAATCAAGGCTATGGTTTTTCCAGTGGTCTTGTATGGATGTGAGAGTTGGACTGTGAAGAAAGTTGAGCACCAAAGAATTGATGCTTTTGAACTGTTGTGTTGGAGAAGACTCCTGAGAGTCCCTTGGACTGCTAGAAGATCCAACCAGTCCATTCTGAAGGAGATCAGCCCTGGGATTTCTTTGGAAGGAATGATGCTAAAGCTGAAAGTCCAGTACTTTGGCCACCTCATGCGAAGAGCTGACTCATTGGAGAAGACTCTGATGCTGGGAGGGATTGGGGGCAGGAGGAAAAGGGGACGACAGAGGATAAGATGGCTGGATGGCATCACGGACTCGATGGACGTGAGTCTGAGTGAACTCCGGGAGATGGTGATGGCCAGGGAGGCCTGGTGTGCTGCGATTCATGGGGTTGCAAAGAGTTGGACATGACTGAGCAACTGAAATGAACTGATTCTTAAGACAAACAACAATTGATTTGAAAATCTCTTCAGTAAAACCATTTAACTGCCCTGTTGTTAATGAACTCAGGTTTTGCTGCTCACATTTGAAAGCTAATACTCGAGAAACAGTGTTGGGTGGAAAGGAAAGGTTACTTTAATCAGGAGGCTGGCAACCTGGTGAGAAGGCAGATTGTATCCAAAAACAACTCCAAATGTTTTGATGGATCATGGAAGTTTTCAAAGGGAGAAAGGGAAATTAATTATCCTGTGAGAGGGTCAAAGACTTCATTATCTTCCACTGAGTCCAGACTTTCTTCTGATTGGTTGATAGTGAGGCACTGCTTCAGGAATCTTGTTCTCAAGCAAAGTTGTCATCCTCCACATGGGTGGGGGGCCTTAGTTCCCACAGAAGAATTCAAAGACATTGTTATGTATATCCCTTGAGGAGGAATCTGGACCCTGGCCTATATCTGCACTACTGTTTCCTGACTGCTTCTCCTTCATTCCTGCATTCCCTCCCTTCTATCCTAAAATAATGGGGGAAATCTGGAAGCATAGTTCCCCTCCTGCAAATTGCTGAAATCAAGATTCAACTGTATAAGAAATTAGACACAGCAAAGGGAGAAATAATGAGATACATGTTAGCTTTAAAAGTACAGATGAAACTAGAGAAACTGCAAAAAAAAAAAAAAACTATATAAAAGACATAGGAGACAAAATGTGATTTCAAAGCTATATATATAACTGGATTTCCAGAAGGATATGAAGACAAATATGGGAAGAAGAAATATTTGAAGAAAAAAAAATTGACAGAGAATCCCCCCTCACACACACACCAATTATAAGAGATTTTCAAACAGCAGATCCAAGATGTAGTCATGAAAAGCAAAGGCAGGATCCAGTCAGAAACACACATATATCAGGCAGGTTGAAGTTGGATTTCTGTTTAGAAGTTACACGTTTGTAAGAATGAGAATTTAATAGGAGGAATTGCTTAATAGGCTAGTGATATTTAAATAGACAAATAGGAAGACTAATGCTATACAGCGATAGGAAGAACAAGAAGGGATTATCACTCCTAGGGTAGGGCAAACCAACGGGATATGAATATCAAAATAGAGGGAAGACAGGACCCTAATTGCTGGAACCCAGACTTCTGAGGAAAGGGGGATAGACAGCTAATGGTGATTCTTAAAGGGACTCTGAAAAGTGACCCCACAAGCTCAAGAACTTATCTCTGGGGAAGGAGAGATGCTTGGTTGGTGCGGAACCTTAGGATCTCAGAGCAGGCTTCTTGAGTACTAGAAGTCAGATGTAAAGGAGAAAGAGGTGTCAACTACAAACTGGCACTTGAAGCTGTAGCTCCAATACTTTGGCCACCTGATGTGAAGAGCTGACTCATTGGAAAAGACCCTAGTGATGGGAAAGATCGAGGGCAGGAAGAGAAGGGGACAACAGAGGATGAGATGGTTGGATGGCATCACTGACTCAATGGACATGAGTTTGAGCAAACTCAGGGAGATAGTGAAGGATAAGGAAGACTGGCATGCTGCAGTCCATGGGGTCACAGAGAGTCAGACAATACTTAGTGACTAAACAACAACATCTACCTCTACAAGGATTAAATCACATGTGCTGCTACAGCTGCTGACCTTCAACACCTCCTGAAGGGAGTTCAAGGTGGAGGCCAGAAATGATGCCCTCTGTGCTCTGGAAAATCTGGCAGAACAGATCTTCAAATAAGGTATTTTCAGAAGCTGATTTTATGGGCCCAATTAATTCTTGCATCTCCTTATATCTAGAAAAGCAGTAAATGCTTTCATGATAACATCTCCTCCTTGTGACTAGCAGAAACCTTCTTCAAAAATACATGCTTGATTTCATGAACTCCCCCTTTACCAAAGTCACATATATACTGACCTTTCCCTCTTACCCCTTGGGAGCAGTTTCTCAGAGCTATCTGAAATGCTGTCTCCCAGGCTATAGTCCTCATTTTGCTCCAAATAAAACTTAACTCACAACTTTCACCTTGTGTATTTTTTTAAGTTGACAGAGGTAACTAGCTTCCTGATGCTGCTGAATTTTCTGAAGGGGTGTGATGTCCAATGTCCCTGTAATGAGAAGAAATATCAAAGCTGTTCTCAGTGCTCCTACTGAAACCACTGCTGTGTGAAGGGCCTTTGTTGGGATGATACAGAGACCAAAAGGAAGAAGAAAGGAAATGAAACCTGCTTCTCTCTCCCCTTGATTTCCTGCCTCCCTGTGGTATTCTCAAATATCAGATCCAAATGGGAGGCAGGTGGCAAAGGACAAACATGATTATCAGAGTCCTGGCCACAGCACTCATGCACACACTAAAGAATGTTGATTAAGAGATTCAGATATCCCTCACCTACCATCTGCTTCCCCTTTCATGCAAGAAAGTAAGCAATGCATATTGAAAAGACTATACTTTTTTCACAAAAAATAATTAATGGAATAAACTACTTACTGCATCATCAACAATATCTACCAGCTGACACTCAAACTGACATTAAACAGTCTTTGTTAAGGGTCTTGTGCTTTATGCTACAGGTGAAGGGAAGCCATGTTGAGATTTAAATGACTGGTGGGAAAAGACAGATATTCCTTTAAAGAACTGGTTTTCAACATGATCTTCAGCTACATGATTAGTTTGTAAGCAAGGTGATGATGAATTGGAGCCCCCCAAAATAATATTAGATTTTCCCAAACATTTAAAATCTAATCCTTTATAACAGGGGTCAACAAATTAAATCCTGGTGACTATACCTGGCCCACTGCCTTAAAAAAAAAATCTATCATATTTGAACAGTTACCCTCCTCATTTTTTATCTTGATGTCTACAGCTGTTTTCCTGTTACAATGGCAGAGTTGAGTTATTAGGACAGATATTTGCATACCTTAAATAAATGTGATTTTGTTCACTCATTATTACACCTCCAAAATATAGGGTGTCTAATATCTGACAATTCACTGAAAAGAAACATCAACTCCTGTCTTATAACCTCATTTGTGTGTTTCTTAAAGTGCAAAAATGATTATTATTCTATGCAGATATGTAATAGCATATGACACATCATTAAGGCACTGTAAAGAAAGTTTCTAAAACAAGTAAGCTTGCTTAGAAAAGTAGAGAGATTTCTGTTTTATGAAATATCAAATTGCCCCATCTAGCATAGATGCTCTATCATCTTAGTTCATAGAATCAACTAAGAGGCAGGCGATGCATCCTCTTCAGGATTCTTTTAATTAGAGCTGCCAGTATGTCTTCCACAATAAAGAATGAATAAAGCATCCTCAACTCCAAATATATATACTTCAACCCACACAAACAAGACACATACAAACATACTGTGATGATAGGCCTGTAAATGATGCAGGTTTTCCACCTTCTCTGCCTGTAATTCTGTATGATCAGTTTAAAATAATAACACAGATGCTCATAAAACCAAAATGTTCCCATACCTCCTACATGAGTGTAGCATCCTGTGGAAACTTGATACATATGTTCATTCTGAGGGTCAGATTCATAGTTGAGAGGTCAAGCACTCTAATCTCTACCACTCCAAATAATGAATGAACAAAATCACATTAAGGAACACTTTGAACTTGGTTTATTTATCTTGACTTAAACTTTCTTCCACATGGCCTACCTTTAAATACACAAGGCTTTCACTCAATCTACTAATACATTGGATCATCAGTATCAGTATTGTCACATGACATTTATTTAAGGTAGTTGCTCAAGATGGGATCATTCCCTAGGGGAATTGGAACATATCATGTGATGTCCACTGCTTTACTCCCACTAGGAATCTTTTTTATATTCCATCCACAAAAACAAAAGTAATATATTTCTGTGCACAATATATTGTGGCATGGTGGGAAGGCCGCTGGTACCTTACATTCATTATAACCAGGGACCTTTCTAGTTTTTTTATAACACAGATTAATTAGTCTGCCAGGAGCTATATATTCCATGGACCAGCTGCTCAGTAGGGAGTAGTTTCTGCAAATGCCTTCCCAAATGATACCCTTTGTACTAGATATAACCTTAAAAATAAGAGTCAAAAGATACTGGAACATTGCTAGTGTTCCACTCATGCTCAGCCACTCAGTCATGTCCGACTCTTTGTGACCCTATGGACTGTAGCCCACCAAGCTCCTCTGTCCATGGAATCTCCCAGAGAAGAATACTGGAGCAGGTTGCCATTTCCTACTCCAGTGGAGCATCTTCCCGACCTCAGTCATTAACTATAGGGCAGGTTTCATCATAGGCTTCCCAGGTAGTGCTAGTGGTAAAGAACCTGCCTACCAATGCAGGAGATGTAAGAGATGCAGGTTCAATCCCTGGGTAGGGAAGATCCCTTGGAGTAGGGCATGGCAATCCACTTCAGGATTCTTGCCTGAAGAATCCCATGTACAGAGGACCCTGGCGGACTATAGTCCATAGGGTCCAACAGAGTTGTACACAACTGAAGCGACTTAGTGCACAAGAAAGTTTCGTCATATTGAATGACCAAAGTCCCTCCAAGAGTAATGCCAATTGGGTTTCCAGCTTTCTATTTGACCCTATCTGATTCAAACAGCAGGGGTGGTCTTGGAAAACATGTGACTTCATCCTTTTGAGCATTAGGGTCTAGTTGTGCTAAGAGATGAAAACCTTTTCTTCCTCTGAGACTCTCTTGAGACATCAATATTGAATTTCCATTATTCCATAATCCATTTAGTCATTCTTTTAACCTCAACTGCTATTGTTCCTTCTCTCCATTTTTCATTGATTTTCACACCAACTTTTCTATCTTTGAAAGAAATGATATGTTTAGCCATTATGTTGGTCCAGATCATGGGTTCTCATCCATGTAAGACAAGGTGACATAAATACAGAACTAATGGGCTTTCAGGACCATTAGACAATACAGATGCATTTACTGTCAAGCCCAATTTTGCCAGGTGTATGTAAAGTGCAGTCTGTAAGGCGAGTGCAGAGAAAAAGACAGCAAGCCGGGCAGTCAGACGAGAAAAGAGAAATGTATTAGAGGGAAAAGGGAGGGTGACTGGCCCTTAAGGAGAACCAGCGTCCTCTCTTTCTGTCGGGGTCTTTCTTATACCCAACCAATGAAAAATTCTTTGAAGGGATTGTCATGTAGCTGGAGGTCTGGAATCTGGTGGTCTCACAGCTTTGAGAAGATAGGTTCCAGTGAGCTAACAGGATGCCATTTGGGCAGTTTGGTCGGTCTCAAGGATCACCGTGATTTATTGTTTATGAGATCGACATAATGAACCATCTTATGAGTGAGACCCAATGTGGACCCTATCATTCCCGCCTTTTTGATTTAGGATAAGAGCCGAAGGTCAATCTTCTGTAACTGCTTCGTGCAAGACAGGGGTGTCATGAGGGTGAGATAATAAAAGGGTGGAATGTGGGTCAAGGGGATCTGTGTGGGGTCGAAGTTTTTGATAATCTGAGTTAGTTAGAAGTAGCTCATGGACAGTTTGGTTGGTGAAGGCTTGTAAGTGATCCTGAAGAAATTTTGAAAAAAAGATGCATTTAAACATGGGCTGAAAGTTAGAATAAGGGTAAGTAGAAAGAGAGGGCCTAGAAAGGAAGGACCCAGGGCATCCAATTCCAATTGCTTAACCAGTTTTCCCATGAGTTACTGAGATGTTGACATGTTCTCGAGGCCCTGTTTGTCAGATTTCTTGCTGCTTCCTTAACAACGCCTGATTTATTGGCATAGAAATGGTAGGCTTCCTTCAAAAAATAGGCATAGGCCTCCTTTTTCTGCTGTGAGGAGGTCTAATCTTCTTCTGTTTTGGAGGACCATAGCTGCCAGGGAATCTAGCTGGTTTTGGATAGTGATAAGGCTGGTAGCCTTTTCATACTGTTCATGAGGTTCTCAAGGCAAGAATACTCAAGTGGTTTGCCATTCTCTTCTCCACAATTGCACTCCTCTCACACGCTAGTAAAGTAATGCTCAAAATTCTCCAAGCCAGGCTTCAACAATACATGAACCGTGAAATTCCAGATGTTCTAGCTGGTTTTAGAAATGGCAGAGGAACCAGAGATCAAATTGCCAACATCTGCTGGATCATTGAAAAAGCAAGAGAGTTGCAGAAAAACATCTTTTTCTGCTTTATTGACTATGTCAAAACCTTTGACTCTGTGGATCACAATAAACTGTGGAAAATTCTGAAAGAGATGGGAATATCAAACCACCTGATCTGCCTCTTGAAAAATCTGTATGCAGGTCAGCAAGCAACAGTTAGAACTGGACATGGAACAACAGACTGGTTCCAAATAGGAAAAGGAATACATCAAGGCTGTATATTGTCACCTTGCTTATTTAACTTATATGCAGAGTACATCATGAGAAACGGTGGGCTAGATGAAGCATAAGCTGGAATCAAGATTGCCTGGAGGAACAGGAATAACCTCAGATATGCAGATGACACCTCCCTTAAGGCAGAAAGCGAAGAAGAACTAAAAAACCTCTTGATGAGAGTGAAAAAGTTGGCTTAAAACTCAACATTAAGAAAACCAAGGTCATGGCATCCAGTCCCATCACTTCGTGGCAAATAGATGGAGAAACAGTGGAAACAGTGGCAGACTTTATTTTTTTGGGCTCCAAAATCACTGCAGATGGTGACTGCAGCCATGAAATTAAGAGACACTTGCTCCTTGGAAGAAAAGTTATGACCAACCTAGCTGCTGCTAAGTCTCTTCAGTCATGTCCAACTCTCTGCGACCCCATAGATGGCAGTCCACCAGGCTCCCCTGTCCCTGGGATTCTCCAGGCAAGAACATTAGAGTGGGTTGCCATTTCCTTCTCCAATGCATGAAAGTAAAAGTGAAAGTGAAGTCAGTCAGTCCTGTCCAACTCTTTGGGACCCCATGGACTGCAGCCTACCAGGCTCCTCCACCCATGGGATTTTCCAGGCAAGAGTACTGGAGTGGGTTGCCATAGACAGCATATTAAAAAGCAAAGATATTACTTTGCCAACAAAGGTCTGTCTAGTCAAGGCTATGGTTTTCCCAGTAGTCATGTGGATGTTTTGGATGTGAGAGTTGGACTATAAAGAAAGCTGAGCACTGAAGAATTGATGCTGTTGAACTGTGGTGTTGGAGAAGACTCTTGAGAGTCCCTTGGACTGCAAGGAGATCCAACCAGTCCATCCTAAAGGAAATCAGTCCTGAATATTCATTGGAAGGACTGATGCTGAAGCTGAAACTCCGATGCAAAGAGCTGACTGATTTGAAAAGACCCTGATGCTGGGAAAGATTGAAGGCGGGAGGAGAAGGGGATGACAGAGGATGAGACAGTTGAATGGCTTCACTGACTCAATGGATGTGAGTTTGAGTAAACTCCGGGAATTGCTGATGGACAGGGAGGCCTGGTGTGCTTCAGCCCATGGGGTCGCAAAGAGTCGGACATGACTGAATGACTGAACTGAACTGATGGCTGGTAGCTATTTCTTCTAGGCTCTCAGTGAGGTCTTTAGAAAAGCTTTGATAGTAATTTAAAAAGGTTGTGAGTCCTGCGGTCCCTGTCCCAATCCCAGCGGCTATTCCTAAATTGATTAATAGAGGAATGAATTGAATTGCCTCTCTGGGTCAGTTATGAGTTAGTAAGATAAAAGAGTCTGATTGTTAGGAGCAATAAAAGTATCTGGAGCCAGATATACCAGGGTACATGTTCCTGTCCAGTAAGTGGAATACATAAATAGGTAGTGGTTCCACATAAGAAAAATGTTTCAGGAGTAAGAAGACAACAGCTTAAATCAATAGCAAATACGAGTCTTTCTGGGAACTTGTTAGTAGTCTCTGAAACTGACAGTGAACTCACCAGTGTAGCCCTTACAAGAGGAGTATTTACCCCATATGCAGAAGTGAGTCTCCCTGAGAAAGTAAGAGAGTGTCCTGCAGTTCTTGAGACATAATAGATCGGCCTGAAGGGAAGGAGAGATGTGAAATGTGATTACAGAGGTGTGGCGGTATAGTTCCTAGTTTGGGGCAAGAATTGTTTATAGAGCTTTGTCTGGAAAAACAGAAAGGAGCCTGTTGTTGTAGACAGATGACAGAAGTGGTAGGTCTTCCTATAGCTGGTCCTTTATGAGTAGAAGTGAGATCTGTAAGGAAGGAGGTCAGTATCTTGTCGGGATTGTGAATTTGATCAACTGAGTATAAATAACATATGTATGATAAAAAGAGAGATTCTCCTCTATATTTGTGATAAAGAGAAGTGTTTTTGTGAGTCCATTTATCTGGGGAAATGGGGAGTGCCGATCTTCTGGGCAAGGAGATGAATAAGCAAATCCAGCTATCACTGACCAAGGTTGGGTTTGAGGCACTGAGTAAACGATGGGTCACATATAGAGTTCTGAATAGGTAGGCAAGGTTTGGGACAGGGTGAGTTATAGGAAAGGTATTAATGTGAAGTTTGAACAGCAAAAGAAGAGGGAGTAAGAGTAAAATAATGATGTGACGTGTCATGGCTAAGGGGAGAAAATGATAAAAATAAGAATCCAGGTGTAGAAATCAATTTGGGTTGGTGTGAACTCTATGAAATCTCCCTGTAGCCAAAGATTGGTTATAAAGTCAAGGAGTAAGGGGAGATCAGTAACAGTGGTGTTTCCAGGAAAGGTAAGGGCTTGTGTTACTGTGTGAAGGAAAGTGGATAATGAATTCATCTAGGTTGATCACAGTAAGAAGAGGGCCACGCCCCAAAAAAAAGAACTATGGAGAAGTAGGTAAAACAGAGAGAAAGCTTTTGAATGATAGTCCACTCAGGGGGAGACACAAGTAAAATCCTATTGTGAATAGGGTAAGTAAGGGAAATCCCATTCCAATTAGTAACCAATACATCTGTTTTTGTTTTACTTATCAATATTTGCTTTTGGCTGTTCTGTTTCTTCTGGAATTAGAGCCAGTCAAAGCCTGGTGAGTCCCAGAACAGTGCTGGTATAGCAAGGAGTGTCTGAGCAGGGAATGTTTCTTGGCAGAGATGGAGAGTTTTCTGGGGCCTGCTTTAATCTAGAGATATGAAACCAAGAGGAATGACCTGCTAGTTTAACAGTTGTTGGTGTGTTTAGAATGACCTCAAATGGACCAGTCCATCGAGGTTGCAGATCCTTATGGTGTAAGGTTTTAAGCAGGACTCCGGGGTATGAGTGTTAAGTCAGCTGAATTCCTTTGATGAGGCTTTGGGAGAGAGCAATCTGCATGTTCTCTCAGGAGGTGTCTAATGAGGTTAAGGGTGGGAAGATAATCTTCCAGCAAGGGACTGGCAGTAGGGAATTGACCTAAGAGCAAAGGGCGTCCATACACGAGCTCAAAAGGACTGAGGAAAGATGGGGCCTGTGGAGTAGCCCTAAGGTGAGCCAAAGCCATGGGAAGGAGTTCAGTCCATGGCCTTTGTAGTTCTAGAGAGAGTTTGGTTAGGTGTGTTTTGAGAATAGAATTTGCCTTTTCTACTTTTCCCAAGGATTGAGGTCTGTAAGGAACATGTAATTTCCAGGTTATTCCAAGGGATTGGGCTACCTGTTGCGTGATTTGGGAGATAAAAGCTGGCCCATTATTGGATTGGAGAGAGAGTAGGAGGCCAAAGCGAGGGATTATTTCTCGTATGAGAAACTGTTACCTCTGAGGCAGTTTCTGATCTCATAGGAAAAGCCTCAATCCACCCTGAAAAAGTGTCTACTAGAGTGAACATGAGTTTTATTTTTCATGTTGAAGGCATGTGAGTGAAGTCAATTTGCCAGTCTTCTCCTGGGATATGTTCTGGAGCCTGATGTGTTGGGAATGAGGGAATAGGCTTTAGGGGCTCCCTGAGGAGAAACTGAGGAACAGATAATGCAAGAGTGAGTGATTTGTTGTAGGGGTGAAGGAAGGTTAGGATAGGCGATAAGAGGTCTTAAGAAATGACAAAGAGGTTTAGTGCCTATGTGTAGGGCCTGATGAATGTCTGTAAAAATCTGTGTGGCCTGAGATTGGGGAACGACATAGCGGTCCTGTTTTTGTAACCAGTCTCCTTGTGGTTGTGTTCCCTCTTGTATTAATTGTATTTTTCTTCAGGGAGGCAAAGGGGCTTTATGTTGGGGATTACTATAAATTGTTGAGCTGATGATCAGAGTGAGCCTTGTTTTTCTTCTCTGTCTGTGGCATCATTGCGCTGTGAAATAGGGTCTGAGGCCACCTGGTGACCTCGGCAATGTATGATGCTTACTTCAATTGTCATGTTAGCTGCTTTTAAAAGTTGAAGTATAAGTGGGATGTTAGTTATGGAAGAGCCTTTAGTAGATAGGAGCCCTTATTCCTTCCAGATGGCAACATGTGAGTATATGATGTGGAAAGTATATTTAGAATCAGTGTATATGTTTGCCTTCTTGTTAGCTGTGAGGGTAAGGGCTGTAGTTAGTGCAATAAATTCTGCCTTTTGGGAAGAGGTTCCTGAGGGGAGAGGTTGGGATTCAATAATTTCAGTGTCAGAGACAATTGCATATCCAATTACTTTTTTTCCTTCTGATGTCATAGAGGAGCTGCCATCAATATACCCAGTAAAGTAAGGGTTATTTAAAGGGGTTGAGGAAATGTGGGAGAAATGGGGAATCAGGTCTTCTAAAGCCTCTTTGCAAGTATGGATGGGGGACTCTGAAGAATTAGGGATAAGGGTGGCAGGGTTGAGAGTAGAACAGCATTCAAAAGGAGAACTCGGGAGATTTGAGAAGGGTGACATGAATTAGTTGAATGTGTGAAGGAGATAGAAGGGTCATGGATTTGTGAGAAAGTCCATAAAGTCATGTGGTAAACCAATGACAGTGGGTGCTCCAAAAGTAAGTTTTCTACTTTCCTGAGTGAGGAGCGCAACTGCTGCCAGAGCACGTAGGCCAGCTGGCCATCCTTGAGTTGTCATATCTAATTGCTTTGCTAGATAAGCAACAGGGGTGAGGGACCCTGATTTTGTCCCAAAACTTCTAGGGCAATTTTGTGTCTCTTGGTAGCATAGAGTATAAAGGGGAGAGAAAGGTCAGGGAGTGTTAGAGATGGGGCTGAGAGAATGGCTTGCTTAAGGGTGTTAAAGGCTGAACAGATACTTGAATTTTCTAGGGGTTCTGAAAGATCTCCTCAGGCAGCTTGATATAGAGGTTGTGCCAAGAGGATGAAATTAGGTAGATATCCATCTAACCCCAAGAAGGACTGGATCTCTGTTTTTGATGTAGGGAGTGGTAGGGTGGATATAAGGGACTTACTATCAGTAGTAATATACATTTTGTTGGTGTTAAAAGGACTCCAAGATAGGTGACTCTAGGAAGAGAGAGCTGAACCTTGGTAGGAGATACTCGATAGCCTCGATCAGCTAGAAAATTGAGGAGTTGTATAGTGTGTTGTTAAGAGTGTGTAAGCGAAGGACTACAAAGGAGGAGATCATCCACATAATGGAGGACACTACTTGGAGTAAGGTCAAAAGAAGTTAGGTCTGATGCTAGAGCTGGGCCAAAGAAATGAGGACTATCACAAAAGGCTTGTGGGAAAACTAACCATGTCAGCTGTTGGGAGTAATGATTGTCTGGATCAGTCCAAGTAAAGCAAAGTGGTCTTGAGACTCTGGGTGTAAAGGGATAGTAAAGAAGGCATCTTTGAGGTCTAGAACAGTGAAGTGGGTAGTGGAAGAGGGAATGAGAGCAAGAAGAGCATAGGGATTTGGAACTACTGGGTGTATGGGGATAACAGCTGCAATGATAAGTCTCAGGTCCTGGACCAGGCGATGTGAGCCACAAAGAGTTGAACACGACTGAGCGACTGAGCTGAACTGAACTGATAGAAGCATAGCCAGCCCAGATACAACTGTGGACCACACCCTCTTTCCTGCACCTTGCCCCTTAAACTCAATAGAAGACTCAAACTTCCACCGTTCAGTGCCAACACCAGTCTATGTGGCTGACCCCTTTCCTCACTTGGCAAGCGAATGAAAACTTTCTTTTCTTCCCTTGTTAAAACTTATGTGGATTCTTTCACAAACCACATTGACTCCCTTAACAGCTCTTGCACATGTTATTCATATGAAATTCATCATTAGGAAAGTCCCTTGGATATTTGCTGGATTTATCAACTATTCTTTGCTAGTCATATGTGTCACCATTGCATTTGAGTGAGTTGTATCTTGCTCTTCAGTTTCCGATATGAACATGACATCCTCAATGAGATGGTTCATTGCCATTGTACTCTACACCTGCATCAAATCCCAAACCCAGCTAATCAAATTATGACACTAAGCCAGTGATTTCAAATAATCATGTGTCAATACAATAAATTGTAAATTGAGATCCTTTTCACATAAAGAAAAATTGTAATTGACTCTTTTCCATGATTTAGTCAGTTCAGTGAATTCAGTCGCTCAGTGTTGTCCGACTCTTTGTGACCCCACGAATTGCAGCACCCCAGGCCTCCCTGTCCATCAGCAACTCCCAGAGTTCACTCAGATTCATGTCCATCGAGTCAGTGATGCCAGCCAGCCATCTCATCTTCTGTCATCCCCTTCTCCTCCTGCCCCCAATCCCTCCCAGCATCACAGTCTTTTCCAATGAGTCAACTCTTCGCATGAGGTGGCCAAAGTACTAGAGTTTCAGCTTGAGCATCAGTCCTTCCAAAGAACACCCAGGACTGATCTCCTTTAGAATGGACCAGTTGGATCGCCTAGCAGTCCAAGGGACTCTCAAGAGTCTTCTCCAACACCACAGTTCAAAAGCATCAATTCTGCTTTGCTCAACTTTCTTCACAGTCCAACTCTCACATCCATACATGACCACTGGAAAAACCATAGCCTTGACTAGATGGACCTTTGTTGGCAAAGTAATGTCTCTGCTTTTGAATATGCTATCTAGGTTGGTCATAATTTTCCCTCCAAGGAGTAAGCATCTTTTAATTTCATGGCTGCAATCACCATCTACAGTGATTTTGGAGCCCCCCAAAATAAAGCCTGACACTGTTTCTACTGTTTCCCCATCTATTTCCCATGAACTAATGGGACTGGATGCCATGATCTTCGTTTTCTGAATGTTGAGCTTTAAGCCAACTTTTCAACCCTCCTCTTTCACTTTCATCAAGAGGCTTTTTAGTTCCTCTTCACTTTCTGCCATAAGGGTGGTGTCATCTGCATATCTGAGGTGATTGATATTTCTCCCAGCAATCTTGATTCCAGCTTGTGCTTCTTTCAGCCCAGCGTTTCTCATGGTGTACTCTGCATAGAAGTTAAATAAGCTGGGTGACAATATACAGACTTGACGTACTCCTTTTCCTATTTGGAACCAATCTGTTGTTCCATGTCCAGTTCTAACTGTTGCTTCCTGATCTGCATACAGGTTTCTCAAGAGGCAGGTCAGGTGGTCTGGTATTCCAATTTCTTTCATAATTTTCCACAGTTTATGATGATCCACACAGTCAAAGGCTTTCGCATAGTCAATAAAGCAGAAATAGATGTTTTTCTGGAACTCATTTGCTTTTTCGATGATCCAAGGAATGTTGGAAATTTGATCTCTGGTTCCTCTGCCTTTTCTAAAACAAGCTTGAACATCAGGGAGTTCACAGTTCACATATTACTGAAGTCTGGCTTGGAGAATTTTGAGCATTACTTTACTAGCGTGTGAGATGAGTGCAATTGTGTGGTAGTTTGAGCATTCTTTGGCATTGTCTTTCTTTGGGATTGGAATGAAAACTGACCTTTTCCAGTCCTGTGGCCACTGCTGAGTTTTCCAAATTTGCTGGCATATTGAGTGCAGCACTTTCACAGCATCATCTCCCAGGATTTGAAATAGCTCAACTGGAATTCCATCATCTCCACTAGGTTTGTTCATAGTGATGGTTTCTAAGGCCCACTTGACTTCACATTCCAGGATGTCTGGCTCTAGGTGAGTGATCACACCATCGTGATTATCTGGTCATGAAGATCTTTCTTGTACAGTTCTTCTGTGTATTCTTGCCACCTCTTCTTAATATCTTCTGCTTCTGTTAGGTCCATACCATTTCTGTCCTTTATTGAGCCCATCTTTGCATGAAATGTTCCCTTGGTATCTCTAATTTTCTTGAAGAGTTCTCTAGTCTTTCCCATTCTGTTGTTTTCCTCTATTTCTTTGCATTGATTGCTGAGGAAGGCTTTCTTATCTCTTCTTGCTATTCTTTGGAGCTCTGCATTCAGATGCTTATATCTTTCCTTTTCTCCTTCGCTTTTCACTTCTCTTCTTTTCACAGCTATTTGTAAGGCCTCCCTAGACAGCCATTTTGCTTTTTTGCATTTCTTTTCCATGGGGATGGTCTTGATCCCTGTCTCCTGTACAATGTCATGAACCTCCATCCATAGTTCATCAGGCACTCTATCTATCAGATCTAGACCCTTAAATATATTTCTCACTTCCACTGTATAATCATAGGAACCTAGAATGTTGGGTCCATGAATCAAGGTAAATTGGAAGTGGTCAAACAGGAGATGGCAAGAGTGAATGTCGACATTCTAGGAATCAGCGAGATTTCGGTCATATCTAAATGGTCTACTGGTTTTCCCTACTTTCTTCAATTTAAGTCTGAACTTGGCAATAAAGAGTTCATGATCTGAGCCACAGTCAGCTCCCGGTCTTGTTTTTGCTGACTGTATAGAGCTTCTCCGTCTTTGGCTGCAAAGAATATAATCAATCTGATTTTGGTGTTGACCATCTGGTGATGTCCATGTGTAGAGTCTTCTCTTGTGTTGTTGGAAGAGGATGTTTGCTATGACCAGTGCAGTCTTTTGGCAAAACTCTATTAGTCTTTGCCCTGCTTCATTCTGTATTCCAAGGCCAAATTTTCCTGTTAGCCCAGGTGTTTCTTGACTTCCTACTTTTGTATTCCAGTCCCTTATAATGAAAAAGACATCTTTTTTGGGTGTTAATTCTAAAAGGTCTTGTAAGTCTTCATAGAACCATTCAACTTCAGCTTCTTCAGTATTACTGGTTGGGGCATAGACTTGGATTACTGTGATATTGAATGGTTTGCCTTGGAAACGAACAGAGATCATTCTGTCATTTTTGACATTGCATCCAAGTACTGCATTTCAGATTCTTTTGTTGACCATGATGGCTACTCCATTTCTTCTAAGGGATTCCTGCCCACAGTAGTAGATATAATGGCCATCTGAGTTAAATTCACCCATTCCAGTCCATTTTAGTTTGCTGATTCCTAGAATGTCGACATTCACTCTTGCCATCTCCTGTTTGACCACTTCCAATTTACCTTGATTCACGGACCCAACATTCTAGGTTCCTGTGCAATACTGCTCTTTACAGCATCGGACCTTGCTTCTATCACCAGTCACATCCAAAACTGGGTATTGTTTTTGCTTTGGCTCCATCCCTTCATTCTTTCTGGAGTTATTTCTCCACTGATCTCCAGTAGCATATTCAGTATCCTATCATTTTGCCTTTTCATACTGTTCATGGGGTTCTCAAGGCAAGAATACTGAAGTGGTTTGCCTTTCCCTTCTCCAGTGGACCACATTCTGTCAGACCACTCCACCATGACCCAACCATCTTGGGTGGCCCCACATGGCATGGCTTAGTTTCACTGAGTTAGACAAAGCTGTGGTCCGTGTGATTAGATTGACTAGTTTTCTGTGATTATGGTTTGTGTGTGTGTGTGCCCTCTGATGGCTCTCGCAACACCCACCGTCTTACTTGGGTTTCTCTTACCTTGGACATGGGGTATCTCTTCACTGTTGCTCCAGCAAAGTGCAGCCTCTGCTCCTTACCTTGGATGAGGGGTATCTCTTCACAGCCGCCCCTCCTGACCTTGAACGTGGAGTAGTTCCTCTCGGCCCTCCTGTGCCCATATAACCACGGCTCCTTGGATGTGGGGTTGCTCCTCTCCGACGCCGCCCCTGACCTCGGGCGCAGGGTAGCTCCTCTCAGCTGCTCCTTCCATGATTAGCATCAAGGAAAAAAAGGTATTTTCGAAATCAATTACTGAGTAATCACCTTTTAAACTTGCATTTTTCACTGTTCTGAACTGATGATGCTAAATGAGATACATTATTCAAACCTTAATAGTTCTATATTTGTCTCCAGGTGCCATCCGTCTGTTCACTGGCTACACAGGGCTATTTAGAGAGAATTTGTTGGTTGTAGTACTCCAGATTCCAACATGTAATTAATTAAAGTGGCAGTCTATTTTTTTTCCACCAAATATTCTACACTGTTTCAAATTAACAACCTGGGTGGACTTAGGAAATTCTGTAGGATAGCATCTAACACATCCAATTAATATTGGCCAAAAAGTGAATTTACATTCCTTCTATTTTCCCATACAAGAAGATAACATGTTCCCCAGCAGACATACATCCTCAATCATACAGTCAGGAAAAGGAAATGCAGCCACTTCACCTAAAACCCATTCAAACATTTAGTTTTCATTCAAATATTAATTCTATCAACCATTGTATCCTTATATCCTCCAATTATAATACTCTGAACTTCATCAATGATACTTTATTCATCCCATTCCTTGTATGTGTTCAGTCATGTCTGACTCTTTGTGGCCCCATGGACTGTAGCCCACCTGATTCCTCTGTCCATGAAATTTCCTAGGTAAGAATACTGGAGAGGAGTGCCATTTCCTACTCCAGGGGATCTTTCCAACCCTGGGATCAAACCCGCATTTCTTGTATCTCTTGCATTGTCAGGCAGATACTTTACCACCAGCACCATCTGGGAAGCCCCCATGCTTAACAACTATTTAAAGATTTCTACTTTGATGGAGCAAGTCCCTTGTCTATCCCCCTTTTCTTTCTCTATTCTCGTGTGAAACACCAATTTTCTTAGCATCTGTGAGACCCATGGGGGAAGCCGAGATAAATCTGATACAGCTTCTTGGATCATTGCTTGATTTTGTAACAGCATTACATGTGGTAACAATGCAAAAGAGTCTCCCTAAATCAAAGGATTTACCATGACTTGGGTAAGAGATGTATTAAGTGGTTGAACCTCCTGATCATTGTAAAGCCAATTCAGCATAGAATGCATATGCAGCATATCAACCACTTCACCCTAAGAACTCCATTTTGCTTTTAAAAGAGGGGGGAAAGCATCCCCTTTCTCAAGGTAAACAAGCTTTACAGTGGCTTTTATCCAGTCCTCAGGAAGAAATTGCTGAGTGTTTGGATGGTGTAGAGCCATTCGTTCAATAGTAAGCAGTGGGCCCTGAATCAATCCAAACATGCTCCTCCATTCTGCAACATTCAACACCAGGGAGACTGTTCCTACATCAGTAACTATCATAATCCGTTTTTCAGGAAGCTAATGATATTGATCCACAGAAGGAGAAAACTCTTTAATACCCTACCCACTTGTCTCAGTAGTTTCTCATATTTACTTCTCCCTGCTACCTGTAATATCTTCTTTGTGACTAGAGGTCAAAGACGTGCTATCTGTTGTTTCAGTACAATCCTTCCCTTTGGTAGCAGCTCTAGGCTAGTAATTGTATCTCAGACTGGCTGGTCTCTGAGCTTAGTGCTAGGATCCACCCCAATACTATACTTTCATTTTATCCATTATAGATGAAATTAACCAAATAATTTTATATTTAGTTTGTTTCTCATTATTTTTCATTTCCTTGTGTATTTAGGGACTGACTGAAGCACAGCTGCTGTCTCATATAATAGGTGACTCAGTAACCCTTCAAGCATCAAAGATTTGTCATCCATTCTTTCTTTTTCCAAGTAATGTCATTACCATGTTTCAGTGAGTTAAGGTCATTCTAGAGAATTCTAACTCTTCTGGGCACCACCAAGACCACCCCCCAACTTCATGATTTGCTTGAAGGATTCAAAGAACTCATAAAAAATCCTTCCACTCATGGTTATGTTTTTTTTTACAGTGAAAGAACACAGATTAAAATCAGCAAAGGGAAAAGGCATATGGAAAAAAGTGTAGGAGTAAGTAGGTGCAAGCTTCCAAGTGTCCCTTTCCAAAAGTGTCACATATGGACACATCTAATTCTACCAGACATTATGTGTGCCAATCACAGAATCTCACTTGATCCTTGGAGGCTTTTATTAGAGGTCTAATTCTAGTCCATCCTCCAGAGCAAAAACAGGCATTCACAGTGAATCACATTGTTGGGGCAAACTTAATTGGTTAAATATATACAGCATGGCCCAAGGACTCAGACATATAAAAGCAAACTTATCAGGTTGGATATACCAAGGGCTCAGAAGTTATTCCTAAGAACCAGTCAAGGGAAAGTCAGAACACAGGTCCTTCTTTGAAATGTGCATTGTTGGACAACCAAGGTTTGCTGAGGTGACCCTTTCCTGCCCACTATAAAATTAATATAAGTAACAAAAGTTAATATTTCCAAACTCATACTTAATAAATTAAAATTTTTCTAAAGGCCATCACAGAATAAACTGTCCAAATGAGTTTTTCATTCCCATGGTTTTAACAAAAATAATGATTCATTTTCCACCATTTGGTGGAATGACTTCCATTTCCCTTAGGCTGAAAACAAAATCATTAAACAAAATACAGTTGTCCAATAGAATGGGAAAGAAATGAGATATCTTCAAGTAACTTGGAGAGATCAAGGATGGGCATGATAAAGGACAGAAACAGCAAGGACCTAACAGAAGCAAAAGAGATTAAGAAGAGGTGGCAAGAATACACAGAGAACTGTACAAAAAAGGTCTTAATGACCTGGATAACCATGATGGTGTGGTCATTCACCTAGAGCCAGACATCCTGGAGTGTGAAGTCAACCGGGTCTTAAGAAGCATTAATACAAACAAAGCTAGTGGAGGTGATGGAATTCCAGCTGAGCTATTTTAAATCCTAAAAGATGATGCTGTTAAAGTACTGTACTCATATGTCAGCAAATCTGGAAAACTCAGCAGTGGCCACAGGACAGACAAAGTCAGTTTTCATCCCAATCCCAAAGAAGGGCAATTCCAAAGAATCTTCAAACTACTATACAATTGCCTTCATTTCCCATGTTAGTAAGGGGTTATGCTAAAACTCCTTCAAGCTAGGCTTCAGCAGTATGTGAACAAGAACTTTTGACATACAAGCTGGTTTTAGAAAAGGCAGAGGAACCAGAGATCCAATTACCAACGTCCATCAGATCATAGAAAAAAGCAAAGAAATTCCAGAAAAAAAACATCTACTTCTGCTTCACTGACTATGCAGAAATCTTTGACTGTGTGGATAACAACAAACTGTGGAAAATGCTTAAAGATAGGGGAATACCAGACCACCCTGCCTGTCTCCTAAGAAATCTGTATGCAGGTCAAGCAGCAACAGTTAGAATCTTATGTGCAACAACTGACTGATTCAAAATTGGGAAAGGAGTATGACAAGGCTGTATGTTGTCACCTTGTTTAACTTCTATGCAGAGTAAATCATGCAAAATGCTGGGCTTGATGAATCACAAGCTGGAATCAAGATTGCGGGGAGAAGTATCAACAACCTCAGATGCTACCACTCTGATACAAGAAAGAGAAGAGGAACTCAAGAGCCTCTTGATGAGGGTGAATGAAGAGAGTGAAAAAGCTGGCTTAAAACTCAACATTCAAAAAACTAAGATCATGGCATCTGGTCCCATCACTTCAAGGCAAATAGGGAAAAAGTGGAAACAGTGACAGATTTTCTTTTCTCAGGCTCCAAAATCACTGCAGATGGTGACTGCCATGAAATTAAAAGACACTTGCTCCTTGGAAGAAAAGCTATGACAAACCTAGACAGGTTTGCATATTAAAAAGCAGAGACAGTACTTTTTGTCTACTTTTGTTTTTTCCACTAGTGGTATACAGATGTGAGATTTGGCCCATAAAGAAGGCTGAGAGTCAAAGAATTGATGCTTTCAAACTGTGGTTTTGGAGAATACTCTTGAGAGTCCCTTGGACAGCAAGATCAAACCAGTCAATCCTTAAGGAAATCAACTTTGAACGTTCACTGGAAGGTTTGATGGTGAAGCTGGAGCTCCAACATTTTACCCACCTGATGCGAAGAGCCCATTTATTGGAACAGACCCTGATGCTGGGAAAGACTGAAGGCAAAAGATGAGAGTGGTAGAGGATGAGATGGTTTGATAGCATCACTCACTCAATGGACATGAATTTGAGCAAATTCAGGGAGATAGTAAAGGACATGGAAACCTGGCATGCTGCAGTCTATGGGGTCTCAAACAGTCGGACATGACTTAGCTACTGAACAACAAGTTTTCCATTATCCAATAAATATGCATGCCCTGTAAAAGTAATAATTTGAAAGCTCTATGATCATAATCCCTATCCAGGTGGTTAGTTAACATATACCTAACAAAAAAGAAATCCCAGGTATGGAGTTCTCTCTAAATGAGAGCATGTTGGGGACTTCCGTGGTGGTCCAGTGGTTAAGTCTCTGTGCTTCCAACACAGGAGGTGTGGGTTCAACCCCTGTTGGGGAATTAAGATCCCACACACTGCACAGTGAGGCAAAAATAAATAAACAAAAATTAATTAATTAATTAAAGCATGTTCTTAACATTAAGATACATGGAAAATTTTATTTTTTCTCACTTTTATCCCAAAGAACCTATTGCAATTTCAAGCTGTTACCTTGGGGCTTCTTGTATAATGTAGGTTGTGGAAATTAAAAGGCATTCAAAATTTCTGAACCATAAAGAGAAAGGAAACTTATTTTAAAATTACAACAAAAGTAGAGCCCATAATGGCCCTGTATAATGAAAGTATTGATACTACTTTGACACCTTACCAATATATGAATATTACCTATATGAATATTAGAATTTCCTTCTTTAGCTATAAAAATTTCTTGATAATTGTGTATTCAATACAAAAAGCAATTTAGAGAGCTTTTAATTCTTCACTAATGTTTCTTTTTTTCCCTGATAAGTAACATCAATTTTGTAGAGGAATTTTTAATATATGTCAAAGTTAAAAATATAAAATTTTATAAATGCATAAAATTAACATCAGATTTCTTAAAAGAATGGAAAACTACAGCCTTCTTTCTGATCTTCCAAATTTTAGTCTATGTCCATCAGTGGAATCCAATTCAAAGTATCAAACGCTGGCTAGGCTTTCCCTACACAGCTGTCAGGCTATTTTAGGATACAGAATCAAGGAAAGTGAATGAATACCTGGTGACTCAGCTACTTCTAGCTCTTCTCATGAGGCACTAACAATTTATCCCAAGTGACAGAATTCTGGGACATAGCTTATTCAATATATTATGTCACTTCCCTAACATATACAAATACACAGACATACACATACACAGTCACAGTGATGGTAGACCCCCTCCATTGGGCTGCTATGGATATAGGTATATTTCTTTTCTGCCTGTGAGTATCCCCTCAAACTCTTTCTACATCCATTTGTTAAGCTTTCCCAGTTGATTAAACAAGAATATCAGTATAATAATCAACTTGACATTAACTTTCTATGGAAATTGAGGCATACTAATCCATCCCCAGAGTCAATAAAATAAAAGAATAAACAAAATATTAGTTGTTATAAAGTAGTTATCACACAATAACAATTGAAGTGAAAACATATTTTAATACAGTGGGTTCAAGTGGACAAAAAAGATAATCATTTTAGCTTTCTCATCAGATAAACAAGATATGTTTCAATCTCTGTTCAGAACTATCTTAGAATGTGAACTAACAGGTGCTTGTGCTTAGGAAAGGAAAGTCGCTCAGTCATGTCCAACTCTTTGCGACCCCATGGACTGTAGCCTACGAGGCTTCTCAGTCCATGGGATTTTCCAGGCAAGAGTACTGGAGTGGGTTGCCATTTCTTTCTCCAGGGGATCTTCCTGACCCAGGGATCGAACCCAGGTCTCCCGCATTGTAGGCAGACGCTTAACCCACTGAGCCACCAGGGAAGCATCTCAAATTCCATATATCCCCAAATCCAGTGCAAGTACTCAATAGCTTCAGTTGACTTGGAAAACAAGATTAATGCATTCTTTTCATGGCACCTTAAATATATCATCAAAATCTTAGCCTTGCACCACAGATAAGTGGTGCACACTTGACTCACAATTCTAAAAGTTAATGAATAGGTGGATGATTGAATGAATGAGAGCAAAATATGTTAGGATGTGAACACTGAGATGACTTTAATAAGGAATCAGAGTCTAAGTAATATGGAAAAGTGAAATTTTCCTCCTATTAAGATTTCCATTCAGCTCTTATAGACTATTTCCAAAAAATAGCATAAAAAGCATCATTCATGAATATATGATTTTAACATATTTATTGAGGTATAATTAATACAGCAAATATTAATTGATTTTAAATGTATAATTCAATAACTTTTATCAAAGTTACATAGTTAGGCAACATCACCACAATCTATACATTCTATTCTGTTTTAGAACTTCTCTGATACTTCAGAAAATCTTCTGTTCCCATTTGAGGCAATTCCCACTCCCAACTGCTGACTGAAACCTAGGCAACCACCAATGTTTTCTGTCTCCATGGATTTGCTTTTGAGATATAGCATATAAATTATAACACATAATACACAACATTTTGTGACTAGTGTCTTTCCTAAGAATAACATTTCCAAAGTTCACCCATATTAAAGCATTCATTTATCAGTACTAGCTTCTTTTCATCACTGAATAATATTCTACTACACAAATAAATGACATTTTCTTTATCCATCCATCAGTTGAAAGACACTGGGTTGTTAACTTTAATCCCAAGTACCTTATGTTATTGTACATATAATTTATCTCAATTCATTATCATATTGTTCATTGCTAATGTAAAGAAACAACTGATTTTTATATATTGATCTTGTATCTTTAATTCTTGCTAAACTGATTTTTTAAACTTTATTTTATATGGGAATAGAGTTGATTAACAATGTTGTGTTAGTTTCAGGTGTACTGGAAAGTGATTTGATTATACATCACATATATCTATTCATTTTCAAATTGTTTTCCCATTTAGGTTATTACAGAATACTGAGCAAAGTTCCCTGTGCTATATGGTAGGTCCTTGATGGTTACCGATTTTAAATATTGCAATGTGTACATGTACATTGCAAGCTCCCAATCTATCCCTTCCCCTATCCTTCCCCCTGGTAACCATAAGTTAATCCTCTAAGTCTGTGAATCTGTTTCTGTTTTGTAAATAAACTCATTTATAGAAGAATGGATAAAGAAGAAGTGGTGCATATATATAATGGAATATTACTCAGCCATAAAAAGGAATTAAATAGTGCCATTTGCAGACACATGAATAGAATTAGAGACTGTCATACAGAGTGAAGTAAATTAGAAAGACAAAAACAAATATTGTATCAAATCACTTATATGTGGAATGCAAAAAAAGATGATATTGATGAACTTATTTGCAAAGCAGAAAGAGACAACAAACTTATGGATACCAAGGCAGAAGGAGGGTAGAATGAATTGGGAGATTGGCACTGCCATATATACACTATTATGTATAAAATAGATAACTAATGTATAGCACAGTAACATATACTGTATAGCAAAGGGAACTCTACTCAGTGCTCTGTGGTGACATAAATGGGAAGGAAAGCTAAAAAAGAGGGGACATGTGTATACTTATAACTGATTCACTTTGCTGAAAAGCAGAAACTAATGCAACATTGTAAAGCAACTATACTCCAATTAAAAAATAGTTTAAAAAAGAACAAAATGGTAAACATAAATCCTGTCTTATCATTAATTATATTTAATATAAATGTACTAAATCTTCCAATGAAAAGTTAGGTATTTGTAGAATAGAATTAAAAAGCAGTAATCCAATGACATACTGTCTACAAGTGACACCCCTTAGATTCAAAATAGGTTAAAAGTTAAAGCATAGAAAAATAGATAAACATTAATAATGATTAAAGGGCCAATCCATAGAAAAGACAAAACAATTATAAATATAAATGCACCTAACAAGAGAGTGCCAAAATCCATGAAAGAAAAACTGACACAATTTAAAGGCAAAGCACTTAATTCAACAATAATAATTGGAATCTTCAACAACCCACTTTCACGAATGAATAGAACAGCTGGGCAGAAGAGCAACTAGAGTGTAGAAGACTTGAACAACACTATTAATTAGTTAGATCTAACAGACATCTATAAAAAACTTTACTCAGGAGCAGAATACACATTCTTCTCAAATGAACATGGAACATTCTCCAGGACAGACCTTATATTAGATCAGAAAATTAGCCTTAATAAACTTTAAAGTTTTTCATTCACACAAAATATGTTATCTAAACAACAGAATGATAATACAGATGTTAAGAAGATGAGGTTGAAGGGAATGTAAGTATTCATTCACATCCCTTTGG
Source organism: Ovis canadensis (assembly GCF_042477335.2). Classification (NCBI taxonomy): domain Eukaryota; kingdom Metazoa; phylum Chordata; class Mammalia; order Artiodactyla; family Bovidae; genus Ovis; species Ovis canadensis. The sequence continues at coordinate 134,191,421 of NC_091727.1, forward strand.
AGGAAGAAGTATGAGCTGATATCAAGTTGTATAATGATGACAAGTTACAGAATAGCTTGCATTGAACAATCCCATTTTGAGGGAAAAAACCCACAGTGAAACTGATTTTTAAAAAAGAACTACGTTTGTGTTTTTTTTTTCTAAATATATATATTTTATTGAACTTTAGCTTACTTACAATGTTTCAGGTACACAGCAAGGTGATTCAGTTATACATATACACATATATTATTTTTCAGATTATTTTCTATTATAGGTTATTACAAGTTATTGATTATAGTTCCCTGTGAAAGTGTTAGTTGCTAAGTCTTGTCCGACTCTTTACGACTCCATGGACTGTAGCCTGCCAGGCTCCTCTGTCCATGGGATTCTCCAGGCAAGAATACTGGAATGGGTTGCCATTCCCTTCTCCAGGGAATCTTTCCAACCCAGGGATCGAACCTGGGTCTCCTACATTGCAGGCAGATTCTTTACCATCTGAGCCACCTAAACCTTTGTTGCTTGCTGCATATCTTTTTTTAAAACTAGAAATCTAGCATTCTATTCATACTAAGTCAAACAAGTGGAATCAAATGTCAAAAATTTTAGTTAGGCAAAAATTGTTAAGTTTTCTAAAATATATATATATATATATATAATACATACTATTTACATATATGCATGCAAAAGCTTTTCAACTACACTTGATAAAGGCTTGAGAAAGACCATCAAACAAAAGAAGAAAGGGAGAAATTGGAAAGCATAAATTAACTGAAATGGGAGCACTGAATATGAAACAGAAAAAGTGAAACAAACTAGATAAAAGTAAAAGATCATCATACATAAAAAATGACATTTGTATATGTCCTCTTTATTTGTCTCTACTAAGTTTGGTGGAACTTTCTGAATACTCAGAAAAGCTGCATACATACGTCATGGCTGAATTTGACTTACGATGGTTTCAATGCCGCACTGAAATGCATGCTGAAGTTTTTGCTTTGATACTGATCTCTAATGTGTGTGTGTGTGTATGTTGTGCATTTGCATCTATATTTATATATACATCTTTATGGATATATATATACATATAACTCTGTATATGTGTGTTATTCACATGTGTTTACATGTACTTATATGCATACATTTGTATTTGTATACATGCATGCCTATATTTGTGTGTTTGTTCATGTATGTGTGTATAGAGATTGAGAGATCAGAGAATGGTATTTATTTTTTTATCTATTTATTTTTGGCTGCATTGGATCTTTGTTGCCAGAGGGGCTTTCTCTAGTTAGGGCAAGTAGGAGGGGCTGCTCTCTAGCTGCAGTGGCGTGGGCTTCTCATTGCAGTGGCTTCTCTTGTTGACAAGCACAGGCTCTAGGGCACATGGGATTCAGTAGTTGTGGTTCCTGGACTCAAGAGCACAAGCTAAATGGTTGTGACCCATGGTCTTAGTTGCTCTGAGGCATATGGGATCTTCCCAGATCAGGGATTTAGCCCTTGTTTCCTGCATTACCAGGTGGATTCTTTACCACTGAGCCACCAGGGAAGTCCCAAAGAATCATATTTAATTTTTGGTTCAGGTGGTATGGTTATAATAGCTGCTTTAATATATTTTTCTGATGATTCCAATACTTGCATCATCCTGAACTTGTCTCTCTTGTTTGAATTTTAGCTTGTAACTTTAAAACTTTGTCCTGGTTCTTCATACACCAATTAATTTTAAGTATATCCTAGACATTGTATTATATTGTTAGACATGGTATCTGACTTAATACTATGGAGTGTGTTTATTTTTTGTTTGTTTGTTTACTTTTGTTTTGTTTTAGGTTCAGACCACAAATTCTTATCCTAATTTTGTTGTTGCAGTCTCAGTTAAAATTTCAAAGTCTTTGCAGTGCTATTCATATCTAGCCCAAATATGTGCCACCCAGTGAGGAAAGTGGGATCTAGACAGTAGTTTACTTGTTTGATCAGTTCTCAAATTATTTGATATTGTTCTTAGCTTGAGATTCAAGTGTATGCAGACTTTTCTTGAGCCAAGAGCTTTATACACAATTTTACATGGTTAGGTTGGGCCCTAAGCATGAGGACAAACATTGTTAAGAAGAACGGAGTGCCCTGGCACATTTAAAAATGATTCCATTTCCCCTCTTTCCCTCTCCTGCTGGAAGCATGAGAAGTTTTTACAATGACATATTATTGTACTGTGAGAACCTAGAGGTAAAACAAAAGTGTGGAGAACTCCCGTAACTGGGTCATCCTGGGGTTTTTAACTCACAGACTTATCCACACTCTACCAATACACCAATTAGATTTCAGGATTTTCTGCCCCACCACTGGTTCCTGCAGAGGTTTCTGATCTTGAATTTTTGCTTTGGTAAGTTAGGATTCTCTGTATTCACTTGTCTCTCCAATGTTCAGGGAGCAGTTTGGCCTATGATCTCTCTTTTCTATGAATCTAAGATGAGTTGCTGACTTTTCAGTGTGTTCAACTTTTAACTTGCAGTTAGGATGGAGTGGCAACGTCTAATTTCCTCATATGTGGAACAAGAGTTGAAGACTGCCATTGACTGATTTCTTAAAAACATGAAACCAATCTTGTAGTCTTGGGGATAATCTCTGCTTTGTCATAAAGTACTATCTTTTTATATATCGCTATGTTGATTTTTGTGACTATATTCAAGGATGACATTTGAGTGTAATTTTGAGGTTTTGAAAACTGCCCTTTTCAGATGTCAATAAACTTCATTAACAACTTGGGTAGTAATCACCTCCCATGCCAGCTTCATTTTCTGAAAATTTCTAAAGAATGGATGCTATTTTTTTCTCGAGCATGTGATATAATTCACTTATGTGAATATATGGAAATAGAGGGGTATTTGGAGATTTGTGAAGAGTTATTCAAATTTTTAATAAAAAGAGGCTCTTTATTTCAGCTTTTATCAATTCTAGGGATAAGGTTGCATTTTGCTTAGGTTTAGAATTTTTTGATCTACCTAAATTGTCAAATTTATTGCTATTAAATAGATGATTATACTGTATCAATAACATTTTATAACAATTTATTGAGAAATAATTAGTCTATCATAATGTATACCATTTAAAGTGTACAAATCAATGTTTTTTATACTATTTATAGAATTATGCAATCAACACTACTATCTAATTCTAGAACATTTCATTTCCTCCAGTAATACCTTTACCCATTAGCAGACACACTCAATTTTCCACCCTCTGAGCCATAAGAAAGCACTAGTTGCTTTTTTTATATATCTGTCTATTCTGGACTTTTACTATAAATGGAATCACACAATTCATGGTATATGGTTATTGGAAGCAATAGAAACAACTCTTCACAGTACAAGTAATCCTCAATAAGATGTATGCCAATTTCTCTACAAAGACCATAGAGGACAGGTGACATTGGAATGATTTATTCAAAAACAGACAATGAACAAATGAAAAATTCTTTCAACCAAGAATTCCATATGTGGGGGAAATGGAAGGTAGATAAATTCATTCCAAGAGAAACAAAAACTGAGGGAATACATAGCTAGTCAGCCTGCTAGACAAAAAATAATAAAAGTAGTCCTTCAGGGTGAAGTGACACCACGCTGGGCACCTATTTGGAGGAATGTGAAGAAATGAACCACAAAGGCCAAGGTAACTGCAGAGATTATGCACAGTATTACTGCAAACCCCAGTATTACTGCATTTGGGGTTTCTTTCTGACTCTTCTTTTTAAAAAAAAAAATATTCATTTATTTATTAATGGCCTCACGGGGTCTTAGTTGCAGCAGGATCTTTGTTGCACCATGAGTGCTTCTCTCTAGCTGTGATACACGGACTCCAGATCTTGCAGACTCAGGAGTCGTGGCCCACAGGCTTAGCTGCTCCACCACATGTGGCATTTTAGTTCCTGGACCAAGGATTGAACCCTCATCTCCCTCATTGGAAGGTGGATTCTAAACACTGGATCACCAGGGAAATCCCTGTGACTTTTTTTGCTCTCCTCTTTGTATTTTGATTTAAAATAGAGATGTATAAAGCAGTAACCGTAAAACTGTTAATGGAAACCATATACAAACATGATATTTGTCACAATAACTAAATAAGGGAATATAGCACAGCTGGGAAGAAGCAGAGTTTAGAATACTATGAAAACTATCTCACTATAATACACACTTGATTATTCTAAAATTAAGATACTAAGTATAATTCACAGCATAACCACCCAGCCTCCCCCAAAAACCACAAAAAAATGAAAAAAATTTAAAGGCTCCAAACCAAAAAAAAAAAAAATTTAAGTAAAGAAAAAGAGTGATAGTCACTTTGTACACTCGAAAAATTCAATTAATCACAGAAAAAAGACAGTAATTGAGGAATGAAGGAACAAAAAAGGTATGGCATGTGGAAAGTAAGAAAATGTCAGGAAAAATGTTTCCTTGGAAGCAATCACCACAATACCAATGTATAAAACTTTTCAGTGAAAAAACAGATTGGCAAAGGGGATTAACAACAAATGTCATCCACTGTATGTTATCTACAAGAGCCTTGCCTTGTATCCAAGATAGTATCCAAGACAGATAGTTTGAAAACAAAAAGATAGACAACGGTATTCTATGCAAATCATCCTAAAGTGGCTATACTGATATCAGATGAAATCGATTTTAACAAAAGTTTAAAAAAAAAACAGAGTACCAAAAACAGATTTCTGTGTTAATAAAAGGATCAATAAGGGGAAATGTAACAGTTATTTATCCATATAGTCCTAACAGACTCCCAGAATATATAAAACAATAAATGACAGAACTGAACGGAGTATACAGTTCTAAATAATTCCTGGAGACTTCAATACTCTATTTTCAATGAGGGATAGGCAGACAGACAGAAGACCAATAATGAAATTAAGGAAGGAACCACTAAAACTAATTAACATCTATAGAGCGCACAGCCCAGAAAATCACATGTGTTAGGGAAGCTGCAGCAAAGGAGAAGGAAAGTTTTCTACCCTTGCTTGAAACAGATACACGTGAGAAGCAACCAGGAAGCATTATTCACAATTCTTCCATTGTGGGTGGCCTGGAGCTATGCTTTTCCACAACTCTTTAGAAAGTCAGCCTGAACCTGCCCTGTGGGCTCCTTTCTAGATGAATGCCCCATGATCTACCTGCTACTGCATTCCATGATCCATCTGCAGTGACCAGCCTACACACACTACACTGGAATTCTTATCCCCAAAGGCTCTAGGCTGCCCCCTGGAAAGTGGCAATCAACCGTGGAGCAGTTAAGAAACTACGTCATCAGCAGTCCCTGTCACTATTGGCTGAATACTCCCTTGGCTTCCACTTTATGGATTAATTGATTATCCCTAGCCTCAGAGTGCATGCTGGGAGAGGCCAGGCACCAAGGGCAACCCAGTACAACTCAGGCTAGGATACAGTCAATTACCCATAGTTCCCTCCTCAGGTGCTAGAACAATAAGTTAGGGTGAGAAGAGATGGCTGAAGTTGAGAGAGACAACAGAATAGGCACAAGTCAAAGCACAATCCAGGCACCTTTGGCAGTTTCAGCCCACGTTGCCTTCACCTTAAACTAAAAAAAAAAAAAAAAAAGGCATTTAGTTAGCAAAGGAGAAGTGAGTTAAAGCTGTCCAGGGTCATGGTTGGGCCATCCTGTTGTGACAACTAAAGTTCTGTTTATCTCCTATCCACTCCACTAATGAAGGAAGGATCCCCTACCCTAAGTAGTGTGAGATGGCCAAGAATGCAACACTGGACAGATGGACAGCCAGCTGTTTGTGAGTCTCATGGACTAACAGCGGGCTGGGGGAGGGGGGTTGGCAACAGGGAATGCCAAGCAGTGCAATGAGGGTGTGGGACTTAAGAGGAGAGTTAACCTGCAAGGACCATGGGAAATAAATGTTGTAGTAACAAGAGGATGGGGCCACACCCACGTTCCCACACGAGGAGATGATTGTCCTATTGGAATATTGCACTGGCTGGCAGGGAAGTAAAACTTGATGGCTGGGGGAATGGGTGGGGTACAGCTAGTCTGGTTGACAGGGGAGAATCAGCTGAGTGGGGTAGTCTTCCCACAATAAAAGGGACATTGCAGGTGAGAGCCAGAGAAAGCACAGTTGGGCCAGTGGGGTAATATGAGTCTCAAAGGCATTAAGGCAGCATTGAAAATTTGAGGTCTTAATATACAGATGGGAATCTTACATAATGAAGTCTACAGATGAAAAGTAATCCCTTTCAAAATGACAGTGACTTTTTTTGCAGAAAAAAAAAAAGCTGGTCCTAGAATTCATGTACAATTACAAGAGACTAGAAATACCTAAGATGATCTTGAAAAAGAAAACTGGAAGATTCCACTACCCTGTGTTAGAATGTACCATGGCAACAGTAATCAAGACTGTGTGGTACTGAGATAATGAAAGACATACAGATCAATGGAATAGAACAGGGAGTCTGGAAATAAACCCAGATTATCTACCCTCAATTTATTTTCCCCTGGGATATCAGATCATTAAGTAGTGAGAAGTAGGAATCTTTTCCCCAAAATGGTATGAGGACAGCAGGATATACATATGCAGTAGAATAAAGCTGGACTCTTACATTACGCCAAATGCAGACATTAAATGGATAAAGAATTAGCTGTAAGAGCTAAAAGCATAAAACTCTTAGAACAAATACAAGGGTATATTAGATTGCTGGGCTTGCTATCACAAAATACCACAGACCAATGGCTTAAACAGCACAAATTTATTTGCTGACAGCCTTGGAAACTAGAAGTCCAAGAACAAGGTGTGAGCAGGTTTGGTATCTTGTGAAGGCTCTCCTGGCTTGCAGATGGCGAGCTTCTCCCTGCAGTCTTACATGATCGGTCCTCTAGTGTATGCCCATCTCTGCTGTGTCTTCCTGTCACCAAGTATACTTTTGTCTGGGATACCAGTCAGACTCATTAGGGTCTAACCATATGACCTCTGCTGACCTTAAGGTCCTGTTACCAAAAACAACCACATTTTGAGATTAGGCATTAAACACATGGGAATATGGGGGGGGTCCATAACTCAGTCCTCAGAAGGGGTAGATCTTCATAACCTTCATTTGGCAATGGATTCGTAAATATGATGATAAAAGCATCAGTAACAAAAGAAGAAACAGATACATCAATTTCTTTTTATTTATTTATTTACACATATATTTTATTTATTTATTTTTTAATCTATTTATTTTAATTGGAGGTTAATTCCAATACTTTGGCCCCCTCATGCGAAGAGTTGACTCATTGGAGAAGACTCTGATGCTGGGAGGGATTGGGGGCAGGAGGAGAAGGGGACAACAGAGGATGAGATGGCTGGATGGCATCACTGACTCGATGGACATGAATCTGAGTGAACTCTGGGAGTTGGTTTTGGACAAGGAGGCCTGGCGTGCTGCGATTCATGGGGTCACAAAGAGTCGGATATGATTGAGTGACTGAACTGAACTGAACTGAATTACTTTACAATACATTGAATTTCATAAAAATCAAAAATATTTCTATATCAAAGAACATTAACAAGACAGTGAAAGCACAACGTAGAAAATAGGATAAGAATCTTATGGTATGCATATATCTAATGAAGGTCTAGTATCCAGAACACATGAAAAACATTTACAACTCAACAAGTAGCCAAGGAATCTGAATGAGAAATGAGCACAGAATGTGAATAAAAATTTTTCCAGACAAGATATACAAATGTGCTATAAGGACATGAAAATAAGCTTAACATCATTAGTCATTAGGGAAATACAAGGAAAAGCCACCACATGATGTGACAGTACATTAAAAAAGATGAGTAAGTAGAATATTTTTAAGTGAAAAATAAAACATATTTATGAGGATGTAGAGGCATTGGGATCCCTGTACATTACTGTTGGGAAATGCCAAAGAATGTTCAAACTACCACACAATTGCACACATTTCACATGCTAGCAAGGTAATGGTCAAAATCCTTCAAGCTAGGTGTCAACATATGTGAACCAAGAACTTCCAGATTTACAAGCTGGATTTAGAAAAGTCAGAGGAATCAGAGATTAAGCTGCCAACATCCATTGGATCATAGAAAGAATTCCAGAAAAACATCTACTTATGATTCATTAACAATGCTACAGCCTTTCCTTATGTGGATCAGAAGAAATTATAGAAAATTCTTAAAGAGACACAAATACCAGACCATCTTACTTGCCTCCTGAAATCCCTATGTGTGGGTCAAGAAGCAACAGTTAGAACTGGACATGGAAGAGTGGACTGGTCCCAAATTGGGAAAGGAGTGTGTCAAGGCTGTAAATTGTCACTTTGCTTATTTAACTTAAATGCAGAGTACATCATGTGAAATGCCAGGCTGGATGAAGATCAAGCTGGAATCAAAATTGCTGGGAGAAATATCAATGACCTGAGATATGCAGATGACACCACACTTATGGCAGAATGCAACGTGGAACTGAAGAGCCTCTTGATGAAAGTGAAAGAGGAGAGTGAAAAAGTTGGCTTAGAACTCAACACTCAAAACACTAAGACCATGGCATTTGATTCCATCACTTAATGGCAAGTAGATGGGGAAACAATGGACACAGTGACAGATTTATTTTCTTGGGCTCCAAAATTACTGCAGATGATGACTGCAGCCATGAAATTAAAAGATGTTTGCTCCTTGGAAGAAAAGCTATGACAAACCTAGACAGTGAATCAAAGAGCTGAGACATCACTTTGATGACAAAAGTCCGTATAGTCAAAGTTTTTCCAGTAGTCATATATGGATGTGAGAGTTGGACCATAAAGGAGGCTGAGCACCAAAGAATCTATGCATTCGAACTGCGGTATTGGAGAACACTCTTGAGAGTCCCTTGGACGCAAGGAAAACAAACCAGTCAATGCTAAAGGAAATCAACCCTGAATGTTCACTGGAAGGAATGATGCTGAAACTGAAGCTCCAATACTTTGGCCACCTGATGCGAAGAGCCAACTCACTGGAATAGACTCTAATGCTGGGAAAGATAGAAGGCAGGAGGAGAACGGGACAACAGAGGACGACACGGTTGGATGGCATCACCAAGTCTATGGACATGAGTTTGAGCCAACTCCGAGAGATGGTGAAGGAAAGGGAAGCCTTGCGTGTGCAGTCCATGGGATTGCAAAAAGTCAGACACAGCTGACCGGCAGAACAACTGAACAACAGCAAGTAGCTGTCAAAAAGAGTCTGAAAGCTCCCGAAAAAGTTAAAAGCCTTATGGTTGTCTCATCATTCCACTATTAGCTATATAAGCCAAAGAACTAGAGGTATTTGTTCAAACAAAAGGTAACAAAAAGTTCTATCCCCGTGTTCATAGCAGCCCTGACCAAACTGGGAACCCAAATGGGAAACATCCCAAGGATCCACCAACTTCTCCTCATCTTGTTTCACATTCATAAACAAATGTGACGCTCTGTACACAGGCATAGCATTCAGCCGCAAAAATGAATGAGAGGCCAGACACAAAAGGTCACATATTGTAGGATTTTGTTTCTCTCAGCTATCTAGAAAATGTAAGTTCATAGAGGTAAACAGGAGATTAGTAGTTATCAGAGCCTGGTTGCAGTGAGGGGGAAATGGAAAAGGACTGATTACTGGCATGGGGTTTCCTTTAGGAGTGATGATTTATTTAGGGACAACAGAGAGAATGGCTGAAAAGCATTGTGACTGTACTACATGCCTGTGACATTCACCACAATAGTGCAATAATAGTTTTTAAACATAAAAAGTGCTTATTGGCTTAAGACTTCTGCAAATAGATTGGGAATTGACTTCAACAAATGCTGGGCTTCCTTTGTGGCTCAGCTGGTAAAGAATCCGCCTGCAATGTGGGAGACCTGGGTTTGATCCCTGGATTTGGAAGATGCACTGGAGAAGGGAATGGCTACCCACTCCAGCACTCTAGCCCAGAGAATTCCATGGACTGTGTGTAGTCCATGGAGTCGCAAACAGTCGGACATGACTGAGTGACTTTCACTTCCACTTTTCAACAAATGCTAAAATGCATCCTTTAGGAAAACTTTTTGAACATAATACCCGGGAACAAAATAGAGGAATACCTGAAGATATCACTAAAGTTTTAAAAGATGCCCCTAGAGTGTTAAGGGAGCTCCTGAAGATAGCCAATAGATGTATTTGCCTCAAGAATTTTATTATTGTGGTGTTTCAGTGCTCCAGATCATAGCAGCCATTCCCCTAATATATCCCGTAGTGGGCATAGGCACTCGGACATATGGCTCATAAAGTTAAATTGAGTCTCTGTCACTTAGAAATGGGCTTGACAGCTTGGGACCCAGTGGACTATCCCCATTGAAAATACTGAGTATGAGTTAGGTAAAACAAAACAAGGCCGGTATAAGGGGTGAAATCTATAATGCCTAAGTTCTATATAGGGGAAGGTTGATTATCTTCACTGTGTCTCCTACTAAAGGCCACAACTCTCAAACACCATCACCTGGGCGATGGAGTGGGTAAACATTTAAATATATGAATTTGGGACGGGGTGTCCCTGTTTAGTGTAGACCAGGTGATTAGCTCAGTCATGAAAAGAAGTCTGTCTTCATTTCTTGGAGCCTTGAAGTGAATTGGGGAGCCCTGATGAATCCCTTTTCAGCTCCTATTTTTACTCCTTCCACTCTCCAGTCTCCATTCTCCAGGCACCCAGGTCAACTTGTATGTTCTTTTCTAAGTAACTTTAGCAACATTTAACCCTCCAAATTCTCCTTCTGTCTCTCACAGGAGGTTGAAACAGTTGCTCATATGTGATCTATACACTTTATCTTTTTTTTCTTTATATATAGAGAGAGACTTACAACTTACAAAGTTGACTTACAAAGTTCCAGGTGCACAGCTGGGTGATTCAGTTATACATATATACTATATTATTTTTCAGTTTATTTTCCATTATAGGTATTTCAAGAGATTGACAAAGGAACTACAGTTCCCAGTGCTATGTAGTAAAACTTTGTTGGTTGTTGCCCATCTTTTTTTAAAAATTAGAAATCTAGTATTCTATTCATACTAAGTCAAACAAGTGGAATCAAAATGCCATAAATTTTTAGTTAGGCAAACATTAATAAGTTTTCTAAAATATATATTATACATACTGCTACTGCTAAGTCACTTCAGTCGTGTATGACTCTGTGCGACCCCATAGACGGCAGCCTTCCAGGCTCCCCCGTCCCTGGGATTCTTTAGGCAAGAACACTGGAGTGGGTTGCCATTTCCCTTTCCAATGCATGAAAGTGAAAAGTGAATGTCAAGTCGCTCAGTCGTGTCCGACTCTTCACAACCCCATGGACTGCAGCCCACCAGGCTCCTCCATCCATGGGATTTTCCGGGCAAGAGCACTGGAGTGGGGTGCCATCGCCTTCTCTGATTGTACATACTAGTGAGTAACTATTATTCAGTTAATACCATTGTACCATGAGTGGTCAACAGAAAAGTAATAGAATTCTATATCACCAAAGCTACCATTTAATAGAAAAATCTGACACATATCAGAATTATCTAAGAATTTTTTGAAAAATGCAAAGGTATTGCTTTTATTCTCCAAAGATACAAATATGTTGCTAATGAGCAGCCATGCTTAAAATCGACTGGACCAAAATGATCTTTCAGTTTTATCTAGTTTGTTTCATTTTTTCTATTTCATATTCAGTCCTCCCATTTAATTCAGTTTATGTTTTCCAATTTCTCCATCTCTTAATTTTGATGTTCTTTCTTAAGCCTTTATTAACTTTTTAAAATCAGTGTATCTCTGATGAACTGAGCTGACACAAGGGGTAATTGGGAACCACACCCAGCTTCCCATACCCCAGGGTGCCGCCTAGAGGGACATTGCCATTTCGTTTCTGCAATGGTGCAATGTAAAGGACAGAGAAGGCAATGGCACCCCACTCCAGTACTCTTGCCTGGAAAAATCCCATGGACGGCGGAGCCTGGTAGGCTCCGCCGTCCATGGGGTCGCTAGGAGTCAGACACGACTGAGTGACTTCACTTTCACTTTTCACTTTCATGCATCGAAGGAAATGGCAACCCACTCCAGTATTCTTGCCTGGAGGATCCCAGGGATGGGGGAGCCTGGTGGGCTGCCATCTTTGGGGTTGCACAGAGTTGGACACGACTGACGCGACTTAGCAACAGCAACAGCAGCAATGTAAATAAAGGGACTCCTGTGGGCTCAAAGTAAGACCTGGGGCTGGAATGCTTCCAGGCAATCTGAAAGCCTTGATCACTCATTGGACGGCAGTCATGCCAATCCTTGCCTCCTGGCAAATGAGCTTAGAGCTGGCGCTGGAGGAAGTGGTCCTGGTTGACCCTTCGAGCTCCACCTACCATCGCCAGCCTATCAGGGCCTTTCCCGCCTCCAGCTCAGCTTCGGACTTGGTGGGCCGGTGTGCGCGCTATCCCCTCACCATTCCTGTTGTGGGGCCCACACCAGCAGCTCGCAGACTCCTGTTCCCTGTGCAGCGGACGTCTCTGCTGTCCCCACCCCCACCCTGCAGTCCCGCGGCCAACAGCGTCTCGTCAGCACGACACTCAGCGGCCGCCATCTTCCCCGCAGGCGTCACTGCAGGACGATCCCTGTCTGACACGTCTCTCCTGCCATGTCTGCCACAGAGGAGCACGACTGGATCCCGGGTGGCCCGGATAGAGCTGGTGGCGGGGCGGGCCGCGACCCCAGTCTCCTTGGGGTCCAAGCATCTGCTTCGGAGGGGATGGAAGGAGTCGAGGAGGCCACGGCTCTTCTGGCCTCCTTGGAGGTCTCCAGAGCCCTTCCCGGGGAGCAGGGTTGGCCTCAGGCCGCAGTGGAAGAGGAGTGTGGTAGAGAGCCGTTAGAGGAGGAGACGGAGGAAGATGTAGAGGAGATGGAGGAGGACGAGGAAGAGGGGGAGATTGATTTCGAGGTGGAAGTCGTGGAGGAGGAGGCGCCTCTGTCTGGAGAGGGCGAGGAAGAGGAGGATGAGAATGAGCAGGAGGGTGCGGCAGCGGTTACAGGCCTTGGGTTCTCTATGGAGACATTTGGGCCCCTGTTCTGGAGTCACGTCGACTCCTTTCTACGCAATATCCGTAACAACAAACATTTGTTCCGGCCTCCCACTGATGGCCTGATGGCCGGGGCCTGCTCCCAGCCACCCTCAGACCCTGGAGAAGGTCCGGTGCCTCCTCAGGAGCGGGAAGACCTGGGAGAGGGAGACAAAGTCTTGCAGGGTGAGTACCCGGTGGAGGGCGCTCCACCCTGGGAGCTGCGGGATCTTGTGGAGGGGGTTGCATCCTAGAAGACACAGGAACCTGCGTTGGAGGCCGAGTTCTGGGCAAGGAAGCCCTGGCTGCTGCCTCTGAGACTGGGAGGTTGAGGCTTGTGGTCCCGGAGGGGCCGAGGCGGGCAAGTGGTGGGGCCATTGAGCTCAAAGGCAGGTCTCTAGCAGTCACGCAGTGGGTCAAAACGCTCAAAAACCTCCAGGCACAGTTTGCACAAGTGGAAGCCCAGTTCTATAGACCTTCATGGTCTCGAGAAAAAGCATGCTGCCTTCTACCAACCTAGAGGCAAACAAGTGGCATTCCTCCCTTTTAGCCAACGGCTTTTAAAAAAATATGAATATTCTCGGGAGGAGGATCCGAGAAAATGATGACATCGCACAGGGGCACTTTTCAGCGATTGAGTAATCTGTGAGCGTCCCCATAGAATTTGTCTTTAAATCAAGCGAACATTTTTTCCATTGAGGTTCGGACAAATATATAGAAAATGGTATCGGTATCAAATGATTTGGATCCCTTCTCCAAAGGGGCCAGAAATAATCAGAGAGATCTGTGTGAGATCTACTGGAAAGAGGGGGAAAACGTTTGTGAAAATTGTCAAGCAGCAGACATGATGGGGGGTAGAAATGTATCCAGGTAGTCTTTGTTTTTTCTTTTATTAAACCTATTTCTCTTCTCTCAGGCCTAGACTCTGCTGCTGATTTTAAGTTGGGATATTTTCCCTGCCAACTTTTGACCCCAATGTCTGCATCATTCTGCCCTAATGATGAGGGTGAGGATCAGTATGAAATGGCTGATGAAGAGGAAGAGGATGAAAATGAAAAACCTGAAGGACTCTAAATGGATGTGGTCTCAGCAAGGAGCAGCTCTGGATAATACAGGTATTATTGCATAGGCTTTAGTATGACATAACCATTCCTGACACATACCTCTTACTAACAGCTTTATAGTTTTAAATTTTTCTTCTGTAAAGTAAATAAGAAAATGGTTGAAATTAAATTCTGGAAAAAGAGTTTATTGTTAATAATGTATTCTAGATAATGTAGGAGGCAGTATGTTCTGAAGTGTATTTCATTTAGAGCCACAAGTCCTTTGTCCTGTAGCTTTAAGTCTACTGCAGCTAGGAACTCTATCAGACCTGGAAATGGAGACCAGTGCTTCTCTGGAAAAGAGTCACCAAAAGCAGCAGCTAAAGTGACTAGGCCAGGCATTAGCTGTGTCATCATCGCCTGGCCACAGAATTGTAGTCTCTTGTCCTGACAGTGACTTTGAGAAAGTGATTCCTTACAAAGTAGTAAGATGTTAAGGGTTTCAAGAGAACTGCATTTCCGGATTAATTCACAAATATTAGTTCAATTTAGATGTTTTATTCAAAAGAAAAGAAAACTAGTCCTAGTAATATTACTGGTTATCCCTGAGTTGGTAATTAAATCTCAGTTTCTCTTTCCTCTATTCACTCATCTTTTAGTCTCTCTCACTCACTCTCTCACTCTTTCTTAGTTTTCATGCATGTGGATGTTTGACAAAGCCTCATTCTCATTTTACACACATGGAAACTGAAGGTCTGGAAATCTAAGGGATTTATGATTTGTGCAAGGGAACGCCAGTTTTTAAGGTGGAATGACTTATTTAAATCACAGTGTGGCCTTTCAAGGAAACAGCAAGCATTTATAGTGGTGGGCAAGAGGGAGATAAGTTTTGCGTGAGAAATGATGTGCACCCTGATCACCAAGGGTCTGGGTTTCCTTGTTGAGAAAATAGATGTACATAGCATTGACTCATATTTAGAAAGTCACTGGTGCATGTTGCTGAGGTACAATGGTTAACTGGCTCTTATTTCATCCTACAGTGGGAAGGCATAGAAAGAAGCAGACAGCAAAGAAAAGATGCATTTGTTCTTCATGGATATTCTTGTTTTCATTAGCCTGAAATACTAATTTTGTTTCAAAGTTTCAACCCCTCAAAATGATACTAACTACTGACATCTGACTTTACTCTTACCTTTTAACAGATAATTTGATAGTATTGTTCACATTGGAAATAAAAGCTTGTTTGAAAATAAGCTGTAGTGTTTTTTTTTTTTTTTCCCCGTAAATAACACTGACTCAGATCTATCATTCTATTTATTTTGGCCCACCTTACTGCCGTTGAAAGGGATTTCTTTCAGCTATTTGTCAAGCCTGTTTTAAATCCTTTTATTTCAACCCCCAATAAATTGAAATATAAGGTTGTAAATAATCTGTGTGATGGTGCCCTAGCCTCTACTATATTTTATTGAAAGAAACTGCTGGATGACCTAGCTTGCCTGGAACAACAGCATGAGCATCAGCTGGAAACTTGTTTGCGATGCACATTCTCAGACCCTGCTCCAGACCTACTGAGTTGGAAATCCTGAGGGTAGGGCACTAGCCATCAGGGTTTTACAGTCCTCCAGGTGCTACTGAAGCACGCTGAAGTTTCAGAAACACTGTTTAGAGCAGTGGGCGAACGGTTTGCTACACCCACTGCAGGATCATCCTTAGTTCACTGACTTGGTACTGTTGCAGGTAAACTAAACAGGGTGGTAAGATCTGGACTTAGGAAGACACTAGAATTCTCGGGGGTTTGAGACAGACAGCACTCTTGGGGGGTGTGTTAGTATCCTAAGGTTGCCATAACAAATTACCACAAACCAGATGGATTAAAACAACAGCAATAAATTCTCTCACAGTTCTGGAAGCCAGAAATCTGAGGTCAATATATAGGAAAGGGTGGTCCCTTCCAGAGGCTCTGAGGGAGAATCTGTTTCACGCCTCTCTCCTAGTTTCTGGTGGTTGCTGTCAATCGTTGGCATCTCCATCGTCACATAGCGTCTTCCCCTGTCTGTTTCTTTGTCCTTTCTCTTCTCATATCTGTCATACTGAATGAAGGACCCACCCTAATCCAGTATGACCTCATCTTAACTATTATACCTGCAAATATCCTAGTTCCAAAGAAAGTCACATTTACAGGTTCAAGGGGTAAAACTTCAACCTATTTTTTAGGGGGACAAAATACAGCTTATAACAAGGGGCAAAGATTCAGGGATGGAAGTGACAAATAGATAAAACCTACTTCTGAAAGAGTAAAGGCATGATACCATACATCTGTGAAGTTTAGAAGCATGCAACAGTTCTTATTTTGATGATAAGTTCATATATTTTTAGTAAAAGGTATACATAGGAGGGATGCATACATATGTAGCATGCAGAAAGGTGTGTATGAAAACAATAACCTTATTTAGGACAGTGGTTAAACCTTATTCAATAGAGGGAGAATTCAACTGGGGAGAGGTGTAATTGGTTTAAAGTTTATTTGTAATCTTTTTGTTTTTAAGATGAGCAATGGTTGCATGGGTGTAATAATCTCTGTACCTTTGTCTAGGTCTGAAATATCTCCTTATCTAAAGAAAATTGAAAGGAGAAATGGGCCTAATATCTGGAACTGATTGAAGAAAAAATGTAAAGTGCTATTTGAGCAGAGTAGAGGATCGGAGGAGAGTACCAGGGGTTTGAGGGTAGAAGACCTTATTTCTATATTTAATTAAGGCCACTTGAATGCTCGCTAGTTAGCAGCAATACCTTTTCCTATGTTCTGTGATAGTTCATCTCATATCCTTGAGTATATTAACATTATTTATTAATGTTATTCCACGACTCCCTAAAGTGTGAGCTTCTAAATATTTGAGAACTTATAGCCTTCTATTCGTCTCTTCTAAAGCATTGTGGTTTCTTCTTCATAGGTGCTTGTTAAGGGTTTGTTAAGGTGAAGTTAGTATAAGGTATCCACAACCCTTTTCCATGACTCTGGTTTTATCATTTAAAAATGTATTATCACATAGTAACGCAGGGTATTACTTATGGCTAGAACAAAGAAAAAAGGCACAAAACCTTTTTTCATTGTTTAATAAAATAACAGTCTAAGTAGAAATTTCTCCATGTAGTGTTACTTGAAAGGCTTCAGATTGGTTGTTTGGCTCATGCCATGCTAAGAGTGTGTGTGTTTGTGTGTGTGTGTGTGTGTGTGTGTGTGTGTGTGTGTATTTCTGTGTTAATATAGTTAATGTAATATAATTCAATCATTCCCAACTCTTTGCAACCCTGTGGACTATAGGCCTCCAGGCTCCTCTGTCCATAGGAATGTCTCACTGTCCCAGTGAGAATACTGGAATGAGTTGGCATTTCTTCTTTCAGGGGATTTTCCCGATCCAGGGATTGAACCCGTGTCTCACAGGTCTCCTGCATTGCAGGCAATTGCTTAACACTGATTCACCCATATATAACCGTAGTTAATATGAAAGGCCCTCATGTGGGCTTAAGAATTTTTGGAGGTTCACTTTAAACACAAAACACCTCTTTTGGGGATAAGCCTTTTTTGATGCATTCTCTTGAGTCCATGTCCCTGCCTCTCATTATGGTCCAGGTACCTAGGACCCTGAATTTCCTCCCCAAGTGGCCCCATGTCCCCAGCCCCAAGAGGCATGTGTGTTCCTCTTCACTGAGTCTGTGCTTCTCGGGGTTGAGTGGCACTGTCAGTGCTATACTCTCAGGACTGAGAGGAATCTAAGAGGTGGTGGCTTTGTGTACAGGCAAACGGACAAGTGGGCCACATTATCCACATAGATGTAGGTGACGCAGATCATGGTGAGGGAGGAAGCTCAGGCTTGCTTCACTGAAGGCTGCTGAAGCTCTAACATATTGGGCTTCTCTGGATCTCTGAGAGGTGGTCCCTAAATCAGGTCAGGGACAAACCCTTTTCTGTTAGTCTGGGTGTGTGTGGGTTTCCTATTTTCACATGTATTGAATATATTCTCACTGAGTCCTTCAACCTTGAAAATTTCGGGCTTCTTTAGGATAAGACCTGTCTTGGACTTCTCTGTCTCGCCCAGGAAAGGTTAGGGTGTTTTGATATTTCCCTTGGTTATGGCTCCATCTCTGAAAGGATGTGATCCAAAGCTCTCCTTTGTTCCACTACCTGGGAGAGGACCATTGGGAGAGGAACAAAGGGGTAGGCTGGGAGCCAGAATAAACAGTTTTCTGTACCACTTAGCGATATTCTAATGATACTAAAGTCAGTGATGAAGAATCACTTGTACTCTAAATGCCCTATTTTCAGATGCTTATACCTCCAAGCGATATAAATGAGTACACGTTCAGAACTCTAATGTGGCAGGACTCTTGGAAAATGATGTTTTGTGAAATGTGGTATTATTAAGTCCTCTGTGATATGAATCACATAGTATTCTAGCATAGGTTTTGAGGCATGAAATTTACATTTCTTAGAAGTCTAAGCAATGGTTTATGTGTGCTTAGATGAGGAATTGATTTCATCACCAAATCCATGAAGAAAATTAGTTTAAAACTATTCTAAGAGGCACCTAAAACTTAGCTCTTTTTCTCTCCCTCTCATTCAATTTGTTATTTGCTCAGTTCAGTTCGGTTCAGTCGCTCAGTCATGTCCAACTCTTTGCGACCCCATGAATCGCAACACACCAGGCCTCCCTGTCCATCACCAACTCCTGGAGTTCACTCAGATTCACGTTCATCAAGTCAGTGATGCCATCCAGCCATCTCATCCTCTGTCATCCCCTTCTCCCCCTGACCCCAATCCCTCCCAACATCAAAGGCTTTTCCAATGAGTCAACTCTTCGCATGAGGTGGCCAAAATACTGGAGTTTCAGCTTAAGCATCATTCCTTCCAAAGAAATCCCAGGGCTGATCTCCTTCAGAATGGACTGGTTGGATCTCCTTGCAGTCCAAGGGACTCTCAGGAGTCTTCTCCAACACCACAGTTCAAAAGCATCCATTCTTCGGCTCTCAAGTTTATTTCCATTTCCCATAGTATTTTAGTCCCCATCAGTTCCTTATGAATTATGAACTATTTTTTATATACAGAAGATAATAGAGCATATATGTAAGGTATATCATAATAATATAAAAAGCTGTCTACCCATCACAAACCTTGAAAATTAGAACATAGCCAATGCTTTTGAATCCTACCTGTGCCCGCTCTGATTCACTTTCTCATTCGTTCCCAGTGGTAACAACTATCCTGAACTTTATTAATAATTCACTTCTTTATACATTCACTGCATGGAAATGTTCCTTCAGATTCCATTATTTCTTGTCCATTTTGGACTGTATGCAAATATAATTATACTAGATGTATTCCCTGTGTTTCTCTCCTCCCCCATTACCCTGTGTTTGTGAGATTTGTGTATACTGATGTGTATAACTTCTAAGTCAGTTTTCATTGCTGTATAGTTATCCATCATATGAAAATCCCACAATGTGGATATATTGGTTGTTTTCATTTTTATCTTTTTGCAAATTATTGTGTAGTGAACTTTCTCATTCATATCCCCTGATGCCCATCCATGAGAGTTTCTCTAGATTCTCAGTTGAGGGCAATTTTATACACCATGCCCCCCAACCAAGGAACATTTGATAATGTCTGGAAACATCTTTGGTTGTCGTAACTGAGGATGTGCTCCTGGCATCTAGTGGGTAGAGGCCAGAGACACTGCTAAGCATCCTACAATGGACAGGACAGTCCACAACGCAGAATTGTCTCTTCCAAAATGTCAACAGTTGAGAAGCCCTGATCTCCGGTACATTCATAGACATGAAAGTCCTGGATCATAGTGTGTGCCCAAGTTCTGTTGCAGGGAAAAGCCAATACTGACTGCATGTTGGAACTGTTACTTTGACTTGTTTTTCATTGCTTTTGTTATTATAGTCATACACAATGGCTGCCTTGGAGAACCCTGCCCCTCTGCCTAACTGTTAAATTAAACTGCTTTTGTTCAAGACCCTATCCACATGTGGATGACTGAAAGGAAGAAGTTAAACATCTCCTTCCTGAGGCCTGCCATTCTAAGAGATATTTAGAACATTTATGGGCTTTTCACTTTGTTTCCTCGCCTCCTCCCAGCTGATCTATAAAGGAACCTTGTATCCAGACCCTGATAAGAGGGTTATTTTGAGCCATTAGTGTGCCATCTGATAGGTCAGATGGCTTTCCAGATAAAATCGTATTTCTTGCCTCAACAGCTTATCTCTGATTCATTGGCCCATCGTGAAGGGAGCAGAGCAACTTGGGCTCAGGAACAGTTCAACTATACCTGTTGTTGATTAGTCGTTAAGTCATGTCCAACTCTTTAGTGACCCCCATATACTGTAGCCTGCAAGGCTCCCCTGATCATGGAATTTCCCAGGCAAGAATACTGGAGTGGGTTGCCATTTCCTTCTGCAGGGGATCTTCCTGACCCAGGGATCAAACTTGCATCTCCGGCATTGGCAGGTGGATTCTTTATTGCTGAGCCAGCAAGGAAGCCCCTCATCTTTACTAGGTAAACTCAGTTAACTTTCAAAATGGTTGTACCAGTTTATATTCCCAATAGCAGAACATGAGAATTCTACTTGCTCCACATTCTTGCCTACTTAGAGCATATTTACTGTCATTATCTTTTTTAAGTCATAAGTTTTTGTTGTGTTTTTAATATTGATTTGACTGCATTGGGTCTTCGTTGTGGCATGTGGGATCTTTGTTTCAGTGCACATTGTGGCACGTGGGCTCAGTAGTTGCAGCTCTCTAGTTGTGAGACGTGGGCTTAGCTGCTCAGCAGCATGTGGGATCTTAATTCCCTGTGTGCATGTATGATTAGTCATTAAGTTGTGT
This sequence comes from Ovis canadensis, assembly GCF_042477335.2. Lineage (NCBI taxonomy): Eukaryota > Metazoa > Chordata > Mammalia > Artiodactyla > Bovidae > Ovis > Ovis canadensis. Next base: position 134,212,422 of record NC_091727.1, read on the forward strand.
CTGACTCTTTGAGACCCATTGGACTGTAGTCCTCCAGGCTCCTAAATCCCCAAATATTGGGATTCTCCAGGCAATAATACTGGGGTGGGTTGCCATGCCCTCCTCCAGGAGATCTTCCTGACCCAGGACTCGAAGCTGCATCTCCTGTGTCTCCTGCATTGAAAGAGGATTCTTTTTATCCACTCACTAGCTGTCGGGAAAGCCCCTTAGTTCCCTGACCAGTGACCAAAACTGATTTCCTGCATTGCAAGGCAGGATCTTAACCATCAACCACCAGGGAAGTCCCAACAATGTATACTATATGAGGCCATTTTTAAGGGCCTCCCTCTTGACTTAGATGGTAAAGAATCTGCTTGCAGTGCAGGAGACTTGGGTTCAACCTTTGCATCAGGCAGATCCTCTGGAGAAGGGAATGGCTACCTACTCCAGTACTCGATGGGCTTCCCTGGTGGCTCAGACAGTAAAGAATCTGCCTGCAATGTGGGAGACCTGGGTTTGATCCCTGGGTCAGGAAGAACCACTGGAGAAGGGAATGGCAACCTCACTCCAGTATTCTTGCCTGGAGAATTTACAAAATTAAAAAACAGGCATGCATAAATAGATGAGAAGAGTATACAAAACAACTGGGGGTATGAGAAAAAGAATGAGAGACTTTTGGAGTGGTCATTTTTATTTAATTTAGGTCGTTACCATTTATAGAGCTATTTTCCTGAATAATACCACATAACTGGCATAATCAGGAGGGTGGGAAGCGAGGAAGCCACTGGACTACGCTGTTTCTGCTGAGACCATCACAGATTTTGGCTGGGAGACCACACTGACTCCTTCTCCATCTATACAGTCAAGGTAGATGTCTCATGCCTTGCCTTTTGATACCACAAAGCTAGGAACTGTACCCTGGGAACTCTATTATCACTGATGCAAAAGAAGTGAAATTTTATGAGTCCATGCTCACTAACAGAAAACAGAAACCACAGAAGCACAGACTACACCTCACTTCTCCTTCCAGGTCTCATGGGTGTTTCTTATGTGCTTGGCAGAGGCTTCTATTCATGGAATCCAGGCCGTCAGGGCAAGAGTTCAGGAAAGGTAGACTTGGCTTGCAGACTCTATCAAGCTTTACCTGGTGTAATTCGGATTGGGATGGAATCAGGTGAGCTGATGTATGACACTTGCCACAGGATGTAAACCTGAAGGTGGAGGTGCCAGTTAGGAGGCTATTGTAGTAGTCCACCTGAGAGATGATGGTGTTTTGGATCAGAGTGACAAAAGCAAAGGTGTTGGGAAGTGGTTGGATTTACATTTTACTCAGAAAACAGGACTTGCCCGTACATTCTGGCAGGGTTGAGGGAAAGATATAAAAGTCTGAGGATTAATACTTCCTTTCACTCCTGTCCTAGACATCCAGTTTTCTTGGCAAACCTCCAAGCCTGGTTTAGGAACCCCTCTGATGTATATCCCCATATCATGTGTTTGAGAATTCCTTGTTTCATCATCTGTATTTCTACTACACAGTCATTTCCCCAGGGGTCGATCTATGTGTGGCTGTGCATGGCACAGTGGCTGGCATGGTGCTCTCTCAATAAATACTGTTATAATGATGAATGACGGAATACTGGATTACTATGAGTTCATCAGCTCAGTGATGGTGAATTTCTCTGTATTAAGGGGCCCTATGACTCCTTGCTTATTTCCAGTGTTGCCAGATGGGACTACATCTTCCAGTGCGTGTTGTGAACACATTTTAGTAGTCAAAAACTGAGATCCAAACCCAAGTAAGGGGCGTGCAACTGAGGCTTATCCCTGCCAATTCACATTATGTTCAACTAAATTTCCCTTTTGCTCTCCATGAGAGTGATTGCCCTAAGCCCACTTATCCCTCGTTATAGTAAATCAGAACCACAGAGAAAATTATTTTTCTTTTGTCCTGTGCTTCATTGTGAAGAAGACCATGTCCACACGAATATCTAGACAAAGCTGCTGACAGAAAGGTGTAACTGCTGAAGCTGCTGCTATAGGAAATACTTGAGAGTCTCATTGAAAAGGAAAGCTGAAACATTAACTTGATATGGACTAAGAGCTTTGAATAATGTTATATGTGAAACCATTTAAATTCTGTGATGACAATAAAACACTAAGTCTAGTCATTCAAAAGTATAAAGTAAGGCAGTAAGCTGGTTCCATGTAACTTAAGGGTTTACCACCCCTACTGGGTAAGCCAGAACTACACTTCAGGTCTCCCAAAGAAAAGCCATCATGAACAATCAGTTGCTTTGTACATTGCCACTTCTAAATTAACAGGATAGCAGCATGTTTAAAATGAATTAATTGTGATTCAGTGAGCATAGTAGTTTGTATATATATTAAGCCCCTACATATGAATGAGTTCCATTCTGAGAGTGCTTTCAGAAGTCCAATTTATTTGTTAAGTTCAATAAAGTTAACCTAGATACACAATTAACACAATTGGCTATATAGTATTGTATTGTAATAGATTTATAATACTTTACACATGACTAATACATAAACAAACAGAAAATAATGGAAACATTTTTAATCTTAGAGTACAGTACCTTGAAAAGTATACTAGTACAGAATAACAGGGGCTGGCATCGAATGAATAGGCAAGAAGAGTAACTGACTGGATGAGAGAAAAGAAGTGGGAGATGGTATGGCTGGAAGATTGTCAGCCATAGGAGATGGAGGGAAAGCTGCAATTTTTGCATCTTTGAAAGCACACAACTTGAAGATTCGAACATGGGAACTGCCTGTATTCCTTGGAGCTCTAAAGCCTTCCTGGAGCCAGTGTCAGAAAGAGCCTTTTCTGATCCCCTGGATTCCAGGAGCTTCTGATTGAGGCAGACACATTTGGAACATATCCTAGGCTCTAACTCCCCCTGGACTGCATTTTCCAACCCTTCTGTACACCAGAGCCTCCCTCCAGTCAGAGTTACAAAACTGAGATCAGGAACTATGGATAAGGTCAGGTGCCTCCCGTGACCTATGTTTTTTCTTCTGAGTAGCTTCAGTGATCCATATTTTTCCTTCTCATATGTCCTATCAACGGGCCAGAAGAAAAAGCCCATGTAACTCCAGAGTATCTTCCATTTTTTGAGCATTGATTGTATATTTGGGAATAATAATTTTGGTGCTTTCCATGAATTAACTCATTGTATCCTACAAGGAAGTCTTATTACTATCTTACTGTACAGATGAGGAAACTGAGGCAAAGCAGAGCTGTGTAAGTTGCTTTAGATTCCACAGCTAGTGAGTGGCACAGGTGAAATTCAAACCCAGGCAGTCTCACTTCAGAGTCTAAGCTCTGACTTCTACTACATCATGTCCCGCCCTGGATGGAAAATGTGAGGAATAATACCTATCTTAGAGAGCTGAAGTGAGAATTAAATGATTACTATTAATTCTGTGGAGGAGGGTGGCCACTTTCTGGTCAGTGGGCTGGGACAGAGAGTATATTTTGTAATTAAGATCCACACATAATCCTCAGACCAAAATAACCATTTTCGTTTATTTTTAATAAATTTAAAGTGAAGTGCTACATAAGCAAGGTATCATATTAATTCATTTCATTGGAAAGAAGCTCTCTGATCTTTGAATATGTTTGCATCAAGTGGAACACAAGTAGTGTCACTCTACTTCAATAACTACACTAAAGTCTTTGACTGTGTGGATCACCACAAACTGTGGAAAACTCTTAAAGAGATGGGAATGTCAGACCACTTTACCTGCCTCCTGAGAAATCTGTATGCAGGTCAAGAAGCAACAGTTAGAACCAGACGTGGAACAGTGGACTGGTCCCAAATTGGGAAAGGAGTATGTCAAGGCTGTAAATTGTCACTTTGCTTATTTAACTTAAATGCAGAGTACATCACGTGAAATGCCAGGCTGGATGAAGATCAAGCTGGAATCAAAATTGCTGGGATAAATATCAATAACCTGAGATATGCAGATGACACCACACTTATGGCAGAATGCAACGTGGAACTGAAGAGCCTCTTGATGAAAGTGAAAGAGGAGAGTAAAAAAGTTGGCTTAGAAGTCAACACTCAAAAAACTAAGATCATGGCATTTGGTCCCATCACTTAACGGCAAATAGATGGGGAAACAATGGACACAGTGACAGATTATTTTCTTGGGCTCCAAAAACACTGCAGATGGTGACTGCAGCCATGAAATTAAAAGATGCTTGCTCCTTGGAAGAAATGCTATGACAAACCTAGACAGTGAATCAAAAAGCTGAGACATTACTTTGATGGCAAAAGTCCATATAGTCAAAGTTTTTCCAGTAGTCATGTTGGATGTGAGATTTGGACCATAAAAAAGGTGAGCACCGAAGAATTGATGGTTTTGAAATGATGCTGGAGAAGACTCCTGAAAGTCCTTTGAACTGCCAAGAGATCAAACTAGTCAATCCTAACGGAAATCAGTCCTGAATATTCATTGAAAGGACGGATGTTGAAGCTGAATCTCCAATACTTTGGCCAAGTGATGTGAAGAACTGACTCATTGCCAAAGACCCTGATGCTGGTGAGAAGGTAACGGGCAGGAAGGCCGGAGAAAATAGGCCAAACGGAGGAAATAGGCTGCAAGTGTCAGACATTTTTATCTTTCTTAAGTGGCAGGAGGAAACAAACTAGGCATATATTTTTCCTTCTCTATACACATTTAAAAGAAGGTTTCTCTTAAAATACTGTGTTGCCATAATGACACCTGATCTCACCTGAAGTGAACTCTTCTCAAACCTTGAGTTAACCAATGCATTTTTATGATGGAAATGTTTGTCTTAAGCTATGTTAATGTACTATGCATTTATGCTAAATTCTGTCTTCAAGTGGGTTTGGTTCCTTCTAATGGCTCAGAACCTACTTGACAAACCAGTATGTTATACTCAGACATTGTTCCCCTAACCTATGTAAATGAAACTATTTGTATGGTAATCTGCCCTTCTACAAGATGCAAGTCAATCCTTTTGTAATCTGCCCTTCTACAAGATTCAAGTCAATCGTTTTATGGCCCAGGATGAATCATCTGGTGCCAAGATTATCCCAAAATGCACCTTATAGGTGAGGGCCCTGGTGTCATTCTGAGTTGTAAGACATTCCTTTCTTTCATTAACAAACTGGGAGGAGAAGGCAATGACACCCTACTCCAGTGCTCTTGCCTGGAAAATCCCTTGGACAGAGGAGCCTAGAAGGCTGCAGTCCATGCAGTCTCTGAGGGTCGGACACGACTGAGCGACTTCACTTTCATGCATTGGAGAAGGAAATGGCAACCCACTCCAGTGTTCTTGCCTGGAGAATCCCAGGGATGGGGGAGCCTGGTGGGCTGCTGTCTATGGGGTCACACAGAGTTGGACAGGACTGAAGTGACTTAGCAGCAGCAGCAGCAGCAGTAACTGTATAACATCCAGCTGAAGACTAGCAGCAGGGCACTCTTTCCATCCCCTTCTGATGCCTATGTCAGACGCTTTCTCTAGCTCCTTTATAGTTTAATAAAACTTTATTACACAAAAGCTCTGAGTGATCAAGCCTCCTCTCCTGGCCCTGACTGAATTCTCCGCTGGAGGCCAAGAATCCTGGTGTCTTTTTGTGGGTTAACAACAACCTTTCACTGGGAAATATTGAAGGCAGGAGGAGAAGGGGACGACAGAAGATGAGATGGTTGGATGGTGTCACCGACTCGATGGACGTGAGTTTGAGTAAGCTCTGGGAGTTGGTGATGGACAGGGAAGCCTGGCGGGCTGCAGTCCATGGGGTCGCCCAGAGTCAGACACGACTGAGTGATTGAACTGAACTGAGGGTCACTCTGACTCCATTTTCATAGCTGACTACTAAATTAGATGTACAAGTCCACAGTGAGGCTTTTCCAGCCTTAACAACTCCTGGAAAAATTTATACACTTGAATACTTTTGCACCCTTTGCCAAATGCCCCTTGCCTTACTTCAATTATGTCAGTATTGCAAACACAGCCTTGGCGGCTGTTTGTCTGCTAAAGCATGTTGACCCATTTTGTTCCAACTCAACTCAGGATGCTTCATGTGGAAGAAATAAAGACTAGGGGAATCAGTTCACTGTAATGAGCTGTGTTCTTATCAACAACATCAGGAACATGGATGCTGACAGAAGAGCTGAGTTGGGATCTGATCTTGTTTTATGGAAACTGATGCTGCCCAGTAAATACTGGTCTCCATGTTAGCCCAGGCTATAAAATCAAGGTATTAAATGAATGTGATATGTCCAAATCCTGAAGAGTGAACTAGTGAATAGCTCATTTCTTTAAAACCCCATAGTAACTCAAAACAAACCAGTTGCTCAAGTTAGTCAGGCTCACAAGCTAAGAAAATAATAACTAGTTCAAATAACATTCTCTCTTGAGTTTGACATTTCTAAAAGGAGAAAGGTCCACCAAGGAAGCAAATGTGGCTTCTTGCTGATTAAGAACACCTAGGCACCATAACTTGGAATTGGTCAACTGTAACCTGATTTTCTTCCACTTCTACAATGCCAATTACCTAAAATGACTTCTCTAATTTGTCTTCTAGGATGTAAGGTGTTAAAATTGCTTTTTAGTATAACTTACACAAACCATGATTATATTTATTTGTTAAAGAGGTGTAGGGATTCAGAGAATAAATCACTGTGGACAAAAACAGTTTCTTTTTATTCTATTTTTAAAAATAATTTCACATATTTATCTGTGTTTGGCTGGGCTGGGTCATTGTTGCTGCGTGTGCTTTTTCTTTAGGCGCAACAAGTGGGGGCTGCCCTGTAGCTGTGGTGTGTGTGCTTCTCATTGCGGTGTCTTCTCTTGCTGCAGAGCATGGGCTCTAGGGCGCTTGGGCTTCATTAGTTGCATCATGTGGGCTCAACAGTTGCCACTCCTGGGCTCTAGAGCACAGGCTCAGGAGTTGTGGCACATGGTTTAGTTGCCTCAAGCCATGTGGGATCTTCCCAGATCAGGGATCAAACGTGTGTCTCCTGCACTGGCAGGTGGATCCTTTACCACTGAGCCACGAGGAAAGCCCCAATAATTTTTTTTAATGAGAATAAATATGAGGATTATGCAGTAACTGATGCAAAAAAGTGAACTTACACACTTTAAAGTGAAATAAGACACACAGACAGATTTTAATAAAAGGTACCATGTAACCAGGGCATAAACAGAACTGCACAGCATATGCAGTTAGAGCCCTCCTAGTTTGCTTTGGGGAGAGGATCATAAGGTATTGGCTTTTTAAAAAGGATGGGATTTTGGCGAAGGAAAAAACAACTAAGTATCTGCAGGACAGCCTTGCTCAGTGAAAGGCCAGTAGCTTCTTTAGGTTGGAACTGAGTGTCCACGACATGAAGGGCAGAGAGGAGCAAGCCAGATGGGTAGGTTGTAGAAACACAGGAAATTTTGAGCAAAACACATGAAATTCTCCCTTAGCCCAGTTAAGCTGACACGTGAAATTAACCATTATAATTCCTGTGGAGAATACTCATCCTGTCCATCGCCCATGAGATGACATATTTACAGGATGATGACCTTCCACGTATAACAAAAACAATTTGAACAGCTCCTAGGTGTCAGGTTGCTCTAACAAACAGATTTGTTAACAAATGTATTTTCTTAACTAAGAATGAAATGGATAACATGTTTATAAAATAGTCTTTCATGATAAGTTTGAGAAAAAGGTATTCTAAAGGCCAGTGTCTAGAGGCCCATCCCTTTGTCTCAATTTATTCTGCTCCTGCCCAAAGTCAAGATTGATTATCTCTAACCTGGATCATTAACAGCCTCATTCTCTCTGATTTTCTGCACTTTCACTACGATGTGTCTAGGAGTGAATTTTTGTTTTTTATCCTGCCTAGAACTCATGAACTTTTAGAATCTGTGCATTTCACTTGCTCTGAAAAATCCTTGGCCATCATTTTCTTCCCCATTTCTCTCTCTTGTCTTTCTGGGATTTGAATTAAACAAATACTTTGTATCTCTTATCCTACTTTTTTCATATTAATTTATTTCTCCAGGCCAAATTCTGGATGATTTCTATCTTCCAATTCAATAATTGTCTTAAGTTTATTTTTCTTGATTACATTTATCACCATCTAATGGTTATGCCTATTTTTATTTATTTATTTATTTATTTTCTGCTGAGCTTCATGGCTTGTGGGATCTTCCTTTATTGACCAGGGATTAAAGCCAAGCCACTGCAAAGCACAGTGAAACCATGAATCCTAATGGCTGGAGACCAAGAGAATTCACTCTCTTTTTATGATTTTCTGTTCCCTGAAGATACTTTAAAACATACTTTTAATTTTTTGAAACATAGGCCATAGTGATTATAGTCTACTTTTCATTCTGGCAGTCACTTACAATATATTTTTTTCCTTATGTACCTACATAAGGTACAGCGTTTGAAGTTCCTTGGATCACTGCAGTGATGTATATCTAGGCTGCAATTTATTCCAGCGCCTGTTACTTCTGGGGGTAGTCATTTATTTTCAGCTTAAAGTGGTGGGAGAGCTCATCAGACTTACTCATTGGAGCTGTGAGATTTGACTTTCATTTTCTTTTCCCATGAGGCCACCAAAACCACAGATCAGTTCCATAATTCTTTCTTCTAGATTCAGCTAATGCCCTCAGGAAAAACTGGCTCTGAGTGGTGGGCTTTCCTATTTGGGTTCTTGTCTTCTTCAAGAGTTTAGTCTCATAGTTTCTTAGTGCTTAACAAAGAGACGTTCTTTATACATTTTATCCAGTAATTTTTAGTTGTCCTCATTGGGATGGTTAGTCCAAATTACTAAGCCTGCCATTACTGTAAGCAGAGGTGTTCACCACCCTCTTCACTTCTCTCCTTGTCACCAGTCTCTCTTTCATCCAGTTTCTCCTCTAGAAAGTAACTGAAAGTTTCTTCCTGATGGTGTTATTTTCCTGCACAAATCCTCCAAAAGCTTGCTGCGAGATGTAAATGAGAAACCAAATTCCTCAGTTTGGACAATCAGATCTAAAATGCTCTTTCTGAGAAAGTATAGTGCAGGGAACTCTACTCAATACACTGTGGTGACCTAAATGGAAAAGAATTGTAAAATAGAGGGGATAACTGATTCACTTTGTTATACAGCAGAAGCGGATATAACATTGTGAACCAACTATACTCTAATAAAAATTAACTTAAAAGTAAAAGAAGAGATGTGGATGGAAAGTGGAGTGTGTGGAGTACATTATGGAGAAAAAACATGAAGGGAAGTTCTCTGCCAGTTAATGAGAAGTCTGAAATTTTTAAAGTAAGAAAATGACTTGACTTTATTTGGGTTTAGACATGGCACTTTATTGGCAGTATAGAAATTGTGTAAGTGTCATAAATAGAATGTCTGCATTCCCCCCACATCTATATGTTGAAATCTTAATTCCCAAGGTAATGATATTAGACGGTGGAGTGTATGGGAGGTGCCTAGGTCATAAGGGTGGAGTCCTCATGAATGTGATTAGCACCTTATTTAAGAGGATCCAGAGAGATACTCTGCCCCTTCTGCCAAGTGAGGACATAGTGAAAAGTTGGCATTTAAGATCCAGGAAGTGGACTTCAGGAGACACCAAATCTGTTGGTGCCTTGATATTGGAGAAATCTGCTGCTAGGACTGTGAAAAATAAATGTTTGCTGTTTATAAAAGAAAACATTCTTTCTTAGCTTCATTTATTCACTGAGTAGGTATTTTCTGTGCACTGAATGTGTGGCCCTCACTAGGCCAGATGCTACCTATTCTTTTGCTTCTTACTTCATTTACCTCCTGTCTTTCCTCCCAATCCACCTCATACTTTAGCAAAACTGAAATACTCATTGTCATATGACAGAGCTGGGTCAGATGACAGATGGGCTAATTCCTAAGTCAGTGATATTTTCTCTATCTCATAATATGATATTCATGTTTAAGTCATAATACCATATTCATGTTTAAGTCCATTCAATCTAGATTCCTATGTACATTCTAATAAATGACCAAGACAAAAACTCAAAAAGTACAAAGTGACTTTTTCATATTCCTTACTGTCTTTGGAATCTTTCTCGTATATATCTGGGATGTAAGCTCTGTAAATAAATTCATTTTTGCCATCAAGCTTTTGGTAATTTCCATAGTGACAAGGGAGGCTTCGTTGGTGGCCCAGTGTTAAAGAACCCACCTGCCAATGGAGGAGACACAGGTTTGATCCCTGGGCTGGAAAGATCCCCTGAAGATGGAAACGGCAACCCACTCCAGTATTTTGCCTGGGAAATCTTTGGGACAGAGAAGCCTGGTGGACTTCCATGGGGTCCCAAGAGTTAGACACAACTTAGTAAGTAAACTGAAACAGTAAAACTGTGAGGCTTTTCTGTCTACACGTTGGGGCCAGGATGCTGGAGCATTAGAGTGGCCTGCTCTCCAGGGGCTAACTGCCTTGAAGATCTGATAACACTGACCTTTGTCTTCTTTTCCCCTTCTATGATGCCAGCCAAGAAGCCTCACGTCAACTTTGCACCCCTTAGTTATGGGAAGGGGCCACTCTGCGTGCCCAATTTCTGTCCTGATGACCCTCCAGAGCCCTATCATAAAACACACTGACTGAACCTCTTCTACCCTTTCCAGAAGAGAGGCACTTGGGTTCCCTGGAAGCCCAAGGATCTCAGAACGATCCCCAGTCAACTATCTTCTGATCTCTCGAAGTTGGCTAGATCTTTCAGAATTCAACACGGACAGTCAATTTACTCCTTTCACAATGAAAAGCAAACTCTAGGGCATACGCTGAAGAGAAAAGCAGATTTTGCATTTTTGCAGAGGGAAGGGGCAGGGTGGGGTGCCCCACCGCCACGAACATGCAGCCCAGTTCTCCAGCTGCCAGGGTGCTAGAGCTGACCCAGGAATGACCACAGCAGCCAGAACGAGCAGAGGGCTAGGTGGTGCCTGAGTCACAATAGCAGGCAGAACCGCATGTCTCTTTAAACGGCTCCTGGCATCAGCGGGATTTGCTAACCTCGCGATGCCATCGGGGTGGGCGGAGCCAGGTGGGTGTCAGGCTTCCCGAAGGCTCCCTGGCAGCCAAAAGTGCTTCAGAGGCTATGGACTCCAAAGCAGAGGGATTCGTCCTTGGCGTGCTTCGTGGAGGGGCGTTGCTGGGCTGCTGATCTTGCCGCTCTTGCTCAGAGTCCTGATCCATCCCCACTTTCCCTAAGGTAAGATGGGCTCACCCCCAAGGCTGGCTCTTCGAGGGAAAACAAGCTCTACTCCCCCGCACCCACCCGCCCCCTCCACTCCGTCCACCTCACAGATTACGGGTTCACCCTGTCCTCTGTCTTCCTCCAGGTCCACCGCTGTCTGCCGTGTTCTCCAACTAGGAACTATGGCGTCCAGAGGTGCTGAGCGTCGTTGTACTCCTGCTGCTCAACAGGATCCTGCTCTTGAGGGGCAACAACTGCAATACCACCTGGAAACTCCAATTTGACGTCCAACCCAGCCTCCTCTGAGTTCCTGACGTCATTCTGCACTTCTTTAATTGGTAAGCGGAGGTCGCCAGGCTGCCAGGAACTGGGAGTGTGGTGGATGAATGGACAAAGTTTGAGGAGGAGACGGCTGGGGAGATGTGGGCCTGGGCTTTTAAACCCTTGCCCATGCACCCTGCCTAGCGGCCAGTTCCTAGAGGAATTGGTGATGAAGACGGGGACGTGCAGTTTAGACGGAGCCCCCTTGTTCTAGTGCCTATGTTGCTGGGGTAGCTACCAGTGCCCTGGTCGCGGGGGCTGGGGAACTGCCATCCCAGGGTCTGTCCCATCCATGTCCAGGGACTGAGTTCTCCTCAGTCATGTGCACTGGCCTCTGTGTTTATGGGTGTATGTGTGTTTGTGTTTGTGCGTGTAAGCAGGGAGGGGCCAGTTGTGGGATGATGGCTAAAAATAATATTTTGCACTGAGTTGACATGTGGTATATTTGAGAGAGCCGTGAATGGCCTAGTCTCAAGTTTCTCTCCCGACTCTGCTCCACCAGATAGGGTCCTGTAGCAACGAACCTCCATATTGAATGCACCAGATGCATTCCCGCTTAATATCGCTGTATAGTGTTTCCTTGTCAGCCAGCAGAATTATTCAAAGAAACCAATCACATCCTTGCTCAGGAACCAGGGGCTACCTCACCCTCCAAATACTGCAAATCCCTCTTCCCACAGCCCCTTCTGCTTCACTCTGCTCCAGAATGCAACTCCCATATGTCCTGCCCAGGAAGTGAGTCACTGTGTCTCCAAACTATCCCCGTAACCACCCAGAAGGTCTGGAGCACTATAGAGAGATAAAAATCCAAAGCTGTAAATTTGCACTGCTAGGAATGTGAAATATTCTGAGGGGATTTGTACAGATGAAAAGACAAAAGACAAAAATATCCAGCAACTGAAGTGGCAGCACATAGCAGAAGATGGTTTCAGTCTGTACCCCTCGGGCTCGGGGCCCAGCAATCTTCTGCTTTGCCACTCTGTCACCTTTGTCCCTGATGTAGTGAAAGCCCTGATCATCCTAGATACAGGCGAAAATGACCATAGCACTTCTGTGACAGTCATGAAATGAATTCAAACCCAACTCAAGCTAGAGACTTTAAATTCATTAAGCAACCATTGTCATAGAGGAGGCCCCTACCCTGATGAAACTGATTTGAGGCTCTCTGAAGGACAAAGTGCATAAATGTGAGCACAGTCGAGAGGACACCTCCCCCATCACACACAGAAAGTATATCCAGTGACAAACAAGCAAAGAGGATCAGAGAGAAACAAATCAGAAAACCTAAAGACAGAGGGAGGAATGAATTTACATTGATGCAAAGACCCACAGTTTAATCTGGTTGGAAATCTAGAATCTGCTAAAAGAATTTATACCCTGGTAAGACCTTTGTCCTTGGCAGACAACTGTCTTCTCACTGTGTCCTCACATGGCCTTTTCTTTGTTTAGTGTGGGGAGAGAGAGAGCTCTGTGGGATCTCTTCCTCTTCTTATAAGGATACCCCCCTATTGGATTAGAGCTCCATGCGTATGACATCCATGTCACCAATCACAGTCAAATAGGGGTTAACGCTTCAGCATATACATTATGAGAGAATAGGATTCAGTCCATAACATCTTGATATATATTCTGTGTGTCTGTAAGGCCAGTGATTCCCAGAGTTCTTTACCTCAACTGGGACAACAAAATTCCCAGCTCAGATAATGTGACTTTGTGCAAGAGAGTGTAGAGAATGTAGACTTGTTAGCTCAGCTCAGGAGGACACAGGGTGGAAGATTACTCTTCCTGGCGCAATCAGCTGCCTCTGGATGGATCCCCACCAACATGGAGAGCTGTGTCCATGCTGACTCCCAGATGGGGCTCTTTAGGGGGTTGAAGTAATTCTTTTTTTTCTGTAGGCTGCCCTCTGCCTGCTTCCTCTCCTTTCCACTTGCCAAAATGCCTGCACTCTATCCCAGCCTCTCATCCTCCCTGGCGACATTGACCCAGTCTTTGTGCCCCATCCTCTGGATAAAAGCTGGAGAGGAGAAGAGGAAGAGGCTGCCTCAGTGCGTGCTTCTGGCTCACTCACCATATGAAGAGAAGGGAGCAGGGGAGAGAATGTGCATACATACGACTATACACCTCTGTATGTGTGCCGGAGAAGGCATGGCCCCCCAAAGGTGACAGCTGGGGTATTCTCTACTGTCTGTTCTCTGGGAAACTATGTGATATTTACTGATAACCAGTGACTTCTCTGTTTCAGCAAAAGCCTTGCAAATGAAGCTTGTGTAGATTTTTGACAGGCTGCTGACAGGATATCGTGTCCGTCTTAGTCCACATAAAAGAGGAAACCTAGGCACTTGAGGGTTGTTTTTGTTTTTTTTTTTTTGAAGTATAGTTGATTTATAATGTTGTGTTAATTTCAGGTGCACAACAGAGTGACTCAGTTTTACATATATAGACATTCTTTTTTATATTATTTTTCATTGTGGTTTATCACAGGATATTGAATATAATTCCCTGTGCTATACAGTAGGACCTTGTTGTTTGTCCATTTTCTGTATAACAGTTTCCATCCCCTACAACGTCCCCCCACCCCAGGCTAGGCAACCACAAGTCTGTTCTCTATGTCTGCTAGTCCATTTCTGTTTCATAGATAAGTTCATTTGTAGACAGTTGAGGGTATTTTTAATGACTTTTAAATTGTAATTTTAAAAGAATACATTTGAATCAGTTCTAATGATGTGGGTGAAACTGGACCTATTATACAGAGTGAAGTGAGCCAGGAAGAGATACCAATAGAGTATACTAACGCATATATATGGAATTTAGAAAGATGGTAACGATAAGCCTGTATGCGAGACAGCAAAAGAGACACAGATGTATAGAACAGTCTTTTGGACTCTGTGGGAGAGGGAGAGGGTGGGATGATTTGGGGGAATGTCATGGAAACATGTATAATATCATATAAGAAACGAATCGCCACTCCAGGTTCGATACAGGATCATTGGGGCTGGTGCACTGGGATGACCTGGAGGGATGGTATGGGGAGTGAGGTGGGAGGGGGGTTCAGGATGGGGAACCCGTGTACGCCTGTGGCGGATTCATGTTGATGTGTGGCAGAACGAATACAATATTGTAAAGTGATTAGCCTCCAATTTAAGTAAATAAATTTAAAAAAATGTGCTTAACTTATTAGCTTATGTTGGGTCTTAGTTGTGGCACATGGTATCTTCATTGCTTACATGCAGCATCTCTGAAGTTAGGGCATGTGGGATATTTATTTTTAGTTTGTGGGTTGTTTAGTTGTGGCTTATGGGATCTTTTCGCTTTGGTATGTGGGATTTTGTTGTGGCATGCAGGATCTTTAGTTGTGGCATGGGGGATCTTTTAGTTGTAGTGTGTGGGATCTTTGTAGTTGCATGTAAATCTTTAGTTACAGCATATGTGATCTTTTAGTTGTTGCATGTAGGATCTTTTAGTTGCAGAATGAGGAATATTTTTAGTTGCAGCTTGTGAGATCTTTTACTTGTGTTATGGGGATCTTTGTTGCTATATGTGGGATCTTTGTTGTGTCATGTAGGAACTTTGAGTTGTGACATGTGGGATCTTTTAGTTGCAGTAAGCAAGATGTTTAGTTGTGGCATGGGGCATCTTTAGTTGCTACATACAGAATCTTTTAGTTTTGGTATGCAGGATCTTTGTTGCAGCATGCAGGAACTTTTTGTTTGCAGCATGGGGGATGTTTTAGTTGTGGCATGTAGGCTGTTTGGTGGCGGCATGTGGGATCTTTAGTTGTGGCATGGAGGATCTTTAGTTGGGGCATGTGGGATCCTTTTAGTTACAGCAAGCAGGAATTTAATTGTGGCATGGGGGATCTTAAATGACAGCATACAGGATCTTTTAGTTTTGGTATGTGGGATCTTTGTCACAGCATGTGGGATCTTCTAGTTGTGGCTTGAAGCATTTTTTAGTCAGAGCATGTGAGATACTTATAGTTGCAGAATGCAAGATCTTTGTTGCAGCCTTTGGAATATTGTTGAGGCATGTGGGATCTTTAGCTGTAACATGTGGGATCTTCATTGCGGCATTCAGGCTCTTTTTGTTTGTGGCAGGCAGGATCTTCGTTGTTCCATGTGGGGTCTTTTTTTGTTGTGGTGTGTGGGATATTTGTTGTGGAATGTAGAATACTTGTTGCAGCATGTGGGATGTGGATTGTGGGATCTTTTAAATTGTGGCATGTAGAATCTTGTTGTGGCATTCAGGATGTCTTTTTATTTGTGGCATGTGGGATCTTTTAGTTGGGGCATGCAAGGTATTTTTAGTCACAGCATGTGAGAACTATTTAGTTGTGTTATGTGGGACTTTTTAAATTGTGGCATGCAGGATCTTTGTTACAGCGTGCAGAATCTTTTTATTTGTGGCATGGAGGATCTTCAGTTGTGGTTATTGGATCCTTTTAGTTGCGGCATGTGGGGTCTTTCTTGTGGCATGTGGACTCTTTTAGTTGGATCGTGTGAGGTATTTTTAGTTGCTAAATGCAGGATCTTCTTTGCAGCATGTGGGATTTTGTTGTGGCATGTAGGATCTTTATTTGTAGCATTTGGGATCTTTGTCAAGGCCTCTGGAGTCTTTCATTGTGGCAGGCAGGATCTTCATTGTGCCATATGGGGTGTTTTTAGTTGTGATTCGTGGAATCTTTGTTGTGGTATGTGGGATCTTTGTTGCAGCATGTTGGAATTTTTTTTTTTTTTTGCAGCATGACAGATCTTTTTAATTGTGACATGTGTGATAGTTTAGTTGGGACATGTGAGGTCTTTTTAGTTGCCGAATATGAGATATTTATAGTTGTGGTGTGGGACTTTTTAATTGTGACATGCGGGATCTTTTAGTTGTGGCATGCAGAAACTTGAGTTGCAGAATGGGGTATCTTTATTTTGTGGCATGCAGGATCTTCGTTGTGGCATGCAGGATCTCTTCGTTGCGGCATGTGGGATTGTCAAGAAGCATTTAATAGGAGGCTTCCTGTGTGCTGTTTTGGATCTGTCAGGAATTCTCTGTTCCTTATTAATTCCTGAATCAATTAATTTCTCCCGGGACAGAGAAATCCAGGCATTTCCTTCATTAGTGTTTCTATATGGTGATAAGTACCCTCTTCCTTTTTGTGAACTATACGGTAAAAGTGATTATTTACAGCTCTCTCTCTCTTTAATATGGATGGCTTATGTTTTGTAAGTCTGGAAATTTAATCTTTATCTTTGCTGAGAATAACTACTTTGTAAGACAGTGTATATGCCCACACCATGTTGATTAAAACACCTTTGCTCCATCAGAGCTTTGGTCCCTGTGTCTTTCTTTCTCTCTCTCTATCTCTCTCTCTCCCTCTCTCCCTCTCTCTCTTTTTCAGGTTGATCCCCTGGAGCGCAGAGGCTCTCTGAGTTCACTTTCCTGCCCAGGCTTCTAAGACCCTCTCGAGAAGGCGCCCTGTGCCTTCACCCCATTGAGAGGGCGCCTGAGGCCTTCGTGAACAGAGCAAGCCCCATGAAGGGGCTTTATTGGCTTTCTGTGTAAACCAAGGAATATCAGCCTCTTTCTCTCTCCTTTACTTTCTTATTGGTCAACTCCAGACCACCAAGTTTTGGTCCATTAAAGGACCTCAACATGGGATCTTTTAGCTGTGGTTATTGAGATCTATTAGTTGCAGCTGTGAGATCTTTCTTGTGGTATGCAGGGTCATTTGGTTGTATCACGTGGGATCTTAGTTGTGATATGTGAGGTCATTTAGTTATAGTATGTGGGATTTCTTAGTTGTGGCACATGGCATCTTTTAGTTGGAGGATGAGAGATATTTTTAGTTGCAGCCTGTGATGTCTTATTTGCAGCAGGTGAGATTTTGTTGCAGTATGGCATGTGGGATCTTTAATTGCATCATGTAGGATCTTGTTGCATTATGTGGATCTTTAGTTGTGGTAGCGGAGTCCTTTGTTGTGACATGCAGATCATTTTGTTGTAGTATGCAGGATGTTTTAGTTGTGGCATGTGGGATCATAATTGTGGCATGTGGGATCATTTTGTTGCAGCACGTGGCATCTTTTAGTTGGAGCATGCGAGGTATTTTTAGATGCAGAATGCAGGATCTTTTTAGCATGTAGGATTTCATTGCCACATGTGGGATCTTTAGTTGTAGCATGAGGGATTTTTGTTGCAGTATGTGGAAATGTAGTTATGGTAGGGGGGATCTTTGTTGTGGTGTGCAAGGTCTTTTTCTTTCTAGCATTTGGGATCTCTGTTGTGCCATGTGGGATCTTTTTAGTTTTAATATGTGGGATCTTTGCTGCTGCATGTGAGATCTTTTAGTTGGAGCATGCGAGGTATTTTTAATTTCAGAATGTAGCATTTTCATTGCAGCTTCTCAGATTTTATTGCAGCATATGGGATCTTTATTTGTAGTATGTGGGATCTTTGTTGTGGCATGCAGGATCTTTTAGTTGCAGCATGTGAGATATTTTTGGTTTAGGAATGTGGGATCTTTTGAACTGGGGCATGCAGGATATTTGTTGCAGCTGAGGGATCTTTTTAATTATGGCATGTGAGATCGTTGTGGCATGTGGATCTTTTAGTTGTGGCAGGCAGGATGTTTAGTTGCATTATGGGGAATCTTTTTCTTTGTGGCACGCAGGATATTTTAGTTTCAGAATGTGAGATCTTTTTAGTTGTGGCATGCAGGATCTTTATGCAGCATGCGAGAACTTAAGTTGTGGCATGTAGGATCTTTTGGTTGTGGTATTGGGATATTTGAGCAGGATGTGGGATCTTAGTTGCAGCATGTGGGATCTTAGTTGTGGCTTGTGGGCTCTTCACGGGGTCATAGGAGATCTTTATAATTGTGGTATATGGGATCTTTGGTGCTGCATGTGGAATCGTTACTGCAGCATGTGGAACCTTTAGTTGTGGCATGCTGGATCTTTTTAATTGTCACAGGCTGGATCTTGTTAATTGTCACAGGCAGGATCTTTATTGTGGCATGGAATCTTTTAAATTGTGGTATGTGGGATCTTTTTTGCAGCATGAGAAATTTTTTTCTTTTGGCAGCATGTGGGATCTTTCGTTGCAGCATGCAGATCTTATAAATTGTCGCATGTATGATCTTTGTTGCAGCATGCAAGATCTTTTTATTTCTGGCATGTGGGAGGTTTTAGTTGTGGCATGAGGAATCTTTTAGTTGCAGCATGTGGGATGTTTTTAGTTGTGATACATGTGATTTTTACTGTGGTGTGTGTGTGGGATATGCGTTGCAGCATGGGTGATCATTTGTTGCAGCAAACAAGATATTGTTACTTGCAGCATTTCAGATCTGTTTAGTTGTGGCATAGGGGATCTTTGTTGTTTCACATGGGCTCTTTAATTTGGGGCTTGTGACATCTTTTTAGTTGTGGTATGTAGGATCTTTTCAATTGTGACATGCAGGATCCCTGTTGTGGCATGTAAGATCTTTTCTTTCTAGCATTTGGGATCTCTGTTGTGGCATGTGGGATCTTTTCTTACTAGCATTTGGTATCTCTGTTGTGGCATGTGGGATCTCTGTTGTGGCATGTATGATCTCTGCTGTGGCATGTGGGATCTCTGCTGTGGCATGTGGGATCTCTGCTGTGGCATGTGGGATCTCTGCTGTGGCATGTGGGATCTCTGCTGTGGCATGTGGGATCTCTGTTGTGGCATGTGGGATCTTTGTTGTGGCATGTGGGATCTTTGTTGTGGGATGTGGGATCTTTTCTTTCTAGCATTTCGGATCTCTGTTGTGGCATGTGGGATTCTTGTTGTGGCCTGTGGGATCTCTGTTGTGGCATGTGGGATCTTTTAGATGTGGCATGCAGGATCTTAAGTTGTGGTATGTTGGATCTTTTTATTTGTGGCATCAGAACTTTCACTGTGGCCTGTGGGATCTTTGTTGTGGCATGCAGGACCTTTTCTTTCTAGCATGTGGGATCTCTGTTGTGGCATGTGGGATCTCTGTTGTGGCATGTGGGATCTTTGTTGTGGCATGTGGGATCTTTGTTGTGGCATGTGGGATCTCTGTTGTGGCACATGGGATCTTTGTTGTGGCATGTGGGATCTCTGTTGTGGCATTTGGGATCTTTGTTGTGGCATGTGGGATGTTTGTTGTGGCATGTGGGATCTTTGTTGTGGCATGTGGAATCTTTCTTGTGGGATGTGGGATCTTTTCTTTCTAGCATTTGGGATCTCCATTGTGGCATGTGGGATCTTTTAGTTGTGGCATGCAGGATCTTCAGTTGCAGTATGTGGGATCTTTTTATTTGTGGCATCAGAACTTTTACTGTGGCATGTGGGATCTTTTGCTTACAGCATGCAGGGACTTTTGAGTTGCAACACGCAGGATCTTCGGTTGTGGCATGTGGCATCTTCAGTTGTGGCATGCAGGATCTTTTTGGTTGTGGTGTGCAGGATCCTTAGTTGTGGCATGTGGGATCTTTATTTGCAGCATGTGGGACCTTTACTTGTGGCATAGTATTTAATTGTGGCATGTGGGATTTAGTTCCCTGACCAGGGATCAAACCTGGCCCTGTGCGTTGGGAGTGCAGTCTTAGCCAGTGCACCTCCAGGGAAGTCATGACACTTAAGAATTTTGTGTTAGGTTGAAAAGAGCTGAAATGCAGCAAACCAGCTGCACCTCACCAGTGCACTTAGCAATGGCACTCCCCCCAGGCTGTACATATTTGTATTTGGAGTACACCAACATGCAGTCCATAACCCTTTTAATTTGCCTTTGGGAGATGTATGGATACTTTCACTAAGCTCTCATGCAGGTCCCTTCTAGCACATGAGGCGTCCTCTCTGGGAAGATGACGTAGAACATGTCTCCCATCTTTTGGGCTGCATCTGAGAGCCAGGGCACGCAGCTTGATGAGGAGAATGTGGACTGTATTTCAGCTCCCATTTGCTCTTATCACTGGGAGTCTCTCGACCAGGCTCTGTGCTGGCCCTTTAGGGTCTTCTGGATCCCACCAAAAGGGATGGCTGTCTGAGTGGCACTGAATGGTCTAGAATGAGAAGTATGACCTTGGGGTCGGTGAGGTCCCTGGCTCCCTGGCCCTGCTAGATTTTGTTAACTGACATACATAGCTTCCGTTCTCTAAAGGCATGTATGTGTGTGTGTGTGTGTGGGGGGGGTCTGAATGGTTGTAATAAAGGGCTGTGTTAATAGCAACTCCCGTAAGCACTTTGCTGGGGCTTGATCATGGTAACCCTAAATGCTAGTGTCTGGAATTTGACCTAACACAGAGCCCCATTTACTTCTCAGTTGTTATTCAGACAATTATTCCCAATAGCACTTTGCTTTCTAAAGCGTTAGACTTGGGATACCTTATTTCTCTCTTTGCAGGTCAGCTTCTGGGCAGTTAGCCTGCAGTGAAGCCAGCAGGTTGACTCATGAGAGTCACACATGTTTCTATAGGAGCGGTGGGATGTTATTTACAGAGAATAATGTGCCCTCGCTGTACAGCTGGTTATAGACAGTTTTGAGCCAATAGAGAAGAAAAGCTTATTTGTGCACAATGCCTTGCATTTCACCATGTGGACATGCAGTCCTGGAAAAAAAAACCCAGGGTGAAGAAACACACTCAAACCCATGCTCACACATTCAGTCACACTTTCCCATTAAATCTGTAACACACGTAAGAATTCTCACACATTCACTTACTCAGATACATGCTGACACATTCACTCATGAACACACTTACTCACAGTCTTACATTTTTGCATCAACATGTTAACACATGTGGACATGCTCGCGTTTTTACACATGAACACGCTGGTACATTCACACACAAGGTGACTCTTACACTCAGGTTCACACACACATGAACATGCTCACATGCATGTGTGCTAAGCCACTTCAGTTGTGTCTGACTCTGTGCGACTCTATTGACTGTAGCCTGCCAGGCTCCTCTGTCCATGGGATTCTCCAGGCAAGAATACTGGAGTGGATTGCTGTGCCCTCCTCCAGGGGACCTTCCCAACCCAGGGTTTGAACCCGCATCTCTTACCTCTCTTGCACTGGCAGGCAGGTTCTTTACCACTAGCACCAGCTGGAAAGCCTGAACATGCTCACACATGGAGATATTTGCATATTCATTGAAACATATGTGCTCACACTTATGCACACTCAAATCACTCACACGTCAAATTCACACGTTCGTACAAAGAAATATGCTCACATATACATGCATATTAAATGGGTCACCCAAAGAACGTGCTCACACACTGATGGACACAATAGTGTACATTTATACTCCCACATCATTCACACACATCAACATACTGAGAGAGCCAATTCCTAGGTAGGTTGATAAGAAGTCCAGGGTCCCCGAGGAGGAGAAAGGGGTCTAGCTAGGGCTATCAAGGAAGAGATAGGGGTCTGGTGTTTTCAAGGAGGAGAAAAGGACAGACTTTTTTTTTTAAGTTTTTTTTCTTTTAAGCTGATGATTACACAACAAACATTCACACACAGACTTTCACTATTGCACATTAGCATGCTCAAAACACAAATGTGTTCCCACTTTTATTTACATATGTTCATGCTAACCCTCACGGGCACACTCAGATGTTCACTCATACATGAACATAGTTAAACGTGAACATTCCCAGACATGCAAAGCAGGTTTAGGTGTTATCTCCCTAACAAGTCTACACTGTCACTTAAATTCCCACAGAAGTACACATATTCTAATGGGCTTGTATACTGACAGAGTTGCACACTTACATCCACTCCCTCCGACCTCTCACACACATTCACACATGGACATACTCTCACATTTACTTAACAGACAACATGCTAACACGCGAATCACTCATGTATGAACAATTTCACACACATGAGCAAGTTCACATGTTCACACAGCCTGCATGCTCATAAACACACACGTGTATTAACACATTCACAGACACTGCAAAATCACTCATGCGGAGACCTGGACATGATAATACATCCACACTTAGACAGGATCATATTCATATTCATTTACACAATCTCTCACACACATATATATTCGCTCACAGTTGTACATAGACACACTCATTATCACTTCCACACAAGTGAACACACATTTAGTCATACATAGACATAATCACATTCACTCACAGAAAAGAACACACACATCACCATGCCCTAACACAAACATGTTTACACATTCATTAACACACACATGTTCCTATATCCACTTATGCTTGTCTATTAATAATATGCACGTATATATGTATCTGTATACATATACATGCTCATGCATTTAAAGACAGACTTTTTTCACATTCATGCAAACACAAATGTACAAAGACACAAATACAAAGCATACCTACTCACATTCATGAAAGTACATGATATGCTTACATATTCATTCGAACACAGGAATATGATCACATGTATAAACCCAGGCATTTACACCCAAACATGAACATGTTCACATATACACACAGTGAACCTGATCACAAACTCACAAGTACACCCATTAAAACAGTTGTGTCCATGAGTATGATCAGCATTCACACATACATCCATGCATTGATGCAGAAATAGATGTACACATTAACAAGCTCACACAGATCATCATGGTTACACATTCACTCAGAGGTAAACGTGCTACCATCATGGATGTGCTTACAAATTCACTCAAAAATGTGAACACACAGAAACGCACAAAAGCACATTAACACACTGACATATGAACAGGCTCAATTGACTCTTACACAGAGACAAGCTCACATACATCCACAAATTACACATTCATTCAAAGAACATGCTCAAAGATTTACTCCCTTTCATTGATACGCTGACACATGGACATGTTCA
Source organism: Ovis canadensis (assembly GCF_042477335.2). NCBI lineage: Eukaryota > Metazoa > Chordata > Mammalia > Artiodactyla > Bovidae > Ovis > Ovis canadensis. The sequence goes on from NC_091727.1 coordinate 134,235,783, forward strand.
TTCAAATACAAATATGCTTAATCTAAACTAGTTATGCACTCACTCACACACCTCAGTATGCTTCACATACACCGTGTCAGCCATAAATTTACATACATGAACACACTCCTCCTCAAGTTGTTCACAAACATGCACATTCAATCACACATGCAAATGTGGGTTCAAACTCCTTCACACACATAGGTGCACACACACACACACACACACACACATGATGCCGCCCCCACATCAGGACCCAGTATTCTCAAAGCAGGCCTCTTTTGGCAGACTGTTGCCCTCTTACCACAGGAACTGTGGTGTGGGCTCCCAAATATTAACAACACTGGCTGGCTGTGGTGGATACAATGGCCACATCTGCCTAATCCTAGTAAGCACTCATATTTTAAAACAAGGGTCCCCAACCTCCAGGATCTAATGCCTGATGATCTGAGATTAAGCTGATGTAATAATAATAGAATTAAAGGGCACAATAAATGTAACGTACTTGAAACATCCCCCACGACCCTGGTGCACGGGAAAATTGTCAATCCAAAACCAATCCCTGGTGCCGAAAATGTTTGTGACTGTTGCTTCAAAGGGATTCCCCCAGGAGATGACTGACTTGGGAGGATAATTAAATGAAAGGATGATTGTCTACTGAGGTTTTAAAATTGACTTAATTTTGCTAAAAGATGCTTCTGCCCTGGTTGTTCTCTCTGAAATTACCTCCTTTCCTGTTATTGGAATGGATTTCCTCAGTCAGCAGATAACCCCATGAAACAATCCTAAGGCTTCTATTCTGCTGGTAGGCTCTGGCCAGTGGAAATTACTGAACTTTCCTCTACCCATGTGAGAGGTACTGACTAAAAGTAAAGCATTGAAGGATTATGACCTGTCTTAGCCTTGTTAGTGAAAGGATATGGATCCCCACTTTTTAGTTTCCTGCTGTGGCCTGTCCTCAAGCCACTACTAATGCGTAGAGGCTATCTATGGACTAGAGAGAATTAAAGGAGGCTGTTCCCTGTATCAGAGCCCCTCTACTAGGTATTGACATTATGAATCTTATACTGGAATGAATGACACTTGCTGGGAGCCAGCACAGGAGATCCCACCCATGACAGGGTCATGTGGAGAGACCTGATGGGCAAGGCGAGTCCGGTCTCAAGGGATCCTCTGCCTGAGCATCTACCCCAAAACCAAAATCTGTCTGTTTACTGTCTGCTACACTAGACTCTTTGGACATTACAGGGGGCTCTCCCCGACCACCTTTCTCTGGAAAAAGTTATCTTAGAGCTCCAACTGGTCTCCTGCATATGAAAGGAATGTTTCAGCTCAAATCCCTCTGATGGCTCTCTAACTTGCCTGACAGTTGGAGACTTTTACAACTTGTGATTGTTTACAGCCCCCAACCGTGAGAGGCACGAAGCTTAAAACATCTTAAAGATATAGAGCCTTTTAGAGCTAAGAATTAGTTTGATTGTTGAGTTAATGTTTGCCACCAGGCCTCCATATTCTTTATCTTTTAGGCACCTGAAGGATATTAATCAATGTAATTGGGATATAGAAAAAGGAATACAGTAGTTTTGATGTTAGCAACACTAGACTTTTTGAGTTAATTTTCTCTTTGTTATGAATCACTGTACTCCTTTCTTTGTTATAAATTGTTGTGTCCTTGCTATGTAAGAATGTACCTTTATTTAGTGCTTTCTGAGAGTGGCACCAGACTTTGGGAAGAACAACACTATTAAGGCAAATAAGTTCTCTGGTTGACAGACCCTTCTCAGAAAAGGGCTGTAAAATATTAATTGGCCTGCTGGCCAGAAGATGTAAATCACCTAAGACTTGTGTATACAGCTAGGTATGCAGAGAGAAAGCCTGGTCTCGATAAGAGTCGGGGCTGCTGATGCTGCATAACTTTGTATTATCCATTGATCTCTATGTACAACCAAAAGTATAAAAGGCTTTTCTGGACAATAAAGGATGGGCCAGTCACTGGAAAGACTGGTTTCCCCCGTGTCAAATCTCTCTCTCTCTCTTTCTGCCTCTCCCTCCCTCTCCTTTTCAGGCTGAATTGCCATCTGGGGTGTGGAGCCTCTCCGAGTCTACTTACTTGCCCTGGCTTCTAAGACCCACGCAAGAAGGAGCCCAAGGCGGGGCACCCACCGCTATTCAAGTGGGCGCCGGTGGCCTAACGTAGACGGTGCAAGTTCCTTGTCTGGAACTTTATTGGTTTTCCACATAAACCAAGGTATTCAGCCTCTTTTCTCCACTAATTGTCCTACTACACTATTTTTTCCTAATCTCTGTTTATATTTCTAAATAAATCAGTTTTTCCTCGCCTGCTCCATCTCCCCTTCGAACTGCCCTGGATCCACCAGGGCTGGACCCCGGCAGACACTCAACTAATATTGGTAGATGGTCCAGAGTCCTAGACTGGTCTAACATGTTCTCTTTGTTAAATATGTCATAGGATGATTGATCAGAATTTGCCTTCCCCTTTGAGGATCAACAGTACACTTTTCCCAGTTGCCTGTGGGTACATGAATACCTCTGGGATTTCACAGGGAATTTACAGTCTGGATCTAGATTCCTGCTCTGCACCAGTCACCTCCCACAAAAACTCAGCTCTAGCATTGTACTGATGTCATCCTTGTCCCTGGACCTGGCTATGACTCTGTGTCACACACTGTCACCACTGTGAGTAAACACTTCACTGAGGGGATGGGCAATTGCCCTCCATAACTACAGGGAACATAACTACAGGGAACCTCCTAGTTCAATGTCTGGCCTATAATTGAAACTCAGAAGGGTAAACTAGTCCGCATTTGGTAGAAGAAAAGCTTCTCATGCCGCAACCTCCCATGTTGGTAAAGGAGATCGAACATTTGGTAGGAACATTGAATTCCAGTGCCAACCTCCAATATTTGCTGGTCCCTGTGTATGGAGTCACCCTCAGGACATCCACTTATCTGTGGGGGCCCGAGCAACGACAGACACTAGATAAACTAAAGAAGTCTATCGTTTCAGCTCTCCCATTAGTGCTCAGAGAACAGGACTTGCAGGTAGAAGTTCCAGCCACCCGAAATTCATTTCTAGGATCCACTGGCCCACATGTCCATGGGTTTTTGGCGTAAGCAACTTGCAGACTCAGTCCAAAAGTATTGGCCCATGGAGAGGCAGCTTCCAGAGGTACACTGAGCCCTCACTGAAACTCAGAGCTCTCCTGGAGCAGAGCCAGTTACGCTATGGGTTGAGATTCCTATTATGCCCTGGGTGATAGCAGAAGCTCCTCCCACACAAGCAGAGGTCTGGATTCAAATGGTAATGTATGTGCTGGATTGAGCTAAACCTGGACCTACTAGAGTATTGCAAGTCCATGAGAAAATAGCCACATTCCCTGTCATTAAGTTAATTTGCCACAGCCTCCCGGCCTTCTTTTTTTTAATGTTTAGTTAATCACATCTGTATAATGCTGAACATTTGATACATTAAATTTTATTTTTATCCTGTTTTTAATTGAAGTCTAGTGATTTACAATGTTGCATTAGTTTCAGGTATACAGCAAAGTGACTCAGTTATATATATATGTATATACTCAGGTACATGGTAGCTCCTCTCGGCCGCCGTCCCTGACTTTGAGGTAGCTCCTCTCCACCGCTCCTGCGCCGTTGCTGCCGCGGCTAATTTCCAACATCTGCTGGATCATGGAAAAAGCAAAAGAGTTTCAGAAAAACATCTATTTCTGCTTTATTGACTATGCCAAAGCCTTTGACTGTGTGGATCACAATAAACTGGAAACATCTGAAGGAGATGGGAATACCAGACCACCTGACCTGCCTCTTGAGAAACCTGTATGCAGGTCAGGAAGCAACAGAACTGGGCATTGAACAATTGGTTGGTTCCAAATAGGAAAAGGCCGTATACTGTCACCCTGCTCATTTCACTTATATGCGGAACACATCATGAGAAACGCTGGGCTGGAGGAAACACAAGCTGGAATCAAGATTGCTGGGAGAAATATAAATAATCTCAGATATGCAGATGACACCACCCTCATGGCAGAAAGTGAAGAAGAACTAAAGAGCCTATTGATGAAAGTGAAAGAGGAGAGTGAAAAAGTTAGCTTAAAGCTCAATATTCAGAAAACGAAGATCATGGCATCCGGTCCCATCACTTCGTGGCAAATAGATGGGGAAACAGTGTAAACAGTGACTGACTTTATTTTTCTGGGCTGCAAAATCACTGCAGATGGTGATTATAGCCATGAAATTAAAAGATGCTTACTCCTTGGAAGGAAAGTTATGAGCAACCTAGACAGCATATTAAAAAGCAGAGACATTACTTTGTTCACAAAGGTCCATCTAGTCAAGCCTATGGTTTTTCCAGTAGTCATGTATGGATGGGAGAGTTGGACAAAGCTGAGCACAGAAGAATTGATGCTTTTGAACTGTGGTGTTGGAGAATATTCAAGACTGATTTCCTTTAGGACTGACTGGTTTGATATCCTTGCAGTCCAAGGGACTCTCAAGAGTCTTCTCCAACAGCACAGTTCAAAAAGCATCAATTCTTCAGTGCTCAGCCTTCTTTATGGTCCAACTCTCACATCCATACATGACTTCTGGAAAAACCATAGCTTTGACTAGACGGATCTTTGTCGGTAAAGTAATATCTCTGCTTTTTATTACACTGTCTAGGCTGGTCATATCTTTTCTTCCAAGGATCAAGTGTCTTTTTAAATTTCATGGCTGCAGTCACCATCTGCAGTGATTTTGGAGCCGAAGAAAATAAAGTCTGTCACGGTTTCCATTGTTTCCCCATCTATTTGCCATGAAGCATTGGGACCAGATGTCATGATCTTAGTTTTTTGAATGTTGAGTTTTAAGCCAGCTTTTTCACTCTCCTCTTGCTTCTTCATCAAGAGCCTCTTCGCTTTCTGCCATATGGGTGGTGTCATCTGCATATCTGAGGTTATTGATGTTTCTCCTGGCAGTCTTGATTCCAGCTTGTGCTTCATCCAGCCCAGCATTTCTCATGATGTACTCTGCATGTAAGTTATATAAGTAGGGTGACAATATACAGCCTTGACGTACTCTTTTCCCAATTTGGAACCAGTCCTTTGTTCCATGTCCAGTTCTAACTATTGCTTCCCATCTGCATACAGGTTTCGCAGGAGGCAGGTAGTGTGTGCAAGTATACATGTTCACATGTATGTGCGTGCTCCACATTCAGTCACTTACATTAACATGTTTACTGTTTACTCACTCAAATGAACATGCTGACAAATTATTCACGTGCAGACACACTCATGTACATTCACACGCACATGTTCACACATTCACTCATTAATACAGATGTGCTGACACCATCATTGCCTCACATGGACATGCTCATAGATGTATAGAAATACATAGACATAACTAGTCACACTATAGTAAAATCACCCCATGCAAACTTGCACAAAAATCACTCAATCACATGAAAATTGAGTCACACAGGTTCCTGAATATATAAACTCAGGTGCTCCCAGACATTCACCTTCACATGCACATTAGCACTCTCATAGTCAGGAACATGCTCTCATGGATGCTCTCCTACATACATGTGCACATCCTCTACAAAGTACAAGTATTCCCTCATAAAGAAAATACACCCATGTGTATTTCCATTCGGATGCTCACATTTCACTCATGCAAGAATACTGCACGTGTTACGTAGTTTGCAGCAGGAAACATGATGCATATTCACTGACTCACAGGGAAGTGCTAATAACATCCATACACATGGCTGCAAATCCAGGTACACACTTGAACACACACAAATGGCATTTCAACACTCAAACATTGCTTTAACCTACTCTGACATGTACAAGCTCATATGTTCACCCTCGTGATTAGTACTACTCACATGTGCAGACACTGGCACATTCACTCACATAAACATACTGAGATCTCATTCACATGAATATTATCACACACTCACTCATGTGCATACATGATCAAAAACTCTCACACTCATGAGATTTGTGTACCCACAGTGCACACTCATTTACAAATGCAGGCCAATAGTGACACAAAGAAGAACATGCCCAGGTATTCATTTGCACACAAACAATAAAGCTCACTCGGAAGCTCACAAATTCAGTCACATATATACACTTACATTCACTGACACACATATATGTGCCTTTCCACAAATACAACCATATATTAATAAGATTACACAGAAAAACATAAACATGCTAACATGTGTGTTCATGCTCACAAATACCTTCATACAGACGAGCACACACATAGTCACTGCAGCAAAAATTTACTCTCAATGGACTGCTCTTACCTATGAACAGGCTCAAATGCACACTGACACTGTCACATTTCTGCTCACATGCAAAAATGTTCAAACAAAAATATCCAAATAACAAAAACGCTGAAACATCCTCAAAACATTTACTTACCAAAAACACTCACTCATTAGCTCCCACCAATGTGATGAAAATCTCACTCACATGCCAGCACACATTCAGATGGTTGATTTGAAACCTCATGAGGTCCCTGGATGAAATTTGAAACTCACTCCCTGTATGAAGGGCAAGGAGATACCAGAGCAAGAGGCAGAGCACTCCAAGTGGGTGGATGGCAATCTTTTTTTTTTAGCTTTAGAAGGGAAATTTCTTTTTTTTTTTTAAATATATGTGTGTGTGTATATATATATACATATATATATATAATATATATATATATTTTAATAGGAGGCTAATTACTTTACAAGATTTTGGTGGTTTTTGCCATACAGTCACATGAATCAGCCATTGATGTACCTGTGTTATTAGCAAGAGAACTTACATATAAGGCTTGTGTTGAGTGGCCAGAAGACAAGTAGATCTCCACGCCTGCCTGTCAGAATCTTACATTTATATGGGAGATTTAATGGGGCTGAGCCAAATGTCTTTTGCATATGATCTCAACAGCACATTCCTCTTTTCAAGGCTGTGTCTTTAAAACAGGACCTAGTTTGGGAACTGTGGGCAGAACATACATTCCAAGGATGAGGAGGGGGTGAGGAGACTCTGAATGCTGAGACGCTGATTGCCAAGGCTCAGCTCTTAGGTCAACCAGTAGTCATGTCTTCTTTAGAGGTACCATTTCACGCCAGTCAGAATGGCTGCGATCCAAAAGTCTACAAGCAATAAATGCTGGAGAGGGTGTAGAGAAAAGGGAACCCTCTTACACTGTTGGTGGGAATGCAAACAAGTACAGCCACTATGGAGAAGAGTGTGGAGATTCCTTAAAAAACTGGAAATAGAACTGCCTTATGACCCAGCAAACCCACTGCTGGGCTTACACACTGAGGAAACTAGAATTGAAAGAGACACGTGTACCCCATTGTTCATCGCAGTGCTGTTTATAATAGCCAGGACATGGAAGCAACCTAGATGTCCATCAGCAGATGAATGGATAAGAAAGCCGTGGTACATATACACAATGGAGTATTACTCAGCCATTAAAAAGAATACATTTGAATCAGTTCTAATGAGGTGGATGAAACTGGAGCCTATTATACAGAGTGAAGTAAGCCAGAAAGAAAAACACCAATACAGTATACTAACGCATATATATGGAATTTAGGAAGATGGCAATGACGACCCTATATGCGAGACAGCAAAAGAGACACAGATGTATAGAACAGTCTTTCGGGCTCTGTGGGAGAGGGCGAGGGTGGGATGATTTGGGAGAATGGCATTGAAACATGTATATTATCATATGTGAAATGAATCACCAGTCCACGTTTGATGCATGATACTGGATGCTTGGGGCTGGTGCACTGAGACGACCCAGAGGGATGGTACAGGGAGGGAAGAGGGAGGGGGGTTCAGGATGGGGAACATGTGTATACCTGTGGCAGACTCATGTTGATGTATGGCAAAACCAATACCATATTGTAAAGTAACTAACCTCCAATTAAAATAAATAAATTTATATTAAAATTTTTTTTAAGTATTTCTATTTGACTATGCCAGGTCTTTGTTTTGACACACGGAATCTTCCATCTTCACTGCGGCATGCAGGATCTTTTTAGTTACAGTGTGAGGGACCTTTAGTTGTGGCATGTCATCTCTTAGTTGTGGCACGTCGGATCTAGTTCCTTGACCAGAGATTGAGCCTGGGCCCCCTGCATTGGGAATGTGGCATCTTAGCCGCTGGACCACCAGAGAAGTCCCTGTCATATCTTCCTGATGATCTTCTCCAACATTCCATCCGTCATGACTGATTCTTACAATCGTATACATCCCCCTCTTCTGCCATGTGCCCTGAGCCATTAACAAGGGGTTTTATTAGCATGGAAATAGTTCATTTGGTGGCTGTCCAGCTGCATTGGAGGCAGATACCCTGATAATAATATAAGCATATGCAAGAGAAGAGACAGATTATGATTCCTGATTAATAACCTTTTTTTCCCCCACCAAGAGCTCCATAATCTGAACCACTGAAAGTAAGTCCCCTAAGCAGGGGCTAGGATCACTCAAGGTGTTCACTTGTGTGAATTAATAAGGATGATGCATTAGCAGACTCATCATGTATGAACGTATAATATTCTGTTACCCAGCGGTTGTATTGATTCCTTCGGCAGGCCCTTGAGCAGACTTGCTGAAGGAAGGTGTTTCCATCAGAGTTCATTGTGTGACCAGACCCTGGAGCAGCAGTAGTCTAAAGATGAAAAGACAGATATTTGGTAGGGACTTTCCACAGGAAACTCCTCCCCTCACATAAAAATTACACTTCTGGCCTAATCCTTAGATGTTAATGGTTAATGCGGCTGTTGCATTAGGAGCTTGGCAGGGTTGTTTATACCATATATATTGGCTGGGGAAGGCAGCACTGTCAGGCATATGGAGATGAACTGTGGGTGGGATATGCTAGGCCAGGACTCCCACCTTCTCTCCTCTCTCAGTGGTGTCTATTCCATTCCAAGCATAGCACATTTCCTCAGGTCTGGCTCTCAGAGGTGATTTGAGCAGTTCCTCCTCACTCAGGGTTGCAGAGGAACTCATCCTTCCTGGTAGAATGTCTTATTGCAAATTCCAGTAGATGATGCCTGTCCCAGGTGTGATGTGGCTTCGTGTTCCCAGCATCATAGTATGTTGATCCTGTTGGAAATGCTCTCAAAATGGTGTCACGGGAATAGAACAGATAATCAAAAATGGCTCAGCAAGGTATTCTTTACTTCTGCAGAAGGGCGCTTTGCAGACAAAAGGTCTGGGAGCAAGCACACTGAGTGGGAGGTCTAATCGGGTTTTATCCCTAAGATGCAGGTTCCCTCCCCTGGCTCTTCATAGGCTGAGGACCAGAGTCACAATCTTCCCAGGATGTCACCTAAGATTTTTTATTTGTTGATGGGGTCATGAGTAATACTTGCAAGCTCTTGAGTGGAGGACTGTTTTACCCACCCCTTTAGTTCTCTGAACATATGCAGGGTAAAAACCCGTGAAATTACCCTACCAAACTGTTTTTATGAGGAAGGGGAAAGAAAAAAGGACTAGCAGCAAGCTGCCATTTTTAGAAACCTTATTCACAAGCTGGGTGTGTGTGTGTGTGTGTGTATATATATATATATATATATAATGTGTGCTTAAAATGAATATGGATTATTTCTCTATTTCTCATATCTTCCCTTTTGGTAGAAAAGACTGTATTTTCCTACAGTCCACAGTGAGAAGAGTGCAATCTAAGTCATATTCCATGACTTCCGTACCTTCATGATACTGGGTGTCTTGGTAGAGGTCCCCAGTCTGGATTATGGGGCAGTCAGCATCATTCAAATGTATTAAAGCTCGAGGTAGTACTTTAGTCTACCTCCTTTTCCTTTCTATCACCCATGCTCCTTAGGGGAGACAGAACCTCCATTACTCTCATGTTCTTTTGTGCAAGCTTGTATACCATGATATTTGAAATGTCATCCTTGGTCACTGTCCATTTGACTAGTGTATCTATACATAGTCCTCTACTCTTCTAATTCCCTAATGATGACCTCCTTTTTGTGTGTGGTGACTGGAGAAAGTCTAAATTAGGCCAGACACAGTGTGCACCCAAACCAAGACATTTAGAACCCTCACTCGGAGGAAGGGGGCCGATACAATAATTTTGCTCTCAGTGATTCACCAGTGGGGAGCGCCAGTGAATGGACTCATGCTCCTTTGGCAGTTGCCTTGGGCCTTGTTTAGAACACACAGCAACTGCATTAACCAAGTCATGTTGTTTCAAGGGCGTTCTAGCAACCTTGGCTATGTGCCATCCCCTTCGAACACTATGGTGGCCACTCTTTCTATGCTGTATCTACTGAAGGGCAGATTGCTAAGGCTTGTACCCGGGCTAGGGCATCAGCTTCCTGCTGCCAGGGGGTATCAGTGCCTCATGATCTGGTACATGGAAATCAGTGACAACTGACTCAGGTTCTGGCAAGCAAACCCAAATGTCTTTCTATATATTCTAACCCCCAATGGGCTTATTCATAATTATCCACCCATATGCTTCCCACTGTCCAAGCCATAGGGTTAATGCCTTTAGAACTGCAGATTGTCAGTGCAAAGTGTTCACAGTCAGAACTGATGAGTGATTACCAGTGAAATCACTCTGCGTTCATCCCCATGGCTGCCGCAGTTCATTCCTGTTTCTATCCAGATGATGTCAGTGTTGGGCTGAATAGTGGCTGCTGTGCCTAAGACCAAATTCCCAGACACCTGGGTTAAACCGATCTGTACCTGATGTCCTCATGGGCTGCCAGAGGAATACGAGTGGGGGAAATTGGAGGATTGACGTATTTTATAAGGCCTAGTAGCACCTGCATTTTTAGACAGTGGGCCGGCATACAGGATGTGCCTCTGCTGCAAATAGGCAACCATTTAGTCAAAGTGGGGGTTTAAGCTATGGCAGGTGTGGGTCAATAGAACATGTTCTCAATCTCCCCTTGATAGGAAGGCAAATTCTTGCTATAGAATGCTGTTCCTTAAAACTGTCTGGTCATATCTAATTTGTGTGCATTCTCAGATATTCCAGTCAGAGCTTTGGTAATATACCCAATGTTTCCAATTGTGTCCTGTTACAAGGAGAAGAGATTATTACTGGATTTATACAAATAAACATATGACCATAAAAATCAGAATACTCACAGAACACTCCAAAACCTGGAGGGATCAAATAGGGAGAAAAAAGTAAATGTTTCATCTTTATTCACAAATGTATACGTTAGCAAATTGCTCATAGCTTAAGAGAAAAGAGAACAAGTTTCCTTAAATCTGGAAAACCAAAACACAAAAGAACTAACAATGTTTCAAACAGAAAGTCAAAATTATGATCACCCTCAGTATTTCACTCAGTCCCATGAAATTTATGGAGAAAGACCAACACTAAAAAGACCAAACAAACAAACAACAACAACAACAACAAAAAACTGCCCTTTTTAACTGATGAAGGAAAATTAAGTTTTAGTTTTACATAAGTACACTATAGATATTAAAGCCTATTTTTCTTTCATGTAGAAGCCTTAATGAAGTTCAATCGTGTATCCAATCTAGATCATATAAATAACACTACACTCTCAAGGCTGCATTTTTGACATGGCTCCTAGTATGGGAACTGTGGGCCACATCTACATTCCAAGGACAGGGGAGGTAGCGAGGAGCCTCTCATTGCCTGAGTCCAGCTCACCTGTCCACCAGTGGTCGCATCCTCTCAGTAAGCTCCAACACAGATACACTCAGCTAGACCCTGACACATTGACTCCTTCACACAAATGTGCTCAAATGCTCGTAAATTGACTCAGTTCAGTTCAGTTCAGTTGCTCAGTCATGTCCGACTCTGTGACCCCATGAATTGCAGCACGCCAGGCCTCCCTGTCCATCACCAACTCCTGGAGTTCACTCAAACCCACGTCCATCGAGTTGGTGATGTCATCCAGGCATCTCATCCTCTGTCGTCCCCTTTTCCTCCTGCCCCCAGTCCCTCCCAGCATCAGAGTCTTTTCCAATGAGTCAACTCTTCGCATGAGGTGGCCAAAGTATTGGAGTTGCTCCTTCCAAAGAATACCCAGAACTGATCTCCTTTAGAATGGACTGGTTGGATCTCCTTGCAATTCAAGGAACTCTCAAGAGTCTTCTCCAACACCACAGTTCAAAAGCATCAATTCTTTGGCGCTCAGCTTTCTTCACAGTCCAACTCTCACATGCATACATGACCACTGGAAAAACCATAGCCTTGACTAGACGGACCTTTGCTGGCAAAGTAATGTCTCTGCTTTTTAATGTGCTATCTAGGTTGGTCCAAATATGTACACTCTGATCTTCCCATATACCCCTTCATTTACACATGCACAGTAACCTCAAAATAAGGATTCTGCTAGCATACACACTCACACACAAGCAAACTCACATCTACCATGAAGCTCAACCATTCACTCATATGTAAATAAACTCACACTCCCATTCATGGTTATGTTCCACTCATTCTTGCAAGTTAAGCTCACTATCACTTGTGTGAACCTGGTACACATTCACCGCCTCCCATCAACATACTGGTGTTCTCTCATGTGTTCACAAATTTCAGTCATACCCCTTGAACATAAACATCTTCTACAATACTCAAATATTATCACACTAACAGACCCTTATGGTGTATAGGATTATGAGGCATGGAGTGCACTTCTCCAGGGGTGGAACCAGCACTGGAGCACCAGCACCTTTGGCCTGCATCCTTTCCTTGCTGGCCAGCACTTCAGCTGCACACTTTCCCCCACCCTCAAGACTCAGTGAACAGACAGGTCCCACAAGATTGTGGAATAAAAGGATGTGCATTCATCTTCTCCCGTGAGAACTCCAAAATTGCAAAGAACTGTTGAACAACCATCGACAGGAGAATGTTGGATCCCACTGAAAAAAGATACCCCATGTCCGAGGGCAAAGGAGAAGCCCCAGCGAGATTTTAGGAGAGATGAAATTGTGTTTAGAATTAAACCTCATACCCACTAGAGATGCTCAGAGGGCTCCAACAAAACCTGTGTGCACCAGGACCCAGGGACCCCACAGGAGACTGAGCCACACCTGCCTTTCAGTGTTTGAGTCTCCTCTCTGGAGGCATAGGTCAGCAGTGTCCTGCCATGGGAACAGGGACTCTGGGTGCAGCAGACTTGGGAGGCGTGGTGTGTAAGCCCCACCATAGAGCCACCAAGCAGACTACTCACAAACTGGAGGACAATCAAACAATTGTACCAAAGAAGTTCTCGCACTGTTGTGGAAGTTCTGGGGTCCGCAGCAGATTTCCCAACCTGGGAATCCAGCAAAGAGACTGAGAACCCCCAGGGAATTTGATTTTGAAGGCCAGTGGGCTTTGATTACAGAACTTACACAGGACTAGGGAAACAGGCTCTTGGAGGGCACAAACAAAACCTTGTGTGCACCAGGACCCGGGAGAAAGGAGCAGTGAGTCCACAGGAGACTGAGCCAGACTTGCCCGTGAGTATCCCGGAGATTCCGGTGGAGGCATGGGTCGACAGTGGCTGGCTGTGGGGTCAGGGGCACTGAATCTAACAGTCCTGGCATAAGTTCTTTTGAAGGACCTCCATTACCCCTATCATAGTTTAGCCTCAGGCCAGAATACAGGGAGGGAACACAGGCCCTCCAATCAACAGAAAATTGGATTAAAGATTTACTGAGCATGGCCCTGCCCATCAGAGCAAGACCCAGATTCCCCCACAGCCAGTCCTTCCATCAGGAAGCTTCCACAAGCCTCGTATGCTTATCCATCAGAACAGACAGAGTGGAAACCACAATTACAGAAAACTAACCAAACCAATCACTTGGATCACAGCCGTGTCTAACTCAGTGGAACGATGAGCCATGCCATGTAGGGCCACGCAAGACGGATGGGTCATGGTGGAGAGTTCTGACAAAACGTGGTTCACTGGAGAAGGAATGGCAAACCACTTCAGTATTCTTGCCTTAAGAACCCCATGAAGAGTATGAAAAGGCAAAAATATGTGACACTGAAAGACGAACTCCTCAGGTCAGTAGATGCCCTCTACACTACTAGAGAAGAGTGCAGAAATAGCTCCAGAAAGAATGAAGTGGTTGAGCCAAAGCGTAAACAATGCCCAGCTGTGGATGTGACTGGTGATGGAAGTAAAGTCTGATGCTGCAGAGAACAACATTGTATAGGAACCTGGAACGCTAGGTCCATGAATCAAGGTGAATTGGAAGTGGTCAAACAGGAGATTGCAAGAGTGCACATCGACACTCTAGGAATCAGTGAACTAAAATGGAATGGAATGGGCAAATTTCATTCAGTTGGCCATTATATCTACTGCTGTGGGCAAGAATCCCTTAGAAGAAATGGACTAGCCCTCACAGCCGACAAAAGAGTCTGCAATGCAGTATTTGGGTGCAATCTCAAAAAAGACAGAATGATCTCTTTTCGTTTCCATGGCAAACCGTTCAATATCACAGTAATCCAAGTCTTAGCCCCAACCACTAATGCCAAAGAAGCTGAATTGACTGGTTTTATGAAGACATACAAGACCTTCTAAAACGAACAGCAAAAAAAGATATCCTTTTCATCATAGGAGACTAGAAAGCAAAAGTAGGAAGTCAAGACATACCTGAAGTGACAGGCAAGTTTGCCTTGGCGTACAAAATGAAGCAGGGCAAAGGATAACAGAGTTTTGCCAAGAGAATGCACTAGTCATAGCAAACACCCTCTTCCAACAACACAAGCGATGACTACACATGGACATCACCAGATGGTCGACACCGAAATCAGATTGATTATATTCTTTGCAGCTGAAGATGCAGAAGCTCTATACAGTCAGCAAAAGCAAGACCAGGAGCTGACTGTGACTGAGATCATGAACTCCTTATTGCCAAATTCAGACTTAAGTTGAAGAAAGAAGGGGAAACCCCTAGACCATTCAGGTGTGACCTAAATGAAATCCCTTATGAATATACAGTGGAAGTGACCAATAGATTCAAGGGATTAGATCTTATAGAAAGAGTGCCTGAAGAACTGTGCATGGAGGTTCCTAACATTGTGGAAGAGGCGGTGATCAAACCCATCCCCAAGAAGAAGAAATGCAAGCAGGCAAAACGGTTGTCTGAGGAGGCCTTACAAATAGCAGAGAAAAGAAGAGAAATGAAAGGCAAAGGAGAAAAGGAAAGATGTATCCATCTGAATCCAGAGTACCAAAGAATAGCAGGGAGAGATAAGAAAGTCTTCCTCAGGGATCAATGCAAAGAAATAGAGGAAAACAATAGAATGGGAAAGACTAGCGATCTCCTCAAGAAAATTAGAGATACCAAGGGAATATTTCATGCAAAGATGGGCTCAATAAAGGATAGAAATGGTATGGACCTAACAGAAAGAGAAGATATTAGGAAGAGATGGAAAGAATACACAGAAGACCTATACAAAAATGATCTTCGTGACCCAGATAGGTAACCACGATGATGTGATCACTCACATACAGCCAGACATCTTGGAATGTGAAGTCCAGTGGGCCTTAGGAAGCATCACTATTAATAAAGCTAGTGGAGGTGATGGCATTCCAGCTGAGCTATTTGAAATCCTAAAAGATAATGCTGTGAAAATGCTGCACTTAATATGCCAGCAAATTTGGAAAACTGAGCAGTGGCCACAGGACTGGAAAAGGTCAGTTTTCATTCCAGTCCCAAAGAAAGGCAATGCCAAAGAATGTTCAAACTACTGCACAAATGCAATCATCTCACAGGCTAGCAAAGTGATGCTCAAAATTCTCCAAACTAGGCTTCAACAAGTATGTGAACTGAGAACTTCCAGATGTTCAAGCAGGATTTAGAAAAGGCAGAGGAATCAGAGATCAAATTGTCAACATCCTTTATATCATCAAAAAGGCAAGAAAGCTCCAGAAAAACATCTCCTTCTGCTTCGATGACTATGCTACAGGCTTTGATTGTGTGGATCACAACAAACTCTGGAACACTCTTAAGGAGATGGGAATACCAGCCCACATTACTTGCCTCCTGACAAATCTGTATGCAGGTCAAGAAGCAACAGTTAGAACCAGACATGGAACAACAGACTGGTTCCAAATTGGGAAAGGGGTACGTCAAGGCTGTATATAGTCACCTTACTTCTTTAATTTATATGCAGAGTACATCATGCGAAATGCCAGGCTGGATGAAGCACAAGCTGGAATCAAGATTGCTGGGAGAAATATCAATAACTAGCCTCAGATATGCAGATGACAGTACCCTTATGGCAGAAAGCAAAGAGGAGCTAAAGAGCCTCTTGATGAAAGTGAAAGAGGAGAGTGAAAAAGCTGGCTTAAAACTCAACACTGAAAAACAAAGACCATGACGTCTTGTCCCATCACTTCATGGCAAATTGGTGGGGAAACAATGGAAACAGTGACAGACTTTATTTTCTTGGTCTCCAGAATCACTGCAGATGGTGACTGCAGCCATGATTAAAAGACACTTGCTCCTTGGAAGAAAAGCTATGGCAAACCTAGAAAGTGTATTGAAAAGCAGAGACATTACTTTAGCGCCAAGGGTCTGTCTGGTCAAAGCTATGGTTTTTCCAGCAGTCATGTATGGCTGTGAGAGCTGGACCATAAAGAAAGCTGAGTGTTGAAGAATTGACGCTTACGAACTATGGTGTTGGGGAAGACTCTTGAGAGTGAGTCCCTTGAGCTTCAAGGACATCAAACCAGGCAATGCTAAAGGAAACCAGCTCTGTATTATTCACTGGAAGGACTGATGCTGAAACTGAAGCTCCAATACTTTGGCCACCTGATGTGAAGAACTGACTCATTAGAAAGGACCGTGATGCCGGGAAAGATTGAAGGCAGGAGGAGAAGGGGACGACAGAGGATGAGATGGTTGGATGGCATCACTGACTCGATGGACATGAGTTTGAGCAAGCTCCGGGACTTGGTGATGGACAGGGAAGCCTGGCATGCTGCGGTCCATGGGGTCACAGAGTCGGACATGACTGAATGACTGAACTCACTGGAACAGTCACATGCTCATAAGTTTACTTGCACACAAATATGGTCACACCAGGAAGCTCACAATCTCACTCAGTCACATTACATAACAGTAGCTATGTTCACTCACATGCTCACAGATTTCTTTATTCAAATATTTTCACACATTTACAAGATCACTGGAACACCAAAATCACTGACTCAGTACTCAGATATATACTAAAATGCATTCACATGGTTGAAAATGTATCTATAGAGATGAGCACACATAAATTTATACTTTTAAGTGTGCAAATTTACAGCCAGAAAATTCCTCTTCCCCTACATAGTCTCACACATAGACTGTTGCACACAGATATCCTAACTTACATACAGATACACATTCACTCACAAAACAGATCAAATATTCACAAACTCAGACATGCACTCACATTCAAAAACACATATGCATGTACACATACACTCTTGACACATTCACTCTTTCCCAAAAACATGCTTAAGCATGTATTCAACCAAATGACCATTCCAACGAATTCGCTCAAACTGAACTACAAATACATACAGTCAGATGCTCCCACTCACACCTTCACTTACACATATCATTCACAATCTTAAAATCCAGACTGTGCCCACATGAATGCATGAACACAAGCATGCTCACATCCATCTCGGAGCTGAAACATTTGCTCACAGAAGAAAATGCACTCATACGTCCTTCCGTGTACACCCATATTTTATACTAATGTGCTCACACTAGATTAACTGGTTCAAAACAAAGAACCTGATACATATTCCCTTACACAAACATGCAAACATCCAAGCACATGGTCACAGACATGTGACCAGGCATGCACATTGTGTTTATATGTGCAAGCATGCGAATTCATTTACACATGCAAAGTTTTTGTCGTTAGCATTAACATGGTCACAAATATAGTTGCACACAAACATACTCACCCCTCTGTATAAAACAGTTACATTTACTCACACATGGGTATGAATGACCTTATTCCAATATACAGTTGACCCTTGCATGACAGGAATTTCAGCTGTGGGTCCAGTTATGTGCAAATGTTTTCAATAAATATACAGTTGGCCCTCTGTGTCTATGGGTTTTGAATTCACAGATTTAACCAACTGCATATCGCATTCTATATTGATGATCCACAGCTGGTTGAATCTGAGGATGCAGACTACAGGGATAGAGAGGGCTGACTATGGGACTTGGACACTCTCAGATTTTGGTATCCTCAGTGGGTCCTAGACTCAGTCTTCTGTGGATAGTGAGTGACCACTGTAATCATATATTAGCAAGGTCACGAGAAAATATGCTTTCCCATCCATTATACATGAATATGCCAAGATGACTATCAGACTTGCAAATTCATTTATACAGATGAGCATACATACATGTTCACTTTAAGCATACAGATAAATATATATCCTAGAGACCACTCTCACCCATGAACAGGCTCACAGAAACCCTGTCACAGACAGATGTGCTTACATACCTATACACTTAGACATTCACTCACTCACGAAACACTTTCACACTCAAACATTCTCAGACTTGCCCACCAGTACATTCCCACTCACACACACCTACATACATGAGCATACTGACATTCATTCCTCCACTCAAACATGCTCAAACATTCACCAATCACAGGACCATGCCATAGATTCATTCACACAGGGACACAAATGCTTATATTCAAAAGTTCCCACTCACACAGTCCACTATACATGCACATCTTCACTCAAAATCCATGTTCACATAGATACTCACATACAAATATGTTCACATCCTCTATGAAGCTCAGATATTCACTCAAAGAAGAAAATGCACTCACAAGCACTTCCACTCATGTTTATGTTTCACTCGCACAAATATACTCACCTGTTTACTAGCTCACAACGGTGAACCTGATACACATTCATCTACTCATACAAACGTGCTAACACCCATGCATGTGGCTGCAAGTTCAGGGTATACTTGAACACACAAACATTTACAGCAATACCCAAATATTGAAATATGAACACACGCTCAGGTGTACAAGGTCACCTATTTACTCTCACAAATGGACAAGCTCATATATATGCACATGCTCCTCTGTTCAGGCTTCTCTGGTGGCTCAGACGGTAAAGAATCTGCCTGCAATGCAGGAGACCCGGGTTAGATCCTGGGTCAGGAAAGTCCCCTGGAGAAGGGAATGGCAACCCACTCCAGCATTCTAGCTTGGAGAATCCCATGGATAGAGGAGCCTACAGCCCATGGAGTCACAGAGTCGGACACGACTGAGTGACTAGCTTACGTATTAACACATACCGACAAAGGGACTCACACATATACACATACTAACACGCATTCACACTTGGTGGCTCACAACTCACACACATGAAGTGGCCTTAGATAATTCATATTATCATAATCGTGCACTCAAAAACATGCACGTGATTATAAATTCACTCTCATTCAAGATACCCTCATTTCATTTATACATGCACACACCCATTCACTTACCCGTATAAAGTATCATTGTCACAAACATGCTTACATGTTGAATTGCACAGGAACGTGCTCACAATCAGCAAGAAGCTCGCAATTTTATTCACTTATAAAAAAGAACCATTACATGGGACGTGCTGGTGGCTCCGTGGTAAAGAATCCACCTGCCAGTGTAAGAGACATCAGTTTGAGCCAAGAGGATCCTACATGCCATGAAGCAACTAAGTCCCCGTGCCACAGCTATTGAGCTGTGCTCTAGACCCCGCAAGCCACAACTACCGAGCCCCCGTGCCACAACCAGTGAAGCCTGTGTGCCCTAGAGCCCTTGCTCCCCAGCGAGAAGTCTGTGCACCACAGCCAAAGAGAAACAACCAGAGAAGCGCCCGTGCAGCAACAAAGACACAGCACAGCCAAAAATCAATAAAAATAAAATTATTAATGCACATATGTGGAATTTAGAGAGATGATATGGACAGTCCTACATGCAGGGCAGCAAAGGAGACATAGATGTAAAGAACAGACTTTTGGACTCAGTGGGAGAAGGCGAGGGTGGGATGATTTGAGAGAATAGCATCGAAGCATATACGTTACCACGTGTAAAACAGATGACCAGTGCGAGTTTGATGCAGGAAGCAGGGCACCCAAAGCCGGTTTTCTGGGACAACCCAAAGGGATAGGGTGGGGAGGGAGGTGGGAGGGACATTCAGGATGAGAGGGGACACGTATACGTACGGCCGATTCATGTTCATGTATGGCAAAACCCATCATGATATTGTAATTATCCTTCAATTAACTAATTTAAAAAATAAAAAACCATTGAATGTACTCCCACATATATGCTCACAAATAACCTTACTCAAGTGTATTCACCATAAACAAGATCACACAAAAACACACTTACCCAACTGCTCAATATTATGCTAAAATGCATTCACATGCCTACAAATTCATTTGTACAGGTGAACACACTTAAATATTCATTTTAAGCACTCACATTTACACCTAAGAAAACACTCTCACCCATGGACATGTGCACACATGCAATCTCACACAGAAATATGTTGACATACGTATGCATTCTTGCACACTAACTAAACACACAAATTTGAATTTGCCCTCAAATTCAAATTAAAAACACATGCATTCACATGTGTGCACCTACACATTCATTGTTTCACATAAACATGCTGGTGTGTGTGTGTGTGTGTGTGTGTGTGTGTGTGTGTGTATGTGTGAGCCGCTCAGTCGTGTCCGACTCTTTGTGACCCCATGGACTGTAACTGTAGCTGCCAGGCTCTTCTGTCCGTGGGGGTTCGCCAGGCCAGAATGCTGGAGTGGGTTACCATGGCCCCCTCCAGGGGATCCTGACCCAGGTATCGAACCCAGATCTGCCACATTGCAGGTGGATTCTTTACCGTCTGAGCCACCAAGGAAGCCCAAGAAACCTGGAGTAGGTAGCCTATCCCTTCTCCAGGGGATCTTCCCAACCCAGGAATTGAACCAGGATCTCCTGCATTGCAGGCAGATTCTCTACCAGCAGAGCTACCAGGGAAGCCAAAACATGCTGAAATAGTCACTCAATTTCATGACCTCACTCACAAGTTTACTCACAAAGGGACTCAGATATAAACAGTCAGATGCTTCCAGATGTTTCCACTCATACTTTCACTTGCACATTCTTAAAATCCAGAACATGCATTATATACATGTGTACACTAGCATGTTTCCATCCACCATCAAGCTCAGACATTAGCTCACAGAAGAGATTTGCTCACATGTACTCACATTCTCATATTATCTCACATAAATATGCACCTACTAGCTCACAGCTGAGAACCTGACACACATTGTCTCGTTCACATGAGCGAAACTTTAATATTGTCAATAGATAATTATTCCACATGGAGTTTAAGGCAAGGAACTTTGTTTAAGACTACTGTAAAAGGGGACAGAGACTGTTGCAACAGGGAACATAACCTCAACTCCATATACACGAGAGACAGATGAAAATTTATCGCCAACAGGGTGGTTGAAGGAGGTAGTGACTGGGAAATTAGTAACATGAACTTAGGTATTGTGTTGGCAAGTTTTAGATGTCAACTTGCTTGTAAAGCATTTCCTGGTGTGTCTGTAAGCAGGATTCTGGAAGAGATTAGCATATGAATTGGTAGACTGAGTAAAGAAAATTGCCCTCATCAATGCAAGTGGGCATCATCCAATCCCTTGAGGGCCTGAATAGAACAGAAAGGCAGAGGAGGGATGAGTTTGCTCTTTGCCTGAACTGAGACATCCATATTACTCTGTTCTAAGACATCGGCATGCCTCATCTTAGGCCTTTGCACTTAGACCAGAATTTGCACCATCTGCCCTCTGATTCTCAGGCTTTTAGCCTTGAACTGGGTCCAGGGTTTGTCAGGCCTTCTGACTTAGACTGAATTATACCACCGACTTTCTTGGTTTCTCAGCTTGCAGACAGCAGATTGCGTGATATCTCATCCTCCATAACTGCATGAGCCAATTTCTATAATAAATCTCTTCGTGTATCTGTATGCTCGTGCTCATGCTCAGTTGCTAAGTCGTGCCTGACTCTGCAACCCTGTGGACCTGTAACCTTCCAGAATCCTCTGTCCATGGAATTACCCAGACAAGAATACTGGAGTGTGTTGCCATTACCTTCTCCAAGGGATCTTCCCAACCGAGGGACTGAACCCATGTCTCCTGCGTCTCCTGCATTGGCAGGCAGATTCTTCACCACTGAGCCACCTGGGAAGCCATATGTATATCTCTATTATATCTATAGCAACATCTATATGTAGTAGAGAAATAGAACTTATATATATATATATATATATATATATATATATACATACACACACACACACACACACATATAAATGTATAGATATTAGGTATCTGATCTAGTTATCTATACCTACAGGTATAGATACTTGATATATAAGATATGTGTATACTATCTGTTTCTTGTTGATCCTGTTTCTGTGGAGAACCCTGACTACCACAAGTGTCAAGGGAGGCAGGGAGTGGAACTTGATTAGATATCAAGAGGGGGATGAAAAACTCAGATACGAAGTATGGGGGGATTCTGAATAGGGAGGATCTTTGCTAAAATTGGGCTCGGCAGCTTGGCAGGTAGGATCAAGCTTCAGGTAGAGTGAAGAAGAGGACTCAGAACGGCCTAAGGTTTGGTTAAGGAGGGAGTTATTTTCAGTTCCTCCCCTTCTTCAAGGGAAGAAGAGGCATTCTTTTTCCTGGGAACAGTACGAGTCCATGTCTCACTCAGTCACCTTCTGTTCACTAAACAACAGCTGAAGGGTCTGCCGATATTTGGTAGTAGAAGATACCTGCTGGATCCTGCAAGGAATCAGTCATTTAATGAGGGAGGTTTCTAAGGAAACCAAAAAGAAAGATTAAGATTTATAGTGGACTATTAATATTTAGACACAGTTTCTGAGTCCAGAAGGATAACCAATTGAAAACATTTCTAGATGTTGTGCCTGAAGCATGTTTAGATGGTGGAGTGAGGAGATGCCAGTGGTCATCTGATAGATTTCCTAGTTTGCAGTGAATGTTTTCTATGAAGCATAGACATCAAAGGTTTTGGTAAGATCATCCACAATCATGATTATTTCCTGGAGCAGAGCATGGGAGATAAAGTGAAATTTCCTGAGTGGCCCACATGGCAGCAGTTTCAGGCATGAGGATCATACATAATCTGCTGCAATGATGAGTCCTTTGAAATTTATATCAAGTTGTTTAGCTTCAGCTCATAGGACTTCTTTTGATCCTGTGAAGACAAAGCGTAGACTTCCAATACGAATCTGGGCAGTCAGCTTTGTGTTCTCAACGATGTCAAATCAGGAGGGTTGGAAAAAATTTGGAAACAATACTTGGAGGAGTTGCAGCCAGATATTGAAGCAAACTGGAAGACTTGAGAATTTAGTAAGGACTGACAAAATGTATGAGATAGCAGAAGCCAGTCCGATTTAGATGTAGGTAAGATAACCACGTAGTTTACAACAAAGTGCAAAATAGCTCAAAGACCAGAATCTCATACCTTACAGGGCTGTGGTTTCTTTTTAAAAACAAAATTTCAACAGTCACTTCCTTTTTGGCCAAAGATACTCAAAGTAAGATTATTCTTGTTTATAAAATGTCTGATCTCACTAGATTTGGCTTGCTTATTTGCACAACTTCAGCAAGAATGATAATTGACCACAGAGGCCCTTTTAGTTTGCTTTGCTGGAACTTTTCATAAGGAGTCTTAGATTGGCCTTTGAAAAGCCTCTCAAGGCTAGGAAGCCATGCCAAGAACTCACCACCAGAATTCACATGCAGATTTAGGTCAATTAATCTCTTCTTGAAGTCCTCACAGTATCCTAAGTTTGCTAGGCCTGCCAGGTGGTGACCTCTCCTACTCAGCTCTAAGACTGAGAAAGCTATAATCCAGGTAGGAGGCCCATTTGCCCAAGAGGACTGTGTAAGCATTGGCTTCATAAAATCATCTTTAATTTCTTTAACTGTCTGATCATATCTGATTATATGTATTGTTTTCAAATATGATAGTCCACTCAAAGCTTATATAATCAAATCAATACAGAGGAAAGATTCATATGGAACCTATACCATTCATTGAATTCCTATGAAAATGAGAATACTTAATAAGAATATTCAAACTCTAGAGTGATCAGGCAGGGAAAAGAAGATAAATACTTCACTTCCATTTACAGAAGTATGATTTACTAAACGATTATGAATCTTAGATAGCTGAAGTTAGAAGAGAGAGTTGTTCTCCAGGGAATAGAACATTAAGGCATCAGCAGTAGTCCAAACAAAAGCTGTAATCATGCCTGATGTGTTCACTCAGCCCCATGTAATTCTTGTTCTCTTTGATCTTGGATTAGCCATCTCATGAACTTATCAGCTTCTCCAGGAGAATTCAGGAAATCCTGACGTGGTCTAGTGGTGTGGTCTCAAAGTCGTTTAAGCAATGCCATTAAGTGTTCTGTGCCACAAGAGTACCTGGCAGAGTCCTTTTGGGACTCCAAGATAGTCTCATTTTGTTCAAGATAGTTAGTCTGGCATGTAGCTGATTGCAAGGGTTTTCAGGGACGCATCAAGGTAAAATAACTATGGATGACAAAAGATGAAAATCATTGGTCTGTATTTCTGCTTTTGTGGCAATACCATACTGTCTTGATGACTGTAGCCTTGTAGTATAATCTGAAGTCAGGAAGGTTGATTCCCCCAGCTCCATTCTTCTTTTCAAGACTGCTTTGGATGTTCGGGGTCTTTTGTGTTTCCATATGAATTGTGAACATTTTTGTTCTAGTTCTGTGAAAAATGCCACTGGTGACTATTTACAATAGCTAGAACATGGAAGCAACCTAGATGTTCATTGACAGATGAATAGATAAAGAGGTTGTGGTACATACACACAATGGAATATTACTCAGCCATAAAAAGGAACACATTTTCGTCAGTGCTAACGAGGTGGCTGAACCTGGAACGTCTTATACAGAGTGAAGTAAGTCAGAAAGAGAAAGATAAATATCATATTCTAAGGCATATATACGGAATCTAGAAAAACGGTGCTGAAGAATTTATTTACAGGGCAACAATGGAGAAACAGACATAGAGAATAGACTTATGGACATGCGGAGAGGGGAAGAGATGGTGAGATGTATGGAAAGAGTAACATGGAAGCTTACATTACCAAATGTAAAATAGATAGCCAATGGGAATTAGCTGTATGGCTCAGGACACTCAAACAGAGGCTCTGTATCAACCTAGAGGGATGGGATGGGGAGGGAGATGGGAGGGAGTTTCAAAAATGAGGGGATATATGTATCCCTATGGCTGATTCATGTTGAGGTTTGACAGAAAAGAGCAAAATTCTATAAAGCAATTATCCTTCAATAAAAGATAAATAAATTTTTAAAAAAAGATGAAAATCACCTTGGCAAAAGATGGGATGGATGTTCATTATACAATGATCATTATACAAAGTGATGCAATTGACAATGACATTTAGTTGTTTCTGTGGCATACAACATTCTAAAATGATAACTGGAATTGCAGCTGATAACATTATGCCAGTGTTGTCTAAGTATAAGGCAAAGCAGCACCAAGATACATCATGAACAACAAAGACATTGACATTTCTAGGAAGTTAATATAATTTCTAAAGTATTTATATTAACATTGTACCCATAGAAGTGTAAACTAGAAAAGGTTAAGCATCTCTTAGTATTTGAGAATGCTTCCTATGCAACTCATCTTATCAAATAAATCTCATTATTATAACATCTCTCATTTACAAGGTGAAGGAACAGGCTCTTTGTGATTTTCCAGAGGCCTTCTGGGAAATATCAAAGTCAGTTTGAGATCAAGCAGATTTCATTTAGAATTTGATTTTGGAAAGACAGACTTTCACAAGTTAGAAATGTCAAAAGATTCGTACAATTTGCTAAATAGATTCATGGGTCATGGACTTCCCTGGCTTTTGAATGGTTAAGACTCTGCCTTCCGATGCAGGAAACAGAGATTTGAGCCCTGGTCAAAGAAGTAGGATCCCACGTGTGATGTGGAAAAACAAATGATGCTGGAAGATTGAATGTGTGTGTGTGTGTGTGTGTGTGTGCGCGCACGCATGCACAGGCATGCACACATGCTCAGTTGTGTCTGACTCTTTGCGACCCCGTGGACTGTAGCCCGCCAGGCTCTTCTGTGCATGGAATTTTCCAAGCAAGAATACTGGAGTGTGTTGCCATTTCCTCCTCCAGGGGATCTTCCTGACCCAGGGATCAAACCCGCATCTCCTGCATTGGCAGGAGGATTCTTTGCCACTTGAGTCTCCTGGGAAGCCCAGAAAACGTGAATACCTCTATGTAAATAGAACCGCAACAACAACTGATCACACCTTGCACCATATACAAAGATTAACTCAAAAAAATGAATCATAGACCTAAATGTAAAACCTGAAAAAAAAACAGAATTACAAAAAGAATCATAGGTAACTAAGAAACTACTGGCTATCAAAGCAAAAACTACAACATTTTTTTCTTTAAAACATTCACTGCATGTGTAAGTATGAGAACAATTATCTCTTTTAGAAGTAAGACTGCTCAGTTCTCTTACAAATAAAAGACATGATAAATCAACAAAGGGCACAGGACATTATTCTGATAAGACATAGAATCTGTGCCTTCTCAGGAGACTACTTAGAAGATAAGAAAAACCTTTTACAATCTCTTATTAAGAGCAAACTGAGGAAAAAGTTGCCTTAGCAACTGTCAAATATACAATAACGTATTATTAACTATAGTCACCATGCTGTACATTATATCCTCATGATTATCTATTTTATAACTGAGAGTTTGTACCTTTTTTGGCTTCACAACTGTTTCATTTTTTGTTGTTGCTGTTCAGTCGCTAAGTTGTGTCTGACTCTGCAACCCCATGGATTGCAGCATGCCTGACCATCACTGTCTCCTGGACAATGCTCAAATTCATGTCCATTGAGTCAGTGTCTGTGCTAAGTCACTTCTGTCGCGTCCAACTCATCCTGACCCATGTACTGTAGCCTGCCAGGCTCCTCTGTCCATGGAATTCTGCAAGCAAGGATACTGGAGTGTGTTGCCAGGCCCTCCTCCAGGGGATCTTCCCGACCAAGGGATCGAACCCCCGTCTCTTAAGTCTCCTGCTTTGGCCCTCGGGTTCTTTACCACTAGCACCACCTGAGAAGCCCAAAAATAGATTAGGGCTTCCCGCATGACTCAGTGGCAAAGAATTTGCCTGCCAGTTCAAGAGACTTATGTTCAGTCCCCCATCCCAGAAGATCCCACATGCCACTGAGCAGCTAAGCCCATGTGCCACAACTATTGAGCTTTCATTGAGTCAGTGATGCTATCTAACCATCTCATCCTCTGATGTCCACTTCTCCTCCTGCCCTCAGCTTTTCCCAGCATCAGGATCTTGTCCAGTGAGTCAGCTCTTCGCATCAGGTGGCCAAAGTATTGGAGCTTTAGCTTCAGCATTGGTCCTTTCAGTGAATATTCAGGGTTGATTTCCTTTTGGATTGACTGGTTTGATCACCTTGCTGTCCAAGGGACTGGGAATCATCACAATCTGAAACCCTGACATGAGTCAGTGCTCACCCTACTTTATGGTGCAACTCTCACATCCGCATGAGACTACTGGAAAAACCACAGCTTTGACTAGACGGACCTTTGTCGGCAAAGTGATGTGTCTGATTTTCAGTGTGCTGTCTAGGTTTCTCACAGCTTTTCTTCCAAGGAGCAAGCGTCTTTTAATTTCATGGCTGCTGTCACCATCTGCAGTATTTTGGAGCCCAAGAAAATAAACTCTGTCGTTGCTTCCACTTTTTTTCCCATCTATTTGCCGCGAAGGGATGGGACCAGATGCCGTGATCTTAGTTTTTCTGGGTTTTAAGCCGGCGTTTTCACTCTGCTCTTTCACTTTCATCAAGGGGCTCTTTGGTTCCTCTTTGCTTTCTGCCGTTAAAGTGGTATCATCTGCCTATGTGAGATAGTTGGTATTTCTCCCGGTGTTCTTGATTCCAGCTTGTGTTATATCCAGCCTAGCATTTCACATGATGTACTCTGCATAAAAGTTATATTAAACCAGGATGACAATATACAGCCTTGTACGGCATTCACAATTTTTACAAGTCCGTTGTTCCTTGTCAGGTTCTAACTGTTGCTTCTTGACCCACATACAGGTTTCACAGGAGACAGGTAAGGTGGTCTGGTATTCCCATCGCTTCTTAACAACTTTCCACACTTTATTGTGATCCACACAGTCAAAGGCTTTCATTTTTCAATGTATTTTAATTGAAGTGTGATTGATTTACAATGTTATATTCAGTTCAGTTCAGTTCAGTCGCTCAATCGTGTTCAACTCTTTGCGACCCCAGGAATTGCAGCACACCAGGCCTCCCTATCCGTCACCAACTCCTGGAGTTCACTCAAACCCACATCCATCGAGTCGGTGAGGCCATCCAGCCATCTCATCCTCTGTCGTCCCCTTTTCCTCCTGCCCCCAATCCCTCCCAGCATCAGAGTCTTTTCCAATGAGTCAACTCTTCGCATGAGGTGGCCAAAGTTCTGGAGTTTCAGCTTCCTTCCAAAGAACACCCAGGGCTGATCTCCTTCAGAATGGACTTGGTGGATCTCCTTGCAGTCCATGGGACTCTCAAGAGTCTTCTCCAACACCACAGTTCAAACACATCAATTCTTCGGTGCTCAGCTTTCTTCACAGTCTAACTCTCACATCCATACATGACCACAGGAAAAACCATAGCCTTGACTAGACGGACCTGTGTTGGCAAAGTAATGTCTCTGCTTTTCAATATGCTGTCTAGGTTGGTGATAACTTTTCTTCCAAGGAGTAAGCGTCTTTTAATTTCATGGCTGCAAACACCATCTGCAGTGATTTTGGAGGCCCAAAAAATAAAGGCTGACACTGTTTCCCCATCTATTTGCCGTGAAGTGATGGGACCAGATGCCATGATCTTCGTTTTCTGAATGTTGAGCTTTAAGCATATACTTTTTCATAGTCTTTTCCATTATGGTTTATTACAGAATATTGACTATAGTTCCCTGTGCTATACAGTAGGACCCTGTTGGTTATATATTTCATATTTAGTAGTTTATATCTGCTAATCCCAACCTCTCAATTAACCCCTTCTCTACCCCCTTACCCCTTTGGTAACCATAAGTTTGTTTTTTATGTCCGTGAGTGTTTCTCTTTTGTAAATATGTTCACTTGTAACATATTTTGATTCCACATATAAGTGAAATCCTATGATGTTCGTCTTTGTCTGACTTACTTCACTTGGTATGATAATCTCTCGGTCCATCCATGTTGCTGATAAATGGCCTCCTTATATTTAATTCTTCTATGGCTGCGTAGTATTCTGTTGTATATGTGTACCACGTCTCCTTTCTCCATTCACCTGTCGATGGACATTTAGGTTGCTTCCTCGTCTTGGCCCTTGGAAATAGTGCTGCTGTGAACGTTGGCGTGCATGTATCTTTTTGAATTAGAGTTTTCTCTGGGTATATGCCCAGGAGTGGGTTTGATGGGTCATATGGTGTGTTCTTGCTAAGTCACTTCACTTCAGTCGTGTCCAGTTCTGTGCAGACAACAATGTTGTGTTGGTTTCTGCCATACATCAACATGAATCAGCCATAGGCATACCTGTGTGACCTCCCTCTCGAAACTCCCTCTCAACTCCCACCCCATCTCATCCCTCTAGGTTGTCACAGAGCACAAAGTTGAGCTCCCTGTGTTATACAGCAACTTCACATTAGCTATTTATATTTTTCTAGATTCCATATATATGCGTCAATGAACGATATTTGTTTTTCTCTTTCTGATTACTTCACTCTGTATGTATAACAAGCTCTAGGTAGGAGGTCTGGTTTGAGAGTTCGCGCTCTGTAACTGCCACACCTGTCCAAAGACCCCAGGTCCTGCCTCTGCAGGGCAGCTCATCCCATGAGTTTAAACACAGGGAATCGGAAAGTGTTTCTGTGTAGAGTGTATGTTTGCAGTTTGCTTAAAGTTCAGCTGAACTAATACTTACACATACACTCACACACACCCACACAGTGCTCCAGATAAGTTTCTGAGTCATAGAAGGTTTGTGTCTGTACACAGTTTTTACACAGATTTTATCTTTAGGTCTCCCAATTCTTACAAAAATTGTTAAGGCTATTTTAAAATCTTTCAGGTAGAAAAACTGGCTTACGTAAGAGTCATGTTCCACCTGGTACTCAGGCAAAGGTGTTGCGTGTGCCCGAGGCTGGGATATTCAACAAGTATATGGAGAAGGATGCTTTTTACCTAAACTCTGAGTTTTCTAGGTGGCCATGTGAGAAAGAAGAGAAGTCATTATGTGTATGAAATTTTCAATACCCAAATTAGTAAAATATGTAAACTTAATTAAAATCTGTCAATGGTTCCCTATTTACTATATAAACATCAGTACAGCTCCTAACAAAGGTCTCAATTTTAGTTTTTGTGTTTTTGAAAGTGGGTGTTATTGATGTTATTACAGTCATTTCCGTGTTTATTTTGTTACAAAAGGCACAGTGTTTGCATTCTCTCTCAGGGTATACGTGGCGTAAGACATAGATGCTAGGGAAGTTAAAGTTGTCTAAATATATGAGTTCAAAATTCTATAATGTGTCCTATGTTTCTGGGTCAGTGCCAACCCCATTTTGCCTTTTCAACTGTCTCCCTATTAAGCTCTGCCTGTAGAGATTTCCAGAGAAAGGCAAGAAGTCTGAAGGAAGGAGAATCCACTATGTATTATCACTGCTCCTGCTTCCTCTCGGTTTCACCCCCATAAAGGCAAAAATATTTTTTCAGATGAATTTTTAAGAAGAATTCTACTTTATGCCACATAAATATTTATGATATATAGTACATTATATTGAACATATACTGTATACATATATAATATATTAAAGATGTATTGTATTACATATAATATATTGTGTTATGTATATATTTCTAGAGTGGGTTGTCATTTCCTTCTCCAGGGGATATTCCTGACCCTGGGATCAAACTCAGGTCTCCTGCATTGCAGGCAGATTCTTCACCATCTGAACCACCAGGGAAGCCCCATATATATATGTATATATGTATATGTGTATATTATATACACACATATATATGTATATATGTATATGTGTATATTATGCACACATATACATATATATGCATATAATATTTTCTTTATCCTTTCATCTGCCACAAACACTTAGGTTGTCTTCAGCCTCGACTATTGCAAATAATGCTGCAACGAGCATATAAGAGCAGAGCAGAAATCATGTCCTTTGGATATATTTTCAGGAGTGGGATTGCTGGATGATCTGATAATTCTATTTTATGCCATGTAAGTATTTATGATATAGTATATTGAACATATACTGTATCTATATATAATATATTAAATATACATTGTATTACATTCCCACCAACGGAGCAGAAGGGTTCCCTTTTCACTACAACCTTGCCAACACTTGCTATTTCTTGTCCTTTTGATAATAGCCGTTGTAACAGATGTGATGTCTTTTTTCACATTTTATTTTATATTGGAGTATAGTTGATTAACAATGTCATGATAGTTTCAGGTGTACAATAAAGTGATTTGTTAAACATGTATTAATGGATGTAACTGTTATTGTTCAAATTCTTTTCCCATTTAGGTTGTTACATGATATGATCAGAAGATTTCTTTTTGGGGGGCCATGCCACGAAGCTTGTGGGATCTTAGTTCCCTGACCAGGGGCCCAACCCATGCACCCCTGCAGTGGAAGTGTGGAGTCCTAACCACTGGGCCACCACGGACATCCTCCATGTATCATTTTATTGATTGAGAATTTCTCTTTTGCTGTTGAGTTGACCGAGTTCCTTATATATTTGGCATATGAACCCCTTAACAGATACATGCCTTGCAAATATTTTCCTCTGCTCCATAGGTAAGTTGCCTTTTCATTTTGTTGATTGTTTCCTTTGCTGTGTAGAATTTTTTTTAGTTTGATGTAATTCACCTGTTTATTTTTGCTTTAATTGCCTTTGTTTTGGGGTCAATTAAAAAAATTCTTTGTCAAAACCTATGTTACAGTGCTTACCCCAGTATTTTCTTCTCGGAGTTTTACAGTTTCAGGCCTTATGTTTAATCTTTATACATTTTCAATTGACTTGGGGATATGGTGTAAGATAATAGGCTATCCATTCCTCATGGTGTTTTCTCGATTGTTGTTTTCCTTGCTTGCAGGGGGTCTTCCCAACCCAGGGACCCAACACACATCTCCTGCAAGTCTGCTGCATGGCAGGGGAATTCTTTGCTGCTGAGCTACCAGGAAACACTCATTGCATGTTCTTGGAGCTCTTGTCAAATAGGTGAGCATATATGTGTGGGTTTGGCCTTCCCAAGTGGCACTAGTGGTAAGACACAGGTTGGACCCCTGGGTTGGGAAGATCCCCTCGAGGAGGGCACTCCACTATTCTTGCCTGGAAAATCCCATGGACAGAGGAGCCTGGTGGGCTATTGCCCATAGGCTTGCAAAGAGTTGGACATGACTGAAGCCACTTAGCATGCACGCCCGCACATGTGGGTGTATTTCTGGAATCTATATGTTGTTTCAAAGATCTGTGTATCTATTCTTATGCCAGAACCATACTGTTTTGATTACTATATCTTTGTGATATAATGAAACCAGGAAGCACGATGCCTCCAGGAAGTAATTTGTGGAGTGGCTCATCAAAGGGTAAAAACAATCAGTTATAAGCTAAATAAATTCTAGGGACCTAACGTACAGCATGTTGAATATAAATTTAAGACATTGTATGGTATCGGAGACTTGATGAGGGAGTAGATCTTAGTTTTATCCCACACCCCACCTCCTAAAATCCTTTCACTATGTGAGGTAATCTGTGTATTAATTAGCCTGTGGTAATCATTTAACAATGTATGCATACATCACATCACATTGTTCAACTTAAATATACAAATTTTATTTATAACTTATACTGCAACAAAGTAGGAGGGGATGGGAGGAATGCATATCTTGTTCACACTGAAAAATTGATACAGGGACTACCCCTGTGGCTCAGTGATAAAGAATCCACCTGCCAATTCAGAGGACCTGGGTTTGATCCCAGGTCCAGGAAGATCCCACATACTGTGGAGCAATTAAACCGGTGTGTCGCAACTGCTGAGTCCGAGCCCTAGAGCCCATGTTCTGCAATAATAGAAGCCATTGTAATGAGAAGCCCTTCCACTGCAACCAGACAGTAGCCCCTGCTCTTCACAACTAGAGAAAAGCCTGTGCAGCAAAATAGACCCAGCATAGCTTACAAAAATAAATGCTAAAAAAAAAAATAAAATAAAAAATAAATGCTAAAAGTAGTCCTTCAGGCTGAGGTGAAACAACAGTGGGCACCTGTTTGGAGGAATGTGAAGAAATAAACCACAAGGGCCAAGGTAACTGCACAGATAAATGCAAAAGCCAGTATTCCTGCACTTTGGGTTTATAACTCCTCTTTTCAAAAAATACGTGTTTATTAATGGCCACATTGGGTCTTCATTGCAACACGGTCTTCATTGCATTGTGAGGGCTTCTCTCCAGTTGTTGCACACGGGCTGTCTGCAGTGCTGCTGCTGCTAAGTCGCTTCAGTCGTGTCCGACTCTGTGAGACCCCATAGATGGCAGTCCACCAGGCTCCTCTGTCCACGGGATTCTCCAGGCAAGAATATTGGAGTAGGTTGCCATTTCCTTCTCCAGATCTCTGCAATACCAACAGATACAACTTTTCAGTGAAAAGGCAGATTGGCAAAGAGGATTAACAATAAATGTAACCTCGTATATGTTATCTGTTAATATAAGAGTCTTGTCTTAGATCCAAAAAGAGTTTGAAAACAAAAGGGTAGAAAATGGTATCCATGCAAATCGTCCCAAAGTGGGAGGTGCAGTGGCTATACTGGCAGTAGATGAAATAGATTTTATTTTATTTTTTTTTTATTTTTAGTTTTTTATTTTTTAAATTTTAAAATCTTTAATTCTTACATGCATTCCCAAACATGAACCCCCCTCCCACCTCCCTCCCCATAACATCTTTCTGGGTCATCCCCATGCACCAGCCCCAAGCATGCTGCATCCTGCGTCAGACATAGAATGAAATAGATTTTAACAGGACTTTTTTTTCCAGAGAATAGCAACAGATTTCTATATTAATAAAAAATCGGTACACAAAGATGTATGAGTTATATATCCATAAGGTCCCAGCAGCCTCCCAGAACATATGAAACATAAAGTGACAGAACTGAATAGAGTACATAGTTCTAAATAATCCTTGGAGACTTCAACACTCCGTTTTCAATGAGGGACATGCACATAGACAGAAGACCAATAATGAGACCAAGGATAAGAAGAGCTAGTCCTCACTAACACCTGTAGGGCACACAGCCAAGAAAAGCAAATGTATTTGGAAAGCAACACAGGGAAGCCACAAGGCTTCCCTTGTGGCTCACCTGGTAAAGAATCCTGCTGCAATGCGGGAGACCTGGGTTTGATCCCTGGGTTGGGAAGATCCCTTGGAGAAAGGAAAGGCTACCCACTCCAGTATTCTGGCTTGGAGAATTTCAAGGACTGTATAGTCCGCGGAGGAGAAAAGAGTTGGACAAGACTGAGTGGCTTTCACTTGGAAAGCAACAGCAAAGGAGACAGGAAAGTTTGCTACCCTTGCTTCAAATGGGCACACTTGAGAAGCAACCAGGGTGACTGCCCCATGATCCACCCCCTACTGCACCCCATGATCCATCTTCAGTGACCACCCTACCACACTGGATTTCTTATCCCCAAAGAATCTAGGCCGGCCCCTGAAAAGTGGGAAGCAAAAGCGGAACAGTTAAGAAGCTGTGTCATCAGCATCCCCTGTCACTATCGGCTGAACACTCCCTAGACTTCCACTCTCTGGATTCATTGATGATCCCCAGCCTCAGACTGCGTCCTTGGAGGTGCCAGGCAAAGGGGGAAAACAGCCCACCTCGGGCCAGGATGCAGTCCATTCACCACAGTTCCCTCCTGAGGCACTAGAACAACAAGTTAGGGTGGGAAGAGACGGCCGACGTCGAGAGGCAACAGAACAGGCACAAGCCAAAGCACAATCCAGGCACGTTTGGCAGCTCCAGCCCAGGTCACCGTCACCTTAAACTAACACAGCTTTTAGTTAGCAAAAGAGAAGCGAGTTAAAGCTGTTCAGGCTTCCCGGGTCGTGGTTGGGCCATCCTGTGGTGACACCAAAAGTTCTGTTTATCTCCCATCTACCCTACTAATGAAGGAGGGATTCCCCTACCCCAAGAAGTGTGAGATGGCCAAGCACACGACCCTGGACAGTTGGACAGCTGTTTGTGAGTCTCAGGTACTCACAGCCTGGGTGGACAGCACGGAATGCCATGCAGGACAATGGGGGGTGTGGCTCTGGAGTAGAGTTAAGCAGCAGGGACTGTGAGAAATAGATGTTGTAGTAACAAGAGGGTGGGGCACACCAGGGTTCCCAGACGAGGAGATCGTTGTCCTGTAGGAATCACTGCACTGCCTGGCAGGGAAGTAAAGCTTGGTGGCTGGAAGAATGGGCAGAGTGCAGCTAGTCTGGCGGATAGGAGAGAATCAGCCGGGTGGGGTAGTTTTCCCACAGGGAGGGGGACATTGCAGGTGAGAGCAGGAGAAAGCACAGTTGGGCCAGTGGGGTATTTGAGGCTCAAAGGTGTCAAGGCAGCTTAGAAAATTTGAGGTCTTAATATACCGATGGGAAGCCTATGTACAAAGGTCTACAAATGAAAAGCAATCCTTTTCAAAATGCCAGTGACCTATTTTGCAGAAAACAAAACAAAACAAAACAAAACAAGCTGGCCCTAGAATTGATGTGGAATTGCAAGAGAACAGGAATAGTTAAGACAATCTTGAAAAAGAAAGTTGGAGGAGTCCCCCACCCTGTATCAGAACTTACCATGGGAACAGTAATGGAGACAGTGTGGTACTGAGATAATGATAGACACACAGATCAATGGACTAGAACAGCGAGTCCAGATAAACCCAGACACCTCCCTCAGTTGATTTTCTGCAGGGATGTCAGATCATTTCCTGGTGAGAAGTGCAAGTCTTGTCCCCAGAATGGTACGAGGACAGCAGGATATCCACGTGCAATAGAACGAAGTTGGACTCCTACATTTCACCAAATACAGACATTAAAGTGATCCTCTGTACAGCACATAGCATTCAGCCACAAGAAGGAAGGAGGTCCCACATGAAACTCAAAATCATTATGTCAAGTGAGAGAGGCCAGACAAAAAAGGTCACTTACTGTACAGTTTCATTTGTCGCAACTATCCGGAAAGGTAAGACCGTAGAGACAGAGAGCAGACCATTGGTTTTCAGAGCTTGGTTGCAGTGAGGGGGAAGTGGAGATGGACTGATTACAGGGCATGGGGTTTCCTTTTGGAGGGATGATCTATTTGGACTCAACAGAGGGGATGGCTGAGCTACACTGTGCATGAACTAGATGCCTGGAAAGTATACCCTTTAAAAAGGTGACATGTACCACAATAGCATACCAATATTTTTTAAAGATAACAAGTGCTTATTGGCTTAGACGTCTACAAATAGATTGGGAATTGACTTCAACATCTGCTAAAATGCATCCTTTAGGAAAAATTTTGACCTTAATACTGGGGCACAAAATAGAGGAAACTTGAGGATAACACTAAATTTTTAACAGATGTCCCTATAGTGTTAAGGGAGCTACTGAAGTTAGCCAATAGGTATATTTGCCTTAACCATCTTATCACTGCGGTGTTTCCATTCTCCAGACCATAGCAGCCACTGTCGTAAAATATCCTACGGTGGGCATAGGCACTCTGACATATAGCTCATAAAGTTAAATTATAAATGGGCTTGGCAACATGGGACCAGATGGAGTGTCCTCACTGAAAACATTGATTATGAGTTAAGGTAAAATAAAACCAGGCTGATATAAAGCGAGAAACCCATATTACATATGTTCTATGTAGGGAAGGGGTAATTATCCCCACTGTTTTTCAATTCACTTCTCCACTATGCCCTGTTTTTGAGCCATGGAAAACGAATGGTGCCTCTGGATGGATTACCCCAGGCTTTTTTTCTTAATATATATGTATTTCTTGAAGTCTAGTTGACTTACAGTGTTTTAGGTGCAGAGCAAGCTGATTCAGTTATACACATATATTATTTTTCAAATTATTTTCTTTTATAGGTTACACAAGACATTGACTATAGTGCCCTGTGCTATATAGTAAACCTTTGTTGCATGTCTATTTTTTCAATTAGAAATCTATTATTGCATTCATACTAAGTGAAACAAGTGGAATCAAAATATAACAAATTTTTTAAGCAAACACTCATAAGTTTTCTAAAATAGATTTACATACTATGTATATGTGTGTGTGTGTATAGCTTTAGCAAGCTTGCTAAAGTCTTGAGAAAGACTATCAGAAAGAGAGATAGAAAAATTGGGAAACATAAAGTAAATGAAGTGGGGGCACTGAATATGAAATAGAAAGAGTGAAACAAACTAGATAAAAGTAAAAGATCATCGTATAGTCCAGCTGTTTTTAAACATGGTAGCTCATTGGAAACATATCTGTAGCTTTGGATTTAAAAAAAAAAGCTATTGCCTGGGCATTTGTATTTTTAAAAAAATCCAAGAAAATTCTGGATTTTGAAAAGTGATTATAGGTTTTTCTATTAAACAGTAGTTTTGGTGATATCAGTTCAGTTCAGTTCAGTCGCTCAGTCGTGTCCACCTCTTTGTGACCCCATGGACTGCAGCACCCCAGGCTTCCCTGTCCATCACCGACTCCCTGAGCTTGCTCAAACTCATGTTCATCGAGTCGGTGATGCCATCCAACCACCTCATCCTCTGTCTTCCCCTTCTCCCCCTGCCTTCAATTTTTCCCAGCATCAGGGTCTTTCCCAAGAAGTCAGTTCTTCACATCAGGTGGCGAAAATATTGGAGTTTCAGCTTCAGCATCAGTCCTTCCAGTGAATATTCAGGACTGATTTCCCTTAGGACTGACTGGTTTGATCTCCTTGCAGTCCAAGGGACTCTCAAGAGTCTTCTCCAACACCACAGTGCAAAAGCATCAGTTCTCATCCTGAACCCCCCTCCCACCTCCATCCCCATACCCCTGTGGCAGATTCATGTTGATGTATGGCAAAACCAATACAATGTTGTAAAGTAATTAGCCTCCAGTTAAAATAAATAAATTTATATTTTTTAAAAAAGCATCAGTTCTTTGGCGCTCAGCTTTCTTTATGGTCCAACTCTCACATCCGTATATGATTACTGGAAGAACCATAGCTTTGACGAGACAGACCTTTGTCGGCAAAGGCATGTCTGCTTTTTAATATGCTGCCTAGGTTGGTCATAGCTCTTCTTCCAAGGAGCAAGCGTCTTTAATTTCATGGCTGCAGCCACCATCTGCAGTGATTTTGGAGCCCAGGAAACCAAAGTCTGTCACTGTTTCTATTGCTTCCTCATCTATTTGCCATGAAGTGATGGGACCGGATGCCATGATCTTTGGTTTTTGAATGTTGAGTTTTAAGCCAACTTTTAAACTCTCCTCTTTGACTTTCATCAAGCAGCTCTTTGGTTCCTCTTCACTTTCTGCCATAAGGGTGGTGTCATCTGCATATCTGAGGTTATTGATATTTCTCCCAGCAATCTTGCTTCCAGCTTGTGCTTCATGCAGCCCGGCATTTCGAGTGATATACTCTGCTTCCCTCAGTGGCTCAGTGGTAAAGAATCTGCCTGCCAGTGCAGGAGATGCAAGAGGCCTGGGTTCGGTCCCTGCGCCGGGAAGTTCCCCTGGAGAAAGCAATGGCAACCCGCTCTGATATTCTTGCCTGGGAAAATCCCATGGGCAGAGGAGCCTGGCAGGCTACAGTCCATGGGGTCACAAAAGAGTCGGGCACGACTTAGTGACTAAACAACAACTCTGCATAGAAGTTAAATAAGCAGGGTGACAATATACAGCCTTGACATACTCCTTTCCCAATTTGGAACCAGTCTGTTCCATGTCCGGTTCTAACTTCTTGACCTGCACACAGATTTCTCAGGAGGCAGGGCAGGTGGTCTGGTATTCCCATCTCTTGAAGAATTCTCCACAGTTTGTTGTGATCCACACAGCCAAAGGCTTTTGTGTGGTCAATAAAGTAGAAGTAGATGTTTTTTAGGAACTCTCCTGCTTTCCTATGATCCCAAGGATGTTGACAATTTGATCTCTGGTTCCTCTGCCTTTTTTTGGTGATATAGAATTCTATTATTTTTCTGTTGACCTATCATGACACAATGGTATTAAGTGTCTAATAGTTACATCCCCACAATGGTAGAAGATGTTTATCAGTTTTCACAATCAATAGCCAGACAAAAAAATAAAAGGTAATTACAATTGCAAGCCACAATTGGAGCATGATTAATCTAACAATATAAAATGATTACATACAATTTGGGAGTTAAGCAGAGTGATGGGGTAAGTGGAAGTGCATGCACGCATACGTTTTCATCCACCCAGCCAGTCTATGTCTTTTGGTTGGTACATTGTACCCATTTACATTTAAGGTAATTATCGATGTATATGATCCTATTGCCATTTTCTTAATAGCTTTGGGTTTATTTTCTGTAGGTCTTTTCATTCTCTTAACTTCTGCTTGTGCGGAAAGCTTTTGATGTCTCCATCAGATCTGAATGAGAATCTTGCAAGGTAGTGTATTCTTGATTGGAGTTTCTTCCTTTTCATCACGTTAAATATATCATGCCTTTCCCTTCTGGCTTGTAGAGTTTCTGTTGACAAATCAGCTGATAACCTGATGGGGGTTCCCTCATGTGTTATTTGTCATTTTCCCCTTGTGCTTTTAATATTTTATCTTTGTTTTTAATTTTTGTCAGTTTGATTACTAGGTGTATTGGTGGATACAGTCTCCAATATACCTCCTTGGGTTTATCCTCCTTGGATAAACCTCCTTGGGTTTATCCTGCCTGGGACTCTCTGCCCTTCCTGGACTTGGTTGACCATTTCGTTTCCCATGTTAGGGAAGTTTTCAGCTATTTTTGCCTCAGATATTTTCTTGAGCCCTTTCTCTCTGTCTCTTCTCCTTATGGGACCCCTTTGGTGCATTTAAAGTTGTCCCAGAAGTTTCTTATGCTCTCTTCTTCTTCTTTCTTTTTTTTTTTTTTTTTTGGCATTTGTTTTCTATATTCTCTTTCGCAGCAGTGATTTCCGCCATTCTGTCCTCCAGGTCCCTTATCCATTCTTCCGCCTCAGTTATTCTGCTATTGACTTCTTCTAGTGTTCTGTTCATCTCAGTTTGTTCTTTAGTTCTTCTAGGTCTCAGGTAAACAATTCTTGCATCTTCTCCATTGTTTTTCTTCTTGCTTCTTCTGCATGCCCTCTGGTGGATGAGGCTAAGAGGCTTCTGTAAGCTTTCTGATGGGAAGGACAGGGTGGGGAAGACTGGGTCTTGTTTTGGTGGGCAGGGCCTTGGTCAGTAAATCTTTAATTCAATTGTCTGCAAATGGGAGAGGTTGTACTCCCTTCTTGTTAGTGTTTTGGCCTGAGGCATCCCAGGGCTGGGATCTATGGGCTCTGTGGTAGGGTTAATGGCAAGTCTGAGAGGACTTACATCAAGGGGGACCTTCCAGGACTGCTGCTGCCAGTGTCCCCGTTCCTGCCATGAGCCCTTGCTGACCCAGGCCTCCACAGGTGACCCTCCAACAGTAGCAGGTAGTTTTGCATCAGTCTCCTCTGGGGTCACTGCTCCTTTCCCTTGAGTCATGGTGCGTGCAAGATTTTGTTTGTGCCCTCCAAGAGTGGAGTCTCTGCTTCCTCTAGTCCTGTGGAAGTGCTGTAATCAAAGCCTGCTGGCCTTCAAGGTCAGATTCCCTGGGGATTCCCAGCTCCTTTATCAAATTCCCAGGTTGGGAAGCCCGATGTGGGGCTCAGAACTTTCACAACAGAGAGAGAACTTCTTTTATTTATTTATTTATTTATTTTTATTTTACTTTACAATACTGTATTGGTTTTACCATACATCAACATGAATCTGCCACGGGTGTACATGAGTTCCCAATCCTGAAATCCCTCCCACCTCCCACCCCATACCATCCCTCTGGGTCATCCCAGTGCACCAGCCTCAAGCATCCTGTATCCTGCATCAAACCTAGACTGGACTTCTTGAGTATCATTGTTCTCCAGTTTGTGGGTTGCCCAGCCGGTGGGTACGGGATTTGATTTTATCGTGATTGCACCCTTCCTACCATCTCATTGTAGCTTCTCCTTTGTCTTTGGACGTGGGGTATCTCCTTTTGGTAGGTTCCAGCATCCTCCTGTCGATGGTTGTTCAACAGGTAGTTGCAATTCTGGTGCTCTCACAGGAGGAGATGAGCACATATCCTTCTACTCCCCCGTCATCTGGGGTGTGAGCTGGCTAAGCAATTCAAAATATGAATTTGGGAGGGAGTGTGTGTAACTGTTTAGTGCAGCGCAGGTGCTTAGTGCAGTCTTGAAATAAGTCACTCTCTCTTCATGTCATGGAGCCTTGAAGTGAATTGGGGGAGCCCTGATGAAACAAGGTTCAGTCCAATTTTTACTGCTTCTTCCACTCTCCATTCTCATCAGCATCCATATCAACTCTGCATGCTCTTACTAAGCAGCTTTCGCAACATTAAAACCACCAACTTCTCTTTCTGTCTCTCACAGGAGGTTCTAAACAGTTGCTGATATTTGATCTATACACCTTTGCTTTTTCTTTCTTTTTTTTTTAAAAAAGTGTATCTCTGCTGGTGTGAGTTGTCCCAGCCTGGCAACTGGGCACCACATCCAGGTTCCCATACACCAGGGCACCCCACCCTCCCAATTCGGACACTGTAGTTTTGCTTTTGCAATGACGGAATGAAAAGGAAGGGACTCCTGTGAGTTTCAAGTGTGACCTGGGCCTGTCAGGCCTCCAGGGAAGCTGAGGGCCTTGACCACTCATTGGATGGCGATCATGCCAATCCTTGACTCCTGGCAAATGAGCTTAGAGCTGGCGCTGGAGGAAGTGGTCCCCGGTTGACCTTCAAGCTCCACCTACCGTCGCCAGCCCTTCAGGGTCTTTCGTGCCTGTCCACCGCCATCTCAGCCTTGGTCTTGGTGGGCGGGTCTGCGGGCTGCCCCCTTGCCGTCCCTGTCACGGGGCCCACACCAGCAACTTCAAAGACACCTGTTCCCCGTGCAGCTGACGTCTCTGCCGCCCCCACCCCCACCCTACCGTCCGCGCTGCCAAGGGCGTCTCCTCCGCGACTCTCAGCTCGGCAGCTGCCATCTTCCCCGCGGACATCACTGCAGGCCCATCACGGTCTGGCACAGTCTCCCCTGCCTTGACTGCCACAGAGGAGCACGACTGGATCCCAGGTGGCCTGGACAGGGCTGGCGGCGGGGCGGGCCGTGACCCCAGTCCCCTTGGGGTCCCGGCGCCGGCTTGGGAGGGGACGGATGGGGTTGAGGAGGCCGCAGTCCTTCTGCCCTCCCTGAGGGTGCCAGGAGCCCTTCGCAGGGGACACGGTGGACCACAGGCCACAGTGGAAGAGGAGTGTGATATAGAGCCGTTAGAGGAGGAGGAGTCTGAGTTCGAGCTGGAGGACCTGGGGGAGGAGGAGCACTTGGAGGACACGGAGTACCTGTTGGACGAGGTCGAGGAGGAGGAGACACTAGTGGATGAGGAGAGTGAGCAGGGAGGCGCAGCAGTGGTTGCAGGCGACGGGGACCCCTTGGAGCAGTTTGTGTCTGTGTTCTGGGCTCTGGTCCACTCCCTTCTACACAGTTTCTCCTACGATGACCATGGCCTGATCTGGCCCCTGGCCCCTGCCCGATGGTCAGGCACAGCTCCTGGCCTCCCACAGGCCCTGCAAAGTGTCCTGCGCCTCCGCAGGAGTAGGAAGACCTGAGAGAGGGAGGCGAGGCCTCGCAGGGTGAGTACCAAGCAGAGGGCGCCCCACCCTGGGAGCCTCAGGGTCCCAGGGTCCAGAGGTCTGCATCCCAGAAGTCAGAGAAATCAGCGGTGGAGGCTCTTGGGGAGGGTGGTGCCCTGGTTATTGCCTCTGAGTCCTGGGAGGCTGGGGCCTGTGGTTCCGGCAGGGCCGAGGTGGGCAAGTGGCAGCCAGGCCCTCAGGCCCTTGCAGACCCTGTGGGGGCATCGGACTCAAAGGCAGGCTGCACTCAGCACTGGCCTCTAGCGGTTAAGCAGCGGGTCAAAGCTCTCAAAATCATGTATAATATCATCTACGAAATGGATCGCCAGTCTAGGTTTGATGCAGGATACAGGATTCTTGGGGCTGGTGCACTGGGATGACCCAGAGAGATGCTATGGGGAGGGAGGTGGGAGGAGGGTTCAGGATTGGGAACTCATGTACTCCCGTGGCGGATTCATGTTGATGTATGGCAAAACCAATACAGTATTATAAAGGAAAATAAAAGGAAAAAAAAAAAACAGATGGACAGAAAGAAAAAAAAATACATCCAGGCATAATTTGCACAAGTGGAAGCCTAATTCTATAAAGACCTTTATGGTCTTGAGAAAAAGTATGCTTCCTTCTGCCAGCCTCTGTTTGATAAGAGAGCTGACATCATCAGTGCAGTTCATGAGCCCACAGAAGGTGAATGTTAGTGGCCAGTACCTGTTCCAGAAGGAGCCTTGGGAGGAGATGCAAAGAGCACCTGAAGGGAAGGGGAAACAAAGGGCATCCCTCACTTCTGGTTGAGGGCATTTAAACAGCTAAAGATTCTCGGTGGCATGATCTGGGAAAATGATGAACTTGTACTGGACCACCTGAAAGATGTAAAAATAAAAATTCTCAGGGGTCCAGGAACCAATGAGCATCACAGTAGAATTTCTTTTTGAGTGAAAGGAATACTTTGCAATAAAGTTCTGACAACAACATACCAAATGCAATCAGAGCGAGATGATTCTGATCCCTTCTTCTCCAAAGAGCCAGAAATAATCAGCAGCACAGGGTGTGAGATCTACTGGAAAGATGGTAAAGACCTCACCCTGAAAACCCTGAGGCTACAGAAATGTGAGGGCCCTGAAGGTGTCACACCAACCTCTGGGAAACTGCCCAGCTATTCTTTCTTCACCTACTTCTCCTCCTGGGGGGTAGAGTACTGGATGTGGCTACTGATTATAAATTGGGTTTTATTTTTTTCCGTGAAGTTCCGGTCCCAACGTCTGTATTATACTTTACAAAAGAAGCGAGTGATTATCAGTATGAAGATTCTGATGAGGAGGTCCAAGAAGCTGAAGGTGGGGAGGAGGACAGCGATGAAAAACCAGAAGAAGGACCTGAAAAAGACCTGGACCCAGCAGAGGACAGCCCCAGAGAACCCCGGTATCTGTGTGCAGCTCTGAGTATCACCCAGCCACCATTCCTGGCATACATTTTTAAATTTTCTCCCCAAAGTAAATAATAATTAAAGCTGGGTTAAAGCCGAGTTTCAAAACAGCTGAATGTTAATAATACTTTGTGTGCTAGATAGAATAGAACACAGCATGTTCTGAAATGTACTTCATTCACAGCTACAGGTCCCTTGAGCT
This sequence comes from Ovis canadensis, assembly GCF_042477335.2. Taxonomy (NCBI): domain Eukaryota; kingdom Metazoa; phylum Chordata; class Mammalia; order Artiodactyla; family Bovidae; genus Ovis; species Ovis canadensis. The sequence goes on from NC_091727.1 coordinate 134,280,501, forward strand.
GTAGCTGTAAGGCTTCCCCACGTGGGAAATTTTTGAGACCTGGTAGCAGGGACCACTGTTTGTCTGGAACGCAGTTAACCAGAACAAGTGACTAAAGGTGACTGGAACGTACACTAGCTGGGCCTTCACCACTGAGCTACAGAAATAGGGTCTTTTGTCCTAACCGGGAGGAAGCAAATGCCTTTGAGATTGTGACTATTGACAAAGATGTACTAAGTGAAAAATGTTCATGTGGGAGCACATTTAATGACTAATACCTATTTGTTCAGTTGTAAGTTTTTCTAGTTCATTGGACAGTCAGAAGGAAAGCACATTAGTCATGGTGAGATTGTTGTTCATCGCTGAATTGGTCATTCAGTTCAGTACAGTTCAGTCGCTCAGCCGAGTCCGACTCTTTGCAACCCCATGAACTGCAGCACGCCAGGCCTCCCTGTCCATCACCGAATTGGTCATTAAGTCAACTTATATCTTGCCTATCCCTTCCTCTCTTTTTTGCTTTGCTTTTCCCTGTCTTCTCTTCCTTTTATGGATGGGCAAACTAAGAGTCTGGGAGTTTAAGAGTGTGATTGATGGAGAGAGCACAGGCTTGTAAGGTGGAAAGACTTATTAGATAAGTCTCTCTCAAGAAAAAGCAACAACAACAAAGCAGGCATTTTGGTGTTTGGCGAGTGGGAGAGGACGTTAGTATGAGGGGTGAGGGATTGATGACATATCCAAAGGTCTGTGTTGAGAGAGGTAAATGTGGTAATTTCTCTTTTGACTGAGCAGGCATACATAGGACTGACTATTTCCTTAGATTTAGAAAGTCACTGTTGCATGTTACTGGTTTACAATATTTTTTAATTAATTTATATATTTTACTTGGAGGCCAGTTACTTTACAATATTGTGGTGGTTTTTGCCATACATCAACATGAATCAGCCATGGGTGTACATGTGCCCCACCATCCTGAACCCCGCTCCCACCTCCCTCCCCACCCCATCCCTTCGAGTTGTCCCAGAGCACCTGCTTTGGGTGCCCTGCTTCATGCATCAAACTTGCACTGGTCATCTATTTCACATATAGTAATATACATGTTTCAGTGCTATTCTCTCATATCGTCCCACCCTCGCCTTCTCCCGCATGGTCCAAAAGTCTGTTCTTTGCATCGGTGTCTCTGCTGTCTTGCATATAAGGTTGCCGTTACCGTCTTTCTAAATTCCATATATATGCGTTAATATACTGTATTGGTGTTTCTCTTTCTGACTTACTTCACTCTGTATAATAGGCTCCAGTTTCACCCACTTCATTAGAACTGACTGAAACGCCTTCTTTTTTTTATAGCTGAGCAATAGTCCGTCGTGTATAGGTACCACAACTTCCTTATCCATTCATCTGCTAGTGGACATCCAGGTTGCTTCCATGTCCTAGCTATTGTAAACAGTGTTGCAGTGAACACTGGGGTACATGTGTCTCTTTCAGCTGTGGTTTCCTCGGTGTGTATGCCCAGCAGCGGGATTGCTGGGTTGTATGGCAGTTCTATTTCCAGTTTTTTTTTTTTTTTTTTTTTTTTTAAGGAATCTCCACTCTGTTCTCCATAGTGGCTGTACTAGTTTGCATTCCCACCAACAGTGTAAGAGGGTTCCCTTTTTCTCCACACCCTCTCCAGCATTTATTGTTTGTAGACTTTTTGATGGCAGCCATTCTGACTGGCGTGAGATGGTACCTCATTGTGGTTTTGATTTGCATTTCTCTGATCATGAGGGATGTTAAGCATCTTATCATGTGTTTGTTAGCCATCTGTATGTCTTCTTTGGAGAAATGTCTGTTTAGTTCTTTGGCCCATTTTTGGATTGGGTCGTTTATTTTTCTGGAATTGAGCTGCAGGTGCTGCTTGTATATTTTGGAGATTAACTCTTTGTCAGTTGCTTCGTTTGCTATTATTTTCTCCCATTCTGAAGGCTCCCTTTTCACCCTGCTTATAGTTTCCTTCATTGTGCAAAAGCTTTTAAGTTTGACTATGTCCCATTTGTTTATTTTTGCTTTTATTTCCATTACTCTGGGAGGAGGGTCATAGAGGATCTTGCTGTGATTTATGTCAGAGAGTGTTCTGCCTATGGTTTCCTCTAAAAGTTTTATAGTTTCTGGTCTTAGGTTTAGATCTTTAATCCATTTTGAGTTTATTTTTGTGTACAGTGTTAAAAAGTTTTCTAGTTTCATTCTTTTACAGGTTTTCCCAGTTTTCCCAGCACCACTTGTTAAAGAGATTGTCTTTTCTCCATTGTATATTTTTGCCTCCTTCCGCAATGATAAGGTATCCATAGTTGCGTGGGTTTATCTCTGGGCTTTCTGTTTTGTTCCATGGATCTCTATTTCTGTCTTTGTGCCAGTACCATACTGTCTTGATGACTGTAGCTTTGTAGTGTAGTCTGAAGTCAGGCAGGTTGATTCCTCCAGTTCTATTCTTCTCTCTCCGGATTGCTTTGGCTATTCGAGGTTTTTTGTGTTTCCATACAAATTGTGAAATTATTTGTTCTAGTCCTGTGAAAAATACCGTTGGTAGCTTGATAGGGATTGCTTTGGGTAGTGTACCCATTTTCAGTATATTGACTCTTCCAATCCACGAACATGGTATATTTCTCCATCTATTTGTGTCATCTTTGATTTCTTTCATCAGTGTTTTATAGTTTTCCATGTGTGTCTTTTTTTTTCTTTAGGCAAATTTATTCCTAAGTATTTTATTCTTTTCATTGCAATGGTGAGTGGGATTGTTTCCTTAGTTTCTCTTTCTGTTTTCTCATTGTTAGTGTGTAGGAATGCAAGGGATTTCTGTGTGTTACTTTTATATCCTGCAACTTTACTATAGCCATGGATTAGCTCTAGTAACTTTCTGGTGATGTCTTTAGGGTTTTCTACGTAGAGGACCATGTCATCTGCAAACAGGGAGGGTTTTACTTCTTCTTTTCCCATCTGGATTCCTTTTATTTATTTTTCTTCTCTGATTGCTGTGGCTAGGACTTCCAAAACTATGCCGAATAGTAGTGGTGAGAGTGGGCACCCTTGTCTTCTTCCTGATTTTGGAGGAAATGCTTTCAATTCTTCACCATGGAGGATAATGTTTGCTGTGGGCTTGTCATATATGGCTTTTATTATGTTGAGGTATGTTCCTTCTGTGCCTGCTTTCTGGAGAGTTTTATCATAAATGGGTGCTGAATGTTGTCAAAGGCTTTCTCTGCATCTGTTGAGATAACCATATGTTTTTTTATCATTCAGTTTGTTCATATGGTGTATCCCATTGATTGATTTCTGAATATTGAAGAATCCTTGCATCCCTGGGATAAAGCCCACTTGGTCATGATGTGTGATCTTTTTAATATGTTGTTGGATTTGGTTTGCTAGAATTTTTGTTGAGGATTTTTGCATCTCTGTTCATCGGTGATAAATTGTCCTGTAGTTTTCTTTCTTTGTGGCATCTTTGTCTGGTTTTGATATTAGGGTGATGGTGGCCTCATAGAATGAGTTTGGCAGTTTACCTTCCTCTGCAATTTTCTGGAAGAGTTTGAGTAGGATAGGTGTTAGCTCTTCTCTAAGTTTTTGGTAGAATTCACCTGTGAAGCCACCTGGTCCTGGGCTTTTGTTTGTTGGAAGGTTTTTGTTTTTTTTTTTATTTTTTATTTTTTATTACAGCTTCAATTTCTGTGTTTGTGATGGGCCTGTTAAGATTTTCTATTTCTTCCTGGTTCAGTTTTGGAAAGTTACACATTTTTAAGAACTTGTCCATTTCTTCCAAGTTGTCCATTTTATTGGCATATAACTGCTCATAGTAGTCTCTTAGGACCTTTTGTATTTCTGTGTTGTCTGTTGTGATTTCTCCATTTTCGTTTCTAGGTTTATTGATTTGATTCTTCTCCCGTTTTTTCCTGATGAGATGGCTAATGGTTTGTCTATTTTATTTATCTTCTCGAAGAACCAGCTTGTAGTTTTGTTGATTTTTGCTACAGTCTCCTTTCTTTCTTTTTCAGTTATTTCTGCTCTCAGCTTTATGATCTCTTTCCTTCTACTAACTTTGGGGTGGTTCTTTCCCTCTTCTTCTACTTGCTTTAGCTGTAAAGTGAGGTTGTTGATTTGATGTCTCTCTTGGTTCTTGAGGTAGGCTTGTATTGCTATGAATCTCCCTCTTAGTACTGCTTTTTACTGAATCCCATAGGTCTTGGCTTGTCATGTTTTCATTTTCACTTCTTTCTATGCATATTTTGATTTCCTTTTTGATTTCTTCCATGATCTGTTGGTTATTCAGAAGCGTGTTGTCTAGCGTCCATATGATTGTATTTTTAATATTTTTTTCCCCTGTACTTGACATCTAATGTTATGGTCTGTGGTTAGAAAAGATGCTTGAAATGATTTCAGTTTTTGTTTTTTTTTTTTTAACCAAGGCTATATTTATGGCCCCGGATGTGATCTATCCTGGAGAATGTTCCGTGTACTCTTGAGAAAAAGGTGAATTCCATTGTTTTGGGGTGACATGCCCTATAGATATCAGTTAGCTCTAACTGGTCCATTGTATCATTTAGCACTTGTGTTTCCTTGCTAATTTTCTGTTTGGTTGATCTATCCATAAGTGTGTGGGGGGTATTAAAGTCCCCCACTATTACTGTGTTACTCTTAATTTCCCCTTTCATACTCTAGCATGTGCCTTCCGTATTGAGGTGCTCCTGTGTTGGGTGCATATATAATTGTTTTATCTTCTTTTTGGATTGATCTTTTGATCATTATGTAGTGTCCTTCTTTGTCTCTTATCATGGTCTTTATTTCAAATTCTGTTTTATCTGATATGAGTATTGCTCTCCTGCTTTCTTTTGGTCCCCATTTGCATGAAATATCGTTTTTCCAGCCCTTCAATTTCAGTCTGTATGTATCCCTAGGTTTGAGGTGAGTCTCTTGTAGACAGCATATATAGGGTTCTTGTTTTTTTAATCTAGTTGCCCAGTCTTTGTCTTTTGGTTGGAGCATTTAACACATTTACAGTTAAGGTAATTATTGATAAGTATGATCCTCTTGCCATTTACAGTTTGTGAGGGGGTGGTGGTTTGTTTTTAAACACATTTACTGTGTGTCCTGTCTAGAGAAGATCCTTTAGCATTTGTTGAAGAGCTGGTTTGGTGGTGCTGAATTCTCTCAGCTTTTGCTTGTCTGTAAAGCTTTTGATTTCTCCTTAATCTCTGAATGAGATCCTTGCTGGGTAGAGTAATCTTGGTTGTAGGTTTTTCTCTTTCATCACTTCAAGTATGTCCTGCCGTTCCTTTCTGGCCTGGAGAGTTTCTGTTGAAAGATCAGCCGTTATCCTTATGGGGATCCCCTTGTGTGTTTTTTGTTGCTTTTCTCTTGCTGCCTTTTTTTTTTTTTTCCTTTATTTTACTTTACAATACTGTATTGGTTTTGCCATACATTGACATGAATCCACCACGGGTGTACATGAGTTCCCAAACATGAACTCCCCTCCAACCTCCCACCACATATCATCTCTCCGTGCACCAGCCCCAAGCATCCTGTATCTTGCATCAAACGTAGACTGGCGATTCATTTCTTACATGGTAGTATACATGTTTCAATGCCATTCTCCCAAATCATCCCACCCTCTCCCTCTCCCTCAGAGTCCAAAAGTCCACTACACATCTGTGTCTCTTCTTGCTGCTTTTAATGTTTGATCTTTCTTAGTTTATTAATTTGTGTCTTGGGGTGTTTTGCCTTGCGTTTATCCTGTTTGGGACTCTCTGGGTTTCTTGGACGTGGGTGGCTGTTTCCTTCCCCACATTAGGGAAGTTTTTGACTATTATCTCCTCAAGTATTTTCTCATGCACTTTTTGTCTTCTTCTTCTGGGACACCTATGATTCAAATGCTGGGGCATTTAACTTTGTCCCAGAGGTCTCTGAGGTTGTTCTCATTTCTTTTAATTCTTTTTTTCTTTTTTCCTCTGTGCTTCATTTATTTCCACCATTCTGTCTTCCACCTCACCGATCTTCTCTCCTACCTCAGTTATTCTACTGTTGGTTCCCTTCAGAGTGCTTTTGATCTCAATTACTGCATTATTCATTACTGGTTGATTCTTCTTTATTTCTTCTAGGTCCTTAGTTAAACATTTCTTGCATTTTCTCGATCCTTGCCTCTAGTCTATGTATCTGTAGCTCCATTTTTTTTTCAAGATTTTGGATCATCTTTACTGTCCTTATTCTGAGTAACTTCAGGTTATCTCCTGCTCTTTGGTTTGGTTTGGTGGGTTTTTAGCATGTTCCTTTACCTGCTGAATATTTCTCTGCCTTTTCATTTTGTTTAGATTGCTGTGTTTGGGGTGCCCTTTCTGCAGGCTGGAAGTTCGTGGTTCCTCTTAATTGCGGAGTCTTCTCCCTGTGGGTGGGGTTGGACTAATGGCTTGTCAAGGTTTCCTGGTTGGGGGGAGCTTGTGTCTGTGTTCTGGTGGGTGGAACTGGATGTCTTCTCTCTGGAGTGCAATGAAGTGTCCAGTAGTGAGTTTTGGGGTGTCTATGGGTTTAGCATGGCTTTGGGCAGCCCATCTTTTAATGTTCAAGGTTGGGGCCTATTTTACTAGAGAATTATTGCGGTGTGTCCTGCACTGGATCTTGTTAGCTCTTGGGTGGAGCTTGGTTTCAGTGTAGGTGTGGAGACGTTTAGGTGAGCTCTTGTCTGTTAATGTTCTGTGGAACAGGAGTTCTCTGGTGTTCTAAAGTTTTGGAGTTAAGCCTCCTGCATCTGGCTTTCGGTCCCTGTCTTGCAGTAGCCTCAAGACTTCTCCATCCACACAGCATTGAAGAGAAAACCCCTAGGTTTATTGATGAAACAGTTCTCCACAGCCAGAAACACCCAGAGAGATTCACAGAGTTATACAGAGAAGAGAAGAGGAAGGAGGGAGATAGAGGTGATCAGAAGGAGAAAAGGGAGAGTCAGAAGGGGAGAGAACAATCCAGCCATTAATCTAATCCCTAAATGCTCTCCACAGCCTGGAACACCCAGAGAGATTCACAGAGTTATATACAGAAGAGAAGAGGGAGGAAGGCGATAGAGGTGACCTAAAGGAGAAAAGGGAGAGAGCAGTCAAGCCAGTCATCAGATCCGTAAGTGAAAATTGATTCTGAAGATTAGATTCTTACAGGTACAAAACTGATAACAAATATCAAAAAGCAAAGATTAGAAACCTGGAAGAGAGTTTAGACTCTCAAAAATAAAATGTAAAAAATGCAAAACATAATCAATCACAGTAATCAAAAACTATGGAATTTGTTTTCTAAAAAATAGAGGTTTGGCAGGGGGAAACGTAATAGTAGGCTATAAAAATGAAAGTTAAAGGAGTAATAAAGAACTAAATTAACAAAAAAACTAAAAAGTGATAACAGTAAAACTATATCTAGGCATTTCTCTGGGCATTGTGGGGTCTGTTCAGTGTCAGATCATCCCTTTTTCTGGCCTGTACTTGTTGTCAAGGTGTATAGGCGCCCCTCAAATGTCTCCAGTATGCAATGCAGGGTTTTAATCTGTTGTACCTGTTACTTCCGAAGCGGTTCCCCCTTCTCTGTTTATTTTGGCTTCCTCTGCAAGTCTCTTCAGTGTCTAATTTCTGCCCTGACGTGAGGCGGTGAAGGTGGCCACTTCTTACTTAGGATGACTTGTTCATTTGTGTTGCGGAGAGGGAGGGACACTGCCAACAAATACTGCTGGCGTGTGTGGGGAGTGCTCGCAGTGGATGGACCACACTGGGTTAGCCACAGTCCAAGGCAGCATGTGCTCCCCGGGTCTAGACTGATCAGTCTCCAGGGTGCTCTGCAAGGGCAGTGTCCCAAGTGCCAAGTGGGCCCTGCGTTTCGTGCACTTCCCAGGTCTAAGCCGCTCAGGTTCTCGGGTGCTCCACAGGGCACAGACCCGGATAGGCTGTGTGTTTTGTGCCCTTCCCAGGTCCAAGCAGCTCAGGCGACCGGGTGCTTGGTGGGCCGTGCGTCTTACCTGCCTGGTCCCCGCCACTCAGTTTCCGCAAGAGCGCAGCTCCAGGTGTGCCGCATGTCTCCTCTGGGGAGCTGATCTCAGGCTGTGACACTCCTGGCAGATGTCAACCGTCTAGGATCCCAAGAAGACGAGGTTAGCAACTGGGAGCCTGCTCACAGTTTGGTGGAAGATGTGATCTCTGGGGCCAAGATTGCAGCAGCCCCTTGCCTTCCAGCTCTGGCTATCTCTCGCCTGCCTCTCTGCCTCCAGGGAGGGAGGGCCCTATGGGGCAGCTGGCTTGCTCTCCTTTGGTATTTGCTCAATCCTTTGTTCTGTGAGCGTGCCAGGGTCGCTGATAGAGCCTCTGGTGAGAAAGGTCTTTTTTGTGTGTCTCTCTGGCGATCCCACGGTTTGGGTTGCTGTCTCACGTTAGCTCCCTCAGATTGTCCTCTGGGCATTCAGGCCCGGTCCTTACCCTAGGGGCCAGTTCTGCAGCCTGCGCCTCCCTGCCCAGCCCCCACTCACTGGTGGTGGACCCGAGTGTCTGGGCCACTTCTCCACTGGCAGTTGTGGTTAGGTGCGTATTCTGTGGGGTTTTTATTTTTTTTTCCCTCCCGTTTATGTTGCCCTCTGAGATTCCAGAACTCCCCACAGACATGCCTGTGCGAGGGTTTCCCACTGTGTGGAGACTTCTCCTCTTTCCTGACTCCCTCCCCAGGATGGGTCTCAGGCCCTAAGTCTTTCGTCTCAGCGTTTGTCTTTCACATTTTGTCCTGCCTCCTTTCGAAGAGATTGGGCTGCCTTTCTGGGTGCTTGGTGTCCTCCGCCAGCATTCAGAAGTTGTTTGTGGAAGTTGCTCAGCATTCAAATGATCTTTTGATGAATTTGTGGGGGAAGTAAGTGGTCTCCCCATCCTATTCCTCTGCTATCTTGGGACTGCCCCTTGTTTCACAATTGTTAATTGACTCTTACTTCATCCCACAGCTGTCAAGCATAGAAAGAGATGATGGCGGAAGAAACAATGGTCTTGTCGCTCACGAATTTGAGATTTTTGGCTTCTCAGTAGCCAGTGGGAATTTTATCAACACTGCTTTTGTTCCAGATTTCATCATGTGAAATGTCTTATCCTCTGACATCTGACGTTTTTTCTTACGTTTGTCACATATATTTGACTGCGTTTGTTCGTGTTAAAAATTTGCTAGCCATGGGTAAGCCGCAGATCTTTTAGATGTGTAACACTGATGCGAATCTTGTATCTTTTTGTTTTGGTCCACTTTACTGTCATTGAAACCATTTTTTTAAGTTCTTGCATTGCAGGTGGATTCTGAACCAACCAGGTTATCAGGAAGCCCTTTATTGCAGCCACAGGTTAATTAATATATCAATTAAAAATAAAAAACTAAAAATTAAAAAAATAAAATTAAATTTAAAAAAAAGTTAAAAAAAATAAAAAAATAAAAAAAATAAAACAAAAAAAAAACCAAGAATATGCTAGGACATTATGAAAAAGAATAGTGAGAGGACTTGCCTTATTGGATGTCATTATAATGTTAATATCATTATATATGTGTGAGTGTGTGTGTGTAATAACAAAATAAAGGTGGGACTTGAAATCATGTTAAAAAAAAAATAATAATATATCAATTGACAAACAATTTATGTAAAGAGAGAGATGTCTAGCCCCTACTTCATTTTAGTGAGAGGAACCAGTGGGTGACCAAGCTTATCTGGAGACGAGATGGAGCTACTGAGCTGCCACAGACCAGTGCATCAGCATCACCTGGGAACTTGTTAGATGTGCAACCTCTCAGGCCCCACTCCGGATTTACTGGATCATTATTCTGAAGGTGGCCCAGCTATCAGAGCTTTACATGTCCTCCAGGTGACTCTGAAGCATCTCAAAGTTTCAGCATCACCGTCTAAGAGCAATGATGGGCAAGGGTCAGGGGATGGGTGTTGTGAGGGACTGAGTTTCTCCTGTGGTAAGACCATCGTTTGTTCAGTGACTTGATACACAGGCGAGCTGAATGGAACAGTAAAGGCTGGAATGGGGACGAGACTAGAATTCTCAAGGCCCTGAGATACCGAAAAACCTTCTGGCAGGGCAGGGATTGGATGGCGGCAGTGAAGGAAAAAATGGATGAGGGAACAAACTAGGTTCAGCAGGATAGAACCATTATGATATCATGAATATGAGGTTTAAAAACATGCTAAACAATCACTGATTATAGATACATATATGTAGTAAAAGGTATGCATGGAACGAATGCATACATATGTAACTCATAGAAAGGCAGGTTTGAGGATGATAAACACCTTGCTTAGGATAGTGGAGAGGGAGAGAGGAGAATTCAACTGGGAAGGGTTCCTCTTACTTTCCCAGGGCTGCCGTAACAAATTACCACAAAGTAGGTGGCTTAAAACAGCATAAAATTTATTCTCTCACCAGTGCCAGAGGTCAGAAGTCTGAAAGCAAGGGGCTCTGGGGGAGAATCCTCCTTGCCACCCCCAGTTTGTGGTGGCTTCTGGCACTTCTTGGCTTGTGGCAGAGTAACTCCAGTCTTCACGTGACCTTCTTCCCTGTGTCTGCGTATCTCAAATCTCACTGTTTCTGTTATAAGGATACCTACCAGCCGGTCCATTTAGGGCCCATCCCAAATCCAGGGTGACTCCATTAAATTAGATGCTGATGTAATTACAACTGCAAAGATCCTATTTCCAAATAAGGTCACAGGGACCTTAAGGTACAAATAAGGTACCAGGGACCTGGACTTGGGCATATCCTTCTGGAGGCACAGGGATGTATTGGGCTTCAGCTGTATCTGTAATGTAAAATTTCTGACGTTGGGTGATGGGTACATGGATGTAGTATTCTCTATACCATAACGTAGGTCTGAAATATTTCCTGACCTTCCCCCGCCAAAAAGACGGAAAGAAGAAAATGGGCCTAAGAAATGGAAGCTATTTAAGGGGGTGGAGGGCGGAAATGAAGTTGTAATTGACCAGAATACAGGATCAGAGAAGGAGAAAGGCCAGGGGGTTGACGGTAGAGGATTTCCTTCTGGCATTTTTTGGTAAGGCAGTGTAGGTGCTCTCTAGGTCTCAATGGTATTCCCCCTGCCCACCTCTTTCATATTCTATGGTAGCATGTCTCATGTCCTAATATATTTTCACATTTTTACATATTTGTGTCTACTTCCATCTCCCAGCCCCTAGGATATGAGCTTCTGAATGACTGGGATCTTAATGGGATTTATTTCTCTCTGTCTCTCCCAAAGCACCTATCAATACTACTGTGTTTTCTTCTTAGTAGGTGCTCCATAAAACAGCACTAAAATAAAGTTAATGCAATGCCATGCTCTTTTCTGTCATCGGTATTAAGATTTTAAAAGTGCATTACCACATAGTAACATGCAATATTCCTTATGGAGTGGCACAGGGCTTTGTCTCCCCAACTCGGAATTTAATTTCATTAAATGAGTTAATACATAGCACTCAGAAGAGCACGTGGCACTTAAGTGTCATGTAAGTGTTTGCTCTTGGTCTTACCATTTTAATTTAATTTTCATAGTGTTACTGTTATTACTAAGAAGTTAAAATGCACAAGAGTCCCAGAGCCAGTACAAGTACCACTTTATAAATAAATAAAGCAAAGAGAATGTAACCAATTTAATAATGATAATACCTTTGAGACTAGAAATCTTGTGTCCTCACTCCCAGACTTTTGTAGTAAAAGTCGACTACATTAGATAGCTGACAAACTACATTAAAACATTTATTTTCATTGATTTATAATTTATCCCTTGTGCACATTCAGAGAGAAACTGAGACACCTTACAGTAAAAATACATCGACAATAGCCACACTATTCACAATAGCCAAGACGTGGAAGAACCTGAATGTCCAACAGATGAATGGATAAAGAAGATGTGCTACATTACTCAGAATGAAACAGTGCCATCTGCAGCAGCATGGAGTAACATCGATGGACCTAGAGATTACCATACCAAGTGAAGTAAGTCAGAAAGAGAAGGGCAAGTACCATATGGTAGCACTCATATGTGGAATCTAAACCGTGACACGAGTGAACTTATCTGTGAAACAGAAACAGACTCACAGACATAGAGAACAGACTTGTGATTGCCCAGTGGGAGGAGTGTGGGGGGAGGGACGGATTGGGAGTTTGGGGTTAGCAGATGCAGACTATGATATCCAGAATGGGTAAACAACACAGTCCTGCTGTATAGGACAGGGAACTGTATTCGATATCCTATAATAAGCCATAATGGAAAAAGGGTATGAAAATGTATACATACGCATGTATAACTGAATCACTCTGCTGTACAGCAGAAATTAGCACAACATTGTAAATCAACTGTATTTCAATAGAGTAAGTTTGAGAAAACACAAAAGGGCAGTCCAAGCAGAAATTTATCCATGTGATGTCATCTGAAAGGCCTCATGTTATTTCTGATTGGTTTGTGCTGTGCTTTCTCTTATTTTTCTGCTAAAACATAAAAAGGGATCCTTTCCCCCAGTTTCCATAGCACTTTTCCCTATTTCCCTTATAACTCACTGGCAGCCTCCATAATTGCTCTCAACCGGGCTTCTGATAAGGTGGTCTTCAAAGCATCTTTGACTATCACTAATGCTCCAAAATCACTGCAGACGGTGACGGCAGCCATGAAGTTAGAAGACACTTACTCCTTGTAAGGAAAGTTATGACCAACCTAGACGGCATACTCAAAAGCAGAGACATTACTTTGCCAACAAAGGTCCATCTAGTCAAGGCTATGGTTTTTCCAGTAGTCTTGTATGGATGTGAGAGTCGGGCTGTGAAGAAAGGTGAGTGCCAAAGAACTGATGCTTTTGAACTGTGGTGTTGGAGAAGACTCTTGGGAGTCCCTTGGACTGCAAGGAGATCCAACCAGTCCATTCTAAAGGAGATCAGTCCTGGGTGTTCTTTGGAAGGACTGATGCTAAAGCTGAAACTCCAATACCTTGGCCACCTCATGCGAGGAGTTGACTCATTGGAAAAGACTCTGATGCTGGGAGGGATTGGGGGCAGGAGGAGAAGGGGACGACAGAGGATGAGATGGTTGGATGGCATCACTGACTCGATGGATATGGGTTTGAGTGAACTCCAGGAGTTGGTGACGGACAGGGAGGCCTGGCGTGCTGCAGTTCATGGGGTCACAAAGAGTCGGACACGGCTAAGTGACTGAACTGAACTGAATACTCTCTCAAAGTCCTTTCTTTGTTGTTGTTGTTTACCATGAAACCCTACTCTCAGTGCCAAGATGTAGTTTCCTTTTCTATTGCTGTGCAACAAATGGCTGGTCACATTGTTGTTCAGGTGCTAAATCGTGTCTGACTCTTTATGTCCGCATGGACTGCAGCACATGAAGCTTCCCTGTCCTTCACTATCTCCTGGAGTTTGTTCACACTCCTATCCACTGAGTCTGTCATGCCATCCAACCATCTCATCCTCTGCTGCCCTCTTCTCCTCCTGCCCTCAATCTTTCCCAGCATCAGGGTCTTTGGGTCATCTTTATTAAATGAGATAAGGCTCTACGCTAGAACACGAACACCAGGAGGCAAGGATCTTTGGGGCATTCTCAGAGGCTGGCTGTCACAGTGCCTGTGCTGAACCAGTTGTTGATCATAGTACTGCTTTGAGATCCAGGTTAGAGTGGTTTGTAATAGGCCCCATGCTTTAGAGGTTCCTCTGCTACCCTCTTGCAGCCTCATCTCTCTGCAAACAGCCAAGGGCAATGGAGGGGATGTGTACACTGAGAACCCACCTGCCTGCCTCCAAACTTGTTTCATGTATCAGTTCAGTTCAGTCACTCAGTCGTGTCCGACTCTTTGCGACCCCATGAACCGTAGCACGCCAGGCCTCCCTGTCCATCAGTAACTCCCAGAGTCCACCCAAACCCATGTCCATTGAGTTGGTGATGCCATCCAGCCATCTCATCCTCTGTCGTCCCCTTCTCCTCCTGCCCTCAATCCTTCCCAGCATCAGGGTCTTTTCAAATGAGTCAGCTCTTTGCATCAGGTGGCCAAAGTATTGGAGTTTCAGCTTCAACATCAGTCCTTCCAATGAACACCTAGGAGTGATCTCCTTTAGCATGGACTGGTTGGATCTCCTTGCAGTCCAAGGAACTCTCAAGAGTCTTCTCCAATACCACAGTTGAAAAGCATCAATTCCTCAGCGCTCAGCTTGTTTTATAGTCTGACTCTCATATCCACACATGACCACTGGAAAAACCATAACCTCTACTAGATGGCCTTTGTCGGCAAAGTAATGTCTCTACTTTTCATTTATTTATCTATTTATTTTTGGTCTCTGCTTTTGAATATGCTGTCTAAGCTGGTCATAACTTTCCTTCCAAGGAGTAAGCGTCTTTTAATTTCATGGCTGCAGTCACTGCCTGCAGTGATTTTGGAGTCCAGAAAAATAAAGTCAACCACTGTTTCCACTGTTTCCCCATCTATTTGCCATGACATGATGGGACTGGATGCCATGATCTTAGTTTTCTGAATGTCGAGCTTTAAGCCAACTTTTTCACTCTCCTCTTTCACTTTCATCAAGAGGCTCTTTAGTTCTTCACTTTCTGCCATAAGGGTGGTGTCATCTGCATATCTGAGGTTATTGATATTTCTCCCAGCAGTCTGGTATCAGGGGCTCTGAATTTGGTGCCCAAGGGACCCCAAGCTCCAAGAAGCCTGCATGCTCCTCATCACTGAATTTGTGCTTCTGAGGGCCGGATGGTACTTCCAGTGTTATATTCCCAGGACTGGGAGGTAACAAAGAGGTGGTGGCTGTGTTTGGGGAACAGGAGACAACTGTGCTTCAGTATCCATATATAGCATGTGAAGCATCTGGAGGTGAGGAATGAAGCTCAGAGTGAGTAGAGAGGGGAAGAGGTTGTGTCCAGGGCCCGGAATGTGGACCAAGTGGCCTGTGTTGGGGGCCAAGCTTTCCCCACTTTGCTGGAACAGAACTTTGAAGAGTCCAGGTACTGTGCACAGACCCTAAGTGACCCTCAACCTCTGTGTTATTCATACTCTCATATGTCTCTTTCCCTTAAGCTGGGCTGAAGCTGTGACTTCCTCCTAACCACCAGAATATGGAAAAGTCAATGGGATGGTACTCTCTTGATTATATTAGTATGTTACTGTAGTTTGATCTTTATATTATTTACGTGGTGATTTGGTTTTCCTATTTCACAATGGAAGACTAACACACCTGGCCTAGGAGAGGACAGCCCTGGAAACTCCAGTTCTCCTAGTATGTTCTTTCAATTCACCCAACTATTCCTGACATGTTCCAGTTATAGATAGCTTTGTGTTTTTAAATGAACCAGATAAAAGAAAAAGAGACTGTAATATGCCAAGTAATTGAAATTTGAACTTCACTGAAGGATGGATTTCTTTTAAACAAATAGGAGACAGAACCTGCTACTTTGAAAATCCCCAGCCTCTCCTGGATAGCAAATGATGTGAACGTTAAGAAAAAGCTCCTGGGCAAAGGTCAAATCCAGAAGCCTTCTGGGAAAATGTGGTGTAACGATGAAATCAAGGGTGTGACCATATTCTGTTTAGGCCTCAGGAAGATCTGGGCCAGTACCCCAGAGATCCTTAAGGTTTAAAAAAAGAAAAAAGCCCTTGTAAGAAGTTGAAGGGTGTTATCTAAAAGTCTTAGCAGAAACCCAAGGCCCAAATGGATTACCTGAAAGTGAGTCATGTATGTGCCTTTTGCCCACTGGCGCGAACCCCAGTAAGATTACTTAGAAGGCCACGTAGGGCCTTTAAAAGACAAACTTTTAGCAGAAAGATAGGAGAAAGACAGCACAGCACAAACTGATCAGAAATAATATGATGCCCTACAAATGACATTACATGGATAAAATCCTACTTGGACTGCCCTTTTGTTTTAAATAATGGTGACAAAGCCCTGTGCCACTCCATAAGGTGTACTGCATGTTATTATGTGCTCATACACTTTTAAAATGTTAACACCAATGACAAAAAATAGGATAGCATTGCATTACCTTTACTTCAGTGCTCATTTATGGAGATGGTGAAGGACAGGGAAGCCTGGCGTGCTGCAGTCCATGGGGTCGCAAAGAGTCGGACACGACTGTGTGACTGAACAAGAAGTCGCTATAGAAAACAGTTCGGCAGCTCCTGAAAAAAGTTAAAAAGCCTGTGGTTGTCTCATCGACTCCACTATTAGCTATATATGCCCAAGAGTTGAAAGTATCTATTCAAACTAAAAGTTCTGTCCCCATGTCTGTAGCAGCCTTATTCACCATAACCCAATGGGAAACATCCCAAGTATCCATCAGCCTGTCTTCAACTTGTTTCAGATTCATAAACAAAAGTGACCCTCTGTACAAAGGCATAGCATTCGGCTGTAAAAAGGAACTAGAGAGGCCAGATACAAAAGGTCGCATATTGTAGGAGTTCGTTTCTGTCAACTAGAAAGGGTAAGTCCATAGAGGTAAAGAGCAGATTAGTGGTTATCAGAGCCTGGTTGCAGTGAGGGGGAAATGGAGAAGGATTGATTACTGGCATGGGGTTTCCTTTAGGAGTGATAATTTATTTGGGGACAACAGAGAGAATGGCTGAACAGCATTGTAAATGTACTAAATGCCTGTGAAGTATACCCTTTAGGAAAGGTGACATTTACCACAATAGCGCAATAATTCTTTTTAAAGATAAAAGGTGATTATTGGCTTAAGACTTCTACAAGTAGATTTGGAATTGATTTCAACACCTGCTAAACTGCATCACGTAGGAAAAATTTTTGAACTTAATACTGGGGCACAAAATAGAGGAGTTCTTGAAGATACCACTGAATTTTTAAAAGATGTCCCTATAGTGTTAAGAGAGCTACTGAAGATAGCCAACAGATTTATTTGCCTTAAGCATTTTATTATTGCGGTGTTTCAGTGCTCCAGATCATAGCAGCCATTGTCCTAAACTATCCTGTAGCGGGCATAGGCACTCGGACATATGGCTCTCAAAGTTAAATTGAGTCTTTGTCACTTAGAAATGGGCTTGGTAACATGGGACCCAATGGACTATCCCCACTGAAAATATTATGAGTTAGGTAAAACAAAGCAAGGCCCATATAAGGGGTGAAACCCATAATACATAAGTTCTACGTAGGGAAGAGGTGATTATCCTCACTGTGTCTCCTATCAAAGGCCCTAACTCCCAAGTACCATCACCTGGGGTGGAGTGGGTAAGGGTTTCAACATGTGAATTTGGGAGGAGTAGGGTATCCCGCTTTAGTGCAGAGCAAGTGCTTAGCCCAGTCATGAAAAGAAGTCTCTCTTCACTTCTTGGAATTTTCAAGTGAATTGGGGAGCCCTGATGGATCCCTTTTCAGCTCCTGGTTTTATTCCTTCCACTCTCCATTCTCACTGCATCCACGTCAACTTGTATGTTCTTTTCTAAGTACCTTTAACAACATTAAAACCTCCAATTTCTCTTTCTGTCTCTCACAGGGGGTTTAAACAGTTGCTCGTATGTGGTCTAAACAGTTTCTCGTTTTTTTTTTTTCGTTTTTTTTTTTCTTAATATAAATATTCTTTTTATTGAAGTGTATTTGACTTACAATGTTCCAGGTGCACAGCAAGGTAATTCAGTTATACATATACACATATATTATTTTTCAGATTATTTTCCATTATAGGTATTTCAAGAGACTGACAAAGAAACTACAGTTCCCTGTGCTATACAGTAAACCTTTGTTGCGTGTTGCATACCTCCCTTTTTTAAAATTAGAAATCTATCATTCTATTCATACTGTCAAACAAGCGGAATCAAAATGTCATAAACTTTTTAGTTAGGCAAACAATGCATTTTCTAAAGTATATATATTATACATACTAGTGAGTATGCAACTATTATTCACTTAATACCATTGTAACATGATTGGTCAACAGAAAAGTAATAGAATTCTATATCACCAAAATTACCATTTAATAGAAAAATCTGGAATCACTTTAAAATCCTGACACATCAGAATTATCTTGGAATTTTTTGAAAAAATGACATGGTATTGCTTTTATTCTCGAAACCTACAGACATGTTTCTAATGAGCAGCCATGCTTAAAAACAACTGGACTATATGATGATCTTTAACTTTTATCTAGTTTGTTTCACTTTTTCTATTTCATATTCAGTGGCCCCGTTTAATTCAGTTATGTTTTCCAATTTCTCCATCTCTTTCTTTTGATGTTCTTTCTCAAGGCTTTAGCGAGCCTGTATTAACTTAAAAAAATGAGCGTATCTCCGATGGCCTGAGCTGTCACACGGTGGCAACCGAGCACCACATCCAGGTTCCCATACCCCAGGGTGCGGCCCTACACGGACATTGCCGTTTTGTTTTTGCAATGGTGTGGTGTAAAGGAAGGGACTCCTGTGGGCTCAATGTAAGACCTGGGGCTGGAAGGCTTCCATGCAGTCTGAAAGCCTTGATCACTCATTGGACAGCGGTCATGCCAATCCTTGCCTCCTGGCAAATGAACTTAGAGCTGGTGCTGGAGGCAGTGGTCCCCGGTTGACCTTCCCAGTTCCACTTAACCATCGCCAGCCCATTGGGGTCTTTGCTGCCTGTCTGCTGCCATCTCAGCCTCGGTCTCAGTGGGCCGGTCTGCGGGCCGCCCCCTTGCCGTTCCTGTCTCGGGGGGGCCCACACCAGCACCTTCGCAAACTCCTGTTCCCTGAGCAGCCGTCGTCTCTGCGGCCCCCACCCCCACCCTTAGGTCCCACTGCCAACAGCGTCTCCTCGACGCGACACTCAGCCCGGTGGCCGCCATCTTCCCCGCAGACGTCCCTGCAGGCTCCCAGTCTCCTTGGGGTCCAGGCATCCGTTTGGGAGGGGATGGAAGGAGTCGAGGAGGCCACGGCTCTTCTGGCCTCCTTGGAGGTCTCCAGTGCCCTTCCCGGGGAGCAGGGTTGGCCACAGGCCGCAGTGGAAGAGGAATGTGGTAGAGAGCCGTTAGAGGAGGAGGAGATGGAGGAAGATGTAGAGGAGATGGAGGAGGACGAGGAAGAGGGGGAGATTGATTTCGGGTTGGAGGACGTGGAGGAGGAGGAGCACCTGCCGCGAGAGTACGAGGAAGAGGAGGATGAGAATGAGCAGGAGGGTGCGGCAGCGGTTGCAGGCCTTGAGTTTCCTGTGGAGAGGTTTGGGCCCCTGTTCTGGAGTCACGTCGACTCCTTTCTACGCAATTTCCGTAACAACAAACATGTCCTGTTCCGGCCTCACGCTGACCGCCTGATGGCCGGGGGCCACTCCCAAGCACCCTCAGACCCTGGAGAAGGTCCGGTGCCTCCTCAGGAGCGGGAAGACCTGGGAGAGGGAGGCCAAGTCTTGCAGGGTGAGTACCCGGTAGAGGGCGCTCCACGCCGGGAGCTGCGGGATCTTGCGGAGGGGCTTGCATCCTAGAAGACAGAGGAACCAGCAGTGGAGGCCGAGTTCTGGGCGAGCGAGGTCCTGACTGCTGCCTCTGAGACTGGGAGGTCGAGGCCTGTGGTCCCGGAGGGGCCGAGGCGGGCAAGTGGTGGCTGAGCCTTCAGGCCCTTGCGGCCCCTGTGGGGCCATCCAGCTCAAAGGCAGGTCTCTAGCGGTTAAGCAGCGGGTCAGAGCTCTCAGAAACCTCCAGGCACAATTGGAAGGCAGCACAAGTGGAAGCCCAATTCTACAGACCTTTATGGTCTCAAGGAAAAGCATGCTGCCTTCTACCAACCTGCTGCTGCTGCTGCTGCTAAGTCGCTTCGGTCGTGTCCGACTCTGTGCCCATAGATGGCAGCCCACCAGGCTCCCCCGTCCCTGGGGTTCTCCAGGCAAGAACACTGGGGTGGGTTGCCATTTCCTTCTCCAGTGCATGAAAGTGGAAAGTGAAAGGGAAGTCGCTCAGTCGTGTCTGACTCTTAGCGACCCCATGGACTGTAGCCCTAGGGGCAAACAAATGGCGTCCCTCCCTTTTGGTCGACAGCTTTAAAAAATGTGAAGATTCTCGGTAGGAGGGTCTGAGGAAATAATGACATAGCACAGGGGCACTTTTCAGCAGTTGCGGAATCCCTGAGCTTCCCCATAGAATTTGTCTTTAAATCTAACAAACATTTTCCATTGAGATTCTGACAAACACATGCAAAATGGTATCAGTATCAAATGATTCGGATCCCTTCTCCAAAGGGGCCAGAAATAATCAGAAGCATAGTGTGTGAGATCCGCTGGAAAGGGGGGAAAAACATTTGTGAAAATTGTCAGACAGCAGAAATGGGGGGGGGGGGTGAAATGTATCAACCAGTAGAAACATGTCCAGCTAGTATTTGTTTTTTTCTTTCTTTAAACATATTTCTCTTCTCTCAGGCCTAGACTCTGCTGCTGATTTTAAGTTGGGATATTTTTCCCGCCAACTTTTAACCCCAAAGTCTGCATCATTCTGCCCTAATGATGAGGGTGAGGATCAGTATGAAAACTCTGATGAAGAGGAAGAGGATGGAAATGAAAAACCTGGAGAAGGACTCGAAATGGATGTGGTCTCAGCAAAGGGCAGCTCTGGGTAATACAGGTGTTATAGTATAGGCTTTAGTATGACGTAACCATTCCTGACACATACCTCTTACTAACAGCTTTATATTTTGATATTTTCTTCTGTAAAGTAAATAGGAAAATTATTGAAATTTAATTTTGGGAAAACAGCTTATTGTTAATAATGTATTCTAGATAATGCAGGAGGCAGTATGTTCTGAAGTGTATTTCATTTATATCCATGAGTCCTTTGTCCTGTTGCTTTAAGACTACTACCGTTGGAGAATTTATCAGACCTGGAAATAGAGACCAGTGCTTCTTTAGAGAATCTTCAGCAGAAGCAGCAGCTAAAGTGACTAGGTCATGCACTAGCTGTGTCATCGTTGCGTGGCCACAGAATTGTAGGCTCTTGTACTGATGATGACTTTGAGAAAGTGATTCCTTACAAAGTAGTAAGACAGTAAGGGTTTCAAGAGAACTGCATTTCAGGAGGAATTCACAAATATTAGTTGAATTTAGATTTTTTATTCAAAAGAAAAGAAAGTCAGTCATAGTAATATTATTGGTTATCAGTGACAGAGTGGCCTTTCAAGAGAACAACAACAACAAACAAGCATTTATAGTGATGGGCACGAGGGAGATGAGGTTGGTGTGACGAAATAATGTGCACCCGGATCACCAAGGGTCTGGGTTACAAGAAGAAAGCATTTTGTTTTCTCCTCATTGAGAAAATAGATGTACATAGTGTTGACTCATATTTAGAAAGACACTGGTGCACGTTATTGGGGCACAATTGTTAACTGGCTCTTATTCATCCTACAGTGGGAAGGCATAGAAAGAAGCAGACAGCAAAAGAAAAGATGCATCTGTTCTTCACGGATATTCTTGTTTTCATTAGCCTGAAATACTAATTTTGTTTCAAAGTTTCAACGCCCCAAAGTGATATTAACTACTGACATCTGACTTTACTCTTACCTTTTACAGATAATTTGATAGTATTGTTCACATTGCAAATAAAAGCTTGTTTGGAAGTAATAAGCTGTAGTGTTTGTTTTTTTTTTTTTTTCCACATAAATAACACTGACTCAAATCTATCATTGTTCTATTTATTTTGGCCCACCTTACTGTCACTGAAAGGGATTTCTTTCAGCTATTTGTCAAGCCTGTTTTAAATCCTTGTATTGTAGCCCCAAATAAATTAAAATATAAGATTGTAAATAATTTGTGTGATGGTGCCCTAGCCTCTACTATATTTTATTGAAAGAAACTGCTGGATGACCTAGCTTGCCTGGAACAGCAGCATCGGCATCAGCTGGGAACTTGTTTGCAATGCACATTCTCAGACCCTGCTCCAGACCTACTGAGTTGGAAATCCTGAGGCTAGGCCGCTAGCCATCAGGGTTTTACAGTCCTCCAGGTGCTACTGAAGCACACTGGAGTTTCAGAACCACTGTTTAGAGCAGTGGGGGAAAGGTTTGCTACACCCACTGCAGGTTCATCCTTAATTCACTGCCTTGGTACTGTTGCAGGTAAACTAAACAAGGTGGTAAGATCTGGACTTAGGAAGACACTAGAATTCTCAGGAGCTTGAGACACAAAGAGGGGTGTGTTAGTGTCCTAAGGTTACGGTAACAAATTGCCACAAACCAGATGGCTTAAAACAACAGAAATACGTTATCTCACAGTTCTGGAGGCCAGAAGTCTGAGGTTAAGGTATCGGCAAGGGTGGTCCCTTCCAGAGGCTCTGAAGGAGAATCTTGTTTCATGCCTCTCTCCTAATTTCTGGTGGTTGCTGTCAGTCGTTGGCATCACTTGCCTTGTAAATACGTGATTCCAGTCTCCATCGTCACATAGCATTCTCCCCGTCTGTATCTGTGTCCTTTTCTCATAAGAATACCAGTCATACTGAATTAAAGGCCCGCCCTAATCAAGTATGACCTCATCTTGACTCTATTATACCTGCAAATACCCTACTTCCAAATAAGGTCACATTTACAGGTTCAAGGGATAAAAAAATTTCAACATACCTTTTCATGGGGATAAAATTCAGCTTATAACAAGGGGCAAAGATTCAGGGGTGGAAGTGGCAAATGGATAAAAACCTACTTCCAAAAGGATAAAGGCATCATGATACCAGGCATATATGAAGTTTAAAAACATGCAACAATTCTTCTATTGATGACAGGCTCATATATTTGTAGTAGAATGTATACACAGGAATATAGGTAACACTGGAGATAAGCAAGGAGTCATAGGGCCCCTTAATACAGAGAAATTCACCATCACTGAGCTGATGAATTCATAGTAATCCAGTATTCCTTCATTCATAATTATCACAGTATTTATTGAGAGAGCACCATATGCCTGGCAATGTGTCACGCATAGCCACACATACATTCGGCCCCTGGGGAAATGACTGTGTAGTAGAAATACAGATGATGAAATAAGGAATTCCAAAACACATGATACGGGGATATACATCAGAGGGGCTCCTAACCCAGGCTTGAAGGTTTGCAAAGAAAATGATGTCTAGGACAGGAGTGAAAGGAAGTATTAATCCTCAGACTTTTATATCTTTCCCTCAACCCTGCCAGAATGTACGGGCAAGTCCTGTTTTCTGAGTAAAATGTAAATCCAACCACTTCCCAACACCTTTGCTTTTGTCGCTCTGATCCAAAACACCATCATCTCTCAGGTGGACTACTACAATAGCCTCCTAACTGGCATCTCCACCTTCAGGTTTATATCCTGTGGCAAGTGTCATACATCAGCTCACCTGATTCCATCCCAATCCCAATTACACCAGGTAAAGCTTGATAGAGTTTGCAAGCCAAGTCTACCTTTCCTGAACTCTTGCCCTGACGGCCTGGATTCCATGAATAGAAGCCTCTGCCAAGCACATAGGAAACATCATGAGACTTGGAAGGAGAAGCAAGGTGTAGTCCGTGCTTCTTCTGTGGTTTCTGTTTTCTGTTAGTGAGTGTGGGCTCATAAAATTTCACTTCTTTTGCATCAGTGATAATAGAGGTCCCAGGGTACAGTTCCTAGCTTTGTGGTATCAAAAGGCAAGGCATGAGACATCTACCTTGACTGTATAGATGGAGAAGGAGTCAGTGTGGTCTCGCAGCCAAAATCTGTGATGGTCTCAGCAGAAACAGCGTAGTCCAGGGGCTTCCTCGCTTCCCACCCTCCTGTTTATGCCAGTTATGTGGTATTATTCAGGAAAATAGTTCTATAAGTTGTAACTACCTGAGTTAAATAAAAATGACCACTCCAAAAGTCTCTCATTCTTTTTCTCATACCCCAGTTGTTTTGTATACTCTTCTCATCTATTTATGCATGCCTGTTTTTAAATTTTGTAAATTCTCCAGGCAAGAATACTGGAGTGAGGTTGCCATTCCCTCTCCAGTGGTTCTTCCTGACCCAGGGATCAAACCCAGGTCTCCCACATTGCAGGCAGATTCTTTACCATCTGAGCCACCAGGGAAGCCCCAGGAGCACTGGAGTAGGAGGCATTCCCTTCTCCAGAGGATCTGCCAGACGCAGAGATCGAACCCAGGTCTCCTGCATTGCAAGCAGATTCTTTACCATCTAAGTCGCCAGGGAGGCCCTTAAAAATGGCCTCATGTAGTATACATTATTGGGACTTCCCTGGTGGTCGATGGTTAAGAACCTGCCTGCAATGCAAGGAAAGCAGGTTTGGTCACTGGTCAGGAAACTAAGGGGCTTCCTGATGGCTAGCAGGTAAAGAAAGAATCGTCCATTCCCTCTTCCAGGGGATCTTGCCAACCCAGGGATTGAACCCAGGTCTCCTGCATTGCGGGCGGATTCTTTATCGTCTGAGCCACCAGGGAAGCCCAGGATATATTGCTGAGACTGCCCTGGTGCTCGAAGGTTAAGAACCCACCTTGCAAGGTAGGCAACGTGGGTTTGGTCACTGGTCAGGGAACTAAGGGGCTTCCCCGAAAGCTAGCGGATAAAGAAAGAATCCTTCTGCAGTGCAGGAGGCACAGGAGACACAGGTTCAATTCCTGGGTCAGGAGGATCCCCTGAGGGAGGGCGTGGCAACCCACTCCAGTAGTCTTGCCTGAGAAATCCCATGGTCAGGGGAGCCTTGTGGGCTACCGTGCATGGGGTCACAAAGAGTCAGACACGACTTAGTACCTAAACAACAGCAAGAAAAGTTGAACTGTTCCTGAGCCCAAGTTTGCTCTGCTCCCTGCATGATGGGCCAATGAATCAGAGATATGGTGTTGAGGCAAGGAATACAATTGTATTTCGATAGCCGTCTGACTTATCAGATGGCTGACTAATGTCTCGAAATAATCATCTTATCAGGGTCTGGATGCCAGGGTCCTTTATAGATTAGCTGGTAGGACGTGAGGAAACAAAGGGAAAAGCCCATAGATCTTGTAAATATCTTTTAGAACGGCAAGCCTTGGGCAGGGGATGTTTAACTTCTTCCTCCTGTCATTCATAGGTGAACAGCGTCTTGAAAAAGGCACATGAGTTTAACAGTTAAGCAAAGGAGCAGGAGTCTCAGAGGCAGCCATTATGTATGATTATAAGAATGAAAACAATGAAAAGCAAGTCAAATTTTGGCGCTTTCCATGAATTAACTCATTGTATCCTACAAGGAAGTCTTATTACTATCTTACTGTACAGATGAGGAAACTGAGGCAAAGCAGAGCTGTGTAAGTTGCTTAAGATTCCACAGCTAGTGAGTGGCACAGGTGAAATTCAAACCCAGCCAGTCTCGCTTCAGAGTCTAAGCTCTGACTTCTACTACATCATCTCCCCTCCTGGATGGAATATGTGAGGAATAATACCTTTCTTAGAGAGCTGAAGTGAGAATTAAATGATTGTTATTAATTCTGTGGAGGAGGGAGGCCGCTTTGTGATCAGTGGGCTGGGACAGAGAGTATATTTTGTAATTTAGATCCACACATAATCCTCAGACCAAAATAGCCATTTTCATTTAGTTTTAATAAATTTAAAGTGAAGTGCTACATAAGCAAGGTATCATATTAATTCATTTCATTGGAAAGAAGCTCTCTGATCTTTGAATATGTCTGCATCAAGTGGAACACAAGTAGTGTCACTCTACTTCAATAACTACACTAAAGTCTTTGACTCTGTGGATCTCCACAAACTGTGGAAAACTCTTAAAGAGATGGGAATATCAGACCACTTTTCCCTACCTCCTGAGAAATCTGTATGCAGGTCGAGAAGCAACCGTTAGAACTGGACATGGAATAGGGGACTGGTCCCAAATTGGGAAAGGAGTATGTCAAGGCTGTAAATTGTCACTTTGCTTATTTAACTTTTATGCAGAGTACATCACATGAAATGCCTGGCTGGCTGAAGTTCAAGCTGGAATCAAAATTGCTGAGGGAAATATCAATAACCTGAGATATGCAGATGACACCACATTTATTGCAGAATGCAACATTGAACTGAAGAGCCTCTTGATGAAAGTGAAAGAGGAGAGTGAAAAAGTTGGCTTAGAACTCAACACTCAAAAAACTAAGATCATGGGATTTGGTCCCATCACTTAATGGCAAATGGAGAAAAAATGGATTTATTTTCTTGGGCTCCAAAAACACTGCAGATGGTGACTGCAGCCATGAAATTAAAAGATGCTTGCTCCTTGGAAGAAAAGCTATGACAAACCTAGACAGTGAATCAAAGAGCTGAGACGTCACTTTGATGACAAAAGTCCATACAGTCAAAGTTTTTCCAGTAGTCATGTATGGATGTGAGAGTTGGACCATAAAAGAGGCTGAGCGCCAAAGAATTGATGCATTCGAACTGCGGTGTTGGAGAACGCTCTGGAGAGTCCCTTGGACTGCAAGGAAATCAAACCAGTCAATGCTAAAGGAAATCAAACCTGAATGTTCACTGGAAGGACTGATGCTGAAACTGAAGCTCCAATACTTTGGCCACCTGATGCGAAGAGCCATCTCACTGGAATAGACTCTGATGCTGGGAAAGATAGAAGGCAGGAGGAGAATGGGACAACAGAGAATGACACGGTTGGATGGCATCACCAACTCTATGGACATGAGTTTGAGCCAACTCCGAGAGATGGTGAAGGAAAGGGAAGACTTGCGTGTGCAGTCCATGGGATTGCAAAAAGTCAGACACAGCTGAGCGGCAGAGCAACTGAACAACACCAAGTAGCTGCCAAAAAAGAGTCTGAAAGCTCCTGAAAAAGTTAAAAGCCTTATGGTTGTCTCAATTCCACTATTAGCTATATAAGCCAAAGAACTAGAGGTATTTGTTCAAACAAAAGGTAACAAAAAGTTCTATCCCCATGTTCATAGCAGCCCTGACCGAACTGGAAACCCAAATGGGAAACATCCCAAGGATCCACCAACTCATCTTGTTTCACATTCATAAACAAATGTGACGCTCTGTACACGGGCATAGCATTCAGCCGCAAAAAATGAATGAGAGGCCAGACCCAAAAGGTCACATATTGTAGGATTTTATTTCTCTCAGCTATCTAGAAAATGTTAAGTTCATAGAGGTAAATAGGAGATTAGTAGTTATCAGAGCCTGGTTGCAGTGAGGGGGAAATGGAAAAGGACTGATTACTGGCATGGGGTTTCCTTTAGGAGTGATGATTTATTTAGGGACAACAGAGAGAATGGCTGAAAAGCATTGTGAATGTACTACATGCCTGTGACATTCACCACAATAGTGCAATAATAGTTTTTAAACATAAAAAGTGCTTATTGGCTTAAGACTTCTGCAAATAGATTGGGAATTGACTTCAACAAATGCTGGGCTTCCTTTGTGGCTCAGCTGGTAAAGAATCCGCCTGCAATGTGGGAGACCTGGGTTTGATCCCTGGATTTGGAAGATGCACTGGAGAAGGGAATGGCTACCCACTCCAGCACTCTAGCCCAGAGAATTCCACAGACTGTGTAGTCCATGGAGTTGCAAACAGTTGGACATGACTGAGTGACTTTCACTTCCACTTTTCAGCAAATGCTAAAATGCATCCTTTAGGAAAACTTTTTGAACATAATACCTGGGAACCAAAGAGAGGAATACTTGAAGATATCACTAAATTTTTAAAAGATGCCCCTAGAGTGTTAAGGGAGCTCCTGAAGATAGCCGATAGATGTATTTGCCTCAAGAATTTTATTATTGTGGTGTTTCAGTGCTCCAGATCATAGCAGCCATTCTCCTCAAATATCCCGTAGTGGGCATAGGCACTCGGACATATGGCTCATAAAGTTAAATTGAGTCTCTGTCACTTAGAAATGGGCTTGACAGCTTGGGACCCAGTGGACTATCCCCATTGAAAATACTGAGTATGAGTTAGGTAAAACAAAACAAGGCCGGTATAAGGGGTGAAATCTATAATGCCTAAGTTCTATATAGGGGAAGGTTGATTATCTTCACTGTGTCTCCTACTAAAGGCCACAACTCTCAAACACCATCACCTGGGCGATGGAGTGGGTAAACATTGAAATATATGAATTTGGGACGGGGTGTCCCTGGTTAGTGTAGACCAGGTGATTAGCTCAGTCATGAAAAGAAGTCTGTCTTCATTTCTTGGAGCCTTGAAGTGAATTGGGGAGCCCTGAAGAATCCCTTTCAGCACCTAGTTTTACTCCTTCCACTCTCCAGTCTCCATTCTCCAGGCACCCAGGTCAACTTGTATGTTTTTATCTAAGTAACTTTAGCAACATTTAACCCTCCAAATTCTCCTTCTGTCTCTCACAGGAGGTTGAAACAGTTGCTCATATGTGATCTATACACTTTATTTTATTTTTCTTTATATATAGAGAGAGACTTGCAACTTACAAAGTTGACTTACAAAGTTCCAGGTGCACAGCAAGGTGATTCAGTTATACATACACACATATATTATTTTTCAGTTTATTTTCCGTTATAGGTATTTCAAGAGATTGACAAAGGAACTACAGTTCCCAGTTCTATATAGTAAAACTTTGTTGGTTGTTGCCCATCTTTTTTTAAAATTAGAAATCTAGCATTCTATTCATACTAAGTCAAACAAGTGGAATCATAATGTCATAAATTTTTAGTTAGGCAAACATTAACAAGTTTTCTAAAATATATATTATACATTCTAGTGAGTAACTATTATTCACTTAATACTGTTGTACCATGAGTGGTCAACAGAAAAGTAAGAGAATTCGATATCACCAAAGCTACCATTTAATAGAAAAACCTGACACACATCAGAATCATCTTAGAAGTTTTTGAAGAATGCCAAGGTATTGCTTTTATTCTCCAAAGCTACAGATATGTTGCTCATGAGCAGCCATGCTTAAAATCGACTGGACCAAAATGATCTTTTAGTTTTATCTAGTTTGTTTCATTTTTTCTATTTCACTTTCAGTGCTCCCGTTTAATTCAGTTTATGTTTTCCAATTTCTCCATCTCTTACTTTTGATGTTCTTTCTCAAGCCTTTATTAACTTTTTAAAATCAGTGTATCTCTGATGACCTGAGCTGACACAAGGTGGCAACTGGGGAGCACACCCAGCTTCCCATACCCCAGGGTGCCACCTAGAGGGACATTGCCATTTCGTTTCTGCAATGGTGCAATGTAAAGGACAGAGAAGGCAATGGCACCCCATTCTAGTACTCTTGCCTGGAAAATCCCATGGACGGAGGAGCCTGGCGGGCTGCAGTCCATGGGGTCTCTAGGAATCAGACACGAGTGAGAGACTTCACTTTCACTTTTCACTTTCATGCATCGAAGGAAATGGCAACCCACTCCAGTATTCTTGCCTGAAGGATCCCAGGGATGCGGGAGCCTGGTGGGCTGCCATCTATGGGGTCACACAGAGTCGGACATGACTGAAGTGACTTAGCAACAGCAGCAGCAGCAACGGAAAAGAAGGGACTCTCGTGGGCTCAACATATGACCTGGGGCTGGAATGCTTCCATGCAACCCGAGAGCCTTGATCACTCATTGGACGGCAGTCATGCCAATCCTTGCCTCCTGGCAAATGAGCTTAGAGCTGGCACTGGAGGAAGTGGTCCCGGTTGACCCTTCCAGCTCCACCTACCGTCGCCAGCCCATCAGGGCCTTTCCCGCCTCCAGCTCAGCTTCGGCCTTGGTGGGCGGGTGTGCGGGCTACCCCCTCACCATTCCTGTTGTGGGGCCCACACCAGCAGCTCGCAGACTCCTGTTCCCTGTGCAGCCGACGTCTCCGCTGTCCCCACCCCCACCCTGCAGTCCCGCGGCCAACAGCGTCTCGTCAGCGCGACACTCAGCGGCCGCCATCTTCCCCGCAGGCGTCGCTGCAGGACGATCCCTGTCTGGCACGTCTCTCCTGCCATGTCTGCCACAGAGGAGCACGACTGGATCCCGGGTGGCCCGGATAGAGCTGGTGGCGGGGCGGGCCGCGACCCCAGTCTGCTCGGGGTCCAAGCATCTGCTTCGGAGGGGATGGAAGGAGTCGAGGAGGCCACGGCTCTTCTGGCCTCCTTGGAGGTCTCCAGAGCCCTTCCCGGGGAGCAGGGTTGGCCTCAGGCCGCAGTGGAAGAGGAGTGTGGTAGAGAGCCGTTAGAGGAGGAGGAGATGGAGGAAGATGTAGAGGCGATGGAGGAGGACGAGGAGGAGGGTGAGATTGATTTCGAGGTGGAGGACGTAGACGAGGAGGCGCACCTGTCTGGAGAGGGCGAGGAAGGGGAGGACACAGAAGACGAGGATGAGAATGAGCAGGAGGGTGCGGCAGCGGTTAAAGGCCTTGGGTTCTCTGTGGAGACATTTGGGCCCCTGTTCTGGAGTCAGGTCGACTCCATTCTATGCAATTTCCATACCAACACACATGTCCTGTTCCGGCCTCCCACTGACGGCCTGATGGCCGGGGGCTGCTCCCCGCCACCCTCGGACCCTGGAGAAGGTCCGGTGCCTCGTCAGGAGCAGGAAGACCTGGGAGAGGGAGACAGAGGCTTGCAGGGTGAGTACCCGGTGGAGGGCGCTCCACCCTGGGAGCTGCGGGATCCTGCGGAGGGGGTTGCATCCTAGAAGACAGAGGAACCGGCGTTAGAGGCCGAGTTCTGGGCTAAGAAGTCCTGACTACTGCCTCTGAGACTGGGAGGTTGAGGCCTGTGGTCCCGGAGGGGCCGAGGCGGGCAAGTGGTGGGGCCATTGAGCTCAAAGGCAGGTCTCTAGCAGTCACGCAGTGGGTCAAAACTCTCAAAAACCTCCGGGCACAATTAGCACAAGTGGAAGCCTGGTATTATAGACCTTCAGGGTCTCGAGAAAAAGCATGCTGCTTTCTACCAACCTAGAGGCAAACAAGTGGCATCCCTCCCTTTTGGTCAACGGCTTTTAAAAAAAAGTGAATATTCTGGGTAGGAGGATCCTAGAAAATGTTGACATCTCAGAGGGGCACTTTTCAGCAATTGAGAAATCTGTGAGCGTCCCCATAGAATTTGTCTTTAAATCAAATGAACATTTTTTTTCCATTGAGGTTCCGACAAAGACATAGAAAATGGTACCAATATCAAATGATTTGGATCCCCTCTCCAAAGGGGCCAGAAATAATCAGGGAGATCTGTGTGAGATCTACTGGAAAGAGGAGAAAAACGTTTGTGAAAATTGTCAAGCAGCAGACGTGATGGGGGGTAGAAATGTATCCAGGTATTATTTGTTTTTCCTTTTATTAAACCTGTTTCTCTTCTCTCAGGCCTAGACTCTGCTGCTGATTTTAAGTTGGGATATTTTCCCTGCCAACTTTTGACCCCAATGTCTGCATCATTCTGCCCTAATGATGAGGGTGAAGATGAGTATGAAACCTTTGATGAAGAGGAAGAGGATGAAAATGAAAAACCTGAAGAACTCTAAACGGATGTGGTCTCAGCAAGGAGCAGCTCTGGATAATACAGGTATTATTGCATAGGCTTTAGTATGACATAACCATTCCTGACACATACCTCTTACTAACAGCTTTATAGTTTTAAATTTTTCTTCTGTAAAGTAAATAAGAAAATGGTTGAAATTAAATTCTGGAAAAAGAGTTTATTGTTAATAATGTATTCTAGATAATGTAGGAGGCAGTATGTTCTGAAGTGTATTTCATTTAGAGCCACAAGTCCTTTGTCCTGTAGCTTTAAGTCTACTGCAGATAGGAACTCTATCAGACCTGGAAATGGAGACCAGTGCTTCTCTGGAAAAGAGTCACCAGAAGCAGCAGCTAAAGTGACTAGGCCAGGCATTAGCTGTGTCATCATCGCCTGGCCACAGAATTGTAGTCTCTTGTACTGACCGTGACTTTGAGAAAGTGATTCCTTACAAAGTAGTAAGATGTTAAGGGTTTCAAGAGAACTGCATTTCCGGATTAATTCACAAATATTAGTTCAATTTAGATGTTTTATTCAAAAGAAAAGAAAACTAGTCCTAGTAATATTACTGGTTATCCCTGAGTTGGTAATTAAATCTCTGTTTCTCTTTCCTCTATTCACTCATCTTTTAGTCTCTCTCACTCACTCTCTCACTCTTTCTTAGTTTTCATGCATGTGGATGTTTGACAAAGCCTCATTCTCATTTTACACACATGGAAACTGAAGGTCTGGAAATCTAAGGGATTTATGATTTGTGCAAGGGAACGCCAGTTTTTAAGGTGGAATGACTTATTTAAATCACAGTGTGGCCTTTCAAGGAAACAGCAAGCATTTATAGAGGTGGGCAAGAGGGAGATAAGTTTTGCGTGAGAAATGATGTGCACCCTGATCACCAAGGGTCTGGGTTTCCTTGTTGAGAAAATAGATGTACATAGCATTGACTCATATTTAGAAAGTCACTGGTGCATGTTGCTGAGGTACAATGGTTAACTGGCTCTTATTTCATCCTACAGTGGGAAGGCATAGAAAGAAGCAGACAGCAAAGAAAAGATGCATTTGTTCTTCATGGATATTCTTGTTTTCATTAGCCTGAAATACTAATTTTGTTTCAAAGTTTCAACCCCTCAAAATGATACTAACTACTGACATCTGACTTTATTCTTACCTTTTAACAGATAATTTGATAGTATTGTTCACATTGGAAATAAAAGCTTGTTTGAAAATAAGCTGTAGTGTTTGTTTGTTTGTTTGTTTTTTCCCGTAAATAACACTGACTCAGTTCTATCATTGTTCTATTTATTTTGGCCCACCTTACTGCCGTTGAAAGGGATTTCTTTCAGCTATTTGTCAAGCCTGTTTTAAATCCTTTTATTTCAACCCCAAATAAATTAAAATGTAAGGTTGTAAATAATTTGTGTGATGGTGCCCTAGCCTCTACTATATTTTATTGAAAGAAACTGCTGGATGACCTAGCTTGCCTGGAACAGCAGCATCAGCATCAGCTGGGAACTTGTTTGCAATGCACATTCTCAGACCCTGCTCCAGACCTACTGAGTTGGAAATCCTGAGGGTAGGGCACTAGCCATCAGGGTATTACAGTCCTCCAGGTGCTACTGAAGCACGCGGAAGTTTCAGAAACACTGTTTAGAGCAGTGGGGGAAAGGTTTACTACACCCACTGCAGGATCATCGTTAATTCACTGACTTGGTACTGTCGCAGGTAAACTAAACAGGGTGGTAAGATCTGGACTTAGGAAGACACTAGAATTCTCGGGGTTGAGACAGACAGCACTCTTGGGGGGTGTGTTAGTATCCTAAGGTTGCCATAACAAATTACCACAAACCAGATGGATTAAAACAACAGCAATAAATTCTCTCCCAGTTCTGGAAGCCAGAAATCTGAGGTCAATATATAGGAAAGGGTGGTCCCTTCCAGAGGCTCTGAGGGAGAATCTGTTTCACGCCTCTCTCCTAGTTTCTGGTGGTTGCTGTCAATCGTTGGCATCTCCATCGTCACATAGCGTCTTCCCCTGTCTGTTTCTTTGTCCTTTCTCTTCTCATATCTGTCATACTGAATGAAGGACCCACCCTAATCCAGTATGACCTCATCTTAACTATTATACCTGCAAATATCCTAGTTCCAAAGAAAGTCACATTTACAGGTTCAAGGGGTAAAACTTCAACCTATTTTTTAGGGGGACAAAATACAGCTTATAACAAGGGGCAAAGATTCAGGGATGGAAGTGACAAATAGATAAAACCTACTTCTGAAAGCACAAAGGCGTTATGATACCGTACATATGTGAAGTTTAGAAGCATGCAACATTCTTATATTGATGATAGGTTCATATATTTGTAGTAAAAGGTATACATAGGAGGGATGCATACATATGTAGCATGCAGAAAGGTGTGTATGAAAACAATAACCTTATTTAGGACAGTGGTTAAACCTTATTCAGTAGAGGGAGAATTCAACTGGGGAGAGGTATAATGGGTTTAAATTTTATTTGTAATCTTTTGTTTTTAAGATGAGCGATGGTTGCATGGGTGTAGTAATCTCTGTACCTTTGTCTAGGTCTGAAATATCTCCTCATCTAAAGAAAGCTGAAAGGTGAAATGGGCCTAATATCTGGAACTGATTGAAGGAAAAATGTAAAGTGCTATTTGAGCAGAGTAGAGGATCAGCGGAGAGTACCAGGGGTTTGAGAGTAGAAGGCCTTATTTCTATATTTAGTTAGGCCACTTGAATGCTCGCTAGTTCGCAGCAATACCTTTTCCTATGTTCTGTGCTAGTTCATCTCATATCCTTGAGTATATTAACATTATTTATTAATGCTTCTCCCCGACTCCCTGAAGTGTGAGCTTCTGAATAGTTGAGAACTTATAGGCTTCTATTCATCTCCTCTAAAGCATTGTAGTTTCTTCTTCTTAGGTGCTTGATTAAGGTTTGTTAAAGTGAAGTTAGTATAAGGTATCCACAACCCTTTTCCATGACTCTGGTTTTGTCATTTAAAAATGTGTTATCACATAGTAACGCAGGGTATTACTTTATGGCTAGAACAAAGAAAAAAGGCACAAAACCTTTTTTCATTGTTTAATAAAATAACAGTCCAAGTAGAAATTTCTCCATGTAGTGTCACTTGAAAGGCTTCAGATTGGTTGGTTGGCTCATGCCATGCTAGGAGCGTGCGCGCGCACGTGTGTGTGTGTGTGTGTGTGTGTGTGTGTATTTCTGTGTTGATATAGTTAATGTAATATAATTCAATCGTGCCCAACTCTTTGCAACCCTGTGGACTGTAGGCCTCCAGGCTCCTCTGTCCATAGGAATGTCTCACTGTCCCAGTGAGAATACTGGAATGAGTTGGCATTTCCTCTTTCAGGGGATCTTCCCGAGCCAGGGGTTGAACCCACGTCTCACAGGTCTCCTGCATTGCAGGCAGTTGCTTAACACTGAGCCACCCATGGATAACCGTAGTTAATATGAAAGGCCCTCATGTGGGCGTAAGAATTTTTGGAGGTTCACTTTAAACACAAAACACCCCTTTTTGGGATAAGCCTTTTTTTGTGCATCCTCTTGAGTCCATGTCCCTGCCTCTCATTATGGTCCAGGTACCTAGGACCCTGAATTTCCTCCCCAAGTGGCCCCATGTCCCCAGCCCCAAGAGGCATGTGTGTTCCTCTTCACTGAGTCTGTGCTTCTCGGGGTTGAGTGGCACTGTCAGTGCTATACTCTCAGGACTGAGAGGAATCTAAGAGGTGGTGGCTTTGTATACAGGCCAACGGACAAGTGGGCCACATTATCCACATAGATGTATGTGACGCCTCTCATGGTGAGGGAGGAAGCTCAGGCTTGCTTCACTGAAGGCTGCTGAAGCTCTAACATATCGGGCTTCTCTGGATCTCTGAGAGGTGGTCCCTAAATCAGGTCAGGGACAAACCCTTTTCTGTTAGTCTGGGTGTGTGTGGGTTTCCTATTTTCACATGTATTGAATAGAGTCTCACTGAGTCCTTCAACCTTGAAAATTTCGGGCTTCTTTAGGATAAGACCTGTCTTGGACTTCTCTGTCTCGCCCAGGAAAGGTTAGGGTGTTTTGATATTTTCCTTGGTTATGGCTCCATCTTCTGAAAGGATGTGATCCAAAGCTCTCCTTTGTTCCACTACCTGGGTGATGACCAATGGGAAAGAAAGGGCTATGGTGGGCGCCAGAGATGGAAACGATTTTCTGTTACCACTTAGGGATATTTTAAGGATACTAAAGTTAGTGATGAAGAATCATTGTACTCTAAGCCCCCTATTTTCAGATGCTTATAACTCCAAGGAATACAAAGGAGTACACATTTAAAACTCTAACATGGCAGGACTCTTGGAAAATGATGTTTTGTGAAATGTGGTATTATAAAGTCCTCTGTGATATGAATCACATAGTATTCTAGCATAGGTTTTGAGGCATGAAATTTACATTTCTTAAAAGTCTAAGCAGTGGTTTATGTGTGCTTAGATGAGGAATTGATTTCATCACCAAATCCATGAAGAAAATCAGTTTAAAACTATTCTAAGAGGCACCTAAAACCTAGCTCTTTTTCTCTCCCTCTCATTCAATTTGTTATTTACTCTCAGTTCAGTTCGGTTCAGTCGCTCAGTCATGTCCGACTCTTTGCGACCCCATGAATCACAGCACACCAGGCCTCCCTGTCCATCACCAACTCCTGGAGTTCTCTCAGATTCACGTTCATCAAGTCAGTGATGCCATCCAGCCATCTCATCCTCTCTCGTACCCTTCGCCCCCTGCCCCCAATCCCTCCCAACATCAAACTCTTTTCAGTGAGTCAACTCTTCGCATGAGGTGGCCAAAATACTGGAGTTTCAGCTTAAGCATCATTCCTTCCAAAGAAATCCCAGGGCTGATCTCCTTCAGAATGGTCTGGTTGGACCTCCTTGCAGTCCAAGGGACTCTCAAGAGTCTTCTCCAACACCACAGTTCAAAAGCATCCATTCTTCGGCTCTCAGCTTTATTTCCATTTCCCACAGTATTTTAGTCCCCATCAGTTCCTTATAAATTATGAACTATTTTGTATATACAGAAGATAATAGAGCATATATGTAAGGTACCCATCACAAAGCTTGAAAATTAGAACGTAGCCAATGCTTTTGAATCCTACCTGTGCCCTCCCTGATTCACTTTCCCATTCGTTCCCAGAGGTAACCACTATCCTGAACTTTGTTAATAATTCACTTCTTTATACATTCACTGCATGGAAATGTTCCTTCAAATTCCATTATTTCTTGTCCATTTTGGACTGTATGCAAATATAATTATACTAGATGTATTCCTTGTGTTTCTCTCCTCCCCCATCACCCTGTGTTTGTGAGATTTGTGTATACTGATGTGTATAACTTCTAAGTCAGTTTTCATTGCTGTACAGTTATCCATCATATGAAAATCCCACAATGTGTCTATTTCCTATTTGTGGACATATGGGTTGTTTTCATTTTTATCTTTTTGCAAATTATTGTGCAGTGAACTTTCTCATTCATATCCCCTGATGCCCATCCATGAGAGTTTCTCTAGATTCTCAGTTGAGGGCAATTTTATACACCATGCCCCCCAACCAAGGAACATTTGATAATGTCTGGAAACATTTTTGGTTGTCGTAACTGAGGATGTGCTCCTGGCGTCTAGTGGGTAGAGGCCAGAGACACTGCTAAGCATCCTACAATGGACAGGACAGTCCACAACGCAGAATTGTCTCTTCCAAAATGTCAGCAGTTGAGAAGCCCTGATCTCCGGTACATTCATAGACATGAAAGTCCTGGATCATAGTGTGTGCCCAAGTTCTGTTGCAGGGAAAAGCCAATTCTGACTGCATGTTGGAACTGTTACTTTGACTTGTTTTTCATTGCTTTTGTTATTATAGTCATACACAATGGCTGCCTCAGAGAATCCTGCCCCTCTGCCTAACTGTTAAACAACTGCTTTTGTTCAAGACCTTATTTACATGTGGATGACTGAAAGGAAGTTAAACATCTCCTTCCTGAGGCCTGCCATTCTAAGAGATGTTTAGAACATTTATGGGCTTTTCACTTAGTTTCCCCATTTCCTCCCACATGATCTATAAAGGAACCTTGTATCCAGACCCTGATAAGAGGGTTATTTTGAGCCATTAGTGTGCCATCTGATAGGTCAGATGGCTTTCCAGATAAAATCATATTCCTTGCCTCAATACCATATCTCCGATTCATTGGCCCTTCGAGCAGGGAGCAGAGTAAGCTTGGGCTCAGGAACAGTTCAACTGTATCTGTTGTTGATTAGTCGTTAAGTCATGTCCAACTCTTTAGTGACCCCCATATGCTGTAGCCTGCAAGGCTCCCCTGATCATGGAATTTCCCAGGCAAGAATACTGGAGTGGGTTGCCATTTCCTTCTCCAGGGGATCTTCCTGACCCAGGGATCAAACTTGCATCTCCGGCATTGGCAGGTGGATTCTTTATTGCTGAGCCAGCAAGGAAGCCCCTCAACTTTACTAGGTAATCCCAATTATCTTTCAAAATGGTTGTACCAGTTTATATTCCCAATAGCAGAACATGAGAATTCTACTTGCTCCACGTTCTTGCCTACTTGGAGCACAAATACTGTCATTATCCTTTTTTAAGTCATAAGTTTTTGTTTTGTTTTTAATATTGATTTGACTGCATTGGGTCTTCGTTGTGGCATGTGGGATCTTTGTTTCAGTGCACATTGTGGCACGTGGGCTCAGTAGTTGCAGCTCTCTAGTTGTGAGACGTGGGCTTAGCTGCTCAGCAGCATGTGGGATCTTAATTCCCTGTGTGCATGTATGAGTAGTCATTAAGTTGTGTCTGACTCCCTGAGACCCATTGGACTGTAGTCCTCCAAGCTCCTAAATCCCAATATTGGGGTTCTCCAGGCAATAATACTGGAGTGGGTTGCCATGCCCTCCTCCAGGAGATCTTCCTGACCCAGGACTTGAAGCTGCATCTCCTGTGTCTCCTGCATTAAAGGAAGATTCTTTTTAGCCACTCACTAGCTGTCGGGAAAGCCCCTTAGTTCCCTGACCAGTGACCCAACCTGCTTTTCCTGCATTGCCAGGCAGCTTCTTAACCATCGACCACCAGGGAAGTCCCAACAACATATATTATATAAGGGGGCATTTTTAAGGGTCTCCCTGGCGGCTTAGATGGTAAAGAATCTGCTTGCAGTGCAGGAGACCTGGATTCAATCTCTGCGTACAGGCAGATCCTCTGGAGAAGGGAATGGCTACCTACTCCAGTACTCGACAGGCTTCCCTGGTGGCTCAGATGGTAAAGAATCTGCCTGCAACGTGGGAGACCTGGGTTTGATCCCTGGGTCAGGAAGAACCACTGGAGAAGGGAATGGCAACCTCACTCCAGTATTCTTGCCTGGAGAATTTACAAAATTTAAAAACAGGCATGCATAAATAGATGAGAAGAGTATAGAAAACAACTGGGGGTATGAGAAAAAGAATGAGAGATTTTTGGAGTGGTCATTTTTATTTAATTCAGGTAGTTACAATTTATAGAACTATTTTCCTGAATAATACCACATAACTGGCGTAATCAGGAGGGTGGGAAGCGAGGAAGCCACTGGACTACGCTGTTTCTGCTGAGACCATCGCAGATTTTGGCTGCGAGACCACACTGACTCCTTCTCCATCTATACAGTCAAGGTAGATGTCTCATGCCTTGCCTTTTGACACCCACAAAGCTAGGAACTGTACCCTGGGACCTCTATTATCACTGATGCAAAAGAAGTAAAATTTTATGAGCCCACACTCAGTAACAGAAAACAGAAACCACAGAAGCATGGACTACACCTCGCTTCTCCTTCCAAGTCTCATGGGTGTTTCTTATGTGCTTGGCAGAGGCTTCTATTCATGGAATCCAGGCCGTCAGGGCAAGAGTTCAGGAAAGGTAGACTTGGCTTGCAAACTCTATCAAGCTTTACCTGGTGTAATGGAATCAGGTGAGCTGATGTATGACACTTGCCACAGGATGTAAACCTGAAGGTGGAGGTGCCAGTTAGGAGGCTATTGTAGCAGTCCACCTGAGAGATGATGGTGTTTTGGATCAGAGTGACAAAAGCAAAGGTGTTGGGAAGTGGTTGGATTTACATTTTACTCAGAAAACAGGACTCGCCCGTACATTCTGGCAGGGTTGAGGGAAAGATATAAAAGTCTGAGGATTAATACTTCCTTTCACTCCTGTCCTAGACATCATTTTCTTTGCAAACCTTCAAGCCTGGTTTAGGAGCCCCTCTGATGTATATCCCCGTATCATGTGTTTCGGAATTCCTTATTTCATCATCTGTATTTCTACTACACAGTCATTTCCCCAGGGGCCGAATGTATGTGTGGCTATGCGTGACACATTGCCAGGCATATGGTGCTCTCTCAATAAATACTGTTATAATGATGAATGACGGAATACTGGATCACCTTGAGTTCATCAGCTCAATGATGGTGAATTTCTCTGTATTAAGGGGCCCTATGACTCCTTGCTTATTTCCAGTGTTGCCAGATGGGGCTACATCTTCCAGTGCGTGTTGTGAACACATTTTAGTAGTCAAAAACTGAGATCCAAACCCAAGTAAGGGGCGTGCAACTGAGGCTTATCCCTGCCAATTTACATTATGTTCAACTAAATTTCCCTTTTGCTCTCCATGAGAGTGATTACCCTAAGCCCACTTATCCCTCGTTATAGTAAATCAGAACCACAGAGAAAATTCTTTTTCATTTGTCCTGTGCTCCATTGTGAAGAAGACCATGTCCACATGAATATCTAGACAAAGCTGCTGACGGAAAGGTGTAACTGCTGAAGCTGCTGCTATAGGAAATACGTGAAAGTCTCATTGAAAAAGAAAGCTGAAACATTAACTTGATATGGACTAAGAGCTTTGAATAATGTTATATGTGAAACCATTTAAATTCTGTGATGACAATAAAACACTAAGTCTAGTCATTCAAAAGTATAAAGTACCATATCAACTCTGCATGCTCTTACTAAGCAGCTTTAGCAACATTAAAACCACCAAATTCTCATTCTGTCTCTCACAGGAGGTTTTAAACAGTTACTGATATTTGATCTATACACCTTTGCTTTTTCTTTCTTTTTTTAAAAAGTGTATCTCTGCTGGTGTGAGTTGTCCCAGCGTGGCAACTGGGCACCACATCCAGGTTCCCATACCCCAGGGCACCCCACCCCCTCAATACGGACACTGTAGTTTTGCTTTTGCAATGATGGAATGAAAAGGAAGGGACTCCTGTGGGCTTAAAGTGTGACCTGGGCCTGTCAGGCCTCCAGGGAAGCTGAGGGCCTTGACCACTCATTGGATGGCGATCATGCCAATCCTTGACTCCTGGCAAATGAGCTTAGAGCTGGCGCTGGAGGAAGTGGTCCCCGGTTGACCTTCAAGCTCCACTTACCGTCGCCAGCCCTTCAGGGTATTTCGTGCCTGTCCGCTGCTATCTCAGCCCTGGTCTTGGTGGGTGGGTCTGCGGGCCGCCCCCTTGCCGTCCCTGTCGCGGGGCCCACACCAGTAACTTCACAGACACCTGTTCCCCGTGCAGCTGACGTCTCTGCCGCCCCCACCCCCACCCTACCGTCCGCACTGCCAAGGGAGTCTCCTCCGCGACTCTCAGCTCGGCGGCTGCCATCTTCCCCATGGACCTCACTGCAGGCCCATCACGGTCTGGCACAGTCTCCCCTGCCGTGACTGCCACAGAGGAGCACGACTGGATCCCAGGTGGCCTGGACAGGGCTGGCGGCGGGGCGGGCCATGACCCCAGTCCCCTTGGGGTCCAGGCACCAGCTTGGGAGGGGACGGATGGGGTCGAAGAGGGCACAGCCCTTCTGCCCTCCCTGAGGGTGTCAGGAGCCCTTCGCAGGGGACACGGTGGACCACAGGCCACAGTGGAAGAGGAGTGGGATATAGAGCCGATAGAGGAGGAGGAGTCTGATTTCGAGCTGGAGGACCTGGAGGAGGAGGAGCACCTGCTAGAAGAGGTCGAGAAGGAGGAGACACTAGAGGAGGAGGAGACACTAGAGGATGAGGAGAGTGAGTCCTGGGAGGCTGGGGCCTGTGGTCCCAGCAGGGCCGAAGTGGGCAAGTGGCGGCCAGACCCTCAGGCCCTTGAGGACCCTGTGGGGGCATCGGACTCAAAGGCATGCTGCACTCAGCACTGGCCTCTAGCGGTTAAGCAGCGGGTCAAAGCTCTCAAAATCATGTATAATATCATGTAAGAAACGGATCGCCAGTCTAGGTTTGATGCAGGATATAGGATTCTTGGGGCTGGTGCACTGGGATGACCCAGAGAGATGCTATGGGGAGGGAGGTGGGAGGAGGGTTCAGGATTGGAAACTCATGTACACCTGTGGCGGATGAATGTTGATGTATGGCAAAACCAATACAGTATTATAAAGGAAAATAAAGTAAAAAAAAAAAAAACAAAACAAAAAACAAAAAACAACCTCCAGGCATAATTTGCACAAGTGGAAGCCTAATTCTATAAAGACCTTTATGGTCTTGAGAAAAAGTATGCTTCCTTCTGCCAGCCTCTGTTTGATAAGAGAGCTGACATCATCAGTGCAGTTCATGAGCCCACAGAAGGTGAATGTTAGTGGCCAGTACCTGTTCCAGAAGGAGCCTTGGGAGGAGATGCAAAGAGCACCTGAAGGGAAGGGGAAACAAAGGGCATCCCTCACTTCTGGTTGAGGGCATTTAAACAGCTAAAGATTCTCGGTGGCATGATCTGGGAAAATGATGAACTTGTACTGGACCACCTGAAAGATGTAAAAATAAAAATTCTCAGGGGTCCAGGAACCAATGAGCATCACAGTAGAATTTCTTTTTGAGTGAGAGGAATACTTTGCAATAAAGTTCTGACAACAACATACCAAATGCAATCAGAGCGAGATGATTCTGATCCCTTCTTCTCCAAAGAGCCAGAAATAATCAGCAGCACAGGGTGTGAGATCTACTGGAAAGATGGTAAAGACCTCACCCTGAAAACCCTGAGGCTGCAGAAATGTGAGGGCCCTGAAGGTGTCGCACCAACCTCTGGGAAACTGCCCAGCTATTCTTTCTTCACCTACTTCTCCTCCCGGGGGGTAGAGTACTGGATGTGGCTACTGATTATAAATTGGGTTATTTTTTTCCATGAAGTTCCGGTCCCAACGTCTGTATTATACTTCACAAAAGAAGCGAGTGATTATCAGTATAAAGAGTCTGATGAGGAGGTCCAAGAAGCTGAAGGTGGGGAGGAGGACAGCGATGAAAAACCAGAAGAAGGACCTGAAAAGGACCTGGACCCAGCAAAGGACAGCCCCAGAAAACCCCGGTATTTGTGTGCAGCTCTGAGTATCACCCAGCCACCATTCCTGGCATACATTTTTAAATTTTCTCCCCAAAGTAAATAATAATTAAAGCTGGGTTAAAGCCGAGTTTCAAAACAGCTGAATGTTAATAATACTTTGTGTGCTAGATAGAATAGAACACAGCATGTTCTGAAATGTACTTCATTCACAGCTACAGGTCCCTTGAGCTATAGCTGTAAGGCTTCCCCACGTGGGAAATTTTTGAGACCTGGTAGCAGGGACCACTGTTTGTCTGGAACGCAGTTAACCAGAACAAGTGACTAAAGGTGACTGGAACGTACACTAGCTGGGCCTTCACCACTGAGCTACAGAAATAAGGTCTTTTGTCCTAACCGGGAGGAAGCAAATGCCTTTGAGATTGTGACTATTGACAAAGATGTACTAAGTGAAAAATGTTCAAGTGGGAGCACATTTAATGACTAATACCTATTTGTTCAGTTGTAAGTTTTTCTAGTTCATGGGACAGTCAGAAGGAAAGCACATTAGTCATGGTGAGATTGTTGTTCATCGCTGAATTGGTCATTCAGTTCAGTTCAGATCAGTTGCTCAGCAACTCCACGAATTGCAGCATGCCAGTTCTCCCTGTCCATCACCAAATTGGCCATTAAGTCAACTTATATCTTGCCTATCCCTTCCTCTCTTTTTTTGCTTTTCTTTTTCCTGTCTTCTTCTCTTCCTTTTATGGATGTGCAGACTGAGAGTCTGGGAGTTTAAGAGTGTGATTGATGGAGAGAGCACAGGCTTGTAAGGTGGAAAGACTTATTAGATAAGTCTCTCTCAAGAAAAAGCAACAACAAAGCAGGCATTTTGGTGTTTGGCGAGTGGGAGAGGACGTTGGTATGAGGGGTGAGGGATTGATGACATATCCAAAGGTCTGTGTTGAGAGAGGTAAATGTGGTAATTTCTCTTTTGACTGAGCAGGCATACATAGGACTGACTATTTCCTTAGATTTAGAAAGTCACTGTTGCATGTTACTGGTTTACAATATTTTTTAATTAATTTATATATTTTACTTGGAGGCCAGTTACTTTACAATATTGTGGT
This sequence comes from Ovis canadensis, assembly GCF_042477335.2. Lineage (NCBI taxonomy): Eukaryota > Metazoa > Chordata > Mammalia > Artiodactyla > Bovidae > Ovis > Ovis canadensis. The sequence goes on from NC_091727.1 coordinate 134,324,320, forward strand.
GGTTTTTGCCATACATCAACATGAATCAGCCATGGGTGTACATGTGCCCCACCATCCTGAACCCCGCTCCCACCTCCCTCCCCACCCCATCCCTTCGAGTTGTCCCAGAGCACCTGCTTTGGGTGTCCTGCTTCATGCATCAAACTTGCACTGGTCATCTATTTCACATATAGTAATATACATGTTTCAGTGCTATTCTCTCATATCGTCCCACCCTCGCCGTCTCCCACACAGTCCAAATGTCTGTTCTTTACATCGGTGTCTCTTTGCTGTCTTGCATATAAGGTTGCCGTTACCGTCTTTCTAAATTCCATATATATGCATTAATATACTGTATTTGGAGAAGGCAATGGCACCCCACTCCAGTACTCTTGCCTGGAAAATCCCATGGATGGAGGAGCCTGGTGGGCTGCAGTCCATGGAGTTGCTAAGAGTCGGACACAACTGAGCAATTTCACTTTCACTTTTCACTTTCATGCATTGGAGAAGGAAGTGGCATCCTACTCCGGTGTTCTTGCCTGGAGAATCCCATGGACGGGGGAGCCTGGTGGGCTGCCGTCTATGGGGTCGCACAGAGTTGGACACAACTGAAGCAACTTAGCAGCAGCGGCAGCCGCAACAGCAGGGAACTAAGGGGCTTCCCCGAAATCTAGCGGATAAAGAAAGAATCCTTCTGCAGTGCAGGAGGCACAGGAGACACAGGTTCAATTCCTGGGTCAGGAGGATCCCCTGGGGGAGGGCATGGCAACCCACTTCATGGTCTTGCCTGAGAAATCCCATGGTCAGGGGAGCCTGGTGGGATACCGTGCATGGGGTCACAAAGAGTCAGACACGACTTAGCACCTAAACAACAACAAGAAAAGTTGAACTGTTCCTGAGCCCAAGTTTGCTCTGCTCCCTGCATGATGGGCCAATGAATCAGAGATAAGGTGTTGAGGCAAGGAAAACAATTTTATTCGGAAAGCCATCTGACTTACCAGATGGCTGACTAATGTCTCGAAATAACCATCTTATCATGGTCTGGATGCCAGGTTCCTTTATAGATTAGCTAGTAGGAGGTGAGGAAACAAAGGGAAAAGCCCATAAATCTTGTAAATATCTTTTAGAACGGCAAGCCTTGGGCAGGGGATGTTTAACTTCTTCCTTCCTGTCATTCATACATGAACAGGGTCCTGAAAAAGGTACATGAGTTTAACAGTTAAGCAGAGGAGCAGGAGTCTCAGAGGCAGCCATTATGTATGATTATAATAATAAAAGCAATGAAAAGCAAGTCAAATTTCGGTGCCTTCCACAAATTAACTCATTGTATCCTACAAGGAAGTCTTATTACTATCTTAGAGATGAGGAAACTGAGGCAAAGCAGAGCTGTGTAAGTTGCTTAAGATTCCACAGCTAGTGAGTGGTACAGGTGAAATTCAAACCCAGCCAGTCTCGCTTCAGACTCTAAGCTCTGATCTACTACATCATCTCCCCTCCTAGATGGAAAATGTGAGGAATAATACCTATCTTAGAGAGCTAAAGTGAGAATTAAAAGATTACTATTAATTCTGTGGAGGAGGGTGGCTACTTTCTGATCAGTGGGCAGGAACAGAGAGTATATTTTGTAATTAAGATCCACACATAATCCTCAGACCAAAATAGCCATCTTCGTTTATTTTTAATAAATTTAAAGTGAAGTTCTGCATAAGCAAGGTATCATATTAATTCATTTCATTGGAAAGAAGCTCTCTGATCTTCGATGTTTGCATCAAGTGGAACACAAGTAGTGTCACTCTACTTCAGTAACTACACTAACGTCTTTGACCGTGTGGATCACCACAAACTGTGGGAAACTCTTAGAGAGATGGGAATATCAGACCACTTTACCTGCCTCCTGAGAAATCTGTATGCAGGTCAAGAAGCAACAGTTAGAACCAGACATGGAATAGGGGACTGGTCCCAAATTGGGAAAGGAGTATGTCAAGGCTGTAAATTGTCACTTTGCTTATTTAACTTATATGCAGAGTACATCATGTGAAATGCCTGGCTGGATGAAGATCAAGCTGGAATCAAAATTGCTGGGGAAATATCAGTAACCTGGGATATGCAGATGACACCACACTTATTGCAGAATGCAATGTGGAACTGAAGAGCCTCTTGATGAAAGTGAAAGAGGAGAGTGAGAAAGTTGGCTTAGAAGTCAACACTCAAAAAACTAAGATCATGGCATTTGGTCCCATCACTTAATGGCAAATAGATGGGGAAACAATGACACAGTGACAGATTTCTTTTCTTGGGCTCCAAAAACACTGCAGATGGTGACTGCAGCCATGAAATTAAAAGATGCTTGCTCCTTGGAAGAAAAGCTATGACAAACCTAGACAGTGAATCAAAACCTGAGACATCACTTTGATGACAAAAGTCCATATAGTCAGTTTTTCCAGTAGTCAAAATGAAATGATACAATATGATACCTTGCTTATGTAGAACTTCACTTTAAATTTATTAAAAATAAACGAAAATGGTTATTTTGCTCTGAGGAATATGTGTGGATCTTAATTACAAAATATATTCTCTGTCCCAGCCCACTATCAGAAAGTGGCCACCCTCCTCCACAGAATTAATAGTAATCATTTAATTCTCACTTTAGCTCTCTAAGATAGGTATTATTCCTCACATTTTCCATCCAGGAGGGGAGATGATGTAGTAGAAGTCAGAGCTTAGACCCTGAAGCGAGACTGGCTGGGTTTGAATTTCACCTGTGCCACTCACTAGCTGTGGAATCTTAAGCAACTTACACAGCTCTGCTTTGCCTCAGTTTCCTCATCTGTACAGTAAGATAGTAATAAGACTTCCTTGTAGGAGACAGTGAGTTAATTCATGGAAAGCACCGAAATTATTATTCCCAAATATACAATCAATGCTCAAAAAATGGAAGATACTCTGGAGTTAAGTGTGCTTTTTCTTCTGGCCCATTGATAGGACATATGAGAAGGAAAACTATGGATCACTGAAGCTACTTAGAAGAAAACACATAGGTCACGGGAGGCACCTGACCTTATCCATAGTTCCTGATCTCAGTTTTGTAACTCTGACTGGAGGGAGGCTCCGGTGTACAGAAGGGTTGGAAAATGCAGTCCAGGGGAAGTTAGAGCCTGGGATATGTTCCAAATGTGTCTGCCTCAATCAGAAGCTCCTGGAATCCAGGGGATCAGAAAAGGCTCTTTCTGACACAGGCTCCAGGAAGGCTTTAGAGCCCGAAGGAATACAGGAAGTTCCCATGTTCAAATCTTCAAGTTGTGTGCTTTCAAAGATGCAAAAATTGCAGCTTTCCCTCCAACTCCTATGGCTGACAATCTTCCAGCCATACCATCTCCCACTTCCTTTCTGTCCTCCCGTCAGTAACTCTTCTTGCCTATTCATTTGATGCCAGCCCCTGTTATACTGTACTAGTATACTTTTCAAGGTACTGTACTCTAAGATTAAAAATGTTTTCATTATTTTCTGTGTTTGTTTGTTTATGTATTAGTCGTGTGTAAAGTATTATAAATCTATTACAATACAGTACTATATAGCCGATTGTGTATCTAGGTTAACTTTATTGAACTTAACAAATAAATTGGACTTCTGAAAGCACTCTCAGAATGGAACTCATTCATATGTAGGGGCTTAATATATATACAAACTACTATGCTCACTGAATCACAATTAATTCATTTTAAACGTGCTGCTATCCTGTTAATTTAGAAGTGGCAATGTACAAAGCAACTGATTGTTCATGATGGCTTTTCTTTGGGAGACCTGAAGTGTAGTTCTGGCTTACCCAGTAGGGGTGGTAAACCCTTAAGTTACATGGAACCAGCTTACTGCCTTACTTTATACTTTTGAATGACTAGACTTAGTGTTTTATTGTCATCACAGAATTTAAATGGTTTCACATATAACATTATTCAAAGCTCTTAGTCCATATCAAGTTAATGTTTCAGCTTTCTTTTTCAATGAGACTTTCACGTATTTCCTATAGCAGCAGCTTCAGCAGTTACACCTTTCCGTCAGCAGCTTTGTCTAGATATTCATGTGGACATGGTCTTCTTCACAATGGAGCACAGGACAAATGAAAAAGAATTTTCTCTGTGGTTCTGATTTACTATAACGAGGGATAAGTGGGCTTAGGGTAATCACTCTCATGGAGAGCAAAAGGGAAATTTAGTTGAACATAATGTAAATTGGCAGGGATAAGCCTCAGTTGCACGCCCCTTACTTGGGTTTGGATCTCAGTTTTTGACTACTAAAATGTGTTCACAACACGCACTGGAAGATGTAGCCCCATCTGGCAACACTGGAAATAAGCAAGGAGTCATAGGGCCCCTTAATACAGAGAAATTCACCATCATTGAGCTGATGAACTCAAGGTGATCCAGTATTCCGTCATTCATCATTATAACAGTATTTATTGAGAGAGCACCATATGCCTGGCAATGTGTCACGCATAGCCACACATACATTCGGCCCCTGGGGAAATGACTGTGTAGTAGAAATACAGATGATGAAATAAGGAATTCCGAAACACATGATACGGGGATATACATCAGAGGGGCTCCTAAACCAGGCTTGAAGGTTTGCAAAGAAAATGATGTCTAGGACAGGAGTGAAAGGAAGTATTAATCCTCAGACTTTTATATCTTTCCCTCAACCCTGCCAGAATGTACGGGCGAGTCCTGTTTTCTGAGTAAAATGTAAATCCAACCACTTCCCAACACCTTTGCTTTTGTCACTCTGATCCAAAACACCATCATCTCTCAGGTGGACTGCTACAATAGCCTCCTAACTGGCACCTCCACCTTCAGGTTTACATCCTGTGGCAAGTGTCATACATCAGCTCACCTGATTCCATTACACCAGGTAAAGCTTGATAGAGTTTGCAAGCCAAGTCTACCTTTCCTGAACTCTTGCCCTGACGGCCTGGATTCCATGAATAGAAGCCTCTGCCAAGCACATAAGAAACACCCATGAGACTTGGAAGGAGAAGCGAGGTGTAGTCCATGCTTCTGTGGTTTCTGTTTTCTGTTACTGAGTGTGGGCTCATAAAATTTTACTTCTTTTGCATCAGTGATAATAGAGGTCCCAGGGTACAGTTCCTAGCTTTGTGGGTGTCAAAAGGCAAGGCATGAGACATCTACCTTGACTGTATAGATGGAGAAGGAGTCAGTGTGGTCTCGCAGCCAAAATCTGCGATGGTCTCAGCAGAAACAGCGTAGTCCAGTGGCTTCCTCGCTTCCCACCCTCCTGATTACGCCAGTTATGTGGTATTATTCAGGAAAATAGTTCTATAAATTGTAACTACCTGAATTAAATAAAAATGACCACTCCAAAAATCTCTCATTCTTTTTCTCATACCCCCAGTTGTTTTCTATACTCTTCTCATCTATTTATGCATGCCTGTTTTTAAATTTTGTAAATTCTCCAGGCAAGAATACTGGAGTGAGGTTGCCATTCCCTTCTCCAGTGGTTCTTCCTGACCCAGGGATCAAACCCAGGTCTCCCACGTTGCAGGCAGATTCTTTACCATCTGAGCCACCAGGGAAGCCTGTCGAGTACTGGAGTAGGTAGCCATTCCCTTCTCCAGAGGATCTGCCTGTACGCAGAGATTGAATCCAGGTCTCCTGCACTGCAAGCAGATTCTTTACCATCTAAGCCGCCAGGGAGACCCTTAAAAATGCCCCCTTATATAATATATGTTGTTGGGACTTCCCTGGTGGTCGATGGTTAAGAAGCTGCCTGGCAATGCAGGAAAAGCAGGTTGGGTCACTGGTCAGGGAACTAAGGGGCTTTCCCGACAGCTAGTGAGTGGCTAAAAAGAATCTTCCTTTAATGCAGGAGACACAGGAGATGCAGCTTCAAGTCCTGGGTCAGGAAGATCTCCTGGAGGAGGGCATGGCAACCCACTCCAGTATTATTGCCTGGAGAACCCCAATATTGGGATTTAGGAGCTTGGAGGACTACAGTCCAATGGGTCTCAGGGAGTCAGACACAACTTAATGACTACTCATACATGCACACAGGGAATTAAGATCCCACATGCTGCTGAGCAGCTAAGCCCACGTCTCACAACTAGAGAGCTGCAACTACTGAGCCCACGTGCCACAATGTGCACTGAAACAAAGATCCCACATGCCACAACGAAGACCCAATGCAGTCAAATCAATATTAAAAACAAAACAAAAACTTATGACTTAAAAAAGGATAATGACAGTATTTGTGCTCCAAGTAGGCAAGAACGTGGAGCAAGTAGAATTCTCATGTTCTGCTATTGGGAATATAAACTGGTACAACCATTTTGAAAGATAATTGGGATTACCTAGTAAAGTTGAGGGGCTTCCTTGCTGGCTCAGCAATAAAGAATCCACCTGCCAATGCCGGAGATGCAAGTTTGATCCCTGGGTCAGGAAGATCCCCTGGAGAAGGAAATGGCAACCCACTCCAGTATTCTTGCCTGGGAAATTCCATGATCAGGGGAGCCTTGCAGGCTACAGCATATGGGGGTCACTAAAGAGTTGGACATGACTTAACGACTAATCAACAACAGATACAGTTGAACTGTTCCTGAGCCCAAGCTTACTCTGCTCCCTGCTCGAAGGGCCAATGAATCGGAGATATGGTATTGAGGCAAGGAATATGATTTTATCTGGAAAGCCATCTGACCTATCAGATGGCACACTAATGGCTCAAAATAACCCTCTTATCAGGGTCTGGATACAAGGTTCCTTTATAGATCATGTGGGAGGAAATGGGGAAACTAAGTGAAAAGCCCATAAATGTTCTAAACATCTCTTAGAATGGCAGGCCTCAGGAAGGAGATGTTTAACTTCCTTTCAGTCATCCACATGTAAATAAGGTCTTGAACAAAAGCAGTTGTTTAACAGTTAGGCAGAGGGGCAGGATTCTCTGAGGCAGCCATTGTGTATGACTATAATAACAAAAGCAATGAAAAACAAGTCAAAGTAACAGTTCCAACATGCAGTCAGAATTGGCTTTTCCCTGCAACAGAACTTGGGCACACACTATGATCCAGGACTTTCATGTCTATGAATGTACCGGAGATCAGGGCTTCTCAACTGCTGACATTTTGGAAGAGACAATTCTGCGTTGTGGACTGTCCTGTCCATTGTAGGATGCTTAGCAGTGTCTCTGGCCTCTACCCACTAGACGCCAGGAGCACATCCTCAGTTACGACAACCAAAAATGTTTCCAGACATTATCAAATGTTCCTTGGTTGGGGGGCATGGTGTATAAAATTGCCCTCAACTGAGAATCTAGAGAAACTCTCATGGATGGGCATCAGGGGATATGAATGAGAAAGTTCACTGCACAATAATTTGCAAAAAGATAAAAATGAAAACAACCCATATGTCCACAAATAGGAAATAGACACATTGTGGGATTTTCATATGATGGATAACTGTACAGCAATGAAAACTGACTTAGAAGTTATACACATCAGTATACACAAATCTCACAAACACAGGGTGATGGGGGAGGAGAGAAACACAAGGAATACATCTAGTATAATTATATTTGCATACAGTCCAAAATGGACAAGAAATAATGGAATTTGAAGGAACATTTCCATGCAGTGAATGTATAAAGAAGTGAATTATTAACAAAGTTCAGGATAGTAGTTACCTCTGGGAACGAATGGGAAAGTGAATCAGGGAGGGCACAGGTAGGATTCAAAAGCATTGGCTACGTTCTAATTTTCAAGCTTTGTGATGGGTACCTTACATATATGCTCTATTATCTTCTGTATATACAAAATAGTTCATAATTTATAAGGAACTGATGGGGACTAAAATACTGTGGGAAATGGAAATAAAGCTGAGAGCCGAAGAATGGATGCTTTTGAACTGTGGTGTTGGAGAAGACTCTTGAGAGTCCCTTGGACTGCAAGGAGGTCCAACCAGACCATTCTGAAGGAGATCAGCCCTGGGATTTCTTTGGAAGGAATGATGCTTAAGCTGAAACTCCAGTATTTTGGCCACCTCATGCGAAGAGTTGACTCACTGAAAAGAGTTTGATGTTGGGAGGGATTGGGGGCAGGGGGCGAAGGGTACGAGAGAGGATGAGATGGCTGGATGGCATCACTGACTTGATGAACGTGAATCTGAGAGAACTCCAGGAGTTGGTGATGGACAGGGAGGCCTGGTGTGCTGTGATTCATGGGGTCGCAAAGAGTCGGACATGACTGAGCGACTGAACCGAACTGAACTGAGAGTAAATAACAAATTGAATGAGAGGGAGAGAAAAAGAGCTAGGTTTTAGGTGCCTCTTAGAATAGTTTTAAACTGATTTTCTTCATGGATTTGGTGATGAAATCAATTCCTCATCTAAGCACACATAAACCACTGCTTAGACTTTTAAGAAATGTAAATTTCATGCCTCAAAACCTATGCTAGAATACTATGTGATTCATATCACAGAGGACTTTATAATACCACATTTCACAAAACATCATTTTCCAAGAGTCCTGCCATGTTAGAGTTTTAAATGTGTACTCCTTTGTATTCCTTGGAGTTATAAGCATCTGAAAATAGGGGGCTTAGAGTACAATGATTCTTCATCACTAACTTTAGTATCCTTAAAATATCCCTAAGTGGTAACAGAAAATCGTTTCCATCTCTGGCGCCCACCATAGCCCTTTCTTTCCCATTGGTCATCACCCAGGTAGTGGAACAAAGGAGAGCTTTGGATCACATCCTTTCAGAAGATGGAGCCATAACCAAGGAAAATATCAAAACACCCTAACCTTTCCTGGGCGAGACAGAGAAGTCCAAGACAGGTCTTATCCTAAAGAAGCCCGAAATTTTCAAGGTTGAAGGACTCAGTGAGACTCTATTCAATACATGTGAAAATAGGAAACCCACACACACCCAGACTAACAGAAAAGGGTTTGTCCCTGACCTGATTTAGGGACCACCTCTCAGAGATCCAGAGAAGCCCGATATGTTAGAGCTTCAGCAGCCTTCAGTGAAGCAAGCCTGAGCTTCCTCCCTCACCATGAGAGGCGTCACATACATCTATGTGGATAATGTGGCCCACTTGTCCGTTGGCCTGTATACAAAGCCACCACCTCTTAGATTCCTCTCAGTCCTGAGAGTATAGCACTGACAGTGCCACTCAACCCCGAGAAGCACAGACTCAGTGAAGAGGAACACACATGCCTCTTGGGGCTGGGGACATGGGGCCACTTGGGGAGGAAATTCAGGGTCCTAGGTACCTGGACCATAATGAGAGGCAGGGACATGGACTCAAGAGGATGCACAAAAAAAGGCTTATCCCAAAAAGGGGTGTTTTGTGTTTAAAGTGAACCTCCAAAAATTCTTACGCCCACATGAGGGCCTTTCATATTAACTACGGTTATCCATGGGTGGCTCAGTGTTAAGCAACTGCCTGCAATGCAGGAGACCTGTGAGACGTGGGTTCAACCCCTGGCTCGGGAAGATCCCCTGAAAGAGGAAATGCCAACTCATTCCAGTATTCTCACTGGGACAGTGAGACATTCCTATGGACAGAGGAGCCTGGAGGCCTACAGTCCACAGGGTTGCAAAGAGTTGGGCACGATTGAATTATATTACATTAACTATATCAACACAGAAATACACACACACACACACACACACACACACACGTGCGCGCGCACGCTCCTAGCATGGCATGAGCCAACCAACCAATCTGAAGCCTTTCAAGTGACACTACATGGAGAAATTTCTACTTGGACTGTTATTTTATTAAACAATGAAAAAAGGTTTTGTGCCTTTTTTCTTTGTTCTAGCCATAAAGTAATACCCTGCGTTACTATGTGATAACACATTTTTAAATGACAAAACCAGAGTCATGGAAAAGGGTTGTGGATACCTTATACTAACTTCACTTTAACAAACCTTAATCAAGCACCTAAGAAGAAGAAACTACAATGCTTTAGAGGAGATGAATAGAAGCCTATAAGTTCTCAACTATTCAGAAGCTCACACTTCAGGGAGTCGGGGAGAAGCATTAATAAATAATGTTAATATACTCAAGGATATGAGATGAACTAGCACAGAACATAGGAAAAGGTATTGCTGCGAACTAGCGAGCATTCAAGTGGCCTAACTAAATATAGAAATAAGGCCTTCTACTCTCAAACCCCTGGTACTCTCCGCTGATCCTCTACTCTGCTCAAATAGCACTTTACATTTTTCCTTCAATCAGTTCCAGATATTAGGCCCATTTCACCTTTCAGCTTTCTTTAGATGAGGAGATATTTCAGACCTAGACAAAGGTACAGAGATTACTACACCCATGCAACCATCGCTCATCTTAAAAACAAAAGATTACAAATAAAATTTAAACCCATTATACCTCTCCCCAGTTGAATTCTCCCTCTACTGAATAAGGTTTAACCACTGTCCTAAATAAGGTTATTGTTTTCATACACACCTTTCTGCATGCTACATATGTATGCATCCCTCCTATGTATACCTTTTACTACAAATATATGAACCTATCATCAATATAAGAATGTTGCATGCTTCTAAACTTCACATATGTACGGTATCATAACGCCTTTGTGCTTTCAGAAGTAGGTTTTATCTATTTGTCACTTCCATCCCTGAATCTTTGCCCCTTGTTATAAGCTGTATTTTGTCCCCCTAAAAAATAGGTTGAAGTTTTACCCCTTGAACCTGTAAATGTGACTTTCTTTGGAACTAGGATATTTGCAGGTATAATAGTTAAGATGAGGTCATACTGGATTAGGGTGGGTCCTTCATTCAGTATGACAGATATGAGAAGAGAAAGGACAAAGAAACAGACAGGGGAAGACGCTATGTGACGATGGAGATGCCAACGATTGACAGCAACCACCAGAAACTAGGAGAGAGGCGTGAAACAGATTCTCCCTCAGAGCCTCTGGAAGGGACCACCCTTTCCTATATATTGACCTCAGATTTCTGGCTTCCAGAACTGGGAGAGAATTTATTGCTGTTGTTTTAATCCATCTGGTTTGTGGTAATTTGTTATGGCAACCTTAGGATACTAACACACCCCCCAAGAGTGCTGTCTGTCTCAACCCCGAGAATTCTAGTGTCTTCCTAAGTCCAGATCTTACCACCCTGTTTAGTTTACCTGCGACAGTACCAAGTCAGTGAATTAACGATGATCCTGCAGTGGGTGTAGTAAACCTTTCCCCCACTGCTCTAAACAGTGTTTCTGAAACTTCCGCGTGCTTCAGTAGCACCTGGAGGACTGTAATACCCTGATGGCTAGTGCCCTACCCTCAGGATTTCCAACTCAGTAGGTCTGGAGCAGGGTCTGAGAATGTGCATTGCAAACAAGTTCCCAGCTGATGCTGATGCTGCTGTTCCAGGCAAGCTAGGTCATCCAGCAGTTTCTTTCAATAAAATATAGTAGAGGCTAGGGCACCATCACACAAATTATTTACAACCTTACATTTTAATTTATTTGGGGTTGAAATAAAAGGATTTAAAACAGGCTTGACAAATAGCTGAAAGAAATCCCTTTCAACGGCAGTAAGGTGGGCCAAAATAAATAGAACAATGATAGAACTGAGTCAGTGTTATTTACGGGAAAAAACAAACAAACAAACAAACACTACAGCTTATTTTCAAACAAGCTTTTATTTCCAATGTGAACAATACTATCAAATTATCTGTTAAAAGGTAAGAATAAAGTCAGATGTCAGTAGTTAGTATCATTTTGAGGGGTTGAAACTTTGAAACAAAATTAGTATTTCAGGCTAATGAAAACAAGAATATCCATGAAGAACAAATGCATCTTTTCTTTGCTGTCTGCTTCTTTCTATGCCTTCCCACTGTAGGATGAAATAAGAGCCAGTTAACCATTGTACCTCAGCAACATGCACCAGTGACTTTCTAAATATGAGTCAATGCTATGTACATCTATTTTCTCAACAAGGAAACCCAGACCCTTGGTGATCAGGGTGCACATCATTTCTCACGCAAAACTTATCTCCCTCTTGCCCACCTCTATAAATGCTTGCTGTTTCCTTGAAAGGCCACACTGTGATTTAAATAAGTCATTCCACCTTAAAAACTGGCGTTCCCTTGCACAAATCATAAATCCCTTAGATTTCCAGACCTTCAGTTTCCATGTGTGTAAAATGAGAATGAGGCTTTGTCAAACATCCACATGCATGAAAACTAAGAAAGAGTGAGAGAGTGAGTGAGAGAGACTAAAAGATGAGTGAATAGAGGAAAGAGAAACAGAGATTTAATTACCAACTCAGGGATAACCAGTAATATTACTAGGACTAGTTTTCTTTTCTTTTGAATAAAACATCTAAATTGAACTAATATTTGTGAATTAATCCGGAAATGCAGTTCTCTTGAAACCCTTAACATCTTACTACTTTGTAAGGAATCACTTTCTCAAAGTCACGGTCAGTACAAGAGACTACAATTCTGTGGCCAGGCGATGATGACACAGCTAATGCCTGGCCTAGTCACTTTAGCTGCTGCTTCTGGTGACTCTTTTCCAGAGAAGCACTGGTCTCCATTTCCAGGTCTGATAGAGTTCCTATCTGCAGTAGACTTAAAGCTACAGGACAAAGGACTTGTGGCTCTAAATGAAATACACTTCAGAACATACTGCCTCCTACATTATCTAGAATACATTATTAACAATAAACTCTTTTTCCAGAATTTAATTTCAACCATTTTCTTATTTACTTTACAGAAGAAAAATTTAAAACTATAAAGCTGTTAGTAAGAGGTATGTGTCAGGAATGGTTATGTCATACTAAAGCCTATGCAATAATACCTGTATTATCCAGAGCTGCTCCTTGCTGAGACCACATCCGTTTAGAGTTCTTCAGGTTTTTCATTTTCATCCTCTTCCTCTTCATCAAAGGTTTCATACTCATCTTCACCCTCATCATTAGGGCAGAATGATGCAGACATTGGGGTCAAAAGTTGGCAGGGAAAATATCCCAACTTAAAATCAGCAGCAGAGTCTAGGCCTGAGAGAAGAGAAACAGGTTTAATAAAAGGAAAAACAAATAATACCTGGATACATTTCTACCCCCCATCACGTCTGCTGCTTGACAATTTTCACAAACGTTTTTCTCCTCTTTCCAGTAGATCTCACACAGATCTCCCTGATTATTTCTGGCCCCTTTGGAGAGGGGATCCAAATCATTTGATATTGGTACCATTTTCTATGTCTTTGTCGGAACCTCAATGGAAAAAAAATGTTCATTTGATTTAAAGACAAATTCTATGGGGACGCTCACAGATTTCTCAATTGCTGAAAAGTGCCCCTCTGAGATGTCAACATTTTCTAGGATCCTCCTACCCAGAATATTCACTTTTTTTTAAAAGCCGTTGACCAAAAGGGAGGGATGCCACTTGTTTGCCTCTAGGTTGGTAGAAAGCAGCATGCTTTTTCTCGAGACCCTGAAGGTCTATAATACCAGGCTTCCACTTGTGCTAATTGTGCCCGGAGGTTTTTGAGAGTTTTGACCCACTGCGTGACTGCTAGAGACCTGCCTTTGAGCTCAATGGCCCCACCACTTGCCCGCCTCGGCCCCTCCGGGACCACAGGCCTCAACCTCCCAGTCTCAGAGGCAGTAGTCAGGACTTCTTAGCCCAGAACTCGGCCTCTAACGCCGGTTCCTCTGTCTTCTAGGATGCAACCCCCTCCGCAGGATCCCGCAGCTCCCAGGGTGGAGCGCCCTCCACCGGGTACTCACCCTGCAAGCCTCTGTCTCCCTCTCCCAGGTCTTCCTGCTCCTGACGAGGCACCGGACCTTCTCCAGGGTCCGAGGGTGGCGGGGAGCAGCCCCCGGCCATCAGGCCGTCAGTGGGAGGCCGGAACAGGACATGTGTGTTGGTATGGAAATTGCATAGAATGGAGTCGACCTGACTCCAGAACAGGGGCCCAAATGTCTCCACAGAGAACCCAAGGCCTTTAACCGCTGCCGCACCCTCCTGCTCATTCTCATCCTCGTCTTCTGTGTCCTCCCCTTCCTCGCCCTCTCCAGACAGGTGCGCCTCCTCGTCTACGTCCTCCACCTCGAAATCAATCTCACCCTCCTCCTCGTCCTCCTCCATCGCCTCTACATCTTCCTCCATCTCCTCCTCCTCTAACGGCTCTCTACCACACTCCTCTTCCACTGCGGCCTGAGGCCAACCCTGCTCCCCGGGAAGGGCTCTGGAGACCTCCAAGGAGGCCAGAAGAGCCGTGGCCTCCTCGACTCCTTCCATCCCCTCCGAAGCAGATGCTTGGACCCCGAGCAGACTGGGGTCGCGGCCCGCCCCGCCACCAGCTCTATCCGGGCCACCCGGGATCCAGTCGTGCTCCTCTGTGGCAGACATGGCAGGAGAGACGTGCCAGACAGGGATCGTCCTGCAGCGACGCCTGCGGGGAAGATGGCGGCCGCTGAGTGTCGCGCTGACGAGACGCTGTTGGCCGCGGGACTGCAGGGTGGGGGTGGGGACAGCGGAGACGTCGGCTGCACAGGGAACAGGAGTCTGCGAGCTGCTGGTGTGGGCCCCACAACAGGAATGGTGAGGGGGTAGCCCGCACACCCGCCCACCAAGGCCGAAGCTGAGCTGGAGGCGGGAAAGGCCCTGATGGGCTGGCGACGGTAGGTGGAGCTGGAAGGGTCAACCGGGACCACTTCCTCCAGTGCCAGCTCTAAGCTCATTTGCCAGGAGGCAAGGATTGGCATGACTGCCGTCCAATGAGTGATCAAGGCTCTCGGGTTGCATGGAAGCATTCCAGCCCCAGGTCATATGTTGAGCCCACGAGAGTCCCTTCTTTTCCGTTGCTGCTGCTGCTGTTGCTAAGTCACTTCAGTCATGTCCGACTCTGTGTGACCCCATAGATGGCAGCCCACCAGGCTCCCGCATCCCTGGGATCCTTCAGGCAAGAATACTGGAGTGGGTTGCCATTTCCTTCGATGCATGAAAGTGAAAAGTGAAAGTGAAGTCTCTCACTCGTGTCTGATTCCTAGAGACCCCATGGACTGCAGCCCGCCAGGCTCCTCCGTCCATGGGATTTTCCAGGCAAGAGTACTAGAATGGGGTGCCATTGCCTTCTCTGTCCTTTACATTGCACCATTGCAGAAACGAAATGGCAATGTCCCTCTAGGTGGCACCCTGGGGTATGGGAAGCTGGGTGTGCTCCCCAGTTGCCACCTTGTGTCAGCTCAGGTCATCAGAGATACACTGATTTTAAAAAGTTAATAAAGGCTTGAGAAAGAACATCAAAAGTAAGAGATGGAGAAATTGGAAAACATAAACTGAATTAAACGGGAGCACTGAAAGTGAAATAGAAAAAATGAAACAAACTAGATAAAACTAAAAGATCATTTTGGTCCAGTCGATTTTAAGCATGGCTGCTCATGAGCAACATATCTGTAGCTTTGGAGAATAAAAGCAATACCTTGGCATTCTTCAAAAACTTCTAAGATGATTCTGATGTGTGTCAGGTTTTTCTATTAAATGGTAGCTTTGGTGATATCGAATTCTCTTACTTTTCTGTTGACCACTCATGGTACAACAGTATTAAGTGAATAATAGTTACTCACTAGAATGTATAATATATATTTTAGAAAACTTGTTAATGTTTGCCTAACTAAAAATTTATGACATTATGATTCCACTTGTTTGACTTAGTATGAATAGAATGCTAGATTTCTAATTTTAAAAAAAGATGGGCAACAACCAACAAAGTTTTACTATATAGAACTGGGAACTGTAGTTCCTTTGTCAATCTCTTGAAATACCTATAACGGAAAATAAACTGAAAAATAATATATGTGTGTATGTATAACTGAATCACCTTGCTGTGCACCTGGAACTTTGTAAGTCAACTTTGTAAGTTGCAAGTCTCTCTCTATATATAAAGAAAAATAAAATAAAGTGTATAGATCACATATGAGCAACTGTTTCAACCTCCTGTGAGAGACAGAAGGAGAATTTGGAGGGTTAAATGTTGCTAAAGTTACTTAGATAAAAACATACAAGTTGACCTGGGTGCCTGGAGAATGGAGACTGGAGAGTGGAAGGAGTAAAACTAGGTGCTGAAAGGGATTCTTCAGGGCTCCCCAATTCACTTCAAGGCTCCAAGAAATGAAGACAGACTTCTTTTCATGACTGAGCTAATCACCTGGTCTACACTAACCAGGGACACCCCGTCCCAAATTCATATATTTCAATGTTTACCCACTCCATCGCCCAGGTGATGGTGTTTGAGAGTTGTGGCCTTTAGTAGGAGACACAGTGAAGATAATCAACCTTCCCCTATATAGAACTTAGGCATTATAGATTTCACCCCTTATACCGGCCTTGTTTTGTTTTACCTAACTCATACTCAGTATTTTCAATGGGGATAGTCCACTGGGTCCCAAGCTGTCAAGCCCATTTCTAAGTGACAGAGACTCAATTTAACTTTATGAGCCATATGTCCGAGTGCCTATGCCCACTACGGGATATTTGAGGAGAATGGCTGCTATGATCTGGAGCACTGAAACACCACAATAATAAAATTCTTGAGGCAAATACATCTATCGGCTATCTTCAGGAGCTCCCTTAACACTCTAGGGGCATCTTTTAAAAATTTAGTGATATCTTCAAGTATTCCTCTCTTTGGTTCCCAGGTATTATGTTCAAAAAGTTTTCCTAAAGGATGCATTTTAGCATTTGCTGAAAAGTGGAAGTGAAAGTCACTCAGTCATGTCCAACTGTTTGCAACTCCATGGACTACACAGTCTGTGGAATTCTCTGGGCTAGAGTGCTGGAGTGGGTAGCCATTCCCTTCTCCAGTGCATCTTCCAAATCCAGGGATCAAACCCAGGTCTCCCACATTGCAGGCGGATTCTTTACCAGCTGAGCCACAAAGGAAGCCCAGCATTTGTTGAAGTCAATTCCCAATCTATTTGCAGAAGTCTTAAGCCAATAAGCACTTTTTATGTTTAAAAACTATTATTGCACTATTGTGGTGAATGTCACAGGCATGTAGTACATTCACAATGCTTTTCAGCCATTCTCTCTGTTGTCCCTAAATAAATCATCACTCCTAAAGGAAACCCCATGCCAGTAATCAGTCCTTTTCCATTTCCCCCTCACTGCAACCAGGCTCTGATAACTACTAATCTCCTGTTTACCTCTATGAACTTAACATTTTCTAGATAGCTGAGAGAAATAAAATCCTACAATATGTGACCTTTTGGGTCTGGCCTCTCATTCATTTTTTGCGGCTGAATGCTATGCCCGTGTACAGAGCGTCACATTTGTTTATGAATGTGAAACAAGATGAGTTGGTGGATCCTTGGGATGTTTCCCATTTGGGTTTCCAGTTCGGTCAGGGCTGCTATGAACATGGGGATAGAACTTTTTGTTACCTTTTGTTTGAACAAATACCTCTAGTTCTTTGGCTTATATAGCTAATAGTGGAATTGAGACAACCATAAGGCTTTTAACTTTTTCAGGAGCTTTCAGACTCTTTTTTGGCAGCTACTTGGTGTTGTTCAGTTGCTCTGCCGCTCAGCTGTGTCTGACTTTTTGCAATCCCATGGACTGCACACGCAAGTCTTCCCTTTCCTTCACCATCTCTCGGAGTTGGCTCAAACTCATGTCCATAGAGTTGGTGATGCCATCCAACCGTGTCATTCTCTGTTGTCCCATTCTCCTCCTGCCTTCTATCTTTCCCAGCATCAGAGTCTATTCCAGTGAGATGGCTCTTCGCATCAGGTGGCCAAAGTATTGGAGCTTCAGTTTCAGCATCAGTCCTTCCAGTGAACATTCAGGTTTGATTTCCTTTAGCATTGACTGGTTTGATTTCCTTGCAGTCCAAGGGACTCTCCAGAGCGTTCTCCAACACCGCAGTTCGAATGCATCAATTCTTTGGCGCTCAGCCTCTTTTATGGTCCAACTCTCACATCCATACATGACTACTGGAAAAACTTTGACTGTATGGACTTTTGTCATCAAAGTGACGTCTCAGCTCTTTGATTCACTGTCTAGGTTTGTCATAGCTTTTCTTCCAAGGAGCAAGCATCTTTTAATTTCATGGCTGCAGTCACCATCTGCAGTGTTTTTGGAGCCCAAGAAAATAAATCCATTTTTTCTCCATTTGCCATTAAGTGATGGGACCAAATCCCATGATCTTAGTTTTTTGAGTGTTGAGTTCTAAGCCAACTTTTTCACTCTCCTCTTTCACTTTCATCAAGAGGCTCTTCAGTTCAATGTTGCATTCTGCAATAAATGTGGTGTCATCTGCATATCTCAGGTTATTGATATTTCCCTCAGCAATTTTGATTCCAGCTTGAACTTCAGCCAGCCAGGCATTTCATGTGATGTACTCTGCATAAAAGTTAAATAAGCAAAGTGACAATTTACAGCCTTGACATACTCCTTTCCCAATTTGGGACCAGTCCCCTATTCCATGTCCAGTTCTAACGGTTGCTTCTCGACCTGCATACAGATTTCTCAGGAGGTAGGGAAAAGTGGTCTGATATTCCCATCTCTTTAAGAGTTTTCCACAGTTTGTGGAGATCCACAGAGTCAAAGACTTTAGTGTAGTTATTGAAGTAGAGTGACACTACTTGTGTTCCACTTGATGCAGACATATTCAAAGATCAGAGAGCTTCTTTCCAATGAAATGAATTAATATGATACCTTGCTTATGTAGCACTTCACTTTAAATTTATTAAAACTAAATGAAAATGGCTATTTTGGTCTGAGGATTATGTGTGGATCTAAATTACAAAATATACTCTCTGTCCCAGCCCACTGATCACAAAGCGGCCTCCCTCCTCCACAGAATTAATAACAATCATTTAATTCTCACTTCAGCTCTCTAAGAAAGGTATTATTCCTCACATATTCCATCCAGGAGGGGAGATGATGTAGTAGAAGTCAGAGCTTAGACTCTGAAGCGAGACTGGCTGGGTTTGAATTTCACCTGTGCCACTCACTAGCTGTGGAATCTTAAGCAACTTACACAGCTCTGCTTTGCCTCAGTTTCCTCATCTGTACAGTAAGATAGTAATAAGACTTCCTTGTAGGATACAATGAGTTAATTCATGGAAAGCGCCAAAATTTGACTTGCTTTTCATTGTTTTCATTCTTATAATCATACATAATGGCTGCCTCTGAGACTCCTGCTCCTTTGCTTAACTGTTAAACTCATGTGCCTTTTTCAAGACGCTGTTCACCTATGAATGACAGGAGGAAGAAGTTAAACATCCCCTGCCCAAGGCTTGCCGTTCTAAAAGATATTTACAAGATCTATGGGCTTTTCCCTTTGTTTCCTCACGTCCTACCAGCTAATCTATAAAGGACCCTGGCATCCAGACCCTGATAAGATGATTATTTCGAGACATTAGTCAGCCATCTGATAAGTCAGACGGCTATCGAAATACAATTGTATTCCTTGCCTCAACACCATATCTCTGATTCATTGGCCCATCATGCAGGGAGCAGAGCAAACTTGGGCTCAGGAACAGTTCAACTTTTCTTGCTGTTGTTTAGGTACTAAGTCGTGTCTGACTCTTTGTGACCCCATGCACGGTAGCCCACAAGGCTCCCCTGACCATGGGATTTCTCAGGCAAGACTACTGGAGTGGGTTGCCACGCCCTCCCTCAGGGGATCCTCCTGACCCAGGAATTGAACCTGTGTCTCCTGTGCCTCCTGCACTGCAGAAGGATTCTTTCTTTATCCGCTAGCTTTCGGGGAAGCCCCTTAGTTCCCTGACCAGTGACCAAACCCACGTTGCCTACCTTGCAAGGTGGGTTCTTAACCTTCGAGCACCAGGGCAGTCTCAGCAATATATCCTGGGCTTCCCTGGTGGCTCAGACGATAAAGAATCCGCCCGCAATGCAGGAGACCTGGGTTCAATCCCTGGGTTGGCAAGATCCCCTGGAAGAGGGAATGGACGATTCTTTCTTTACCTGCTAGCCATCAGGAAGCCCCTTAGTTTCCTGACCAGTGACCAAACCTGCTTTCCTTGCATTGCAGGCAGGTTCTTAACCATCGACCACCAGGGAAGTCCCAATAATGTATACTACATGAGGCCATTTTTAAGGGCCTCCCTGGCGACTTAGATGGTAAAGAATCTGCTTGCAATGCAGGAGACCTGGGTTCGATCTCTGCGTCTGGCAGATCCTCTGGAGAAGGGAATGCCTCCTACTCCAGTGCTCCTGGGGCTTCCCTGGTGGCTCAGATGGTAAAGAATCTGCCTGCAATGTGGGAGACCTGGGTTTGATCCCTGGGTCAGGAAGAACCACTGGAGAGGGAATGGCAACCTCACTCCAGTATTCTTGCCTGGAGAATTTACAAAATTTAAAAACAGGCATGCATAAATAGATGAGAAGAGTATACAAAACAACTGGGGTATGAGAAAAAGAATGAGAGACTTTTGGAGTGGTCATTTTTATTTAACTCAGGTAGTTACAACTTATAGAACTATTTTCCTGAATAATACCACATAACTGGCATAAACAGGAGGGTGGGAAGCGAGGAAGCCCCTGGACTACGCTGTTTCTGCTGAGACCATCACAGATTTTGGCTGCGAGACCACACTGACTCCTTCTCCATCTATACAGTCAAGGTAGATGTCTCATGCCTTGCCTTTTGATACCACAAAGCTAGGAACTGTACCCTGGGACCTCTATTATCACTGATGCAAAAGAAGTGAAATTTTATGAGCCCACACTCACTAACAGAAAACAGAAACCACAGAAGAAGCACGGACTACACCTTGCTTCTCCTTCCAAGTCTCATGATGTTTCCTATGTGCTTGGCAGAGGCTTCTATTCATGGAATCCAGGCCGTCAGGGCAAGAGTTCAGGAAAGGTAGACTTGGCTTGCAAACTCTATCAAGCTTTACCTGGTGTAATTGGGATTGGGATGGAATCAGGTGAGCTGATGTATGACACTTGCCACAGGATATAAACCTGAAGGTGGAGATGCCAGTTAGGAGGCTATTGTAGTAGTCCACCTGAGAGATGATGGTGTTTTGGATCAGAGCGACAAAAGCAAAGGTGTTGGGAAGTGGTTGGATTTACATTTTACTCAGAAAACAGGACTTGCCCGTACATTCTGGCAGGGTTGAGGGAAAGATATAAAAGTCTGAGGATTAATACTTCCTTTCACTCCTGTCCTAGACATCATTTTCTTTGCAAACCTTCAAGCCTGGGTTAGGAGCCCCTCTGATGTATATCCCCGTATCATGTGTTTTGGAATTCCTTATTTCATCATCTGTATTTCTACTACACAGTCATTTCCCCAGGGGCCGAATGTATGTGTGGCTATGCGTGACACATTGCCAGGCATATGGTGCTCTCTCAATAAATACTGTGATAATTATGAATGAAGGAATACTGGATTACTATGAATTCATCAGCTCAGTGATGGTGAATTTCTCTGTATTAAGGGGCCCTATGACTCCTTGCTTATCTCCAGTGTTACCTATATTCCTGTGTATACATTCTACTACAAATATATGAGCCTGTCATCAATAGAAGAATTGTTGCATGTTTTTAAACTTCATATATGCCTGGTATCATGATGCCTTTATCCTTTTGGAAGTAGGTTTTTATCCATTTGCCACTTCCACCCCTGAATCTTTGCCCCTTGTTATAAGCTGAATTTTATCCCCATGAAAAGGTATGTTGAAATTTTTTTATCCCTTGAACCTGTAAATGTGACCTTATTTGGAAGTAGGGTATTTGCAGGTATAATAGAGTCAAGATGAGGTCATACTTGATTAGGGCGGGCCTTTAATTCAGTATGACTGGTATTCTTATGAGAAAAGGACACAGATACAGACGGGGAGAATGCTATGTGACGATGGAGACTGGAATCACGTATTTACAAGGCAAGTGATGCCAACGACTGACAGCAACCACCAGAAATTAGGAGAGAGGCATGAAACAAGATTCTCCTTCAGAGCCTCTGGAAGGGACCACCCTTGCCGATACCTTAACCTCAGACTTCTGGCCTCCAGAACTGTGAGATAACGTATTTCTGTTGTTTTAAGCCATCTGGTTTGTGGCAATTTGTTACCGTAACCTTAGGACACTAACACACCCCTCTTTGTGTCTCAAGCTCCTGAGAATTCTAGTGTCTTCCTAAGTCCAGATCTTACCACCTTGTTTAGTTTACCTGCAACAGTACCAAGGCAGTGAATTAAGGATGAACCTGCAGTGGGTGTAGCAAACCTTTCCCCCACTGCTCTAAACAGTGGTTCTGAAACTCCAGTGTGCTTCAGTAGCACCTGGAGGACTGTAAAACCCTGATGGCTAGCGGCCTAGCCTCAGGATTTCCAACTCAGTAGGTCTGGAGCAGGGTCTGAGAATGTGCATTGCAAACAAGTTCCCAGCTGATGCCGATGCTGCTGTTCCAGGCAAGCTAGGTCATCCAGCAGTTTCTTTCAATAAAATATAGTAGAGGCTAGGGCACCATCACACAAATTATTTACAATCTTATATTTTAATTTATTTGGGGCTACAATACAAGGATTTAAAACAGGCTTGACAAATAGCTGAAAGAAATCCCTTTCAGTGACAGTAAGGTGGGCCAAAATAAATAGAACAATGATAGATTTGAGTCAGTGTTATTTATGTGGAAAAAAAAAAAAAAACAAACACTACAGCTTATTACTTCCAAACAAGCTTTTATTTGCAATGTGAACAATACTATCAAATTATCTGTAAAAGGTAAGAGTAAAGTCAGATGTCAGTAGTTAATATCACTTTGGGGCGTTGAAACTTTGAAACAAAATTAGTATTTCAGGCTAATGAAAACAAGAATATCCGTGAAGAACAGATGCATCTTTTCTTTTGCTGTCTGCTTCTTTCTATGCCTTCCCACTGTAGGATGAATAAGAGCCAGTTAACAATTGTGCCCCAATAACGTGCACCAGTGTCTTTCTAAATATGAGTCAACACTATGTACATCTATTTTCTCAATGAGGAGAAAACAAAATGCTTTCTTCTTGTAACCCAGACCCTTGGTGATCCGGGTGCACATTATTTCGTCACACCAACCTCATCTCCCTCGTGCCCATCACTATAAATGCTTGTTTGTTGTTGTTGTTCTCTTGAAAGGCCACTCTGTCACTGATAACCAATAATATTACTATGACTGACTTTCTTTTCTTTTGAATAAAAAATCTAAATTCAACTAATATTTGTGAATTCCTCCTGAAATGCAGTTCTCTTGAAACCCTTACTGTCTTACTACTTTGTAAGGAATCACTTTCTCAAAGTCATCATCAGTACAAGAGCCTACAATTCTGTGGCCACGCAACGATGACACAGCTAGTGCATGACCTAGTCACTTTAGCTGCTGCTTCTGCTGAAGATTCTCTAAAGAAGCACTGGTCTCTATTTCCAGGTCTGATAAATTCTCCAACGGTAGTAGTCTTAAAGCAACAGGACAAAGGACTCATGGATATAAATGAAATACACTTCAGAACATACTGCCTCCTGCATTATCTAGAATACATTATTAACAATAAGCTGTTTTCCCAAAATTAAATTTCAATAATTTTCCTATTTACTTTACAGAAGAAAATATCAAAATATAAAGCTGTTAGTAAGAGGTATGTGTCAGGAATGGTTACGTCATACTAAAGCCTATACTATAACACCTGTATTACCCAGAGCTGCCCTTTGCTGAGACCACATCCATTTCGAGTCCTTCTCCAGGTTTTTCATTTCCATCCTCTTCCTCTTCATCAGAGTTTTCATACTGATCCTCACCCTCATCATTAGGGCAGAATGATGCAGACTTTGGGGTTAAAAGTTGGCGGGAAAAATATCCCAACTTAAAATCAGCAGCAGAGTCTAGGCCTGAGAGAAGAGAAATATGTTTAAAGAAAGAAAAAAACAAATACTAGCTGGACATGTTTCTACTGGTTGATACATTTCACCCCCCCCCCCCATTTCTGCTGTCTGACAATTTTCACAAATGTTTTTCCCCCCTTTCCAGCGGATCTCACACACTATGCTTCTGATTATTTCTGGCCCCTTTGGAGAAGGGATCCGAATCATTTGATACTGATACCATTTTGCATGTGTTTGTCAGAATCTCAATGGAAAATGTTTGTTAGATTTAAAGACAAATTCTATGGGGAAGCTCAGGGATTCCGCAACTGCTGAAAAGTGCCCCTGTGCTATGTCATTATTTCCTCAGACCCTCCTACCGAGAATCTTCACATTTTTTAAAGCTGTCGACCAAAAGGGAGGGACGCCATTTGTTTGCCCCTAGGGCTACAGTCCATGGGGTCGCTAAGAGTCAGACACGACTGAGCGACTTCCCTTTCACTTTCCACTTTCATGCACTGGAGAAGGAAATGGCAACCCACCCCAGTGTTCTTGCCTGGAGAACCCCAGGGACGGGGGAGCCTGGTGGGCTGCCATCTATGGGCACAGAGTCGGACACGACCGAAGCGACTTAGCAGCAGCAGCAGCAGCAGGTTGGTAGAAGGCAGCATGCTTTTCCTTGAGACCATAAAGGTCTGTAGAATTGGGCTTCCACTTGTGCTGCCTTCCAATTGTGCCTGGAGGTTTCTGAGAGCTCTGACCCGCTGCTTAACCGCTAGAGACCTGCCTTTGAGCTGGATGGCCCCACAGGGGCCGCAAGGGCCTGAAGGCTCAGCCACCACTTGCCCGCCTCGGCCCCTCCGGGACCACAGGCCTCGACCTCCCAGTCTCAGAGGCAGCAGTCAGGACCTCGCTCGCCCAGAACTCGGCCTCCACTGCTGGTTCCTCTGTCTTCTAGGATGCAAGCCCCTCCGCAAGATCCCGCAGCTCCCGGCGTGGAGCGCCCTCTACCGGGTACTCACCCTGCAAGACTTGGCCTCCCTCTCCCAGGTCTTCCCGCTCCTGAGGAGGCACCGGACCTTCTCCAGGGTCTGAGGGTGCTTGGGAGTGGCCCCCGGCCATCAGGCGGTCAGCGTGAGGCCGGAACAGGACATGTTTGTTGTTACGGAAATTGCGTAGAAAGGAGTCGACGTGACTCCAGAACAGGGGCCCAAACCTCTCCACAGGAAACTCAAGGCCTGCAACCGCTGCCGCACCCTCCTGCTCATTCTCATCCTCCTCTTCCTCGTACTCTCGCGGCAGGTGCTCCTCCTCCTCCACGTCCTCCAACCCGAAATCAATCTCCCCCTCTTCCTCGTCCTCCTCCATCTCCTCTACATCTTCCTCCATCTCCTCCTCCTCTAACGGCTCTCTACCACATTCCTCTTCCACTGCGGCCTGTGGCCAACCCTGCTCCCCGGGAAGGGCACTGGAGACCTCCAAGGAGGCCAGAAGAGCCGTGGCCTCCTCGACTCCTTCCATCCCCTCCCAAACGGATGCCTGGACCCCAAGGAGACTGGGAGCCTGCAGGGACGTCTGCGGGGAAGATGGCGGCCACCGGGCTGAGTGTCGCGTCGAGGAGACGCTGTTGGCAGTGGGACCTAAGGGTGGGGGTGGGGGCCGCAGAGACGACGGCTGCTCAGGGAACAGGAGTTTGCGAAGGTGCTGGTGTGGGCCCCCCCGAGACAGGAACGGCAAGGGGGCGGCCCGCAGACCGGCCCACTGAGACCGAGGCTGAGATGGCAGCAGACAGGCAGCAAAGACCCCAATGGGCTGGCGATGGTTAAGTGGAACTGGGAAGGTCAACCGGGGACCACTGCCTCCAGCACCAGCTCTAAGTTCATTTGCCAGGAGGCAAGGATTGGCATGACCGCTGTCCAATGAGTGATCAAGGCTTTCAGACTGCATGGAAGCCTTCCAGCCCCAGGTCTTACATTGAGCCCACAGGAGTCCCTTCCTTTACACCACACCATTGCAAAAACAAAACGGCAATGTCCGTGTAGGGCCGCACCCTGGGGTATGGGAACCTGGATGTGGTGCTCGGTTGCCACCGTGTGACAGCTCAGGCCATCGGAGATACGCTCATTTTTTTAAGTTAATACAGGCTCGCTAAAGCCTTGAGAAAGAACATCAAAAGAAAGAGATGGAGAAATTGGAAAACATAACTGAATTAAACGGGGCCACTGAATATGAAATAGAAAAAGTGAAACAAACTAGATAAAAGTTAAAGATCATCATATAGTCCAGTTGTTTTTAAGCATGGCTGCTCATTAGAAACATGTCTGTAGGTTTCGAGAATAAAAGCAATACCATGTCATTTTTTCAAAAAATTCCAAGATAATTCTGATGTGTCAGGATTTTAAAGTGATTCCAGATTTTTCTATTAAATGGTAATTTTGGTGATATAGAATTCTATTACTTTTCTGTTGACCAATCATGTTACAATGGTATTAAGTGAATAATAGTTGCATACTCACTAGTATGTATAATATATATACTTTAGAAAATGCATTGTTTGCCTAACTAAAAAGTTTATGACATTTTGATTCCGCTTGTTTGACAGTATGAATAGAATGATAGATTTCTAATTTTAAAAAAGGGAGGTATGCAACACGCAACAAAGGTTTACTGTATAGCACAGGGAACTGTAGTTTCTTTGTCAGTCTCTTGAAATACCTATAATGGAAAATAATCTGAAAAATAATATATGTGTATATGTATAACTGAATTACCTTGCTGTGCACCTGGAACATTGTAAGTCAAATACACTTCAATAAAAAGAATATTTATATTAAGAAAAAAAAAAACGAAAAAAAAAAAACGAGAAACTGTTTAGACCACATACGAGCAACTGTTTAAACCCCCTGTGAGAGACAGAAAGAGAAATTGGAGGTTTTAATGTTGTTAAAGGTACTTAGAAAAGAACATACAAGTTGACGTGGATGCAGTGAGAATGGAGAGTGGAAGGAATAAAACCAGGAGCTGAAAAGGGATCCATCAGGGCTCCCCAATTCACTTGAAAATTCCAAGAAGTGAAGAGAGACTTCTTTTCATGACTGGGCTAAGCACTTGCTCTGCACTAAAGCGGGATACCCTACTCCTCCCAAATTCACATGTTGAAACCCTTACCCACTCCACCCCAGGTGATGGTACTTGGGAGTTAGGGCCTTTGATAGGAGACACAGTGAGGATAATCACCTCTTCCCTACGTAGAACTTATGTATTATGGGTTTCACCCCTTATATGGGCCTTGCTTTGTTTTACCTAACTCATAATATTTTCAGTGGGGATAGTCCATTGGGTCCCATGTTACCAAGCCCATTTCTAAGTGACAAAGACTCAATTTAACTTTGAGAGCCATATGTCCGAGTGCCTATGCCCGCTACAGGATAGTTTAGGACAATGGCTGCTATGATCTGGAGCACTGAAACACCGCAATAATAAAATGCTTAAGGCAAATAAATCTGTTGGCTATCTTCAGTAGCTCTCTTAACACTATAGGGACATCTTTTAAAAATTCAGTGGTATCTTCAAGAACTCCTCTATTTTGTGCCCCAGTATTAAGTTCAAAAATTTTTCCTACGTGATGCAGTTTAGCAGGTGTTGAAATCAATTCCAAATCTACTTGTAGAAGTCTTAAGCCAATAATCACCTTTTATCTTTAAAAAGAATTATTGCGCTATTGTGGTAAATGTCACCTTTCCTAAAGGGTATACTTCACAGGCATTTAGTACATTTACAATGCTGTTCAGCCATTCTCTCTGTTGTCCCCAAATAAATTATCACTCCTAAAGGAAACCCCATGCCAGTAATCAATCCTTCTCCATTTCCCCCTCACTGCAACCAGGCTCTGATAACCACTAATCTGCTCTTTACCTCTATGGACTTACCCTTTCTAGTTGACAGAAACGAACTCCTACAATATGCGACCTTTTGTATCTGGCCTCTCTAGTTCCTTTTTACAGCCGAATGCTATGCCTTTGTACAGAGGGTCACTTTTGTTTATGAATCTGAAACAAGTTGAAGACAGGCTGATGGATACTTGGGATGTTTCCCATTGGGTTATGGTGAATAAGGCTGCTACAGACATGGGGACAGAACTTTTAGTTTGAATAGATACTTTCAACTCTTGGGCATATATAGCTAATAGTGGAGTCGATGAGACAACCACAGGCTTTTTAACTTTTTTCAGGAGCTGCCGAACTGTTTTCTATAGCGACTTCTTGTTCAGTCACACAGTCGTGTCCGACTCTTTGCGACCCCATGGACTGCAGCACGCCAGGCTTCCCTGTCCTTCACCATCTCCATAAATGAGCACTGAAGTAAAGGTAATGCAATGCTATCCTATTTTTTGTCATTGGTGTTAACATTTTAAAAGTGTATGAGCACATAATAACATGCAGTACACCTTATGGAGTGGCACAGGGCTTTGTCACCATTATTTAAAACAAAAGGGCAGTCCAAGTAGGATTTTATCCATGTAATGTCATTTGTAGGGCATCATATTATTTCTGATCAGTTTGTGCTGTGCTGTCTTTCTCCTATCTTTCTGCTAAAAGTTTGTCTTTTAAAGGCCCTACGTGGCCTTCTAAGTAATCTTACTGGGGTTCGCGCCAGTGGGCAAAAGGCACATACATGACTCACTTTCAGGTAATCCATTTGGGCCTTGGGTTTCTGCTAAGACTTTTAGATAACACCCTTCAACTTCTTACAAGGGCTTTTTTCTTTTTTTAAACCTTAAGGATCTCTGGGGTACTGGCCCAGATCTTCCTGAGGCCTAAACAGAATATGGTCACACCCTTGATTTCATCGTTACACCACATTTTCCCAGAAGGCTTCTGGATTTGACCTTTGCCCAGGAGCTTTTTCTTAACGTTCACATCATTTGCTATCCAGGAGAGGCTGGGGATTTTCAAAGTAGCAGGTTCTGTCTCCTATTTGTTTAAAAGAAATCCATCCTTCAGTGAAGTTCAAATTTCAATTACTTGGCATATTACAGTCTCTTTTTCTTTTATCTGGTTCATTTAAAAACACAAAGCTATCTATAACTGGAACATGTCAGGAATAGTTGGGTGAATTGAAAGAACATACTAGGAGAACTGGAGTTTCCAGGGCTGTCCTCTCCTAGGCCAGGTGTGTTAGTCTTCCATTGTGAAATAGGAAAACCAAATCACCACGTAAATAATATAAAGATCAAACTACAGTAACATACTAATATAATCAAGAGAGTACCATCCCATTGACTTTTCCATATTCTGGTGGTTAGGAGGAAGTCACAGCTTCAGCCCAGCTTAAGGGAAAGAGACATATGAGAGTATGAATAACACAGAGGTTGAGGGTCACTTAGGGTCTGTGCACAGTACCTGGACTCTTCAAAGTTCTGTTCCAGCAAAGTGGGGAAAGCTTGGCCCCCAACACAGGCCACTTGGTCCACATTCCGGGCCCTGGACACAACCTCTTCCCCTCTCTACTCACTCTGAGCTTCATTCCTCACCTCCAGATGCTTCACATGCTATATATGGATACTGAAGCACAGTTGTCTCCTGTTCCCCAAACACAGCCACCACCTCTTTGTTACCTCCCAGTCCTGGGAATATAACACTGGAAGTACCATCCGGCCCTCAGAAGCACAAATTCAGTGATGAGGAGCATGCAGGCTTCTTGGAGCTTGGGGTCCCTTGGGCACCAAATTCAGAGCCCCTGATACCAGACTGCTGGGAGAAATATCAATAACCTCAGATATGCAGATGACACCACCCTTATGGCAGAAAGTGAAGAACTAAAGAGCCTCTTGATGAAAGTGAAAGAGGAGAGTGAAAAAGTTGGCTTAAAGCTCGACATTCAGAAAACTAAGATCATGGCATCCAGTCCCATCATGTCATGGCAAATAGATGGGGAAACAGTGGAAACAGTGGTTGACTTTATTTTTCTGGACTCCAAAATCACTGCAGGCAGTGACTGCAGCCATGAAATTAAAAGACGCTTACTCCTTGGAAGGAAAGTTATGACCAGCTTAGACAGCATATTCAAAAGCAGAGACCAAAAATAAATAGATAAATAAATGAAAAGTAGAGACATTACTTTGCCGACAAAGGCCATCTAGTAGAGGTTATGGTTTTTCCAGTGGTCATGTGTGGATATGAGAGTCAGACTATAAAACAAGCTGAGCGCTGAGGAATTGATGCTTTTCAACTGTGGTATTGGAGAAGACTCTTGAGAGTTCCTTGGACTGCAAGGAGATCCAACCAGTCCATGCTAAAGGAGATCACTCCTAGGTGTTCATTGGAAGGACTGATGTTGAAGCTGAAACTCCAATACTTTGGCCACCTGATGCAAAGAGCTGACTCATTTGAAAAGACCCTGATGCTGGGAAGGATTGAGGGCAGGAGGAGAAGGGGACGACAGAGGATGAGATGGCTGGATGGCATCACCAACTCAATGGACATGGGTTTGGGTGGACTCTGGGAGTTACTGATGGACAGGGAGGCCTGGCGTGCTACGGTTCATGGGGTCGCAAAGAGTCGGACACGACTGAGTGACTGAACTGAACTGATACATGAAACAAGTTTGGAGGCAGGCAGGTGGGTTCTCAGTGTACACATCCCCTCCATTGCCCTTGGCTGTTTGCAGAGAGATGAGGCTGCAAGAGGGTAGCAGAGGAACCTCTAAAGCATGGGGCCTATTACAAACCACTCTAACCTGGATCTCAAAGCAGTACTATGATCAACAACTGGTTCAGCACAGGCACTGTGACAGCCAGCCTCTGAGAATGCCCCAAAGATCCTTGCCTCCTGGTGTTCGTGTTCTAGCGTAGAGCCTTATCTCATTTAATAAAGATGACCCAAAGACCCTGATGCTGGGAAAGATTGAGGGCAGGAGGAGAAGAGGGCAGCAGAGGATGAGATGGTTGGATGGCATGACAGACTCAGTGGATAGGAGTGTGAACAAACTCCAGGAGATAGTGAAGGACAGGGAAGCTTCATGTGCTGCAGTCCATGCGGACATAAAGAGTCAGACACGATTTAGCACCTGAACAACAATGTGACCAGCCATTTGTTGCACAGCAATAGAAAAGGAAACTACATCTTGGCACTGAGAGTAGGGTTTCATGGTAAACAACAACAACAAAGAAAGGACTTTGAGAGAGTATTCAGTTCAGTTCAGTCACTTAGCCGTGTCCGACTCTTTGTGACCCCATGAACTGCAGCACGCCAGGCCTCCCTGTCCGTCACCAACTCCTGGAGTTCACTCAAACCCATATCCATCGAGTCAGTGATGCCATCCAACCATCTCATCCTCTGTCGTCCCCTTCTCCTCCTGCCCCCAATCCCTCCCAGCATCAGAGTCTTTTCCAATGAGTCAACTCCTCGCATGAGGTGGCCAAGGTATTGGAGTTTCAGCTTTAGCATCAGTCCTTCCAAAGAACACCCAGGACTGATCTCCTTTAGAATGGACTGGTTGGATCTCCTTGCAGTCCAAGGGACTCCCAAGAGTCTTCTCCAACACCACAGTTCAAAAGCATCAGTTCTTTGGCACTCACCTTTCTTCACAGCCCGACTCTCACATCCATACAAGACTACTGGAAAAACCATAGCCTTGACTAGATGGACCTTTGTTGGCAAAGTAATGTCTCTGCTTTTGAGTATGCCGTCTAGGTTGGTCATAACTTTCCTTACAAGGAGTAAGTGTCTTCTAACTTCATGGCTGCCGTCACCGTCTGCAGTGATTTTGGAGCATTAGTGATAGTCAAAGATGCTTTGAAGACCACCTTATCAGAAGCCCGGTTGAGAGCAATTATGGAGGCTGCCAGTGAGTTATAAGGGAAATAGGGAAAAGTGCTATGGAAACTGGGGGAAAGGATCCCTTTTTATGTTTTAGCAGAAAAATAAGAGAAAGCACAGCACAAACCAATCAGAAATAACATGAGGCCTTTCAGATGACATCACATGGATAAATTTCTGCTTGGACTGCCCTTTTGTGTTTTCTCAAACTTACTCTATTGAAATACAGTTGATTTACAATGTTGTGCTAATTTCTGCTGTACAGCAGAGTGATTCAGTTATACATGCGTATGTATACATTTTCATACCCTTTTTCCATTATGGCTTATTATAGGATATCGAATACAGTTCCCTGTCCTATACAGCAGGACTGTGTTGTTTACCCATTCTGGATATCATAGTCTGCATCTGCTAACCCCAAACTCCCAATCCGTCCCTCCCCCCACACTCCTCCCACTGGGCAATCACAAGTCTGTTCTCTATGTCTGTGAGTCTGTTTCTGTTTCACAGATAAGTTCACTCGTGTCACGGTTTAGATTCCACATATGAGTGCTACCATATGGTACTTGCCCTTCTCTTTCTGACTTACTTCACTTGGTATGGTAATCTCTAGGTCCATCGATGTTACTCCATGCTGCTGCAGATGGCACTGTTTCATTCTGAGTAATGTAGCACATCTTCTTTATCCATTCATCTGTTGGACATTCAGGTTCTTCCACGTCTTGGCTATTGTGAATAGTGTGGCTATTGTCGATGTATTTTTACTGTAAGGTGTCTCAGTTTCTCTCTGAATGTGCACAAGGGATAAATTATAAATCAATGAAAATAAATGTTTTAATGTAGTTTGTCAGCTATCTAATGTAGTCGACTTTTACTACAAAAGTCTGGGAGTGAGGACACAAGATTTCTAGTCTCAAAGGTATTATCATTATTAAATTGGTTACATTCTCTTTGCTTTATTTATTTATAAAGTGGTACTTGTACTGGCTCTGGGACTCTTGTGCATTTTAACTTCTTAGTAATAACAGTAACACTATGAAAATTAAATTAAAATGGTAAGACCAAGAGCAAACACTTACATGACACTTAAGTGCCACGTGCTCTTCTGAGTGCTATGTATTAACTCATTTAATGAAATTAAATTCCGAGTTGGGGAGACAAAGCCCTGTGCCACTCCATAAGGAATATTGCATGTTACTATGTGGTAATGCACTTTTAAAATCTTAATACCGATGACAGAAAAGAGCATGGCATTGCATTAACTTTATTTTAGTGCTGTTTTATGGAGCACCTACTAAGAAGAAAACACAGTAGTATTGATAGGTGCTTTGGGAGAGACAGAGAGAAATAAATCCCATTAAGATCCCAGTCATTCAGAAGCTCATATCCTAGGGGCTGGGAGATGGAAGTAGACACAAATATGTAAAAATGTGAAAATATATTAGGACATGAGACATGCTACCATAGAATATGAAAGAGGTGGGCAGGGGGAATACCATTGAGACCTAGAGAGCACCTACACTGCCTTACCAAAAAATGCCAGAAGGAAATCCTCTACCGTCAACCCCCTGGCCTTTCTCCTTCTCTGATCCTGTATTCTGGTCAATTACAACTTCATTTCCGCCCTCCACCCCCTTAAATAGCTTCCATTTCTTAGGCCCATTTTCTTCTTTCCGTCTTTTTGGCGGGGGAAGGTCAGGAAATATTTCAGACCTACGTTATGGTATAGAGAATACTACATCCATGTACCCATCACCCAACGTCAGAAATTTTACATTACAGATACAGCTGAAGCCCAATACATCCCTGTGCCTCCAGAAGGATATGCCCAAGTCCAGGTCCCTGGTACCTTATTTGTACCTTAAGGTCCCTGTGACCTTATTTGGAAATAGGATCTTTGCAGTTGTAATTACATCAGCATCTAATTTAATGGAGTCACCCTGGATTTGGGATGGGCCCTAAATGGACCGGCTGGTAGGTATCCTTATAACAGAAACAGTGAGATTTGAGATACGCAGACACAGGGAAGAAGGTCACGTGAAGACTGGAGTTACTCTGCCACAAGCCAAGAAGTGCCAGAAGCCACCACAAACTGGGGGTGGCAAGGAGGATTCTCCCCCAGAGCCCCTTGCTTTCAGACTTCTGACCTCTGGCACTGGTGAGAGAATAAATTTTATGCTGTTTTAAGCCACCTACTTTGTGGTAATTTGTTACGGCAGCCCTGGGAAAGTAAGAGGAACCCTTCCCAGTTGAATTCTCCTCTCTCCCTCTCCACTATCCTAAGCAAGGTGTTTATCATCCTCAAACCTGCCTTTCTATGAGTTACATATGTATGCATTCGTTCCATGCATACCTTTTACTACATATATGTATCTATAATCAGTGATTGTTTAGCATGTTTTTAAACCTCATATTCATGATATCATAATGGTTCTATCCTGCTGAACCTAGTTTGTTCCCTCATCCATTTTTTCCTTCACTGCCGCCATCCAATCCCTGCCCTGCCAGAAGGTTTTTCGGTATCTCAGGGCCTTGAGAATTCTAGTCTCGTCCCCATTCCAGCCTTTACTGTTCCATTCAGCTCGCCTGTGTATCAAGTCACTGAACAAACGATGGTCTTACCACAGGAGAAACTCAGTCCCTCACAACACCCATCCCCTGACCCTTGCCCATCATTGCTCTTAGACGGTGATGCTGAAACTTTGAGATGCTTCAGAGTCACCTGGAGGACATGTAAAGCTCTGATAGCTGGGCCACCTTCAGAATAATGATCCAGTAAATCCGGAGTGGGGCCTGAGAGGTTGCACATCTAACAAGTTCCCAGGTGATGCTGATGCACTGGTCTGTGGCAGCTCAGTAGCTCCATCTCGTCTCCAGATAAGCTTGGTCACCCACTGGTTCCTCTCACTAAAATGAAGTAGGGGCTAGACATCTCTCTCTTTACATAAATTGTTTGTCAATTGATATATTATTATTTTTTTTTTAACATGATTTCAAGTCCCACCTTTATTTTGTTATTACACACACACACTCACACATATATAATGATATTAACATTATAATGACATCCAATAAGGCAAGTCCTCTCACTATTCTTTTTCATAATGTCCTAGCATATTCTTGGTTTTTTTTTTGTTTTATTTTTTTTATTTTTTTATTTTTTTTAACTTTTTTTTAAATTTAATTTTATTTTTTTAATTTTTAGTTTTTTATTTTTAATTGATATATTAATTAACCTGTGGCTGCAATAAAGGGCTTCCTGATAACCTGGTTGGTTCAGAATCCACCTGCAATGCAAGAACTTAAAAAAATGGTTTCAATGACAGTAAAGTGGACCAAAACAAAAAGATACAAGATTCGCATCAGTGTTACACATCTAAAAGATCTGCGGCTTACCCATGGCTAGCAAATTTTTAACACGAACAAACGCAGTCAAATATATGTGACAAACGTAAGAAAAAACGTCAGATGTCAGAGGATAAGACATTTCACATGATGAAATCTGGAACAAAAGCAGTGTTGATAAAATTCCCACTGGCTACTGAGAAGCCAAAAATCTCAAATTCGTGAGCGACAAGACCATTGTTTCTTCCGCCATCATCTCTTTCTATGCTTGACAGCTGTGGGATGAAGTAAGAGTCAATTAACAATTGTGAAACAAGGGGCAGTCCCAAGATAGCAGAGGAATAGGATGGGGAGACCACTTACTTCCCCCACAAATTCATCAAAAGATCATTTGAATGCTGAGCAACTTCCACAAACAACTTCTGAATGCTGGCGGAGGACACCAAGCACCCAGAAAGGCAGCCCAATCTCTTCGAAAGGAGGCAGGACAAAATGTGAAAGACAAACGCTGAGACGAAAGACTTAGGGCCTGAGACCCATCCTGGGGAGGGAGTCAGGAAAGAGGAGAAGTCTCCACACAGTGGGAAACCCTCGCACAGGCATGTCTGTGGGGAGTTCTGGAATCTCAGAGGGCAACATAAACGGGAGGGAAAAAAAAATAAAAACCCCACAGAATACGCACCTAACCACAACTGCCAGTGGAGAAGTGGCCCAGACACTCGGGTCCACCACCAGTGAGTGGGGGCTGGGCAGGGAGGCGCAGGCTGCAGAACTGGCCCCTAGGGTAAGGACCGGGCCTGAATGCCCAGAGGACAATCTGAGGGAGCTAACGTGAGACAGCAACCCAAACCGTGGGATCGCCAGAGAGACACACAAAAAAGACCTTTCTCACCAGAGGCTCTATCAGCGACCCTGGCACGCTCACAGAACAAAGGATTGAGCAAATACCAAAGGAGAGCAAGCCAGCTGCCCCATAGGGCCCTCCCTCCCTGGAGGCAGAGAGGCAGGCGAGAGATAGCCAGAGCTGGAAGGCAAGGGGCTGCTGCAATCTTGGCCCCAGAGATCACATCTTCCACCAAACTGTGAGCAGGCTCCCAGTTGCTAACCTCGTCTTCTTGGGATCCTAGACGGTTGACATCTGCCAGGAGTGTCACAGCCTGAGATCAGCTCCCCAGAGGAGACATGCGGCACACCTGGAGCTGCGCTCTTGCGGAAACTGAGTGGCGGGGACCAGGCAGGTAAGACGCACGGCCCACCAAGCACCCGGTCGCCTGAGCTGCTTGGACCTGGGAAGGGCACAAAACACACAGCCTATCCGGGTCTGTGCCCTGTGGAGCACCCGAGAACCTGAGCGGCTTAGACCTGGGAAGTGCACGAAACGCAGGGCCCACTTGGCACTTGGGACACTGCCCTTGCAGAGCACCCTGGAGACTGATCAGTCTAGACCCGGGGAGCACATGCTGCCTTGGACTGTGGCTAACCCAGTGTGGTCCATCCACTGCGAGCACTCCCCACACACGCCAGCAGTATTTGTTGGCAGTGTCCCTCCCTCTCCGCAACACAAATGAACAAGTCATCCTAAGTAAGAAGTGGCCACCTTCACCGCCTCACGTCAGGGCAGAAATTAGACACTGAAGAGACTTGCAGAGGAAGCCAAAATAAACAGAGAAGGGGGAACCGCTTCGGAAGTAACAGGTACAACAGATTAAAACCCTGCATTGCATACTGGAGACATTTGAGGGGCGCCTATACACCTTGACAACAAGTACAGGCCAGAAAAAGGGATGATCTGACACTGAACAGACCCCACAATGCCCAGAGAAATGCCTAGATATAGTTTTACTGTTATCACTTTTTAGTTTTTTTGTTAATTTAGTTCTTTATTACTCCTTTAACTTTCATTTTTATAGCCTACTATTACGTTTCCCCCTGCCAAACCTCTATTTTTTAGAAAACAAATTCCATAGTTTTTGATTACTGTGATTGATTATGTTTTGCATTTTTTACATTTTATTTTTGAGAGTCTAAACTCTCTTCCAGGTTTCTAATCTTTGCTTTTTGATATTTGTTATCAGTTTTGTACCTGTAAGAATCTAATCTTCAGAATCAATTTTCACTTACGGATCTGATGACTGGCTTGACTGCTCTCTCCCTTTTCTCCTTTAGGTCACCTCTATCGCCTTCCTCCCTCTTCTCTTCTGTATATAACTCTGTGAATCTCTCTGGGTGTTCCAGGCTGTGGAGAGCATTTAGGGATTAGATTAATGGCTGGATTGTTCTCTCCCCTTCTGACTCTCCCTTTTCTCCTTCTGATCACCTCTATCTCCCTCCTTCCTCTTCTCTTCTCTGTATAACTCTGTGAATCTCTCTGGGTGTTTCTGGCTGTGGAGAACTGTTTCATCAATAAACCTAGGGGTTTTCTCTTCAATGCTGTGTGGATGGAGAAGTCTTGAGGCTACTGCAAGACAGGGACCGAAAGCCAGATGCAGGAGGCTTAACTCCAAAACTTTAGAACACCAGAGAACTCCTGTTCCACAGAACATTAACAGACAAGAGCTCACCTAAACGTCTCCACACCTACACTGAAACCAAGCTCCACCCAAGAGCTAACAAGATCCAGTGCAGGACACACCGCAATAATTCTCTAGTAAAATAGGCCCCAACCTTGAACATTAAAAGATGGGCTGCCCAAAGCCATGCTAAACCCATAGACACCCCAAAACTCACTACTGGACACTTCATTGCACTCCAGAGAGAAGACATCCAGTTCCACCCACCAGAACACAGACACAAGCTCCCCCCAACCAGGAAACCTTGACAAGCCATTAGTCCAACCCCACCCACAGGGAGAAGACTCCGCAATTAAGAGGAACCACGAACTTCCAGCCTGCAGAAAGGGCACCCCAAACACAGCAATCTAAACAAAATGAAAAGGCAGAGAAATATTCAGCAGGTAAAGGAACATGCTAAAAACCCACCAAACCAAACCAAAGAGCAGGAGATAACCTGAAGTTACTCAGAATAAGGACAGTAAAGATGATCCAAAATCTTGAAAAAAAAATGGAGCTACAGATACATAGACTAGAGGCAAGGATCGAGAAAATGCAAGAAATGTTTAACTAAGGACCTAGAAGAAATAAAGAAGAATCAACCAGTAATGAATAATGCAGTAATTGAGATCAAAAGCACTCTGAAGGGAACCAACAGTAGAATAACTGAGGTAGGAGAGAAGATCGGTGAGGTGGAAGACAGAATGGTGGAAATAAATGAAGCACAGAGGAAAAAAGAAAAAAAGAATTAAAAGAAATGAGAACAACCTCAGAGACCTCTGGGACAAAGTTAAATGCCCCAGCATTTGAATCATAGGTGTCCCAGAAGAAGAAGACAAAAAGTGCATGAGAAAATACTTGAGGAGATAATAGTCAAAAACTTCCCTAATGTGGGGAAGGAAACAGCCACCCACGTCCAAGAAACCCAGAGAGTCCCAAACAGGATAAACGCAAGGCAAAACACCCCAAGACACAAATTAATAAACTAAGAAAGATCAAACATTAAAAGCAGCAAGAAGAGACACAGATGTGTAGTGGACTTTTGGACTCTGAGGGAGAGGGAGAGGGTGGGATGATTTGGGAGAATGGCATTGAAACATGTATACTACCATGTAAGAAATGAATCGCCAGTCTACGTTTGATGCAAGATACAGGATGCTTGGGGCTGGTGCACGGAGAGATGATATGTGGTGGGAGGTTGGAGGGGAGTTCATGTTTGGGAACTC
Organism: Ovis canadensis; assembly: GCF_042477335.2. Classification (NCBI taxonomy): domain Eukaryota; kingdom Metazoa; phylum Chordata; class Mammalia; order Artiodactyla; family Bovidae; genus Ovis; species Ovis canadensis. Next base: position 134,363,094 of record NC_091727.1, read on the forward strand.
ATGTACACCCGTGGTGGATTCATGTCAATGTATGGCAAAACCAATACAGTATTGTAAAGTAAAATAAAGGAAAAAAAAAAAAAAGGCAGCAAGAGAAAAGCAACAAAAAACACACAAGGGGATCCCCATAAGGATAACGGCTGATCTTTCAACAGAAACTCTCCAGGCCAGAAAGGAACGGCAGGACATACTTGAAGTGATGAAAGAGAAAAACCTACAACCAAGATTACTCTACCCAGCAAGGATCTCATTCAGAGATTAAGGAGAAATCAAAAGCTTTACAGACAAGCAAAAGCTGAGAGAATTCAGCACCACCAAACCAGCTCTTCAACAAATGCTAAAGGATCTTCTCTAGACAGGACACACAGTAAATGTGTTTAAAAACAAACCACCACCCCCTCACAAACTGTAAATGGCAAGAGGATCATACTTATCAATAATTACCTTAACTGTAAATGTGTTAAATGCTCCAACCAAAAGACAAAGACTGGGCAACTAGATTAAAAAAACAAGAACCCTATATATGCTGTCTACAAGAGACTCACCTCAAACCTAGGGATACATACAGACTGAAATTGAAGGGCTGGAAAAACGATATTTCATGCAAATGGGGACCAAAAGAAAGCAGGAGAGCAATACTCATATCAGATAAAACAGAATTTGAAATAAAGACCATGATAAGAGACAAAGAAGGACACTACATAATGATCAAAAGATCAATCCAAAAAGAAGATAAAACAATTATATATGCACCCAACACAGGAGCACCTCAATACGGAAGGCACATGCTAGAGTATGAAAGGGGAAATTAAGAGTAACACAGTAATAGTGGGGGACTTTAATACCCCCCACACACTTATGGATAGATCAACCAAACAGAAAATTAGCAAGGAAACACAAGTGCTAAATGATACAATGGACCAGTTAGAGCTAACTGATATCTATAGGGCATGTCACCCCAAAACAATGGAATTCACCTTTTTCTCAAGAGTACACGGAACATTCTCCAGGATAGATCACATCCGGGGCCATAAATATAGCCTTGGTTAAAAAAAAAAAAACAAAAACTGAAATCATTTCAAGCATCTTTTCTAACCACAGACCATAACATTAGATGTCAAGTACAGGGGAAAAAAATATTAAAAATACAATCATATGGACGCTAGACAACACGCTTCTGAATAACCAACAGATCATGGAAGAAATCAAAAAGGAAATCAAAATATGCATAGAAAGAAGTGAAAATGAAAACATGACAAGCCAAGACCTATGGGATTCAGTAAAAAGCAGTACTAAGAGGGAGATTCATAGCAATACAAGCCTACCTCAAGAACCAAGAGAGACATCAAATCAACAACCTCACTTTACAGCTAAAGCAAGTAGAAGAAGAGGGAAAGAACCACCCCAAAGTTAGTAGAAGGAAAGAGATCATAAAGCTGAGAGCAGAAATAACTGAAAAAGAAAGAAAGGAGACTGTAGCAAAAATCAACAAAACTACAAGCTGGTTCTTCGAGAAGATAAATAAAATAGACAAACCATTAGCCATCTCATCAGGAAAAAACGGGAGAAGAATCAAATCAATAAACCTAGAAACGAAAATGGAGAAATCACAACAGACAACACAGAAATACAAAAGGTCCTAAGAGACTACTATGAGCAGTTATATGCCAATAAAATGGACAACTTGGAAGAAATGGACAAGTTCTTAAAAATGTGTAACTTTCCAAAACTGAACCAGGAAGAAATAGAAAATCTTAACAGGCCCATCACAAACACAGAAATTGAAGCTGTAATAAAAAATAAAAAATAAAAAAAAAAACAAAAACCTTCCAACAAACAAAAGCCCAGGACCAGGTGGCTTCACAGGTGAATTCTACCAAAAACTTAGAGAAGAGCTAACACCTATCCTACTCAAACTCTTCCAGAAAATTGCAGAGGAAGGTAAACTGCCAAACTCATTCTATGAGGCCACCATCACCCTAATATCAAAACCAGACAAAGATGCCACAAAGAAAGAAAACTACAGGACAATTTATCACCGATGAACAGAGATGCAAAAATCCTCAACAAAAATTCTAGCAAACCAAATCCAACAACATATTAAAAAGATCACACATCATGACCAAGTGGGCTTTATCCCAGGGATGCAAGGATTCTTCAATATTCAGAAATCAATCAATGGGATACACCATATGAACAAACTGAATGATAAAAAAACATATGGTTATCTCAACAGATGCAGAGAAAGCCTTTGACAACATTCAGCACCCATTTATGATAAAACTCTCCAGAAAGCAGGCACAGAAGGAACATACCTCAACATAATAAAAGCCATATATGACAAGCCCACAGCAAACATTATCCTCCATGGTGAAGAATTGAAAGCATTTCCTCCAAAATCAGGAAGAAGACAAGGGTGCCCACTCTCACCACTACTATTCGGCATAGTTTTGGAAGTCCTAGCCACAGCAATCAGAGAAGAAAAATAAATAAAAGGAATCCAGATGGGAAAAGAAGAAGTAAAACCCTCCCTGTTTGCAGATGACATGGTCCTCTACGTAGAAAACCCTAAAGACATCACCAGAAAGTTACTAGAGCTAATCCATGGCTATAGTAAAGTTGCAGGATATAAAAGTAACACACAGAAATCCCTTGCATTCCTACACACTAACAATGAGAAAACAGAAAGAGAAACTAAGGAAACAATCCCACTCACCATTGCAATGAAAAGAATAAAATACTTAGGAATAAATTTGCCTAAAGAAAAAAAAAGACACACATGGAAAACTATAAAACACTGATGAAAGAAATCAAAGATGACACAAATAGATGGAGAAATATACCATGTTCGTGGATTGGAAGAGTCAATATACTGAAAATGGGTACACTACCCAAAGCAATCCCTATCAAGCTACCAACGGTATTTTTCACAGGACTAGAACAAATAATTTCACAATTTGTATGGAAACACAAAAAACCTCGAATAGCCAAAGCAATCCGGAGAGAGAAGAATAGAACTGGAGGAATCAACCTGCCTGACTTCAGACTACACTACAAAGCTACAGTCATCAAGACAGTATGGTACTGGCACAAAGACAGAAATAGAGATCCATGGAACAAAACAGAAAGCCCAGAGATAAACCCACGCAACTATGGATACCTTATCATTGCGGAAGGAGGCAAAAATATACAATGGAGAAAAGACAATCTCTTTAACAAGTGGTGCTGGGAAAACTGGGAAAACCTGTAAAAGAATGAAACTAGAAAACTTTTTAACACTGTACACAAAAATAAACTCAAAATGGATTAAAGATCTAAACCTAAGACCAGAAACTATAAAACTTTTAGAGGAAACCATAGGCAGAACACTCTCTGACATAAATCACAGCAAGATCCTCTATGACCCTCCTCCCAGAGTAATGGAAATAAAAGCAAAAATAAACAAATGGGACATAGTCAAACTTAAAAGCTTTTGCACAATGAAGGAAACTATAAGCAGGGTGAAAAGGGAGCCTTCAGAATGGGAGAAAATAATAGCAAACGAAGCAACTGACAAAGAGTTAATCTCCAAAATATACAAGCAGCACCTGCAGCTCAATTCCAGAAAAATAAACGACCCAATCCAAAAATGGGCCAAAGAACTAAACAGACATTTCTCCAAAGAAGACATACAGATGGCTAACAAACACATGATAAGATGCTTAACATCCCTCATGATCAGAGAAATGCAAATCAAAACCACAATGAGGTACCATCTCACGCCAGTCAGAATGGCTGCCATCAAAAAGTCTACAAACAATAAATGCTGGAGAGGGTGTGGAGAAAAAGGGAACCCTCTTACACTGTTGGTGGGAATGCAAACTAGTACAGCCACTATGGAGAACAGAGTGGAGATTCCTTAAAAAAAAAAAAAAAAAAAAAAAAACTGGAAATAGAACTGCCATACAACCCAGCAATCCCGCTGCTGGGCATACACACCGAGGAAACCACAGCTGAAAGAGACACATGTACCCCAGTGTTCACTGCAACACTGTTTACAATAGCTAGGACATGGAAGCAACCTGGATGTCCACTAGCAGATGAATGGATAAGGAAGTTGTGGTACCTATACACGACGGACTATTGCTCAGCTATAAAAAAAAGAAGGCGTTTCAGTCAGTTCTAATGAAGTGGGTGAAACTGGAGCCTATTATACAGAGTGAAGTAAGTCAGAAAGAGAAACACCAATACAGTATATTAACGCATATATATGGAATTTAGAAAGACGGTAACGGCAACCTTATATGCAAGACAGCAGAGACACCGATGCAAAGAACAGACTTTTGGACCATGCGGGAGAAGGCGAGGGTGGGACGATATGAGAGAATAGCACTGAAACATGTATATTACTATATGTGAAATAGATGACCAGTGCAAGTTTGATGCATGAAGCAGGGCACCCAAAGCAGGTGCTCTGGGACAACTCGAAGGGATGGGGTGGGGAGGGAGGTGGGAGCGGGGTTCAGGATGGTGGGGCACATGTACACCCATGGCTGATTCATGTTGATGTATGGCAAAAACCACCACAATATTGTAAAGTAACTGGCCTCCAAGTAAAATATATAAATTAATTAAAAAATATTGTAAACCAGTAACATGCAACAGTGACTTTCTAAATCTAAGGAAATAGTCAGTCCTATGTATGCCTGCTCAGTCAAAAGAGAAATTACCACATTTACCTCTCTCAACACAGACCTTTGGATATGTCATCAATCCCTCACCCCTCATACTAACGTCCTCTCCCACTCGCCAAACACCAAAATGCCTGCTTTGTTGTTGTTGCTTTTTCTTGAGAGAGACTTATCTAATAAGTCTTTCCACCTTACAAGCCTGTGCTCTCTCCATCAATCACACTCTTAAACTCCCAGACTCTTAGTTTGCCCATCCATAAAAGGAAGAGAAGACAGGGAAAAGCAAAGCAAAAAAGAGAGGAAGGGATAGGCAAGATATAAGTTGACTTAATGACCAATTCGGTGATGGACAGGGAGGCCTGGCGTGCTGCAGTTCATGGGGTTGCAAAGAGTCGGACTCGGCTGAGCGACTGAACTGTACTGAACTGAATGACCAATTCAGCGATGAACAACAATCTCACCATGACTAATGTGCTTTCCTTCTGACTGTCCAATGAACTAGAAAAACTTACAACTGAACAAATAGGTATTAGTCATTAAATGTGCTCCCACATGAACATTTTTCACTTAGTACATCTTTGTCAATAGTCACAATCTCAAAGGCATTTGCTTCCTCCCGGTTAGGACAAAAGACCCTATTTCTGTAGCTCAGTGGTGAAGGCCCAGCTAGTGTACGTTCCAGTCACCTTTAGTCACTTGTTCTGGTTAACTGCGTTCCAGACAAACAGTGGTCCCTGCTACCAGGTCTCAAAAATTTCCCACGTGGGGAAGCCTTACAGCTACAGCTCAAGGGACCTGTAGCTGTGAATGAAGTACATTTCAGAACATGCTGTGTTCTATTCTATCTAGCACACAAAGTATTATTAACATTCAGCTGTTTTGAAACTCGGCTTTAACCCAGCTTTAATTATTATTTACTTTGGGGAGAAAATTTAAAAATGTATGCCAGGAATGGTGGCTGGGTGATACTCAGAGCTGCACACAGATACCGGGGTTCTCTGGGGCTGTCCTCTGCTGGGTCCAGGTCTTTTTCAGGTCCTTCTTCTGGTTTTTCATCGCTGTCCTCCTCCCCACCTTCAGCTTCTTGGACCTCCTCATCAGAATCTTCATACTGATAATCACTCGCTTCTTTTGTAAAGTATAATACAGACGTTGGGACCGGAACTTCACGGAAAAAAATAAAACCCAATTTATAATCAGTAGCCACATCCAGTACTCTACCCCCCAGGAGGAGAAGTAGGTGAAGAAAGAATAGCTGGGCAGTTTCCCAGAGGTTGGTGTGACACCTTCAGGGCCCTCACATTTCTGTAGCCTCAGGGTTTTCAGGGTGAGGTCTTTACCATCTTTCCAGTAGATCTCACACCCTGTGCTGCTGATTATTTCTGGCTCTTTGGAGAAGAAGGGATCAGAATCATCTCGCTCTGATTGCATTTGGTATGTTGTTGTCAGAACTTTATTGCAAAGTATTCCTTTCACTCAAAAAGAAATTCTACTGTGATGCTCATTGGTTCCTGGACCCCTGAGAATTTTTATTTTTACATCTTTCAGGTGGTCCAGTACAAGTTCATCATTTTCCCAGATCATGCCACCGAGAATCTTTAGCTGTTTAAATGCCCTCAACCAGAAGTGAGGGATGCCCTTTGTTTCCCCTTCCCTTCAGGTGCTCTTTGCATCTCCTCCCAAGGCTCCTTCTGGAACAGGTACTGGCCACTAACATTCACCTTCTGTGGGCTCATGAACTGCACTGATGATGTCAGCTCTCTTATCAAACAGAGGCTGGCAGAAGGAAGCATACTTTTTCTCAAGACCATAAAGGTCTTTATAGAATTAGGCTTCCACTTGTGCAAATTATGCCTGGATGTATTTTTTTTTCTTTCTGTCCATCTGTTTTTTTTTTTTCCTTTTATTTTCCTTTATAATACTGTATTGGTTTTGCCATACATCAACATGAATCCGCCACGGGAGTACATGAGTTCCCAATCCTGAACCCTCCTCCCACCTCCCTCCCCATAGCATCTCTCTGGGTCATCCCAGTGCACCAGCCCCAAGAATCCTGTATCCTGCATCAAACCTAGACTGGCGATCCATTTCGTAGATGATATTATACATGATTTTGAGAGCTTTGACCCGCTGCTTAACCGCTAGAGGCCAGTGCTGAGTGCAGCCTGCCTTTGAGTCCGATGCCCCCACAGGGTCTGCAAGGGCCTGAGGGCCTGGCTGCCACTTGCCCACCTCGGCCCTGCCGGAACCACAGGCCCCAGCCTCCCAGGACTCAGAGGCAATAACCAGGGCACCACCCTCCCCAAGAGCCTCCACCGCTGATTTCTCTGACTTCTGGGATGCAGACCTCTGGACCCTGGGACCCTGAGGCTCCCAGGGTGGGGCGCCCTCTGCTTGGTACTCACCCTGCGAGGCCTCGCCTCCCTCTCTCAGGTCTTCCTACTCCTGCGGAGGCGCAGGACACTTTGCAGGGCCTGTGGGAGGCCAGGAGCTGTGCCTGACCATCGGGCAGGGGCCAGGGGCCAGATCAGGCCATGGTCATCGTAGGAGAAACTGTGTAGAAGGGAGTGGACCAGAGCCCAGAACACAGACACAAACTGCTCCAAGGGGTCCCCGTCGCCTGCAACCACTGCTGCGCCTCCCTGCTCACTCTCCTCATCCACTAGTGTCTCCTCCTCCTCGACCTCGTCCAACAGGTACTCCGTGTCCTCCAAGTGCTCCTCCTCCCCCAGGTCCTCCAGCTCGAACTCAGACTCCTCCTCCTCTAACGGCTCTATATCACACTCCTCTTCCACTGTGGCCTGTGGTCCACCGTGTCCCCTGCGAAGGGCTCCTGGCACCCTCAGGGAGGGCAGAAGGACTGCGGCCTCCTCAACCCCATCCGTCCCCTCCCAAGCCGGCGCCGGGACCCCAAGGGGACTGGGGTCACGGCCCGCCCCGCCGCCAGCCCTGTCCAGGCCACCTGGGATCCAGTCGTGCTCCTCTGTGGCAGTCAAGGCAGGGGAGACTGTGCCAGACCGTGATGGGCCTGCAGTGATGTCCGCGGGGAAGATGGCAGCTGCCGAGCTGAGAGTCGCGGAGGAGACGCCCTTGGCAGCGCGGACGGTAGGGTGGGGGTGGGGGCGGCAGAGACGTCAGCTGCACGGGGAACAGGTGTCTTTGAAGTTGCTGGTGTGGGCCCCGTGACAGGGACGGCAAGGGGGCAGCCCGCAGACCCGCCCACCAAGACCAAGGCTGAGATGGCGGTGGACAGGCACGAAAGACCCTGAAGGGCTGGCGACGGTAGGTGGAGCTTGAAGGTCAACCGGGGACCACTTCCTCCAGCGCCAGCTCTAAGCTCATTTGCCAGGAGTCAAGGATTGGCATGATCGCCATCCAATGAGTGGTCAAGGCCCTCAGCTTCCCTGGAGGCCTGACAGGCCCAGGTCACACTTGAAACTCACAGGAGTCCCTTCCTTTTCATTCCGTCATTGCAAAAGCAAAACTACAGTGTCCGAATTGGGAGGGTGGGGTGCCCTGGTGTATGGGAACCTGGATGTGGTGCCCAGTTGCCAGGCTGGGACAACTCACACCAGCAGAGATACACTTTTTTAAAAAAAAAAGAAAGAAAAAGCAAAGGTGTATAGATCAAATATCAGCAACTGTTTAGAACCTCCTGTGAGAGACAGAAAGAGAAGTTGGTGGTTTTAATGTTGCGAAAGCTGCTTAGTAAGAGCATGCAGAGTTGATATGGATGCTGATGAGAATGGAGAGTGGAAGAAGCAGTAAAAATTGGACTGAACCTTGTTTCATCAGGGCTCCCCCAATTCACTTCAAGGCTCCATGACATGAAGAGAGAGTGACTTATTTCAAGACTGCACTAAGCACCTGCGCTGCACTAAACAGTTACACACACTCCCTCCCAAATTCATATTTTGAATTGCTTAGCCAGCTCACACCCCAGATGACGGGGGAGTAGAAGGATATGTGCTCATCTCCTCCTGTGAGAGCACCAGAATTGCAACTACCTGTTGAACAACCATCGACAGGAGGATGCTGGAACCTACCAAAAGGAGATACCCCACGTCCAAAGACAAAGGAGAAGCTACAATGAGATGGTAGGAAGGGTGCAATCACGATAAAATCAAATCCCGTACCCACCGGCTGGGCAACCCACAAACTGGAGAACAATGATACTCAAGAAGTCCAGTCTAGGTTTGATGCAGGATACAGGATGCTTGAGGCTGGTGCACTGGGATGACCCAGAGGGATGGTATGGGGTGGGAGGTGGGAGGGATTTCAGGATTGGGAACTCATGTACACCCGTGGCAGATTCATGTTGATGTATGGTAAAACCAATACAGTATTGTAAAGTAAAATAAAAATAAATAAATAAATAAATAAAAGAAGTTCTCTCTCTGTTGTGAAAGTTCTGAGCCCCACATCGGGCTTCCCAACCTGGGAATTTGATAAAGGAGCTGGGAATCCCCAGGGAATCTGACCTTGAAGGCCAGCAGGCTTTGATTACAGCACTTCCACAGGACTAGAGGAAGCAGAGACTCCACTCTTGGAGGGCACAAACAAAATCTTGCACGCACCATGACTCAAGGGAAAGGAGCAGTGACCCCAGAGGAGACTGATGCAAAACTACCTGCTACTGTTGGAGGGTCACCTGTGGAGGCCTGGGTCAGCAAGGGCTCATGGCAGGAACGGGGACACTGGCAGCAGCAGTCCTGGAAGGTCCCCCTTGATGTAAGTCCTCTCAGACTTGCCATTAACCCTACCACAGAGCCCATAGATCCCAGCCCTGGGATGCCTCAGGCCAAAACACTAACAAGAAGGGAGTACAACCTCTCCCATTTGCAGACAATTGAATTAAAGATTTACTGACCAAGGCCCTGCCCACCAAAACAAGACCCAGTCTTCCCCACCCTGTCCTTCCCATCAGAAAGCTTACAGAAGCCTCTTAGCCTCATCCACCAGAGGGCATGCAGAAGAAGCAAGAAGAAAAACAATGGAGAAGATGCAAGAATTGTTTACCTGAGACCTAGAAGAACTAAAGAACAAACTGAGATGAACAGAACACTAGAAGAAGTCAATAGCAGAATAACTGAGGCGGAAGAATGGATAAGGGACCTGGAGGACAGAATGGCGGAAATCACTGCTGCGAAAGAGAATATAGAAAACAAATGCCAAAAAAAAAAAAAAAAAGAAAGAAGAAGAAGAGAGCATAAGAAACTTCTGGGACAACTTTAAATGCACCAAAGGGGTCCCATAAGGAGAAGAGACAGAGAGAAAGGGCTCAAGAAAATATCTGAGGCAAAAATAGCTGAAAACTTCCCTAACATGGGAAACGAAATGGTCAACCAAGTCCAGGAAGGGCAGAGAGTCCCAGGCAGGATAAACCCAAGGAGGTTTATCCAAGGAGGATAAACCCAAGGAGGTATATTGGAGACTGTATCCACCAATACACCTAGTAATCAAACTGACAAAAATTAAAAACAAAGATAAAATATTAAAAGCACAAGGGGAAAATGACAAATAACACATGAGGGAACCCCCATCAGGTTATCAGCTGATTTGTCAACAGAAACTCTACAAGCCAGAAGGGAAAGGCATGATATATTTAACGTGATGAAAAGGAAGAAACTCCAATCAAGAATACACTACCTTGCAAGATTCTCATTCAGATCTGATGGAGACATCAAAAGCTTTCCGCACAAGCAGAAGTTAAGAGAATGAAAAGACCTACAGAAAATAAACCCAAAGCTATTAAGAAAATGGCAATAGGATCATATACATCGATAATTACCTTAAATGTAAATGGGTACAATGTACCAACCAAAAGACATAGACTGGCTGGGTGGATGAAAACGTATGCGTGCATGCACTTCCACTTACCCCATCACTCTGCTTAACTCCCAAATTGTATGTAATCATTTTATATTGTTAGATTAATCATGCTCCAATTGTGGCTTGCAATTGTAATTACCTTTTATTTTTTTGTCTGGCTATTGATTGTGAAAACTGATAAACATCTTCTACCATTGTGGGGATGTAACTATTAGACACTTAATACCATTGTGTCATGATAGGTCAACAGAAAAATAATAGAATTCTATATCACCAAAAAAAGGCAGAGGAACCAGAGATCAAATTGTCAACATCCTTGGGATCATAGGAAAGCAGGAGAGTTCCTAAAAAACATCTACTTCTACTTTATTGACCACACAAAAGCCTTTGGCTGTGTGGATCACAACAAACTGTGGAGAATTCTTCAAGAGATGGGAATACCAGACCACCTGCCCTGCCTCCTGAGAAATCTGTGTGCAGGTCAAGAAGTTAGAACCGGACATGGAACAGACTGGTTCCAAATTGGGAAAGGAGTATGTCAAGGCTGTATATTGTCACCCTGCTTATTTAACTTCTATGCAGAGTTGTTGTTTAGTCACTAAGTCGTGCCCGACTCTTTTGTGACCCCATGGACTGTAGCCTGCCAGGCTCCTCTGCCCATGGGATTTTCCCAGGCAAGAATATCAGAGCGGGTTGCCATTGCTTTCTCCAGGGGAACTTCCCGGCGCAGGGACCGAACCCAGGCCTCTTGCATCTCCTGCACTGGCAGGCAGATTCTTTACCACTGAGCCACTGAGGGAAGCAGAGTATATCACTCGAAATGCCGGGCTGCATGAAGCACAAGCTGGAAGCAAGATTGCTGGGAGAAATATCAATAACCTCAGATATGCAGATGACACCACCCTTATGGCAGAAAGTGAAGAGGAACCAAAGAGCTGCTTGATGAAAGTCAAAGAGGAGAGTTTAAAAGTTGGCTTAAAACTCAACATTCAAAAACCAAAGATCATGGCATCCGGTCCCATCACTTCATGGCAAATAGATGAGGAAGCAATAGAAACAGTGACAGACTTTGGTTTCCTGGGCTCCAAAATCACTGCAGATGGTGGCTGCAGCCATGAAATTAAAGACGCTTGCTCCTTGGAAGAAGAGCTATGACCAACCTAGGCAGCATATTAAAAAGCAGACATGCCTTTGCCGACAAAGGTCTGTCTCGTCAAAGCTATGGTTCTTCCAGTAATCATATACGGATGTGAGAGTTGGACCATAAAGAAAGCTGAGCGCCAAAGAACTGATGCTTTTTTAAAAAATATAAATTTATTTATTTTAACTGGAGGCTAATTACTTTACAACATTGTATTGGTTTTGCCATACATCAACATGAATCTGCCACAGGGGTATGGGGATGGAGGTGGGAGGGGGGTTCAGGATGAGAACTGATGCTTTTGCACTGTGGTGTTGGAGAAGACTCTTGAGAGTCCCTTGGACTGCAAGGAGATCAAACCAGTCAGTCCTAAGGGAAATCAGTCCTGAATATTCACTGGAAGGACTGATGCTGAAGCTGAAACTCCAATATTTTCGCCACCTGATGTGAAGAACTGACTTCTTGGGAAAGACCCTGATGCTGGGAAAAATTGAAGGCAGGGGGAGAAGGGGAAGACAGAGGATGAGGTGGTTGGATGGCATCACCGACTCGATGAACATGAGTTTGAGCAAGCTCAGGGAGTCGGTGATGGACAGGGAAGCCTGGGGTGCTGCAGTCCATGGGGTCACAAAGAGGTGGACACGACTGAGCGACTGAACTGAACTGAACTGATATCACCAAAACTACTGTTTAATAGAAAAACCTATAATCACTTTTCAAAATCCAGAATTTTCTTGGATTTTTTTAAAAATACAAATGCCCAGGCAATAGCTTTTTTTTTTAAATCCAAAGCTACAGATATGTTTCCAATGAGCTACCATGTTTAAAAACAGCTGGACTATACGATGATCTTTTACTTTTATCTAGTTTGTTTCACTCTTTCTATTTCATATTCAGTGCCCCCACTTCATTTACTTTATGTTTCCCAATTTTTCTATCTCTCTTTCTGATAGTCTTTCTCAAGACTTTAGCAAGCTTGCTAAAGCTATACACACACACACATATACATAGTATGTAAATCTATTTTAGAAAACTTATGAGTGTTTGCTTAAAAAATTTGTTATATTTTGATTCCACTTGTTTCACTTAGTATGAATGCAATAATAGATTTCTAATTGAAAAAATAGACATGCAACAAAGGTTTACTATATAGCACAGGGCACTATAGTCAATGTCTTGTGTAACCTATAAAAGAAAATAATTTGAAAAATAATATATGTGTATAACTGAATCAGCTTGCTCTGCACCTAAAACACTGTAAGTCAACTAGACTTCAAGAAATACATATATATTAAGAAAAAAAGCCTGGGGTAATCCATCCAGAGGCACCATTCGTTTTCCATGGCTCAAAAACAGGGCATAGTGGAGAAGTGAATTGAAAAACAGTGGGGATAATTACCCCTTCCCTACATAGAACATATGTAATATGGGTTTCTCGCTTTATATCAGCCTGGTTTTATTTTACCTTAACTCATAATCAATGTTTTCAGTGAGGACACTCCATCTGGTCCCATGTTGCCAAGCCCATTTATAATTTAACTTTATGAGCTATATGTCAGAGTGCCTATGCCCACCGTAGGATATTTTACGACAGTGGCTGCTATGGTCTGGAGAATGGAAACACCGCAGTGATAAGATGGTTAAGGCAAATATACCTATTGGCTAACTTCAGTAGCTCCCTTAACACTATAGGGACATCTGTTAAAAATTTAGTGTTATCCTCAAGTTTCCTCTATTTTGTGCCCCAGTATTAAGGTCAAAATTTTTCCTAAAGGATGCATTTTAGCAGATGTTGAAGTCAATTCCCAATCTATTTGTAGACGTCTAAGCCAATAAGCACTTGTTATCTTTAAAAAATATTGGTATGCTATTGTGGTACATGTCACCTTTTTAAAGGGTATACTTTCCAGGCATCTAGTTCATGCACAGTGTAGCTCAGCCATCCCCTCTGTTGAGTCCAAATAGATCATCCCTCCAAAAGGAAACCCCATGCCCTGTAATCAGTCCATCTCCACTTCCCCCTCACTGCAACCAAGCTCTGAAAACCAATGGTCTGCTCTCTGTCTCTACGGTCTTACCTTTCCGGATAGTTGCGACAAATGAAACTGTACAGTAAGTGACCTTTTTTGTCTGGCCTCTCTCACTTGACATAATGATTTTGAGTTTCATGTGGGACCTCCTTCCTTCTTGTGGCTGAATGCTATGTGCTGTACAGAGGATCACTTTAATGTCTGTATTTGGTGAAATGTAGGAGTCCAACTTCGTTCTATTGCACGTGGATATCCTGCTGTCCTCGTACCATTCTGGGGACAAGACTTGCACTTCTCACCAGGAAATGATCTGACATCCCTGCAGAAAATCAACTGAGGGAGGTGTCTGGGTTTATCTGGACTCGCTGTTCTAGTCCATTGATCTGTGTGTCTATCATTATCTCAGTACCACACTGTCTCCATTACTGTTCCCATGGTAAGTTCTGATACAGGGTGGGGGACTCCTCCAACTTTCTTTTTCAAGATTGTCTTAACTATTCCTGTTCTCTTGCAATTCCACATCAATTCTAGGGCCAGCTTGTTTTGTTTTGTTTTGTTTTGTTTTCTGCAAAATAGGTCACTGGCATTTTGAAAAGGATTGCTTTTCATTTGTAGACCTTTGTACATAGGCTTCCCATCGGTATATTAAGACCTCAAATTTTCTAAGCTGCCTTGACACCTTTGAGCCTCAAATACCCCACTGGCCCAACTGTGCTTTCTCCTGCTCTCACCTGCAATGTCCCCCTCCCTGTGGGAAAACTACCCCACCCGGCTGATTCTCTCCTATCCGCCAGACTAGCTGCACTCTGCCCATTCTTCCAGCCACCAAGCTTTACTTCCCTGCCAGGCAGTGCAGTGATTCCTACAGGACAACGATCTCCTCGTCTGGGAACCCTGGTGTGCCCCACCCTCTTGTTACTACAACATCTATTTCTCACAGTCCCTGCTGCTTAACTCTACTCCAGAGCCACACCCCCCATTGTCCTGCATGGCATTCCGTGCTGTCCACCCAGGCTGTGAGTACCTGAGACTCACAAACAGCTGTCCAACTGTCCAGGGTCGTGTGCTTGGCCATCTCACACTTCTTGGGGTAGGGGAATCCCTCCTTCATTAGTAGGGTAGATGGGAGATAAACAGAACTTTTGGTGTCACCACAGGATGGCCCAACCACGACCCGGGAAGCCTGAACAGCTTTAACTCGCTTCTCTTTTGCTAACTAAAAGCTGTGTTAGTTTAAGGTGACGGTGACCTGGGCTGGAGCTGCCAAACGTGCCTGGATTGTGCTTTGGCTTGTGCCTGTTCTGTTGCCTCTCGACGTCGGCCGTCTCTTCCCACCCTAACTTGTTGTTCTAGTGCCTCAGGAGGGAACTGTGGTGAATGGACTGCATCCTGGCCCGAGGTGGGCTGTTTTCCCCCTTTGCCTGGCACCTCCAAGGACGCAGTCTGAGGCTGGGGATCATCAATGAATCCAGAGAGTGGAAGTCTAGGGAGTGTTCAGCCGATAGTGACAGGGGATGCTGATGACACAGCTTCTTAACTGTTCCGCTTTTGCTTCCCACTTTTCAGGGGCCGGCCTAGATTCTTTGGGGATAAGAAATCCAGTGTGGTAGGGTGGTCACTGAAGATGGATCATGGGGTGCAGTAGGGGGTGGATCATGGGGCAGTCACCCTGGTTGCTTCTCAAGTGTGCCCATTTGAAGCAAGGGTAGCAAACTTTCCTGTCTCCTTTGCTGTTGCTTTCCAAGTGAAAGCCACTCAGTCTTGTCCAACTCTTTTCTCCTCCGCGGACTATACAGTCCTTGAAATTCTCCAAGCCAGAATACTGGAGTGGGTAGCCTTTCCTTTCTCCAAGGGATCTTCCCAACCCAGGGATCAAACCCAGGTCTCCCGCATTGCAGCAGGATTCTTTACCAGGTGAGCCACAAGGGAAGCCTTGTGGCTTCCCTGTGTTGCTTTCCAAATACATTTGCTTTTCTTGGCTGTGTGCCCTACAGGTGTTAGTGAGGACTAGCTCTTCTTATCCTTGGTCTCATTATTGGTCTTCTGTCTATGTGCATGTCCCTCATTGAAAACGGAGTGTTGAAGTCTCCAAGGATTATTTAGAACTATGTACTCTATTCAGTTCTGTCACTTTATGTTTCATATGTTCTGGGAGGCTGCTGGGACCTTATGGATATATAACTCATACATCTTTGTGTACCGATTTTTTATTAATATAGAAATCTGTTGCTATTCTCTGGAAAAAAAAGTCCTGTTAAAATCTATTTCATTCTATGTCTGACGCAGGATGCAGCATGCTTGGGGCTGGTGCATGGGGATGACCCAGAAAGATGTTATGGGGAGGGAGGTGGGAGGGGGGTTCATGTTTGGGAATGCATGTAAGAATTAAAGATTTTAAAATTTAAAAAATAAAAAACTAAAAATAAAAAAAAAATAAAATAAAATCTATTTCATCTACTGCCAGTATAGCCACTGCACCTCCCACTTTGGGACGATTTGCATGGATACCATTTTCTACCCTTTTGTTTTCAAACTCTTTTTGGATCTAAGACAAGACTCTTATATTAACAGATAACATATACGAGGTTACATTTATTGTTAATCCTCTTTGCCAATCTGCCTTTTCACTGAAAAGTTGTATCTGTTGGTATTGCAGAGATCTGGAGAAGGAAATGGCAACCTACTCCAATATTCTTGCCTGGAGAATCCCGTGGACAGAGGAGCCTGGTGGACTGCCATCTATGGGGTCTCACAGAGTCGGACACGACTGAAGCGACTTAGCAGCAGCAGCACTGCAGACAGCCCGTGTGCAACAACTGGAGAGAAGCCCTCACAATGCAATGAAGACCGTGTTGCAATGAAGACCCAATGTGGCCATTAATAAACACGTATTTTTTGAAAAGAGGAGTTATAAACCCAAAGTGCAGGAATACTGGCTTTTGCATTTATCTGTGCAGTTACCTTGGCCCTTGTGGTTTATTTCTTCACATTCCTCCAAACAGGTGCCCACTGTTGTTTCACCTCAGCCTGAAGGACTACTTTTAGCATTTATTTTTTATTTTATTTTTTTTTTTAGCATTTATTTTTGTAAGCTATGCTGGGTCTATTTTGCTGCACAGGCTTTTCTCTAGTTGTGAAGAGCAGGGGCTACTGTCTGGTTGCAGTGGAAGGGCTTCTCATTACAATGGCTTCTATTATTGCAGAACATGGGCTCTAGGGCTCGGACTCAGCAGTTGCGACACACCGGTTTAATTGCTCCACAGTATGTGGGATCTTCCTGGACCTGGGATCAAACCCAGGTCCTCTGAATTGGCAGGTGGATTCTTTATCACTGAGCCACAGGGGTAGTCCCTGTATCAATTTTTCAGTGTGAACAAGATATGCATTCCTCCCATCCCCTCCTACTTTGTTGCAGTATAAGTTATAAATAAAATTTGTATATTTAAGTTGAACAATGTGATGTGATGTATGCATACATTGTTAAATGATTACCACAGGCTAATTAATACACAGATTACCTCACATAGTGAAAGGATTTTAGGAGGTGGGGTGTGGGATAAAACTAAGATCTACTCCCTCATCAAGTCTCCGATACCATACAATGTCTTAAATTTATATTCAACATGCTGTACGTTAGGTCCCTAGAATTTATTTAGCTTATAACTGATTGTTTTTACCCTTTGATGAGCCACTCCACAAATTACTTCCTGGAGGCATCGTGCTTCCTGGTTTCATTATATCACAAAGATATAGTAATCAAAACAGTATGGTTCTGGCATAAGAATAGATACACAGATCTTTGAAACAACATATAGATTCCAGAAATACACCCACATGTGCGGGCGTGCATGCTAAGTGGCTTCAGTCATGTCCAACTCTTTGCAAGCCTATGGGCAATAGCCCACCAGGCTCCTCTGTCCATGGGATTTTCCAGGCAAGAATAGTGGAGTGCCCTCCTCGAGGGGATCTTCCCAACCCAGGGGTCCAACCTGTGTCTTACCACTAGTGCCACTTGGGAAGGCCAAACCCACACATATATGCTCACCTATTTGACAAGAGCTCCAAGAACATGCAATGAGTGTTTCCTGGTAGCTCAGCAGCAAAGAATTCCCCTGCCATGCAGCAGACTTGCAGGAGATGTGTGTTGGGTCCCTGGGTTGGGAAGACCCCCTGCAAGCAAGGAAAACAACAATCGAGAAAACACCATGAGGAATGGATAGCCTATTATCTTACACCATATCCCCAAGTCAATTGAAAATGTATAAAGATTAAACATAAGGCCTGAAACTGTAAAACTCCGAGAAGAAAATACTGGGGTAAGCACTGTAACATAGGTTTTGACAAAGAATTTTTTTAATTGACCCCAAAACAAAGGCAATTAAAGCAAAAATAAACAGGTGAATTACATCAAACTAAAAAAAATTCTACACAGCAAAGGAAACAATCAACAAAATGAAAAGGCAACTTACCTATGGAGCAGAGGAAAATATTTGCAAGGCATGTATCTGTTAAGGGGTTCATATGCCAAATATATAAGGAACTCGGTCAACTCAACAGCAAAAGAGAAATTCTCAATCAATAAAATGATACATGGAGGATGTCCGTGGTGGCCCAGTGGTTAGGACTCCACACTTCCACTGCAGGGGTGCATGGGTTGGGCCCCTGGTCAGGGAACTAAGATCCCACAAGCTTCGTGGCATGGCCCCCCAAAAAGAAATCTTCTGATCATATCATGTAACAACCTAAATGGGAAAAGAATTTGAACAATAACAGTTACATCCATTAATACATGTTTAACAAATCACTTTATTGTACACCTGAAACTATCATGACATTGTTAATCAACTATACTCCAATATAAAATAAAATGTGAAAAAAGACATCACATCTGTTACAACGGCTATTATCAAAAGGACAAGAAATAGCAAGTGTTGGCAAGGTTGTAGTGAAAAGGGAACCCTTCTGCTCCGTTGGTGGGAATGTAATACAATGTATATTTAATATATTATATATAGATACAGTATATGTTCAATATACTATATCATAAATACTTACATGGCATAAAATAGAATTATCAGATCATCCAGCAATCCCACTCCTGAAAATATATCCAAAGGACATGATTTCTGCTCTGCTCTTATATGCTCGTTGCAGCATTATTTGCAATAGTCGAGGCTGAAGACAACCTAAGTGTTTGTGGCAGATGAAAGGATAAAGAAAATATTATATGCATATATATGTATATGTGTGCATAATATACACATATACATATATACATATATATGTGTGTATATAATATACACATATACATATATACATATATATATGGGGCTTCCCTGGTGGTTCAGATGGTGAAGAATCTGCCTGCAATGCAGGAGACCTGAGTTTGATCCCAGGGTCAGGAATATCCCCTGGAGAAGGAAATGACAACCCACTCTAGAAATATATACATAACACAATATATTATATGTAATACAATACATCTTTAATATATTATATATGTATACAGTATATGTTCAATATAATGTACTATATATCATAAATATTTATGTGGCATAAAGTAGAATTCTTCTTAAAAAGTCATCTGAAAAAATATTTTTGCCTTTATGGGGGTGAAACCGAGAGGAAGCAGGAGCAGTGATAATACATAGTGGATTCTCCTTCCTTCAGACTTCTTGCCTTTCTCTGGAAATCTCTACAGGCAGAGCTTAATAGGGAGACAGTTGAAAAGGCAAAATGGGGTTGGCACTGACCCAGAAACATAGGACACATTATAGAATTTTGAACTCATATATTTAGACAACTTTAACTTCCCTAGCATCTATGTCTTACGCCACGTATACCCTGAGAGAGAATGCAAACACTGTGCCTTTTGTAACAAAATAAACACGGAAATGACTGTAATAACATCAATAACACCCACTTTCAAAAACACAAAAACTAAAATTGAGACCTTTGTTAGGAGCTGTACTGATGTTTATATAGTAAATAGGGAACCATTGACAGATTTTAATTAAGTTTACATATTTTACTAATTTGGGTATTGAAAATTTCATACACATAATGACTTCTCTTCTTTCTCACATGGCCACCTAGAAAACTCAGAGTTTAGGTAAAAAGCATCCTTCTCCATATACTTGTTGAATATCCCAGCCTCGGGCACACGCAACACCTTTGCCTGAGTACCAGGTGGAACATGACTCTTACGTAAGCCAGTTTTTCTACCTGAAAGATTTTAAAATAGCCTTAACAATTTTTGTAAGAATTGGGAGACCTAAAGATAAAATCTGTGTAAAAACTGTGTACAGACACAAACCTTCTATGACTCAGAAACTTATCTGGAGCACTGTGTGGGTGTGTGTGAGTGTATGTGTAAGTATTAGTTCAGCTGAACTTTAAGCAAACTGCAAACATACACTCTACACAGAAACACTTTCCGATTCCCTGTGTTTAAACTCATGGGATGAGCTGCCCTGCAGAGGCAGGACCTGGGGTCTTTGGACAGGTGTGGCAGTTACAGAGCGCGAACTCTCAAACCAGACCTCCTACCTAGAGCTTGTTATACATACAGAGTGAAGTAATCAGAAAGAGAAAAACAAATATCGTTCATTGACGCATATATATGGAATCTAGAAAAATATAAATAGCTAATGTGAAGTTGCTGTATAACACAGGGAGCTCAACTTTGTGCTCTGTGACAACCTAGAGGGATGAGATGGGGTGGGAGTTGAGAGGGAGTTTCGAGAGGGAGGTCACACAGGTATGCCTATGGCTGATTCATGTTGATGTATGGCAGAAACCAACACAACATTGTTGTCTGCACAGAACTGGACACGACTGAAGTGAAGTGACTTAGCAAGAACACACCATATGACCCATCAAACCCACTCCTGGGCATATACCCAGAGAAAACTCTAATTCAAAAAGATACATGCACGCCAACGTTCACAGCAGCACTATTTCCAAGGGCCAAGACGAGGAAGCAACCTAAATGTCCATCGACAGGTGAATGGAGAAAGGAGACGTGGTACACATATACAACAGAATACTACGCAGCCATAGAAGAATTAAATATAAGGAGGCCATTTATCAGCAACATGGATGGACCGAGAGATTATCATACCAAGTGAAGTAAGTCAGACAAAGACGAACATCATAGGATTTCACTTATATGTGGAATCAAAATATGTTACAAGTGAACATATTTACAAAAGAGAAACACTCACGGACATAAAAAACAAACTTATGGTTACCAAAGGGGTAAGGGGGTAGAGAAGGGGTTAATTGAGAGGTTGGGATTAGCAGATATAAACTACTAAATATGAAATATATAACCAACAGGGTCCTACTGTATAGCACAGGGAACTATAGTCAATATTCTGTAATAAACCATAATGGAAAAGACTATGAAAAAGTATATGCTTAAAGCTCAACATTCAGAAAACGAAGATCATGGCATCTGGTCCCATCACTTCACGGCAAATAGATGGGGAAACAGTGTCAGCCTTTATTTTTTGGGCCTCCAAAATCACTGCAGATGGTGTTTGCAGCCATGAAATTAAAAGACGCTTACTCCTTGGAAGAAAAGTTATCACCAACCTAGACAGCATATTGAAAAGCAGAGACATTACTTTGCCAACACAGGTCCGTCTAGTCAAGGCTATGGTTTTTCCTGTGGTCATGTATGGATGTGAGAGTTAGACTGTGAAGAAAGCTGAGCACCGAAGAATTGATGTGTTTGAACTGTGGTGTTGGAGAAGACTCTTGAGAGTCCCATGGACTGCAAGGAGATCCACCAAGTCCATTCTGAAGGAGATCAGCCCTGGGTGTTCTTTGGAAGGAAGCTGAAACTCCAGAACTTTGGCCACCTCATGCGAAGAGTTGACTCATTGGAAAAGACTCTGATGCTGGGAGGGATTGGGGGCAGGAGGAAAAGGGGACGACAGAGGATGAGATGGCTGGATGGCCTCACCGACTCGATGGATGTGGGTTTGAGTGAACTCCAGGAGTTGGTGACGGATAGGGAGGCCTGGTGTGCTGCAATTCCTGGGGTCGCAAAGAGTTGAACACGATTGAGCGACTGAACTGAACTGAACTGAATATAACATTGTAAATCAATCACACTTCAATTAAAATACATTGAAAAATGAAAGCCTTTGACTGTGTGGATCACAATAAAGTGTGGAAAGTTGTTAAGAAGCGATGGGAATACCAGACCACCTTACCTGTCTCCTGTGAAACCTGTATGTGGGTCAAGAAGCAACAGTTAGAACCTGACAAGGAACAACGGACTTGTAAAAATTGTGAATGCCGTACAAGGCTGTATATTGTCATCCTGGTTTAATATAACTTTTATGCAGAGTACATCATGTGAAATGCTAGGCTGGATATAACACAAGCTGGAATCAAGAACACCGGGAGAAATACCAACTATCTCACATAGGCAGATGATACCACTTTAACGGCAGAAAGCAAAGAGGAACCAAAGAGCCCCTTGATGAAAGTGAAAGAGCAGAGTGAAAACGCCGGCTTAAAACCCAGAAAAACTAAGATCACGGCATCTGGTCCCATCCCTTCGCGGCAAATAGATGGGAAAAAAAGTGGAAGCAACGACAGAGTTTATTTTCTTGGGCTCCAAAATACTGCAGATGGTGACAGCAGCCATGAAATTAAAAGACGCTTGCTCCTTGGAAGAAAAGCTGTGAGAAACCTAGACAGCACACTGAAAATCAGACACATCACTTTGCCGACAAAGGTCCGTCTAGTCAAAGCTGTGGTTTTTCCAGTAGTCTCATGCGGATGTGAGAGTTGCACCATAAAGTAGGGTGAGCACTGACTCATGTCAGGGTTTCAGATTGTGATGATTCCCAGTCCCTTGGACAGCAAGGTGATCAAACCAGTCAATCCAAAAGGAAATCAACCCTGAATATTCACTGAAAGGACCAATGCTGAAGCTAAAGCTCCAATACTTTGGCCACCTGATGCGAAGAGCTGACTCACTGGACAAGATCCTGATGCTGGGAAAAGCTGAGGGCAGGAGGAGAAGTGGACATCAGAGGATGAGATGGTTAGATAGCATCACTGACTCAATGAAAGCTCAATAGTTGTGGCACATGGGCTTAGCTGCTCAGTGGCATGTGGGATCTTCTGGGATGGGGGACTGAACATAAGTCTCTTGAACTGGCAGGCAAATTCTTTGCCACTGAGTCATGCGGGAAGCCCTAATCTATTTTTGGGCTTCTCAGGTGGTGCTAGTGGTAAAGAACCCGAGGGCCAAAGCAGGAGACTTAAGAGACGGGGGTTCGATCCCTTGGTCGGGAAGATCCCCTGGAGGAGGGCCTGGCAACACACTCCAGTATCCTTGCTTGCAGAATTCCATGGACAGAGGAGCCTGGCAGGCTACAGTACATGGGTCAGGATGAGTTGGACGCGACAGAAGTGACTTAGCACAGACACTGACTCAATGGACATGAATTTGAGCATTGTCCAGGAGACAGTGATGGTCAGGCATGCTGCAATCCATGGGGTTGCAGAGTCAGACACAACTTAGCGACTGAACAGCAACAACAAAAAATGAAACAGTTGTGAAGCCAAAAAAGGTACAAACTCTCAGTTATAAAATAGATAATCATGAGGATATAATGTACAGCATGGTGACTATAGTTAATAATACGTTATTGTATATTTGACAGTTGCTAAGGCAACTTTTTCCTCAGTTTGCTCTTAATAAGAGATTGTAAAAGGTTTTTCTTATCTTCTAAGTAGTCTCCTGAGAAGGCACAGATTCTATGTCTTATCAGAATAATGTCCTGTGCCCTTTGTTGATTTATCATGTCTTTTATTTGTAAGAGAACTGAGCAGTCTTACTTCTAAAAGAGATAATTGTTCTCATACTTACACATGCAGTGAATGTTTTAAAGAAAAAAATGTTGTAGTTTTTGCTTTGATAGCCAGTAGTTTCTTAGTTACCTATGATTCTTTTTGTAATTCTGTTTTTTTTTCAGGTTTTACATTTAGGTCTATGATTCATTTTTTTGAGTTAATCTTTGTATATGGTGCAAGGTGTGATCAGTTGTTGTTGCGGTTCTATTTACATAGAGGTATTCACGTTTTCTGGGCTTCCCAGGAGACTCAAGTGGCAAAGAATCCTCCTGCCAATGCAGGAGATGCGGGTTTGATCCCTGGGTCAGGAAGATCCCCTGGAGGAGGAAATGGCAACACACTCCAGTATTCTTGCTTGGAAAATTCCATGCACAGAAGAGCCTGGCGGGCTACAGTCCACGGGGTCGCAAAGAGTCAGACACAACTGAGCATGTGTGCATGCCTGTGCATGCGTGCGCGCACACACACACACACACACACACACATTCAATCTTCCAGCATCATTTGTTTTTCCACATCACACGTGGGATCCTACTTCTTTGACCAGGGCTCAAATCTCTGTTTCCTGCATCGGAAGGCAGAGTCTTAACCATTCAAAAGCCAGGGAAGTCCATGACCCATGAATCTATTTAGCAAATTGTACGAATCTTTTGACATTTCTAACTTGTGAAAGTCTGTCTTTCCAAAATCAAATTCTAAATGAAATCTGCTTGATCTCAAACTGACTTTGATATTTCCCAGAAGGCCTCTGGAAAATCACAAAGAGCCTGTTCCTTCACCTTGTAAATGAGAGATGTTATAATAATGAGATTTATTTGATAAGATGAGTTGCATAGGAAGCATTCTCAAATACTAAGAGATGCTTAACCTTTTCTAGTTTACACTTCTATGGGTACAATGTTAATATAAATACTTTAGAAATTATATTAACTTCCTAGAAATGTCAATGTCTTTGTTGTTCATGATGTATCTTGGTGCTGCTTTGCCTTATACTTAGACAACACTGGCATAATGTTATCAGCTGCAATTCCAGTTATCATTTTAGAATGTTGTATGCCACAGAAACAACTAAATGTCATTGTCAATTGCATCACTTTGTATAATGATCATTGTATAATGAACATCCATCCCATCTTTTGCCAAGGTGATTTTCATCTTTTTTTAAAAATTTATTTATCTTTTATTGAAGGATAATTGCTTTATAGAATTTTGCTCTTTTCTGTCAAACCTCAACATGAATCAGCCATAGGGATACATATATCCCCTCATTTTTGAAACTCCCTCCCATCTCCCTCCCCATCCCATCCCTCTAGGTTGATACAGAGCCTCTGTTTGAGTGTCCTGAGCCATACAGCTAATTCCCATTGGCTATCTATTTTACATTTGGTAATGTAAGCTTCCATGTTACTCTTTCCATACATCTCACCATCTCTTCCCCTCTCCGCATGTCCATAAGTCTATTCTCTATGTCTGTTTCTCCATTGTTGCCCTGTAAATAAATTCTTCAGCACCGTTTTTCTAGATTCCGTATATATGCCTTAGAATATGATATTTATCTTTCTCTTTCTGACTTACTTCACTCTGTATAAGACGTTCCAGGTTCAGCCACCTCGTTAGCACTGACGAAAATGTGTTCCTTTTTATGGCTGAGTAATATTCCATTGTGTGTATGTACCACAACCTCTTTATCTATTCATCTGTCAATGAACATCTAGGTTGCTTCCATGTTCTAGCTATTGTAAATAGTCACCAGTGGCATTTTTCACAGAACTAGAACAAAAATGTTCACAATTCATATGGAAACACAAAAGACCCCGAACATCCAAAGCAGTCTTGAAAAGAAGAATGGAGCTGGGGGAATCAACCTTCCTGACTTCAGATTATACTACAAGGCTACAGTCATCAAGACAGTATGGTATTGCCACAAAAGCAGAAATACAGACCAATGATTTTCATCTTTTGTCATCCATAGTTATTTTACCTTGATGCGTCCCTGAAAACCCTTGCAATCAGCTACATGCCAGACTAACTATCTTGAACAAAATGAGACTATCTTGGAGTCCCAAAAGGACTCTGCCAGGTACTCTTGTGGCACAGAACACTTAATGGCATTGCTTAAACGACTTTGAGACCACACCACTAGACCACGTCAGGATTTCCTGAATTCTCCTGGAGAAGCTGATAAGTTCATGAGATGGCTAATCCAAGATCAAAGAGAACAAGAATTACATGGGGCTGAGTGAACACATCAGGCATGATTACAGCTTTTGTTTGGACTACTGCTGATGCCTTAATGTTCTATTCCCTGGAGAACAACTCTCTCTTCTAACTTCAGCTATCTAAGATTCATAATCGTTTAGTAAATCATACTTCTGTAAATGGAAGTGAAGTATTTATCTTCTTTTCCCTGCCTGATCACTCTAGAGTTTGAATATTCTTATTAAGTATTCTCATTTTCATAGGAATTCAATGAATGGTATAGGTTCCATATGAATCTTTCCTCTGTATTGATTTGATTATATAAGCTTTGAGTGGACTATCATATTTGAAAACAATACATATAATCAGATATGATCAGACAGTTAAAGAAATTAAAGATGATTTTATGAAGCCAATGCTTACACAGTCCTCTTGGGCAAATGGGCCTCCTACCTGGATTATAGCTTTCTCAGTCTTAGAGCTGAGTAGGAGAGGTCACCACCTGGCAGGCCTAGCAAACTTAGGATACTGTGAGGACTTCAAGAAGAGATTAATTGACCTAAATCTGCATGTGAATTCTGGTGGTGAGTTCTTGGCATGGCTTCCTAGCCTTGAGAGGCTTTTCAAAGGCCAATCTAAGACTCCTTATGAAAAGTTCCAGCAAAGCAAACTAAAAGGGCCTCTGTGGTCAATTATCATTCTTGCTGAAGTTGTGCAAATAAGCAAGCCAAATCTAGTGAGATCAGACATTTTATAAACAAGAATAATCTTACTTTGAGTATCTTTGGCCAAAAAGGAAGTGACTGTTGAAATTTTGTTTTTAAAAAGAAACCACAGCCCTGTAAGGTATGAGATTCTGGTCTTTGAGCTATTTTGCACTTTGTTGTAAACTACGTGGTTATCTTACCTACATCTAAATCGGACTGGCTTCTGCTATCTCATACATTTTGTCAGTCCTTACTAAATTCTCAAGTCTTCCAGTTTGCTTCAATATCTGGCTGCAACTCCTCCAAGTATTGTTTCCAAATTTTTTCCAACCCTCCTGATTTGACATCGTTGAGAACACAAAGCTGACTGCCCAGATTCGTATTGGAAGTCTACGCTTTGTCTTCACAGGATCAAAAGAAGTCCTATGAGCTGAAGCTAAACAACTTGATATAAATTTCAAAGGACTCATCATTGCAGCAGATTATGTATGATCCTCATGCCTGAAACTGCTGCCATGTGGGCCACTCAGGAAATTTCACTTTATCTCCCATGCTCTGCTCCAGGAAATAATCATGATTGTGGATGATCTTACCAAAACCTTTGATGTCTATGCTTCATAGAAAACATTCACTGCAAACTAGGAAATCTATCAGATGACCACTGGCATCTCCTCACTCCACCATCTAAACATGCTTCAGGCACAACATCTAGAAATGTTTTCAATTGGTTATCCTTCTGGACTCAGAAACTGTGTCTAAATATTAATAGTCCACTATAAATCTTAATCTTTCTTTTTGGTTTCCTTAGAAACCTCCCTCATTAAATGACTGATTCCTTGCAGGATCCAGCAGGTATCTTCTACTACCAAATATCGGCAGACCCTTCAGCTGTTGTTTAGTGAACAGAAGGTGACTGAGTGAGACATGGACTCGTACTGTTCCCAGGAAAAAGAATGCCTCTTCTTCCCTTGAAGAAGGGGAGGAACTGAAAATAACTCCCTCCTTAACCAAACCTTAGGCCGTTCTGAGTCCTCTTCTTCACTCTACCTGAAGCTTGATCCTACCTGCCAAGCTGCCGAGCCCAATTTTAGCAAAGATCCTCCCTATTCAGAATCCCCCCATACTTCGTATCTGAGTTTTTCATCCCCCTCTTGATATCTAATCAAGTTCCACTCCCTGCCTCCCTTGACACTTGTGGTAGTCAGGGTTCTCCACAGAAACAGGATCAACAAGAAACAGATAGTATACACATATCTTATATATCAAGTATCTATACCTGTAGGTATAGATAACTAGATCAGATACCTAATATCTATACATTTATATGTGTGTGTGTGTGTGTGTGTATGTATATATATATATATATATATATATATATATAAGTTCTATTTCTCTACTACATATAGATGTTGCTATAGATATAATAGAGATATACATATGGCTTCCCAGGTGGCTCAGTGGTGAAGAATCTGCCTGCCAATGCAGGAGACGCAGGAGACATGGGTTCAGTCCCTCGGTTGGGAAGATCCCTTGGAGAAGGTAATGGCAACACACTCCAGTATTCTTGTCTGGGTAATTCCATGGACAGAGGATTCTGGAAGGTTACAGGTCCACAGGGTTGCAGAGTCAGGCACGACTTAGCAACTGAGCATGAGCACGAGCATACAGATACACGAAGAGATTTATTATAGAAATTGGCTCATGCAGTTATGGAGGATGAGATATCACGCAATCTGCTGTCTGCAAGCTGAGAAACCAAGAAAGTCGGTGGTATAATTCAGTCTAAGTCAGAAGGCCTGACAAACCCTGGACCCAGTTCAAGGCTAAAAGCCTGAGAATCAGAGGGCAGATGGTGCAAATTCTGGTCTAAGTGCAAAGGCCTAAGATGAGGCATGCCGATGTCTTAGAACAGAGTAATATGGATGTCTCAGTTCAGGCAAAGAGCAAACTCATCCCTCCTCTGCCTTTCTGTTCTATTCAGGCCCTCAAGGGATTGGATGATGCCCACTTGCATTGATGAGGGCAATTTTCTTTACTCAGTCTACCAATTCATATGCTAATCTCTTCCAGAATCCTGCTTACAGACACACCAGGAAATGCTTTACAAGCAAGTTGACATCTAAAACTTGCCAACACAATACCTAAGTTCATGTTACTAATTTCCCAGTCACTACCTCCTTCAACCACCCTGTTGGCGATAAATTTTCATCTGTCTCTCGTGTATATGGAGTTGAGGTTATGTTCCCTGTTGCAACAGTCTCTGTCCCCTTTTACAGTAGTCTTAAACAAAGTTCCTTGCCTTAAACTCCATGTGGAATAATTATCTATTGACAATATTAAAGTTTCGCTCATGTGAACGAGACAATGTGTGTCAGGTTCTCAGCTGTGAGCTAGTAGGTGCATATTTATGTGAGATAATATGAGAATGTGAGTACATGTGAGCAAATCTCTTCTGTGAGCTAATGTCTGAGCTTGATGGTGGATGGAAACATGCTAGTGTACACATGTATATAATGCATGTTCTGGATTTTAAGAATGTGCAAGTGAAAGTATGAGTGGAAACATCTGGAAGCATCTGACTGTTTATATCTGAGTCCCTTTGTGAGTAAACTTGTGAGTGAGGTCATGAAATTGAGTGACTATTTCAGCATGTTTTGGCTTCCCTGGTAGCTCTGCTGGTAGAGAATCTGCCTGCAATGCAGGAGATCCTGGTTCAATTCCTGGGTTGGGAAGATCCCCTGGAGAAGGGATAGGCTACCTACTCCAGGTTTCTTGGGCTTCCTTGGTGGCTCAGACGGTAAAGAATCCACCTGCAATGTGGCAGATCTGGGTTCGATACCTGGGTCAGGATCCCCTGGAGGGGGCCATGGTAACCCACTCCAGCATTCTGGCCTGGCGAACCCCCACGGACAGAAGAGCCTGGCAGCTACAGTTACAGTCCATGGGGTCACAAAGAGTCGGACACGACTGAGCGGCTCACACATACACACACACACACACACACACACACACACACACACACCAGCATGTTTATGTGAAACAATGAATGTGTAGGTGCACACATGTGAATGCATGTGTTTTTAATTTGAATTTGAGGGCAAATTCAAATTTGTGTGTTTAGTTAGTGTGCAAGAATGCATACGTATGTCAACATATTTCTGTGTGAGATTGCATGTGTGCACATGTCCATGGGTGAGAGTGTTTTCTTAGGTGTAAATGTGAGTGCTTAAAATGAATATTTAAGTGTGTTCACCTGTACAAATGAATTTGTAGGCATGTGAATGCATTTTAGCATAATATTGAGCAGTTGGGTAAGTGTGTTTTTGTGTGATCTTGTTTATGGTGAATACACTTGAGTAAGGTTATTTGTGAGCATATATGTGGGAGTACATTCAATGGTTTTTTATTTTTTAAATTAGTTAATTGAAGGATAATTACAATATCATGATGGGTTTTGCCATACATGAACATGAATCGGCCGTACGTATACGTGTCCCCTCTCATCCTGAATGTCCCTCCCACCTCCCTCCCCACCCTATCCCTTTGGGTTGTCCCAGAAAACCGGCTTTGGGTGCCCTGCTTCCTGCATCAAACTCGCACTGGTCATCTGTTTTACACGTGGTAACGTATATGCTTCGATGCTATTCTCTCAAATCATCCCACCCTCGCCTTCTCCCACTGAGTCCAAAAGTCTGTTCTTTACATCTATGTCTCCTTTGCTGCCCTGCATGTAGGACTGTCCATATCATCTCTCTAAATTCCACATATGTGCATTAATAATTTTATTTTTATTGATTTTTGGCTGTGCTGTGTCTTTGTTGCTGCACGGGCGCTTCTCTGGTTGTTTCTCTTTGGCTGTGGTGCACAGACTTCTCGCTGGGGAGCAAGGGCTCTAGGGCACACAGGCTTCACTGGTTGTGGCACGGGGGCTCGGTAGTTGTGGCTTGCGGGGTCTAGAGCACAGCTCAATAGCTGTGGCACGGGGACTTAGTTGCTTCATGGCATGTAGGATCCTCTTGGCTCAAACTGATGTCTCTTACACTGGCAGGTGGATTCTTTACCACGGAGCCACCAGCACGTCCCATGTAATGGTTCTTTTTTATAAGTGAATAAAATTGCGAGCTTCTTGCTGATTGTGAGCACGTTCCTGTGCAATTCAACATGTAAGCATGTTTGTGACAATGATACTTTATACGGGTAAGTGAATGGGTGTGTGCATGTATAAATGAAATGAGGGTATCTTGAATGAGAGTGAATTTATAATCACGTGCATGTTTTTGAGTGCACGATTATGATAATATGAATTATCTAAGGCCACTTCATGTGTGTGAGTTGTGAGCCACCAAGTGTGAATGCGTGTTAGTATGTGTATATGTGTGAGTCCCTTTGTCGGTATGTGTTAATACGTAAGCTAGTCACTCAGTCGTGTCCGACTCTGTGACTCCATGGGCTGTAGGCTCCTCTATCCATGGGATTCTCCAAGCTAGAATGCTGGAGTGGGTTGCCATTCCCTTCTCCAGGGGACTTTCCTGACCCAGGATCTAACCCGGGTCTCCTGCATTGCAGGCAGATTCTTTACCGTCTGAGCCACCAGAGAAGCCTGAACAGAGGAGCATGTGCATATATATGAGCTTGTCCATTTGTGAGAGTAAATAGGTGACCTTGTACACCTGAGCGTGTGTTCATATTTCAATATTTGGGTATTGCTGTAAATGTTTGTGTGTTCAAGTATACCCTGAACTTGCAGCCACATGCATGGGTGTTAGCACGTTTGTATGAGTAGATGAATGTGTATCAGGTTCACCGTTGTGAGCTAGTAAACAGGTGAGTATATTTGTGCGAGTGAAACATAAACATGAGTGGAAGTGCTTGTGAGTGCATTTTCTTCTTTGAGTGAATATCTGAGCTTCATAGAGGATGTGAACATATTTGTATGTGAGTATCTATGTGAACATGGATTTTGAGTGAAGATGTGCATGTATAGTGGACTGTGTGAGTGGGAACTTTTGAATATAAGCATTTGTGTCCCTGTGTGAATGAATCTATGGCATGGTCCTGTGATTGGTGAATGTTTGAGCATGTTTGAGTGGAGGAATGAATGTCAGTATGCTCATGTATGTAGGTGTGTGTGAGTGGGAATGTACTGGTGGGCAAGTCTGAGAATGTTTGAGTGTGAAAGTGTTTCGTGAGTGAGTGAATGTCTAAGTGTATAGGTATGTAAGCACATCTGTCTGTGACAGGGTTTCTGTGAGCCTGTTCATGGGTGAGAGTGGTCTCTAGGATATATATTTATCTGTATGCTTAAAGTGAACATGTATGTATGCTCATCTGTATAAATGAATTTGCAAGTCTGATAGTCATCTTGGCATATTCATGTATAATGGATGGGAAAGCATATTTTCTCGTGACCTTGCTAATATATGATTACAGTGGTCACTCACTATCCACAGAAGACTGAGTCTAGGACCCACTGAGGATACCAAAATCTGAGAGTGTCCAAGTCCCATAGTCAGCCCTCTCTATCCCTGTAGTCTGCATCCTCAGATTCAACCAGCTGTGGATCATCAATATAGAATGCGATATGCAGTTGGTTAAATCTGTGAATTCAAAACCCATAGACACAGAGGGCCAACTGTATATTTATTGAAAACATTTGCACATAACTGGACCCACAGCTGAAATTCCTGTCATGCAAGGGTCAACTGTATATTGGAATAAGGTCATTCATACCCATGTGTGAGTAAATGTAACTGTTTTATACAGAGGGGTGAGTATGTTTGTGTGCAACTATATTTGTGACCATGTTAATGCTAACGACAAAAACTTTGCATGTGTAAATGAATTCGCATGCTTGCACATATAAACACAATGTGCATGCCTGGTCACATGTCTGTGACCATGTGCTTGGATGTTTGCATGTTTGTGTAAGGGAATATGTATCAGGTTCTTTGTTTTGAACCAGTTAATCTAGTGTGAGCACATTAGTATAAAATATGGGTGTACACGGAAGGACGTATGAGTGCATTTTCTTCTGTGAGCAAATGTTTCAGCTCCGAGATGGATGTGAGCATGCTTGTGTTCATGCATTCATGTGGGCACAGTCTGGATTTTAAGATTGTGAATGATATGTGTAAGTGAAGGTGTGAGTGGGAGCATCTGACTGTATGTATTTGTAGTTCAGTTTGAGCGAATTCGTTGGAATGGTCATTTGGTTGAATACATGCTTAAGCATGTTTTTGGGAAAGAGTGAATGTGTCAAGAGTGTATGTGTACATGCATATGTGTTTTTGAATGTGAGTGCATGTCTGAGTTTGTGAATATTTGATCTGTTTTGTGAGTGAATGTGTATCTGTATGTAAGTTAGGATATCTGTGTGCAACAGTCTATGTGTGAGACTATGTAGGGGAAGAGGAATTTTCTGGCTGTAAATTTGCACACTTAAAAGTATAAATTTATGTGTGCTCATCTCTATAGATACATTTTCAACCATGTGAATGCATTTTAGTATATATCTGAGTACTGAGTCAGTGATTTTGGTGTTCCAGTGATCTTGTAAATGTGTGAAAATATTTGAATAAAGAAATCTGTGAGCATGTGAGTGAACATAGCTACTGTTATGTAATGTGACTGAGTGAGATTGTGAGCTTCCTGGTGTGACCATATTTGTGTGCAAGTAAACTTATGAGCATGTGACTGTTCCAGTGAGTTCAGTCATTCAGTCATGTCCGACTCTGTGACCCCATGGACCGCAGCATGCCAGGCTTCCCTGTCCATCACCAAGTCCCGGAGCTTGCTCAAACTCATGTCCATCGAGTCAGTGATGCCATCCAACCATCTCATCCTCTGTCGTCCCCTTCTCCTCCTGCCTTCAATCTTTCCCGGCATCACGGTCCTTTCTAATGAGTCAGTTCTTCACATCAGGTGGCCAAAGTATTGGAGCTTCAGTTTCAGCATCAGTCCTTCCAGTGAATAATACAGAGCTGGTTTCCTTTAGCATTGCCTGGTTTGATGTCCTTGAAGCTCAAGGGACTCACTCTCAAGAGTCTTCCCCAACACCATAGTTCGTAAGCGTCAATTCTTCAACACTCAGCTTTCTTTATGGTCCAGCTCTCACAGCCATACATGACTGCTGGAAAAACCATAGCTTTGACCAGACAGACCCTTGGCGCTAAAGTAATGTCTCTGCTTTTCAATACACTTTCTAGGTTTGCCATAGCTTTTCTTCCAAGGAGCAAGTGTCTTTTAATCATGGCTGCAGTCACCATCTGCAGTGATTCTGGAGACCAAGAAAATAAAGTCTGTCACTGTTTCCATTGTTTCCCCACCAATTTGCCATGAAGTGATGGGACAAGACGTCATGGTCTTTGTTTTTCAGTGTTGAGTTTTAAGCCAGCTTTTTCACTCTCCTCTTTCACTTTCATCAAGAGGCTCTTTAGCTCCTCTTTGCTTTCTGCCATAAGGGTACTGTCATCTGCATATCTGAGGCTAGTTATTGATATTTCTCCCAGCAATCTTGATTCCAGCTTGTGCTTCATCCAGCCTGGCATTTCGCATGATGTACTCTGCATATAAATTAAAGAAGTAAGGTGACTATATACAGCCTTGACGTACCCCTTTCCCAATTTGGAACCAGTCTGTTGTTCCATGTCTGGTTCTAACTGTTGCTTCTTGACCTGCATACAGATTTGTCAGGAGGCAAGTAATGTGGGCTGGTATTCCCATCTCCTTAAGAGTGTTCCAGAGTTTGTTGTGATCCACACAATCAAAGCCTGTAGCATAGTCATCGAAGCAGAAGGAGATGTTTTTCTGGAGCTTTCTTGCCTTTTTGATGATATAAAGGATGTTGACAATTTGATCTCTGATTCCTCTGCCTTTTCTAAATCCTGCTTGAACATCTGGAAGTTCTCAGTTCACATACTTGTTGAAGCCTAGTTTGGAGAATTTTGAGCATCACTTTGCTAGCCTGTGAGATGATTGCATTTGTGCAGTAGTTTGAACATTCTTTGGCATTGCCTTTCTTTGGGACTGGAATGAAAACTGACCTTTTCCAGTCCTGTGGCCACTGCTCAGTTTTCCAAATTTGCTGGCATATTAAGTGCAGCATTTTCACAGCATTATCTTTTAGGATTTCAAATAGCTCAGCTGGAATGCCATCACCTCCACTAGCTTTATTAATAGTGATGCTTCCTAAGGCCCACTGGACTTCACATTCCAAGATGTCTGGCTGTATGTGAGTGATCACATCATCGTGGTTACCTATCTGGGTCACGAAGATCATTTTTGTATAGGTCTTCTGTGTATTCTTTCCATCTCTTCCTAATATCTTCTCTTTCTGTTAGGTCCATACCATTTCTATCCTTTATTGAGCCCATCTTTGCATGAAATATTCCCTTGGTATCTCTAATTTTCTTGAGGAGATCGCTAGTCTTTCCCATTCTATTGTTTTCCTCTATTTCTTTGCATTGATCCCTGAGGAAGACTTTCTTATCTCTCCCTGCTATTCTTTGGTACTCTGGATTCAGATGGATACATCTTTCCTTTTCTCCTTTGCCTTTCATTTCTCTTCTTTTCTCTGCTATTTGTAAGGCCTCCTCAGACAACCGTTTTGCCTGCTTGCATTTCTTCTTCTTGGGGATGGGTTTGATCACCGCCTCTTCCACAATGTTAGGAACCTCCATGCACAGTTCTTCAGGCACTCTTTCTATAAGATCTAATCCCTTGAATCTATTGGTCACTTCCACTGTATATTCATAAGGGATTTCATTTAGGTCACACCTGAATGGTCTAGGGGTTTCCCCTTCTTTCTTCAACTTAAGTCTGAATTTGGCAATAAGGAGTTCATGATCTCAGTCACAGTCAGCTCCTGGTCTTGCTTTTGCTGACTGTATAGAGCTTCTGCATCTTCAGCTGCAAAGAATATAATCAATCTGATTTCGGTGTCGACCATCTGGTGATGTCCATGTGTAGTCATCGCTTGTGTTGTTGGAAGAGGGTGTTTGCTATGACTAGTGCATTCTCTTGGCAAAACTCTGTTATCCTTTGCCCTGCTTCATTTTGTACGCCAAGGCAAACTTGCCTGTCACTTCAGGTATGTCTTGACTTCCTACTTTTGCTTTCTAGTCTCCTATGATGAAAAGGATATCTTTTTTTGCTGTTCGTTTTAGAAGGTCTTGTATGTCTTCATAAAACCAGTCAATTCAGCTTCTTTGGCATTAGTGGTTGGGGCTAAGACTTGGATTACTGTGATATTGAACGGTTTGCCATGGAAACGAAAAGAGATCATTCTGTCTTTTTTGAGATTGCACCCAAATACTGCATTGCAGACTCTTTTGTCGGCTGTGAGGGCTAGTCCATTTCTTCTAAGGGATTCTTGCCCACAGCAGTAGATATAATGGCCAACTGAATGAAATTTGCCCATTCCATTCCATTTTAGTTCACTGATTCCTAGAGTGTCGATGTGCACTCTTGCAATCTCCTGTTTGACCACTTCCAATTCACCTTGATTCATGGACCTAGCGTTCCAGGTTCCTATACAATGTTGTTCTCTGCAGCATCAGACTTTACTTCCATCACCAGTCACATCCACAGCTGGGCATTGTTTACGCTTTGGCTCAACCACTTCATTCTTTCTGGAGCTATTTCTGCACTCTTCTCTAGTAGTGTAGAGGGCATCTACTGACCTGAGGAGTTCGTCTTTCAGTGTCACATATTTTTGCCTTTTCATACTCTTCATGGGGTTCTTAAGGCAAGAATACTGAAGTGGTTTGCCATTCCTTCTCCAGTGAACCACGTTTTGTCAGAACTCTCCACCATGACCCATCCGTCTTGCGTGGCCCTACATGGCATGGCTCATCGTTCCACTGAGTTAGACACGGCTGTGATCCAAGTGATTGGTTTGGTTAGTTTTCTGTAATTGTGGTTTCCACTCTGTCTGTTCTGATGGATAAGCATACGAGGCTTGTGGAAGCTTCCTGATGGAAGGACTGGCTGTGGGGGAATCTGGGTCTTGCTCTGATGGGCAGGGCCATGCTCAGTAAATCTTTAATCCAATTTTCTGTTGATTGGAGGGCCTGTGTTCCCTCCCTGTATTCTGGCCTGAGGCTAAACTATGATAGGGGTAATGGAGGTCCTTCAAAAGAACTTATGCCAGGACTGTTAGATTCAGTGCCCCTGACCCCACAGCCAGCCACTGTCGACCCATGCCTCCACCGGAATCTCCGGGATACTCACGGGCAAGTCTGGCTCAGTCTCCTGTGGACTCACTGCTCCTTTCTCCCGGGTCCTGGTGCACACAAGGTTTTGTTTGTGCCCTCCAAGAGCCTGTTTCCCTAGTCCTGTGTAAGTTCTGTAATCAAAGCCCACTGGCCTTCAAAATCAAATTCCCTGGGGGTTCTCAGTCTCTTTGCTGGATTCCCAGGTTGGGAAATCTGCTGCGGACCCCAGAACTTCCACAACAGTGCGAGAACTTCTTTGGTACAATTGTTTGATTGTCCTCCAGTTTGTGAGTAGTCTGCTTGGTGGCTCTATGGTGGGGCTTACACACCACGCCTCCCAAGTCTGCTGCACCCAGAGTCCCTGTTCCCATGGCAGGACACTGCTGACCTAT
This sequence comes from Ovis canadensis, assembly GCF_042477335.2. Lineage (NCBI taxonomy): Eukaryota > Metazoa > Chordata > Mammalia > Artiodactyla > Bovidae > Ovis > Ovis canadensis. The sequence continues at coordinate 134,400,161 of NC_091727.1, forward strand.
GCCTCCAGAGAGGAGACTCAAACACTGAAAGGCAGGTGTGGCTCAGTCTCCTGTGGGGTCCCTGGGTCCTGGTGCACACAGGTTTTGTTGGAGCCCTCTGAGCATCTCTAGTGGGTATGAGGTTTAATTCTAAACACAATTTCATCTCTCCTAAAATCTCGCTGGGGCTTCTCCTTTGCCCTCGGACATGGGGTATCTTTTTTCAGTGGGATCCAACATTCTCCTGTCGATGGTTGTTCAACAGTTCTTTGCAATTTTGGAGTTCTCACGGGAGAAGATGAATGCACATCCTTTTATTCCACAATCTTGTGGGACCTGTCTGTTCACTGAGTCTTGAGGGTGGGGGAAAGTGTGCAGCTGAAGTGCTGGCCAGCAAGGAAAGGATGCAGGCCAAAGGTGCTGGTGCTCCAGTGCTGGTTCCACCCCTGGAGAAGTGCACTCCATGCCTCATAATCCTATACACCATAAGGGTCTGTTAGTGTGATAATATTTGAGTATTGTAGAAGATGTTTATGTTCAAGGGGTATGACTGAAATTTGTGAACACATGAGAGAACACCAGTATGTTGATGGGAGGCGGTGAATGTGTACCAGGTTCACACAAGTGATAGTGAGCTTAACTTGCAAGAATGAGTGGAACATAACCATGAATGGGAGTGTGAGTTTATTTACATATGAGTGAATGGTTGAGCTTCATGGTAGATGTGAGTTTGCTTGTGTGTGAGTGTGTATGCTAGCAGAATCCTTATTTTGAGGTTACTGTGCATGTGTAAATGAAGGGGTATATGGGAAGATCAGAGTGTACATATTTGGACCAACCTAGATAGCACATTAAAAAGCAGAGACATTACTTTGCCAGCAAAGGTCCGTCTAGTCAAGGCTATGGTTTTTCCAGTGGTCATGTATGCATGTGAGAGTTGGACTGTGAAGAAAGCTGAGCGCCAAAGAATTGATGCTTTTGAACTGTGGTGTTGGAGAAGACTCTTGAGAGTTCCTTGAATTGCAAGGAGATCCAACCAGTCCATTCTAAAGGAGATCAGTTCTGGGTATTCTTTGGAAGGAGCAACTCCAATACTTTGGCCACCTCATGCGAAGAGTTGACTCATTGGAAAAGACTCTGATGCTGGGAGGGACTGGGGGCAGGAGGAAAAGGGGACGACAGAGGATGAGATGCCTGGATGACATCACCAACTCGATGGACGTGGGTTTGAGTGAACTCCAGGAGTTGGTGATGGACAGGGAGGCCTGGCGTGCTGCAATTCATGGGGTCACAGAGTCGGACATGACTGAGCAACTGAACTGAACTGAACTGAGTCAATTTACGAGCATTTGAGCACATTTGTGTGAAGGAGTCAATGTGTCAGGGTCTAGCTGAGTGTATCTGTGTTGGAGCTTACTGAGAGGATGCGACCACTGGTGGACAGGTGAGCTGGACTCAGGCAATGAGAGGCTCCTCGCTACCTCCCCTGTCCTTGGAATGTAGATGTGGCCCACAGTTCCCATACTAGGAGCCATGTCAAAAATGCAGCCTTGAGAGTGTAGTGTTATTTATATGATCTAGATTGGATACACGATTGAACTTCATTAAGGCTTCTACATGAAAGAAAAATAGGCTTTAATATCTATAGTGTACTTATGTAAAACTAAAACTTAATTTTCCTTCATCAGTTAAAAAGGGCAGTTTTTTGTTGTTGTTGTTGTTGTTTGTTTGTTTGGTCTTTTTAGTGTTGGTCTTTCTCCATAAATTTCATGGGACTGAGTGAAATACTGAGGGTGATCATAATTTTGACTTTCTGTTTGAAACATTGTTAGTTCTTTTGTGTTTTGGTTTTCCAGATTTAAGGAAACTTGTTCTCTTTTCTCTTAAGCTATGAGCAATTTGCTAACGTATACATTTGTGAATAAAGATGAAACATTTACTTTTTTCTCCCTATTTGATCCCTCCAGGTTTTGGAGTGTTCTGTGAGTATTCTGATTTTTATGGTCATATGTTTATTTGTATAAATCCAGTAATAATCTCTTCTCCTTGTAACAGGACACAATTGGAAACATTGGGTATATTACCAAAGCTCTGACTGGAATATCTGAGAATGCACACAAATTAGATATGACCAGACAGTTTTAAGGAACAGCATTCTATAGCAAGAATTTGCCTTCCTATCAAGGGGAGATTGAGAACATGTTCTATTGACCCACACCTGCCATAGCTTAAACCCCCACTTTGACTAAATGGTTGCCTATTTGCAGCAGAGGCACATCCTGTATGCCGGCCCACTGTCTAAAAATGCAGGTGCTACTAGGCCTTATAAAATACGTCAATCCTCCAATTTCCCCCACTCGTATTCCTCTGGCAGCCCATGAGGACATCAGGTACAGATCGGTTTAACCCAGGTGTCTGGGAATTTGGTCTTAGGCACAGCAGCCACTATTCAGCCCAACACTGACATCATCTGGATAGAAACAGGAATGAACTGCGGCAGCCATGGGGATGAACGCAGAGTGATTTCACTGGTAATCACTCATCAGTTCTGACTGTGAACACTTTGCACTGACAATCTGCAGTTCTAAAGGCATTAACCCTATGGCTTGGACAGTGGGAAGCATATGGGTGGATAATTATGAATAAGCCCATTGGGGGTTAGAATATATAGAAAGACATTTGGGTTTGCTTGCCAGAACCTGAGTCAGTTGTCACTGATTTCCATGTACCAGATCATGAGGCACTGATACCCCCTGGCAGCAGGAAGCTGATGCCCTAGCCCGGGTACAAGCCTTAGCAATCTGCCCTTCAGTAGATACAGCATAGAAAGAGTGGCCACCATAGTGTTCGAAGGGGATGGCACATAGCCAAGGTTGCTAGAACGCCCTTGAAACAACATGACTTGGTTAATGCAGTTGCTGTGTGTTCTAAACAAGGCCCAAGGCAACTGCCAAAGGAGCATGAGTCCATTCACTGGCGCTCCCCACTGGTGAATCACTGAGAGCAAAATTATTGTATCGGCCCCCTTCCTCCGAGTGAGGGTTCTAAATGTCTTGGTTTGGGTGCACACTGTGTCTGGCCTAATTTAGACTTTCTCCAGTCACCACACACAAAAAGGAGGTCATCATTAGGGAATTAGAAGAGTAGAGGACTATGTATAGATACACTAGTCAAATGGACAGTGACCAAGGATGACATTTCAAATATCATGGTATACAAGCTTGCACAAAAGAACATGAGAGTAATGGAGGTTCTGTCTCCCCTAAGGAGCATGGGTGATAGAAAGGAAAAGGAGGTAGACTAAAGTACTACCTCGAGCTTTAATACATTTGAATGATGCTGACTGCCCCATAATCCAGACTGGGGACCTCTACCAAGACACCCAGTATCATGAAGGTACGGAAGTCATGGAATATGACTTAGATTGCACTCTTCTCACTGTGGACTGTAGGAAAATACAGTCTTTTCTACCAAAAGGGAAGATATGAGAAATAGAGAAATAATCCATATTCATTTTAAGCACACATTATATATATATATATATATATACACACACACACACACACACCCAGCTTGTGAATAAGGTTTCTAAAAATGGCAGCTTGCTGCTAGTCCTTTTTTCTTTCCCCTTCCTCATAAAAACAGTTTGGTAGGGTAATTTCACGGGTTTTTACCCTGCATATGTTCAGAGAACTAAAGGGGTGGGTAAAACAGTCCTCCACTCAAGAGCTTGCAAGTATTACTCATGACCCCATCAACAAATAAAAAATCTTAGGTGACATCCTGGGAAGATTGTGACTCTGGTCCTCAGCCTATGAAGAGCCAGGGGAGGGAACCTGCATCTTAGGGATAAAACCCGATTAGACCTCCCACTCAGTGTGCTTGCTCCCAGACCTTTTGTCTGCAAAGCGCCCTTCTGCAGAAGTAAAGAATACCTTGCTGAGCCATTTTTGATTATCTGTTCTATTCCCGTGACACCATTTTGAGAGCATTTCCAACAGGATCAACATACTATGATGCTGGGAACACGAAGCCACATCACACCTGGGACAGGCATCATCTACTGGAATTTGCAATAAGACATTCTACCAGGAAGGATGAGTTCCTCTGCAACCCTGAGTGAGGAGGAACTGCTCAAATCACCTCTGAGAGCCAGACCTGAGGAAATGTGCTATGCTTGGAATGGAATAGACACCACTGAGAGAGGAGAGAAGGTGGGAGTCCTGGCCTAGCATATCCCACCCACAGTTCATCTCCATATGCCTGACAGTGCTGCCTTCCCCAGCCAATATATATGGTATAAACAACCCTGCCAAGCTCCTAATGCAACAGCCGCATTAACCATTAACATCTAAGGATTAGGCCAGAAGTGTAATTTTTATGTGAGGGGAGGAGTTTCCTGTGGAAAGTCCCTACCAAATATCTGTCTTTTCATCTTTAGACTACTGCTGCTCCAGGGTCTGGTCACACAATGAACTCTGATGGAAACACCTTCCTTCAGCAAGTCTGCTCAAGGGCCTGCCGAAGGAATCAATACAACCGCTGGGTAACAGAATATTATACGTTCATACATGATGAGTCTGCTAATGCATCATCCTTATTAATTCACACAAGTGAACACCTTGAGTGATCCTAGCCCCTGCTTAGGGGACTTACTTTCAGTGGTTCAGATTATGGAGCTCTTGGTGGGGGAAAAAAAGGTTATTAATCAGGAATCATAATCTGTCTCTTCTCTTGCATATGCTTATATTATTATCAGGGTATCTGCCTCCAATGCAGCTGGACAGCCACCAAATGAACTATTTCCATGCTAATAAAACCCCTTGTTAATGGCTCAGGGCACATGGCAGAAGAGGGGGATGTATACGATTGTAAGAATCAGTCATGACGGATGGAATGTTGGAGAAGATCATCAGGAAGATATGACAGGGACTTCTCTGGTGGTCCAGCGGCTAAGATGCCACATTCCCAATGCAGGGGGCCCAGGCTCAATCTCTGGTCAAGGAACTAGATCCGACGTGCCACAACTAAGAGATGACATGCCACAACTAAAGGTCCCTCACACTGTAACTAAAAAGATCCTGCATGCCGCAGTGAAGATGGAAGATTCCGTGTGTCAAAACAAAGACCTGGCATAGTCAAATAGAAATACTTAAAAAAAATTTTAATATAAATTTATTTATTTTAATTGGAGGTTAGTTACTTTACAATATGGTATTGGTTTTGCCATACATCAACATGAGTCTGCCACAGGTATACACATGTTCCCCATCCTGAACCCCCCTCCCTCTTCCCTCCCTGTACCATCCCTCTGGGTCGTCTCAGTGCACCAGCCCCAAGCATCCAGTATCATGCATCAAACGTGGACTGGTGATTCATTTCACATATGATAATATACATGTTTCAATGCCATTCTCCCAAATCATCCCACCCTCGCCCTCTCCCACAGAGCCCGAAAGACTGTTCTATACATCTGTGTCTCTTTTGCTGTCTCGCATATAGGGTCGTCATTGCCATCTTCCTAAATTCCATATATATGCGTTAGTATACTGTATTGGTGTTTTTCTTTCTGGCTTACTTCACTCTGTATAATAGGCTCCAGTTTCATCCACCTCATTAGAACTGATTCAAATGTATTCTTTTTAATGGCTGAGTAATACTCCATTGTGTATATGTACCACGGCTTTCTTATCCATTCATCTGCTGATGGACATCTAGGTTGCTTCCATGTCCTGGCTATTATAAACAGCACTGCGATGAACAATGGGGTACACGTGTCTCTTTCAATTCTAGTTTCCTCAGTGTGTAAGCCCAGCAGTGGGTTTGCTGGGTCATAAGGCAGTTCTATTTCCAGTTTTTTAAGGAATCTCCACACTCTTCTCCATAGTGGCTGTACTTGTTTGCATTCCCACCAACAGTGTAAGAGGGTTCCCTTTTCTCTACACCCTCTCCAGCATTTATTGCTTGTAGACTTTTGGATCGCAGCCATTCTGACTGGCGTGAAATGGTACCTCTAAAGAAGACATGACTACTGGTTGACCTAAGAGCTGAGCCTTGGCAATCAGCGTCTCAGCATTCAGAGTCTCCTCACCCCCTCCTCATCCTTGGAATGTATGTTCTGCCCACAGTTCCCAAACTAGGTCCTGTTTTAAAGACACAGCCTTGAAAAGAGGAATGTGCTGTTGAGATCATATGCAAAAGACATTTGGCTCAGCCCCATTAAATCTCCCATATAAATGTAAGATTCTGACAGGCAGGCGTGGAGATCTACTTGTCTTCTGGCCACTCAACACAAGCCTTATATGTAAGTTCTCTTGCTAATAACACAGGTACATCAATGGCTGATTCATGTGACTGTATGGCAAAAACCACCAAAATCTTGTAAAGTAATTAGCCTCCTATTAAAATATATATATATATTATATATATATATGTATATATATATACACACACACATATATTTAAAAAAAAAAAAGAAATTTCCCTTCTAAAGCTAAAAAAAAAAGATTGCCATCCACCCACTTGGAGTGCTCTGCCTCTTGCTCTGGTATCTCCTTGCCCTTCATACAGGGAGTGAGTTTCAAATTTCATCCAGGGACCTCATGAGGTTTCAAATCAACCATCTGAATGTGTGCTGGCATGTGAGTGAGATTTTCATCACATTGGTGGGAGCTAATGAGTGAGTGTTTTTGGTAAGTAAATGTTTTGAGGATGTTTCAGCGTTTTTGTTATTTGGATATTTTTGTTTGAACATTTTTGCATGTGAGCAGAAATGTGACAGTGTCAGTGTGCATTTGAGCCTGTTCATAGGTAAGAGCAGTCCATTGAGAGTAAATTTTTGCTGCAGTGACTATGTGTGTGCTCGTCTGTATGAAGGTATTTGTGAGCATGAACACACATGTTAGCATGTTTATGTTTTTCTGTGTAATCTTATTAATATATGGTTGTATTTGTGGAAAGGCACATATATGTGTGTCAGTGAATGTAAGTGTATATATGTGACTGAATTTGTGAGCTTCCGAGTGAGCTTTATTGTTTGTGTGCAAATGAATACCTGGGCATGTTCTTCTTTGTGTCACTATTGGCCTGCATTTGTAAATGAGTGTGCACTGTGGGTACACAAATCTCATGAGTGTGAGAGTTTTTGATCATGTATGCACATGAGTGAGTGTGTGATAATATTCATGTGAATGAGATCTCAGTATGTTTATGTGAGTGAATGTGCCAGTGTCTGCACATGTGAGTAGTACTAATCACGAGGGTGAACATATGAGCTTGTACATGTCAGAGTAGGTTAAAGCAATGTTTGAGTGTTGAAATGCCATTTGTGTGTGTTCAAGTGTGTACCTGGATTTGCAGCCATGTGTATGGATGTTATTAGCACTTCCCTGTGAGTCAGTGAATATGCATCATGTTTCCTGCTGCAAACTACGTAACACGTGCAGTATTCTTGCATGAGTGAAATGTGAGCATCCGAATGGAAATACACATGGGTGTATTTTCTTTATGAGGGAATACTTGTACTTTGTAGAGGATGTGCACATGTATGTAGGAGAGCATCCATGAGAGCATGTTCCTGACTATGAGAGTGCTAATGTGCATGTGAAGGTGAATGTCTGGGAGCACCTGAGTTTATATATTCAGGAACCTGTGTGACTCAATTTTCATGTGATTGAGTGATTTTTGTGCAAGTTTGCATGGGGTGATTTTACTATAGTGTGACTAGTTATGTCTATGTATTTCTATACATCTATGAGCATGTCCATGTGAGGCAATGATGGTGTCAGCACATCTGTATTAATGAGTGAATGTGTGAACATGTGCGTGTGAATGTACATGAGTGTGTCTGCACGTGAATAATTTGTCAGCATGTTCATTTGAGTGAGTAAACAGTAAACATGTTAATGTAAGTGACTGAATGTGGAGCACGCACATACATGTGAACATGTATACTTGCACACACTACCTGCCTCCTGCGAAACCTGTATGCAGATGGGAAGCAATAGTTAGAACTGGACATGGAACAAAGGACTGGTTCCAAATTGGGAAAAGAGTACGTCAAGGCTGTATATTGTCACCCTACTTATATAACTTACATGCAGAGTACATCATGAGAAATGCTGGGCTGGATGAAGCACAAGCTGGAATCAAGACTGCCAGGAGAAACATCAATAACCTCAGATATGCAGATGACACCACCCATATGGCAGAAAGCGAAGAGGCTCTTGATGAAGAAGCAAGAGGAGAGTGAAAAAGCTGGCTTAAAACTCAACATTCAAAAAACTAAGATCATGACATCTGGTCCCAATGCTTCATGGCAAATAGATGGGGAAACAATGGAAACCGTGACAGACTTTATTTTCTTCGGCTCCAAAATCACTGCAGATGGTGACTGCAGCCATGAAATTTAAAAAGACACTTGATCCTTGGAAGAAAAGATATGACCAGCCTAGACAGTGTAATAAAAAGCAGAGATATTACTTTACCGACAAAGATCCGTCTAGTCAAAGCTATGGTTTTTCCAGAAGTCATGTATGGATGTGAGAGTTGGACCATAAAGAAGGCTGAGCACTGAAGAATTGATGCTTTTTGAACTGTGCTGTTGGAGAAGACTCTTGAGAGTCCCTTGGACTGCAAGGATATCAAACCAGTCAGTCCTAAAGGAAATCAGTCTTGAATATTCTCCAACACCACAGTTCAAAAGCATCAATTCTTCTGTGCTCAGCTTTGTCCAACTCTCCCATCCATACATGACTACTGGAAAAACCATAGGCTTGACTAGATGGACCTTTGTGAACAAAGTAATGTCTCTGCTTTTTAATATGCTGTCTAGGTTGCTCATAACTTTCCTTCCAAGGAGTAAGCATCTTTTAATTTCATGGCTATAATCACCATCTGCAGTGATTTTGCAGCCCAGAAAAATAAAGTCAGTCACTGTTTACACTGTTTCCCCATCTATTTGCCACGAAGTGATGGGACCGGATGCCATGATCTTCGTTTTCTGAATATTGAGCTTTAAGCTAACTTTTTCACTCTCCTCTTTCACTTTCATCAATAGGCTCTTTAGTTCTTCTTCACTTTCTGCCATGAGGGTGGTGTCATCTGCATATCTGAGATTATTTATATTTCTCCCAGCAATCTTGATTCCAGCTTGTGTTTCCTCCAGCCCAGCGTTTCTCATGATGTGTTCCGCATATAAGTGAAATGAGCAGGGTGACAGTATACGGCCTTTTCCTATTTGGAACCAACCAATTGTTCAATGCCCAGTTCTGTTGCTTCCTGACCTGCATACAGGTTTCTCAAGAGGCAGGTCAGGTGGTCTGGTATTCCCATCTCCTTCAGATGTTTCCAGTTTATTGTGATCCACACAGTCAAAGGCTTTGGCATAGTCAATAAAGCAGAAATAGATGTTTTTCTGAAACTCTTTTGCTTTTTCCATGATCCAGCAGATGTTGGAAATTAGCCGCGGCAGCAACGGCGCAGGAGCGGTGGAGAGGAGCTACCTCAAAGTCAGGGACGGCGGCCGAGAGGAGCTACCATGTACCTGAGTATATACATATATATATAACTGAGTCACTTTGCTGTATACCTGAAACTAATGCAACATTGTAAATCACTAGACTTCAATTAAAAACAGGATAAAAATAAAATTTAATGTATCAAATGTTCAGCATTATACAGATGTGATTAACTAAACATTAAAAAAAAGAAGGCCGGGAGGCTGTGGCAAATTAACTTAATGACAGGGAATGTGGCTATTTTCTCATGGACTTGCAATACTCTAGTAGGTCCAGGTTTAGCTCAATCCAGCACATACATTACCATTTGAATCCAGACCTCTGCTTGTGTGGGAGGAGCTTCTGCTATCACCCAGGGCATAATAGGAATCTCAACCCATAGCGTAACTGGCTCTGCTCCAGGAGAGCTCTGAGTTTCAGTGAGGGCTCAGTGTACCTCTGGAAGCTGCCTCTCCATGGGCCAATACTTTTGGACTGAGTCTGCAAGTTGCTTACGCCAAAAACCCATGGACATGTGGGCCAGTGGATCCTAGAAATGAATTTCGGGTGGCTGGAACTTCTACCTGCAAGTCCTGTTCTCTGAGCACTAATGGGAGAGCTGAAACGATAGACTTCTTTAGTTTATCTAGTGTCTGTCGTTGCTCGGGCCCCCACAGATAAGTGGATGTCCTGAGGGTGACTCCATACACAGGGACCAGCAAATATTGGAGGTTGGCACTGGAATTCAATGTTCCTACCAAATGTTCGATCTCCTTTACCAACATGGGAGGTTGCGGCATGAGAAGCTTTTCTTCTACCAAATGCGGACTAGTTTACCCTTCTGAGTTTCAATTATAGGCCAGACATTGAACTAGGAGGTTCCCTGTAGTTATGTTCCCTGTAGTTATGGAGGGCAATTGCCCATCCCCTCAGTGAAGTGTTTACTCACAGTGGTGACAGTGTGTGACACAGAGTCATAGCCAGGTCCAGGGACAAGGATGACATCAGTACAATGCTAGAGCTGAGTTTTTGTGGGAGGTGACTGGTGCAGAGCAGGAATCTAGATCCAGACTGTAAATTCCCTGTGAAATCCCAGAGGTATTCATGTACCCACAGGCAACTGGGAAAAGTGTACTGTTGATCCTCAAAGGGGAAGGCAAATTCTGATCAATCATCCTATGACATATTTAACAAAGAGAACATGTTAGACCAGTCTAGGACTCTGGACCATCTACCAATATTAGTTGAGTGTCTGCCGGGGTCCAGCCCTGGTGGATCCAGGGCAGTTCGAAGGGGAGATGGAGCAGGCGAGGAAAAACTGATTTATTTAGAAATATAAACAGAGATTAGGAAAAAATAGTGTAGTAGGACAATTAGTGGAGAAAAGAGGCTGAATACCTTGGTTTATGTGGAAAACCAATAAAGTTCCAGACAAGGAACTTGCACCGTCTACGTTAGGCCACCGGCGCCCACTTGAATAGCGGTGGGTGCCCCGCCTTGGGCTCCTTCTTGCGTGGGTCTTAGAAGCCAGGGCAAGTAAGTAGACTCGGAGAGGCTCCACACCCCAGATGGCAATTCAGCCTGAAAAGGAGAGGGAGGGAGAGGCAGAAAGAGAGAGAGAGAGATTTGACACGGGGGAAACCAGTCTTTCCAGTGACTGGCCCATCCTTTATTGTCCAGAAAAGCCTTTTATACTTTTGGTTGTACATAGAGATCAATGGATAATACAAAGTTATGCAGCATCAGCAGCCCCGACTCTTATCGAGACCAGGCTTTCTCTCTGCATACCTAGCTGTATACACAAGTCTTAGGTGATTTACATCTTCTGGCCAGCAGGCCAATTAATATTTTACAGCCCTTTTCTGAGAAGGGTCTGTCAACCAGAGAACTTATTTGCCTTAATAGTGTTGTTCTTCCCAAAGTCTGGTGCCACTCTCAGAAAGCACTAAATAAAGGTACATTCTTACATAGCAAGGACACAACAATTTATAACAAAGAAAGGAGTACAGTGATTCATAACAAAGAGAAAATTAACTCAAAAAGTCTAGTGTTGCTAACATCAAAACTACTGTATTCCTTTTTCTATATCCCAATTACATTGATTAATATCCTTCAGGTGCCTAAAAGATAAAGAATATGGAGGCCTGGTGGCAAACATTAACTCAACAATCAAACTAATTCTTAGCTCTAAAAGGCTCTATATCTTTAAGATGTTTTAAGCTTCGTGCCTCTCACGGTTGGGGGCTGTAAACAATCACAAGTTGTAAAAGTCTCCAACTGTCAGGCAAGTTAGAGAGCCATCAGAGGGATTTGAGCTGAAACATTCCTTTCATATGCAGGAGACCAGTTGGAGCTCTAAGATAACTTTTTCCAGAGAAAGGTGGTCGGGGAGAGCCCCCTGTAATGTCCAAAGAGTCTAGTGTAGCAGACAGTAAACAGACAGATTTTGGTTTTGGGGTAGATGCTCAGGCAGAGGATCCCTTGAGACCGGACTCGCCTTGCCCATCAGGTCTCTCCACATGACCCTGTCATGGGTGGGATCTCCTGTGCTGGCTCCCAGCAAGTGTCATTCATTCCAGTATAAGATTCATAATGTCAATACCTAGTAGAGGGGCTCTGATACAGGGAACAGCCTCCTTTAATTCTCTCTAGTCCATAGATAGCCTCTACGCATTAGTAGTGGCTTGAGGACAGGCCACAGCAGGAAACTAAAAAGTGGGGATCCATATCCTTTCACTAACAAGGCTAAGACAGGTCATAATCCTTCAATGCTTTACTTTTAGTCAGTACCTCTCACATGGGTAGAGGAAAGTTCAGTAATTTCCACTGGCCAGAGCCTACCAGCAGAATAGAAGCCTTAGGATTGTTTCATGGGGTTATCTGCTGACTGAGGAAATCCATTCCAATAACAGGAAAGGAGGTAATTTCAGAGAGAACAACCAGGGCAGAAGCATCTTTTAGCAAAATTAAGTCAATTTTAAAACCTCAGTAGACAATCATCCTTTCATTTAATTATCCTCCCAAGTCAGTCATCTCCTGGGGGAATCCCTTTGAAGCAACAGTCACAAACATTTTCGGCACCAGGGATTGGTTTTGGATTGACAATTTTCCCGTGCACCAGGGTCGTGGGGGATGTTTCAAGTACGTTACATTTATTGTGCCCTTTAATTCTATTATTATTACATCAGCTTAATCTCAGATCATCAGGCATTAGATCCTGGAGGTTGGGGACCCTTGTTTTAAAATATGAGTGCTTACTAGGATTAGGCAGATGTGGCCATTGTATCCACCACAGCCAGCCAGTGTTGTTAATATTTGGGAGCCCACACCACAGTTCCTGTGGTAAGAGGGCAACAGTCTGCCAAAAGAGGCCTGCTTTGAGAATACTGGGTCCTGATGTGGGGGCGGCATCATGTGTGTGTGTGTGTGTGTGTGTGTGCACCTATGTGTGTGAAGGAGTTTGAACCCACATTTGCATGTGTGATTGAATGTGCATGTTTGTGAACAACTTGAGGAGGAGTGTGTTCATGTATGTAAATTTATGGCTGACACGGTGTATGTGAAGCATACTGAGGTGTGTGAGTGAGTGCATAACTAGTTTAGATTAAGCATATTTGTATTTGAATGAACATGTCCATGTGTCAGCGTATCAATGAAAGGGAGTAAATCTTTGAGCATGTTCTTTGAATGAATGTGTAATTTGTGGATGTATGTGAGCTTGTCTCTGTGTAAGAGTCAATTGAGCCTGTTCATATGTCAGTGTGTTAATGTGCTTTTGTGCGTTTCTGTGTGTTCACATTTTTGAGTGAATTTGTAAGCACATCCATGATGGTAGCACGTTTACCTCTGAGTGAATGTGTAACCATGATGATCTGTGTGAGCTTGTTAATGTGTACATCTATTTCTGCATCAATGCATGGATGTATGTGTGAATGCTGATCATACTCATGGACACAACTGTTTTAATGGGTGTACTTGTGAGTTTGTGATCAGGTTCACTGTGTGTATATGTGAACATGTTCATGTTTGGGTGTAAATGCCTGGGTTTATACATGTGATCATATTCCTGTGTTCGAATGAATATGTAAGCATATCATGTACTTTCATGAATGTGAGTAGGTATGCTTTGTATTTGTGTCTTTGTACATTTGTGTTTGCATGAATGTGAAAAAAGTCTGTCTTTAAATGCATGAGCATGTATATGTATACAGATACATATATACGTGCATATTATTAATAGACAAGCATAAGTGGATATAGGAACATGTGTGTGTTAATGAATGTGTAAACATGTTTGTGTTAGGGCATGGTGATGTGTGTGTTCTTTTCTGTGAGTGAATGTGATTATGTCTATGTATGACTAAATGTGTGTTCACTTGTGTGGAAGTGATAATGAGTGTGTCTATGTACAACTGTGAGCGAATATATATGTGTGTGAGAGATTGTGTAAATGAATATGAATATGATCCTGTCTAAGTGTGGATGTATTATCATGTCCAGGTCTCCGCATGAGTGATTTTGCAGTGTCTGTGAATGTGTTAATACACGTGTGTGTTTATGAGCATGCAGGCTGTGTGAACATGTGAACTTGCTCATGTGTGTGAAATTGTTCATACATGAGTGATTCGCGTGTTAGCATGTTGTCTGTTAAGTAAATGTGAGAGTATGTCCATGTGTGAATGTGTGTGAGAGGTCGGAGGGAGTGGATGTAAGTGTGCAACTCTGTCAGTATACAAGCCCATTAGAATATGTGTACTTCTGTGGGAATTTAAGTGACAGTGTAGACTTGTTAGGGAGATAACACCTAAACCTGCTTTGCATGTCTGGGAATGTTCACGTTTAACTATGTTCATGTATGAGTGAACATCTGAGTGTGCCCGTGAGGGTTAGCATGAACATATGTAAATAAAAGTGGGAACACATTTGTGTTTTGAGCATGCTAATGTGCAATAGTGAAAGTCTGTGTGTGAATGTTTGTTGTGTAATCATCAGCTTAAAAGAAAAAAAACTTAAAAAAAAAAGTCTGTCCTTTTCTCCTCCTTGAAAACACCAGACCCCTATCTCTTCCTTGATAGCCCTAGCTAGACCCCTTTCTCCTCCTCGGGGACCCTGGACTTCTTATCAACCTACCTAGGAATTGGCTCTCTCAGTATGTTGATGTGTGTGAATGATGTGGGAGTATAAATGTACACTATTGTGTCCATCAGTGTGTGAGCACGTTCTTTGGGTGACCCATTTAATATGCATGTATATGTGAGCATATTTCTTTGTACGAACGTGTGAATTTGACGTGTGAGTGATTTGAGTGTGCATAAGTGTGAGCACATATGTTTCAATGAATATGCAAATATCTCCATGTGTGAGCATGTTCAGGCTTTCCAGCTGGTGCTAGTGGTAAAGAACCTGCCTGCCAGTGCAAGAGAGGTAAGAGATGCGGGTTCAAACCCTGGGTTGGGAAGGTCCCCTGGAGGAGGGCACAGCAATCCACTCCAGTATTCTTGCCTGGAGAATCCCATGGACAGAGGAGCCTGGCAGGCTACAGTCAATAGAGTCGCACAGAGTCAGACACAACTGAAGTGGCTTAGCACACATGCATGTGAGCATGTTCATGTGTGTGTGAACCTGAGTGTAAGAGTCACCTTGTGTGTGAATGTACCAGCGTGTTCATGTGTAAAAACGCGAGCATGTCCACATGTGTTAACATGTTGATGCAAAAATGTAAGACTGTGAGTAAGTGTGTTCATGAGTGAATGTGTCAGCATGTATCTGAGTAAGTGAATGTGTGAGAATTCTTACGTGTGTTACAGATTTAATGGGAAAGTGTGACTGAATGTGTGAGCATGGGTTTGAGTGTGTTTCTTCACCCTGGGTTTTTTTTTCCAGGACTGCATGTCCACATGGTGAAATGCAAGGCATTGTGCACAAATAAGCTTTTCTTCTCTATTGGCTCAAAACTGTCTATAACCAGCTGTACAGCGAGGGCACATTATTCTCTGTAAATAACATCCCACCGCTCCTATAGAAACATGTGTGACTCTCATGAGTCAACCTGCTGGCTTCACTGCAGGCTAACTGCCCAGAAGCTGACCTGCAAAGAGAGAAATAAGGTATCCCAAGTCTAACGCTTTAGAAAGCAAAGTGCTATTGGGAATAATTGTCTGAATAACAACTGAGAAGTAAATGGGGCTCTGTGTTAGGTCAAATTCCAGACACTAGCATTTAGGGTTACCATGATCAAGCCCCAGCAAAGTGCTTACGGGAGTTGCTATTAACACAGCCCTTTATTACAACCATTCAGACCCCCCCCACACACACACACACACATACATGCCTTTAGAGAACGGAAGCTATGTATGTCAGTTAACAAAATCTAGCAGGGCCAGGGAGCCAGGGACCTCACCGACCCCAAGGTCATACTTCTCATTCTAGACCATTCAGTGCCACTCAGACAGCCATCCCTTTTGGTGGGATCCAGAAGACCCTAAAGGGCCAGCACAGAGCCTGGTCGAGAGACTCCCAGTGATAAGAGCAAATGGGAGCTGAAATACAGTCCACATTCTCCTCATCAAGCTGCGTGCCCTGGCTCTCAGATGCAGCCCAAAAGACGGGAGACATGTTCTACGTCATCTTCCCAGAGAGGACGCCTCATGTGCTAGAAGGGACCTGCATGAGAGCTTAGTGAAAGTATCCATACATCTCCCAAAGGCAAATTAAAAGGGTTATGGACTGCATGTTGGTGTACTCCAAATACAAATATGTACAGCCTGGGGGGAGTGCCATTGCTAAGTGCACTGGTGAGGTGCAGCTGGTTTGCTGCATTTCAGCTCTTTTCAACCTAACACAAAATTCTTAAGTGTCATGACTTCCCTGGAGGTGCACTGGCTAAGACTGCACTCCCAACGCACAGGGCCAGGTTTGATCCCTGGTCAGGGAACTAAATCCCACATGCCACAATTAAATACTATGCCACAAGTAAAGGTCCCACATGCTGCAAATAAAGATCCCACATGCCACAACTAAGGATCCTGCACACCACAACCAAAAAGATCCTGCATGCCACAACTGAAGATGCCACATGCCACAACCGAAGATCCTGCGTGTTGCAACTCAAAAGTCCCTGCATGCTGTAAGCAAAAGATCCCACATGCCACAGTAAAAGTTCTGATGCCACAAATAAAAAGATCCCACATACTGCAACTGAAGATCCTGCATGCCACAACTAAAAGATCCCACATGCCACAATGGAGATCCCAAATGCTAGAAAGAAAAGATCCCACATCCCACAAGAAAGATTCCACATGCCACAACAAAGATCCCACATGCCACAACAAACATCCCACATGCCACAACAAAGATCCCAAATGCCACAACAGAGATCCCACATGCCACAACAAAGATCCCATGTGCCACAACAGAGATCCCACATGCCACAACAAAGATCCCACATGCCACAACAAAGATCCCACATGCCACAACAGAGATCCCACATGCCACAACAGAGATCCCACATGCTAGAAAGAAAAGGTCCTGCATGCCACAACAAAGATCCCACAGGCCACAGTGAAAGTTCTGATGCCACAAATAAAAAGATCCAACATACCACAACTTAAGATCCTGCATGCCACATCTAAAAGATCCCACATGCCACAACAGAGATCCCACAGGCCACAACAAGAATCCCACATGCCACAACAGAGATCCGAAATGCTAGAAAGAAAAGATCCCACATCCCACAACAAAGATCCCACATGCCACAACAAAGATCCCACATGCCACAACAGAGATCCCACATGCCACAGCAGAGATCCCACATGCCACAGCAGAGATCCCACATGCCACAGCAGAGATCCCACATGCCACAGCAGAGATCCCACATGCCACAGCAGAGATCATACATGCCACAACAGAGATCCCACATGCCACAACAGAGATACCAAATGCTAGTAAGAAAAGATCCCACATGCCACAACAGAGATCCCAAATGCTAGAAAGAAAAGATCTTACATGCCACAACAGGGATCCTGCATGTCACAATTGAAAAGATCCTACATACCACAACTAAAAAGATGTCACAAGCCCCAAATTAAAGAGCCCATGTGAAACAACAAAGATCCCCTATGCCACAACTAAACAGATCTGAAATGCTGCAAGTAACAATATCTTGTTTGCTGCAACAAATGATCACCCATGCTGCAACGCATATCCCACACACACACCACAGTAAAAATCACATGTATCACAACTAAAAACATCCCACATGCTGCAACTAAAAGATTCCTCATGCCACAACTAAAACCTCCCACATGCCAGAAATAAAAAGATCTTGCATGCTGCAACAAAGATCATACATGCGACAATTTATAAGATCTGCATGCTGCAACGAAAGATCCCACATGCTGCCAAAAGAAAAAAATTTCTCATGCTGCAAAAAAGATCCCACATACCACAATTTAAAAGATTCCATGCCACAATAAAGATCCTGCCTGTGACAATTAACAAGATCCAGCCTGTGACAATTAAAAAGATCCAGCATGCCACAACTAAAGGTTCCACATGCTGCAGTAACGATTCCACATGCAGCACCAAAGATCCCATATACCACAATTATAAAGATCTCCTATGACCCCGTGAAGAGCCCACAAGCCACAACTAAGATCCCACATGCTGCAACTAAGATCCCACATCCTGCTCAAATATCCCAATACCACAACCAAAAGATCCTACATGCCACAACTTAAGTTCTCGCATGCTGCATAAAGATCCTGCATGCCACAACTAAAAAGATCTCACATTCTGAAACTAAAATATCCTGCGTGCCACAAAGAAAAAGATTCCCCATAATGCAACTAAACATCCTGCCTGCCACAACTAAAAGATCCACATGCCACAACGATCTCACATGCCATAATTAAAAAGATCCCTCAGCTGCAACAAATATCCTGCATGCCCCAGTTCAAAAGATCCCACATTCCTAAACCAAAAATATCTCACATGCTGCAACTAAAAGATCCTGCATGCCACAACAAAGATCCCACATACTACAAATAAAGATCCCATATGCTGCAATAAAATCTGAGAAGCTGCAATGAAAATGCTACATTCTGAAATTAAAAATACCTCGCATGCTCCAACTAAAAGATCCCACATGCAGCAGCAAAGATCCCACATATTAAAACTAAAAAGATCCCACATGGCACAACAGAGATCCCAAATGCTAGAAAGAAAAAGACCTTGCACACCACAACAAAGATCCCCCCTACCATAACTACATTTCCACATACTGCAACAAAAATCCCTCATGCTACAACTAAAGATCCCACATGTGGCAATGAAATCCTACATGCTAAAAAGATCCTGCATTCTGCATCTAAAAATACCTCGCATGCTCCAACTAAAAGATGCCACGTGCTGCAACAAAATGATCCCACATGCCACAATTATGATCCCACATGCCACAACTAAAACATCCTGCATACTACAACAAAATGATCTGCATGTCACAACAAAGGACTCCGCTACCACAACTAAAGATCCACATAATGCAACAAGATCCTACATGATGCAATTAAAGATCCCACATGCCATACTGCAACAAAATCTCACCTGCTGCAAATAAGACATCACAGGCTGCAACTAAAAATATCTCTCATCCTCCAACTAAAAGATGCCATGTGCCACAACTAAGAAATCCCACATACTATAACTAAATGACCTCACATATCACAACTAAGATCCCACGTGATACAACCAAATGACCCTGCATACCACAAGAAAGATCTCACAGCTGCAACTAATAGATCTCAATAACCACAGCTAAAAGATCCCATGTTGAGGTCCTTTAATGGACCAAAACTTGGTGGTCTGGAGTTGACCAATAAGAAAGTAAAGGAGAGAGAAAGAGGCTGATATTCCTTGGTTTACACAGAAAGCCAATAAAGCCCCTTCATGGGGCTTGCTCTGTTCACGAAGGCCTCAGGCGCCCTCTCAATGGGGTGAAGGCACAGGGCGCCTTCTCGAGAGGGTCTTAGAAGCCTGGGCAGGAAAGTGAACTCAGAGAGCCTCTGCGCTCCAGGGGATCAACCTGAAAAAGAGAGAGAGGGAGAGAGGGAGAGAGAGAGATAGAGAGAGAGAAAGAAAGACACAGGGACCAAAGCTCTGATGGAGCAAAGGTGTTTTAATCAACATGGTGTGGGCATATACACTGTCTTACAAAGTAGTTATTCTCAGCAAAGATAAAGATTAAATTTCCAGACTTACAAAACATAAGCCATCCATATTAAAGAGAGAGAGAGCTGTAAATAATCACTTTTACCGTATAGTTCACAAAAAGGAAGAGGGTACTTATCACCATATAGAAACACTAATGAAGGAAATGCCTGGATTTCTCTGTCCCGGGAGAAATTAATTGATTCAGGAATTAATAAGGAACAGAGAATTCCTGACAGATCCAAAACAGCACACAGGAAGCCTCCTATTAAATGCTTCTTGACAATCCCACATGCCGCAACGAAGAGATCCTGCATGCCACAACGAAGATCCTGCATGCCACAAAATAAAGATACCCCATTCTGCAACTCAAGTTTCTGCATGCCACAACTAAAAGATCCCGCATGTCACAATTAAAAAGTCCCACACCACAACTATAAATATCTCATATTCGGCAACTAAAAAGACCTCACATGTCCCAACTAAACTATCACACATGTCACAATTAAAAAGATCTGTCATGCTGCAAAAAAAAAAAAAAATTCCAACATGCTGCAACAAAGATCCCACATACCACAACAAAGATTCCACGAATCACAACTAAAAACACCCCATATGGCACAATGAAGATCCTGCCTGCCACAATGAAAGACTCCAGAGGCCTTGACAAAGATCCCAAATGCTACAAATAAAGATCCTACATGCCACAACAAAATCCCACATGCTGCAAAGAAGATCCTGCATTTAGCAACTAAAAATACCTCACACGATCCAACTAAAAGAGTCCACATGCCACAAGAAAGACCCCACATGCCGCAACTAAAAGGATCCAATAACCACAACTGAAGATCCTCCATGCCACAAATAAAAAGATTCTGCACGCTGTAACAAAGATCCTGCATGCCACAATTTAAAAAGTCCCACATAACACAACTAAATAGTTCTCACATGCTGTGACTAAAAATACCTTGCATGCCCCAACTAAAAGATCCCACATGCCACAAATAAAAAGACATCCTGAATGCCACAACAAGATTCTACATGCCACAATTTAAAAGATCCCACAATCCACATCCCACATGCTGCAACAAGTATTCTACATTCCACAACAAATATCCCACACACCACAACAAAAAAAGACCCCACATGGAACAACGAAGATCCTGCCTGCCACAAACAAAAAGAGCCTGAATGCCGCAATGAAGATCCCACATGTTACAGCTAAAGATCCCACATGCCTCAACAATATTCCAAAGGCTGCAACAAAGATCTTGCATTCTGCAACTATAAGTATCTCACATGCTCTGACTAAAAAATGCTTCAAGCCACAACTAGAAGATCCCACATGCTGTGACAAAGATCCCACATACCAAAACTAAAAGATCCTGTATGCTGTCATTTAAGATCCCCCATGCCACAATTAAATTCCTGCTTGCTGTAACTAAAAGGATCCCACATGCCCCAACTAAAGATCCTCCATGCCACAACTAAAGATCCCACATGCCGCCACCAAACAGCCTACATGCCACAACTAAAACATCCCCCATGCTGCAAACAAAAAGTTCCTGCATGCTGCAACAAAGATCCTGCATACCAAAACTAAAAGATTCTGTATGTAGCAACTAAAGATGCCCCATGCCACAACTAAACATCTTGCTTACTGCAACTAAAAGATCCCACATGTCACAACTCAAAGTTCCTACATGACACAACAAAGATCCCACATATAGCAACAAAGATCCCCATAACACAAGTAAAAGATCTCACAAGCTGCAACTAAAAATATTCCTCATTCTGCAACTAAAAGATCCTACATGCAACAACTAAAAGATCACATATGCTGTAACTAAAGATTTACATGCAACTACAAAGATCCCACACACTACAACTAAAAGATCCCCCATGCCACAACTAAAGATCCTGCATGCCACAACAAAATCCCACATACCAAAGCGAAAAGATCCCATAAGCCACAACTAAACAACCCACAAACTAAAAATAAATATCCCACATGCCCTAACTTCAGAGATGCTGCATGTAAGCAATGAAGATACCATGTGCCACAACTAAGACCCAACATAAGCTAATAAGTTAAGCACATTTTTTTAAATTTATTTACTTAAATTGGAGGCTAATCACTTTACAATATTGTATTCGTTCTGCCACACATCAACATGAATCCGCCACAGGCGTACACGGGTTCCCCATCCTGAACCCCCCTCCCACCTCACTCCCCATACCATCCCTCCAGGTCATCCCAGTGCACCAGCCCCAATGATCCTGTATCGAACCTGGAGTGGCGATTCGTTTCTTATATGATATTATACATGTTTCCATGACATTCCCCCAAATCATCCCACCCTCTCCCTCTCCCACAGAGTCCAAAAGACTGTTCTATACATCTGTGTCTCTTTTGCTGTCTCGCATACAGGCTTATCGTTACCATCTTTCTAAATTCCATATATATGCGTTAGTATACTCTATTGGTATCTCTTCCTGGCTCACTTCACTCTGTATAATAGGTCCAGTTTCACCCACATCATTAGAACTGATTCAAATGTATTCTTTTAAAATTACAATTTAAAAGTCATTAAAAATACCCTCAACTGTCTACAAATGAACTTATCTATGAAACAGAAATGGACTAGCAGACATAGAGAACAGACTTGTGGTTGCCTAGCCTGGGGTGGGGGGACGTTGTAGGGGATGGAAACTGTTATACAGAAAATGGACAAACAACAAGGTCCTACTGTATAGCACAGGGAATTATATTCAATATCCTGTGATAAACCACAATGAAAAATAATATAAAAAAGAATGTCTATATATGTAAAACTGAGTCACTCTGTTGTGCACCTGAAATTAACACAACATTATAAATCAACTATACTTCAAAAAAAAAAAAACAAAAACAACCCTCAAGTGCCTAGGTTTCCTCTTTTATGTGGACTAAGACGGACACGATATCCTGTCAGCAGCCTGTCAAAAATCTACACAAGCTTCATTTGCAAGGCTTTTGCTGAAACAGAGAAGTCACTGGTTATCAGTAAATATCACATAGTTTCCCAGAGAACAGACAGTAGAGAATACCCCAGCTGTCACCTTTGGGGGGCCATGCCTTCTCCGGCACACATACAGAGGTGTATAGTCGTATGTATGCACATTCTCTCCCCTGCTCCCTTCTCTTCATATGGTGAGTGAGCCAGAAGCACGCACTGAGGCAGCCTCTTCCTCTTCTCCTCTCCAGCTTTTATCCAGAGGATGGGGCACAAAGACTGGGTCAATGTCGCCAGGGAGGATGAGAGGCTGGGATAGAGTGCAGGCATTTTGGCAAGTGGAAAGGAGAGGAAGCAGGCAGAGGGCAGCCTACAGAAAAAAAAGAATTACTTCAACCCCCTAAAGAGCCCCATCTGGGAGTCAGCATGGACACAGCTCTCCATGTTGGTGGGGATCCATCCAGAGGCAGCTGATTGCGCCAGGAAGAGTAATCTTCCACCCTGTGTCCTCCTGAGCTGAGCTAACAAGTCTACATTCTCTACACTCTCTTGCACAAAGTCACATTATCTGAGCTGGGAATTTTGTTGTCCCAGTTGAGGTAAAGAACTCTGGGAATCACTGGCCTTACAGACACACAGAATATATATCAAGATGTTATGGACTGAATCCTATTCTCTCATAATGTATATGCTGAAGCGTTAACCCCTATTTGACTGTGATTGGTGACATGGATGTCATACGCATGGAGCTCTAATCCAATAGGGGGGTATCCTTATAAGAAGAGGAAGAGATCCCACAGAGCTCTCTCTCTCCCCACACTAAACAAAGAAAAGGCCATGTGAGGACACAGTGAGAAGACAGTTGTCTGCCAAGGACAAAGGTCTTACCAGGGTATAAATTCTTTTAGCAGATTCTAGATTTCCAACCAGATTAAACTGTGGGTCTTTGCATCAATGTAAATTCATTCCTCCCTCTGTCTTTAGGTTTTCTGATTTGTTTCTCTCTGATCCTCTTTGCTTGTTTGTCACTGGATATACTTTCTGTGTGTGATGGGGGAGGTGTCCTCTCGACTGTGCTCACATTTATGCACTTTGTCCTTCAGAGAGCCTCAAATCAGTTTCATCAGGGTAGGGGCCTCCTCTATGACAATGGTTGCTTAATGAATTTAAAGTCTCTAGCTTGAGTTGGGTTTGAATTCATTTCATGACTGTCACAGAAGTGCTATGGTCATTTTCGCCTGTATCTAGGATGATCAGGGCTTTCACTACATCAGGGACAAAGGTGACAGAGTGGCAAAGCAGAAGATTGCTGGGCCCCGAGCCCGAGGGGTACAGACTGAAACCATCTTCTGCTATGTGCTGCCACTTCAGTTGCTGGATATTTTTGTCTTTTGTCTTTTCATCTGTACAAATCCCCTCAGAATATTTCACATTCCTAGCAGTGCAAATTTACAGCTTTGGATTTTTATCTCTCTATAGTGCTCCAGACCTTCTGGGTGGTTACGGGGATAGTTTGGAGACACAGTGACTCACTTCCTGGGCAGGACATATGGGAGTTGCATTCTGGAGCAGAGTGAAGCAGAAGGGGCTGTGGGAAGAGGGATTTGCAGTATTTGGAGGGTGAGGTAGCCCCTGGTTCCTGAGCAAGGATGTGATTGGTTTCTTTGAATAATTCTGCTGGCTGACAAGGAAACACTATACAGCGATATTAAGCGGGAATGCATCTGGTGCATTCAATATGGAGGTTCGTTGCTACAGGACCCTATCTGGTGGAGCAGAGTCGGGAGAGAAACTTGAGACTAGGCCATTCACGGCTCTCTCAAATATACCACATGTCAACTCAGTGCAAAATATTATTTTTAGCCATCATCCCACAACTGGCCCCTCCCTGCTTACACGCACAAACACAAACACACATACACCCATAAACACAGAGGCCAGTGCACATGACTGAGGAGAACTCAGTCCCTGGACATGGATGGGACAGACCCTGGGATGGCAGTTCCCCAGCCCCCGCGACCAGGGCACTGGTAGCTACCCCAGCAACATAGGCACTAGAACAAGGGGGCTCCGTCTAAACTGCACGTCCCCGTCTTCATCACCAATTCCTCTAGGAACTGGCCGCTAGGCAGGGTGCATGGGCAAGGGTTTAAAAGCCCAGGCCCACATCTCCCCAGCCGTCTCCTCCTCAAACTTTGTCCATTCATCCACCACACTCCCAGTTCCTGGCAGCCTGGCGACCTCCGCTTACCAATTAAAGAAGTGCAGAATGACGTCAGGAACTCAGAGGAGGCTGGGTTGGACGTCAAATTGGAGTTTCCAGGTGGTATTGCAGTTGTTGCCCCTCAAGAGCAGGATCCTGTTGAGCAGCAGGAGTACAACGACGCTCAGCACCTCTGGACGCCATAGTTCCTAGTTGGAGAACACGGCAGACAGCGGTGGACCTGGAGGAAGACAGAGGACAGGGTGAACCCGTAATCTGTGAGGTGGACGGAGTGGAGGGGGCGGGTGGGTGCGGGGGAGTAGAGCTTGTTTTCCCTCGAAGAGCCAGCCTTGGGGGTGAGCCCATCTTACCTTAGGGAAAGTGGGGATGGATCAGGACTCTGAGCAAGAGCGGCAAGATCAGCAGCCCAGCAACGCCCCTCCACGAAGCACGCCAAGGACGAATCCCTCTGCTTTGGAGTCCATAGCCTCTGAAGCACTTTTGGCTGCCAGGGAGCCTTCGGGAAGCCTGACACCCACCTGGCTCCGCCCACCCCGATGGCATCGCGAGGTTAGCAAATCCCGCTGATGCCAGGAGCCGTTTAAAGAGACATGCGGTTCTGCCTGCTATTGTGACTCAGGCACCACCTAGCCCTCTGCTCGTTCTGGCTGCTGTGGTCATTCCTGGGTCAGCTCTAGCACCCTGGCAGCTGGAGAACTGGGCTGCATGTTCGTGGCGGTGGGGCACCCCACCCTGCCCCTTCCCTCTGCAAAAATGCAAAATCTGCTTTTCTCTTCAGCGTATGCCCTAGAGTTTGCTTTTCATTGTGAAAGGAGTAAATTGACTGTCCGTGTTGAATTCTGAAAGATCTAGCCAACTTCGAGAGATCAGAAGATAGTTGACTGGGGATCGTTCTGAGATCCTTGGGCTTCCAGGGAACCCAAGTGCCTCTCTTCTGGAAAGGGTAGAAGAGGTTCAGTCAGTGTGTTTTATGATAGGGCTCTGGAGGGTCATCAGGACAGAAATTGGGCACGCAGAGTGGCCCCTTCCCATAACTAAGGGGTGCAAAGTTGACGTGAGGCTTCTTGGCTGGCATCATAGAAGGGGAAAAGAAGACAAAGGTCAGTGTTATCAGATCTTCAAGGCAGTTAGCCCCTGGAGAGCAGGCCACTCTAATGCTCCAGCATCCTGGCCCCAACGTGTAGACAGAAAAGCCTCACAGTTTTACTGTTTCAGTTTACTTACTAAGTTGTGTCTAACTCTTGGGACCCCATGGAAGTCCACCAGGCTTCTCTGTCCCAAAGATTTCCCAGGCAAAATACTGGAGTGGGTTGCCGTTTCCATCTTCAGGGGATCTTTCCAGCCCAGGGATCAAACCTGTGTCTCCTCCATTGGCAGGTGGGTTCTTTAACACTGGGCCACCAACGAAGCCTCCCTTGTCACTATGGAAATTACCAAAAGCTTGATGGCAAAAATGAATTTATTTACAGAGCTTACATCCCAGATATATACGAGAAAGATTCCAAAGACAGTAAGGAATATGAAAAAGTCACTTTGTACTTTTTGAGTTTTTGTCTTGGTCATTTATTAGAATGTACATAGGAATCTAGATTGAATGGACTTAAACATGAATATGGTATTATGACTTAAACATGAATATCATATTATGAGATAGAGAAAATATCACTGACTTAGGAATTAGCCCATCTGTCATCTGACCCAGCTCTGTCATATGACAATGAGTATTTCAGTTTTGCTAAAGTATGAGGTGGATTGGGAGGAAAGACAGGAGGTAAATGAAGTAAGAAGCAAAAGAATAGGTAGCATCTGGCCTAGTGAGGGCCACACATTCAGTGCACAGAAAATACCTACTCAGTGAATAAATGAAGCTAAGAAAGAATGTTTTCTTTTATAAACAGCAAACATTTATTTTTCACAGTCCTAGCAGCAGATTTCTCCAATATCAAGGCACCAACAGATTTGGTGTCTCCTGAAGTCCACTTCCTGGATCTTAAATGCCAACTTTTCACTATGTCCTCACTTGGCAGAAGGGGCAGAGTATCTCTCTGGATCCTCTTAAATAAGGTGCTAATCACATTCATGAGGACTCCACCCTTATGACCTAGGCACCTCCCATACACTCCACCGTCTAATATCATTACCTTGGGAATTAAGATTTCAACATATAGATGTGGGGGGAATGCAGACATTCTATTTATGACACTTACACAATTTCTATACTGCCAATAAAGTGCCATGTCTAAACCCAAATAAAGTCAAGTCATTTTCTTACTTTAAAAATTTCAGACTTCTCATTAACTGGCAGAGAACTTCCCTTCATGTTTTTTCTCCATAATGTACTCCACACACTCCACTTTCCATCCACATCTCTTCTTTTACTTTTAAGTTAATTTTTATTAGAGTATAGTTGGTTCACAATGTTATATCCGCTTCTGCTGTATAACAAAGTGAATCAGTTATCCCCTCTATTTTACAATTCTTTTCCATTTAGGTCACCACAGTGTATTGAGTAGAGTTCCCTGCACTATACTTTCTCAGAAAGAGCATTTTAGATCTGATTGTCCAAACTGAGGAATTTGGTTTCTCATTTACATCTCGCAGCAAGCTTTTGGAGGATTTGTGCAGGAAAATAACACCATCAGGAAGAAACTTTCAGTTACTTTCTAGAGGAGAAACTGGATGAAAGAGAGACTGGTGACAAGGAGAGAAGTGAAGAGGGTGGTGAACACCTCTGCTTACAGTAATGGCAGGCTTAGTAATTTGGACTAACCATCCCAATGAGGACAACTAAAAATTACTGGATAAAATGTATAAAGAACGTCTCTTTGTTAAGCACTAAGAAACTATGAGACTAAACTCTTGAAGAAGACAAGAACCCAAATAGGAAAGCCCACCACTCAGAGCCAGTTTTTCCTGAGGGCATTAGCTGAATCTAGAAGAAAGAATTATGGAACTGATCTGTGGTTTTGGTGGCCTCATGGGAAAAGAAAATGAAAGTCAAATCTCACAGCTCCAATGAGTAAGTCTGATGAGCTCTCCCACCACTTTAAGCTGAAAATAAATGACTACCCCCAGAAGTAACAGGCGCTGGAATAAATTGCAGCCTAGATATACATCACTGCAGTGATCCAAGGAACTTCAAACGCTGTACCTTATGTAGGTACATAAGGAAAAAAATATATTGTAAGTGACTGCCAGAATGAAAAGTAGACTATAATCACTATGGCCTATGTTTCAAAAAATTAAAAGTATGTTTTAAAGTATCTTCAGGGAACAGAAAATCATAAAAAGAGAGTGAATTCTCTTGGTCTCCAGCCATTAGGATTCATGGTTTCACTGTGCTTTGCAGTGGCTTGGCTTTAATCCCTGGTCAATAAAGGAAGATCCCACAAGCCATGAAGCTCAGCAGAAAATAAATAAATAAATAAATAAAAATAGGCATAACCATTAGATGGTGATAAATGTAATCAAGAAAAATAAACTTAAGACAATTATTGAATTGGAAGATAGAAATCATCCAGAATTTGGCCTGGAGAAATAAATTAATATGAAAAAAGTAGGATAAGAGATACAAAGTATTTGTTTAATTCAAATCCCAGAAAGACAAGAGAGAGAAATGGGGAAGAAAATGATGGCCAAGGATTTTTCAGAGCAAGTGAAATGCACAGATTCTAAAAGTTCATGAGTTCTAGGCAGGATAAAAAACAAAAATTCACTCCTAGACACATCATAGTGAAAGTGCAGAAAATCAGAGAGAATGAGGCTGTTAATGATCCAGGTTAGAGATAATCAATCTTGACTTTGGGCAGGAGCAGAATAAATTGAGACAAAGGGATGGGCCTCTAGACACTGGTCTTTAGAATACCTTTTTCTCAAACTTATCATGAAAGACTATTTTATAAACATGTTATCCATTTCATTCTTAATTAAGAAAATACATTTGTTAACAAATCTGTTTGTTAGAGCAACCTGACACCTAGGAGCTGTTCAAATTGTTTTCGTTATACGTGGAAGGTCATCATCCTGTAAATATGTCATCTCATGGGCGATGTACAGGATGAGTATTCTCCACAGGAATTATGATGGTTAATTTCACGTGTCAGCTTGACTGGGCTAAGGGAGAATTTCATGTGTTTTGCTCAAAATTTCCTGTGTTTCTACAACCTACCCATCTGGCTTGCTCCTCTCTGCCTTTCATGTCGTGGACACTCAGTTCCAACCTAAAGAAGCTACTGGCCTTTCACTGAGCAAGGCTGTCCTGCAGATACTTAGTTTTGTTTTTTTTTTCCTTCGCCAAAATCCCATCCTTTTTAAAAAGGCTTATGATCCTTTCCCCAAAGCAAACTAGGAGGGCTCTAACTGCATATGCTGTGCAGTTCTGTTTATGCCCTGGTTACATGGCACCTTTTATTAAAATCTGTCTGTGTGTCTTATTTCACTTTAAAGTGTGTCAGTTCACTTTTTTGCATCAGTTACTGCATAATCCTCATATTTATTCTCATTAAAAAAAATTATTGGGGCTTTCCTCATGGCTCAGTGGTAAAGGATCCACCTGCCAGTGCAGGAGACACACGTTTGATCCCTGATCTGGGAAGATCCCACATGGCTTGAGGCAACTAAACCCATGTGCCACAACTCCTGAGCCTGTGCTCTAGAGCCCGGGAGTGGCAACTGTTGAGCCCACATGATGCAACTAACGAAGCCCAAGCGCCCTAGAGCCCATGCTCTGCAGCAAGAGAAGACACTGCAATGAGAAGCACACACACCACAGCTACAGGGCAGCCCCCACTTGCTGCGCCTAAAGAAAAAGCACACGCAGCAACAATGACCCAGCCCAGCCGAATATAGATAAATAAGTGAAATTATTTTTAAAAATAGAATAAAAAGAAACTCTTTTTGTCCACAGTGATTTATTCTCTGAATCCCTACACCTCTTTAACAAATAAATATAATCATGGTTTGTGTAAGTTATACTAAAAAGCAATTTTAACACCTTACATCCTAGAAGACAAATTAGAGAAGTCATTTTAGGTAATTGGCATTGTAGAAGTGGGAGAAAATCAGGTTACAGTTGACCAGTTCCAAGGTATGTTGCCTAGGTGTTCTTAATCAGCAAGAAGCCACATTTGCTTCCTTGGTGGACCTTTCTCCGTTTTAGAAATGTCAAACTCAAGAGAGAATGTTATTTGAACTAGTTATTATTTTCTTAGCTTGCGAGCCTGACTAACTTGAGCAACTGGTTTGTTTTGAGGTACTATGGAGTTTTAAAGAAATGAGCTATTCACTACTTCACTTTTCAGGATTTGGACATATCACATTCATTTAATACCTTGACTTTATAGCCTGGGCTAACATGGAGACCAGTATTTACTGGGCAGCATCAGTTTCCATAAAACAAGATCTGATCCCAACTCAGCTCTTTTGTCAGCATCCATGTTCCTGATGTTGTTGATAAGAACACAGCTCATTATAGTGAACTGATTCCCCTAGTCTTTATTTCTTCCACATGAAGTATCCTGAGTTGAGTTGGAACAAAATGGGTCAACATGCTTTAGCAGACAAACAGCCACCAAGGCTGTGTTTGGCAATACTGACATAATTGAAGTAAGGCAAGGGGCATTTGGAAAATGGTGCAAAAGTATTCAAGTGTATAAACTTTTCCAGGAGTTGTTAAGGCTGGAAAAGCGTCACTGTGGACTTGTACATCCAATTTAGTAGTCAACTATGAAAATGGAGTCAGAGTGACCCTCAGTTCAGTTCAATGACTCAGTCGTGTCTGACTCTGGGCAACCCCATGGACTGCAGCCTGCCAGGCTTCCCTGTCCATCACCAACTCCAAGAGCTTACTCAAACTCATGTCCATCGGGTCAGTGACACCATCCAACCATCTCATCTTCTGTCATCCCCTTCTCCTCCTGCCTTCAATATTTCCCAGTGAAAGGTTATTGTTAACCCACAAAAAGACACCAGGATTCTTGGCCTCCAGCGGAGAAGAATTCAATCAGGGGCCAGAGAGGAGGCTTGATCACTCAGAGCTTTTGTGTAATAAAGTTTTATTAACCTATAAAGGAGATAGATAAAGCTTCTGACATAGGCATCAGAAGGGGACAAAAGAGTGCCCCGCTGCTAGTCTTCAGCTGGATGTTATATAGTAACTGCTGCTGCTGCTGCTGCTGCTGCTGCTGCTGCTGCTGCTGCTGCTGCTGCTGCTGCTGCTAAATCACTTCAGTTGTGTCCAACTCTGTGTGACCCCATAGACACCAGCCCACCAGGCTCCCCCATCCCTGGGATTCTCCAGGCAAGAACACTGGAGTGGGTTGCCATTTCCTTCTCCAATGCATGAAAGTGAAGTCGCTCAGTCGTGTCCGACCCTCAGCAACTGCATGGACTGCAGCCTTCTAGGCTCCTCCGTCCACGGGATTTTCCAGGCAAGAGCACTGGAGTGGGGTGCCATTGCCTTCTCCTCCCAGTTTGTTAATGAAAGAAAGGAATGTCTTACAACTCAGAATGGCACCAGGGCCCTCATCTATAAGATGCATTTTGGGATAATCTTGGCACCAGATGATTCATCCTGGGCCATAAAACGATTGACTTGAATCTTGTGGAAGGGCAGATTACAAAAGGATTGACGCGAATCTTGCAGAAGGGCAGATTACCATACAAATAGTTTCATTTACATAGGTTAGGGGAACAATGTCTGAGTATAACATACTGGTTTGTCAAGTAGGTTCTGAGCCAATAGAAGGAACCAAACCCACTTGAAGACAGAATTTAGCATAAATGCATAGTACATTAACATAGCTTAAGACAAACATTTCCATCATAAAAATGCATTGGTTAACTCAAGGTTTGAGAAGAGTTCACTTCAGGTGAGATCAGGTGTCATTATGGCAACACAGTATTTTAAGAGAAACCTTCTTTTAAATTTGTATAGAGAAGGAAAAATATATGCCTAGTTTGTTTCCTCCTGCCACTTAAGAAAGATAAAAATGTCTGACACTTGCAGCCTATTTCCTCCGTTTGGAGACCCCCGGCCTTCCTGCCCGTTACCTTCTCACCAGCACCAGGGTCTTTGGCAATGAGTCAGTTCTTCACATCAGTTGGCCAAAGTATTGGAGATTCAGCTTCAACATTCGTCCTTCCAATGAATATTCAGGACTGATTTCCTTTAGGATTGACTAGTTTGATTTCTTGGCAGTCCAAAGGACTTTCAAGAGTCTTCTCCAGCATCATTTCAAAACCATCAGTTCTTCGGTGCTCAGCTTTCTTTATGGTTCAACTCTCACATCCAACATGACTACTGGAAAACACTTTGATTATATGGACTTTAGTCATCAAAGTAATGTCTCAGCTTTTTGATTCACTGTCTAGGTTTGTCATAGCTTTTCTTCCAAGGAGCAAGCATCTTTTAATTTCATGGCTGCAGTCACCATCTGCAGTGATTTTGGAGCCCAAGAAAATAAATCTGTCACTGTGTCCATTGTTTCCCCAGCTATTTGCCATTAAGTGATGGGACCAAGTGCCATGATCTTAGTTTTTTGAGTGTTGACTTCTAAGCCAACTTTTTCACTCTCCTCTTTCACTTTCATCAAGAGGCTCTTCAGTTCCACGTTGCATTCTGCCATAAGTGTAGTGTCATATGCATATCTCAGGTTGTTGATATTTCTCCCAGCAATTTTGATTCCAGCTTGATCTCCATTCAGCCCGGCATTTCACGTGATGTACTCTGCCTAAAAGTTAAATAAGCAAAGTGACAATTTACAGCCTTGACATACTCCTTTCCCAATTTGGGACCAGTCCACTATTCCATGTCCGGTTCTAACTGTTGCTTCTTGACCTGCATATAGATTTCTCAGGAAACAGGTAAAGTGGTCTGATATTCCCATCTCTTTAAGAGTTTCCCACAGTTTGTGGTGATCCACACAGTCAAAGACTTTGGTGTAGTTATTGAAGTAGAGTGACACTACTTGTGTTCCACTTGATGCAGACATATTTGAAGATCAGAGAGCTTCTTTCCAATGAAATGAATTAATACAATACCTTGCTTATGTAGCACTTCACTTTAAATTTATTAAAAATAAACGAAGATGGCTATTTTGGTCTGAGGATTATGTGTGGATCTAAATTACAAAATATACTCTCTGTCCCAGCCCACTGATCAGAAAGTGGCCACCTTCCTCCACAGAATTAATAGTAATCATTTAATTCTCACTTCAGCTCTCTAAGATAGGTATTATTCCTCACATTTTCCATCCAGGAGGGGAGATGATGTAGTAGAAGTCAGAGCTTAGACTCTGAAGCGAGACTGGCTGGGTTTGAATTTCACCTGTGCCAACACTAGCTGTGGAATCTTAAGCAACTTACACAGCTCTGCTTTGCCTCAGTTTCCTCATCTGTACAGTAAGATAGTAATAAGACTTCCTTGTAGAAGACAATGAGGTAACTGATGGAAAGCACCAAAATTATTATTGGAAAATATACAATCAATGCTCAAAAAATGGAAGATACTCTGGAATTAAGTGTGCTTTTTCTTTTGGCCAGTTGATAGGACATATGAGAAGGAAAAATATGGATCACTGAAGCTACTTAGAAGAAAAAACATACGTCATGGGAGCCACCTGACCTTATCCATAGTTCCTGAGATGAGTTCTGTAACTCTGACTGGAGTAGGTAGCCATTCCATTCTCCAGAGGATCTGCCTGACACAGAGATTGAACCCAGGTCTCCTGCACTGCAAGCAGATTCTTTACCATCTAAGCCGCCAGGAAGACCCTTAAAAATGCCTTCCTATAGTATATATTGTTGGGACTTCCCTGGTGGTCGATGGTTAAGAACCTGCCTGGCAATGCAGGAAAAGCAGGTTTGGTCACTGGTCAGGGAACTAAGGGGCTTTCCTGACAGCTAGTGAGTGGCTAAAAAGAATCCTCTTTCAATGAAGGAGACACAGGAGATGCAGCTTCAAGTCCTGGGTCAGGAAGATCTCCTGGAGGAGGGCATGGCAACCCACTCCAGTATTATTGCCTGGAGAATCCCAATATTTGGGGATTTAGGAGCCTGGAGGACTACAGTCCAATGGGTCTCAAAGAGTCAGACACAACTTAATGACTACTCATACATGCACACAGGGAATTAAGATCCCTCATGCTGCTGAGCAGCTAAGCCCACGTCTCACAACTAGAGAGCTGCAACTACTGAGCCCACATGCCACAATGTGCACTGAAACAAAGATCCCACATGCCACAACGAAGACCCAATAGAGTCAAATCAATATTAAAAACAAAACAAAAAACTTATGACTTAAAAAAGATAATGACAGTAATTATGCTCTAAGTAGCCAAGAATGCAGAGCAAGTAGAATTCTCATGTTCTACTATTGGGAATATAAACCGGTATAACCATTTTGAAAGATAATTGAGATTACCTAGTAAAGTTGAGGGGCTTCCTTGCTGGCTCAGCAATAAAGAATCCACCTGCCAATTCCAGAGATGCAAGTTTGATCCCTGGGTCAGGAAGATCCCCTGCAGAAGGAAATGGCAACCCACTCCAGTATTCTTGCCTGGGAAATTCCATGATCAGGGGAGCCTTGCAGGCTACAGTATATGGGGGTCACTAAAGAGTTGGACATGACTTAACAACTAATCAACAACAGGTACAGTTGAACTGTTCCTGAGCCCAAGCTTGCTCTGCACCCTTCACGATGGGCCAATGAATCAGAAGTAAGCTGTTGAGGAAAGGAATACGATTTTATCTGGAAAGCCATCTGACCTATCAGATGGCAGACTAATGTCTCAAAATAACCCTCTTATCAGGGTCTGGATACAAGGTTCCTTTACAGATCAGGTGGGAGGAGGCGAGGAAACAAAGTGAAAAGCCCATAAATGTTCTAAATATCTCTTAGAATGGCAGGCCTCAGGAAGGAGATGTTTAACTTCTTCCTTTCAGTCATCCACATGTGGATAGGGTCTTGAACAAAAGCAGTTTAATGTAACAGTTACGCAAAGGGGCAGGGTTCTCCGAGGCAGCCATTGTGTATGACTATAATAACAAAAGCAATGAAAAACAAGTCAAAGTAACAGTTCCAACATGGGGTCACAATTGGCTTTTCCCTGCAACAGAACTTGGGCACACACTATGATCCAGGACTTTCATGTCTATGAATGTACCGAAGATCAGGGCTTCTCAACTGTTGACATTTTGGAAAAGACAATTCTGCATTGTGGACTGTCCTGTCCATTGTAGGATGCTTAGCAGTGTCTCTGGCCTCTACCCACTAGACGCCAGGAGCACATCCTCAGTTACGACAACCAAAAATGTTTCCAGACATTATCAAATGTTCCTTGGTTGGGGGGCATGGTGTATAAAATTGCCCTCAACTGACAATGTAGAGAAACTCTCATGGATCGGCACCAGGGGATATGAATGAGAAAGTTCACTGCACAATAATTTGCAAAAAGATAAAAATGAAAACAACCCATATGTCCACAAACAGGAAATGGACACATTGTGGGATTTTCATATGATGGATAACTGTACAGCAATGAAAACTGACTTAGAAGTTATACACATCAGTATACACGAATCTCACAAACACAGGGTGATGGGGGAGGAGAGAAACACAAGGAATACATCTAGTATAATTATATTTGCATACAGTCCAAAATGGACAAGAAATAATGGAATTTGAAGGAACATTTCCATGCAGTGAATGTATAAAGAAGTGAATTATTAATAAAGTTCAGGATAGTTGTTACCTCTGGGAACGAATGAGAAAGTGAGTCAGAGTGGGCACAGGTAGGATTCAAAAGCATTGCTATGTTCTAATTTTCAAGCTTTGTAATGGGTAGACAGGTTTTTATATTATTATGATAGACCTTACATATATGCTCTATTCTGTATATAAAAAATAGTTCATAATTTATAAGGAACTGATGGGGACTAAAATACTGTGGGAAATGGAAATAAAGCTGAGAGCCGAAGAATTGATGGTTTTGAACTGTGGTGTTGGAGAAGACTCCTGAGAGTCCCTTGGACTGCAAGGAGATCCAACCAGTCCATTCTGAAGGAGATCAGCCCTGGGATTTCTTTGGAAGGAATGATGCTTAACCTGAAACTCCAGTACTTTGGCCACCTCATGCCAAGAGTGGACTCATTGGAAAAGACTTTGATGTTGGGAGGGGTTGGGGTCAGGGGGAGAAGGGGATGACAGAGGATGAGATGGCTGGATGGCATCACTGACTCGATGGACGTGAATCTGAGTGAACTCCAGAAGTT
Source organism: Ovis canadensis (assembly GCF_042477335.2). Lineage (NCBI taxonomy): Eukaryota > Metazoa > Chordata > Mammalia > Artiodactyla > Bovidae > Ovis > Ovis canadensis. The sequence goes on from NC_091727.1 coordinate 134,436,334, forward strand.
GGTGATGGACAGGGAGGCTTGGCGTGCTGCGATTCATGGGGTCGCAAAGAGTCGGACATGACTGAGCGACTGAACTGATCTGAACTGAGAGTAAATAACAAATTGAATGAGAGGGAGAGAAAAAGAGCTAGGTTGTAGGTGCCTCTTAGAATAGTTTTAAACTGATTTTCTTCATGGATTCGGTGATGAAATCAATTCGTCATCTAAGCACACATAAACCATTGCTTAGACTTTTAAGAAATGTAAATTTCATGCCTCAAAAACCTATGCTATAATACTATGTGATTCAATTCACAGAGGACTTAATAATACCACATTTCACAAAACATCATTTTCCAAGAGTCCTGCCATGTTAGAGTTTTAAATGTGTACTCCTTTGTATTCCTTGGAGTTATAAGCATCTGAAAATAGGGGGCTTAGAGTACAACAATTGTTCATCACTAACTTTAGTATCCTTAAAATATCCCTAAGTGGTAACAGAGAATCATTTCCATCTCTGGCACCCAACATAGCCCTTTCTTTCTCTCCCAATGGTCATCTCCCAGGTAGTGGAATAAAGGAGAGCTTTGGATCACCTCCTTTCAGAAGATGGAGCCATAACCAAGGAAAATATCAAAACACCCTAAACTTTCCTGGGCGAGACAGAGAAGTCCAAGACAGGTCTTATCCTAAAGAAGCCCGAAATTTTCAAGGTTGAAGGACTCAGTGAGACTCTATTCAATACATGTGAAAATAGGAAACCCCCACACACCCAGACTAACAGAAAAGGGTTTGTCTCTGACCTGATTTAGGGACCACCTCTCAGAGATCCAGAGAAGCCCGATATGTTAGAGCTTCAGCAGCCTTCAGTGAAGCAAGCCTGAGCTTCCTCCCTCACCATGAGAGGCGTCACATACATCTATGTGGATAATGTGGCCCACTTGTCTGTTGGCCTGTACACAAAGCCACCACCTCTTAGATTCCTCTGAGTCCTGAGAGTATAGCACTGACAGTGCCACTCAACCCTGAGAAGCACAGACTCAGTGAAGAGGAACACACATGCCTCTTGGGGCTGGGGACATGGGGCCACTTGGGGAGGAAATTCAGGGTCCTAGGTACCTGGACCATAATGAGAGGCAGGGACATGGACTCAAGAGGATGCACAAAAAAAGGCTTATCCCAAAAGAGGTATTTTGTGTTTAAATTGAACCTGCAAATATTCTTAAGCCTGCATGAGGGCCTTTCATATTAACTACGGTTATACATGGGTGGCTCAGTGTTAAGCAACTGCCTGCAATGCAGGAGACCTGTGAGACACGGGTTCAATCCCTGGGTCGGGAAGATCCCCTGAAAGAGGAAATGCCAACTCATTCCAGTATTCTCACTGGGACAGTGAGACATTCCTATGGACAGAGGAGCCTGGAGGCCTATAGTCCACAGGGTTGCAAAGAGTTGGAAACGATTGAATTATATTACATTAACTATATTAACACAGAAATACACACACACACACACACACACACACAAACACACGCACACATACACATGCTCCTAGCATGACATGAGCCAACCAACCAATCTGAAGCCTTTCAAGTAACACTACATGGAGAAATTTCTACTTGGACTGTTATTTCATTGAACATTAAAAAAAAGTTTTGTGCCTTTTTTCTTTGTTCTAGCCATAAGTAATACCCTGCATTACTATGTGATAATACATTTTTAAATGACAAAACCAGAGTCATGGAAAAGGGTTGTGGATACCTTATACTAACTTCACTTTAACAAACCTTTATCAAGTACCTATGAAGAAGAAACCACAGTGCTTTAGAGGAGACGAATAGAAGCCTATAAGTTCTCAACTATTCAGAAGCTCACACTTTAGGGAGTCGGGGAGAAGCATTAATAAATAGTGTTAATATACTCATGGATATGAGATGAACTAGCACAGAACATAGGAAAAGGTATTGCTGCGAACTAGCGAGCATTCAAGTGGCCTAACTAAAAATAGAAATAAGGCCTTCTACTCTCAAACCCCTGGTACTCTCCTCTGATCCTCTACTCTGCTCAAATAGCACTTTACATTTTTCCTTCAATCAGTTCCAGCCAGATATTAGGCCCATTTCTCCTTTCAATTTTCTTTAGATGAGGAGATATTTCAGACCTAGACAAAGGTACAGAGATTACTACACCCATGCAACCATCACTCATCTTAAAAACAAAATATTACAAATAAACTTTAAACCCATTATACCTCTCCCCAGTTGAATTCTCCCTCTATTGAATAAGGTGTACCACTGTCCGAAATAAGGTTATGGTTTTCATACACACCTTTCTGCAAGCTATATATGTATGCATCCCTCCTATGTATACCTTTTACTACAAATATATGAACCTATCATCAATATAAGAACTGTTGCATGTTTTTAAACTTCACAGATGTATGGTATCATAATGCCTTTGCGCTTTCAGAAGTAGGTTTTATCTATTTGTCGGTTGCATCCCTGAATCTTTGCCCCTTGTTATAAGCTGTATTTTGTCCCCCTAAAAAACAGGTTGAAGTTTTACCCCTTGAACCTGTAAATGTGACTTTCTTTGGAACTAGGATATTTGCAGGTATAATAGTTAAGATAAGGTCATAGTGGATTAGGGTGGGTCCTTCATTCAGTATGACAGATATGAGAAGAGAAGGGACAAAGAAACAGACAGGGGAAGACGCTATGTGACGATGGAGATGCCAACGATTGACAGCAACCACCAGAAACTAGGAGAGAGGCGTGAAACAGATTCTCCCTCAGAGCCTCTGGAAGGGACCACCCTTTCCTATATATTGACCTCAGATTTCTGGCTTCCAGAACTGGGAGAGAATTTATTGCTGTTGTTTTAATCCATCTGGTTTGTGGTAATTTGTTATGGCAACCTTAGGATACTAACACACCCCCCAAGAGTGCTGTCTGTCTCAAACCCCTGAGCATTCTAGTGTCTTCCTAAGTCCAGATCTTACCACCCTGTTTAGTTTACCTGCAACAGTACCAAGTCAGTGAACTAAGGATGATCCTGCAGTGGGTGTAGCAAATCTTTCCCCCACTGCTCTAAAGCAGTGGTTCTGAAACTCCAGTGTGCTTCAGTAGCACCTGGAGGACTGTAAAATCCTGATGGCTAGTGCCCTACCCTCAGAATTTCCAACTCAGTAGGTCTGGAGCACGGTCTCAGAATGTGCATTGCAAACAAGTTCCCAGCTGATGCTCATGCTGCTGTTCCAGGCAAGCTAGCTCATCCAGCAGTTTCTTTCAATAAAATATAGCAGAAGCTAGGGCACCATCACACAGATTATTTACAACCTTATATTTTAATTTATTTGGGGCTGCAATAAAAGGATTTAAACAGGCTTGACAAATAGCTGAAAGAAATCCCTTTCAACGACAGTAAGCTGGGCCAAAATAAATAGAAAAATGATAGATTTGAGTCAGTGATATTTACATGAAAACAAACAAACAAACAGTGAAGCTTATTTTCAAACAAGCTTTTATTTCCAATGTGAACAATACTATCAAATTATCTGTTAAAAGGTAAGAGTAAAGTCAGATGTCAGTAGTTAGTATCATTTTGAGGGGTTGAAACTTTGAAACAAAATTAGTATTTCAGGCTAATGAAAACAAGAATATCCATGAAGAACAAATGCATCTTTTCTTTGCTGTCTGCTTCTTTCTATGCCTTCCCACTGTAGGATGAAATAAGAGCCAGTTAACCATTGTACCTCAGCAACATGCACCAGTGACTTTCTAAATATGAGTCAATACTATGTACATCTATTTTCTCAACAAGGAAACCCAGACCCTTGGTGATCAGGGTGCACATCATTTCTCACGCAAAACTTATCTCCCTCTTGCCCACCACTATAAATGCTTGCTGTTTCCTTGAAAGGCCACACTGTGATTTAAATAAGTCATTCCACCTTAAACTGGCGTTCCCTTGCACAAATCATAAATCCCTTAGATTTCCAGACCTTCAGTTTCCACGTGTGTAAAATGAGAATGAGGGTTTCTCAAACAACCACATGCATGAAAACTAAGAAAGAGTGAGAGAGTGAGTGAGAGAGACTAAAAGATGAGTGAATAGAGGAAAGAGAAACAGAGATTTATTTACCAACTCAGGGATAACCAGTAATATTACTAGGACTAGTTTTCTTTTCTTTTGAATAAAACATCTAAATTCAACTAATATTTGTGAATTAATCTGGAAATGCAGTTCTCTTGAAACCCTTAACATCTTACTACTTTGTAAGGAATCACTTTCTCAAAGTCACTGTCAGGACAAGAGACTAAAATTCTGTGGCCAGGCGATGATGACACAGCTAATGCCTGGCCTAGTCACTTTAGCTGCTGCTTCTGGTGACTCTTTTCCAGAGAAGCACTGGTCTCCATTTCCAGGTCTGATAGAGTTCCTAGCTGCAGTAGACTTAAAGCTACAGGACAAAGGACTTGTGGCTCTAAATGAAATACACTTCAGAACATACTGCCTCCTACATTATCTAGAATACATTATTAACAATAAACTCTTTTTCCAGAATTTAATTTCAACAATTTTCTTATTTACTTTACAGAAGAAAAATTTAAAACTATAAAGCTGTTAGTAAGATGTATGTGTCAGGAATGGTTACGTCATACTAAAGCCTATGCAATAATACCTGTATTATCCAGAGCTGCTCTTTGCTGAGACCACATCCATTTAGAGTCCTTCAGGTTTTTCATTTTCATCCTCTTCCTCTTCATCAGCCATTTCATACTGATCCTCACCCTCATCATTAGGGCAGAATGATGCAGACATTGGGGTCAAAAGTTGGCAGGAAAAATATCCCAACTTAAAATCAGCAGCAGAGTCTAGGCCTGAGAGAAGAGAAATAGGTTTAATAAAAGAAAAAAACAAATAATACCTGGATACATTTCTACCCCCCATCATGTCTGCTGCTTGACAATTTTCACAAACGTTTTTCCCCTCTTTCCAGTATATCTCACACAGATCTCTTTGATTATCTCTGGCCCCTTTGGAGAAGGGATCCAAATCATTTGATACTGATACCATTTTCTATGTGTATTTCAGAACCTCAATGGAAAAAAAAAATGTTTGTTTAATTTAAAGGCAAACTCTATGGGGACACTCACAGATTCCTCAATCGCTGAAAAGTGCCCCTGTGCTATGTCATCATTTTCTCGGATCCTCCTACCGAGAATATTCACATTTTTTAAAGCCGTTAACCAAAAGGGACGGATGCCACTTGTTTGCCTCTAGGTTGGTAGAAGGCAGCATGCTTTTTCTCGAGACCCTGAAGGTCTATAAAACCGGGCTTCCACTTGTGCTAATTGTGCCCGGAGGTTTTTGAGCGTTTTGACCCACTGCGTGACTGCTAGAGACCTGCCTTTGAGCTCAATGGCCCCACAAGGGCCTGAAGGCTCAGCCACCACTTGCCCGCCTCGGCCCCTCCGGGACCACAGGCCTCGACCTCCCAGTCTCAGAGGCAGCAGTCAGGGCTTCCTCGCCCAGAACTCGGCCTCCACCGCTGGTTCCTCTGTCTTCTAGGATGCAACCCCCTCCGCAGGATCCCGCAGCGCCCTCCACCGGGTACTCACCCTGCAAGCCTCTGTCTCCCTCTCCCAGGTCTTCCCGCTCCTGAGGAGGCACTGGACCTTCTCCAGGGTCCGAGGGTGGCGGGGAGCAGCCCCCAGCCATCAGGCCGTCAGTGGGAGGCGGGAACAGGACATGTGTGTTGGTATGGAAATTGCGTAGAATGGAGTCAACCTGACTCCAGAACAGGGGCCCAAATGTCTCCATAGAGAACCCAAGGCCTGTAACCGCTGCCGCACCCTCCTGCTCATTCTCATCCTCCCCTTCCTCGCCCTCTCCAGACAGAGGCGCCTCCTCCTCCACGACTTCCACCTCGAAATCAATCTCCCCCTCTTCCTCGTCCTCCTCCATCTCCTCTACATCTTCCTCCGTCTCCTCCTCTAACGGCTCTCTACCACACTCCTCTTCCACTGCGGCCTGAGGCCAACCCTGCTCCCCGGGACGGGCACTGGCGACCTCCAAGGAGGCCAGAAGAGCCGTGGCCTCCTCGACTCCTTCCATCCCCTCCGAAGCAGATGCTTGGACCCCAAGGAGACTGGGGTCGCGGCCCGCCCCGCCACCAGCTCTATCCGGGCCACCCGGGATCCAGTCGTGCTCCTCTGTGGCAGACATGGCAGGAGAGACGTGTCAGACAGGGATCGTCCTGCAGCGACGCCTGCGGGGAAGATGGCGGCCGCTGAGTGTCGCGCTGACGAGACGCTGTTGGCCGCGGGACTGCAGGGTGGGGGTGGGGACAGCGGAGACGTCGGCTGCACAGGGAACAGGAGTCTGCGAGCTGCTGGTGTGGGCCCCACAACAGGAACGGTGACGGGGTAGCCCACACACCCGCCCACCAAGGCTGAAGGTGAGCTGCCGGCGGATAGGCGGGAAAGGTCCTGATGGGCTGGTGACGGTAGGTGGAGCTGGAAGGGTCAACCAGGACCACTTCCTCCAGTGCCAGCTCTAAGCTCATTTGCCAGGAGGCATGGATTGGCATGACTGCCGTCCAATGAGTGATCAAGGCTCTCAGGTTTCATGGAAGCATTCCAGCCCCAGGTCATATGTTGAGCCCACAAGAGTCTCTTCTTTTCCATTGGTGCTGCTGCTGCTAAGGTGCTTCAGTCGTGTCCAACTCTGTACGACCCCATAGATGGCAGCCCACCAGGCTCCAGCATCCCTGGGATCCTTCAGGCAAGAATACTGGAGTGGGTTGCCATTTCCTTCGATGCATGAAATTGAAAAGTGAAAGTGAAGTCGCTCAGTCGTGTCTGACTCCTAGCGACCCCATGGACTGCAGCCCGCCAGGCTCCTCCGTCCATGGGATTTTCCAGGCAAGAGTACTGGAGTGGGGTGCCATTGCCTTCTCTGTCCTTTACATTGCACCATTGCAGAAACGAAATGGCAATGTCCCTCTAGGCGGCACCCTGGGGTATGGGAAGCTGGGTGTGCTCCCCAGTTGCCACCTTGTGTCAGCTCAGGTCATCAGAGATACACTGATTTTAAAAAGTTAATAAAGGCTTGAGAAAGAACATCAAAAGTAAGAGATGGAGAAATTGGAAAACATAAACTGAATTAAACGGGAGCACTGAAAGTGAAATAGAAAAAATGAAACAAACTAGATAAAACTAAAAGATCATTTTGGTCCAGTCGATTTTAAGCATGGCTGCTCATTAGCAACATATCTGTAGCTTTGGAGAATAAAAGCAATACCTTGGCATTCTTCAAAAACTTCTAAGATGATTCTGATGTGTGTCAGGTTTTTCTATTAAATGGTAGCTTTGGTGATATCGAATTCTCTTACTTTTCTGTTGACCACTCATGGTACAACAGTATTAAGTGAATAATAGTTACTCACTAGAATGTATAATATATATTTTAGAAAAGTTGTTAATGTTTGCCTAACTAAAAATTATGACATTTTGATTCCACTTGTTTGACTTAGTATGAATAGAATGCTAGATTTCTAATTTTAAAAAAAGATGGGCAACAACCAACAAAGTTTTACTATATAGCACTGGGAACTGTAGTTCCTTTGTCAATCTCTTGAAATACCTATAACGGAAAATAAACTGAAAAATAATATATGTGTGTATGTATAACTGAATCACCTTGCTGTGCACCTGGAACTTTGTAAGTCAACTTTGTAAGTTGCAAGTCTCTCTATATATATAAAGAAAAATAAAATAAAGTGTATAGATCACATATGAGCAACTGTTTCAACCTCCTGTGAGAGACAGAAGGAGAATTTGGAGGGTTAAATGTTGCTAAAGTTACTTAGAAAAGAACAGACAAGTTGACCTGGATGCCTGGAGAATGGAGACTGGAGAGCGGAAGGAGTAAAAATAGGGGCTGAAAGGGATTCTTCAGGGCTCCCCAATTCACTTCAAGGCTCCAAGAAATGAAGACAGACTTCTTTTCATGACTGAGCTAATCACCTGGTCTACACTAACCAGGGACACCCCGTCCCAAATTCATATATTTCAATGTTTACCCACTCCATCGCCCAGGTGATGGTGTTTGAGAGTTGTGGCCTTTAGTAGGAGACACAGTGAAGATAATCAACCTTCCCCTATATAGAACTTAGGCATTATAGATTTCACCCCTTATACCGGCCTTGTTTTGTTTTACCTAACTCATACTCAGTATTTTCAATGGGGATAGTCCACTGGGTCCCAAGCTGTCAACCCCATTTCTAAGTGACAGAGACTCAATTTAACTTTATGAGCCATATGTCTCAGTGCCTATGCCCACTACGGGATATTTGAGGAGAATGGCTGCTATGATCTGGAGCACTGAAACACCACAATAATAAAATTCTTGAGGCAAATACATCTATTGGCTATCTTCAGGAGCTCCCTTAACACTCTAGGGGCATCTTTTAAAAATTTAGTGATATCTTCAAGTATTCCTCTATTTTGTTCCCGGGTATTATGTTCAAAAAGTTTTCCTAAAGGATGCATTTTAGCATTTGTTGAAAAGTGGAAGTGAAAGTCACTCAGTCATGTCCGACTATTTGTGACTCCATGGACTACACAGTCCGTGGAATTCTCTGGGCTAGAGTACTGGAGTTGGTAGCCATTCCTTTCTCCAGTGCATCTTCCAAATCCAGGGATCAAACCCAGGTCTCCCACATTGCAGGCGGATTCTTTACCAGCTGAGCCACAAAGGAAGCCCAGCATTTGTTGAAGTCAATTCCCAATCTATTTGCAGAAGTCTTAAGCCAATAAGCACTTTTCATGTTTAAAAACTATTATTGCACTATTGTGGTGAATGTCACAGGCATGTAGTACAGTCACAATGCTTTTCAGCCATTCTCTCTGTTGTCCCTAAATAAATCATCACTCCTAAAGGAAACCCCATGCCAGTAATCAGTCCTTTTCCATTTCCCCCTCACTGCAACCAGGCTCTGATAACTACTAATCTCCTGTTTACCTCTATGAACTTACATTTTCTAGATAGCTGAGAGAAATAAAATCCTACAATATGTGACCTTTTGTGTCTGGCCTCTCATTCATTTTTATGGCTGAATGCTATGCCCGTGTACAGAGCGTCACATTTGTTTATGAATGTGAAACAAGATGAGGACAAGTTGGTGGATCCTTGGGATGTTTCCCATTTGGGTTCCCAGTTCGGTCAGGGCTGCTATGAACATGGGGATAGAACTTTTTGTTACCTTTTGTTTGAACAAATACCTCTAGTTCTTTGGCTTATATAGCTAATAGTGGAATTGATGAGACAACCATGAGGCTTTTAACTTTTTTGGGAGCTTTCAGACTCTTTTTGACAGCTACTTGCTGTTGTTCAGTTGTTCTGCCGCTCAGCTGTGTCTGACTTTTTGCAATCCCATGGACTGCACACGCAAGGCTTCCCTTTCCTTCACCATCTCTCAGAGTTGGCTCAAACTCATGTCCATAGACTTGGTGATGCCATCCAACCATGTCGTCCTCTGTTGTCCCCTTCTCCTCCTGCCTTCTATCATTCCCAGCATCAGAGTCTATTCCAGTGAGTTGGCTCTTCCCATCAGGTGGCAAAAGTATTGGAGCTTCAGTTTCAGCATCAGTCCTTCCAGTGAACATCAGGATTGATTTCCTTTAGCATTGACTGGTTTCCTTGCAGTCCAAGGGACGCTCAAGAGTGTTCTCCAACACCGCAGTTCGAATGCATCAATTCTTTGGCGCTCAGCTTCCTTTATGGTCCAACTCTCACATCCATACATGACTACTGGAAAAACTTTGACTATATGGACTTTTGTCATAAAAGTGATGTCTCAGCTCTTTGATTCACTGTCTAGGTTTGTCATAGCTTTTCTTCCAAGGAGCAAGCATCTTTTAATTTCATGGCTGCAGTCACCATCTGCAGTGATTTTGGAGCCCAAGAAAATAAATCTGTCACTATGTCATTGTTTCCCCATCTATTTGCCGTTAAGTGATGGGACCAAATGCCATGATCTTAGTTTTTTGAGTGTTGACTTCTAAGCCAACTTTTTCACTCTCCTCTTTCACTTTCATCAAGAGGCTCTTCAGTTCCACGTTGCATTCTGCAATAAGTGTGGTGTCATCTTCATATCTCAGGTTGTTGATATTTCTCCCAGCAATTTTGATTCCAGCTTGATCTTCATCCAGCCCGGCATTTCACGTGATGTACTCTGCATTTAAGTTAAATAAGCAAAGTGACAATTTACAGCCTCGACATACTGCTTTCCCAATTTGGGATCAGTCCACTGTTCCATGTCTGGTTCTAACTGTTGCTTCCTGACATCCATACAGATTTCTCACGAAACAGGTAAAGTGGTCTGATATTCCCGTCTCTTTAAGAGTTTCCCACAGTTTGTGGTGATCCACACAGTCAAAGACTTTAGTGTAGTTATTGAAGTAGAGTGACACTACTTGTGTTCCACTTGATACAAACATATTTGAAGATCAGAGAGCTTCTTTCCAATGAAATGAATTAATACAATACCTTGCTTATGTAGCACTTCACTTTAAATTTATTAAAAATAAACAAAAATGGTTATTTTGGTCTGAGGATTATGTGTGGATCTAAATTACAAAATATACTCTCTGTCCCAGTCCACTGACCAGAAAGTGGCCACCCTCCTCCACAGAATTAATAGTAATCATTTAATTCTCACTTCAGCTCTCTAAGATAGGTATTATTCCTCACATTTTCCATCCAGGAGGGGAGATGATGTAGTAGAAGTCAGAGCTTAGACTCTGAAGCGAGACTGGCTGGGTTTGAATTTCACCTGTGCCACTCACTAGCTGTGGAATCTTAAGCAACTTACACAGCTCTGCTTTGCCTCAGTTTCCTCATCTGTACAGTAAGATAGTAATAAGACTTCCTTGTAGGATACAATGAGTTAATTCATGGAAAGCACCAAAATTATTATTGGAAAATATACAATCAATGCTCAAAAAATGGAAGATACTCTGGAGTTACGTGGGCTTTTTCTTCTGGCCCGTTGATAGGACATATGAGAAGGAAAAATATGGATCACTGAAGCTACTTAGAAGAAAAAACATAGGTCACGGGAGGCACCTGACCTTATCCATAGTTCCTGATCTCAGTTTTGTAACTCTGACTGGAGGGAGGCTCCGGTGTACAGAAGGGTTGGAAAATGCTGTCTAGGGGGAGTTAGAGCCTAGGATATGTTCCAAATGTGTCTGCCTCAATCAGAAGCTCCTGGAATTCAGGGGATCAGAAAAGGCTCTTTCTGACACAGGCTCCAGGAAGGCTTTAGAGCTCCAAGGAATACAGGAAGTTCCCATGTTCAAATCTTCAAGTTGTGTGCTTTCAAAGATGCAAAAATTGCAGCTTTCCCTCCATCTCCTATGGCTGACAATCTTCCAGCCATACCATCTCCCACTTCCTTTCTGTCCTCCCGTCAGTAACTCTTCTTGCCTATTCATTTGATGCCAGCCCCTGTTATACTGTACTAGTATACTTTGCAAGGTACTGTACACTAAGATTAAAAATGTTTTCATTATTTTCTGTGTTTGTTTGTTTATGTATTAGTCATGTGTAAAGTATTATAAACTTATTACAATACAATACTATACAGCCAATTGTGTTAATTGTGTATCTAGGTTAATTTTATTGAACTTAACAAATAAATTGGAGTTCTGAAAGTACTCTCAGAATGGAACTCATTCATATGTAGGGGCTTAATATATATACAAACTACTATGCTCACTGAATCACAATTAATTCATTTTAAACATGCTGCTATCCTGTTAATTTAGAAGTGGCAATGTACAAAGCAACTGATTGTTCATGACGGCTTTTCTTTGGGAGACCTGAAGTGTAGTTCTGGCTTACCCAGTAGGGGTGATAAACCCTTAAGTTACATGGAACCAGCTTATTGCCTTACTTTATACTTTTGAATGACTAGACTTAGTGTTTTATTGTCATCACAGAATTTAAATGGTTTCACATATAACATTATTCAAAGCTCTTAGTCCACATCAAGTTAATGTTTCAGCTTTCCTTTTCAATGAGACTCTCAAGTACTTCCTATAGCAGCAGCTTCAGCAGTTACACCTTTCTGTCAGCAGCTTTGTCTAGATATTCATGTGGACATGGTCTTCTTCACAGTGGAGCACAGGACAAAAGAAAAAGAATTTTCCCTGTGGTTCTGATTTACTATAACGAGGGATAAGTGGGCTTAGGGTAATCACTGTCATGGAGAGCAAAAGGGAAATTTAGTTGAACACAATGTGAATTGGCAGGAATAAGCCTCAGTTGCACGCCCCTTACTTGGGTTTGGATCTCAGTTTTTGGCTACTAAAATGTGTTCACTACACGCACTGGAAGATGTAGCCTCATCTGGCAACACTGGAAATAAGCAAGGAGTCATAGGTCCCCTTAATACAGAGAAATTCATCATCACTGAGCTGATGAACTCAAGGTGATCCAGTATTCCTTCATTCATCATTATAACAGTATTTACTGAGAGAACACCATGCCAGCCACTGTGCCATGCACAGCCACACATACATCGACCCCTGGGGAAATGACTGTGTAGTAGAAATACAGATGATGAAACAGGAATTCCCAAACACATGATATGGGGATATACATCAGAGGGGTTCCTAAACCAGGCATGAAGTTTGCCAAGAAAACTGGATGTCTAGGACAGGAGTGAAAGGAAGTATTAATCCTCAGACTTTTATATCTTTCCCTCAACCCTGCCAGAATGTACGGGCAAGTCCTGTTTTCTGAGTAAAATGTAAATCCAAACACTTCCTAACACCTTTGCTTTTGTCACTCTGATCCAAGACACCATCATCTCTCAGGTGGACTACTACAATAGCCTCCTAACTGGCATCTCCACCTTCAGGTTTACATCCTGTGGCAAGTGTCATACATCAGCTCACCTGATTCCATCCCAAACCCAATTACACCAGGTAAAGCTTGATAGAGGTTGCAAGCCAAGTCTACCTTTCCTGAACTCTTGCCCTGATGACCTGGATTCCATGAATAGAAGCCTCTGCCAAGCACATAAGAAACACCCATGAGACTTGGAAGGAGAAGTGAGGTGTAGTCCGTGCTGCTTCTGTGGTTTCTGTTTTCTGTTAGTGAGTGTGGGCTCATAAAATTTCACTTCTTTTGCATCAGTGATAATAGAGGTCCCAGGGTACAGTTCCTAGCTTTGTGGTATCAAAAGGCAAGGCATGAGACATCTACCTTGACTGTATAGGTGGAGAAGGAGTCAGTGTGGTCTCACAGCCAAAATCTGCAATGGTCTCAGCAGAAACAGAGTAGTCCAGGGGCTTCCTCGCTTCCCACCCTCCTGATTATGCCAGTTATGTGGTATTATTCAGGAAAATAGTTCTATAATTTGTAACTACCCAAATATATAAAAATGACCACTCCAAAAGTCTCTCATTCTTTTTCTCATACCCCCAGTTGTTTTGTATACTCTTCTCATCTATTTATGCATGCCTGTTTTTTAATTTTGTAAATTCTCCAGGCAAGAATACTGGAGTGAGGTTGCCATTCCCTTCTCCACTGGTTCTTCCTGACCCAGGGATCAAACCCAGGTCTCCCACATTGCAGGCAGATTCTTTACCATCTGAGCCACCAGGGAAGCCCCAGGAACACTGGAGTAGGTAGCCATTCCCTTCTCCAGAGGATCTGCCTGACACAGAGATCGAAACCAGGTCTCCTGCACTGCAAGCAGATTCTTTACCATCTAAGCCGCCAGGAAGACCCTTAAAAATGCCCTCCTATAGCATGTATTGTTGGGACTTCCCTGGTGGTTGATAGTTAAGATCCTGCCTGGCAATGCAGGAAAAGCAGGTTTGGTCACTGGTCAGGGAACTAAGGGGCTTTCCTGACAGCTAGTGAGTGGCTAAAAAGAATCCTCTTTCAATGCAGGAGACACAGGATATGCAGCTTCGAGTCCTGGGTCAGGAAGATCTCCTGGAGGAGGGCATGGCAACCCACTCCAGTATTATTGCCTGGAGAATCCCAATATTTGGGGATTTAGGAGCCTGGAGGACTACAGTCCAATGGGTCTCAAAGAGTCAGACACAACTTAATGACTTCTCACACATGCACACAGGGAATTAAGATCCCTCATGCTGCTGAGGAGCTAAGCCCACGTCTCACAACTAGAGAGCTACAACTACTAAGCCCACATGCCACAATGTGCACTGAAACAAAGATCCCACATGCCACAACGAAGACCCAATAGAGTCAAATCAATATTAAAAACAAAACAAAAAACTTATGACTGAAAAACAGATAATGACAGTAATTATGCTCTAAGTAGGCAAGAATGTGGAGCAAGTAGAATTCTCATGTTCTGCTATTGGGAATATAAACTGGTATAACCATTTTGAAAGATAATTGAGATTACCTAGTAAAGTTGAGGGGCTTCCTTGCTGGCTCAGCAATAAAGAATCCACCTGCCAATGCCAGAGATGCAAGTTTGATCCCTGGGTCAGGAAGATCCCCTGCAGAAGGAAATGGCAACCCACTCCAGTATTCTTGCCTGGGAAATTCCATGATCAGGGGAGCCTTGCAGGCTACAGTATATGGGGGTCACTAAAGAGCTGGACATGACTTAACAACTAATCAACAACAGGTACAGTTGAACTGTTCCTGAGCCCAAGCTTGCTCTGCACCCTTCACGATGGGCCAATGAATCAGAAGTAAGCTGTTGAGGCAAGGAATACGATTTTATCTGGAAAGCCATCTGACCTATCAGATGGCAGACTAATGTCTCAAAATAACCCTCTTATCAGGTTCTGGATACGAGGTTCCTTTATAGATCAGGTGGGAGGAGGCGAGGAAACAAAGTGAAAAGCCCATAAATGTTCTAAATATCTCTTAGAATGGCAGGCCTCAGGAAGGAGATGTTTAACTTCTTCCTTTCAGTCATCCACATGTGGATAGGGTCTTGAACAAAAGCAGTTTAATGTAACAGTTACGCAAAGGGGCAGGGTTCTCCGAGGCAGCCATTGTGTATGACTATAATAACAAAAGCAATGAAAAACAAGTCAAAGTAACAGTTCCAACATGCAGTCAGAATTGGCTTTTCCCTGCAACAGAACTTGGGCACACACTATGATCCAGGACTTTCATGTCTATGAATGTACCGGAGATCAGGGCTTCTCAACTGCTGACATTTTGGAAGAGACAATTCTGCGTTGTGGACTGTCCTGTCCATTGTAGGATGCTTAGCAGTGTCTCTGGCCTCTACCCACTAGACGCCAGGAGCACATCCTCAGTTACGACAACCAAAAATGTTTCCAGACATTATCAAATGTTCCTTGGTTGGGGGGCATGGTGTATAAAATTGCCCTCAACTGAGAATCTAGAGAAACTCTCATGGATCGGCACCAGGGGATATGAATGAGAAAGTTCACTGCACAATAATTTGCAAAAAAATAAAAATGAAAACAACCCATATGTCCACAAACAGGAAATGGACACATTGTGGGATTTTCATATGATGGATAACTGTACAGCAATGAAAACTGACTTAGAAGTTATACACATCAGTATACACGAATCTCACAAACACAGGGTGATGGGGGAGGAGAGAAACACAAGGAATACATCTAGTATAATTATATTTGCATACAGTCCAAAATGGACAAGAAATAATGGAATTTGAAGGAACATTTCCATGCAGTGAATGTATAAAGAAGTGAATTATTAATAAAGTTCAGGATAGTTGTTACCTCTGGGAACGAATGAGAAAGTGAGTCAGAGTGGGCACAGGTAGGATTCAAAAGCATTGGCTATGTTCTAATTTTCAAGCTTTGTGATGGGTAGACAGGTTTTTCTATTATTATGATAGACCTTACATATATGCTCTATTATCGTCTATATATACAAAATAGTTCATAATTCATGAGGAACTGATGGGGACTAAAATATTGTGGGAAATGGAAATAAAGGCACTAAATAACAAATTGAATGAGAGGGAGAGAAAAAGAGCTAGGTTTTAGGTGCCTCTTAGAATAGTTTTAAACTGATTTTCTTCATGGATTTGGCGATGAAATCAGTTCGTCATCTAAGCACACATAACCCATTGCTTAGACTTCTAAGAAATGTAAATATCATGCCTCAAAACCTATGCTAGAATACTATGTGATTCATATCACAGAGGACTTTATAATACCACATTTCACAAAACATCATTTTCCAAGAGTCCTGCCATGTTAGAGTTTTAAATGTGTACTCCTTTGTATTCCTTGGAGTTATAAGCATCTGAAAATAGGGGGCTTAAGAGTACAATGATTCTTCATCACTAACTTTAGTATCCTTAAAATATCCCTAAGTGGTAACAGAGAATCATTTCCATCTCTGGCACCCAACATAGCCCTTTCTTTCTCTCCCAATGGTCATCTCCCAGGTAGTGGAATAAAGGAGAGCTTTGGATCACCTCCTTTCAGAAGATGGAGCCATAACCAAGGAAAATATCAAAACACCCTAACCTTTCCTGGGCGAGACAGAGAAGACAGGTCTTATCCTAAAGAAGCCCAAAATTTTCAAGGTTGAAGGACTCAGTGAGACTATATTCAATACATGTGAAAATAGGAAGCCCACACACACCCAGACTAACAGAAAAGGGTTTGTCCCTGACCTGATTTAGGGACCACCTCTCAGAGATCCAGAGAAGCCCGATATGTTAGAGCTTCAGCAGCCTTCAGTGAAGCAAGCCTGAGCTTCCTCCCTCACCATGAGAGGCGTCACCTACATCTATGTGGATAATGTGGCCCACTTGTCCGTTGGCCTGTATACAAAGCCACCACCTCTTAGATTCCTCTCAGTCCTGAGAGTATAGCACTGACAGTGCCACTCAACCCTGAGAAGCACAGACTCAGTGAAGAGGAACACACATGCCTCTTGGGGCTGGGGACATGGGACAAATTGGGGAGGAAATTCAGGATCCTAGGTACCTGGACCATAATGAGAGGCAGGGACATGGACTCAAGAGGATGCACAAAAAAAGGCTTATCCCAAAAAGGGGTGTTTTGTGTTTAAATTGAACCTGCAAATATTCTTAAGCCTGCATGAGGGCCTTTCATATTAACTACGGTTATACATGGGTGGCTCAGTGTTAAGCAACTGCCTGCAATGCAGGAGACCTGTGAGACGTGGGTTCAATCCCTGGGTCGGGAAGATCCCCTGAAAGAGGAAATGCCAACTCATTCCAGTATTCTCACTGGGACAGTGAGACATTCCTATGGACAGAGGAGCCTGGAGGCCTATAGTCCACAGGGTTGCAAAGAGTTGGAAACGATTGAATTATATTACATTAACTATATTAACACAGAAATACACACACACACACACACACACACACACACACAAACACACGCTCCTAGCATGGCATGAGCCAAACAACCAATCTGAAGCCTTTCAAGTGACACTACATGGAGAAATTTCTACCAGGACTGTTATTTCATTAAACAATGAAAAAAGGTTTTGTGCCTTTTTTCTTTGTTCTAGCCATAAGTAATACCCTGCATTACTATGTGATAATACATTTTTAAATGACAAAACCAGAGTCATGGAAAAGGGTTGTGGATACCTTATACTAACTTCACTTTAACAAACCTTTATCAAGTACCTATGAAGAAGAAACCACAGTGCTTTAGAGGAGACGAATAGAAGCCTATAAGTTCTCAACTATTCAGAAGCTCACACTTTAGGGAGTCGGGGAGAAGCATTAATAAATAGTGTTAATATACTCATGGATATGAGATGAACTAGCACAGAACATAGGAAAAGGTATTGCTGCTAACTAGCGAGCATGCAAGTGGCCTAACTAAATATAGAAATAAGGCCTTCTACCCTCAAACCCCTGGTACTCTCCTCTGATCCTCTACTCTGCTCAAATAGCACTTTACATTTTTCCTTCAATCAGTTCCAGATATTAGGCCCATTTCTCCTTTCAATTTTCTTTAGATGAAGAGATATTTCAGACCTAGACAAAGGTACAGAGATTACTACACCCATGCAACCATCACTCATCTTAAAAACTAAATATTACAAATAAACTTTAAACCCATTATACCTCTCCCCAGTTGAATTTTCCCTCTATTGAATAAGGTTTAACCACTGTCCTAAATAAGGTTATTGTTTTCATACACACCTTTCTGCATGCTACATATGTATGCATCCCTCCTATGTATACCTTTTACTATAAATATATGAACCTATAATCAAAATAAGAACTGTTGCATGCTTCTAAACTTCACAGATGTATGGTATCATGCCTTTACTCTTTCAGAAGTAGGTTTTATCTATTTGTTGCTTCCATCCCTGAATCTTTGCCCCTTGTTATAAGCTGTATTTTGTCCCCCTAAAAAGATAGGTTGAAGTTTTACCCCTTGAACCTGTAAATGTGACCTTCTTCGGAACCAGGATATTTGCAGGTATAATAGTTAAGATGAGGTCATAGTGGATTAGGGTGGGTCCTTCATTCAGTATGACAGGTATGAGAAGAGAAAGGACAAAGAAACAGACAGGGGAAGACGCTATGTGACGATGGAGATGCCAACGATTGACAGCAACCACCAGAAACTAGGAGAGAGGCGTGAAACTGATTCTCCCTCAGAGCCTCTGGAAGGAACCACCCTTTCCTATATATTGACCTCAGATTTCTGGCTTCCAGAACTGGGAGAGAATTTATTGCTGTTGTTTTAATCCATCTGGTTTCTGCTAATTTGTTACGGTAACCTTAGGACACTAACACACCCCTCTTTGTGTCTCAAGCTCCTGAGAATTCTAGTGTCTTCCTAAGTCCAGATCTTACCACCTTGTTTAGTTTACCTGCAACAGTACCAAGTCAGTGAATTAAGGATGATCCTGCAGTGGGTGTAGTAAACCTTTCCCCCACTGCTCTAAAGCAGTGGTTCTGAAACTCCAGTGTGCTTCAGTAGCACCTGGAGGACTGTAAAACCCTGATGGCTAGCGGCCTACCCTCAGAATTTCCAACTCAGTAGGTCTGGAGCAGGGTCTGAGAATGTGCATTGCAATCAAGTTCCCGCCTGATGCTGATGCTGCTGTTCCAGGCAAGCTAGGTCATCCAGCAGTTTCTTTCAATAAAATATAGTAGAAGCTAGGGCACCATCACACAGATTATTTACAACCTTATATTTTAATTTATTTGGGGCTGCAATAAAAGGATTTAAAACAGGCTTGACAAATAGCTGAAAGAAATCCCTTTCAATGACAGTAAGGTGGGCCAAAATAAATAGAACAATGATAGATTTGAGTCAGTGTTATTTATGTGAAAAAAAAAAACCCACTACAGCTTATTACTTTCAAACAAGCTTTTATTTCCAATGTGAACACTACTATCAAATTATCTGTTAAAAGATAAGAGTAAAGTCAGATGTCAGTAGTTAATATCATTTTGGGGGGTTGAAACTTTGAAACAAAATTAGTATTTCAGGCTAATGAAAACAAGAATATCCATGAAGAACAAATTCATCTTTTTCTATCTGCTTCTTTCTATGCCTTCTCACTGTAGGATGAAATAAGAGCCAGTTAACAACTGTACCTCAATAACATGCACCAGTGACTTTCTAAATATGAGTCAATACTATGTACATCTATTTTCTCAACAAGGAGAAAACAAAATGTTTTCTTCTTGTAACCCAAACCCTTGGTGATCACGGTGCACATCATTTCTCATGCAAAAATTATCTCCCTCTTGCCCAACACTATTAACGCTCGCTGTTTCCTTGAAAGGCCACACTGTGATTTAAATAAGTCATTCTACCTTAAAAACTGGCGTTCCCTTGCACAAATCATAAATCCCTTAGATTTCCAGACCTTCAGTTTCCACGTGTGTAAAATGAGAATGAGGCTTTGTCAAACATCCACATGCATGAAAACTAAGAAAGAGTGAGAGAGTGAGTGAGAGAGACTAAAAGATGAGTGAATAGAGGAAAGAGAAACAGAGATTTAATTACCAACTCAGGGATAACCAATATTACTAAGACTAGTTTTCTTTTCTTTTGAATAAAAAAATCTAAATTGAACTAATATTTGTGAATTAATCCTGAAATGCAGTTCTCTTGAAACCCTTAACATCTTACTACTTTGTAAGGAATCACTTTCTCAAAGTCATCATCAATACAAGAGACTACAATTCTGTGGCCAGGCGATGATAACACAGCTAATGCACGACCTAGTCACTTTAGCTGCTGCTTCTGGTGACTATTTTCTTAAGAAGCACTGGTCTCCATTAAAGCTACAGGACAAAGGACTTGTGGCTATAAATGAAATACATTTCAGAACATACTGCCTCCTACATTATCTAGAATACATTATTAACAATAAACTCTTTTTCCAAAATTTAATTTCAACAATTTTCTTATTTACTTTACAGAAGAAAAATTTAAAACTATAAAGCTGTTAGTAAGATGTATGTGTCAGGAATGGTTATGTCATACTAAAGCCTATGCAATAATACCTGTATTATCCAGAGCTGCTCCTTGCTGAGACCACATCCATTTAGAGTCCTTCAGGTTTTTCATTTTCATCCTCTTTCTCTTCATCAGCCATTTCATACTGATCCTCACCCTCATCATTAGGGCAGAATGATGCAGACATTGGGGTCAAAAGTTGGCAGGGAAAATACCCCAACTTAAAATCAGCAGCAGAGTCTAGGCCTGAGAGAAGAGAAACAGGTTTAATAAAAGAAAAAACAAATTATACCTGGATATACTTCTACCCCCCATCATGTCTGCTGCTTGATGATTTCCACAAACGTTTTTCCCCTCTTTCCAGTAGATCTCACACAGATCTCTTTGATTATTTCTGGCCCCTTTGGAGAACGGATCCAAATCATTTGATCCTGATACCATTTTCTATGTGTTTTTCAGAACCTCAATGGAAAAAAAATGTTTGTTCGATTTAAAGGCATACTTTATGGGGACGCTCACAGATTCCTCAATCACTGAAAAGTGCCCCTGTGCTATGTCATCATTTTCTCGGATCCTCCTACCGAGAATATTCACATTTTTTAAAGCCGTTAACCAAAAGGGACGGATGCCACTTGTTTGCCTCTAGGTTGGTAGAAGGCAGCATGCTTTTTCTCGAGACCCTGAAGGTCTATAGAACTGGGCTTCCACTTGTGCAAATTGTGCCTGGAGGTTTTTGAGCGTTTTGACCCACTGCGTGACTGCTAGAGACCTGCCTTTGAGCTCAATGGCCCCACAAGGGCCTGAAGGCTCAGCCACCACTTGCCCGCCTCGGCCCCTCCGGGACCACAGGCCTCAACCTCCCAGTCTCAGAGGCAGCAGTCAGGGCTTCCTCGCCCAGAACTCGGCCTCCACCGCTGGTTCCTCTGTCTTCTAGGATGCAACCCCCTCCACAAGATCCCGCAGCGCCCTCCACCGGGTACTCACCCTGCAAGCCTCTGTCTCCCTCTCCCAGGTCTTCCCGCTCCTGAGGAGGCACCGGACCTTCTCCAGGGTCCGAGGGTGGCTGGGGGCAGGCCCCGGTCATCAGGCCGTCAGTGGGAGGCCGGAACAGGAGATGTTTGTTGTTACGGATATTGCGTAGAAAGGAGTCGACGTGACTTCAGAACAGGGGCCCAAATGTCTCCATAGAGAACCCAAGGCCTGTAACCGCTGCCGCACCCTCCTGCTCATTCTCATCCTCCTCTTCCTCGCCCTCTCCAGACAGAGGCGCCTCCTCCTCCACGACTTCCACCTCGAAATCAATCTCCCCCTCTTCCTCGTCCTCCTCCATCTCCTCTACATCTTCCTCCATCTCCTCCTCCTCTAACGGCTCTCTACCACACTCCTCTTCCACTGCGGCCTGAGGCAAACCCTGCTCCCTGGGACGGGCACTGGCGACCTCCAAGGAGGCCAGAAGAGCCGTGGCCTCCTCGACTCCTTCCATCCCCTCCGAAGCAGATGCTTGGACCCCAAGGAGACTGGGGTCGCGGCCCGCCCCGCCACCAGCTCTATCCGGGCCACCCGGGATCCAGTCGTGCTCCTCTGTGGCAGACATGGCAGGAGAGACGTGCCAGACAGGGATCGTCCTGCAGTGACGCCTGCGGGGAAGATGGCGGCCGCTGAGTGTCGCGCTGACGAGACGCTGTTGGCCGCGGGACTGCAGGGTGGGGGTGGGGACAGCGGAGACGTCGGCTGCACAGGGAACAGGAGTCTGCGAGCTGCTGGTGTGGGCCCCACAACAGGAATGGTGAGGGGGTAGCCCGAACACCCGCCCACCAAGGCCGAAGAATCCGACTCTTTATGCCAGCATGGAATATAACCCACTAGGGTCCTCTGCCTATGGAATTTTCCAGGGAAGAATACTGGAGTGGGTTGCTATTTCCTTCTCCAGGGAATCTTACTGACCCAGGGATAGATCCTGTGTCTCTTGCATTGGCAGGCAAACTCTTTACTGTCTGAGTACAACTTTCTTAACAGTGTGAGAATTTATTTGGTTAATTGTTCTGCAGTTTGTGGGTCATCTGCTCAGCAGCTCTAAGGTGGGGTTAATGGCGACCTCCTCCAAGAGGGCTTATGCCACACGCTGTGTGACCCAGGTCTGCTGCACGCAGAACCCCTGCCCCTGTGGCAGGCCACTGCTGACGTGTGCCTCTGCAGGAGATACTCAAATACTCAAAGACAGATCTGGCTCAGTCTCTGTGGGGTCTCTGGGTCCTGGTGCACACAAAGTTTTGTTTTTACAAAAGCTGGAGCATTTACAGTTTACTACAATTTGAGGTGATGTGAATAGAAGCAGGAAATCTATTCACAAGACTGTGAATCTTGTTACAGTCAAACAAGATTGCATGTTATCCACCTTGCATTAGGTACCTGAGTCAGAAAAACTGGTTACAGACTCAGTCTACCAGTGCCCACATACTTACATATATTAGCACCTGGATAGTGATGGTGAGGGGAATAAGTTCATTTTAATAAATGAAATTTATGGGGGAGCTTGTCAAGGGAGAGATATATGCTATGGGCTCTAAAATCAGGTTGGCAGAAGAAAGTCCAGAATGTGGTTAAATCTGCCATTTTATGTTGTTACTGTGACTAAGGCCAGTTGCAGGCTTGTTTTAGTAAGCAATTATATGTGCCTTCTAGTTCAGATTGGTGTGATTACTGCCTGAGTTTCCTGCCAACTACCAGTAACAAATAGGCAGGAGGGCCAAGTTATCTCAAAAATACAAATCAACTATATTATATATTTGGCCCATTTATGTCCCTGTATATCACAATGTTCCTTTATTTCAGTGTGGGACTACCTGTTCCATTGCTTCCATTCTGGGGGAATTTTTCCTTGGCAGCTGCTTGTGTAACTTTAATAGCCTCAGAGATGGCTACTTGGGAGGTAATCATGTGACTATACCAAAAGATTTCCTCCAAGGTTAACTTTGCTACTGGGCTTATCATTATTGTTCTGTAGACATGATGGTTATGATTTAATATCCCCAAGAAGAGTAACATTGGGCTTCAATTTCCCTGAAGCTCTTCCCAAATCCTTGTTAATGATGCTTGGTAAGCCTGATGAATTTTGTAATAGTTGTAAACAAGTAGCTGTAAATTTGGATGGAAAAACTCCCATATAGAGAGTGGTTAGATTTCTCAATGGGATCAAATATGTTTCCATGAGAATTTTTTTTGCTGACATCCTCAAAAGCTGTGATTGTTTCCAGTGGGCAGTAAGTGTGGCAGTTGTTGAAGAGACCACTTCCATTGAGTGTGATGTAACCTTGAAGTTGGTATTGGAAGACACATTAGGAAAGAATTCCCAAACTGGATGTATTTCCTGACTCTTCAATCATGACTTCTCTGTGGTATTTTGTTGTATACATTCCTTTCCCTGTATATATACTGTGTATATGTCTATAAAATATAAATTCTTAATCAGGGAGGAAATTCATTGTGAGTTGCCCTTGGTCACTTAGTGGAACTTTTTTTAGTGCAAGCTTCAATAAATGGGACTTGTACTAGAGAGAGAGAAAAAAATTATAACTTATAAGAAAAGTAACCAATAGATGTAAAGATAAAAATTTCTGGCAGGGTTTACATTCCACATTTATACCAGGGATTAGTAAGACCTCTAATTTTATCTAATTGTAATTGCATAGAGTTTGTTGGTATGGCTCTGCATTATAGAATTTTTAATATGATCGCACCATCACAAGTATCCTGATTTTAATATTGGGTGCATATTATCTCTGGTCATTCCTTACATAAGACTCAAGACACAGTGGCTCTATGTAGTTAATGGCACTACTTAAAAACAGTGGGTCTCATCTGACTTGGGTTCAAAGTTGGCCCTGAGGGTTTAGAAGGCTAAAGAGTCTGGCTTAGTAAAAATGGGTTTTGCTAATAGTAGGAGACCAACATAGACAGCATATAAAAAGGCAGAGACATTACTTTGCCAACAAAGGTCCATTTAGTCAGAGCTTTGGTTTTTCCAATAGTCATGTATGGATGTTAGAATTGGACCATAAAGAAAGCTGAGCACCAAAGAATTGATGCTTTTGAACTGTGATGTTGGAGAATACTTTGAGAGTCCCTTGGACTGCAAGGAGATCTAACCATCAATCCTAAAGGAAATCGTTCCTGAATATTCCCTGGAAGGTCTGATGATAAACCTGAAGCTCCAGTACTTTGACCACCTTAAGCGAAGAACTGAGTCATTAGAAAAGACCCTGATGCTGGGAAAGATTGAAGGCAGAAGAAGGGGATGACAAACAACATCACCGACTCAATAGACATGAGTCTGAGCAAGCTCTGGGAATTGGTGGTGGACAGGGAAGCCTGGCATGCTGCAGTCCATGGGGTCACAAAGAGTCTGACATGACTGAGTGAATGAACTGAACTGAACTGAACTGAATAGTACAAGAAACAGAAGAAGATTGCTAGCTTCAGTGTTGGTATCTGTGGTCATTTAGTAGGACTGACAAATGTGAATAGCCAACATCATGGTTCCCATTGTCCCCAATCAGAGCTCTGTTGTAAGACTCCCTATTAATTCCATGTGGTATGGTTTCCAGACAGATCATGTCAAGTTGTGTGTAGATTACTAGGGATGAGTCGACCACCAATAGACATAGAGTCAACACTGGCGAGGGTAGGGACTTCTCAGGTGAGAAAGGGCTATGTAACAGCATAGGGCTTAAAGTGTGAGGTCACCTGTAGCCAGCAGTAGAGGATCTGACTGTCCCTAGATATTGTTCACATGGTGTTACCTGGTCTGGTAAAGGTTTAGGTCCACCTCTTCAGTGGACCAAAGTACATGGATGGTGGATAAGGTCAATTCTGTCTCAAGAAAGTGGTGGGTAGTTTGTTTGGTTTATACTGGATGACTATGAACACAGGCTCAGGATGGTTTCACAACTATTAGTCCATGTCAGGTTCTCATCAGGATCATGAAGGATGTGGCTAAGCTCTGGGTTTTCTATGAGGGAGAAAGGAAAGATGAAAGTACCAGGTGAATGTTTCTTTTTTGTATGTGGCAATGCCTGGGCTCCCATGTCTGTGAAAACCAATAATTGGGTTGTGTCTGGTGGGAATGTTATACCAGTAGACACAGAAATACCTCTGTGGGGTCTTTGTCATTAGTTGTGAAGTTAAACGTGGTGGAGTTATGCCATATGGACATGAATTTAATATAATCTAAACTATGGGCAGTATTCTAGACCATTTGAAGGAACACTGCTCTCCAAATTCTCTTACTAGCCCTTGATTTAAAAGTCCTTTATGTCTTTCATGATACCTGCTACTGGAGGATGACAGGATAGGTTAAAAAAAAAAACAACAAGCCATTATAAACAAACCAATGTTTATAATGCCTGCTGTTCTTTTGCTTTACCACGAAGTGGGAACTTTGGGTTGACTGTATAATTTGTATGGCAGTCCCAAGGACTGTAAAATCTGAATCACTGTATGTACACCTGAAATTAATGCTATATTATAAATCAACTGGAGCTCAATAAAAAATAACTAAAGTAAAAATTAAATGAAAAGTATAAAATGTTCAGTATTATACACATGTGATTATACACATTTTTTAAAAAGCCTGGAGGTTATGCAAATTAACTTCAGTGTCAGGGAATGTGGCTATATTCTCATGGAATTGCAATTCTCTAGCAGAGAAAGGTTAAGCTCAATCCAGTAGATACATTACCATTTTAATAGAGACTTCTGTTGGTATAGGAGGAGCTTCTGCTATTCCCCAGGGCACAATAGGAATCTCAATCCATAGCGTAACTGGCTCTGCTCCATTAGAGACATGAGTTTCAATAGGGGCTCAGTGTAACTCTGGAAGTTGCCTCTCCATTGGCTGATACCTTTGCATTGAGTCTGCGCATTGCTAAAGTCCATGGAGATTTGGTCCAGTGGCTCCCAGAGTGAATTTTAGGGTCACCCAAACTTCTACCTGTAAGGCCTGTCCTCAGAGCATTAGTTGTAGAGATGGGACAATAGCCTTTATTAGTTTATTTACTGCCTGTTGTTGCTTGGGTCCCCACAGATAAGTGGAAGTCCTGAGGGGTGACTCCATACACAGGGACCAGCAAATATTAGAGGCTGGCAGCAGAATCCAAACATTCCTACAAAATGTTGAATCTCCTTTACCAACATGGGAGGATGGGGCCCTAGGAGATTTTCTTTTACCAAACTTGGACTAGGTTACCCTTTTGAGATTCAATTATAGCCCAGGTATTTAACAAACTAGGAGGTGCCTTGTACCTTATGGAGAGCAATTGCCCATGCCCTCAGTAAGGTGTTCACTCACAGTAGTGATGGTGTTTGACACAGAGTCTTGGCCAGGCCCAGGGATGAGCATGACATCAATACAACGCCAGAGCTGAGTTTCTGCAGGAGATGCCAGTACAGAACATTCATCTAGGTCCAGAATGCAAATCCAAATACAATTACAGAGGAATTCATGTACCCAGCAGGCAACTGGAGAAAAATTGTACTGTTGATCCTCAACAGGGGAAGGCGAATTGTGACCAATTATCCTATGGCATATTTAACAAAGAGAACATGTTAGCCCAGTCTTGGACTCTGAACCATTTACCAATATTATCTGAGTGTCATTCATTAAGGTATGAAATTCATAATGTCAATACCTAGTAGAGGCACTCTAATACAGGAAGAAGGTAGACAGGTAGACAGCCCCTACCTGTTACAAGTGGCTTTGAGGACATGCCATAGCAGGAAACCGAAAGGTGGGGATCCATATCCTTTTACTAACTTGGCTATGACAGGCCATAATCCTTGGGTGCTTTACTTTTAGTCAGTACCTCTCACACGGGTAAAGGAAGGTTAACTCATTCCCACTGGCGAGAGCCTACCAGTAGCATAAATACGTTAGGCTTATTTTATGAGGTTATCTGCTGACTGAGGAAATCCACTTCAAAAATGGGAAAAGGAGACTCAGAGAGAACAACCAGGGCAGAGGCATTGTTTAGCCAAATAAAGTCAATCTTAAAAGCTCAGTAGAGAATTATCCCTTCAAATAATGCTCCTCTCAAGCTAGTCATCTCCTAGGGGAATCCCTTTAATGTAGCAGCCCCCAGCCTTTTTGGCACCATAGATGGGTTTTGTGGAAGATAATTTTTTCCATGGACTGGGGTGGTAGCAGGGATGGTTTCAGGATGATTCAAGTGCATTACATTTATTGTGTACTTTATTCCTATTTTTATTACATCAGCTTCACCTCAGATCATCAGGCATTAGAACCTGGAGGTTGAGGACCCCTGCTTTAAAATATCAGTGCTCCCTGGGTTTTGGAAGATGTAGGCACCTTTGTAAATCAGAGCCAGGCAATGTTAATATTTTTGAGCCAACACTGCCAGGAGCCAGCCAGCACGGGAGATCCCACCCATGACAAGGTCATGCAGAGAGGCCTGATGGGCAAGGCAAGTCAGGCCTCAGGGGTTCCCCCTGGATTTTCCTGAACATCTACCCCCCAAAAACCACACTCTGCCTGCCTTATTGTACTGTGCTTTTCCACTCTTCTGACACTCTCTGGAAAAAGTTAACTTAGGCTTCAGTCTTCTGCATTTAAAAGGAATGTTTCAGCTTAAACCCCCTCTGATGCCTCTCTAACTTGCCTAACAGGTTCCCCCAGACTTTTTACAACTTGTGAATTATTTACAGCCCCTCAACCACGAGAGGCACAAAGCTTAAGCATCTTAAAGATACAGAGCCTTTTCTAAAGAGCTAAAAATCATATTGGTGATGGGTTTTCACTGTTGAGTCAATAACTGCTGCCAGGCCCCCATATTCTTTATCTTTTAGGCACCTGAAGGATATTAATCGATGTAATTGGGATATAGAAATAGGAATATAGTAGTTTTGATGTTAGCAACACTAGACTTTTGAGTTAATTACTTTTCTTTGTTATAAATCACTGTACTCCTTTTCATTGTTATAAATTGTTGTATCTTTGCTACGTAAGAATGTAACTTTATTTAGTGCTTTCTGAGAGTGGCACCAGACTTTGGGAAGAACAACATAAATAAGTCTTCTGGTTGACAAACTCTTATCAGAAAAAAGACTGTAAAATGCTAATTGGCTCTCTGGCCAAAAGATGATGTAAATCACCTAAGACTTGTGTATACAACTAGGTATGCAGAGAGAAAAGCCTGGTTTTGAAAGGAGTCAGGGCTGCTGACGCTGCATAACTTTGTATTACCCATTGATCTCTATATACAATCAAAAGTATACAAAGCCTTCTGAACAATAAAGGATGGACCAGTTTCTCAGACTAGTCTCTTGAACTAGTTTCTTGGAAATCTGGCTCCCCCCTTGTCTCTTTCCCCCTCTCCCTCCCTTTCCTTTTCTGGCTGAATTCCCATCTGGAGCGAGGAGGCTCGCCAAGTCTACTTACTTGCCCTGGCTTTTAAGTTCCGTGAGGGAGAGAGCCCAAGGCGAGGCACTCTCCGATATTCAAATGGGCGCCAGTGGCCCAACATAGATGGTGCAAATCTCTTGTCCTGATATTTTATTGGCTTTCCCCATAAACCAAGTTATTCAGCCTCTTTTCTCCACTAAATTTTCCTACTACACTATTTCTTCCTAATCTAATCTTATATTTCTAAATAAATAAGCTTTCCTCACCTACACCGTTCACCCTTCAAATTTCCCTGGATCCACTGGGGCTGGACCCCAGCACAACACTACAGTTTATATGGTAAGAAGTCGACTGCCTGCCAGAAGAGGCCTGCTTTGAGAACACTGGGTCCTGATGTGATGTCTGGTCCTTGGTACTGGCAGAGGTCAAGGGCAGACATGGAAGGTAAGGCTGTCACTGAAGGAAAAGCCTGGCCAGGTTGGAATCTAGCTTTAGTAACTATATTAATTGATATACAGATTTATCAGAGAACATCTAATATCTCATGGCTCCTTATCCCTTGGGGTCCAATACAACCAACTTCTCTTTTTCATTTCAGAGTTCATGTTTAAAAGGGGACCTGGTGTTAAGTGGTTCATTTTGCCAAGGAAGGGGACAATCACTTTATGGACAGTGATTTTGAATTAGGCCAGGTAGTGTATTGAATGTACACTTGACAGGCAGCACTTGACTCTGAGTTTGTCATTCATGAGCTTCTATTAAATATAGGGAAGCTATGTCCTTTTGAATTGTCTGAGCATTAGACATCACTACCTGTAAAGAAGCTGACCCTCACCCCAAGAAACAACCTGATGGTCTCACGACTGAATTCAGCCCCCTCAAGACTTGGCTAATCACTATGCTGCATGATGTCTGTGGTCTGAGAAGCCCATTCCATCAACCCATCCATCTGAGAAGCCCCATCCATCAACCAGTTGATGGATACTAATGTCCTTTGAGAGTCTGCCAGGATCAAATGTTGGATCTCCTTTACCAACATGGGAGGTTGGGGTACTAGGAGCTTTCCTTTTACCGAACTGGGACTAGTTTACAAGTGTTAATAGCCTTGATAGGGAGGCCAGAGGTCCCCAAGCTGCGGGAGGAAATAAAGTACAACTGGCAGATGTCCGTTTTTCTTTTCTCTTCTAATCCTGTGTTGCCACGGCATGGCGACACTTGGTTCCACCTGAACTTAACTTTATCTCAAACCTTGAGCTAACCATTGTGGTTTTTTAAATGGAAATGTTTTCTTAAGCTATGTTAATGAACTACATATTTGCTTGGAAATCTGTCTTTCTTCAAGATTCATGTCAATTGTTTTATGGCTGGGGATGTGGACCTCGTGCCAATGCTATCTCAAAATGTATGTTGTGGGTGCAACTCTCAGTTCTGTAAGGCATTTCCCTTTCTCTAATTAGCAGCTTGCTAATAGGGATATAACCCCCTGTTAAAAACTAGCAAGGGGGCACTCTTTCTGTCTCATTCTGATGTATATGTCAGAAGCTTTCTCTATGTCTTTAATAATTTAATAAAACTTGATTTCTCACAAAAAGCTCTGAGCGATCAAGCCTCATCACTGGCCCTAGATCGAATTCCTTTCCTCTGGAGGTCACAAATCCTGGAGTCATTCATGGCTTATAGCAGCAACCTTTCATCTACCCTTTCAAGTTTCAATTATAGACCAGACATTGAACAAACTAGGAGGAGAATTAATTGAAGGGCTAATTCTCTACTGAGGTTTTAAAATTGACTTCGTTTTTCTAAAAGGTGCTTCTGCCCTGATTGTTCTCTCTGAGACCATCTCTTTTCCCATTTTAGAATGGACTTCCTCAGGCAGCAGGTAACCTCATGAAACAAGCCTAAGGCTTTTATGCTGCTGGTGAGTACTGGCCAGTGGAAATGAGTTAACCTTCCTCTACCTATGTAAGAAGTACTGACTAATCAGAAGGATTATGGCCTGTCATAGATGACTTAATGAAAGGATATGAATTCCCATCTTCAGTTCCCTGATATGGCCTGTGCTTAAAGCCACTACTAATGGGTAGATGTTGTCTATAGTCTACAAAGAGGTAAACAAGTCTGCTCCCTGTATTAGAACCCCTCTACTGGGCTTCCCTGGTGGCTCAGAGGGTAAAGCGTCTGCCTGCAAAGCAGGAGACCTGGCTTCGATCCCTGGGTCAGGAAGATCCCCTGGAGAAGGAAATGGCAATCCAGTCCAGTATTCTTGCCTGGAAAATCCCATGGACAAAGAAGCCTAGTAGATTACAGTCCATGGGATCGCAAACAGTCAGACACGACTGAGCGACTTCACTTCACTGGGTATTAGCATTATGAATGTCATGTCTTAATGAAGGACATTCAAATAACACTAGTGAATGGTTCGAAGTCCTAGAATGGGCTAACATGTTCTCTTTGCTAAATATGTCATAGGATGGTCAACTACAATTTGCCTTCCCCATTGCGGATCAATAGTATACCTTTTCTCAGTTGCCTATGGGGCACATGAATAGCTCTGTGATTGTACATAGGATTTGCTATCTGGAACTAGGTGCCTGCTCTGTACCAGCAACTCCCATAGAAACTTGGTTTGGGCACTGTATTGGTGTCATCCTCATCATTGGACATGGCCGTGACCCTGTGTCACACTCTATCACAACTATGAGCAAACACCTCACTGAGGGGCTGGCAATTTCCCTCCATAAAGTACAAGGGATGCCTGCTTTAAAATATGAGTCCTTCCTGGGATTAGGGAGATGTGGGCACCTGTGTCAATCAGAGTCAGTCAGGGTTGTTAATATTTTGGAGCCCACACAATAGTTCATGTGGTAAGTGGGTGACAGTCTGCTAAAAGAGGGCTGCTTTGAGAACACTGGGTCCTGATGTGAGGGCAGCATAATGTATGTGTGTGCAATTTATTATGTGTAAGGTTGTCTACATGTGTGAAAGAGTTTGTAACCATATTTGTATGTGTGATTGAATGTACATGTTCACTTGCAAACAACTTAAGGAGGAGTATGCTCATGTATGTAAGTAAATTTATGAATGACACAGTGTACATGAGGCATATTCGAGTGTGTGAATGAATTCATAACTATTTTAATTTGAGAATATGTGTATGAATTTTTCCATGTGTCAGTGTGTCTATGAATGGGAGTAAATCTGTAAGCGTGTTCATCTGAGTGAATGTGTAACTTGTGGATGTATGTGAGCATGTCTGCGTATAAGAGTGAATTGAGCCTGTTCATATGTCAGTGCTAATGTGTTTTTGTGTGTTTCTGTGTGTTCATGTGTATGAGTGAATTTGCAAGCATGTGCATGATGGTAGCATGTTTACCTTTGAATGAATGTGTAACCATGTTGATTCGTGTGAGTTGTTAATGTGTACATCTATTTCTGAATCAATGCATGCATGTATGTATGAATGGTGACCATATACATACATGTACATGACTGTTACAGAATGTACTTGTGAGTCTGTGATCAGGTTCAGTATGTGTATATGTGCACATGTTCCTGTGTGTCTGCAAATGACTGTGTGAGAGTATATACATTGGATGGTGCTCCTGTATTCAAATGAAAATGTAAGCATATTATGTATGTTCATGACTATGAATGAATGTATCCTTTGTATTTGTGTTTTTCTACATTTGTGTTTGAGAAAATGTACAAACAAGACTGTCAATATACACACAGACATAACTATGTGTGTATATTATTGAAATGAAAGTTTAAATGATTTTAGAAACACATATGTGTATACAAGCATGCTTGTGAATATACAAGCATGCTTGTGTGTGTAGGTGCATGGTAAACTATGTGTTCTTTTCTGTGAGTGAATGTGATTATGTTTGTGTATGACCTAATGTGTGCTCCTTATGTGGAATTGATAATGTCAGTGTGTCTATGTGCAACTATGAGTGAATGTCTATTTGTGTGTTTGTTTGTGAGAGATTGAGTGAATATGAACCTGGCTAAATGTAAATGTGTGATCATGTCCATAAGTACTTTGGGGGTGTGCATGAATGTGTAAATGCACATGTCTATGTGTTTATGAGCATGCAGACTATGTGAGTATGTCAGGGCATTCATGTTTGCGAACTTGTCATGCATGACTTATTTGTGTTAGCATGTGGTTTTTAAAATAAATGTGAGAACATGTCCATGTCAGTGTGTGTGAGTGGATGTAGGGACTGAGTATGGGTGAGTGTATAATTTTTCTGTCTATAAGTCCATGAGAAAGTATATGTTTATGTGGGAATGTGAGTGAAAGAGGAGGTCTACAGCTGTTAGTGACATAATGGCTGAGCACATTTGTGTGTCTGGGAATGTTCATGTTTAAGTAGGTTCATGTGTGAGTGAATGTCTGAGTATGCTTGTGTGTGTGAGCATGAACCTATGAAAATGAAAGTGTGGAGATGTTTTGTGTTTTGAGCTTTTTCATCTGCTAGTGTTATAGTTTGTATTTGTGAATATGTGAATTTGTGTGTTCATTCATATCTTAAGTGTGTGAGCATGTACATAAATGTGAGCATGTTGATGTGTATAAATTATGGCATGAGCAAGTTGGTATGTGTGAAGGTATTAATGTAATTATTTTTCCTTTGTGCAACTGAATGTATAAGCAAGGTCATGTATGTGAGCGTTATGTATGTGTGTAAATTTTAAGCAAAGTTGTGAGTGTATGTGGGTGTGCCTTTGTGCTTGAATTAATTTGTGAACAAGCTCATTTGACTGAATATATCAATATATTTCTTTGATCTTGCTTATCTGTTTAAGTTATCCTCTGTTCATGAGTGTCTGAGCAGGTTTGTGTGTGTGACTGAATATAATTAGGTACACTTATGTGAAATTTTCCTTTGTGTAACTAAATTTGAGGTTTTCGTGTGTTTGATCATGTTAAAATATGACTATGTTCATTAAGCGAATGTGTGAATATGGTAGATGTATGAATGAACATGTAAGTATATGTGTGATTGTACTGAAATGTGTGATTATGTGTATGTTCATGTATGTGACTATGTGATGACATTCATGTGTGGATTAACTTATGAACACTCATGCGTGAATGAATATAGAAGCAGTTTTATGTGAGCATGTTCATGCCAGTTTAATGTTGACATCTTAGTTTGCATGACTGTGTGAGTATCCTGTGATTGGTTTTGAATGTACATATGTGTGAAGGAATGTGTGTGCATACTTGCACATCTAATCATGTTAATGTGATCATGCTCATTTGTGTGAATGAATGTAAGAGTGTGCTCCTATGTGTGATTGAATGCATGAGTGTATTCCTGGGGAATGATTATCTTTCTGTAGGTGTACATTCATGTGCAAGTTGGAATGAATGTATGATTTACTGTGTCTTTGTGTGTAAGAGAATATCATAGTGTTCATTTACGTGAATACATGTGTGAGTGTGAATGTATGTGAGTGTGTCAGTATGCAAGTGACTGTAAGAGTAGGTCACTGTGTCTGCCAGTGTGTAAGCATGTTTTTGTATGTGACTGAGTTAATATACATGTACATGTGTGCATGTTCATTCATGTGAATATGTGAACTTGACGTCTGAGTGATTTGCAAGTGTATATATGAGCATATTTGTTTCAATGAATATACAAGTATGTCAGTGTGCGAGCTTATTCATGTGTGAGTGAATGTGAGCATATTAGATCCTTTGTGTGAATATACCAGGATGTTTGTCTGTGAAAAGTGTGCAAGTGTGTCCACACGTGTGAGCATGTTGAAAGGGAAATGAAAAGCATGTGTTAGTGTGTTCAGGAGTCAATGAGCAAGAATGTGTGTGTTCATGTGATACATATGAGTGTATCTTATATGTCACTAACTTTGTGAACATATTCATGTGAATGAGAGAATATATGCATTTGTGGTAACATATATGTATCTACATGTGTGTGAGAATTGAAGATGTTTCTGTTAGTAAATGTGTGAATGTGTCTTCATATGAGGATAAACTTGTTTTAGTGAATTTGTAAGCATGTGTATGAGTGGCAGCTGGTATGTGTGTGAGAGAGAACATAGAGATGTTTGTACATGAGTATGTAAATATGGGAAAAAGACTGGACATGTGTATAAATCATTATACATAAGAGTATATATGTGACTGACTTTATAAATATGTGTGTGATATTGAATGTATTAGCATTTGAGTTGTGTGATCATGTTGAGATGGGGATGCCCATGTGTGTGACTGAATAAATGTCTCTGTATGTCTTATATACATTAATAAGAGAAAGTGTCAATGTGTGAACATGAGCATGTTTGAATGTGTCCTCTGTGTGTGAATGAATTTGTGGGTATGTTCACGTGAGCAAATAAGTATGTGAACAATCTGTGGAATTTAATGTGTGAACATGTGGATGTAAGTGTGTCTAGGTGTGTTAGCAAATTTGTAAGCATGTTGTGAGTGAATGGGGGTTCATCTTATAAGCATGTTCATATGTGAATGTATTTATATTGTGATTGTGTAAGCATTTGTAAGTGTGAACAGGTCCATGTTCAAGTGAAAACCTGAGCATGCTCCTTTTGTGATGTTATTTTGTGGAAGTTAATATCTTGAGTCTGTACGTGTAAAAAACACTCTGTCTAGTGTGTTACTGATTTTGTAAGTATGTTCATGTGAGTAAATGAACATATTATCATGCTCATGTGAGTGAATTTTTGAGCATGTTTGTGTGTGTGATAGATTATGTGAGATTGTGTGTGCCTATGAGTTAATCTATAACTATGCCCTTTTCTGTGAGTGAATTGTGAGCATGTTATTAGCGACAATGTGCATGTTTATTACAATTTTGTGTTTGAGTAAATTAATAAGTTCACTTGTATGTTTGAACACACATATATGTATGAATGAATGGTAATCAAGTTTTACATTTAATGTGTTGATATGCATCTGTGACAACGTATGTGAATAAGTTGTAGTGATTATATGTGTCTGTGTTCAAGTGAATTTTAAATGGTGTTTGTGTCTGTAATTGAATATGAAAATATGAACATAAATATCACACATAGTAAATATATAAGTGTTGATAGATATGAGTCAATGAGTATTTGGTTAATATGAGCATATTTGGGTGAATAAATGTATGAGCATTCCATCTATGTAGCCATGTTGGTTGAAGTATATTTGTTTGTTTTAGTAAGAGAATGAGCATGTATATGTGAATATGTAAGTGTATCTACCAGTGTGAGTAAACCTCTGAGCATGACCATGCCAGTGACTAAATATGTATAAATATAAGAAACTGATATGTGAGCTTATTCTTACATAAGTGTGTTGTTTTTAGTATATTCAAGCACTTAATACATATTTGTACATAGTCATGCATATGAATAAATTTGTAAATTTCTACATGGATGTTAGTTTGTTCATTGTGGATGAAATGTGTCAGTATACTAGCTTGAATGGGGTAGCTAATGTATGAATAAACTTACGAGTGAACATGCAAGCAAATACTTGTACATGTGTGTGTCTATCTATGAGCTTCATGAGTGAAAATGTTTATTTCTAATTGAATGGGTGTATTCCTGTTGTGTTCATTTGCACGTGTGAAGGATTTAAGAGTATCCATATGTGTAGAATCTATGCAAATAAGCATATACTAGTATGACTTTATGTTGGGATAAATTTGTGATCATGTTTTTCTGAGTGAATACATGTTTTAGCATTTTTATATCTATCAGTGAATCTTGCAAGTGTGTTTATTCATGTGAGATTCTTAATGAAAGAATATATTTCTGTGAGTGAATATGTGTGTGTTTGGAAACATGTTCATTTGCAAGTGAATCTGTAAGTATGTTGTTGTTTGTGTTTACATACCTGTGAGAGCATATGTGTGTACACATAACATATGAATGGCTTATGTATGAGTGGTATTGTAACCATGTTCTTCTAAGTGAATTTGTGTGTCAGTCTGAGTGAATAAATGTGTGAACGTATTTTATAGAGTGTCACAGAGTATATGTATAAGTTTGTTCATGCCTGTGAGTGAGTATACTAACATTATTTGTGAGATAATTTTGTCATGTATGGGTATATTTGATAATGTGAGTGAATGCATATGCAATTGAATGTATGAGTATGTAAAATGTGAGAATAATAATTTCTGGAGAAAACATATATCTTCATATACGGAACCAGGTAATCTGGAGAGTTAAAATGTAAATATATTTACATATTGACTATGACTATATATGTGATCAAGTTAATATGTGTGACTATGGAACATCAGCATATGTTTATATGTGTCTATGTGTGAGAGTAAATTTGTTTGATATTAGAACTGAATAACTGTGCAAGCATGTCCTTATTTGAGGGTATTAATATGTGAGTGAATGTGTGATCATATTCATATGTATGAGGGATAGAATGTGTTTGTGTGTGACTGTATGTGTAAAGATATTAACAGTTCATTGTGTGAGAAGCTTAATAAAATGAGAATATATTTGTATGTAACTATGTATTTTGTTTGTGAGTAGGTTAGTGCATGTGAATAACTGAATATGTAGATACGTACATGTATGAAAATACACATCTGCCAGAGTATAAGTGATCTTCTGAGAAAACTCATGCAACTGAATGATGTGTGAAAATGCACATATATGTGAGTTTGTGTGTATGAATTCTTGGGTATCTTACTGTGTAAGTGAATGGTGCACATATTTGTATATGTAAGCATGTTAATAGGAGAGTGAAAATGACACGTGTAAAAATAATGTTATATGAGAGTAGCTATGTATGTGAATGAATCTGTAGCGTGTTTGTGTGTGGGACTGTTGAGTGTGTGAGCACATTAATATCAAGTATACTAGTGTGTGTGAGTAAATGTGTCAATGTGTGTG
Source organism: Ovis canadensis (assembly GCF_042477335.2). Taxonomy (NCBI): domain Eukaryota; kingdom Metazoa; phylum Chordata; class Mammalia; order Artiodactyla; family Bovidae; genus Ovis; species Ovis canadensis. The sequence goes on from NC_091727.1 coordinate 134,474,125, forward strand.
ACTATGTTAAAGTATGTATGTGAGTGAGAATGTGAGCATCTCAATGTATGAGAGAATGTGTGAATTACTTTGTATATATGATCATATTTTGCAGATGAGTGAGTGATCACTGTCATATATGTAAACATGAAAGTTTGAGTATCTGTATTTATGTGTGTCCATGAATTTCTGAATGTGTGAAAATACATGTCCATGAGTGTGAGCATGTTGGTGTGAGATAGGGAATGTTTGAGCATCTCCTGGTTATGAATAAATATGTATGCTAATTCATATGTGATTTTGTTAATATGAGTCCACGGGGTTGCAAAGAGTCAGACACAACAGAGTGACGAATACTTCAATTCAGCTGTCAATTTGGATGGAAAAACTCTCACACAGGGTGGTTAGATTTCTCCATGGAACTAATTATGTTTTCCTGAGAAATGTCTTTGCTGTCACACCCAGAAGCTATGATTGTTTCCTGTAGGCAGTAAGCTTTTCAGCTGTTGAAAAGCCCACTCCCACTGAGTGTGATGTAACCTGGAAGTTGGTAACAGAATACAGTTTAGAAAAGAACTCTCAAACTGGATGAAGCTTCTGACTCTTTAGATATGCCTTGACCTGGGGATTATGCTGTGTACATTCCTTCCCATGTATATATACTGTGAGTATACATATTTAAAGTATAAGTCCACAAACAGGAGGGAATTCATGGTAAGTTGTCTTTGGTCACTTCTTGCAATTTTTTCCAGTGCAAGCTTCAATAAATGGGACTTGTACTAGAGAGAGAAAAAATCATTACAACCGATAAGAAAAAAACCAATACTTGTATATGTTTTGGCAAGGTTTACATTCATCATCATGCCAGGGATTAGTAAGAGCTATACAAAAGTGAAAGTGTTGGTCGCTCAGTTGTCTCTGACTCTTTGTGACCCTATGGACTGTAGCCCACCAGGCTCCTCTGTCCATAATAGTCTCCAGGCAAGAATACTGGAGTGGGTTGCATTACCTTTGACAGGGGATCTTCCTGACCCAGGGACTGAACCCGGGTCTCTTGTATTGCAGGCAGGTTCTTTACCATCTGAGCCAACTTTATCTAACTGTAATCCCACAGACTTTGTTAATATGGCTCTGCATTACAGCACTTTTAAAATGACTGTACCAATCACAAGCCTCCTGGCTTTAATACTGGGTGCATATTACCTCTGGTATAAGACTCAAGAGACAGTGGTTCTATGTGGTTAATAACACTACTTAATAACAGTGTGTTTCATCTGATCTGAGGTCAAAATTGGCCCTAAGGGTTTACAAGGCATCTGTAACTCATAAGCTGTATCTAAAGCATTTGGCTTAGCCAGAATGAGTGTTGCTAGTAGTAGAAGAGACAGGAGAATGTTACTAACCTGTGTTGGAATCTATGAGCACGACAGTAGGACTGACCAACCTGAATAAATGACAGCATGGTTTTCATTGTTCCCAATGTGATCTGTGTGGCAAGACTCCCTGTTATGTGCATGTGGTATAGTCTCCAGACAGACCTTGTCAACTGCAGTGTGTAGATTACTAGCTCTGGGAGAACCACCAACAGATATGGAGTCAACACGGGCAAGGATAGGAACTTCTCAGGTGACAAGGGTCATGATAACAGGGTATGGCTTAAAGTCACCTGTAGCCAGCAGTAGGGGACCTGATTGTTCCTGGGTAATGTTCACATGGTGTTACCTGATCAGGGAGAGGTTTAGGTCCATCTGTTGGCATCCATGTTGCCTTAAGCAGACCAAAGTACATAGATGGTAGATAAGGTCACCTCTTTTTCCAGAAAGTGGTGGTTACTTTGCTTGGCTTATACTGGATGATGATGAACACAGGCTCAGGATGGTTTCAGGCTCTCATCAGGATCAAGAAATAGGTGGCTAAGCTCTGGGTTTTCTATGAGGGAGACAGGAAGGATGAAAGTACCAGGTGAATGTTTCTTTTTTATGCATAGCAGTACCTGGGTTTCCATGTCTGTGGAATTGATAATTGGGTTGTGTCTGGTGTGGATATGTACACCAGCAGAGATAGAAATATTTCTGTAGGAGGGTTCCTCATTTGTTGTGAATTTAAGTATGGTGTAGTTTTGCCATAGGGACATGAATTTAATGTAATCTAAACCATGGGCTGTATTTCTGACCACTTGAAAGACCACTGCTCTTCAATTTCTCCCACTAGCCCTTAATTTTATTTAAAGCCCATTATGTATGTCGAGGATACCTGCTACCGGAAGATGATAGGATAGATAAACATCCAAAGCAATGTTTTCTTGCAATGTCCCTAGTTATTGTGCTTTAGAGTGATGTGGAACTTGGGTTTACTATATCACTTGTATGGTAGTCCCAAGGGCTGTAAAAGCTATTTTGTTAACACGTCAATAACATTAGGGGAAGCTGGTGCCTTGCATGGATAAACTACTGGAAGGCTTGTATAGAAGGCCAGGAGCACCAAGCTGAGCTCCATGTGCTATACAGCAGCTCTGCACTAGCCATCTTAGTACATATATGTCAATCCTACACACCTAATTTATCTCACCCTCTCCTTCCTGTTCCACAAGTCTGTTCTCTAAGTCTATATCTCTATTCCTGCCCTGCAAGCAGGTTTATCACTACCATTTTTCTAGATTTCAAATATATGTATTCAGTTCAGTTCAGTTCAGTTCAGTCGCTTAGTCGTGCCCGACTCTTTGCGACCCCATGAATCACAGCACGCCAGGCCTCCCTGTCCATCACCAACTCCCAGAGTTCACTCAGACTCACGTCCATCGAGTTGGTAATGCCATCCAGCCATCTCATCCTCTGTCGTCCCCTTCTCTTCCTGCCCCCAATCCCTCCCAGCATCAGAGTCTTTTCCAATGAGTCAACTCTTCGCATGAGGTGGCCAAAGTACTAGAGTTTCAGTTTTAGCATCAGTCCTTCCAAAGAACACCCAGGACTGACCTCCTTTAGAATGGACTGGTTGGATCTCCTTGCAGTCTAAGGGACTCTCAAGAGTCTTCTCCAACACCACAGTTCAAAAGCATCAATTCTTTGGTGCTCAGCTTTCTTCACAGTCCAACTCACATCCATACATGACTACTGGAAAAACCATAGTCTTAACTAGATGGACCTTTGTTGGCAAAGTAATGTCTCTGCTTTTGAATATGCTATCTAGGTTGGTCATAACTTTCCTTCCAAGGAGTAAGCATCTTTTAATTTCATGGCTGTAATCACCATCTGCCGTGATTTTGGAGCCCAAAAAAATAGTCTGACACTGTTTCCATATATGTGTTAATAGATAGTAGGGAACAAGGTATAAGGAAGGTTGAGAAGTGCATGCAAATGAGACTCTCAACCAGGGCTGAACATTCTTGCAAATGAGATGTTCAGCTAAGAATCCTCTGTTTGTTCCCGTGGGAAAAGACCATTTCTTGCACACAAGGATGTTTCTCTGATTCCTCAAAAGGAACAGACCCAGGGACAAAACGGATTCTAAGTTGATAAGGAAGTTCCCCAAAACAAAGTCTTAGCTGCAGTAAATAAGTCATGGTAAAGGTTATCTCGCCCTGCGCCTGCGCACTGTATAGTCGCTGAATCATAGTGCTTGGCAACTTGCCCTGTAGATTGTTGTGCAAAGGATATAAAATTAAGCAGCTATAAGAAGCAAGGGGTTAAAGTAAAAAGATTCAAACCACTCTGCAGTGCTGGTGTTTCATTCCGTCGCCAGCAATAGATGATATTTGTGTTTCTCTTTATTACTTACTTCACTCTGTAGAACAGGTTCTAGGTTCATCCACCTGAGATTGATGCCCTGTGGTAACCTAAAGTGGTGGGATAGGTGGAGGTTAGGAGGGAAGCTCAAGAGAGATAGAATACATGTATATTTATGCCTGATTCATGTTGTTGTGTGGCAGAAACCAACACAACATTGTAAGGCAATTGTCCTCCAGTTAAAAATATATTTACAAAATGATTCAAAACTGGAATATAAAATAGTGAATTCTAAAATTTGAAAATAAAATAGTTTGGAATTAACATATAGATATTAATGTATATAAATAGATAACCAACAAGGACCTATCATATAGCAGAGGGAACTATACTCAACATTTTATAATAATCTATAAGGAAAAGGAATCTGAAATAGAATATATATACACTTATATGCAACTGAATCTATAAATATATATATGTGCGTGTGTGTGTATATATATATATACATATTTATATGTGTGTGTGTGTATATATATGAATCACTTTGTGTACCTGAAGCAAACACAACATTGGTACTTCAAGAAAAATATAAATAACACAAAAACTTCATTAAAAGTATAAAATCTTCAGAATTATACACATGATTAATTAAACATTAATAAAACGAAGGTGTGGAGGTTAAAGCAATTAACTTTAGTGGCAGGAATTGTGGCTAATTCCTCATGGAGTTGCAACACTCTAGTAGGGCCAGGTTTAGATCAATCCAGTAGATGTGGTACCATTTGAATACAGACCTCTGACGGTACAGGAGGCGCTTCTGCTATTACCAAGGGCACAACAGGAATCTCAATCTATAGGGTAACTAGCTCTGCTCAAGTGAAGACCTGAGTTCAATAAGGGCTCAGTGTAACTACAGATATTGCCTCTCCAGATGGTACATGGAGGCTCAGTACCCCGAATCCCTGTATCACTCAAGGGTAAACTACATTACTATATTTGAGTGAATGAATTCTTGAGAATGTATGTGAGTCAATGTGTGAGCTTTTTGGTGAATGTGAACCCATTCCTAATTCTGAGCATATTAATGTGGATGTGAGTGAATATGAGTGTAGGCATGCAAGCATGACTATGATTGAATTTCCCAGCACATTCAAATGAATGTGTGAGCAATTAATGTGAGCGAATGAGTATGTTAACATATTTGTGCAAGTGAACGTAACCTTGTACATGTATATAAGCCCATGTGAGACTGACTGTGGGTGCCTATTCAAATATGAATTTGCAGGTTGAAAGTGAATAGGACTTTTCATCTGGATGAGTGAATCTATAACCATGGGCATGAATGTTAGCATATCCATGTATGTGTGAGCATGTGAAAGTAGAATATATTTCTGTGATTTAATGTGCAAGTATGTGCATGTCAGTATATTAGAGCATCTCTACATGTGTGTTAATGTGTGAACTTCATGGCAAGTATGAGCATATTCATCTGTAGACATATGAGTATGATGTTCTTTGTGAGTATACTATACCTGGGAAAATGTATGAGTACGTGACTGGGAGCATAGAGCAGTGTGTGTGTGTGTGTGTGTGTGTGTATGTGAATATGTGTAAGAAGGCTTGACAGAACACATATATAAGCACATTTTCATGAGTGAGTGTGTAACTGTTCATTTGTGTAAGTTTGTTCATATGTGAGTGTATTTTGGTGAAGACTATAGGAGAATGTGCTTTTGAGTTTATGTGAGTACATCTGTGTGTGAAGGTATGAGCTTTGTGATGCCTTGGAGAAAATTTGTGTTCAAAAATACATGGAAATATTTCTGTTTATGAGCATATTAATATACACTTAAACGGGAATCTGAATATACTGTTGTCAGAGCATATATGAGTGTCTGTGCATCAATCTGTAAGCATGTACATGTGTTAGTAGACATGTGAGCCTTTTGTGTGAATGAATGTGTATGATTATATATCTGTGTCTATGCATATGGATAAATTTAGGAATATGTAAGGGATTAGTGCCCTTACAAGAAGAAGAGAGGACACCAGAACACTCTCCATCTCTCTGACATGAGTGCACACAGGAAGAAAGCAGTCACCAATAAGCCAGGAACAGAGCTTATCAGGAACCAAAATGGCCAGCATGTTGGTTTTGGACTTCCCTGCCTTCAGAAGTATAGGAAATAAGTATCTGTCATTGCCACTCAGTCTATGGGATATTTGTTATAATAGCCAGAACTAAGGACATCCCTGGTGGCACCGTGATAAAGAACCCAACTGCAAATGCCAGAGACATGGGTTCAATCCCTGGGTCAGGAGGATTCCCTGGAGGAGGAAATGGCAACCCACTCCAGTATTCTTGTCTTGGAAATCCCATGGACACAGGAGTCTGGTGGGCTATAGTGCATGGGTTGCAAAAGAGTCGGACACGACTTAGTGACTAAACAACAACAACAATCAGAGCTAAGACAAGAAACCTCCAGATAAGGTGCTGAAATCTTTCCAGTGATTACTTCAGCTCTATATTTCATCACTGACTTCTCCGATGACCTCAGGCAGCAAGAAAACAGTGGAGGTAACCACTGCTGATCCTGAAGAAACTGATTCATTGGCTTCGTGGTGGTTTGAGTTTTGGGTTCTTTGACATTTCTCATGTCTGTTCTAGAAATCTCAGTGTTAGGCTAGATTTTATTTGACAGCTAAAATCACAAATGCTTGACATAATCAGGCTTGAATTATAAAGATCATGCTGATTGCAGTGTGCTGAAAGGACTAGAGGAACCAACACTAATATCAGGGAGGAGAGAAGTTGGGATGTTGTGGCAGTAATTCGGGAGGAAGATGACCAAGACCTGGTTTGGGGGTGACTCATGATCAATGGAGACATATGTACAGAGGTGGGATGTTTTCTGGAGGGAGAACCAATAAAACCCAGGAGGAGTTAAAGACTTGAGGGCAGAGGGGCAAGCAACTTGGTTGGGGTAGGTGAGGTAGACAAGACAGATCATGTGTTCAGTTTTTAACAAACTCAATAGAGTGAGAAGCCAGGGTTCGCATGCCACAAATAAAGATCCCAGATACCACAACTAAATATCCCACATGCCACAACTAAAAAGATCCCACATTCTGCAACAAATACTCCATATACCACAAATAAAGAATGCCGTATGCCACAAAATAATTATTCTGCATGCTGCAACAGTGATCCCATGTTTGCAACAAAGATGCCATATACCTCAACTAAAACATCCCTCATGCCACAACTAAAAAGATCCCACATGCCCCAGATAAAAATCCCACATGCTGCAACTAAAGATCCCACATTCTACAAAAAAGATCTCACGTGATGCAACTGAAAGATCCTGTGTGCCACAACAAAGAAACTGCATGCCACAACAAAGATCCCACATGCCCCAGATAAAAATACCACATGCCACAACTAAAGATCCTACATGCCACAACTAAAAGATCCTGCATGCCACAACAAAGAAACCACGTGACACAAGTAAAAGATCCCATGGACCACAAATAAATATCCCACACACCACAACTAATGATCCCTGTAAACCCACTATACTTCAACCAAAAAGCCCTCAAGTGTGTAGAAGTGGCTTTTCTCCAATATATGGATTCAGAGGGACACAATGTGCTCTCTGCACCCTGTCTAAAACCTTCAGAATCATTTTCATTGGCACAGTTTCTGCTGAAACAGAGAAGTCATCAGTAAATGTCACATTTCCCAGAGAACAAACAACAGAGAACACCCTAGCTGTCACCTTTCCAAGGCCATGCCTTCTCTGGCACACATGTAGACGTGTGTAGTCATAAGTGTACACATTCTTTACCCAGTCCGCTTTTCTCCCTATGGTGATTCAACCAGAAGCACGCGGTGAATCACGTGCTCCTCCTCTCCAGCTTTTATCCAGATGGGGCACATAGCATGGGTCTACGTCACCAGGCAGGATGAGGGGCTGGGGTAGAGGGGGCAGGCATTTTGGCAAGTGGAGAGGAGAGGAAGCATACAGAGGGCAGCTCAGAGAAGTATTACTTCACCCCCACTAAAGAGCCCCATCTTGAAATCAGCATGGATACAGCTCTCCATGTTGGTGGGCATCCATCCAGGGGCAGCTGATTGCACCAGGAAAAGTAATCTTCCACCCTCAGTGCCCTCCTGAGCTGAGCTAACCAGTATACATTCTCCAGCACAAAGTCACATTATCTGAGCTGGGACTGACATTCTGTTGTATCCATGTCAACCTTTATCTTGTATACCTCATATTTTAGGGCCAGGAAATGGCTTGACACTGAGAGAGAACCTTCTGGTCCTTGCCCAACAAAATCATTTCAGATTCTTTAGGCCTCAAGGGTGTCTTCTCAATGACATTCATTCTGGGAGCTGGCATTTCTCTCATTAATCACGTGCTTTCAGATGAGAGGTGTCTTGGATGAGTATAGGCAAGTACCCATCCTGAGCCCTGCAGAGAACTGGTCTATCCAGAGATTTCTGAAGTGCTCACCCAAGACATCTGAGACTATCAGGAGGGATGTATCCTCCCAAAGGGCACTGGAATGTGAATGGGCCCTGAGCATCACTGTGATCCTATGGTACTTTCAGATAATGAAAAAGGGGCATCAGTCACTGCAATCTGTTTGTATCTGTTAAATCTATATTCTATAAATAAGTCAATACAAGTAATGAATTCAGTTCAGTTCAGTTGCTCAGTCATGTCCAACTCTTTGCGACCCCATGAATCACAGCATGTCAGGCCTCCCTGTCCATCACCAACTCCCAGAGTTCACTCAAACTCATGTGCATCGAGTCGGTGATGCCATCTAGACATCTCATCCTCTACCGTGCCCTTCTCCTCCTGCCCGCAATCCCTCCCAGCATCAGGGTCTTTTCCAATGAGTCAACTCCTTGTATGAGGTGGCCAAAGTACTGGAGTTTCAGCTTCAGCATTAGTCCTTCCAAAGAACACCCAGGACTGATCTCCTTTAGAATGGACTGGTTGGATCTCCTTGCAGTCCAAGGGACTCTCAAGAGTCTTCTCCAACACCACAGTTCAAAAGCATCAGTTTTTCGGTGCTCAGCTTTCTTCACAGTCCAACTCTCACATGCATACATGACCACTGGAAAAACCATAGCCTTGACTAGACAAACCTTTGTTGGCAAAGTAATGTCTCTGCTTTTGAATATACTATCTAGGTTGGTCATAACTTTCCTTCCAAGGAGTAAGCATCTTTTAATGTCATGGCTGCAATCACCATCTGCAGTGATTTTGGAGCCAAAAAAAAAAAAAATAAGTCTGACACTGTTTCCACTGTTTCCCCATCTATTTGCCATGAAGTGATGGGACCAGATGCCATGATCTTAGTTTTCTGAATGTTGAGCTTTAAGCCAACTTTTTCACTCTCCTCTTTCACTTTCATCAAGAGGCTTTTTAGTTCCTCTTCACTTTCTGCCATAAGGGTGGTGTCATCTGCATATCTGAGGTTATTGATATTTCTCCTGGCAATCTTGATTCCAGCGCGTGCTTCTTCCAGCCCAGCGTTTCTCATGATGTACTCTGCATATAAGTTAAATAAGCAGGGTGACAATATACAGCCTTGACGTACTCCTTTTCCTATTTGGAACCAGTCTGTTGTTCCATGTCCAGTTCTGACTGTTGCTTCCTGACCTGCATACAGGTTTCTCAAGAGGCAGGGTAGGTGGTCTGGTATTCCCATCTCTTTCAGAATTTTCCACAGTTTATTGTGATTCACACAGTCAAAGGCTTTGGCATAGTCAATAAAGCAGAAATAGATGTTTTTCTGGAACTCTCTTCCTTTTTCCATGATCCAGTGGATGTTGGCAATTTGATCTCTGGTTCCTCTGCCTTTTCTAAAACCAGCTTGAATATCTGGAAGTTCACGGTTCACGTATTGCTGAAGTCTGACTTGGAGAATTTTGAGCATTACTTTACTAGTATGTGAGACGAGTGCAATTGTGTGGTAGTTTGAGCATTCTTTGGCACTACCTTTCTTTGGCATTGGAATGAAAACTGACCTTTTCCAGTCCTGTGGCCACTGCTGAGTTTTCCAAATTTGCTGGCATATTGAGTGCAGCACTTTCACAGCATCATCTTTCAGGATTTGAAATAGCTCAAGTAGAATTCCATCATCTCTACTAGCTTTGTTCGTAGTGATGCTTTCTAAGGCCCACTTGACTTCACATTCCAGGATGTCTGGCTCTAAGTGAGTGATCACACCATCGTGATCATCTGGGTCATGAAGATCTTTTTTGTACAGTTCTTCTGTGTATTCTTGCCACCTCTTTAATATCTTCTGCTTCGGTTAGGTCCATACCATTTCTGTCCTTTATTGAGCCCATCTTTGCATGAAATGTTCCCTTGGTATCTCTAATTTTCTTGAAGAAATCTCTAGTCTTTTCCATCCTGTTGTTTTCCTCTATTTCTTTGCATTGATCACTGAGGAAGGCTTTCTTTTTTTAATTTAAATTTATTTTAATTGGAGGCTAATTACTTCACAATATTGTATTGGTTTTCTATCTCTCCTGGCTATTCTTTGGAACTCTGCATTCAGATGCTTATATCTTTCCTTTTCTCCTTTGCTTTTCACCTCTCTTCTTTTCACAGCTATTTGTAAGGCCTCCCCAGACAGCCATTTTGCTTTTTTGCATTTCTTTTCCATGGGGATGGTCTTGATCCCTGTCTCCTGTACAATGTCACGAATCTCCGTCCATAGTTCATCAGGTACTCTATCAATCAGATCTAGTCCCTTAAATCTATTTCTCACTTCCACTGTATAATCATAAGGAATTTGATTTAGGTCATACCTGAATGGTCTAGTGGTTTTCCCTACTTTCTTCAATTTAAGTCTGAATTTGGCAATTCATGATGAATTATTAATGAATTAGTGACTACTAAAACATTGCTCCCAGGGGTAAGAAAGGATTAGGTTCCTGTGAGCCTCTGGTCACAACATTTTCATCAATCGACCAATATATAAACTTCTTCCATAGCTTTTTCTGTCTAATGTTACAATTTAAACCAATTAGAATCACAGAATTTACTAAAACAATTTACATTAGCAAAGCAATAAACCTTCCAACAAAAGACTCTAGAATCTGTCCAAGTCTGAATCAATGGACACTCCCATTAGTGTCTCCAGAGCTTCCTTCATTGTTGATGATTTAGTAACCTCTGCCTATGCCCCCTGGCATCTCTGGACCACCCATGACAGCTATGAGTTGCCCACAGGCCACTGATGTAAGAAACTGCCCTTCTTGGCCTTGTACTACAAACCATTAGAGTGGCAACTATCGGCCACATACCAAGCCACTTTCAAAATAGAGGTTCTGAGAGACCCTGAGCCTGTGACACTCTGTACCCAATTGCCCAGCATGCTTTGGATCATATAACCAACACTCCATAACCTCAGCACAGTTACTGAGGCCTCCTTGATACAAGAGAGTTTTCTGGGATATCTTTCTTACAAAACCCCTAGTCTCATCTATCCTTAGTCCCTTGCCAGAAGAGACAGTGGTAGAAGCAGCCATCCCTCTCCTAGATCTCTTGGCTACGTGAGGAGGCCCTTGGAATCAACTGAGTGGATACTATTGGGTATTTGTATGCTACATATGATATTGTCTCCATCATCCCCTGCAGTGATGGAAAGCAATCATACAGATGACAGTGACAATACCCATGATAAAAGACAAGACCAATGGGTCCGCACATTTGGCCAAACTTCATTTTTGTACTGTATGCCCTGGCTAACAAATGTGCCTATCTGTATACAGATGGCTAACAAACACATGAAAAGATGCTCAATATCACTCATTATTAGAGAAATGCAAATCAAAACCACAATGAGGTACCACTTCACACCAGTCAGAATGTCTGCGATCCAAACGTCAGCAAGCAACAAATGCTGGAGAGGGTGTGGAGAAAAGGGAACCCTCCTACACTGTTGGTGGGAATGCAAACTAGTACAGCCACTATGGAGAACAGTGTGGAGATTCCTTAAAAAATTGCAAATAGAACTACCTTATGACCCAGGAATCCCACTGCTGGGCATACACACCGAGGAAACCAGAATTGAAAGAGACACATGTACCCCAATGTTCATCACAGCACTGTTTATAATAGCCAGGACATGGAAACAACCTAGATGTCCATCAGCAGATGAATGGATAAGAAAGCTGTGGTACATATACACAATGGAGTATTACTCAGCCGTTAAAAAGAATTCATTTGAATCAGTTCTGATGAGATGGATGAAACTGGAGCTGATTATACAGAGTGAAGTAAGCCAGAAAGAAAAACACCAATACAGTATACTAACACATATATATGGAATTTAGGAAGATGGCAATGACGACCCTGTATACAAGACAGGAAAAAAGACACAGATGTGTATAATGGACTTTTGGACTCAGAGGGAGAGGGAAAGGGTGGGATGATTTGGGAGAATGGCATTCTAACATGTATACTATCATGTAAGAATTGAATCGCCAGTCTATGTCTGACGCAGGATACAGCATGCTTGGGGCTGGTGCATGGGGATGACCCAGAGAGATGTTATGGGGAGGGAGGTGGGAGGGGGGCTTCATGTTTGGGAATGCATGTAAGAATTAAAGATTTTAAAATTAAAAAAATAAAAAAACAGAAATAAATAAAAATAAATAAAAATAAAAACTCTTGGGCCATTGCCTAAAAGTTGTCCTCATTGAGGTAAAGGACTCTGGGAACCACTTGCCTTGCACACACCCAAAATATATGTCGAGATGTTATGGACTGAATCATATTCTCTCAAAATGGGTATGTTAAGCCTTTAACCCCCAATGTGACTGTATTTGGAGATATGACCTTTAAGGGGTAATTAAGATTAAATGAGATCATAAGCATGGAGGTGTAATCCTACAGGAGGGTATCCTTATAAGAAGAACAAGAAAATCACAGAGCTCTCACTCTCTCCTCACACTAAACAAAGAAAAGGCCATGTGAGGACACAGTGAGAAGACATCTGCCAAGGACAAAGGTATAAATTTATACTGGGGCATAAATTCTTTTAGCAAATTCTAGATTTCCAACTGGATTAAGTTGTGGGCCTTTGTTTCAATTTAAATGATTTCCTCTCTCTGTATTCAAGTTTTCTGATTTCTTTATGTGATCCATTTTATTTGTTTGTCACTGGATATACTTTGTGTGTATGTGATGGGCGAGGTCCCCTGTGATGATGAATCCTCTTTACTTTGCTCACATTTACACATTTTTTCCTTCAGACAGCCTCAAATCAAATTCATCAGTGCTATGGGCCTCCCATATGATAATAGTTGCTTAATAAGTGTTAAGGACTCTGGCTTAAATTAGGGTGAATTCATTTCATCACTGTCGTGAAAGTGTCATGGTCATTTCTCCCTACAACAGGATGATCAGGACTTTTACTGCAAAAGAGACATAGCTAATGGTATGGTAGCAGAGTGGCACAGTTTATTTTCTCTCTGTACAAATTCTCTCAGAATATTTTTTGATTTCTAGCAGTGAAAATTTACAGCTTTGGATTTTTATCTCCATTTAATCATGAGTGGTCCAGACCTTCAGGGTAGTTATTGAGAAAGTTTCAGAGACCCAGTGACTCACTTCTTGGGTAGCCCAGGAAAGAGGGACATTGCAAGACAAAGTACAGGAAAGTAGGACATCGCAGGACAAAGTACAGAGTGAATCAGAAGGGTCTGTGGGAAGAAGGTTTGGGGTATTAAGATGGTGAGGTAGTACCTGCTTCCTGAGCAAGGATGTGATTTTGTTCTTCAAATAATTCTGCTGGTTGACAAGGAAATGCTATTTAGGGATAATATGCAGGAATGCATCTGGTGCATTCAATAAGATCCATTGCTAGAGAACCCTATCTGGTTGAGCAGAGTGAAACTTGGGACTAAGCCATTCAAGATCCTCTCAATTTTACCAGATGTTAACTCAGCACAAAATATAAATTTTATTAGCCCTCACTCACAACCGGCCCCTCCCTGCATGAGCACATGCATGGTCACATGTGCATACACACACACACACACACACACACACAACGAACAGTACACATGACTGAGGAATATTAAGTTCTGGAAATGGATGTGTGGACACTTGAGTGGTAGTTTCCCAATCCCTGTGATTTGGGCACTGTTAGTTACCATGGTAACATAGGCACTGAAATAGGCAGTTCATCTCAACCTGATGTCCCCAACCCTATCTCCAATTTCTCTAGGCACTGGCCAGTACGCAGGGTGCATGGACAGGATTTAGAGCCCAGGCCTATGTCTTTTAAAAGGTTGTCCACTCACCCACTGCCCTCCCAGCTCCTGGCAGCCTGGCGACCTCACTTACCAATTAAAGGAGTCTAAAATGAAGTCAGGAACATCAGAGGAGGAGAGGTTAGATGTCAAACTGAAATTTCCAGGTGGGATTGTGGTCATCACCCTTCAAGGTCTGGATCCTGGTGAGCCATAGGGGCACAGGGCCTTTCAGCTTGTTTGGACCCCACAGTTCCCAGCTGGAAAACACTGGAGACTTCTGGAGACCTCATGGAAGACAGAGAAGGAGGTAAGCAGGCTAACCACGAGGTGGGGCAGGGAGCTTGTTCTTTCCAAAGAGCTGCCACTAAGTTGAGACCATCATGGGCAAGGGATGCAGGAAAAATGGGAATTGATCAGAGGCCCTGAGCCTGGGACCAGCAAAAAGAACAGCAGCCCAGCAGCTCCACTCCATGAAGCACACTGTGAACCAATCCCTTGGCTTCTAAGAGCACTAGGTTTGATGCACTTCACCTGCCAGTGAGGGAACAGGAAGCCTGGCATGCGGGCTCCACCCACTGCAACTGGCTCCACTCACTCCAACAGCATCCTGAGGTTAGCAAATCCTACAGATGCCAAGAGTCATTCAAAAAGACATGCAATCCTGCCTCCTATTATGGCTTGGGCACCACCCAGCCCTCTGCTCATTCTGGCCTCTACAGTCATTCCTTGGTCAGCTCCAGCTCCCTGTCAGCTGGAAAACTGGGCTGGGGGGTTGGTGGCATGGGGCACCCCACCCTGCACCTACCCTCTGCAAAAACACAAAATCTGCTATTCGCTTGAAAGAGCCTATGCCCAAGAGTTTGCTTCATGTGGTCAAAGGAGTAATTTGACTGCCCAGGTTGAATTCTGAAAGATCTGGACACTTTTGAGGAATTAGGAGATAGCTGACTAGGGGTTGTTCCCAGACCCCTGGGCTTCCAGGGAACCCAAGTGCCTCTCCTCTGGAAGAGGTGGTAGAGGGTCAGCCAATGAATTTTATGATAGGGCCTTGGTGAGTCATCAAGACAGAAATTGGACTCCCAAAGCGTCACTCTCTCAAAGCTAAGGGATACAAACTTGTAGTGAGTGTTCTTGGCTGACATCATAGGAGGGAAAAAGAAGGCAAAAGTCAGCGCATCAGATTTTCAAGGCAGTTAGCCATTGAAAAGCAGGGCAGTCTAATGCTCCAGCATTCTGGCCCCAACATGTAAAGAAAAAAGCCTCCCATTTTTACTGTTGTTGTTTAGTCACTAAGTCAAGTTGCACTCTTTTGTGATTTCATGTACTGTAGTCTGCCAGGCTCCTCTGTCCATGGTATTTCATAGGCAAGAATACTGGAATGGGTTGTCATTTCATTCTTCAGGTGATCTTCCTGACCCACGGATCGAACCCATGTCTCTCATATCTCCTGCATTAGCAGGCAGATTCTTTTCCACTGAAACACCAAGGAAACACTAAATAGATTAAAATCTGCTAACCTGGAATATACCGGGTGGCCATAACATCCACAAGATGTTATACAAAATCCCAGAGAGCTTTTGACCAACCCAATGTTTAAAGCAACTGCTGTGTAAATACTAATTTTGGTGCTGGCTGGTTTTTCAGCTAATGGGTTACAGGCAACTGTGAAGAACTAAAGGGAGGCAATTTTTAGCTCCTGTATATAATAATGTCCGTTATGGAAAACGAATGGGTGAGCCTTTTCAAGTACGAGTGTGTTAATAAGAATATTTTTGTGTGATTAAGTAAATGTTTCTGCATGTTCATATGTATGAGTGAACAAGTGATCATGTGCATGGACATCACTGTGTGTGTGTGTATGTGTGTGTGTGTGTGTGTGTGTGTGTGTGAATTTAAGCATGTTTGTCTAACATTTTGAGAGGTCAAGTTGCACAACTTGCAGGATCTTAGTCCCTGACCAAATATTGAACACAGGGCCACAGTAGTGAAACTGCCGAGCCCTAACCACTGGACTGCCAGGGAATTCACCTGTCTAGTATTTTAAAAGCACATCTGACTCAAACAACAGGGATTTGAACAGCACAAGTCCAGGTATATGCAGATTTGTTCAATAGAAAAATACTATAGTACTACTAAGACAGTCAATTCCTAGGCAGGTTGATAAGAGTCCGAGGTCCCCGAGGAGGAGAAAGGGGTCTGGGGTTCTCAAGGAGAAGGAAAACAGAAATATTTTTTCTCTCTCCTACATTCCTTAGCCTGAGTCACATAATTTTTTATTTTCTTTAAGCCTGATGATTACACAACAAACAACTCAGTTTAAACTCTGTACTAGGTATTACTTAACAACAGTGTATCTTGCTTGAGGACAGTTTCTCCTTCCTGAAAACCTTCTGATTAATCCTGATATCTTAAAATGTGTATTATGGGAGTGGGTCTGGTAGGATCTTTCAATTGTTAAATTCTAACCCTGTTATCCTAAAATGTAAATTGTGGGAGTGGGTCTGGTAAAATTTTTACAATGTTGAGACATTCTTTTGATTTACTGTAATAACAAATTTATTTTTTAAATTTATTTATTTTTTATTTATTTTAATTGTAGGCTAATTACTTTACAATATTGTAGTGATTTTGCCACTACATTGGTTTTACATTGACATGAATCAGCCATGGGTGTATATGAGTTCCCCATCCTGAGACCCCCTCCACTTCCCTCCCCATCTCATCCCTCTGGGTCATCCCAGTGCACTAGCCCTGAGCACCCTGCCTCATGCATCGAACCTGGACTGGTGATCCATTTCACATATGATAATATATATATTTCAATGCTATTCTCTAAAATCATCCCACCCTTGCCTTCTCCCACAGAGACCAAAAGTCTGTACTTCACATCTGTGTCTCTTTTGCCGTCTCGCATATAGGGTCATCGTTACCATCTTTCTAAATTCCACATATATGCGTTAGTATACTGTATTGCTGTTTTTCTTTCTGGCTTACTTCACTCTGTATAATAGGCTCCAGTTTCATCCACCTCATTAGAACTGATTAAAATGTATTCTTTTTAATGGTGGATTCACAAGAACCTCATATTGAGAGAGCAGACTATATGTTAAATGTATTCAAATGTACATGGATGGTCAACACTCCTAACCCCTGCATCATTCAAGGGTCAACTACATTAGTATATCTGAATGAACTTGTGTGAGTGTGAATGAATGTGAGCACTTCTTGGTGAGTGTGAGCACATTCCTACTGTGAGCATGTTAATGTGTATGTGAGTGACTATGAGTGACATATTTAAGCATGACTATGATTAAACATGTCAGTACATTCAGGTGAATGTGTGAGCAGTTATTTTGAGTGAATGAGTGTGTGAGAATGTTGTGCAAGTGAATTTGACCTTGTACATATATATAAGCACATGTGAGTGATCATAGGAGCCTATTCAAACATATGAGTCTGTATATTAAAGTGAATGGAACTTTTAATATGGATGAGTAAATTAGTGACCATGGGCATGAATGTCAGCATGTTCATGTGTGTGAGAGTGAATGTGTGTGTGTTTGTGAGAATGTGAAAGTGGAATATATTTTTGTGAGTGAATGTCCAAGTGTGTGTGTGTGTGTGTGTGTGTGTGTCTTAGAGCATCTCTATATGTGTAAATATGTGAACTTCATGATAAGTGGGAGCATATTCACCTGTGAGAATATGAGTATGTTGTTTGTATCGAGTACATGGGGAATAGTATAAATACATGACTGGGAACATACAGGAATGGATGTGAGTGAATGTGAGAGCTAGTTTGGGGGAATGAGTAAGTATGGAACTGTTTACTTGTGTAACCTGGTTAATTTGTGAGTGTATTTTTGTGAAGATTATGTAAGAATGTGCTTGTGAGTGCATGTGAGGACATCTGTGTGTGAAGGTATGAGCTTAGTGATGTCTGTGAGAAAACTTGTATTCAAGTATATACATGAAATGTTGCTGTTTGTGAGCATATTAATGTGCATGTATAAGTGCAACTGAGTGTATTGTTGTCAGCATATATGACTGTCTTCTCTGAGAATGAATTTGTATGCTCATGTGTAAGTGGACATGTGAGCATTTTGTGTGAGGAAATGTGTATGATTGTACATGAGTCTCTGCAGAAGCTCTATACAGTCAGCAAAAACAAGACCAGAAGCTGACTGTTGCTCAGATCATGAACTCCTTATTGCAAAATTCAGACTTAAATTGAAGCAACTAGGAAAACCCACAAGACCATTCAGGTTTGACCTATCAAATCCCTTATGATTATACAGTGGAAGTGATAAATAGATTCAAGATATTAGATCTGATAGACACACTGCCTGAAGAAATATGGACAGAGGTTCATGACATTGTACAGGAGGTAGTGATCAAGACCATCCCCAAGAAAAATAAATGCAAAAAGGCAAAATAGTTGCCTGAGGAGGCCTTACCAATAGCAGAGAAAAGAAGAAAAGCTAAAGACAAAGGAGAAAAGGAAAGATAAAGACATCTGGATGCAGAGTTCCAAAGAATAACAAGGAGAGATAAGAAAGCCTTCCTCAGTGATCAATGCAAAGAAACAGAGGAAAACAATAGAATGGGAAAGACTAGATATCCATTCGAGAAAACTAGAGATACCAAGGGAACATTTCATGCAAAGATGGGCTCAATAAAGGACAGAAATGGTATGGACCTAACAGAAGCAGAAGATATTAAGAAGAGGTGGCAAGAATACACAGAAGAACCATACAAAAAAGATCTTCATGACCCAGATAACCATGATAGTGTGATCACTCACTTAGAGCCAGACATCCTGGAATGCAAAGTCCAATGGGCCTTAGGAAGCATCACTACAAACAAAGTTAGTGGAGGTGATGGAAATCCAGTTAAGCTATTTCAAATCCTAAAAGGTGATGCTGTTAAAGTGCTGCACTCAATATGCCAGCAAATTTGGAAAACTCAGCAGTGGCCATGGGGTTGGAAAACATCAGTTTTCATTTGAATCCCAAAGAAAAGCAATGCCAAAGAATGTTCAAACTACTGCACAAATGCAATCATCTCACAGGCTCGCAAAGTAATCCTCAAAATTCTCCAAGCCAGGCTTCAACATGACATGAACTGTGAACTTCTCAATGTTCAAGCTGGATTTAGAAAAGGCAGAGGAACCAGAGATCAAATTGCCAACAACCGTTGGATCATAGATAAAGCAAGAGAGTTCCAGAAAAACATCTACTTCTGCTTTATTAACCACACCAAACCCTTTCACTGTGTGGATAACAAAAAACTGTAGAAAATTCTTAAAAAGATGGGAATACCAGACCACCTGACCTGCCTCATGAGAAATCTGTATGCAGGTCAAGAAGCAACAGTTAGAACTGGACATGGAACAATGGACTGGTTCTAAATTTGGAAAGGAGTACATCAAGGTTGTATTTTGTCACAACCTTGCTTATTTAAATTATATGCAAAGTACATCATGTGAAATTCTGGGCTGGATGAAGCACAAGTTGGAATCGAGATTGCAGGGAGAAATATCAATAACTTCAGATATGCAGATGACACCACCCTTATGGCAGAAAGCAAAGAAGAACTAAAGAGCCTCTTGATGAAAGTGAAAGAGGAGAGTGAAAAAGTTGGCTTAAAACTCAACATTCAGAAAATGAAGATCATGGCATCTGGTCCCACCACTTTATGGCAAATAGACGGGAAACAATGGAAACAGTGACAGACTTTAATTTTGGGGCTTCAAAATCACTGCAGATGGTGACTGCAGTCATGAAATTAAAAGATGCTTGCTCCTTGGAAGAAAAGCTATGACCACCCTAGACAGCATATTAAAAAGCAGAGACATTACTTTGCCGACAAAGGTCCATCTAGTCAAAGCTATGGGCTTTTTCAGTAGTCATGTATGGATGTGAGATTTGGACTATAAAGAAAGCTGAGTACTGAAGAATTGACGCTTTTGAACTGTGGTGTTGGGAAGACTCTTGAGAGTCCCTTGGACTGCAAGGAGATCCAACCAGTCCATCCTAAAGGAAATCAGTCCTGAATATCCTTTGGAAGGACTAATTCTAAAGCTGAAACTCCAATACTTTGGCCATCTGATGCAAAGAACTGACTCCTTGGTAAAGACCCTGATTCTGGGAAAGATTGAAGGCAAGAGAGGGGACAACAGAAGATGAGATGGTTGGATGGCATCACTGACTCGATGGACATGAGTTTGAGCAAGCTCCAAGAGTTGGTGATGGACAGGGAGGCCTGGCCTGTTGCAGTCTGTGGGGTCACAAAAAGTCACACATGACTGAGCGCCTGAACTGAACTGAACTGATAAAAGTGAAAGTATAAGTTGCTCAGCCTTGTGCGATTCTTTTTGACCCCATGGACTGTAGCCCATCAGGTTCAATTGTCCGTGGAATTCTCCAGGTTGGAATACTGGAGTGGGTAGTCATAGCTTTCTTCAGGGGATATTTGCAAGCCAGGGATTGATTCCAGGTCTCCTGCACTGCAGGAACATTCTTTGACATCTAAGCCACAAGTGAAGCCGGACTGTGTCTATACATATGAATAAATCAGTGAATATGTTTTAAGTCTGTGAATATGCTCAAATATTAGAGATTTTGAGTGTGTTGTACATGCATATGAGCATTTCTTGTATCTCAGTCAATCTTTGAATGTGTTCATGTGAAGAATATGCTGTGGATTTGAGTGACTAGTGACCATACAAGTGTATGTGAATAACAGGCAGGAAGCCCCGGGGTCTCCAAATGGAGGGAATAGGCCGCAAGTGTCAGACATTTTTATCTCTCTTAAGCGGCAAGAGGAAACAAACTAGCAATATTTTTTTTCCTTCTCTATACAAATTCAAAAGGAGATTTCTCTTAAAATACTGTATTGCCATAAGGACACCTGATCTCACCTGAAGTGAACTATTCTCGAACCTTGAGTTAACCAATGCATTTTTATTATGGAAATGTTTGTCTTAAGCTATGTTCATGTACTATGCATTTACCCCAAACTCCGTCTTCAAGTCTGTTCAGGTTCCCTCTAATGGCTCAGAACCTACTTGACAAACCAGTATGTTATACTCAGAGATTGTTCCCCTAAACTATGTAAACGAAACTATTTGTATGGTAATCTGCCCTTCTACAAGATTCAAGTCAATCGTTTTACGGCCCGAGATGAATCGTCTATTGCCAAGATTATCCCAAAATACATCTTATGGGTGAGGGGCCTGGTGCCATTCTGAATTTTAAGACATTCCTTTCTTACAGGGGAGCCTGGTGGGCTGCCGTCTATGGGGTCGCACAGAGTTGGACACAACTGAAGTGACTTAGCAGCAGCAGCAGTGACTATATAACATCCAGCTGAAGACTAGCAGTGGGGTACTCTTTCTGCCCTCTTCTGATGCCTATGTCAGAAGCTTTCCCTATCCTCTTTATGCTTTAATAAAACTTTATTACACAAAAGCTCTGAGTAATCAAGCCTTGTCTTTGGCCCTGGATTGAATTCTTCTCCTCCAGAGGCTAAGAATCCTGGCATCTTTTCGTGGGTCAACAACAACCTTTCATGAGCATTAATAAGTGTGTGAAATGTATTATACATAAGGGTGTCTATGTGTATGAAGGAATTTGCAACCCTATTTGTATGTGTGACAATGTTTATACATGTGCCTGTGTGAACAACTTAAGGATGAATATGCTCATGCATGTAAATAAATGTATGAATGACACAGTGTACATGAGGCATATTTAGGTATGTGAGTGAATGTATAACCATATTAACTTGAGTATACCTGTATCTGAATGAATGTGGCTATGCGTCAATGTATCTATGTATGTGTGCTCAGTCCTTGGTTGGGTCTGATTCCTTGCAACTCCATAGAATGCAGCCTGCCAGGCTCCTCTGTCCATAGTATTTTCTAGACAAGAGTACTAGAGTGGGTTCCCATTTCCTTCTACAAATCGTCCCAACTCAGGGATCAAACCAGCATCTCTTCTATCTCCTGCATTGGCAGGTGGGTTCTTTACCATCGTGCCACCTGGGAACCCCCATGTGTCTATGAATAAGTCTGTGAGCATGTTCATTTGAGTGAATGTGTAACTTGTGGATATATGTGAGCATGTCCGTGTGTAAAAGTGAATTGAGCCCATTCATATGTCAGTGTGTTAATGTCTGTTTCTGTGTATTCACATATGTGAGTGAATTTGTAATCATGTTCATGATGGTAGCATATTGACCTGTGAGTGAATGCATAACCATGTTCATTTATGTCAGCTTGTTAATGTACATCTGTTTGTGAGTCAATACATGAGTGAATATGTATGTGTGTATGTTGATAATATGCATTTACATGACTCTTAATGAATGTAATGTGAGTTTGGGATCATGTTCATGGTCAGTTTGTGTTTACATGTTCATGTTTATGTGCAAATCACTATGTCAGTACACACACACATATACATATACATACATTTATGTGTGCATTATTGAAATGCCAGCTTAAGTGAATAGGAACATGTATGTGTTAATGAATATGCAAGCATGCTTCTGTGTAGGCACATGGTAATGTTATGTGTTCTTTTCTGTGAATGAATCTGATTATGTTTGTGTATCACTAAATGTGTGTTCCTTATGTAGAAGTGATAATGTGAGGGTATCTATGTGCATCTGTTAGCAAACGTGTATTTTTGTTTGTGTGAGAGCGTGAGTGAATATGATCCTGTCTATATGTGAATGTGTGATAATGTCCATGTATGTGCATGAGTGTTTTTGGTGTGTGAATGTGTAAATGTACATGCATGTGTGTTTATGAACATGCAGACCATGTAAATATGTGTTTGTGTTGGTGAACTTGTTCACACATGAGTGATTTGTGTGTTAGCATGTGGTTTTTAAAATAAAGGTGAGAATATGTGAACATCTTGAGTGGATGTAGGGAGTGTGTGCGTGAGTGTATAATTGTGTCTGTATGTAAGTTCATGAGAATGTGTATATTTATGTGGGAATGTGAGTGAAAGTGGGGGTCTACAGTCATTAGTGACCTATTTGTGAGCACATCTGTGTGTGTGTCTGGAAATGTTCATGTTTAAATATGATAATGTGTGAGTGAATGTCTGAGTATGTTTCTGCATGTGAGCATGAACATGTGACAATGAAAGAGTGAAGACATTTGAGTTTTGAGCATGTTCATGTGCAAGTGTAAAAGCTTATATTTGTGAATACATGAATTTTTATGTTCATTCATGTCTGAGTGTGTGAGTATGTGCATACATGTAAACACATTCATGTGTGAAAATCAAGGCATGAGCAAGTTGGTCTGTGTGAAGGTATTAAAGGATAATTATTTTCCTTAATGCAACTGAATATGTAAGCAAGTTCATGCATTGAGCACGATGCAAAATTTTAAGTGAAGTTTTGAGTGTATGTGGGTGTGCCTTTGTACATGAATTAATTTGTAAGTAAGTTCATTTCAGTGAATATGTCAATATGTTTGTTGGAGCTTGTTTATACACTTACATTATCACTTGTTCATGAGGGTCTACATGGGTTTGTGTGTGTGACTGAATATTATTATGTACACTTATGTGAAACTTTCTTTTGTGTAAAGTGTCTTTGGTCACTTAGTGCAATTTTTTCCAGGGCAAGCTTCAATAAATGGGACTGGTACTAGAGGAAAAAATCGTTATAAATAACAAATGAGAAAAGAAACCAATAGTTGTAAAAGTATACATTTTGCAGGGTTTACATTAATCATTATGCCAGGGATTAGGAAGAGCTATGCAAAAGTGAAAGTGTTAGTCAATCAGTTGTGTCTGACTCTTTGCAATCCCATAGAATGGAACTCAGCAGGCTCCTCTGTCCATGGTATTTTCCAGGCAAGAATACTGGAGTGGGTTACCATTCCCCTCTCAAGGAAATTTCATGAACCAGGGATTGGACCTGGGTCTCCTGTATTGCAGGAAGACTCTTAACCATCTGAGTCATTTTATCTAATTGTAATCCCATAGACTTTGTTAGTATGGCTCTGCATTACAACACTCTTAATATGACTGCCAGAGAAGGAAATGGTAACCCACTCCAGTATTCTTGCCTGGAGAATCCTGTGGACAGAGGAGCCTGGTGCGTTGCTGTCCATGAGGTCACAAAGAGTCGGACATGACTGAAGTGACTTAGCAGCAGCAGCAGCAACAATATGACTGCACCAATCACAAGGATCCTGGCTGTAATACTGGGTGTATTCTATCTCTGGGTATTGCTCAAATAAGACTCAAGAGACTGTGGCTCCATGTGGTTAATGGCACTACTTAATCACAGTGGGTCTCATCTGATCTGAGGTCAAAGTTAGCTCTGACAGTTTACAAGGCATCTATGAATCATAAGCTGTATCTAAAGAGTCTGGCTTATACAGAATGGGTGTTGCTAGTAGTAGAAGAGACAGGAGAAAGTTGCTAGTCTCGTTGGTATCTGTGGTCATGATAGTAGGGTGACCAATCTGAATAGACAACAACATGATTCCCATTTTCCCCAATCTGGCCTGTGTGGTAAGACTCTCTGTTATGTGCGTGTGGTATGGTCTCCAGACAGACCTTGTCAATAGCAGTGTGTAGATTACTAGCCCTGGGAGAACCACCAATACACATGGAGTCAACACTGACAAGGGTAGGAACTTCTCAGGTGAGAAGGGACATGGTAACACTGTAGGGCTTAAGGTCACCTGTAGCCAGCAGTAGGGGACCCTACTGTCCCTGGGTAAAGTGTACATGGTGTTACCTGGTCAGAGAGATGTTTAGGTCCACCTTTTGACTTCCACGGTACCTTCAGTGGACTAAAGTACATGGATGGTGGATAAGGTCACCTCTTTATCTAGAAAGTGGTAGGTAGTTTGCTTTGGTTATGCTGGATGATGATAAAAACAGGCTAACGATGTTTTCAGAATCATTGGTATGTGTCAGGTTCTCATCAGGATCAAGAAGGAGATGGCTAAGCTCTGGATTTTTTATGAGGGAGAAAGGAAAGATGAAAGTACCAGGGAAATTTTTCTTTTCTACACATAGCAGTGTCTGGGTTTCCATGTCTGTCAAACCAAAAACTGTGTTGTCTCTGGTGTGGCTATGTACACCAGCAGAGATAGAAAGGTCTCTGGGTGGGTTCCTCATTTGTTGTGAACTTAAATATGGTGGAGTTATGCCATAGGGACATGAATTTAATATAATCTAAACCATGGACAGTCTGTTTGACCAGGTGAAGGCCCACTGTCCTTCAGGTTCTCTCACTAGCCCTTGATTTAAAAGTCTATTATGACTTTCCGCGATACTTGCTACAGGAGGGTGATAGGAAAGGTAAAAAACCCAAGAAATGTTTTCTTGTAATGCCCCTTGTTATTTGGCTTTACACTGATGTGGGAACATTGGGTTTCCTGTGTAATTTGTATGGCAGTCCCAAGGGCTATATAAGCTATTTTGTTAAACCCTTAATAACACTGGGAGGAGCTGGTACTTTGCGCGGACAAATTGAATGGAAGGCTTCTATAGAAGGCCAGCAGCACCAAGCTGAACTCCATGTGCTATCCAGCAGTTTTCCACTAGCTATCTACCTTCTATGTCCATCCTACTGTCCCAATTCATCTCACCCTCTCCTTCCCCCCTGTGCCCACAAGTCCATTTTCTATGTCTACATCTTTATTCCTGCCCTGCAAATAGCTTCATCAGCACCATTTTCCTAGATTCCATATACATGTGTTGATATACGATGTTTGTTTTTCTCTTTCTTACTTACTTCACTCTGTAGAACAGGTTCTAGGTTCCTGCACCTCAGCTTGGAGCTCTGTGACAACCTAGAGTGGTGGGACAGGCAGAGGTTAGGAGGGAGGCTCAAGAGAGAGGGAATAAATGTATACTTGTGCCTGATTCACACTGTGGTATTACAGAAACAAGCAAAACATTGTAAAATAATTATCCTCCATTTAAAAATACATTTACAAAAAGAATCAAAAGTGGAATTTGAAACACTGAATTTAAAAACCCTAAAATAAAAAGTATTTTGGGATTAAAATATACACACTACTATATATAAATAGATAACCAACAAGGTCCTATCATATAGAATGGGGAATTATACTCAACATTTTGTAATAATCTATAAGGAAAAAATATCTGAAAAAGAATATACACACACTTACATAGAGGTGAATATATACACATACATATAGCTGAGTCACTTTGCTGTATATCTGAAACAACATAACACTGTAAATCAACAGTATTTCAATAACAATGTAACATAAAAATTAAATGAAAAATATAAGATGTTCAGTATTATACACATGGGATTAATTAAACATTGATAAAAAGAAGGCTGGGAGGTTGTAGAAAATTAACTTCAGAGGCAGGGAACATGGCTATTCCCTCATGGAGTTACAACACTCTACTAGGGCCAGACTTAGCTCCATCCAGGAGAGACATTACCATTTTAATACAGACTTCTGCTGGTATACGAGGAGCTTCTGCTATCACCCAGGGCACAATAGGAATCTCAAAAGTGTCAGTCGCTCAGTCGCGTCCAATTCTTTGTGAACCCATGGACTGTAACCTGCCAGGTTCCTCTGCCCATGGGATTCTCCAGGCCAGAATACTGGAGTGGGTTGCCATGCCCTTCTCCAAATAGGGATCTCAATCCATAGGTTAACTGACTCTGCTCCAGTAGAGCCTTGAGTTTCAATAAGGGCTCAGTGTACCTCCAGAAGTTGTCTCTCCATTGGCAAATACCACTGGACTGAGTCTTCGACTACTTATGCCAAAAGTCCAGGGGCATTTGGTTCAGTGGCTCCCAGAGTGAATTTTTGCGTGACTCAAACTTCTACCAGTAAGACCTGCCCTCAGAGCACTAGTGGGAGAGCAGAAACGAGTCTTCTTTAGTTTATCTAGTGCCTATTGTTGCTCAGGTCCCCCCTGAAAAGTGGAACTCCTGAGAGTGACTCTATAGCAGGAGGCCAGCAAATATTGGAGGTTGGCAACAGAGTCCAAACATTCCTGCCAGATGTTGGATCTCCTTTACCAACATGGAAGGTTGGGGCATCAGGAGTTTTTCTTTCACCAAATTGGGACTAGTTCACCTTTTTGAGTTCAATTACACCACCAAATTTAATGAACTAGGAGGTGTCTTGTACATTATGGATGGCAATTGCCCATCCCCTCAGTGAGGTTAAATAAGTAGGGTGACAATAAACAGCCTTGACCTACCCCTTTTCCTATCTGGAAACATTCTGTTGTTCCATCTCCAGTTCTAACTGTTGCTTCCGGACCTGCATACAGGTTTCTCAAGAGGCAGGGTAGGTGGTCTAGTATTCCTGTCTTTTTCAGAATTTTCCACAGTTTATTGTGATCCACACAGTCAAAGGCTTTGGCATAGTCAATAAAGCAGAAATAGATGTTTTTCTGGAACTCTCTTGCTTTTTCAATGATCCAGCAAATGTTGGCAGTTTAATCTCTGGTTCCTCTGCCTTTTCTAAAACCAGCTAGAACATCTGGGAGTTCACAGTTCACATAATGTTGACGTTTGGCTTGGAGAATTTTGAGCATTACTTTACTAGCGTGTGAGATGAGTGCAATTGTGTGGTAGTTTGAGCTTTCTTTGGTACTGCCTTTCTTTGGGACTAGAATGAAAACTGACCTTTTCCAGTCCTGCAGCCGCTGCTGAGTTTTCCAAATTTGCTGGCATATTGAGTGCAGCACTTACCCCACATCATCTTTTAGGATTTTTTTTTTTTACTTTATTTTACTTTACAATTCTGTATTGGTTTTGCCATACATTGACATGAATCCACCACGGGTGTACATGCGTTCCCAAACATGAACCCCCCTGCCACCTCCCTCCCCACAACATCTCTCTGGGTCATCCCCGTGCACCACCCCCAAGCATGCTGTATCCTGCATCGGACATACACTGGCGATTCGATTCTTACATGATAGTATACATGTTTCAATGCCATTCTCCCAAATCATCTCACCCTCTCCCTCTCCCTCTGAGTCCAAAAGTCTGCTATACACATCTGTGTCTTTTTTGCTATCTTGCATACAGGGTCATCATTGCCATCTTTCTAAATGCCATATATATGTGTTAGTATACTGTATTGGTGTTTTTCTTTCTGGCTTACTTCACTCTGTATAATCGGCTCCAGATTCATATCAGAACTGATTCAAATGTATTCTTTTTAACGGCTGAGTAATACTCCATTGTGTATATGTACCACAGCTTTCATATCCATTCATCTGCTGATGGACATCTAGGTTGTTTCCATGTCCTGGCTATTATAAACAGTGCTGCGATGAACATTGGGGTACATGTGTCTCTTTCAATTCTGGTTTCCTCGGTGTGTATGCCCAGCAGTGGGATTGCTGGGTCATAAGGCAGTTCTATTTGCAATTTTTAAAGGAATCTCCACACTGTTCTCCATAGTGGCTTTAGTAGTTTGCATTCCCACCAACAGTGTAGGAGGGTTCCCTTTTCTCCACACCCTCTCCAGCATTTATTGCTTGCTGACGTTTGGATCGCAGACATTCTGACTGGTGTGAAGTGGTACCTCATTGTGGTTTTGATTTGCATTTCTCTAATAATGAGTGATGTTGAGCATCTTTTCATGTGTTTGTTAGCCATCCGTATGTCTTCTTTGGAGAAATGTCTATTTAGTTCTTTGGTCCATTTTTTGATTGGGTCATTTATTTTTCTGGAATTGAACTGCATAAGTTGCTTGTATATTTTTGAGATTAGTTGTTTGTCAGTTGCTTCATTTGCTATTATTTTCTCCCATTCAGAAGGCTGTCTTTTCACCTTGCTTATATTTTCCTTTGTTGTGCAGAAGCTTTTAATTTTAATTAGATCCCATTTGTTTATTTTTGCTTTTATTTCCAGAATTCTGGGAGGTGGATCATAGAGGATCCTGCTGTGATTTATGTCAGAGAGTGTTCTGCCTATGTTCTCCTCTAGGAGTTTTATAGTTTCTGGTCTTACATTTAGATCTTTAATCCATTTTGAGTTTATTTTTGTGTGCGGTGTTAGAAACTGATCTAGTTTCATTCTTTTACAAGTGGTTAACCAGAAATAGCTCAACTGCAATTCCATCACCTCCACTAGCTTTGTTCGTAGTGATGCTTCCTAAGACCCACTAGACTTTGCATTCCTGGATGTCTGGTTCTAGGTGATTGATCATACCATCGTGGTTATCTGGGTCATGAAGATCTTTTTTGTATAGTTCTTCTGTGTATTCTTGCCACCTCTTAATATCTTCTGCTTCTGTTGGGTCCTTTATACCATTTCTGTCCTTTATTGAGCCCACTTTTGCATGAAATGTTCCCTTGGTATCTCTAATTTTCTTGAAGAGATCTCTAGTCTTTCCCATTCTGTTGTTTTCCTCTATTTCTTTGCCTTGATCGCTGAGGAAGGCTTATCTCTCCTCTCCCTCTGTAAATGCACCCTGAGATCCTCAGGCTATTCTCCCATTGAGATCTTATACAGGAGACCACCCCCAGTAATAGAAAAGTTCAAGGGAGACCACCAACAACTAGCTGACCTGGAGATGTCCTGACACCTCCAGGCCCTGGAAAAGTCTTTTGCCATATCACATGAGAAACCTTAGAAAGGACACCCATTCCTTGGGCAATTGGGTTCATCCCTATTAGCCAGGAGATGAGATGTGGGTTAAAGATTAAAAGGAAGAACCACGTCAGCTTGTTTGAACATGCCATCACACGGTCATCCTGGCAACCTGTTAGAGTTATAGGCATCATCCCTTGGACCCACCACACCAGAGTCAAGAAGGCAGTGGCTTTCTGTGATGAGGACACCTGGAAAACAGTTGTCACCTCAAAACCTCCTCAAGTTCAAGTTACAAAGAAAACGGCCCTCACCTACGAAGGACACTGAGCCCTGCTCTAGTCACTCTGGGAGCTGACTAGTCAATGCACGGCAGAAGCTTGAGGATTCTTCAGCCTTGCTCCAGCCACACTCTGGCAGCTGGCTGGTCAATGCACAGTGGAAGCTGAGGATCCAGCTATCAAAATATCAATGGATTTTCATTGTCAACCCTGGCCTCTATCCCTGATAGGTATCATTGGTGCACTTTTCATTACAGGACCAACTAGACTCCCTGGTTGAGGTGGTTTTACAGAATGGGAGAGGGCTAGACCTACTGACAGCTGAAAAGAGAGGACTCTGTCTCTTCTTAAATCAAGAAAGCTGCTTTTATGTAAACCAATCAGAAACAGTCAGGGACATGGCCCAACAGCTAAGGGAACAAATTATAAAATGGAGAGAGAAACTAGTTAATTCCTGGGGTAATTAGAACAATATCTAGAGCTGGGCATAGTGGCCTCTCCCTTTAGGTCCTCTCTTCATGCTCTTTGTGGTGCTCTTGTTTGGCCCTTGTATTCTCAATGTAGTTACCTAGTTCATAACCTCTCAGATTGAATCCATAAAGTTACAAATGGTAATAGCTCAATATAGCCCCCTAAACAATGGGGAGCTCTGAATGTTCTACCAAAAATGAGATGATGATTTCTACAACAAGTGATAGACGCATCAAGAGGGGGGAATGAAGAGGAAAAGTTAAAATTTTATATAACCTCCTGCTCCTTCTGCCTCTGTAACCCAGCTTGCTCCTTGCAAAGTATAGCTCATGTAGGTCTCAGAAAGTGGGGACTCACAATACTAGGAACTGGAGCTTGTCTCACTCACCCTTATCCTGCTCTTTGCAATCACCTAGCCCCTGGAAACCCACAAACCTGCTTAATCGTGCAATGTCCGTGTATAAAAAAGCCTGTAACCTCTTTGTTCGGAGCTCAGAGCTCGGAGTGCTAACTCCCCTGGGCCCACCAGTGTAACAAATCTGAGTTCTCCAACTCTCCGAGTGTAGTGCTTGGTTTCTTGAGTACTGGTTTCTGCAACAGAGAGAAGTTGGGATGTTGTTGCAGTAGTTCAGGAGGAAAATCACCAAGGCCTAATCTGGGGGTGACTCATGATCAGTGGAGAGAGAAGTACAGAGATGGGATGTTTTCTGGAGGTAGAACCAATAAAACCCAGTAGGAGTTGAAGACTTGAGGGCAGAGGGGCAACTTGGTTGGGGTAGGTGAGGTAGATAAGACAGATCATGCGCTCAGTTTTTAACAAACTCAATAGAGTGAGAAGCCAGGGTGCAGTGAATGTGTGCTCAAGTGCCTTCCCCATAGAGCCTGACAGATGGAGCAGAAAATTCTACCTTGAGCAGCAATGCACCCATGGTCTGCACACCATTTTCTTTAGGTAGTGCTCCTCCAGTCACACCAGGGTGTGTACTTCATGTGTGCATCCATCTCAAGTGAGTATAGAGAGAGCAGAAGGCCTCTGGTATGTGAACCCAGAGAAATGTGAGAAATGTCAGGGTCAGAGCAAGAAGCCTGGAGGTTGGGAACCTGGGAGTCCCCCCACTGTTGGTCTCTGCAAATCAGGAAGTTGGGATCTGGAAAGGCAAAGTGTAGAGCCTGGGGGAGTGTTACTGTTTAGTTTATGTGGTGGGGCTGTTTGATGTGTTTCAGGTCTATTCAACTTAACACAAGAGTCTCAAGTGTCATGACCTCCCTTGTGGTCCACTGGTTACCAGTGCACTCCCTATACAGGTGCCTGGGTTTGATTCCTTGTCAGGAAACTAGATTCCAAATGCTACAATTAAGAGTTTGCATGCTGCAACTAAAGGTCACATGCCACAAATAAAGATCCTGCATGCCATACCTAAATATTCCACATGCCACAACTAAATATCCTGCATGCTACAACTAAAAGATGTCACGTGGTTCAACTGAAATATCCCTCATTTCACAACTAAAAAAAAAACTTGCATGCCCCAACTTAAAGAACCCCAAGGCCACAACAAAGATCACACATACTACAACAAAAATTCCACATATCCCAACTAAAGATCCAACGTGTCACATTCCATGTGCCACAACTAAAAGATCCTGCATGCTGCAACTAAAATGATCTTGCATGCCACATCTAAACAACTAAAGATTCCACATACTGCAACAAAGATCCCACATGCTGCAACAAAGATCCCACATACCTCAACTAAAATATCCCATGTGCCAAAACAAAAGATCCCTCAGGCAGCAACTAAAAAGATCCTACATGCCCCAGATAAAGATCCTACATGCTGCAGCTAAAGATCCTACATTCTGCAACAAAGATCTCACATGGTGCAATGAAAAGATTCCACGTGCCATGACCAAAAACCCACATGCTGCAACTAAAGAACTAAAGATCCCACATGCCACAACAAAGACCCCACATGCCAAACTAAAGATCCCAGATGCCACAACTAAAGAACCCACATGCCACAACTAAAAGATCCTACATGTCACTACAAAGATCCCATATACCAGAACTAAAGGATCCCTGCATGCTAGAACTAAAGATCCTACATGCCACAGCAAAGATTCCACATTCTGAAACTAAAAGATCCCCCATGCTGCAACTAAAGATCCCACGTGCTGCAACAAACATCCCACATGATGCAACTAAAACATCCCTCATACCGCAATGAAATATCCAGCATGCCACAGGTAAAGATCCAGCATGCTTCAACTAAAAGATCTTACATGGCACAACAAGATCCCACATGCCACGACTGAAAGATCTTACAGGCTGCAAATAAAGATACTGCATGCCACAACTAATGATATCACATGCCAAAACAAAGATCCCACCTGCAGCAACAAAGATCCCACACCAAAGATTCCATGTGCCACAACAAACATCCTGCATGACACAACTAAAGGAACCTGCATACCACAACAGTGAAACAACACACTGCAAATGAAAGATCCCTCATGCCACAATGAAGGATCCCACATCCCACAAGAAACATGCCACATGTCACAACAAAGATCATGCATACCTTGACAAAATATCCCATACACCAAAAGTAAAGATCCTGCATGCTGCAAGTAAAGATCCCACATGCCACAACTAAAAGATTCCCCATGCTGCAACAAAAGATGACACATGCTGCAATAAAGATCCCACATGCCATGACTAAAAGATCCAGTATGCCACAACTAAAAGATCCTCCATGGCACAACAAAGATTCCACAGGTCGCAACAAAGATCCCATGTGTCACAACTACTGATCCCATGGGCCATAAGAAAGATCCTGCATGCTGCAACAGAGATCCCACATGCTGTAACAAAGATCCTGCATTCCATAACTAAAAGATCTTGCATGCTGCATCTAAAGAACTAAAGATCCAGCATCCTGCAACTCTGATTCCACATGCTGCAACAAATATCCATCATACAAGAACTAATGAATCCCACATGCTACAGAAAAATGATCCTGCATGCTGCAACAATGATCCCATGTTTGCAACAAAGATCCTGCATACCTCAACTAAAAGATCTCAAATGCCACAACTAAAAGATCCACATGCTACAACTGAAAAGATCCCAGATGCCACAGATAAAGGTCCCACATGACACAAAGATCCCACAAAGCAAAGGTCCCACATGATGCAAGATCCTACATGCCACAAGAAAGATCCCACATGCTGTAACTAAAAGATCCTGCATGTCACAACTAAAGATTCCACATGCCACAACCAAAAGCTCCTGTATGCCACTATAAAGATCCCACATACCACAACAAAAGGATGCCACAGGTCAAAAATATCCTACATGCTGCAACCAAAAGATCCTGCATGCCACAACTAAAAGATCCCCCATGGCACAACAAAGATCCCACATGCCACAACAAAAAGATCTCGCAGGCTGCAAATCAAGATTGTATATGTCACAACTAGTTATCCCACATCATGTAACAATGATCTCACATGCCACATCAAAGATCCATATGCTGCAATAAAGATTTCACAAGCCTCAACAAAGAACCCATGTGACACAACTAAAAGATCCCACGTGCCGCAACAAAAAAAACTGCATAATGCAACTAAAATATCCCATGGGCCACAAATAAAGATTCCCATGCCACAACTAATGATCCTGTATGCTTCAAAGATCCCAGTGTCACAAGTTTCCACATGCCACAACTAAAGATTCCGCAGACCACAACTAAACATCCCTAACGCTAAAACTATAAGATCATGCATGTCACTACAAAGATCATACATACAGCAACTAAAGGATCCCATGTGCCAGAACTAAAGATCCTACATACTACAAAAAAGATCCTACATGCCACAACTAAAAGATCACCCATGCCACAACTAAAGATCATGCATGGCACAACAAAGATCCCACAGGCTGCAACTAAAAGATCCCATGGGCTGCAAATAAAGATACCACATGCCACAATGAATGATCCCATGTGCAACAACAAAGATCCCACATGCCAAACAAAGACCCCATGTGCTGCAACAGAGATTCTACATGCCACTACAAAGATCCCTCATACCACAACTAAAAGATCCCACATACTACAACAAGAAGATCCCTTGTGTTGTAACTAAAGATACTGCATGCCACAAATGAAAAGATCCTGCATGTGGCAATGAAGACCTCAGATGCCAAAACTAAGACCCAACATAGCCAAATAAATTTTTTAAATATTCAAATATTAAATATAGGAAGATTCATTTAAAACCCTTCACCTGTCTACAAATAAACTTATCTATGAAACAAAAACAGTTTACAGACAGAGAACAGACTTCTGGTTGCCAAGGCAGGGGTGGAGGAAGGTTGCAGGAGAGGAATGGATTGCGAGTTTAGGATAGCAGATGCAAAAGATTATACACAGAATGGATAAACAACAAAGTCTTACTGTACAGCACAGGGAACTGTATTCAGCATCTTGTGATAAACCATAATGGAAAAGAAAATGAAAAGAGAACGTCTAACTATGTAACACTGAGTCACAATGTTGTGCACTTGAAAATAACACAACACTGCAAAATAATATTCATTAAAAAAAAAAGTGTGTCGAATCACCTTACTGCCAATATATGGACTCAAGGGATACGATGTGGTGTCAGTACCCTGTTCAAAACCTTCAGAACCATTTTCATTGGCATAGTTTTTGCTGAAACAGAGAAATCACTGGTCATCAGTAAATGCCATATTATTTCTCAGAGAACAACAGCAGAGAGTACCCCAGCTGTTACCTTTCCAGGGCTGTGCCTTCTCTGGCATGTAAACATGTACATTCCTAAGGGTACACATTATATCCCCCACTCCCTTCTCTCCTGAGTCAGCCAGAAGGACACAGTGACACAACCTCCTCCTCCTCCCCAGCTTTTATCCAGAGGATGGGGCACAAAGCCCGGGTCTGTGTCACCAGGCAGGATAAGGGGCTGGGGTAGAGAGGGCAGGCATTCTTGCAAGTGGAGAGGAGAGGAAGCAGGCAGGAGGCAGCTCTCAGGAAGAAGTATTACTTCAAACCCCTAAAGAGCCCCATCTGGGAATCAGCATGGACACAGCTCTCCATGTTGGTATGGATCCATCCAGCGGCAGCTGACTGCCCCAGGAAAAGTAATCTTTCACCCTCAGTGTTCTTCTGAGCTGAGCTAACCAGTCTGTGTTCTCCAGCACAAGTCACATTTCCCCACTGAGCTGGGACTGGCATTTTGTAGCCACATCCATGTCACCCTTGCTCCTGTATACCTCTGTTTTTAGGGCTGGCAAATGGTAGGACACAGAGAGAACCTTCTGGCCCTCACCCAACAAAATTATTTCAGATTCTTAGGCCTCAAGGTTGTCTTCTCAAAGACATTCATTCTGGGAGCTATTATTTACCTCATGAATCACATGCTTTCAGCCTGCAGGTGTCCTGGATGAGTATAGGCAAATACACAACCTGAGCCATGCACAGAGCTGGCCTTTCCAAAGCTTTCTGATGTGCTCACCTAAGACACCTGAGACCTTCAGGAAGGATGCATTTTCCCAAAGAGCATGGGAATGGGAACAGGCCCTGAGCATCACTGTGATCCTATGGTACTTTCAGATGATGACCAAGGAATGTCAGTCTCTGCAATGTGTTTGTGTCTGTTCAATATATATTATATAAAGTCAATACAGGTAATGAATGACTACTAAAATATTGCTCCTAGGTGAAATAAAGGGTTAGGCTCCTGTGAGCCTCTGGTCACAACATTTTCATCAATCAATCAATATATAAACTTGTTTTATA
Source organism: Ovis canadensis (assembly GCF_042477335.2). Lineage (NCBI taxonomy): Eukaryota > Metazoa > Chordata > Mammalia > Artiodactyla > Bovidae > Ovis > Ovis canadensis. The sequence continues at coordinate 134,510,294 of NC_091727.1, forward strand.
TTTCTTTCTGTGGGTAGTGATTCTCCAGTCACACCAGAGAGTATGCTTCAGGTGTAGGTCCTTCTCAAGGGAGTGTAGAGAGAGCAGAAGGCCTCTGGCATGTGAAGCCAGAGAAATGTGAGAAATTCCAGGGTCATAGCTAAAAGCCTGGAGGTTGGAACCTGAGAGTACCCACACTGCAGGTTTCTGCAAATCAGAAAATTGAGATCTGGAGAGGCACAGTGTAGAGCCTGGGGGAGTGCCAGTGGTAAGTTTACATGGTGGGGCTGGTTTGCTGTGTTTCAGCTCTATTCAACATGACATGGAAGTCTCAAGTGTCATGACTTCCTTTCTGGTCCACTGGTTAAGAGTGCACTCCCTGTATAGGGTGCCTGGGTTTGATCCTTGGTCAGGAAACTAGATCCCAAATGCCAGCACTAAGAGTTCACATGCTGCAACTAAAGGTCCCACATGCCTCAAATAAAGATCCTGCATGCCACAGCTAAATATACCGCATGCTGCAACAATGGTCCCACATTCACAACACAGATCCCACATACTTTAACTAAAAGAACCCACATGCAACCACTAAAAACATCCCACAAGGTGAAAAGGCTGGACATGCTGCAACAAGGATCTCAGATGATACAATTAATAGACCCTGTGTGCCGCAACAAAGAAACCACATGCCACAACTAAAGATCCCACATGCCACAACTAAAGGTCCTGCATGCCACAACTAAAGCTGCCACATGCTGCAACTGAAAGATCCACATGCCACAACTAAACAACTGAAGATCCCATTTGCCTCTAAAAAGGTCCCACCTACCACAACTAAAAGATCCCTTGTGCTCTAACTAAAGATCCTGCATGTGGCAATGAAGATCACACGTGCCACAACTGAGACCCAACATAGTCAAATAAATTAAAGAAATATTTAAATATTAAATATAAAAAGGTTCACTTAAAAACATTCATCTGTCTACAAATGAACATATCTATGAAATATAAACAGATTACAGACACAGAGAACAGAATTATGGTTGCCAAAGCATGGGTGAGGGGATGTAGGAGAGGAACGGATTGGGAGATGCAAAATATTATACATTATATATATTATGAAAACTATTATTCAGATGCAAACTATTATACACAGAATGGATAAACAAGGTCTTACTGTATTGCACAGGGAACAACTGTATTCAATATCTGTGATAAACCATAATGGAAAAGAAAACGAAAAGAGAATGTCTAAATATGTAAAACTGAGTCACTATGCTGTGGACCTGAAACCAGTATAACACTGTAAGCAACCTCGATGTCCATCAGCAGATGAACAGGTAAGAAAGCTGTGGTACATATACACAATGGAGTATTACTCGGCCATTAAAAAGAATACATTTGAATCAGTTCTAATGAGGTGGATGAAACTGGAGCCAATTATACAGAGTGAAGTAAACCAGAAAGAAAAACACCAATACAGTATACTAACGCATATATATGGAATTTAGAAAGATGGTAACGATAACCCTGTATGTGAGACAGCAAAAGAGACACAGATGTATAGATAAGTCTTTTGGACTCTGCGGGAGAGGGAGAGGGAGGGGGTGGAATGATTTGGGAGAATGGCATTGAAACATGTATAATATCATATAAGGAACAAATCGCCAGTCTAGGTTCAATGCAGGATACAGGATGCTTGGGGCTGGTGCACTGGGATGACCCAGAGGGATGGTATTGGGGGGAAGGTGGGGCGGGGGGTTTGGGATTGGGAACACGTGTACACCCATGGCAGATTCATGTTGATGTATGGCAAAACCAATACAGTATTATAAAGTAAAATAATAAAATAATAATAATAAAACTATACTTCAATTAAAAAAAAACAAACCACAAGTGTGTAGAAATGGCTTACCTCCAATATATGGACTCAGAGAGACACAATGTGCTGTCAGCACCCTGTCTGAAACCTTTAGAACCATTCTCACAGTTTTTGCTGAAACAGAGAAGTCACTGGTCATCAGTAAATGCCACATTGTTTCCCAAAGAACAAACAAAAGAGAATACCCCAGTTGTCACCTTTCCAGGGCCATGCTTTCTCTGGCACACATATAGACGTGTATAGTGTACATATAATGTGTATAAGTGTACACATTATTTCCCCCACCCCCTTCTCTCCCTATGGTGAGTCAGCCAGAAGCAAGCACGCAGTGATGCTGCCTCCTCCTCCTCCCCAGCTTTTATCTGGAAGATGGGGTGCAAAGCCTGGGTCCATGTCAACAGGAAGGATGAAGCGTTGGGGTAGTGGGGGCAGGCATTCTAGCAAGTGGAGAGGAGAGGAAGCAGGCAGGAGGAGCTCACAAAAAAAAAAAAAAGCATTACTTCAACCCCCTAAAGAGCCCCATCTGGGAATCAGCATGAACACAGCTCTCCATGTTAATGGGGATCCATTCATGGGCAGCTGATTGCCCCAAGAAAAGTAATCTTCCACCCTCAGGGTTCTCTTGAGCTGAGCTAACCAGTCTGTGTTCTCCAGCACAAGTCACATTTCCCTAACTGAGCTGGGACAGGGATTTTGTTGTCACATCCATGTCAACCTTCATCTTGTAGACCTCTCTTTTTAGGGTGAGCAAATGGCATGACACAGAGAGAGTCTTCTGGCCCTCGCCCAACAAAATCTTTTCATATTCTTAGGCCCCCAGGCTGTCTTCTCAAAGACATTCATTCTAAGAGCAAGCATTTCTCTCATTAATCATGTGCTTTCAGCCTAGAGGTGTCTTGGATGAGCACATGCAAGTACCCAGACTAAGACCCGCAGAGAACTGGCCTTTCCAAAGCTTTCTGACATGCTCAAGAAAGACACCTGAGACCCTCAGCATGAATGTTTCCTCCCAAAGGGCATGGGAATAGGAACAATCCCTGAGCATCACTGTGATCCTTTGGTACTTTCAGAAGATGACCAAGGTATATCAGTCCTTGCAATGCGTTTGTGTATGTTCACTCTATATCCTATAAGGTAATGAATTAGTGACTATAAAACATTGCTACCAAGGGAAATAAAAGGTTAAGTTCCTATGAGCCTCTGATCACAACATTTTCATCAATCAATATATAAACTTGTTTTATACCTGTTTCTGTCTAAAGTTACAATTTAATCCAATTAGAAGCCCAGAATTTACTAAAACAATTTACATTAACAAAATGATAAAGCCTTCCAACAAAAGACTCTAGAATCTGTCCATGTCTAAATCAATGGACATTCCCATTAGTGTCTCCAGAGGTTCCTTCACTGATGAAGCCTTAGTAACCTTTACCTACACCCCCCTGGCATTTTTGGACCATCCATGACAGCTATAAGTTGCCCACAGGCCACTGATGCAAGAAACTACCCTTCTAGGCCTTGTACTACAAACAATTAGAGTGGCAACTATAGGTCACATACTAGGCCATCCTCAAAATAGAGGTCCTCAAAGACCCTGAGCCTGCTATGCTCCATACCCAGTTGCCCAACATGCCTTGGGTCATGGAACCAGCAACCTAAAACCTCAGCATGGTTTCTGAGGCCTTCCTAATACAAGAGAGTTTTCTAGCATATACTTCTTGCAAGAGGACATGGTCTACTGCCCTTAGTCCCCTGCTAAATGAGATAGTGGAGAAGTCATCCCTCTCTCAGATGTCTTGGCTACCTGAGGAGCCCCTTTAAATCAACTCAGTGGACAATATTGGGTGTTTGTACACTACATATGTTCTTGTCTCCATCATCCCCTGGAAGGATGGAAAGCAGTCATACAAATGATGGTGACAATACCCATGATAAAGGATGGGACCAATGGGTCAGCACAATTGGCCAAACTTCATTTTACTACTGGATGCCCTGGATAACAAATGGGCCCATCTGTACATTTTTATAAACTCTTGGGCCACTGCCTAAGAGGTGTCCCCTTTGAGGTAAAGAACTCTGGGAATCACTTGCCTTGCACACACCCAAAATATAAGTCGAGATGTTATGAACTGAATCCTATTCTCTCAAAATGGGTATCTTGAAACCTTAATCCGCAATGTGACTGTATTTGGAGATACGGCCTTTAAAGAGTAATTACGATTAAATGAGGTCTTTATTTTATTTTTTAGTATAAATTTATTTATTTTAATTGAAGGCTAATAACTTTACAATATTGTATTGGTTTTGCTGTACATTGGCATGAATCCACCACAGGTGTACATGTGTTCCCCATCCTGAACCCCCCTCCCACTGCCACCCTCCCTCCCCAGCCCATCCCTCTGGGTCATCCCAGTGCACCAGCCCCGAGCATCCTGTATCATGCATCAAACCCAGACTGGAGATTAATTTCACATATGGTAATATACATGTTTCAATGCCATTCTCCCAAATCATCCCACCCTCACCCTCTCCCACAGAGTCCAAAAGACTGCTCTATACATCTGTGTCTCTTTTGCTGTCTCAAACAGTGTGGAGATTCATTAAAAAATTGGAAAGAGAACTGCCATATGACCCAATAATCCCACTGCTGGGCATACACACTGAGGAAACCAGAACTGAAAGAGACACATGCACCCCAATGTTCATCGCAGCACTGTTTATAATAGCCAGGACATGGAAGCAACCTAGATGTCCATCAGCAGACGAATGGATAAGAAAGCTGTGGTACATATACACAATAAAGTATTACTCAGCCACTGAATGTCTTTTTAAATGAGGTCTTATTAAAGATTATATCTTTAATAAACATTGAATAAGATTAAATGAGTAATTAAGATTAAAAGCATGGAGTTGTAATCCAACAAGAGAGTATCCTTATAAGAGGAGACACCACAGAGCTTTCACTCCCTCCCCACACTAAACAAAGAAAACACCATGTGAGCACACAGTAAGAAGACAGTCGTCTGCCAAGGACAAAGGTATAAATTCTTTTAGCAAATTCTAGATTTCCAACTGGATTAAAGTGTGGGCCATTCAAATTCTTTCCTCCCTCTGTATTCAAGTTTTCTGATTTCTTTCTCTCTCATCCATTTTGCTTCTTTGTCACTGGATATACTTTGTGTGTGTGAATGGGGAGGTGTCTTCTCTATTCTGCTCATATTTATGCATTTCTTCTTCAGAGAGCCTCAACTCGGGTTCATTAAGGCTAGGGGTCTCCCCTATGACAATGGTTGCTTAATAAGTTTTAAGGACTCTGGCTTAAGTTGGGTTTGATTTCATCTCATCACTGTCACAAAAGTGCCATGGTCATTTTGCCCTATAACTAGGATTAGGATTTTTACTGAAAAAGAGACAAAGGTAACAGAGTGGCCCAGCAGAACATTGCTGGGCCCTCAAGCCAGACAGGGCTGGACTGAAACCATATTCTGCTATGTTGCTGCCACATTGGTTGCATGGAAATCTTTCATTTTGTCTTTTCTCTCTGCACAAAGTTGTTCAGAATCTTTTTTTGAGCAGTGCAAATTTACAGCTTTGGATTTTGTCTACATTTAATCATGAGTGGTCCAGACCTTCTGGGTGGTTATGGGGAAAGGTTCAGAGACCCAGTGACTCACCTCTTGGGTAGCCCAGGAAAAGAGGACATTGCTGCAGGGCAATGTAGGACACATGAGGGTGGCATTCTGGAACAGACTAAATCAGAAGGGTCGGTGGCAAGAGGGTTTTGCAGTATTAAGTGGGTGAGGTAGCCTGTGATTCCTGAGCAAGATGTGATTGGGGTCTTTGAATGGTTCTGCTGGCAGAAAAGGAAACACTATTAAGGGAGAATATGCAGGAATGCATCAGGTGCATTCAATAAGGAGGGCTTCTGAGAGGACCCTATCTGGTGGAGCAGAGTGAGGAAAGAAACTTGGGATTAGGCCATTCAAGATCCTCTCAATTTTACCACGTTAACTCAGCACAAGCTATTAATTTTAGCCCTCACCCCACAACCGGCCACTCCCTGCACAAGCACATGAGTGCGTGTGCATGCACACACGCACACACACTCACACACACATGAACGGTACATATGGCTGAAGAGAACTCAGTCCCTGGACATGGATGGGTGGATCCTTGGTCGTGAGTTCCCCACCCTCTGTAATTTGGGCGCTGTTAGCTACCACAGTAACACAGGCACTGAAACAAAGGGACTCCATCTCAACCAGACGTCGCCTTCCCTACCACCAATTCCTCTAGGGACTGGCCAGTAGGCGGGGTGCATGGGCAGAGGTTTAAAAGCTCAGACCAATGTCTACCCGAGCCGTCCTCTTCTAAAATGTATATTTGTTCACTGCCTGGCAACCCCTGCTTATCAATTAAAGAAGTCCAGAATGACTTCAGGAACATCAGAGGAGGAGAGGTTAGATGTCAAAGTTGAATGTCCAGCTGGGATTGTCGTCATCGCCCTTCAAGAGCTGGATGCCGGTGAGCAGTATGGGCACAGGGACTTGCCGCTCATCTGGACACCATAGCTCTGAATTGGAAAACACTGGAGACTGCTGGAGAGCTAGTTGAAGACAGAGGAAGGGGTGAGTGGGCTAACCATGAGATGGGGCTGGGAGCTTGTTATTCCACAAATAGCTGCCTCTCACGTGAGACCGTTGTGGGCAAGGGAGACAGGGAAGGTGGGACTCAATCAGGGAACCTGAACCTCAGAGCAGTGAAAAGAGCAGCTGCCCAGCAGCTTGACTCCAGAAGCACACTGCGAACCAATCCCTTGGCTTCTAAGAGCACTAGGTCTGAGGCGCTTCTGGCTGCTAGCAAGGGAGCAGGAAGCTTAGCATGCAACTGGCTCTGCCCACCCTGATGGCCTTGCCAGTTTAGCAAATCCTGCAGATGCCAGGAGCCATTCAAAATGATGTCCAATCCTGCCTCCTCCTGTGGCTTGGGCACCACCCAGCCCTCTACTCATTCTGGCCCCTATAGTCATTCCTGAGTCAGCTCCAGAGGAGCTGGAGCACTGGGCTATGGGTTGGTGGTGTGGGGCACCCCTCGCTGCACCTACCCTCTGTAAAAACACAAAGTCTTTTCTCTTGAAATAGCTTATGCCCAAGAGTTCACTTTGTGTAGTCAAAGGATAATTTGACTGCCCAGCTTGAATTCTGAAAGATCTGGACACCTTTGACGGATCGGGAGATAGGTGACTGGGGATCACTTCCAGACCCCTGGGCTTCCAGTGAACCAGAGTGCCTCCCCTCTCCTTGGGAAGGGATGGAAGAGGTTCAGCCAATGCGTTGATAGGCCTCTTTAGCCTCATCAGGACAGAAATTGGGCTCCAGTAGTACCCCACTCCCATTGCAAAAGGAGGCAAAGATGAAGTGAAGGTTCTTGGCTGACATCATAGAAGGGGAAAAGAAGGTAAAGGTCAGTGTATCAGATCTTCAGGGCAATTAACTCCTGGAGAGCAGGCCACTCTAATGCTCTAGCATTCTGGCCCCAACATGTAGAGAAAAAAAACCTCACATTTATTGTTGTTTAGTCGCCAAGTGGTGTCACACTCTTTTGCAGTCCCATGGACTGTAATCTTCCTGGCTTCTCTGTCAATGGGATTTCCCAAGCAGACTTCTGGAGTGGCTTCTCATTTCCTTCTCTGGGATCCTTCTGACTCTGGGATCAAACTGGAGTCTCTTGTGTCTCCTGCACTGGCAGGTGGATTCTTTACCAGGGGAATAAATGATTTCTTTACCAGGGGGGGTACTCTAAATGGATTAAAATCTGCTTGTTTGGAATATACTGGATTGGCCAAAAAGATTTTTCAGGTTTTTCTGTAAGATGGTAAGGATAATCTGAACGAACTCTGACCAACCCAATATTTAAACCAATTGGTGTGTAAAAACTGAGTTTGGTACTGCCCGGTTTTTCAGCTAATGGGTTACAGCCTGTTGTGAATAAGTAAAGTGAGGCCATCTATGGTTCCTTTATATTGCAGTGTATGTGTGGAAAAATGAATGTGTGAGCCTCTTCAAGTGTGAGCGTGTTAATAGGAATATGAACTTGTTACTAAGGAAATATTTGTGCATGTTCATATGTATGAGTGGACAAGTGACTATATTAATGGATACTACCATGTTGGTGTGTGCGTGTGTGCATGTGTGCATGTGTGTAAATTTAAGCTTGATTATTTGTCTGATATTTTGGGGAGGGCATGTTGCACAGGTTTCAGGATCTTAGTTCCCTGACCAGATATTGAACATGGGGCCACAGCAGGGAGAATGCCAAGTCCTAACCACAGGACTGTCAGGAAATTTCCCTTCTAATATTTTAAATGCACATCTGACTCTTAAACAACAGGAGTTTAAACAGGTCTACATAAATGCAGATTTGTTCAATAGCAAAAACTGCAGTACTACATGACATTATTTGAATCCATGGATACAAAACCCAGATTGACAGAAACATCATATTGTGAGAGCAGATTATATGTTAAACATATTTAAATACACATGAATGGACAGCACACCTAACCTCTGCATCACTCAATGGTCAACTATATTAGTATATTTGAATGACTTTGTATGAGTGAATGTGAGTGTCTCAGTGAGCGTGATCACATTCCTACCTCTGAGCATATTAATGTGTATGTGAGTGACTATGAGTGTATGGATGTTAGTATGATTTAATTTGCTGTCACATTCAGGTGAATGTGTGAGCAGTAACTATGAGTGAATGGGTGTTGGAGCATGTTTGTGCAAGTGAATGTGACCTTGGACATGTATATAATCACATTTATTTGTGTGAGTGATCATGGGAGCCTATTCAAACATATGAGTTTCTGTGTTGAAATGAATGGAAGTTTTCATATGGATGAGTGAATGTGTGACCATGGTCATGAATGTTAGCATATTAATGTGTGTGAGAGTGAATGTACATGTTTGTGAGCATGTGAAATTGATGTATATTTCCGTGAGTTACTGTCCAAGTGTGTATGTGTGTATACTAGAACATCTCTTTGTGTATAAATGTGTGAACTTCATGGTAAATGTGAGCATACTCATCTGTGAGAATATGATTATGATGCTGTTTATGAGTGTCTCATACCTGGGGAATTGTATATGATGGGATTATACGAGAATGTGTGTGAGTGAATGTGTGAGCTTGTTTGAGGAAATGTATATGTAAGGACATTTTCATGAGTGAGTGTGTAACTGTTCATTAGTATAAGCTTGTTACTGTGATTTCACTTTTGTAAAGATATGAGTATGTGCTTGTGAGTTTATATGAGTGCCTGTGTGTGTGAAAGTATGAACTTAGTGATGCCTGTGAGAAAATTTGTGTTCACATATATACATGAAAATATTGCTGTTTGTGAGCATACTAATATGCACATATAAGGGCATCTGAGTATACTGTTGTCAGCATATATAAGGATCTGAATTTGTAAGCATGTTCATGTGTTAGTGGCATGTGAGCATTTTGTGTGAGGGAATGTGTACGATTATATGAGTGTCTATGAAAGTGTTAGCTGCTCAGTCATTTCAGACACTTTGTGACCCCATAGACTTTAGCCTGCCAGGTTCCACTGTTCATGGATTTCTCTGGATTAGAATACTGAAGTGGGTAGTCATTCCCTTCTCCAGGGGATATTCCCAAGTCAGAGATCAAAGCCAGGTCTCCTGAATTGATTCTCTTGAAAGATTCTTTGTCATCTGAGCCACAAGAGAAGCCTGACTGTGTCTAGACACATGAATAAATTGGTGAATATGTTTTAAGTCTGTGAATATGCTTCAATATTAGAGAATTTGGGTCTGTAGTGCATGTATGTGAACATTTCTTATATCTCAGTGAATCTGTGAATGTGTTCATGTAAAGAACATTCTGTGAATTTGAGTGAATAGTGACCACACAAGTATATGCAAACATGTTAATGTTTGTGTTTCTTACAGTTTTGTTTCCCTGTGATTGATATCTAGTCTCATAGCATTGTAGTCAGAAAAGATGTTTGATACAATTTCAATATTCTTAAATTTTATAAGGCTTGATTTGTGACCCAAGATGTGGTCTATCGTGGAGAATGATAGACCAGGAGAATGTTCCATGTGCATTTGAGAAGAAAGTGTATTCTTCTGCATTTTGATGGAATGCCTGGAACATAGGTCCATCTTCTCTAATGTGTCACTGAAGGCTTGTGTTTCCTTATTAATTTTCTGTTTTGATGATCTGTCCATTGGTGTAAATGCGGTGTTAAAATCGCCTACTATTATTGTGTTACTGTCACTTTCCCCTTTTATATCTGTTAGTGTTTGCATATGTATTGAGGAGCTCCTGTGTTGGGTGCATAAATATTTACAATTTATTATGTCTTCTTCACGGTTTTAAAAGGTTGCTGCTAAAATGAGCCATGAACAATGCCAGGATTCTTGGCTTCCTGAGGAGATGAATTCAATCCGGGGCCAGTGACGAGGCTTGATTGCTCAGAGCTTTTGTGTAATAAAGTTTTATTAAAGTATAAAAGAGATAGAGAAAGCTTTTGACATAGATATCAGAAGGGGGCAGAAAGAGTGTCCCCTTGCTAGTTTTTAGCAAGGAGGTACATACCTATTGGCAAGCTGCTAATTAGAGAAAGTAAATGCCTCAAAATTGAGAAAGTGGCTCCAGGCCTCTCAGCCACAACATGCATTTTGAGATAGCTTCGGCATAAGGTGAGTCATCCTGGGCCATAAAACAATTGACATGAATCTTGAGGAAAGACAGATTTCCAAGCAAATACGTAGTTTTATAAACATAGCTTAAGAGAGTATTTCCATGAGTAAAACCTGCTGGTTTGTTGAGCCATTATTAGTTCTGAGTCTTAGGTGGAACTGACTTGAAGAAAGGTAGATTCTAAGGTAAATACATAGCTCATTAACATAGCTTACAGAAAACATATCCATAAGAAAAATGCATTGGTTAGCGCAAGGTTTGAGAAAAGTTACGTTTAGGTGGAACCAGGTGTTGTCATGGCAACACTGAAACCTTTTAATTTTGTATAGAGAAGGGGAAAAAATGTCTGACATTTGTAGTTTGTTTCCTCCTGCTGCTTGAGAGAGGAAAAAAAAAAAAAAGTCTGACATTTGCAGTCTATTTCCTCCACTTGGGGACCCCTAGCCTTCCTGCCTGTTACCTTCTCAGTCTGATGCCTTGATCATTAGGGAATGTCCTTTATCTTTTATAATATTTTATATTTTAAGGTCTATTCTGTCTGATATGAGAATAGCCACTCTGGTTTTCTTTTGATTTATATTTGGATTGGAATAGCTTTTTCCACTCTCTCACTTTCAGTCTGTATGTGTCTTTAGGTCTGAAGTGCATCTCTCATAGACAGCAATATATGTGGGTCTTGTTTCTGTATTCCTCAGCCAGTCTTTGTCTTTTGGTTGGAGCACATAATCCATTTATATTTAAAATAATTATTGATATATATGTTCCTATTGGCATTTAATTGTTTTCCATTTGTTTTTGCAGATCTTTTCCTTCCCTCATGTTTCATGCCTATAGAAGTCCCTTTAACATTTGTTGTAAAATTGGTTTGGTAGTGCTAAATTCTCTTAACTTCTGCTTTTCTGTAAAGCTTTGTATTTCTCCATCAATTTTGAATAACATCCTTGCTGGGTAGACTAATATTGGTTGTAGATTTTTTTTTCCTTTCAGTACCTTAAATATATCCTGCCATTCCCTCCTGGCCTGCAGAGTTTCTGCTAAAAGATCACCTGTTAATCATATGGGTTTTCACTTGTGTGTTACTTGTTGCTTTTCCCTTGCTGCTTTTAATATTCTTTCTTTGTGTTTAATCTTTGTTTAGTGTGATTAGTATGTGTCTCGGTGTATTTCTCTTTTGATTTATCTTGAATGAGAGCATTGGCTCTCCTCCGAATTGACTATTTCCTTTCCCAAATTGGGAAAGTATTCGACTATAATCTCTTCAAAAATTTTCTCAGACCCTTTCTTTTTCTCTTCTTTGTGTACTAAGTCCCTTCACTCAGGTCCAACTCTGTGCAACCCCATGGACTGTAGCCCACCAGGCTCCTTTGTCCATGAGATTCTCCAGGCCAAAATACTGGAGTGAGTTGCCATTCCCTTCTCCAGGGGATCTTCCTGACCCATGGATTGAACCAGTGTCCCTTATGTCTCTGGCATTGACATCTCGGTTCTTTACCACTAGAGGAACCTTGGAAGTCCTTCCTCTTTGGGACCCCTATAATTCGAATCTCACTGCATTTAATATTGTCCTAAAGGACTCTCAGACTATCCTCTATTCTTTCCATTCTTTTTCCTCTATTCTGATCTTCAGCAGTTATTTCAACCATTTTCTGCCTCAGTTATTGTTATTGTTTCCTTCTAGAGTACTTTTAATTTCAGCAATTGTGTTGTTCATCTCTGTTCATTTTTATTTCTTCTAGGTCTTTGTTCAGTTCAGTTCAGTTTAGTTGCTCACTCGTGTCTGATACTTTACAACCCCATGTACTGCAACACGCCAAGCTTCCCTGTCCATCACCAACTCCGGGAGCTTGCTCAAACTCATGTCCATTGAGTCAGTGATGCCATCCGACCATCTCATCCTCTGTTGTCCTCTGATCTTCCTGCCCTCAATCTTTCCCAGCATCAGAGTCTTTTCCAATGAGTCCGTTCTTCGCATCAGGTGGCAACTTGCCTAAGGTTACACAACTGATATATGGAAGCACAGACAGGTTATGAAACTTGCTTAAGTTCACACAACTCACATGTAGAAGCACAGAGAGGTTTGGCAACTTGCTTAAGATCACACAGCTCAGATATGGAAGCACAGAGAGGTTAGGCAACTTGCCTAAAATCACATAGCTCAAATATGGAGGCAAAGGGAGGTCAGGCAGCTTGCCTAGGATCACACAGCTCATACATGGAAGCATCAATACATTAGGGAATTTGCCTAAGACCTCTCAGATAGGGAGGCACTGAGCTCACAGGTGGAAGCACAGAGAGGTCAGGCAACTTGACAAAATCACACAGTTCACTAGTGGAAGCACAGAGAGATTGGGCAACTTGTGAAACGTCACACAGCTCAGATATGAAAGCACAGGGAGTTCAGGCAACTTGCTTAGTTCCCACAGTGCTGAAGTGTAAGCACAGAGAAGTTAGGCAACTTGCCTAAAATCACACAGCTCAGAGGTGGAAGCACTGAGAGGTCAGGCTACTTGCCTAAGATCAAACAGCTGAGAAGTTAAAGCAAGGAGATGTCAGGCAACTTGCCTAAGGTCACCCAGATCAGAATTGGAAGCACAGAGAGATTACCCAACCTGCCTAAGAACACAGAGCACAGAAGTAGAAACAGAAAATTTAGGCAACTTGCCTAAGATCACACAGCTCATTAGTGCCAGCACAGAGAAGTCAGGAAACTTACCAAAGATCCCACCTCAGAAATGAAAGCACAGAGTGGTTAGGCAAGTTACCTAAGGTCACACAGCTCAGATATGGAAGCAAAGACATCAGGCAACTTGCTTAAGATCAAAGAGCTTCTGTGGAAGCAGAGAGAGTTTAGGCAACTTGCCTAAAATTACACAGTTCACAAGAGGAAGCACAGAGGTCAGACATCCTGCCTAAGATCACACAGCTCACATATGGAAGCACAGAGAGTGTTGGCAACTTGCCTAAAATCACACAGCTCAAATATGGAAGCACAGGGAGGTCAGGCAGCTTGCCTAAGATCAGACACCTCAGATATGGAAAACACTGAGAGGTTAGGCAACTTGCCTAAGATCTCACAGCTCAGATTTGGAGGCACAGAGAGGTCAGGCATCTTGCGCAAAATCACACAGCTGAAAAGTGGACACATAGAGATGTTCGGCAACTTGTCTAAGAACACACAGCTCATATTTGGAAGCACACAGAGGTCAGACTTCTTGACTAAGATCACACAGTTCCGAAGTGGAAACATAGAGAGGTTAGGCAACTTGCCTAGATCCCATAGTGCAGAAATGGAAGAAGAGAGAGAGGTCAGGCAGCTTGCCTAAGATCAAACAGCCTAGAAGTGGAGGGACATAGAGGTCAGGCAACTTGCTTAGACACACAGCTCTTATGGAAGCAAAGACAGGTCAGGGAACTTGCCTAATATCACACAGGTCAGAAGGAGAAGCATGGAGATGTTAGGGAACTTGCCTTATGTCACAGAGCTTAGATATGGAAGAACAGAGAGGTCAGGCAATTTACCAAATATCACACTGCTCAAAAGTGGAAGCACAGAGGTTTCAGGCAACTTTCCTAAGATCACACAGCCACAAAAAGAAGCACACAGAGGTCAAGCAACTTGCCTAAGATCACACAGCTTGAAGTGGAAGCACAGAGAGACTGGCAACTTGCCTACGATCTCACAGGTCAGAAGTTCAGGCACAGAGCAGATATGGGACATTCCTAAGATGGGTGCAATCTCAGAAATGACAGAATGATCTCTGTTCATTTCCATGGCAATCCATTTGATATCACAGTAATCCAAGTCTATGCCCCAACCACTAATGCTGAAGAAGCTGAGGTTGAACAGTTCTATGATGACCTACAAGACCTTCTAGAACTAACAGCAAAAAACAAACAAACAAACAAACAAACACGTGTTTTTTCCATCACAGCAGAATGGAATGCAAAAGGAGGAAGTCAAGAGATACCTGGTGTAACAGGCAACTTTGGCCATGGAGTACAAAGTGAAGCAGGGCAAAGCCTGACAAAGTTTTGTCAAGAGAATGCACTGGTCGTAGCAAATACCCTCTTCGAGGCCCTCAAGACCTGACTTGACACACAGACATCACCAGATGGTCAATACTGAAATCAGATTGATTATATTCTTTGTAGCTCTATACAGTCACAAAAAAAAAAAAAAGCCCAGGATATGACTGTGGCTCAGATCATGAACTCCTTATTGCCAAATTCAGACTAAAGTTGAAGAAAGTAGGGGAAACCACTAAGCCATTCAGGAATGACCTAAATCAAATCCCTTACGATTATACACTGGAAGTGACCAATAGATTCCAAGGATTAGATCTGATAGAGTGCCTAAAGAACTATGTACAGAGGTTTGTGACAATGCACAGCAGGCGGTCATCAAGACATCCCCCAAAAAATGAAATGCAAAAAGGCAAAATGGTTGTCTGAGGAGGCCTTACATATAGATAAGAAATGAAGAGAAGCTAAGGCAAAGAGAAAAGGAAAGATATACCCATCTGAATGCAGAGTTCCAAAGAATACCAAGGAGAGCTAAGAAAGCCTTCCTCAGTGATCAATGCAAAGAAATACAGGAAACAAATAGAGTGGGAAAGACTAGAGATCTCTTCAATAAAATTAGAGATACCAAGGGAATATTTCATGCAAAGATGGGCAAAATTAAGAACAGAAATGGTATGGACCTAACAGAAGCAGAAGATATTAAGAAGAGATGGCAAGAATACACAGAAGAATGATACAAAAAAGAATTTAATGACCCAGATAACCACGATGGTGCGATCACTCACCTAGAGCCAGACATCCTGGAATGTGGAGTCAAGTGGACCTTAGGAAGCATTACTATGATCAAAGCTAGTGGAGGTGATGGAATTCCAGTTGAGCTATTTCAGAATCCTAAAAGACAATGCTGTGAAAGTGTTCCACTCGATATGCCACCAAATTTGGAAAACTCAGCAGTGGCCACAGGACTGGAAAAGGTCACTGTTCATTCCAATCCCAATTAAAGGCAATCCTAAAGAATATTCAGACTACCACACAAATGCACTCATCTCACATGCTAGCAAAGTGATGCTCAAAATTCTCCAAACTAGGCTTCAATAGTACATGAACCAAGAACTTTCAGATGTTCAAGCTGGATTTAGAAAGGGCAGAGGAACCAGATATCAAATTGTCAACATGTTGGATCACTGAAAAAGCAAGGGTGTTCCAGAAAAACATCTACTTCTGCTTTATTGACTATGCCAAATTCTTTGACTTTGTGGATCACAACAAACTTTGGAAAATTCTTAAAGAGATGGGAATACTAGACCACCTTATCTGCCTCCTGAGAAATCTGTATGCAGGTCAAGAACAACAGTTAGAACTGGACATGGAATAACAGTCTGGTTCCAGATTAGGAAAGGAGAATAACAAGGCTGTATATTGTCACCCACTTATTTAACTTCTATGAAGATTACATCAAGCGAAATGCCAGGCTGGATGAAGCACAAACTGGAATCAAGATTCCTGGGAGAAATATCAATAACCTCAGATATGCAGATGGCACCACCCTTATGGCAGAAGAGAAGCAGAACTAAAGAGTCTCTTGATGCAAGTGAAAGAGGAGAGTGAAAAAGCTGGCTTAAGACTCAATATTCAAAACACTAAGATAAGGCATCTGGTCCCAATCCCTCATGGCTAATAGAGGGTGAAACAATGGAAACAGTGACAGACTTTATTTTCTTGGGCTCCAGAATCACTGCAGATGGTGACTGCAGCCATGAAATTAAAAGACCCTTGCTCCTTGGAAGAAAAGTTATGAGCAACCTAGACAGCATATTAAAAAGCAGAGACATTACTTTGCCAACAACAGTCTATCTAGTCAAAGCTATGGTTTTTCCCATAGTTATATAGGGATGTGAGAGGTGGACCATAAAGACAGCTGAGCACCAAAGAATTGATGCTTTTAAACTGTGGTGTTGGAGAAGACTCTTGAGAGTGTCTTGGACTGCAAGGAGATCCAACCAGTCAATCCTATAGGAAATCAGTCCTGAATATTGTTTGGAAGGACTGATGCTAAAGCCGAAGTTCCAATACTTTGGCCACCTGATGCAAAGTACTGACTCATTGGAAAAGACCTTGATGCTGAGAAAGCTTGAAGGCAGAAGAAGGGTACGACAGAGGAAGAGATGATTGTACGGCATTACTGATTCGATGGACATGAGTTTGAGCAAGTTTCCGGAGTTGGTGATGGACAGGGAAGTCTGTCATGCTGCAGTCCGTGGGGTCTCAAAGAATCACACATGACTGAATGACTCAAATGAACTGAACACACCTCAGAAACAGAAGCAGAGAGTTCAGGCAACTTGCCTAGGGTGACACAGATCAGAAGTGGAAACACAGAGAGGTTAGGCAGTAGCCTAAGATCACATGGCTCGGAGTAGAAGCACAGAGAGTTTAGGCAACTTGCCTAAGATCACACAGCTCAGAAGTGGAAACACAGAGAGGTCAGGCACATTTACTAAGGACACACAGCTCATATATGGAAGCACAGTGAGGTCAGACAGCTTGCCAAGATCACACAGCTCAGAAGTGTAAGCATAGAGAGGTTATACAACTTGTGTAAGATCACAGAGCTCAGAAGTGGAAGCACAGTTATACAACTTGCCTAAGAGCACGCTGGTCACATATGGAAGCACAGAGAGGTTAGCCAACTTGCCTAAGATCACACAGTTCTGAAGTGGAAGCACAGAGAGGTCAGGCAACTCGTCTAAGTACCCACAGGTCAGAAGTGGAAGCACAGAAAGGTTAGGCAACTTGCCTAAGAACACATAACTCACGTGGAAACACAGAGAGGTTAGGCACCTTGCCTAAGAGCACATAGCTCACATATGGAAGCACAGAGTGTTTACACAACTTGCCTAAGATCACACAGGTCAGAGGTGGAATCACAGAGAGGTCAGGCAACTTGCCTAAGATCACAGAGCTCTTCAGTGGAAGCACAGTGAGGTCAGGCATCTTGCCTAAGATCTCACAGCTGTAGTGGAAGCTCAGAGAGGTCATGCACGTTGACTAAGATCAAACAGCTCACAGGTGGAAACACAGAGAGGTCAGACAGCATGCCTAAGATCACACAACTCAGATGTGGAAGCACAGAGTGTTTATGAGACTTGCCTAAGATTACATAGCCCATAAGTAGAAGCACAGAGAGGTCCAGCAACTAGCCTAGGATCAAACATCACAGATGTGGAAGCACAGAGAGGTCAGGCAACTAGACTAAGATCACACAGCTCAGAAGTGGAAACACAGAGTGGTCAGACAATTCCCTAAGATCAAACAGCTCTACTGGAAACACTGATAGGTCAAGTAACATGCCTAACATCGAACAGATCCAAAGTGAAAGCACAGAGAGGTCAGGCAATTTGCCTGAGATCACACAACTCCTCAGATATGGAAGCTAAGAGAATTTAGCCAAGTTACCTAAGAAAACACAGCTCTAGTGGAAGTAAAGAGAGGTTAGGCACCTTTTCTAAGAGCACACAGCTCATTTATGGAAGCACAGAGATGCTAGGCAAATCTGAAGGTCACACAGTTCAAGTGGAAGTACAGAGTGGTCAGGCGCCTTCACTAAGGTCATGCAGCTAATAGGTGGAAACACAGAGATGCTAGGCAATTTGCCTAAGATCACACAGCCCAGAAGTGGAGGCAAAGAAAGGTCAGTCAACTTACCTAAGATCAGACAGCTCAAAAGTGGAAACAAAGAGAAGTCAGGCACCTTTACTAAGGTCACACAGCTCAGATATGGAAGCACAGAGAGGTCAGGCAACTTGCCAAAATCACACAGCTCAGAAGTGTAAGCATAAAAAGCATAAAGAGGTTACCCAACTTGGATAAGATCACAGAGCTCAGAAGCAGAAGCACAGAGAGTTTACACAACTTGCCTAAGAGCACAAGACTCACATGTGGAAGTACAGAGAGGTCAGTCAACTTGCCTATGATCACACAGCTCAACAGTGGAAGCACAGAGAGGTTAGGCATCTTGTCTAAGAACAAACAGCTCATATGGGAATCTCAGAGATGCCAGGCAACCGTAGTAACATGACACAGCTCTGAAGTGGAAGCACAGAGATGTCAGGCACCTTGCCTAGGATCACACAGCTTAGAAGTGGAAGCATAGAGATGTTCAGTAACTTGCCCAAGATTACACAACTCAGAAGAGAAAGCACAGAGAGGTCAGGCAACTTGCCTAAGATCACAAAGTTCAGGAGTAGAATCACTGAGAGATCAGGCAACGTGCTTAAGATCACGCAGCTCTTTAGTGGAAGTACAGAGAATGTACAGAACTTGCCTAAGAGCACACAACTCACATAAGGAAGCACAGAGAAGTCAGTCAACTTACCTAAGATAACACAGTTCAGAAGCGGAAGTACAGAGAGGTTATGCTCCTTGACTAAGGTCACAGCTATGAGCTGGAAACAAAGAGAGGTCTGGCAACTTACCTAAAATATAGCTTGCAAGTGGAAGGACAGAGGTCAGGCAACTTGCCTAAAATATCACAGCTCAGAAGTGAAACCACAGAGAGGTCTGGCAACCTGGCTAAGATCATACATAGCAGAAATGGATGCACAGTGATGTCCCACAACTTGCTTAAGATCACAGAGCACAGAAGTGGCACCTGAGAAAGGTCAGGCAGCTTGCCTAAGATCATATAGCTCAGATGTGGAAGCACAGAGAAGTTAGCAAGCTTGCTTAAGATCACACATCTCACATCTGGAAGCAGTGAAAGGTTAGGAAACTTGCCAAGGATCTCAGAGTTAAGATATGGGAGCACTGAGAGGTCAGACATCTTGCCTAACTTCACAAAGCTAACAAGTGGAAGCTCATAGAGGTCAGGCAACTTGGCTAAGATCCCACAACACAGAAGTGGAAGAACAGAGAGGATAGGCAACTGCCAAAGATCACATTCCTCATAAGTCGAAGCAAAGAGAGGATAGGCAACTTGCCTAAGATCACAAAGCTCAGACTTGGAAGCACAGAGATTCAGGACACCTCCCTGACATCATAGAGCTCAGACATGGAAACACAGAGACATCAGGTAACATGACTAAGAACAAAGAACTAAGATCACACAGTTCACAAGTGAAAGCCCAGAGAGGTCGGGCACCTTGACTAACAGCCCACAGCTCACATTAAAGCACAGAGAAATCAGGCACCTTGAATAAGATCACACAGCTAAGAGGTGTGGAGAAAGCAATGGCACCCCACTCCAGTACTCTTGCCTGAAAAATCCCATGGATAGAGGAGTCTGGTGGGCTGCAGTCCATGGGGTCACGAAGAGTCGGACACGACTGAGCGAATTCACTTTCACTTTTCACTTTCCTGCATTGGAGAAGGAAATGGCAACCCACTCCAGTGTTCTTGCCTGGAGAATCCCAGGGACAGCAGAGCCTGGTGGGCTGCCGTCTATGGGGTTGCACAGAGTCGGACACAACTGAAGCGACTTAGCAGCAGCAGCAGCAGCAGCTCAGAGGTTTAAAAACAGAGATGTCAGACAACTTGACTAAGGTCACATAGCTCAAGAAGCAGAATCATAGAGAGTTCATGCAACTTTCATTGGAAGACAGTTCCAAAGTGGAAGCACAGAGAGGTCAGGCAACTTGCCTAAGATTACACAGTTCACAAGGAAAAGAACAGAGATGTCAGGCAACTTGACCAAGATCTCACAGCTCAATAGCGGAATCACAGAAAGATCAGGCAACTTGCCTAAGATGAAACATCTCAGACTGGAAACACAGAGAGGTCAGGCATCTTGCTTAAGATCACACAGCTCAGATGTGGAAGCAAAGAGAGGTTAATCACGTTGCCTACCAGCACACAACTCATAAGTGGAAGCACAGAGAAGTCAGCAAATTTTCCTAGGATCATGTAGCTCAGCGCTGGAAGCACAGAAAGGTTAGGCAATTTCCTTAAGATTACATAGCTCTTAAGTGGAAGCAGAAAGAAGTTACACACTTTGCTAAGAGCACACAGCTCATACATAGAAGCACAGAGAGGTTAGGCATTTTCAATAGATCACACGACACAAAAATGGAAGCACAAAGAGGTCAGGCAACTTGCTTAAGATCACACAGCTCAGAAATGGAAGCACAGAGATGTTAGGCACTTTGCCTAAGACCACACAGTTCATACACAGAAGCACAGAAAGGTTTGCCAATAAATGCCTGATATCACACAGCTTGGAAGTGGAGGCAAAAAGAGGGCAGGTAACATGCTTAAAATCACACAGCTTAGAACTGGAAGCACAGAGACATAAGGCAACTTTGCGAAGATAATACAGCTCAGAAATGGAAGCACAGAAGGTCAGGCAACTTTCCTAAGATCTCACAGCTCAGTGGTAGAAGCACAGAGAAGTAGGGCGACTTGTCTAAGAACTCACAACTTCAGAATTAGAAACAGAGAAGTTAGGCAACTTGCCTAATATCGCAGAGCTCAGACATGGAAGCACGTAGAAGTCAGGCAACCTGTGTATAAGATCACACAGCTCTGAAGTGGAAGCACAGAGAGTTGAGGCAACTTGCCTAAGAACACACAGCTCAGAAATGGAAACACAGTGAAGTTAGGCAATTTGCCTAACATAACACAGCTCAGAAGTGGAAGAACAGAGAGGTCAAGCAACCTAAGATCACTCTGCTCAGAAATGGAATCACAGAAAGGTTAGGCACCTTGCCTAAGAGCACAGAGCTCATATATGGAACAACACAGAGCTTAGGCAACTTTCCTAAGATGATCCAGCTCAAGTGGAAGCACAGTGAGGGCAGGCAATTTGACTGAAATCACACAGCTCACAAGTGGAAGCATTAAGAGGTCAGGAAACTTGCCTAACATCGTACAGCTCAGAAGCGAAAGCAGAGAGGGGTCAGGAAACTTGGTAAGATCACACAGCTCATAAGTAGGACAGAGTGGTTAGAAAACCTGCCTAAGATCACATGGCTCACATGGAAACACAGAGACTCAGGCAACTTTGCTAAGATCACAAAGTTCAGAGGTGGAAGAACACAGGTCAGGCAACTTGGCTATGATCACCCAGATAAGAAGTAGAAGCACAGAGAGATTAGGCAACTTGGCTAAGATCACACAGCTCAAAAGTGAAAGTACAGAGAGGTTAAAACCTTGCCTAAGAGCACACAGCTCATATATGGAAGCACAATTTATCTAAGGTCACACAGCTCATAAGTCAAAATACACAGAGGTCAGGCAACTTGCCTAAGATCACACAGCTCAGCAATGGAAGCACAGAGAGGTTAGTCACCTTGCCTACCAGCACACAGCTCAGATGTGGAAGCACAGAGTGGTCAGGCAACTTGGCTAAGATCACACAGCTCAGATATGGAAGTACAGAGAGGTCAAGAAACTTGTCTATGATCCCACAGCTCAGAGTGGAAGCACAGAGTCAGGAAACTGGACTAAGATCAGAGGTCAGAGGTATAAACACAGAGAGGTCAGGCAACTTGCCTAGGATGAAACAGCACTTTTGTAGAAGCACAGAGAGGCCAGTCAACTTGCCTAAGATCAAACATCTCAGAAGTGGAAGCACAGAGTAGACAGTCA